>NW_026635616.1:0-1205000 GCF_028554395.1 Pezoporus wallicus | reverse complement strand
TGTCAAGCGACACTGACTCAGACCAGCTGAGGATCTGCCCTCACCTTCCCAGTCACTGCTGCCTTTTCAGTCGTGTTTTCCTTGACCAGAAATTCAACAAGTACTTTTAAAGCATATCGCTTTCTGAAGCTGTGTATGCTTCTGCATGAGAGAAGAGCGAGGTCTGACTTGGCTCCAACTTTTGAGCCATTGGAACTGTATACGTTTACTCACATAGAAATATTTAGCGTTGAGTACTTTTAACAAAGCACTCCCCCACAGTGCTAATCCACATGGTTCAGCAGGGGAGTTGCACACGCAAACCCAGGAGTGAAATAGTTCAGGTTTGTTGGTCACGCTAAGGAAAACGCTAGTAGTTAAACCAGCATAAATAGACAAAAGCAGATGAGAGCTTTCATTCCCTCCCTGTTTTCATAGATGAAGGGGATGTGTTGGCATGGCTAGCGCCTGAGAAGGGGCACTGTGATCATTGCTGGACTGTGTTAGGAGGTGCAGGACCAGTGCATACCAGGTGTAAACCAGCATAACTGCACTGGGGCTGACAGAGCCTCGCTGATTTACACTAGCCCAAAGTGTGGCCTGTGACTTTTTCCTTGGCAGCAAAGCTAAGTTCCATTGACAAAGCATGCAGCAAGCTGTGATTTCTTTCTAAATCAATCTGATGTGGAGGCTTCAGCCTGAAGCCCACCTCGCCTCCCCCTGAGCAGACCTCATTGTCTTTCCTCCTGGTGAATATACAGTGTGATTCTTTGATTGACTGCTGCCACCTGATGCTAAGAAAATGCCCTGGGTTCATACTAGGGATTGTTGGTTCTATTAAAAGCAACGTAGATGGAGTTTATTTGTCACTGAAGCATTTTCTGCAGATGTTCCTACTTCAGAGATGTTCAGTCAGTTAGGTGTAAAGATGTGCTGAATAGGTCGCCATCACTTAGGGTCAGGGAAATGCCACCCCCAGACACATCATTAACATGGACGACTGATTAATTGCCCACTGAAATTTATAACTCCCCATCCATTTAAATATTTCTTTATTTTCAGACTCTGGACTTCACTAGAATTGATAAAAACCAAAAAGACATTAAAAACCAAACCCCAAACAAACACTGCCGTTACTCTTTCTAGAAAGGAAAAATGTTGGCCGACGTACTATCCAGTGGGGATTAATCACAGTGCTATTCACATTACAACATGCAAAGTAGTGTGTGTAATCCAGTCTGACATGAAAAATGGCTAATAACATCCCAGAAGGAAAGAGCTGTGAACAGCTCTGATGCCTGAGGAGTAGGGGAGCTCCTTGGGAACTCTTCCATTACGAGGTGGAGCATCCAAAAGAAGAAACTGAAATTCTGGGGCTCTTCAAAGCCTCTGCACTATTATGCTGTGGGATGCTCTGTGCTGGGTTCAAAAGATAGATCTTTAGATGTGACCCAGGTACAACAAAGTTGGACCTAAAAGTTAACTCCTAGTGTAAAAAAAAACCTGTCTTTATGGGTGCAGGAGGCTAGAAAGCTCAAGGGTTTCATGCTCCCTGCTTCATGGAAAAGCAGCATTCCCTACCTAGGAAACTTTAATATTCGCAGGTAGAAATTGACTGGCAAAGGCTCAACTTAAAACCCAGGATGTCACTTCCATGCTTAAAAGTTGACGTGTGGGGAGAGGTAGAACTTTTTGCATTTGGACTTTATGCTTCTCATATAGATGCTTGTAATTGCCTCCCTCCCATCTCCGACAACTTGGAAGGGAAGAAGAGCATTTAATACGGGTCCCCTGAGTGGACATCAAAATTGAGAGGTGCAAACTCTTTTCCCAAGCACAGACGCAAAAACACCAACAGATTTTGCCCTCATGAGCCACTGTGTACACCAAAAAGTTGGTTATCTACTACATTTCTTGCTTTCTAGTATCATGTGGTCAGCAACTCCTTCCCCTTGGTTAGCACCCAGTGACACCAAGGACAATGAACAGCACCTAAGCAGCTGTTTAAACTGCATGAACAGAGAAGTGTTATGCTTTTTTTCTAGCAGCACAGGAACGAGACTAGCATGGCATCTTTGGTAGATGTATTACCAAGTGCCCAAACAGCAGAGCACTTACGTGAAGTTTTAGGTTATTTCTTTGAGGTGGAATAAGTGAAATGTAACAGTTATTTTCTGCCTCATCATTACTGCTGGAACAGAACACCTGTAAAAATGTTTCTTTCTATGTTGAATGAAAAATTTCCACAGGAGGCAGCCTTTGGGAGCAGAGAAAAATGTGTGGGGCTGGATTTTACTCTCAGAGGTAGACGGAGGACCTCTGTGGGCTGCGGGGCTTCTGGAAGCAGAGTTCATCAGCTGGTGTCAGCGGGAGCTGATCTCATGCTTATCTGATGGCAAAACATAGCTAGCAAACTGCTAGTGTTGCCCCAGCAGTGATAGGGGAGTGAGGCTGCAGAGCTCGCTCAGGTTAAACATGCATACTTTCAGACAAATTTGATGAAAGGGGCTTCTAAAGGAAGAAGAATAAAAGCCTGAAGCAGACAATATGATGCTAGCCCTGATCTGGTAATGTGACATGAATTCATTAAATGAGATCTGTCCGGGTATCTGTTGGCCACAGGAATGGTTGAAGTGGCCTCTGCTGCAGGTTGGAGAACTCCTCTTACCGGAGTGGGCAAATAATGGCAGTGAGGGGATAATTGCTATTCTAAGCATGCTGGCTACTGGCCAGCTGTGTATTAGCAGTTCTAGAGCTGTGAAACCATATTTCTGTAATAAAAGTGGAGAATAATACCTTCATGGAGATGACTTCAACCTTGGGACTGACCCAGGTTCACTGTAGTGATTGCTTTTGAATCAGTTAAGGCAGAGGGTAAGAAGGTGGTGCTGGTGCCAAAGTTTGGAGGTAACTGTTTGTTGTCTTTAACATCCACCCATTGTTTGGGGGCTTGACAGTGTGCCTTGCGTGATATGGTTTTAGTGTGAGGTGTCCCTGCCCATGGCAGGGGGGTTGGAACTAGATGATCTTAAGGTCCTTTCCAACCCTAACTATTCTATGATTCTATGATTTAGAGAACCCAGAAGAGTCGAACACATCCCAGCTCAGTAGCAATTTGGAGCAAAGTGCACCCTTTGAAGAGCTTGGGGTTTTATTTGTAGGTTTCTGAAAAAGAAGAGAAGACCATGATGTCTCCTGAGAAAGCCATTTTATGTGGGTCGGGTGCACAGCAGCCACAGAAGCAAGCTGAAGGCCTGCTTGTTTTTAAACTATGAACAACATTCAGAGATACCCTGTTTTTCTGATAGCTTTCAGCACTGGTTGCGGCTGAAGTTAAATGTAGAGCTACAGAGGCCTTTCTATGCATGCATAAATCTCAGATCAGATCCCACATGGAGAGGAGAACATAGCTGTAAATGCACGGGTAAAATAGCAAGTCGACCTTCCTCTCCTTAAAGACAATTGTGTTTGTTTCCCCTCCTGCCAATCCTATCCCATAAATCCCCCGCTCTCCATACTCGGAGAGTTCCATTTTGTTACCTACATTCTGTCAGTAGACTTTACAAAGATCTCTAACACATGTTATAAAAGTTATTGCCATAGTACTATATATAACAGCTTTGCATAAGAGAATAGAAGGCTGCCACATTTAGAAAATGCAGGTGCTATGTAAGCCCCTTTCTGAAAGAAAGAACTTAGCTCAGTTTCCTTTGAAGAACCAGAGACTTGAAATTGAAAACTGTATTAATGCCATTGTCTCCTTGTATCAGCAGGTTCCAGAGAGATTCCTGGAAGTGGCTCAGATCACATTACGGGAGTTTTTCAATGCCATTATCGCAGGCAAAGATGTTGATCCTTCCTGGAAGAAGGCCATATACAAGGTCATCTGTAAGCTGGACAGTGAGGTCCCCGAGATTTTCAAATCCCCAAACTGCCTACAAGAGCTTCTTCATGAGTAGAGAGTTCAGCAGCTATTTATGAATGTATGAAAGTAGCAGTCCCCTTCTGATGCCCAAGTCATGTGTGTCCCTATTTTAATTTCATATATATGTGTATTGCATACATATATATATGTATATGAAATTCGACTGTGATCCCTCATGGATTTAAGTTTTCAGTTCCGAGGGGATGGTTATTTTACTTCAGCCTTTGGTTTACTTTGCCCGAGACCCTTAACATTTGAAGAATCAACGGGGTTAATTTTCAGGGAGAAGAGTTTGGAAGAGTGTAAAAGCCTGTCTTAGCAAGTTAGGGCATTATGTTTAAAAATGCTTTGTCAGATTTATTGCTTGCTGCAAAGTGGCATTTTGTCTTAGTGAGACTAATGTCATGGCACAATACTACAGACAATGAAGTTTATATTACGTTTATACTGCTAAAGGTCTGAACTCTGTGGAGTCATTTCATAAGCTTGGAGCTTTCTTTCCTTTTTTTTTTTGTATTTTATATACTTTTTAACCAAGAACCAGATTTTGTTTCGTACTTCAAAAAAAAAACCACAACAAACCCTAAAAATACAACATCCATTTCAGGTACTCACTCCTAGAAGTGATAACCCCAAAAGCAAACCCTATTTTTCATGCTTTCCTTACAGAAATGATGGATATCCTGCACCACTAAGCAACACGCCAGGTTGTTGTTCTAAGTTGCAGCAAGGGATGTTTGCACAAATCAAATCTTGCAGGGTGAGGCCAGTAATTCATGCACAATTTTGTACCAACCCCACTAATCCTGGAATATGGTCAGCTTATTAAAGTGGAAGCATTTCACTCTCCATAGACTAAAAATGAAACCTTCAGAGTCCTATATTGCCATGTCTCTGTCTTGAAGTGGCATCAGTCCCTAAATGTATTATTTTCTTAGTCCATTCTGCCCCCCCAAATCCCCTTTCCAATATGCAAAGTTTTTGTCTGTTGTTTAACATCTGTCCTGAAAAGCACTTTTTTGGAATGATCTTAGATCTAGTAGAATAAAAGCATCTTCACCTCACAGCCCTGAGGAAAAGGGACAAAAGACTTGTTTGTAGCTGTAAAAAAGAATCAGTCTCTTCCTTATCAGAGGAATAAGAACTGCATTTTCATAAAAACTTAATCAATCATATGCAAAATTGGCAGAGTCCTCCTGTCCCTGCGGGGTTCCGATAGCCACATTGGGGGGTTAAAATTACAGTAAGTGCAGATGTAAAACATAAGAGATCTGTTTTAGCAATGGGCTGCACTTGTCTCCTGAAGCTGGAGCTAGTCTTGGCCAAAATCTGAGTGTAAAGTCCACAGTGAACCTGGGTTTGCCTGAATGCTGTATCAGCAGGCAGACAGCAAGCGAGCCGCTAGTTCTCGTGCTTTCATCAGTGGCTCTCCTTTTCTCGTGTTTTCAGAAAGATACTGGCTCCACAAGTTTGGGGGAAGGTTCAGTATGCTGTGGCACTCTGTGTTTGTCCTTTTCTCTGTCGTCTTTTGTATGGATGCAGTAAGAATTTATGTTATCATCAACAGTCTTTTCCCCTACATAATTCAATCTGAATCTTGAGGAAGTTCCTAATTAGCTGCGAATTATATTTAGACCATTGAGGATATTGGGATCTTATTTCTTTATTTTCAGATTACATTTTGATTTTGGAGAGTGAAAGTTTACCCACGTGACTAAAGAGCTGACCTGATCATTGCAATTCCACTTCATTTACAAATACTGCTGATAGACAGAAAAGTATGAAAGCAATTATTGTTAGCATAAAGCCTTACAAACCTGCTGACTTCAAATTAAACAGCACAAGCCTACGATTCCCTGTCATTCTTTTCAAGCACTGGCAGTATCTGTGGAGTATAGGCAATGCAGACAATAGCATGGGATGAAGTGCCAACATTTTCACTATGCATTAAAAGCAAAACAAATCTTCTTGATCTTAGACTCCCTGAGAGTACCTAATACTGCACTTATCCTTCATAGACAGGATGTGTCTTTTTCTTCCTTTTCTTCTGTTTTATTTTCTTTCATTTTCTTAATTTCTTTTTTTTTAATGCATGATTTGGTAAACATTACACTTCACAAAGATGTAACTCCAGTGAATTCTGAGTAAGAAAAGATGAAAATTGTGTTCATGCACTTTTTTGATTTATGGGAAGAAGTGGCATAAATGCTCAAGTTTGAACCCAGTAAGTTCATCATTGGCATCCCATCAGATACTGCATTGTCACCTTGAACATAAGAAAGCAAAGCCATACTTTAGTCATACTATGTGGACATACTACTAGCTACCATCTCAATATGTGATTTTACCATTGCTTTTATTATGTTTATTATTATTATTATTAATATTATTGTGGATGTTGTTATTATTATTATTATTATTTGGCTGCAATGTGATTCACATAATCTAAATAAGTGAAATTGTGTACTCAACACTTGATGTTGTTGCATTTATTTATTTATTTATGGGTAGCATAATCTCAATAGTAAATGAGGCATAGGAATTAAGAGTAGAAATTTCATCGTAAAAGCAAAATAAAAACCTCCTTTGTCTGAAAAAGGAATAAATGAGAATTCGATCATTTCAGTTACGTGGTTTTTCTGCATTTTATAGCCATATTGCCTTTGTGCCTCCCAATACACCTAAAATTAGAAATACATGGAAGAGCTCCTACTAAATCGCAAGTAGAAACCAGTCTCTTTCAGACGACCTCAGTACGAAATGGCTAAAAGGCAGGAGGCTACTTTTATAGTAATGAAAAGTTTACACAGGGAAAGAATTGCAAAACCCGTGTAGAAACCCCATGTTGCCATTCATTTACTGCTAATTCAGATTTATTTCTGCATATAAACTTGAGGTTATAGTCTGTGCCTAGACCTTTAATGCACCAGCGGAAGGAGAAAACAAAATCCTTCAAAATACCAGTTTTTCCCCCCACAAGTACAATTGTTCTTGTGCCTTCTGTGGCTTACAATTTTCATCTTTTAAACTTTATTTGTCAATTCCTACAGCTGCAATAAACACTGATTTTGGTTGGGTTTTCTTTTTCCGGCTGTTTGACATGATGTTGATAGCTATGCATATTTTGTGTCTTTTTAAGAATTAAAAAAAAAAAAAAAAGAAAAGAAAACAAAAAAACCCACCCCACAAATAATAGAGAAAAAAAACACAAAAAAAAAAAGAAAAAAAAAAGAGAAAAAAATAACACAAAAACAAAGCAGGAGAATACGTTTTTGAAGCAGAGAATTTTTAGAACAGTTTGATAACGCAAATTATTTTTTCTCAATCGTTTGAGCAGCATTCGAGTTTTGGAAATTCTTGTAGAAGCCAATTTTTTGTAACTGTGGTGCAAATCTTGTGTTTTCTTAGCCTGAGGAGAAGTAGTATAGAAGCAATATTTCATACGTGACATGTGTGCATATACATATACATATGTGGTCACGCACACGGGCGGAACGTGCGGGTGCATGTATGTATGTATGTATGTATACACAGCAACACACACACAAAATATGCGTATGAAGTGAAAAGCTTACCTTTTTCCTATCTAGATTAAGAATTAAACCTATTTTAGACATTTGTTATGTTTTGTGAAAAGAATGTTCTATTTGCAACTAGAAAACATTGAATTCTTACTGTATCTCTGGTTGTTTAATGGGAACGTTTCACATTTAATGGTAAACACGTGGAAGATGTTAGAATGTAGTAATTATTTAAGGAAGTGTTCACCCATGTATTCCTGAGGTTTGCTTTGTGCCTCTGAGTATTATTTAATTCAAGTGTTTTTAAGTTTGCAGAATCTTTGTTACTGTACCAGGTATGTGGGTGAACATTGCAAATCGAGGGGAACTTTTATAAAGCAATGTAAATATTCAACCTTAACGGCTGTTCTTGCATAAAGACATAAGATTTTAATAACTACATTCTGAAAACATCTGTTGAATTTATAAGAAACACTACAGTAACTGTGTAGATAGTTGAAAGCATTCTTGAAAATCCAGCTCTCTACTTGAAAGAGTTAAGTCTCTTTCATCAGATGTCAAGGGAATGGGTAATACAGTTTCTGTAAAATTGCAGATTTCTTTTTCTATGTATATGAAGTCAGTTAATAGAAAAAAAATGTTGTTTTTTTTTTTTCCACAGGTTAATATTAATTAAGAAATAAAGGTGAAGATTTTGTGGCTTTAAAGATAGGATTTTCACCAGCAGCATTGAAAGATTATACATATATATATATATACACACACAGAAAGATATATATATATATTAAAAATGGAAAGTGGTTTACAAAACCCCCAAAATGAGCACTGTACATGAGAAGTGAAAGCAAAAACTATATTTGCCATGTGTATTATATAGCAGTCATTGGTGTTAATAGTGCAAATGTTTCCTTCTGGTACCAACTATGTGTTTGAAAATTCCAATACGCATTGTTTTCAAAAAGCTCCCCTTAAGGAATGTAACTGGTTTATATGAGTAAGCAGTTACTGTATTGCACTTAAATGTTCTGTTGAAGGAAATGCAATTTTGTTTTCTGTAGAACTGTTGGTTGTAAACCATCTATAAACGGAAGCTAAAAAATGCTCATATTTTGAGCTGGGATGAAAACTGGTATTTAACCTTTGTATCTTCTTAGGAATATCCTTTTTAGTGTATGAAAGGTGGTGGCACTCTGACTTCATGGAGTCTTTTCATCTGAGCCAGTCACCTCTCTCCCGAAGCAGCCACCTTCCAAATGCACAAATATCCTGGGATATGTAGAAACAAATCTAGAAGAAACAGCGAGCTTACATTTTTTCTCTTAAATGCATCCTTTCTGCATTAATTGTACCACTCGAGTGAGATATTAGACAACCACAAGAACCATCTCATGACCACAGAACATCTAAGAGTCAGAAGTTAAACACGAAGGCAAAAACAAAAAAGCCTCTTTAGGTTGCTTTTAATGCTGCCCAGAAGAGTCAAAGGTTAAGGTTTAAACTGATATTGTCCCAGCCATTACTCATATGTATATAGTTACAAAAGTGACAAAACACTGCCTTTATATTATTTAGCAATATGTTGTAAATAGCATTATTAAGCTCTTTTTTTGTAATAAAGACCCTTTAATTTGAAGATAGTTCAATAACTGAGAAAGTCAATTTTGGATTTATTTTTCTTTTTTCTTTTTAATTTTATTTTTTAGCTAGAGGCAATTTCAACTGTGGATTTTTTTTTTTCTTTTTTTGTTGTTGTCTGTTGTTCTGAAGACTTTGCATAATTTATTGGTTTAATTTATCCTAATTTATTTGATGGTGTACAATTTTGTATTACCAAGGATGTACTGTAATATTAATTGATGACAAGATAAAACAATAAGACTCCCCTGTCTGTTTGGGAAACAAAAGGTGCAGTAGACAATTGATTGATAAAAAGTTACAATTCTAGCTTGGCAGCTACTAAATTTAAGAGAAACACAGGAAAAATGTTTGGGGGGGGATGGATTTTATTTTGTGTGTTTAAAGCTTTTGTATACTCTCCAGACTTTTACCTTTTTGCTTTGTACCACTTAAAGGATACAGTAGTTCAATTGCCTTGTGTGCCTTCCATCTTCTCTAAACTGAATGTATGTGCAGTATATATGCAAGCTTGTGCAAAATAAAATATAAATTACAAGCTCATTGCCATTGTCTAGATTTATTTCCAGAAGATTCTGGTGCCCCGTCTCAAGAGGGGGACTGCTCATCCTCATCCTCTGCTGCAGCCAGGCTGTGCCTAATGCTTGGAGCCCTCTGAAGGTTTCCTTTTCCCCTTTGTTGGAATTATTTATTAATGAAATTGCCAGCCCTCTTGCAAAATGGATATAATGATTTATCTAAGCCGGTGTTCTACCTCCAGAGCTGGTTAAGATAATGAATGTTATTTTGCAATAGTCTATCAGACAAGGAATAACTCCCTGCAAGAGACATGTTAATGTCTGAGGCCCTTTAAATTAAACGTAGCCAACTTGAGCTAGAAAGTACTTGTATTTATGATGTTTAATCAGGCCCTGGATATACCTGCCATGTTGGTGTCCTGCAGCGGGGAGTTCTGCAAGTCAGTGGATGTAGAATAATGCTTGTTTTGATGTGGCTCGTGTTTGTTCCTGTTGAAGGCAGTGTCCAGATACCATTCCCTATTAGTTTTATTACAATCATCCTTGGATCACTTCCTTTGCAAGCTATATAATCACTAGCATTCTATATAGACTAATCTGTTCTTATACAGTTCCTCAAAATGCAAGTCTCACTGTTTTTCTCTAGGCCTCTGCTATTTCTGCTTTTTCATATGCATCTTAACATTTTGAGGTTGAGTGAACCTTTGATTTACATCATTGTCTGCGTTGCAGACATGAACGGTCTCTTTTTGGCTTAGAATTGGTGCAGATGGCAGTAAGATGGGAGCTGATTTGGATCACAAAATCAGGCAAGAATTTTCTGATTTTGAAGAAGAAACATGTTAAAATTATATTTTAACCTGAGGTCATTTGTTTTCAGGACCTTTCTCAATTCAGACTCAAGACACGGTAGAGATGAGCTGGATTCAGCTACCCTGTAACAACCAAATAAATACTTCATATCTGCAACAGCAATTAAAACTCCATGTCTTTTTATGCAACTGGGGTTGCATTTGTTGGGCCACATCAACACCAAGGTGTAAAGGAGGTCTATGGAAGGTCACGGAGTTGAATCTGCGTAACTAATGGTCATTTAGTTGTAAGATCTCTGGTTTTACTGCAAACAAATTGCCTCTCCTAGTTCACATCTATCCACATCACCACACCAACATACTAGAAGCATTTTCTGGTCAAAATACCTGACATTCAGACAATTTCTTAAGGAACTGTCTGCCCCACAGCACTTACTAATTGTGTATTCAGGAGGTTGTGATGACCATGGCATGGTGAGCAGGGCAGACTGCAGTGTCTGGAATGAGGAGTGTGTCAAGGTCCCTGGCTCATCCACTCCAGAAAGCCTCCAGCCTTGAGGAGGTCCTCTGCCAACCCTGTTTCAGAGCAAGCACACGCATCCCAGGAGGAAACTGCTGGGAAACTGTGAGAACGCTTTCCTTGTCAGAGGGAAGCCAAAGAGAGAGTAAGGAGACTAAACCCAGGCAGCTGGTTAAGCACAGCCTAGCAAAGGCTTACAAAAGCAGCTACAAATCACACGGAAGGGCTTGGGTTTGTGTTAGCTATCAAGACTTAACTAGATAGAGGAGGAGGAGATCATCCTCAGGTGTCCAGTTAATGGACCAAAGGATGCAGGCTGCATGGGTGGTTGCTGTCTGGCTCTGTCCCCTGATCAGTTCTTCTCTCAGATACACTAGTTCTATGAAATACAAGACACTATTTGCCATTGTACCCTGCAGTGGAAAGCACACAGATCTCTAAATAAGAAATCCTAGCTATTGGCATCTCAGAATACTGCAGGAGTTCAGAGCTAGACTGGAACTTGGCAAGTAGTCCCTGTCATTGCAGAGGGCCAAATCAACTTTCCCAGGCTTCAAGCACCCTGAAATGATCCAAATTCTGCCGATCTGGCCATCTGTGCTTGGAAATCCTCAGTTCCCCTAATACCTGGAATTTTTACAACAAGGAAGATACTACGTTCTAGCTTAAAAATCATAAGGAAGACATGAATAGTCCCTGACCAAGGCAAATAGAGCAATTTTATGTCACTAAGACCATCACTAGGAATTGGGGTTTTTATACACATCGCATAACTGAGAAGCCAAATGTAGAAGACTGCATTTTGTGATGTGAGAGCCTGAAAGGGTTAATCACTCTCATTTTCTTAGTCTGTACCCTTATTTATGCCCAGCCTAGGTTGTGCCAACACAATTTCTATGGAGATGATCCCTTCTGATCCAGTCTTCCCTCTTTGTTAGGAGGGAAAGGGGACTGACGGGTGAGTTGCACTGTACCACTGACGGTGTTTAGGAAATAACAGCAAAGAAGTTCATTACTCTCTGCAGTGGGTTACAGTGATTTCCCAGACAGACTAATCTGATTTAAAATTGGTTAAAACCACAATAACGCAAAATAAATGAAATCTTTGCTCAAGCTACAATGCTAATTCTTGCACACAGCTTATGAGTATCACTAACCTACCTGTGCCTCAAAGAGGTATCTTTTATTTACATATTCATTTTCTTTTCGATACTCCAATGAATTCTTGCTGGCTTGGATTAGCCTGGCTCTTTCCAGACCTGCAGAGCGGAGTGAGACGCTGACTCTGGTGCAGGGAAAGGGCCCCCCCACCTCTCTCCGCCCAGTGTTTGGGAGGCTGTGATTGCGTTTTCATGAATAAATCCTAGGCAAGTGAATTGTGGTACTTCCCATTTATTTGGGAATCAGTGTGAACAAACAAACAAACAAACAAACAGCTATTTGCTTCACAACAAAAAGCATGAAAATGAACTGCTGTTCGCGCTCAAAGGCAGTTAATTGCATGCACAGTTTCATTTTATTCTTTAAAATTCAACTTAAGGTTGAGTCTCTAGCTAGGCAAAAGAAAAGGAGGGGGGAAAAGGGAGGAATATGGCACAGATAGCTAGCTAAAGAAATACTACTGGCTCCAACGTAAATATGTTTGCAGTTTGCAAGAGACCTGCCAGTCAAGCAGCTGTGGGAGGTAACAGGGGAGAACGCATAAGAGGAAAAAGTCTTGTGGCAACAGTGGCCAGTTTCATTATGGCCACTGCCAGACTGTGAAACAACTCTGGGGGCTTGAAATCCTATTGCCTATTAAAACTGGGCATGACAGCTCTTTTTTATGCTTCACCAACCAGAGATGGAACTGTGTCCTAGGGGAAATAAGGAAAAATATTTATTACAAGTGTTTAACACCTTTTAGTACAAAACAACCCTAATATGCAGCACTTAAGGATAATTCATGCCAGCACATGTAAAACCAAAGGGAATCGCTTATCAGCTCAATAATTTGGTGAGGGCTTTTAGAGGAAGAGACGATGTTCCAGTCAAAACCCCGAGCCCAGATTTCTCTGAAGTGGAGGCACTTTAAATTGGTTTTTTCGTATTATTTTGACAATTTCTCAGTAATGGACACAAGGTTCTGTCAACACACCCATCCCCGGGACTGCACGCCTGCCTGCCCTGGGCTGAAGAGTGGCTGGAGACTTACCTGCCCCTCATGCCTGGCTATAGCTGCTGGTGTGTTTAAGATAGCTACAGAACAGTTAAGGGGGGGATCTCCAACAGTCCGCAAGGCTGAGGTTTAAACTGCTTTAAAGGCTTCTCTCAAACGTGTGCACCCTGAGCCTGCCTTAGGTTGCAAACAGCCTGGCAGTCTAAGGATGCTCGGGTCGAGGGACATATTTCAAACCTTTCCTAACAGTATGCGGGTGTTTAGAAGCAGCAAAATATAACATGAAATTTACTGCTTTCTTACATGAACCTGTAACAACTTCCCAGCTTCTGGTGAAACCTAGACCTGGAGAGCTCTGCCATGCGCTGAGCTCCAGAGGGGCAAACCTCAAGCGCTTCCACAAGGCTGAGCTCAAAGCTCTGCATGTTGCATGTCCCTATTTCATAGACAGTGAAACGGAGATGCAGGATGCAGGACCTCCCCCACGCCCACTGCAGAGCCAGGACCAGCACCCGGTGCTCCAGCCCCTCACCGTGGCGCTGGGGCACTGCCAGCCCTCAATGTTACTTATTAACACTCCCCGTTATTCGTTAACAACCCCAGCACGGGCTTCCTGCACAGCCCTTGCAAAGCCCCTGCTTTATATTGTGCAACCCATGTGCTGCTGCCGTTCCCGTTTTATTCCCTAGCAGAAACCTTGCTTCCGGGCATCCTGACTGGAGCCGATATGTTAAAATACTCTTTACCTGGCCATCTGCTTTCACAGAACCTGGGGGGAACCACAGAGAAATGGGAAAAGCCCACCTGTGGCAAGGATTTCCCCCCGCCTGCAAGCCAGGTCCACTTCCTCCTTGGTGCTGGTGCGCACCGTGGGGAAGGGCCTGCTGTTAAACAGTGCTCCTGCCCTTCCAGAAATTTCCAGAGTATTCCAGACCTTCACTGGGGCCACGGCCAGCTGCCTGCTCTGGCACAGGGAGGCAAAGGGTGACTGTCCCTGCTGCTGCCCTGGGGTCCACAGGGCTGGACGATGGAAGCAAGGGTTTGGATCCCCCCTGGAGCTGGAATAGTTCTCACCCGTGGGGTGATGCTGGTGCTAGGGCACCACTCCCCTTCATACAATGCCCTCCTGTATTTCCATATTCCAGCATCATTCCATGTCTCTGAAGGAGGGAAGGGGAAGGACTGTGGTTTTGACAAGGTAAATGTGGCAGCAGCCCCAGCAAATAGGCATGTATGCAATCCCCAGCAAAAGACCTGTACAACTGCCCTGTGATTCTGGATCTAGTGTCATAATATCACTTGCTCGATTCAGGATTTGTACAAAACGTGGCATTCTTTTTCTCTTTTTTTTTTAATGTTAATAAATAACATCAGTAATATCTAATAATTATTATAGTTATTATTAACCTTAAGGAACTTTGTTCTTCTGCAGATATAAATGCAGTGTATTTATCCCTAATCTGATTTCAAATGACCTGAAAAAAAGGATGAATAAAGTGCAAGATAGCTGCACAATAGGGGAGAAAACGGTGGGGGGTAGGGATGGGGGGGGCCCATGAGGGTGTCAACTGCAAAAGAAAAGAAATTATCCCAATTCTAGCACTGCTGGAAAAACGTGAAAGTTATTGCTGCACAAAGAACCTCTTGAACTGCTCTGCCTTCCAAAATTTCTACTGCACTCTCTGCAGTTACTTGTGTATGGCAGAAGCAGCATCTTTGTATTATATGAACAGTCTGCTTCATAATCAAATACCATCTGTCGCTACATCTGAACTTGTTTTCAACATCTGTGCGTTCTGGTCTTAACAAAGCTTTAAAAACTAATTCAAAAACTTTCACAGATCACTGACTAAATATGTACATTTACCATCTTTCATACTGGTTTAAAATATTTCTTCTATAGCTGCATCCCCTTGGCTGGGAATAGTTAAGATGTATACACTGAGTTGCTTTATTAAGCTTATTTTCTAATGGCCTTGGGTAGCCAAGTGCAAAAGAGGGACACTTGCTCAGGCACCGAGAGGACCCATCATATTCTTTCTTGGTGCCAATACAGTCCCTTTCTGCCAATGAGAAACCTGAAAGTTGATCAGCTACCATACCCCAATTACTCAAAATGACACTACAGATAAAACTGCAACCAAGGGGAGAATCAACTGTATGGCTTATATGCTGCTAAAGTGTGTCTGAACAAATGGTGAAGTAAAATCATGAGAGCCCTCAGGAGGATAAGTACGTTGTTACTTTGCACATGCTTCAGAAATGTGAAGTACATCTTTACAGAACTTTTGGCCAACCCCCTGGCAGATGTTGACCAGTTTTGCTTATGTATACATCAGTTGCAGAACACTAAAACAGAGATTGGAAATTTTAATTTAGTCAAGGCAGTTGGGCTAAAATGATGGCT
The DNA here is from genome assembly GCF_028554395.1 of Pezoporus wallicus. Taxonomy (NCBI): domain Eukaryota; kingdom Metazoa; phylum Chordata; class Aves; order Psittaciformes; family Psittacidae; genus Pezoporus; species Pezoporus wallicus. Next base: position 1,189,525 of record NW_026635616.1, on the reverse strand, counting down.
TTTGTTGAAACCATTAAATAGAGCTGCCTAATGAAGTACAGTACAGCACTGGCAAACCGAGCCCTGATGAGATGCAGCAGCTTCCAAACTGCAGCCCTGCAAAGGGAAAGAAGGAAGCTTGCAAGTCTTTAACTAAAGTGGAATGGCGACAGCCCTTGTAAAGCTGCGTTTGATTTTGTGTTCGAGGGCAGAAGCACTTGTACATTATCGCCCTGACATTTTAACCATTAGTTGGAAATGTGCCGTTGCAGTTCCTGCCATATATTTCTCAATCCTATTTGTTAGAAAGTGAGCTAATAGACAGCGTGATGAAGTGATCATAAATTCACTTTCAAAGGGCATTTGGGTTCAGAGCCTAAAGATTGAATATGGCAAATTCTTAGGCACAGGGAAGAAGGTGGGGGCCAGGAGGGTCATTCGCACTGATGGCTTCAGTGATTGATTCCACTACAGAACTATATTTGCCCTTTACTTGGCTGTTTAACACAGAATAGCTATAATAGGTTCCCAATCCATTATTCCTTTTCCTCCTGAGGTCACTATGGAGTTGAAAGAAAATATAACCTTGGCTGTGATAAAATAAACTTTAACATTATCAGGTGTTTGGAAATTGGAAGGTGCCTGATTGCTTTATATAGGATACACACAAACACACACACACACACACAAAGGGTTATAATATAATCCTCCATGCTGCCTCTGACAAATGGTTATTACCACCCAGCACTGGTTTTTTGCTTATGCAATAATATGATGTCATGCAAGCCCACACAGCCTTGAAATTCTTCTTATTATATATGCCTTCCAAAAATCACACGCAGCATGCTTCTTTTTCAGTGGTGGCTAGCAGCCTTTCTTCAAAGATAGGTGGCTTAGGAAAAGATCTGCTCTGAGAGAGAAAAAACCCTATCTGAAACGCAAGATGAAAATGAGCATTTTAACACAAGTCATCCCCCAAATATTTTCAATAATTAGGAGGGACTTATGCTCCATTTCACTGGTTTATGTGTTTTATAGTATGGAGCAAGTGCCACTGTAGTTAAGTGTTTGTCAGCATTTCCCTTGTAAATCCTGGTTTTCCAGAGGGTTGCTGTAACTTGCCAATTTCAAATCACACTGGGCTAACACTCACTATACGCATTGTCAGCCCAGATGCAAATTTCTGTTGTTGTTATTACCAAAAATGAAATCAAGTGAAGCTGCTGGTTTTTAGTTCATGGCAAAAGATAATGGTTTGGGTGGGGGGGAGTGTGTACTTTGGGTTGGGTTTTTTTTCCCTGTTGCTCCTAGTTGGAATTTAGTTGTTGCAATGGCCTGATTCAAACGGCTTTGTTTTGAAAGGGATGTGAAAGGAAGTTAGGGTATGGATATTTTCATGCACCCCAAAATATAAGCTATGCATAGAAGGCTCATGAAGAGGAGAGAGCAGTGTTCTCATCTGGTACGATTTATGGACAGGCATATGGTATTCAGGGGTACACCTACTGACCTCCATCCCAAGCTTTGCTTCTGTGTCACTGATAAAGATCCATTCAACAACACAAAATTGGTTGTCTCGGCTGGAGCAAAGCACAGAAGCAAACCCTGGTCTCCTCCCCCCTGCCTTTGGGACCAACCTTCTGGCTTCACACAGGACCCCATAAACTCCACTGGCTGAAGAAGGGGCCAAACTTCAACATCCCCAGAACCTGCAGCATCCCACAACAGGCACAGGACAGCACAGGACTTTGGGACTGCAGTCACAAACATCATCTGCTTAACTTCAGAAGGAGGGGTGCCTCCTCCTGCCAGTCCTTGCTGGCCCCAGAGGGACTCAAGCCCTGGGGACATGCAGGGCCAGGAGGAAGAAGAGGAGGAGGGGGAAAGAGGAGGTGCAGCAGGCACCACAGACTGCCTCTCGGAGATGAGGGCAGAGAGCTCAACAGGCTGAGCATGAAGAGCTGATCTCCTCCATGGATAGAGAGCTAGGGTCACACTCATGAGGATCACTCACTAGGTTGACAAGACTCTCTCTTTCATTTGTTTTTCCCTTCACTTTTAATTAACTAAAATTCCTTCCCAAAGTTAAAAAAAACAATGCTAAAACATTGCCCTCCCCTTATTGACTGAGGCTTTTACCCTCTAACAACTGGAGGTTTTAACTGCAGAAGGTGTACTGAGATGCTCTCGGCTGCTTTCCCCTGAGGATGTAGCCCTGCATTCCTGCATGGCACAGGCATGTAAATCCAGACTACAAGCAGATTTACACCAGTGTAGTGCAGCAGTATAGTAAGTGGAGAAATAGTCCTAAGGTCAAAGGATTGCTTTGAGGAGCAGTGCACTTCTACACGTTACCCAATCTAGAGTGTTTCCTGCAAGTAAAGAAATGGGAAGGCCTTGGGTGAACAGTTGTTACTACTAGAGAGGATGAAAAGTGGTGCTACCACTCTCCAGCTGTCTGGGGAAAGACAAATTAGAGAATATGTCCATATCTCTTAGCAGATACCCACAGCTCTTGCAGTACTTTTAAGTCAGCCTCTAAGCTAACGTGCCTTGCAGTGCTGTCAGTTGTGGGGTTTATCTCCTCACTGTTGGAGGTGTTGGGGTATGGCTTGTGATATTTTTGGTGCTCTGGACTAAGAGACTAAAGTCAGCAGAAGAGACTGTGACATTAGTACTGTTACACCAATTTATAGTAAGTGAGGTTTCGGTCTGTTTGTAGTAGCAGGAGGTTAATTTTATAAGGAAATGCCTTCAGATCGACAGCAGAGCTACCCCATACTCCACTTTAGCATAGAAAACAAGGCTTATACTAGTCACACACTATCTTCTCCACCTGGAAAAAATACTTCAGGAGATTCCAGTGGAAAACAAAGAACAATTCCTTGCCCACTTCGAGTTAAGCTAGAATGCCACTTTTTCTTATATGTGAGCCCCAAATCTCTGTATATTGATGCATTCCAAAACAGAATTCAAGCTTCAGGATCAGAGGACCCCAGCTAAATGCCAAGATTTTTCCACACAGAAGAGAAACTGGATTTGCCCTCTATGTAAGACATACAACAGATAAACCTAATAATACCTTATCTCCTCCCATGACTTCCTGGCCAGGAGCAGCAGCAATATATATTAAGATACCAATTGACTGTTTATAAGATTAAGTAAGGAATAGTTGAAATCAGTCCTTGCTTTTATTTGAGTTGAATTCATCCAGTCATAGATCTGTGTGGTAACTACCTATAATAAAGTAATAACAATAATAACAGAGCTTTGCACTTTTACAGCATCTTCCATTGAAAGCTATCTCAGTGTGCTTCATAAACATTCCTCTTGCATCCATTCCTTCAATTCTTTTACTTTTTCCTCATCTTTATCTGTAGAATATGATAGCATGGATAGCCTTAAAAATAAACTAAGGTAAGATGTTATTTCAATGAACCACAGGAAGAGTAGTGTAAAGTTACTGGGAAAATATGAGAGAAATTCAGTAGATAGGGGTATATGTTCATTTTGCTAACATATTATGTGCTCAGTTAAGGATAAAAGAAAATCCATACATTCTGCTAGGGTGGCTGATATTTCTTGTGTGAAAGGAAAACAAATGATGTACACCACTCAGCATGCCTTGTTTCTGAGGCAAAAAAATGAAGAAGAATGCCACTGAAGAATGTTGGGAAAGATACAGTATTCATTTCTTTATTACAGGTAATGCTTTCTAAAAGTGCAGCTTTATGATCACACATTTCCTGGGTAAATAAGCCACAGTATTGAAAGGTGACATGACATGTTGGTACGGGGCTGCAATTTGGTTGCAATGCTCTCTTTATCTATGGGTACATGGTAGCTACCTCACTAAACACAGTTATGAGACAAGAAATGCTAACAAATACTGCCACAGGTATAGTCTCTAGGGTCCTGAACCAGCTTCCGAACAAGGTCCATTTGCTCCAGGAAATTCACCCCTGGAAGCTTAGCCTGTGTCCAGTGAAAACTTCCTAGGATGAAACTCCCTCCATGTGGACAGCCAACAAAAAGCCATAGACCGCTACACTTGTAGTAATGACTCCTTCCATCTCAGTGCTTTAATTTAAATTGAAAGGGGAACAAAATTTAAAAGACAAGGAAAACACCAGAGAATGCACAAAATTAATGCAAGCAGGCAGATTCGGGGGAAAAAAATGCACAGTAAAGAGCTGTCTTCTAAACAGAAAGCAATGCTAAGCAGGAAAATCCCAATCTTCCACCAGTATCAGCGGTCTTCCTCCTCTTGCATTGTGTTAGGATTGAATATTCTTTCCACAGAGAAGCACATCCCTCTATGACTAAGAGGCCATTTCCTTTGCTGGGCACTTCAACACCACCAACAAACTCAAATCCAGGCTTGAATCAAGCACGAGTGAAATGATGGGAGAGGCATGGACAGAAGAGGGAAAGGGGGACAGGCAGTGAGCATCCACAGAGGATCAGGAGGAATAAGAGACCTGTGGCCTATGCCTCAATTTCTCCATCCATAAAAGACAAGCAGCAGTAAGTATCTTGCCATGCTCAGTCAATTCAGACAGGCTGTGTGTGTAAACGCTGACTACTACCCCTTTACTCTGCCTTCCCCCTCTTCTCAGCCTGACTGTGATTGTAGCACTAGCCCAGTAATTGGCTATTCTCATGCCTCAGATTCCCTGGTACTTAATTTTTACATCAGAACCTATCACATATTTGTTTTGACTTATTCAATATTGATCCTTTCTCTGACTTTCGAGCAGCTATCACCTTCCCCGCCCGTTCCCAGGGAATCTGCCAAGCCAGCAGTTTGTGATTTTGTCATAATACATGTGCTTCATTCTCCGAGTGGCTGTCACAAGCTTCTGGATCTCACAAATGTTACATCCCCTCTTTTTATTCACACGTTCTGTATGCTAGATGTTCCCAGAGATGGGCTTTTCTTGTGTGGAGAAGCAAAGGGTTTTGTATCCTTTTGCGGGGTACAAAACTAAGCCTGTTTTAGTGGTGATTTTTGCTGGATTTGAATAAATACTCTTATATGGCTTTCTGCAATACACTATGCACATGAGAGGAGAAAAAAGAAAGCTGATTGAGGAGAACCTGGGGCAACCTCTTCTGAAGTGTCTGCGTGACTTGGGCATGTTTCACTGTTTGCAGACACATTTACTTGCTCGCCATGAAACTTACCCGCGCTTCAGAGGATCAGATTGAGATGCTCTAAACTGCCTTCTTTGTTAGTTCTGTGTCTCACGGCTTGTGATCTTTCCCAGTGTGGCTATGACAGGAAGGCCACGTATCACCAGTCAAAGCATCGTCCACCCCTTTCCAGGGAGAATAAAGCAAAGGCTGTGCCATGCTATGTTAAGAGCATGACCAGCAGCCCATAGGAGATTTTCATCCCCCTCTATTCAGCTCCATCTGGAATACCACCTCTGGCTTTGAAACCCTACAAGTCAAAGAGGGTGCTGAGAAACTGGAGAGGTCACAGAAGAAGGCGACCAAGATCATTAGGGCTAAAGCACATGAACACTGAGGAAAGATTGAAGCAACTGGGCTTGCTTAAGGAAGTGGAGGCTGGGATGGGAGGTCTGTGGTCAGTATTTGAAGGGAAGTCACAAAGAAAACTGAGCCTCTCTTCTTGGTAGTAGCAGATGGCAAAACAAGGAGCAATAACCATGAGCCGTGGCTCAAGAGATTCAGAACAGACATGAGGGTAAACTTATTCACTAGAGGAGTAGTGCAGGAATGGTTTACTCAAGAGCTGATATCTCTGTCCATGGAGGCTTTCAAGACTCATTGAGTTAAAAAACAGAGCTGACATGAGCAGGAGGCTGAACTAGCTGACCTGCAGAAGCCCCTTACAATTCATACTTCTATGGTCAAAAAGTGCTTTGGAAGTTCAAAGGGACTTTTCCAAGGAGTTCGCTGAGAACATACACATACACACACGAACAGTGTAAGAAATCAAACAGGGCTTCCAATACAAACAGCTTCTCAGGATATTCTGCCATCAAAGCTGAGCTCCTGTGATCTCCACGGGCATTTGAGAGATGAAGTAGGGTAAAATAGAGCAGTCTGAAAAAGACAGTCCCAGTGTTATTTACTTTCAAGTTTTCAGTCTTATCTCCCCATAAAATTCTTGTACCATTCAGGAAAGCCCAAGCTTTCTGCAGAAGCATCTGCCAGCTGCATTCTAGTTCTCCCCCAAACTCTTTTTCTCCCCAAACTGTTTTCCCTGCTTGTGAAAATTTTCTTTGTTTTTCATTCCACATCCCAACATCCTTTGGGTTTTGCCTCTTTTCTCTCAGGAACACTCACTCCATCTTGCATAAACCCGAGATCTGGCTCCTTATCTCCACTAATTTCCACTCACAGCAGCCTCAGAAATAATTGGTTAACCGGAGGCATATGCTTGGGTGCTGTGTCCGTCTGAATAGTTTACGTGATATCACTCAGGGGAAGCAATGGTGGAAGAATCCACCCTTTTCTACAGAGAGAGACCTTTTGTGTGCTTGTTGCACAGTCCCAGGCAGCTTACAAAGTAAAAGATGGGGGAAATTCAGAGATGGGGTAGACATTTGCATGGATTCTTTTCAATAAACATTTTGCTGCATTCCCATTTCTGCTAATGCGTCCAGTGTCACCGGGGAACGGTTCAGCATAAACACCTCCTGAGGAACTGTTCCAGAGCCTAATGCCAACCTGAGACAGCTGCTGATGCTGAACAACATCATCAAGGGCCCACTGTCCCTTCCTGCCACTCCTCCTCCTTCACTACCAGTGAAAGAACTATGAAAAGACCAAGAGCTGGTGTACAGCCAACAAGAACTAAAGATCTTGCAGCTGGTTGTACCACCTGTGCCTTGTGAAATTCCAGCCAAAACAACGTCCCCTCCCTCCCCTCAGATAACCCCGTTATTAAAGAGAAGGGCATAACATTTGATAACTTCATACGCGGGAGCGACACATGCACAGCGGCAGATATGGAAGGTGACTGCTCCCGCTGTCGCCAGTGGCTGCGGACAACTGCCCATCTCTTGTGGGTGTGCAAGGGCCACTCTGGGTGAGTACGCTCAAATCCACACGCAGTGTGCAAGCCACTTTGTGCCAGATATATATAGCTGCTCGATGCCACCCTACTGAGCCAGTGCCAGGGCAGATCACATGCTGCTCGCTCTATTTGGGCTGGTTTGAAGGAGATGTACAGAATCCATGAGTGAAAGTGCTGATACATGCTACTCTGACACAAAAGGAAGAATCCTCCACTTAGGGCCATAGAGCAAGTCCAATGTTCTGGATTCCCCTCTTAATATCAAAGGGCATTACACATACATAGTCAGAGCACGTTGTCTCAGGCCAAGTTGCACTACACAGCTCTGAGAGGAGAATTTTGCTTGAAGAATGACAGAAATGAGTTTATAGCCATTAACTGATAACATTCTTTAAGCAGCAAAGTATTAGGCCTATTTGTTTTTATCTTTTATTAGTAATCAATAAAAGATAAGTTTAGAAACTTATTGATAGAAAACTATCAGTAAAAGATAGTTTTTAACTGGACTAAAATTAGGAAGAGAGTACAGTTAAGATAGAAATTATGCATCTTCGTCTCATTCATGTATGTGTTTCCATCTGTGTGTTTTCACATGGAGCATGAGCTTACACTTTCGTCCTACTGTGTCCATGCCACTATTTAGATCCATTACTGACGGGTGCTAGTGAAACAAAGACCCTAAACAAATACGTCTGGATACAAGCAGGAGTCAGTTGTGATTTCAGTGCACACCCAGGTGACACTGATGACAGAGGTGAGACATTGCTTTTCATGGATGCTTGGTCTAAAGAGCATCTCCTTTTGTTGGCAGTAGCCTGCCTTCAAACACATAACTGACCAGCTTTGACTTTATTCAGTGAAGGGCAACAGCATTCAAGTACAGTGGCTTATTAGAAAATATCAGCATTACAGCTTTTTAATCCAATTAAAAACATCTGGCACGAGGGCGATCCAGCTGGCAGCCCCATGATTCATACCTCAGTGCAGAATGGCTGCACCCATCCCACCACGGCTGCCTCAGCAGACACCAAAAGCAGCTACCAGAGTGGTGCCAAAAGCTGGGCACCTCTGCTACATCCATCTCTGCCAAGCTGAGGGTTTCTAGGCATCACCTGAGGCAGGATTGCTGCCTGGGACACAGCTGGAGGTCAGGATGGTGGGCATCTCCTCTGTCTAACCCACAGCAGGGAAAGATGGGCTACTTTGGGTTTGCCCTGTATGAAGGAGCTAGAAATCTGTTTATTAGAAGGTGAGCTCCTACTGAAGGTCACCCAATATACTGGAAGCACTGGGAATACTTTTAAATGGTCCTTCAAGACAAGAACTACTTGGCAGGAGGATTTAATTTTGCACACTGGGCTCTCTCTAGCAATTTCTGCCACAGAACGTACTCTTCCTTATTGACTCCACAGGGTGGTACTGAGAGGAAATACACCATGACCTTCATCACAATAAGAAGTACCATTAATACAAGTGCTATTCTTTCTCTGCTTTCCTCACAGAGCTAAGCAAGGCATAGGAATCATCAAATTAAATGGCTGGGTCAGCTTAATGTAATAAATCTATTAGTTCATATCATCATATATTTGATTTATACTACCCTAGACAATTACTAGCATGTCATTTCTTTGTTTAGGGATTTTTAATTTGAAAGTGTTCTAATCCTTAGTGTCAGCTGTTCCTGGTGGGTGATGACATATCTACTGTGAGTGAAACATTCTGATGACATATAGAGTGGAGGAATCAAATGTCATAAGCATAAATATTTAAGCAATAAGACATGACAGGTAGAGCATTTCTTGGCGATTATCACACACCTCGGGTGGTGTTATGATGAGGCATTTGTCCAAAGGCCAACTGACTTTAACACACGAAAAGTAGCATGAGTGCCTGGAATTGTACTGCTTGAAGTGTCTTATTGACATTTTTCCTTCTCTTGATGATTTCTTCATTTTCCAATGGGAGCCCCAAGGAATTACCATTTCTTTCCTCTGAGAGGGAAAGCTCACACCTTAGAAAGACCTGAGCACCTGGAGCTACCTGGAAAGGGGATCTGAATGAAGATGGACCTAAGCCTTAACAAAAGACATGTGCTGCCAACATTCACGGTCCAAATGTGGTATTGAAAGAGCAGGTATGGCATTTCCTACTGTAATAAATGCCTTCTGAATCAAGCAGACATAGTCAGCATGGCAATGAGGAGCCAATTTCTTCAGCAACATTCAAGCTACAGGCAGTGCTTGAGGAGAAAATAATATACCATCTTCACTCAGAAGTTGCTTCTTGTACTTAACTGCTCTGGTTTAATAGCATTACGTGTTCTATAAGTAATATGAGGGTATGTTGTGAAATAGAGAGGTTGGTTTTGACTATAAGTAGGATATAAAATACATACTTAATTTCTGAAGTTACGGCCTTAGTTCAATCTATCCAGTATTGCCAAAAGCCAAACTGAGATAAACCATCCTAGCTCCACCAGAAGCAACTAGACCAGTCGTACCTCTGGAGCTCCAGTCTCTTTGTGGGACTAGGTTCATTTCTGTCTGAAATGGATTACGTTAAAAAGAACATTATAAATGTTCTTTTAAAAGAACATTATAAATGAACATCATAAAAAGAACATTAGACCTCCCAGTCTCCTTTCCTCAGCTGTAGCACCACAGCAGCTTCAGCACCAAAGCTCAAGTTTGGTCCCCTGCCTGCTGAAAACATCAGTAGTACTCAGCCTTAGTAGCCTTTAACATCCAAATCACAGGCAGGCCAGCAGGACAATCTCATGCAACAAAGTAATGGGAAAATTCAGATATGGAAAAGGCACCAGCAAAGTTTTCTTTGTGATCATTGTTTAACACTGTAAGTAATTAAATATTAATGAAAGTATGCTACTTTCATTTTGTGAGCAATTTAATTCAATTAAAAATAAATGGATCTCCTTGGCTCAGTGGATATACTGATATTCAGCACTGCCCTTAACTTAGTTTCAACAGCATTTAACTCCAGCACAGCACAAAGTACAGGGACTGAAACGTAGCCCCCAGCTAAAATCATTAACTCTTTAAGTCCCAGCGGTATGATTCCCTCACCCTGCTGCACCAACATGGCCTCTCCCAGGGAGTATTGGCTGTGCTGTTTAACGTGCAGGAGCAGCAATTTACACCCAGTGTGTGAGCAAAGATATCTTGCACTGGGGCACTGTTTTCTTGAAAGGAAGTCATTTCAGAAAGGCTTAGCAGGCCTGCATGGCTCTGAATCTCCTAGCATGGCGTGATCTGGTTAAGTAATATATCTGGGAACTTCATGTCACATAATGTAGAACTATTATTGCGCTGAAAGAGCTGTTTTAGATTCCCTCTGAGCCCATAGGCCATGTCTTTCTGATAATAAGAGTGTTATCAATGCTTTAATATTGAACTCAAATCTCTGCGTGAGAGAGCATCTAAGAGCTATTACTCAGCGCTGAAAGCAAAACCCAACTGTTCTGAATGGGGAGGAAAATGCCAATCTGTTGACAAAAAGTTAAACAGAGGTGAAATCTAAACTCTGTCCAACATTTTACAGCCTTAACTCATTGTTAACTTTTCATCTTATCTGTCAGGAATAGGAAACTAATGTTTAAAAACAATGTGTTGCTTTTACGGGCAAGGTCAGCGTTTGTTAGATTTCAGGGTTACACTAAGCATAGTCAGCCAGGGCTACACAGAAAGAATTGCTCCAGCACCCATGGGCTGAGGTCTTCCAAAAGTTAAAGTGTGTAAAACCAACTTCATTCCCATTTTTTCCATACAGCCAACAGGAGCTCTGCTCTGTTTTCACATATGATAGAGCTAGCAGTGGCTGGAGGTTAACATCTTTCAAAAGGTGCTGTTGAACAAACCCTAGGTCAAAGAATCAGTGGCTGCATTTTGCTTTTGGGAGAGCTCGGGTTCAGGGTCACTCCACTCTCTTCCAGGGGCAAGGTCCAGATTTGTGTTCCTGCCCCTTGGACAATGACAGGCTTTGTTCGAGCAGCAAAGCATCCTTGCTCAGCCATGCAGTTCCCAAGGAGCTGGGTAGGTAAGATAATACAGGGGAAGTGGAACAGAGACTCATTCTCTTGCAGAGAGGGACAGAGATCTTGCTCAGAAAATGCAGCTCCAGGATGTTTTCCCTATATGCTTTTATATTGAAGAATCCCACCTTGTCCACTCAGAAAGCACTTGATCCACGGGGCAACTGCAGGGACTAGCAGATCCTGATGACATTAGAAACAACCCACGTGCAATGTGCACTGTGCAGCAAACAGGCCGGCAAGGGAAAAAGAAATCAGTTGCATGCAAAACAAAACGTGCTGAGCGTGCTGCCACATCCCTGCCCTTGCTTTCCTGACAGATACAGCCCCTCTTTATCCTTAGCAGTAAATATTCAGGGGGGCAAGACTCGTAAGCCTTTTTGTGCAAGCAGTAAAATAAACTCACAAACACCGCTGTAGATGAATTTTGGTAGAAATAAAGGCATTTTTTTAAATCATTCACACTGAAACAAAATTTATTTGTCGTATCCTTAAGAACTGAGGAGATCGATCACACAGAAGAGCTTACAAACTGCAAATACTCAGAACTGACCAGCCCTTGAAGGAGCTGTAGACCCAACTTTGCTTTAACAAACCACTTAAACCCAATCATAACAGCCAAATAACACCAAAAAACCCCGACAAACTCACAAAGGGTCTTGTTAGATCAGCTCAAGGGTTTGGGATGAATTATTTGACTAGCTCTAAGTGAGGTATGTTCTGTACCTTCTGCCCCATGTGCTTGGAGACTTCCCAGCTTGTTCTAATCTCTCTAAGCAAGTGAGAGCCCTCAAGGCTCATTAGGGTTATTTATACAGTTCTTAACTGGCAAAAATCAGATCTACAGAAAGGAAGGAATAAACCAGTTGATGTGAGGTATGAATGGGGAGTCATGCTTAAAACAGTTTTCCAAGTCTGCTACCGACATGGGGCTGCTTCAAAGAAATAGCCTTGGGGAGAAAAAGGAAGGAAAAGTAAAAACGGTTGAAAAAAGGCAAGAGCTAATACGAGGGTTCCTGACAGATCAGAGATAGCAGAGTCTCTAACAAAGCATAAATACAGCTACAGAGAAGATGGGAATCTTATGACTCAAGGACCTGTGATTCAGTCTCGGCACTCTGAAAGTGGCCACTATTCTGATCTTCTGCTCACCTTTTGTAAAATAAAGGTAATGGCACCTTCTTTTTTCCTCCAAGTTACTGGTTCTGTTTCTCTAATATGGGATATCTCTCACTGTGGATGTGCACTCCTGTGGTTATTAAGGGAGAGAGACAGGGACTCTTGTTATAGGGGACTAGAGGAGCATTTACAATCATTCTGATCTCCCAGACATGCAGGTGCAGCTACTCATGGCCAACCAGTTCCTGCCATCCATATACACATGTTCCTTTGAACGGCAGCTTGTACCTACCCACCCACCCCAAAATAACAGCTATCTGATTAGCATAGCACCTGGGCCATCCAGTGCTGAACCACTTCTTGGAAAGCAGGCCCTGGCTTCTAGAAAGGAAAGGAGGAAAAATGGATATTGCAATAGAGGCTATAAATTACCAAGTGGCCAATTGAGCTGATACATGTGAAAGGAAGAGTATGTTCCCATCACATTTCTTCTCAGAAGCTGTGATTCCATCAACAGAAAAAGTGTTCATTCTTAGCCCAAAGCAGGTTTTGATCTGTCCCGTTGCACATACCCTTCTAAGCACATTGCCTCTTTCCGTGCGCTGTTCCCTGCAGACTTCCATCACTGTTAAAGTTCCACCCTGCACTGCCTCAGTACTGACACTTTCCCAGGTCAGAACTAGACACCACTTGGTACTCCAGTGAACAGTACTGTCTTCTAGCAGTCCTTTGCTTCAGTGATAGGATTACCCATTTCTTCTGCTCACCTTAGCAAGGCTTACATAGCATATCCATTGGTCTGCTACTTACCCCTAATCTTTCTTACCACAAGAATAGAAAAGCAAGCTTTTCAAACACCCTTCATGGCACTGTCAACCCAGCAAGAACAAGTTGCTCTGAAGGTTTAAAGAGCTCCCTTTACACCTCGGAAGGCAGAACTGAAGACTCACCAAGAAGGAAGCGTTTTGTGGTCAGTGGCAGCACAACTGAGGTTCTCAGCTGCAGCCATCTCAGATGCACAAAGCAGCTTCATTAAGAGGAATCATGCATGTGAGCCTAAATGCAATGTAGGTCTTGCACCCATAGTGTGCACTCTGCGCTGGACCCAAGATACATATTTCTGGGCAAAATGAAGTTTACAGCGGACCTCCAAACTATAATCCCATGAAGTGGAGTTCAGTGACTGAAGAACATTTGCTTGGGGCATTCAAGAATTCAAGGTTAGACCCAAATATTTGCCAGAGCTGCAGCATGTAGGGTAAGAACCAGAAGCTCTTTCTTGAGACTTCATCCCGTCTTCAGGAGTGCATTTAAAATAAAAAATCACAAATTTCCAATAGCACGTGAATAACAGGATACAAATCTCACAACGTTGTTCAGCATTAACTATTAAACATGGCCTGCAGCTGTACCACCTGGGGCTCTGATCCTGACAGCTCTCACAAGTTACAGACTCCAGCCAGGACTTGGATGAAAAGCCTCGAAGGAAAATACAAATGCTACAGAAGAGGTTTTTGCAAATCAGTAGAAGAAAACGACATCAGGAGTTTCTAGTGGTTGCAGGGTGTTGTAACTGGTGGCTTTTGTAGGCTCTTTCACTTCCTGGGGCAAGGATGTTACCTGCCACATTCCTTCTGGGTTATGAGATGACTTCCCGCTTCTCTGAATTCCCCTCTATGATTTCTACACGGCAGAAACGTCCAATGCTAAATTATCAGGTACTGTGGCTGCATGATCTCAAACACGCTGCTTTTCACCCTAAAGGTAGCTGTTTGCACAGTAGGTAAATCACTTCCTATAGCTGCAAAGTCTATGGTAAATTGCTTGGGATCCTTTAAATTGACATATGCATAAACCACTACTGCTAATATACACTATTAACACCGCTGTTAATGAGCACTAAAACTCACATAATAAGTATATGAAGTAAAGATGGGAAAAAGAAAAATCTCTGCTTTTCTGTTAACTTTTCTTCTGTCCCACTCACCCCTTCCTCACAAAACCACAAACTGAACACATCTGCAGAGTTAGATACCGGGCTTCACCTTCATATAATCTGACAACTGCAACAGTCTCTTTGAAGGCTTTTGAGCTTCAGGTCTGCTTTCTCAAGAGGTTTTTAGTGGGAGAAGCAACAGTCAAACCCTTTCCCTCATTGACAGTGGTTACATTCCTTCCCCTGCTTCTCTTCCCGTACCTGAGCTTGTGGTGAAAAACCCCTGTGACTGCTCTGTGCTGACATTTACCAGGTGACAACAAGGTTGGGTCAGGTGTTTGATACCCAGGTCTTTGCATGTAATTACCAGGTAATATTACAGGTAGCTGAGGCTCAGCACATTGCAAGGGGTTATCATGGAGCTCTTCCTTGTCTCAGCTTTTTTCTCAGTAATGTTTTATAAGAGTCAGGCGGAATTTTATTCCAAATCCTATGCTTCTCATGGTCAAATTCCAGGGTTAATTTTTTGCAACTGAATAAGCAATGAGTGGGCTTGTTCGCCCTGAAAAGAGATGGTCACTAAAGTATCTGAACGGTGAAATATTCTATGAGGGTTTGATATTTGTCACCAGATTTTTTTCTCTGATGTTAGGAGATCAATCCCCAGTTCTCTAAATCTTAAACCCTCAAACGAGTGCTGCTTTCAACTCTTGAAAGAAAAAGCTATCCACTTTCTGGTTTTATTTCTATGTCCAGAAAACAGTCCAGCAGAAGCTTCTTAAATCAACGAGAAGCTTCACTTGGGATTAGAGTATCAGCCTGTGGATCTGACCAGACTGGAGTTAAATTACATTTCAAAACAACATTTTAAATACTACAATCACCATTTCTGAGTCTATTTGCATGGATTTGGGTCTGTTTGGTTGTCTTTTAAGCTCAAAACCTCGCCGCCGCTGCAAAGTTGCCTTCTTAAGTGTAAATCTAATCTAAATATTTTCCAATAGAGGGAAGAAGAGGAGGAGGAAGAAAAAGGCTTTCTAAATGACGCTGGAAGCTTTGAAAGCGATCCCGCGGGCAGGCTCTGCCGCCGTGCTTTGCATTTCCCAGCCGGGGGACGGGCGCGGAAACCAGAGGCTCACTGACACCCAGCGGCGGCCACCGAGAGCGCAGCGCAGAGCGCAGCGGAGAGCGCAGAGCGCAGCGCAGAGCGCAGCGGAGAGCGCAGAGCGCACTGAAAAGCGCAGCACAGCGCCCGCTCCGGTCCCGCTCGGTCCCGTCCGGCCGGGAAAGGGGCTCAGCCCCTCGGCCCGTTGTTGAAGCTCTGTTCCACCCGACCCAGGGGCTTCCAGACAGCCTGAAGGGCGGCTCGCTGCGGGAACCGTGTGGGGAGAGCACAGGGATGCCCTGGGATTTAAGGAAAAAGGGCTTTTCCTTCATCTCGGGGACCTCTGCTGTTTGATTATTGCTCTCTGTGCTACTGCAATGTGATCTTGAAAGGCACCCAGCACCCGTCTCTCCCTCTCTAGGTGATATACCAGTTACTTTTCCAAAACAGCTTCTTACACCAAGAATAAAAACGAATCAGCCTTTCACACCCACAACTAAAAATACATCTTCCCCCTCCCCAAACCACATTCCAATATTTTCCTTTCAAACCCCTTGAAAAGGGTTCACTGCCCCAGAGAGAAGTAGCCTTAGTGCACACAAATGACATGCACCACACAACAGGGGAATATCCACTGTAGCTTAGAGATATTGTGCTTCTAATCTCCTGGGTGTGTGTGCCTGAGGGCTAAGGTATTTCAGGGAAACAGCTCCTGATTGTGTGGGAAAAGAAATAAGACTAGGAATTGGAAGTAAGGGTAAGAAAACCGTGGGAAGCAGAGGCCAAGAGAAGAATAAATACTTCAAAATAAACCATATATTCAACATCCATCTCTTTGATTACTACAAAAATGAAGCAGAATAGTTGTGTGGAGAAGACAGATGAAGTAGACATAGAAGCTGAGTACCCAGTGCCTTAAAAGAAGCTCATATAAACTGGTCTTAGCCTTTAGTGTCATTCAAGTTGCCGTGCTGAATTTATTCACATGTGAGGGTGTCCTGACTCAAGGATTGTGTCTGTTTCAACACTAGGAACATACCAAAGCACCAGACTCCTGGAGCAGTAGGACTGGGTGCCCAACCAAGCACCAGCAAAGATGAAGGGTGGCTCCAGCAAAGATGAAGGGGTAACTGTGCTTGTGCCCAAGATCAAGAGCCCATCTTTACACAGAGGATATAGCTCATCGCAGCAGTACCTGAGAGCTTTGCTGCTTCTGATATGGGCATTCTTGCTGTGCTCAGCACCATGGTTTCTGAATGCTTTACAGACATTGAAAGAGCAGTGAAAAATCAGTCTCACCACACAAACTCTTAGTTTTGCCCTCCAAATTTTGCAATCCTTTTTCTTTCTTTTTCTCACCGGAGCAATACAAGGGGGAATTTCCTCTCTTATTTTATACTTGGGAGTGGGTAGGAAGGACGCAGTTCTCATTTTGCCTGCATTTTGTATGTATGAGACAAACACAGCAATGTAGTCTGACAAACAGCTCTATGACCCTGACCCTCTATGACACAGACCCATCTGGTCTGTGGCCATTTGCATCTCTTCAGTTGTCCCCATGCCAGTACCCTGCCATTGCTGGGCACTTCACAGAGCACAAAGGAGTATCCTTAGAGTAAACGGAGATTCCCTGTTAGTAGCTGGAGGTACAAAGTGTCTGAGACAGGGCTGGATTGGTCCAACACAGCCCAAAGGACAGCAGAAACATGCGCTGCTCCCAGTGTGCATTTGAGTTCCTTGCACGGCTTTTTGGTTTATCTTCAGATGTTATCGTCAAGTCTTGCAATCATAAAGGCAGGAGGTTTGTTACCCCCACAAGGTGTGGAGTGACAGCCCTGTGTGTGACACTAACCCTTAGGTAGAAAATCGCTTCAGTCTCTGTTCAAGTGAGGGTCCTGCAGCACAAGAGAAACCAGACACAGCACAATACAGAACTTTTGACACATAAATCACCTATAAACTGTGGGACATGGCCCTAAGTTAAAAAGAACAAATGATTTTGTCTTTTTTTTTTGGGGGGGTGGGGGGGGTGGGGGGGTGGTTTTTTTTTTTTTTTTTGGTGAAGAAAGTAATTCCCTTGTTCTCTTCTTTAGCAATTTGCATTTGAATAGGCGGATCTGTTCTTTACATTACTTTTGAGAGCCTGCATTTCCCAAATTCCTATTATACCACTGGGCTTTCAAGGACAGGAGGGAAGCCAAAACATTTCCATCTAATGCAAACATGGCTTACTGGAAGGATGTTCTCATTTGTTAAAAATGCACTGGGAGCAAGAGCCAGGTTTCCTAGCACCTTCTCTGCAAGCCATCTCTTCCTTGGCTTGCTGCATGTAGAGAAAGAAAACCTCACCAAAAGGAAAGGGCAGAAGTTCCTGGAACACCACAGATTGCAGAGAGAGGTGAGGAAAGTGCTACCCGTCCAGGCAAGCACACCCACAGCAGCTCTAAGGAGGGCTAACATGCTGTCTTGCAGCAAAATCAAGCACATGGATGACTGGGTGCCCTTTCCCATCAGTCTTCAGTTAGTTGGCAGCCTGTCTGTTTCTGTGGAAGACCATCTCCAAGATAAAGAGATCCAGTGCAAGGAGAGAAGATACTTAATTCCTCATTTGTTAGCAGAGCTGAGATTTCAGCTGTGACTCCCCCCAGGCAAATCCGTTTCCAGATGTTCCAGGTGTGGTTCCAGAAGGCATCTGCAGTTCCAGAGAGCAGCTCTCTGTGTTAGCAAAATCGGTGTCCAAAGCGCTTCTTCCTTAGAGCCTGGATGGAAACTTCATGTCAACCCAAACTGTTCTGGCAGCCAATGGATGCAATGAGGTCCTGAGAAGTACTGATGATCTCAATGTTGTCACTCTGTGTGTGCATAAATATGTGTGTATAATATGTATATATATAGGAATAAACAGATACTGCCTCCACTTGTCCCTTCTACTCCCAGAGATTTGGGGAATCTGGGGAGCTAGTCAAACACAAAGTGAGACATCGCTGAGCATGCTGCCAATGCTCCATCCCTGCAGAACTCATTACATGCCAGTTGCTGCACTTAGAGTGGATCGGGAGGGGGATCTATTAGAGAGAAAAAGTAGAGTTAAGAAGCATTTTTTTTTCCTTCTAACTGCTCTCCTTTTATCTGCTCTCCTTCTCATGTTTCTGGGCTTTTTTTTCTTCTTCCTTCTCCTTCATCCTATGGAAGTGGCACTGAATGCTGATGAGATAATAAATGATCCAACCCCAGGCAATCATTTGTGGGTAATTAGTTCAGCTATTGAACTTCTAAGAGTCTCTTTCTTTTTCACTTGCCTGGCCAGAAAACTTGGGTGGTTACTTACCCCATGGCTGCTGAGCAGGTTCTGGGGAAGGGGTACTCCAGTACAAGTACCTGAGCTCCTGGATACACTGTGCAATCTCTCATTAAGCCTAACTCTGGCCTAGGTGTTTAGTATTTCATTTATTTTCATATGAAATTCCTTACTTGTGCCAAGAGCCAAATATCACATCCCATTTAGGACCAAATCTGGGATTTGTTGTAAGCTTCTGTGCACAATCACACCCCAAATCACAGATTGGTTCAAAACACTTGGAATAGCACTGCTTTAGGGAGCCTGGGGGAAATAAGGGTGTCCTTTTTCTGTTTCAGAATAACCATTTAAAAGTTTCCCTTGGAAGGGAAGTTTGGAGAGGGAAATCATGGCAATTGGTTTAATGAACCTGACAGGATTGATTCTAGCTTTCTCCTCTCCCAAGATGTTCAGGCTCCTCACCCCCTGTCAGAGCCCTACAGTTGTTGATGCTGAAGCAGGCTGCCTTGGAGCTGTGGGCCCCAAAGTGGTCCAAGTGATGGAGAAGCCCTGGATCTGCAGGCCCTGGAGGCCCACCAAGTGAAAATAGCAGGTAGGCAGGTGTTTAGGGGAACCTTTGCTTACATTTTGGTGGTGGGTCCGCAAAGCTACCACTCTGGTTCCAACAATTTGGCATTTTCTGACAAAGACCTCTTCCATCTGAAAATTCCCACCCGTCTCCAGCGTACCCTCAGAACTTCAGAGGTGATCTCTGATAAACTGAGGTGAGATTTGGGCTTTTGGGTGTATAATTAGCTGCTTCATGGCAGAATACAGGAGAGCCAGGTCTGCAGACGGGGAGAGGAAGTTCTGTGGGTGAATTATGGGGGCTTGGTGCCCTCCCCTCTGATGCTGGTCAGCATCAAACACAGAACACAGGATTAAATAAACCACCTCTTTGTCTGCTTTGGCATTGGTGATTCATATTTGATACTCATTAGATTCAAAACCAAAGCCAAGCATCCTGGAAACACATAGAACTTCTCAGGTGCCTCTGTACTTCACGAAGCAGCGAAGGACAGATGCAGCCACAGTTCCTGCTGCACAGATATTATCTTCAGAAAGTTTTGGTTTAAATCTTCATTTCATAGTTCCACTCTTTCTTCTTTTTCTCTTCCTAAAGTCACCTTGGGTGACAGATGTCACTGGGCCTCAAAAGAGCCATGTGGATAAATGGGTAAATAATACTGATGGAATAGTATGTGCTAGCATATCCCACTTTATCTGTTCGAACAATACCAAATTCCTCATCCCTGAGACACACAGAGGGTTCACATTCAAACTTCAATAAGCAATTCACAAACTAACACCAAGTGATCTAGCTGATTTCACTAGGGACCTCCATCTGGTGATGAAATTTATTCCAAGCCATGTTTAGGTTTTGTGGTTGTGGGCACCCTACACAAACCCTGAGGGAAGCGGAGACCTTTAAAGCTGAGCTGGGAATTTACTAATACAGCCCCTCCTGAAATAGATGGATGCTATTTGCCCTCAAAATCTCAGTTATCCTAAAAGTCAGAGCCATACATCCTGCGTGTTTATTTCTCAGCCAAAATAAGGATAATCTCTTTCAGCCTTTTGAGTCCACAACAATTTCCCAAGGCTCACTTTGCCTGACAGTACTTTTGCTGTTATATCCCGGAGGTGGACATGGCTTCTCCAGTTGTAATATTTTCAACCTATACATTGCTCAGTTGGATTCCATTTTCAAAAAGCTATGAGAGGAATCCACATTCCCCAGCTCTTTGAAGTATGTAACAAATATACATTTTTATAGTATGCTATAGGTGTGAAGTTTGTGTGGCTTGTCTTCAAAAGACAGTAACACTGCGGATATATTCCATTTTCTTCTCCCTATAGTTTGAGCAATGGATAAATTGTTTTTTCCTTTCATTTTTGCCTGTTTAAGTACAGGACTGGAGTTGTTTTTTGCTGTATTTTTGCCCTTCAGACAGCATATTTTCCTGATGGAACTCCCCTCCCCCCAAAAAACACAATGTGCTTTTCTGATTTACCAGCTCTAGCATTTTCTCAACAACCATGTGAGCAGGAGCAAGGACTGAGTATTTTTAGACGCTAGAACTCAGCAGATGGTGAAGGATGTAGAAGATCAATAACTCTAGTTTTTGTAAAGTTTACAGCTCTGCTTACTGCAGTATGTTTCAAAATGCAAGAAGAAGAATAGAAAACTTCAAAGAATGAAATAGGAGAAAACTGCATGGGGTGCCTTGTATGAAAACATTTTTCAAGCCATTCTTTGAAAGCAAAGCCATGCACTTGCTCCAGCTTTAATTGTGAGCTCTCCTTTTGTTAATTGAATTGTACTCATGTTGCTGTTTGGTAAAAGGTCTTGGACAGATGCGTACTCATCTGACATTCTTCCAAGCATGTCTGCATGGTCAAACTTGAAAGGTTTTTGGGAGCTGAAAGTCATCCCATCAGGAACCAGAAACACCATCTGCTTTAGGTGACTAAGCACACGTCAAGAATAGCCATCACCCTCCTCCTGGGCGCAAGCCTCCATGCTCTCTTGGGCTTTTTCTGTGGAGCAGCTGCCCTTCAGAGGTAGAGGGCATAAAAGAACCATAAAAGAAGAGTTCTGGCCACAACACAGTTTTCATTACCACTTCAGGAGCCTGAGGGCTTAACTGAAAACAGGGTGGAAGCAGGCAGTTGCTCAAAAGCTGGTGGAAAATGGGTTCTCCTGGCTCAAAGTAGGGGCACTTTAAAGGAGAAACCAATGTCTTGGTTTGTGACACTGAGTAAGTCCCTCAATTCCTTCTGCACCTTCACTTCTCAGCTGCAGAACAAGGGCAGCACAATCTCATTTCTGTGCCTCCTTTCCCTTACAAACAGCAAGGCTCACAGGGCAGACATTGAGTCTATGACCCTGCAGTATGTGAGAAGCAGAATTAGGAAAGCCATCACCAGACCAGCAGTGGCCAGAGGATGGAGGAGACAAACAGAATTCCCCCCAAATCACTAAGACAGAATTCCCATTAGTGATACGCATGTTCCCTAATACCACATGCCAGGGCTGTGGGGCTCCAGAGCAGGCATATCTCACCCTTCAGCAGGATCTGCTCAGGGTGTGAGCAGCTAAATGCCAGAGACAAAAGGGCTGGTAGGCAAGCAGATCCTGCTGGAGCTTTTCATCCATGGCTGCTGATCTTTCCAGCCCCGTGGCTCCTGTTTGTTAATGGGAATGCCCATACCGTGCTGACAAGCAGGAACAGATCAGGAGCCCTTCACGCATTTCCCTGAACTGGGAATGGAACAGTTCCTAAAACTGAGGAATGACGGGGCCAAATAAGAACAGAAGACATTCTGATGCTTTGTTTTCAACAGACACAAGGCAGCTGTGGCTTTACATGGTATTTTTAGGGCTTGCGACATGCACGAGCTCTTTGTGCTCGGTACTGGCAAGGCCCCATCACACAGCTGGGTTCAGCAAGGACCAGGAAGGCTCCTTGTCTGCACAGGAGGGCAGGAGGACACACATGGGGCAAAGGGGTGGTGAAGCTCTGCTCACACCCACTATAAAGAGCTGCTGTGGGGTTTCCACCTTCCAGGCAGATCCCCACCATCCAAATGGGGGCCCCGCTAAGTGTGTCAGTGCCGTCTCCAGCAGCTGTCCCTTCTACCCAAGCAGTGTCAGCCTTGGAGCCGGGCCAGCATCTATGTGTGGAAGCTGTTCCCTCCTCCAACCTTCTGGACCTTAGGCAAAAGAGCTACTAAATGAGCCATCCTGACACCAATACTGCAGTCAATTTGTTAATAAGGAGCAGAGACAGGCTCTGCTGCTGGGAGGAGGAGGAGAGGGGGAAAGGAGATCATTATTTTTAATTTAAATAAATCAATATGTTAATAGGGGAAAGGATGCGCTAGGAGGGTGGCAGGGGGAAGGCAAACAGCACAGCTCTCTTTTTTTGGAGGGTGCCACGTATTTTGTCCTGGGTTTACGAAAAATAAGATGATTTAATATAAAGAGAGTGGGAGTAGACAACTTTAAAAGTCCAGTAATAGCAAATAACTAATTATGCCTGCCTGAGACTCGGAGCGTGCCTGGCTCTTTTCTTTCTTTCAACCAAATTAAAGAAAAAGGAAAGCTTGATTCCCAGGAGGGTTTGTCTGAGGCCTCTCATCTCTAATACACATCTAAAGGGACAGGGAAAATACCTTTTATCACTTAAATCTCCCTGAAATTTAAGACCAGCTGAGATTTTCTTTTTTTTTTTAACGTGGATATGATTCATTAAATTCATATCATTCCAAAGAAACCTTCCTGCCAGTTTATCTTTGCCGCTGCACTCATCTCTCCAGAAAAGCTCAGTTTCCTGAGTGTTGTCAACCTGGACAGCTCAATTTTTCGGCTGAAAGTTAGGTTTCATTCGGAAACTATGGAACTGGCCCCACATTTTTCTTTTCAGGGAACTGGTATGTACAAATCATTCTTGGAGTCAACTTTTTCCCTTCTGCTGAGACAATAGGAAAATCCTGCACCGCCGTACAGCTTCCAGCCATGAGGCTTCTCAGTCCTGAGAGGTGGGCTGGGTTTATTTTCACAGCCTTTCAATATTTATGTGTTGTACTTGGGGGTTTTAGTGTCTTTGATCAAATAGAGCTACAAGTGCTCTGAAGGCTGGCTCGGAGAGCAGCTGCATCCCACTTCCGCTGGGATCAAATGCAGTAAGTTTGTGTTTCAGCGATCTTTAGGGACGCTCTCCGGAGTAGTGATGCACGAGCCGATAAATAGAGGCTTGTGCTGGAGTTAATATTCCCGTATAACATGAGGCCGCTGAAACCCTCCGTGGAGTTTTCCAGCAGGGAGGAAAATGTATGTTTGACATAATGAGCTCCTCCATGTAGAGTGTCACAAAAGTTACTAAGGGAGACGGTCCCGTTTTCAGCGCAACGAAAAACAAAGGGAAGTTCATGCGGCGGGATTGCTCCGTGCTGGCTGTGCCCGGCAGCCGCTGCGGAGGGTGGGGAGGCACTTCCAAGGGCGATGGTTTGAAAAGCAGAGCTGCAGCAGGGCACCCGGGCAGCGGGAGGCTTTGGGAAGAGGTCAGGAGGAGGGCAGGGTGGATCGAGTTCAGGGCCGGCTCTGGAAGAAAGGACGGACGGCCCCGACAGATGCTACTCGCGTTGTTTGGTGGGCACGTGAGTGCCATGGTGATGGGTGCACTCTGACATCCCTGATAAAGGAGCCCTCAGATGGGGGAGCTCCAACAAGGGGGATAGGGGCTGCATCCCAGCCTTCATGAGTGCTTCGGGCTGCACCTAGTGAAATGAAAACTAACTGGGCGATTCCTTAGAAGTAAGAGACACAGGACTCCTGGAATTTATCCCAGGGTAGAAGAGCAAACAGTTTTCACCCTGTGATTTTTCCTTTTTCTCATCCACTAAGCAGACACAGCTCTGCCTTTTGAACAGCTCTGCTGAGGGTGGGAAACTGCCCCTGAACTCCCTGTTTTGAATGCTGCTTTCCCCCCCAGGCAGGTGCCTGGACACGTCCTGCTTTCGTGTTTCCCTGGGTGAAAGGATCCTTTTTCCTGTTTCTTGTTTAGCCCTGGAGGAGCTCACAACTTCCCTGCATTTTGGTACTACTTATTGCTCAAAGATTTATCATTCTATTTCCAAGATTCAGAAAATTCAACTCATGCAACTAATCTCTGTTAGTAAAGGCTGCATTATCTGGTTTAGATATAGACACAGCCCTTTGATTCAAATTAGGGCTTTTACCACCTTTGCAAAATCCTCCTAGACCTCCGCTACCTTGAACACAGCGAACATGATTAAAAGTATCAGCTCCTCTTGGCAGATTCCTGTGGGAGCATCAGATCTAAACTAGATTATCAGGCTGGAACCCTGCTTTTCAATTCAACCCAAGTTAGCAGGCAGGATCCTCTGGTTACAATTTGAAGCTATCAGCATTTAGGGGCCACATTCACCCAGAAATCGCCAACGAGAGTTCATGCCACAGATTTATTTTGGGTTTGCAGCCTTAAGTGCGATACAGCTCTCTGCTGATCTCCAAATGCAGCCAGTAACACAAGCTAGCAACCTTCACTGAATAGTCCTAGGTTATCAGGTTTTTAAAGCCTAGGAAAAGAAGAAAAATTCTCCTGGTAGAAGAGTTCTCAAATTAAAAGATCACTTTTCTTCTTCAATGATGCCTTTTGCTTTTGGACCTCATGCCATCAGCACAAGACCAGTTCTACCAGTGGCAATATTTTGCTGCTGCTTCAGCCCAGCAATTAGAACAACTAACAGTCCAGACAAGAGCCAATTTAGCTGCAGAAAGGGAATCTGAATTTCTCTTTATATACCTTACGTTAAAGATATACAGCACCATACAATAATTATCACTATATAAACACATTAGAATTCTAAGGTCTTCAGGGTAGTGACCTTCCAATTTCATAGTGCACCTGCACAAAAGCTTTTAGGCTGTTTAAAATGCTTTGAGCCTCTTGTTCATAGATGTTGACTCCTATGATACGATTATCAAATGGTTACATATATATAAAATACAATGCAGAATTAATAGTTATGATAGTAATAGATACACACTGAAATAGATTTATTAAATATTATTGCATATTATGGGGGTTTGGAACTTAAAGTCCTTTCCCACCCTTACTATTCTATGATCCTATGATTATGTTTTATACATTACATGATGTATCTTAAATGACATTTTATATATTGCACATCACATAATGGGTTTTAATCTGTGTATCTATAAAGCCAGCATTTCACATGTCTCCACACATGACCAGACATGTACATACGTGCACCTGTGTATATTGTGCATACAGATATCAGCAGCATGCTATAAACACGTAACAGTATTTGGGACTGCTGGGCTTTAAGCATATGGTTTCAAGGAATTTCCTGAAGACATACTCAATAATGACATAAATAAAATAGATAATGAAAGTCTACACTGGTATCAGGTGCTTTCTGTTAAGAAAAGTCCTATGAAAAAAGTATTAGTAGCTGAGCCTAATTATAGGTGATGAAAGTCATTTCATTTCAAGCATCCTATTAACTAAAATCCATACATGGAAATTATTGGCTGCTTGCACCAATCCCCATTAAAAAAAAACACTGAAATCCCTTTGCAAAAAAAGGAAGACTACAGCTTAAACCTTAAGTACTTCGATAAAAATATAAGATCAGTTTCATCCCAAAGTACAAATCCCAATCTCTATCTAAAACTGCCTGACCCTAAAATATATTCAGAGCTTGTTCTAATCACAGGAGATGTATTCTGAATAGGACAGCCCTCGATCATCTGCTAAGTCTCTTTAAGTCATCGTTTTCACTGTATCTGAAAAATTAATTCCTTTTTAGAAATATTCTCATCTTCTACTAAAAGAAAAAATAAAAAAGCTTTTTTGATGTAGAGTGACAGGATTATGAAGTGACCCTTCAGGTCAGAAGGAGACTTTTCCTTTTCTCATCAAGGAAATCAATTTCTAAGTCCAAGTCTCTTAAAATAATATATTCTTGTGGCACGCATACAGCTTTTTTTTTTGATCTGCTATGAAAAGAATAAGAGGTAAAGAGGATCAGGGGTGGCGATGGAATATTATAATCTGCCACACTCACACATCAGCCTTTCACTAAGTAATTCCAGATAAATTGAGGATTTACATATTTAAGATTAAATGGGGAAAGAGTAGCGATGCATAAATAGAAGAATACAAAGATACAATTTAGGGAAGTTAACTCTTAAAAACTTTACGTTACTTGATGCTTGATACCCTTCCCCTGTCCCAGCCCATCTTCTTTAAAACACATAATGTTTACCAGGAAATAACCAGGATAATCGCTTTTAGATCAATGGAGCACAAACACAGATGCCTTAGGGTTTCTCTCCTCCACCCCTCCCACCTTCACTACTGAGAAAATACCAATTACCATGACAAGAAACAGTTAAATGCCTCCAAAGACACATACACACAGCAGATGGAAAACAGGAGGAAACCAGCTGGAAGTGTGTTTCCCTTAGAACTGTTTTTAACAGCCTGTGCACAAATAATGTCTCACTAATACGCAGATAAAAATAAAACATAAATATTTAAAAGGTGACTGGTCAAAGCAACAAGATGGCATTTGATATGGGAACCTTCCCTCTTCTATTCCTTTCTATGTCCATACTCCAAGGAACAGTTCAGAGACAACCAAGTCTCTGGTTCAGGGAAGATAACTTTAATGGGAAAGCTCTGGTAATGGCTGTAACCTTTTGGTACTGCTATTTGCAAGGGTTTTATTACTCACCTGTTCAGCCTTTGCT
Source organism: Pezoporus wallicus (assembly GCF_028554395.1). Taxonomy (NCBI): domain Eukaryota; kingdom Metazoa; phylum Chordata; class Aves; order Psittaciformes; family Psittacidae; genus Pezoporus; species Pezoporus wallicus. Next base: position 1,162,642 of record NW_026635616.1, on the reverse strand, counting down.
TTTATGTTGAGCTTCCTGTGTGGAAGGCTGCCCAGCTCTGGCTCCCGGTGCTGCCTGCCCCAGCTGAGCTCCAGGAGCAGTTGTTCACACCAGCTCAAGACAAGGAGGGCAGTCCTTTACAAAATTCCTCCTGCTCTTGGGTGCTCAACCAGAAACATTGTAAAGGAACTCCTTTTCCAGAAAATATTAAGCACTTGCTGAAAATCAGGATATTTTTAAGATGTTTGGGAGTAATCTGGGATTCCTGTAATCCATGTTTACCACTAAACATCTAAGCCTGACCCCAAAGAATTCCTACAGCATCCATGATCCCTTATGACTTTGCCAGTAGGGAGAGCAAACCAAATGGAGATAAGAAGAGATGGAAATGTTCATGCCCCTTTCTAGATGAAGCAATGTAAAACAGGGCAGGAGAAAGCACAGGCATTGCTTGCAAGATATAAGAGGGACTTCCAGCGCTGTCACTGGGGCAAAGGCAGCTACAGGGAACAGTAGAGATGGCAAACCTGCAGTTCTTCCCTGGGATTCCCCCAGCCAGGACCATTTGTGATATATCCCGCTTGTCCTATCTTTGATCTTGACTGTATTATCAGCTAGAACAATTTTAAGCAGAGTAGAAGGGTTGGCTGTCACTTATTTAGAGCCCTTCTTTTACAGTCCCTTCCCCACTGCGTCTCATTAGGCAGCCCTCTCACACTCACCAGGAATCCTGCAGAGCAGATCCTTATCTGATGTTAACGGGTCTAAGTCCATTTACTTCAAAGAAGCTGCTCTAACTCACAGTGCCCAGAAATTTGACCCAGTTTCACTTCTCCGCATAATGTGGGCTCTTGATGGAGGAACACATGTATTCCTTCTGCTTTGGGTCTGAAGCTTGAAGTCATTGCACACATCTAAGAAATCTAGATTTATTGGAGCTTGTAAATCCTGACTATGATGACTTACTACAATGAAAGAAGTTGGAACCTCCAGAAGATAATGCAGAAAAGTAACAGGCTATCATGCTGGTCCACCCAAAGCCAGAAAGAAGTAGAAAATCCTCTCGTAAGACATCTAGATGATGGGAAGGCAGGTGAACACATAAGCACCTGGAGGAATCTTGGCCTGCATGATGTGAGGCCATTAAACACACCTTCTAACCAACCATAAGTGATTTGGCCCGAGTAAGGCTTCACTGAATAGATCAGTAAACAATGGTTGCATGTAGTCTGATAGAATCATAGAATCCCAGAGTGTTTCGGGTTGGAATGGACCTTAAAACTCATGCAGTTCCAACCCCCTGCATTGGGCAGGGACACCTTCCACTAGAGCAGGTTGCTCCAAGCCCTGTCCAACCTGGCCTTGGACATTGCCAGGGATGGGGCAGCCGCAGCTTCCTTGGGCAGCCTGTTCCAGTGATTCAAGGTAAAATACAAGTATGTCCTTTGATTTAATTTTTTTTGTTAGTTATTTTTTACAGTTTTTTTCACCTGCCTTCAGAACCAAGATGTGGCAACACCACTCTCCATTTAGGTACAGGCCAAACCTGGTTGCAGATGCCAGCTGTAGCACAGGCAGTAGCAGCGAAGGCAATAGGAGGGAAGGAAGAAGGACAAATAACTCTTGGTGTATGAAGCAAAGATGGGGAGAGGATGGTGTTACTCAGGTGGCACCATAGGGGTCAACAGCTAAGGAGGAGCACTTCTCAGAAGCTTTCCCTGTTAAAATTCTGGCAGCACATCAGTTGGCTTTACCAGAATATTAAACACAATTTTAGAGTTGTTTTTTAGTGCTCAATTTCCTTGTTAAAAGTCTACAGAAAAAGATCTGTTTCCTCTGATGTTCCTTTCCCTCGATGAATGAGCTATACTTTTCTCTGTTTTTATTTTTGTACTGCCATATTTATACCTAACACGTTCAAACACATATTATTTTAGAGATCTGATACCATCTAGTGTTATTGCTGGCTTTTCACATCTTACACTTATCAAGTAACCACAGTCAGCAGCATGTCAGAGTTCATCACTGTATCGCGTCAGCAGTAAAATAAAACCTGCTTCCCACCCAATATCTATATTTACACACCCCACAGGTGGGTGGCGAAATTTACTGCTCATCTGGGAAATTCACTCTCCTTTAATCTCTGGAAATTAGTTTATCTGTATGTATATGTATCATTATCATCTACTGCCTCGCCACTGATTTATTTCTGCCTCTGCAGCAAATAGGCTGAGATTACTAGCAACAAACACAGGTATATATAAACAACCTGTATACAATCTTGGGCATACTAAGGTCAAGGGTACATTTACTTCGAAGAAACCAATGTTTCACTCTGGATTTTAGCGAATTAGATGAGATTTATTTTGCAAATAGTGACTGGTGCAAAGTTTTCCAAAATACTCATAGTTACTAAAAGATGGTGCTGTCCAGGAGGGACATGCTTGTATGATATGTTCAGCCTGGAGAAGAGAAGCTGCGTGGAGACCTCAGAGCAGCCTCCAGTATCTGAAAGGGCCTACAAGGATGACGAAGAGCAACGCTTCATCAGGGACTGCAGCGACAGGACAAGGGGTGATGGGTTCAAACTGAAACAGGGCAAGTTCAGGTTAGATCTAAGGCAGAAGCTCTTCCCTGTGAGGGTGTTGATGCACTGGCACAGGATGCCCAGAGAAGCTGTGGCTGCCCCATCCCTGGCAGCGTTCAAGGCCAGGCTGGAGAGGGCTTGGAGTAACCTGGTCTACTGTGAGGTGTCCCTGTCAATGGTAGGGACTTGGAGCTGGATGATCTTAAGGTCCTTTCCAACCCAAACTTTTCTGTGATTTCATACTAAAACAGGACAAGATCAACAATAAAAGTCAATCTGTGCTGGACAGCATAGTGTGTTTATCTGTTTGGGCACAATACGCTTTAAAACGCTAAGTGTTGTTCAACAGAAAATATGAAGAAATACAGTATATTCATAAAGGTAAAAAAGAAAGGAACAGCGTGGTTGGTATTATAAAAGATGGTGGATTAGCATCCATGAAGACCCCCTTCTTTATACACCCAATATGTACAGGATGACAGGTGATTTCTCCACAACATCTCAACACTGCCTTAGTCTGTACAGACAGGAAACACCTCTGTAGCTAAAAGGATGATTTGGACACCCATGTCCCTTAACTCAAGGCCCTTCTTCTTGTGTAACTGGGAAGGATGTCAGGTATGACAGTAATTTCTGCAGCAGGAGCACTTTGGAAGTAGACTGGGGGCCATGAATACTTTTCAGTCACTCAGTAACCTAGAAACAGCAGTCTACAAGAGGCTCATATTTATCGCTACCCCTTGCAAACAATTTACTGCCTCCAAAGGGAATTATTCTTTAATAAAGTCCTTCATTGGAATCAGGGGGAGGGGAGTTTATTATTTTGTAGCTTTGTGGAACATAAAATCGGGCTGGTTTTCAGTGCAGTGTTTTACTTGCTTACTTATGACTGCTGGCAATGGGTACTAAATTCTTTTACACACTAAAGGTACAGTTTTCTGTGATGTTCACACACGTTAAATGCCCGGGGGTAGGAAACAGATACCTGTCTTTTAAGAGCAGGCTTGCAGGCAGCCCTTTTTATTATATAGGCTATGTGAATGAGATCAGCTTAAAGGAAACTGCCCTTTTGTGCCTCTAGTAAGAAGGTAAAGAACAAGGAAAAGAGGGAGAAAGCCCATCTACATAGGACTACCTCCAAAAAATGAGGTGTTGGCACATGAAGAATTCAGCAGGTAGACAGAGTTTCTTCGTGCCTCTATTTCTTTCAAGATGTATAGTTAATTTATAAAACATCCACTAAAAGTTAGTGCATTTTATATATGACACTTGGAACAAACCTGTGTTGAACACTGTCTTAGCTGAAGCCCAGCAGCTACACTGCATCTCCCCAGAGTAGACCTCTCCAGATCCTCCAGATATTGCTGCACAGTCAATCAACAAGTTAACCAAACCAGTGCAGTTGTCAGCACACACTACAGCCCACTCAGGTGTGGCCACACCAGTTGTGAGGGCAGGCATGATGGAGAACTTCAACCAAAATAACCATAGCTTAGGGAGTTCATCTCTTAGGAGCTACAAAGAGGCTGGATCCAGCAGGCAGGCTGGCCCAAAGCAGGGGCAAAGATGTTTTTTAGATACACCTGCATTTATCATAAGACCTGCTGCCCACCTTGGACACCCCCTCCAGAAGCACACAAATATGCAGTGGCACTGATTACTTCAGGGATCTCTAAGGGTTTACTCAAGCCAATTATACTACAGTAACATAGAGGTTACAAAGAGATGATGATGTCGATTAACAGAGAGGGACAGTCACAGCCTTAGGGAGAACTGTTAATGAGAATTAGCAATGTATGTCCCTATTCCTGTTATCTGGGAACTGAATTACACTGGTACGTATGATATGACCCCAAATGTACTTAGTCTTCCACTCCTCAGCTTCATTTCCCCTCTGTTATTCTAGTTACACCTACTTAGTCTCTATGCTGTGCATATCTTTATGGCTATTCTCATTCTCGTTCTGCCAGTGCATGTGCAACAGCTCTGTTGGAAAACTTTCAAGAGGTAGGCTATGAAAATAACACTTTATTTTTCCTATAGTCACATTTTTCAAGGGCTAAGAACTGGTTTGGACATAATTTTTCTTAATTTTTTATGAAAAAGATGTTGACAACTCTTTGAAACCCTGTTGTATCAAAGGAAAAAGCAAAAGGCTGCTGTTTCACACTCTTTGAAGCAAGATTGACTAAAATATCTCCTATTTTTTGTTCTGCTTAAATGTTCTATTTTCATTTATATGACAAAAGGACTTGGAGCAACCCTTTGACCTGACATTAGATATTTTTTTAAGTGACATTTGTTCTGGCTGAATTCTTCAGGAATTCCAAGCCACCAAGTTCTCTCATGTGAACACAGCACTTTCATGTCACCAGCACGAACAGCAACAGACATACGTGTAATAGTTCTTTGACCCAGTCTACCTCAGCTGATAGCTCAAAGACAAACATGCTTCACATGTTCTTCACTCCTGCTTTTCAGCCACAACTACTTTCCATGTTTAAATGAAACATAGGATACATCTATACACTGAAATGCTTTCCTTGTGAAAGTTTCCTGGATGCACTGCAATGTTTCAGAAGGTGTGTAAAAGCCCCTCTCAGTTTGACACTGATTCATATAACCTGGGTGCCTTTTCTTTTTTAACAAGAAAAGCTCTTAAAGTATCTTTATTTTTACTGCTGTTACTACTACATTAGCAGCTGAAATGCGATTATGTCTTTGAGATCCATCATGTCACCTATGGTTATCTGAAATGCAGTTCTTAATTCATTATACACTGAAATAAAGATACAAATCCAGTCCTAAAGTCATATTTTATGACAGCTCTCAGTCATGTGGGAGATGTGTACCACCAAATTGTATTTATTATAAATCTGTATTAAAAGCCTGTCTCATATGAGTATGTGAATTAGAAAATGTGTTTCCTGAAAGCACAGTCCAATCCATATTCCTTGCCCTAATACAGATCTAGTAAAAATATCCACAAAATTCTTAAGGGTTTTCTGCCTTCCAATTTCTCTCCCTCAGGTGCTTCATTCCCAGGGGACTGCCTGCTTTAAAACCAAATCTAACTACAAGTCTTGTTTTTCCGAGAAAATCTCCAGATAAGCACACGTTGAAATGGCTTTTTTATGTTATTTCATTAAAGCTATTTCTTTATATCTTTGATATTGGTTTTGTTCTTTTAAATTAAAGGGGGAATCCGTAAATCTCTGAGACTGCAAAGGGCTGGACTGTAGCTCTGGATGGGAAAGGCCATGGTTTAAGGCAAAGCTTATAGCTCTGGAGTTGACTATGAAGGCTCACATCACCTGTAAAGGGCTTAGGTGTGACTACCCTAACTCTGGAACAGGCTGATGATGTGAAGACACACTGCATGGAGAGGGTGAAGGGAGGAACAGGGAAAATGTGCCATTTTCCATCACTTCCCACCACTTCCAAATTTAGAAGTGAGCCAAGGTCTATGGAAAAATGTCATTGCCTCCCACAACACACCTTAACTCTCATTTATCAGTAGACTATCACAGCTACAGTACCATAGAATCATAGAATGGTTGGGGTTGGAGAGGACCTTAAGATCATCCTGTCCCAACCCCCTGCCACAGGCAGGGATACTTCACACCAGACCAGGTTGCTCCATGCCCCTGTGTCCAACCTGGCCTTGAACACTGCCAGGGATGGGGCAGCCACAGCTTCTCTGGGCATCCTGTGCCAGTGCATCAACACCCTCACAGGGAAGAGCTTCTGCCTTAGATCTAACCTGAACTTGCCCTGTTTCAGTTTGAACCCATCACCCCTTGTCCTGTCGCTGCAGTCCCTGATGAAGCGTCGCTCTCCAGCATCCTTGTAGGCCCTTTCAGATACTGGAGGCTGCTCTGAGGTCTCCACGCAGCTTCTCTTCTCCAGGCTCAACAGCCCCAACTTTCTCAGCCTGTCTTCATATGGTAATACGACTGTTAAAGGCTTAGAAGTGACAAGTGTTTAATTACCCAGATATTCAACCCAGGGAATCTCTGGGTTGTCGTGGTGCATTCAGAAAGACCCACTTCAAATTAATGTGAGAGATACACAGCATTCCCTGTGAGAGGCACGCTGCTTTGTCGAGTGATGCAGACCCCTTCTCTCTAAGGTAAGGAGCCCATTTATACCCTCTGACAGAACCCATGTGAAAGCCCAGAGCTGCTCAGGGCTTTCTTGCCATGTTTGCATAATTGTGTTTTTTCAGACCAAAAGCGGAAGGTAAACTTCATTCATGCCTGACCTGCTGGCCTTCACAGCTGGAACACGTTGGGAATCACTTCTGGCATTGAAAAGGTTAATTGTCTCCTGCTGTGAGGTAGGAGTCTAGAAAAGGATACCACATTTGGTGGGAATTATAGTAAATGAGGTTTTCTTTATAGCGCTGCTCATTCTCAACATGTTGAAAGGGCATTAGTTCACAGTCACTTTCTCTGGAATTATCAAATCTGCTCAGGAAGCCTTCATTAGGATATTAAACAAGACTTAATAAGTGAAAGTGATTTGCATCGCTGATAATCGTGCACATTAATCAAGCAAGCTTCTGGCTCTCCCTCTGCAATATGTTTCATGTTCCATTGGAAAGCCTCTTTAATTCTGTAGGGCTTCTTAAAAGGGAAATGTTACATTTAGAAAGCCATTTTTAAAATTATTTACTTAGCAAAGATCACTATAAATAATGTTCAACTCACTCCTCAGCTTTAACCATCAATATAATTAATACTGTGGGGTTTGTATCAGGGATATGGACCAGATGTGTTCCCATTTATCAGATATAGATCGCACTTACTCTAATAAATGTGTTTTCATTCTGAGTAACTTTTGAAACCAAATAACTCCATGTGGCACTTTAATCTGAAGTCACAATTTCAGGCTAAGGCATTTATTTCTCATGCCAGGAGAGACCGTGCGAGCTTCCACTACATCATCCCACATGCCACAGTCACACCAGCAGTTCTAAATGAAATTGTGTGGCAAATATCTCCTGCTGTTCAGTAATTCCAAGGCATGATCTACTCTTAGGGGGTGATGCCACTTCTGTAGAGCACAGCCAGCTAGCACAGTGTAGTTAATACCTTAACACTTCTCCAGTATCTTCCTTCCCAGGATCCCACGCTGTGTGTAAATAGGTTACATTTTCAGAACACCCCAAGACAAGCCTCTTGCACACAGGCAAACTGCCACTCAGGGGTGAAGTGGTTCTGCTTACAGCAGCAAATCCTTGGGAACACAGAATTAGACCCTTAAAAAGTCTTACTTTGCTGCTCTTGCCACCAGCCTGCACTATGCCAGTGTCAGCCATGCCCTCTAACACAACCCCACAAACACCATGAGGGCTCTGTACACTCAAAAGTGCCACATGGATACTCCACAGCCATGGGAATGTTTTGAATGACACAAACGTGGTATTCCCGTTTGTCACCAAATGTCCCACCAAGGATAGCCTTAAGGAATATCTTGTCACAAGAATCAGCATTGTGAAAAAATGTGCCAAAATGAAAGCCTGATTTATAGTGCACAGAAAGGATGGTGGCTATGGTCTGTAAAGATAAAAAAGTACATTGTAGTCTAAGTAAGGAACCATATTGGTCTCAGGATGAAGAAGCACAGCACCTAAACAAGCTCACACATGGGGTTGACCTCTTAGTCAACAAAATGAGCTAGAAGAAGGAGGTGTTTATGCATTTATTTAGGTGTCCAGGTCAGAGACTGAGCAACTATGACCACATTAGGCTACTTGTGATACATCTGCTTCTCTATCTGCAGAAGCAAGGTGGAAATTACTGGTGAGAGCAGAGAGTCCACTTTTCCTGCAGGTCTGATGATTTAATCCACTCCCTGGAAAAAGCAGCCACGGTTTCTGATTACTTGCTACATGGACTTTTGCTATTGTCCTTACTGCATTGCATGCCACTTACATTGCTCCAAGACCTGAGAGTATCGCTTAAGAAACCACCACAAAGATTAAGACTGTGAGAGTATTACCTGCTTTTAAGAAAGTGCTGTTTGCTGGAGATCTTGTTTGCATTCACTCAAGCTGAGCCCATAGCCTAAATGGAGCTAAAGAGACAATGTTTCTATAAAGTTGTGGAGACTCAATTCATTCTAATGGCCTGAAACATGAATTATGTGCCCTGTTTCACTACCTTCATGGTTCAGTAAGATGCTAGAGCTCAGATGGAACCATTTGTCTGAAGAGAGAAAGGTGCTATTCCCTGCTCACTGCTGATTTCCTTTTAGTTGTGTCTGTATATGTATGTGTGGTGTTTTCCAGATACCAGGTGTTCAGCTTCATAGGTCTGTCTGAACAGTTCTCTATGTTTTCTACAGTATACTTGAGAAGATAAACATCCAGTAAGTTTTTTCGGCATTCAATATAAAGCTTTATTGCTGGAACCATTCATCTGGGTAAGAAACTGCCTCTAAGCTTTGAAATCAGTTCTGTGGATTCCCTCTGACGGTAACCAAATGGGAAAACTATTTCAGTGTCCACTAATAAGAGCACAAACGCAACCATACTTTTTCCTAACTGCTGTATAAAAGTTTTAAATCTTCAAAACAGGAGCATAAAGTTTAAGCTCCCAGATCAGTGCTTTGGTGCTTAAATGGATTTGGCTCTTTCTTTATCAAGTGTGTACGGAATTGCACTGGAGGTCAGTGCATCAGGCTTGCCTGAACACTGTCCATTACTCTCTGCAGCAGCAGCAGCAAACATGGAACAAAGGGACCCCTTCGTTATCCCACACAAGAAAAACTATGGTAGAGGCTGAAAGAAGGTAATGAGTCTATCTACAGTGAAAAAATATAGTGCCATATTAAGATAACCAAACTAGTTTTAATTGACAAAATGCAGTTTGTCTACATGGCATCACACTGTGCCGTGTAAACACAGCCCAAACCCAGGTTTATGGTGGTATGTTCCCAAGAGTTCTGGGTAAAGTTAGCTTGAGGGACAGACCCCCTTCATCTACCTCTGACAAATGCAAAATTGGAGATAACACTAATGATATTCCCCTATTCTGAATTATTGTTGCCAACTGCATCAGTCTTAAAGCCCCTACTCCTGGGATTGTATGAGGCACTAAGAAAGTCTACCCTCGTTTAATAATAAAAAGGTAATTTCCATCAATGATGCAGAGGAAAGCCTGGAAGTACGACCAGAATATATCCTAAAACCTCTCCTCTCCTGCCAAAAAAATCCCTCAGAGGTAATAAAAGGAGCCTAAAAGGTATTATTTTTAATCTTCCAACATTTAAGCCAATGACATAATTCTCTGTGCTGCAGCATCTTCTGATTTTTGAGCACTGAGAAGTACTAATAAAGCAGCCTAAAATAGATATTTGTGAAAAGACAGCACTAAATAGCACAGGGTGGGGTGGGTGGGTGGGGGGAGGCACAAGACCTTCAAAATAGCATAGCAGGGCTGGGAAGGAAGGAGAATGGACACACACACTGGATCAGTGCGACTAAAGAAAACAGGACCTGGATGCTGCTGTGTTCAGAGGCCAAGTGGAACGAAACGGCTGGTGCCCATATACACCAATTTCTTTCTCCCAGAACAGGGTGGCTGTGTTCAAATTGCCTACTGGGACTAGACCCTGACAACTACCAAGTAGTCCAACCAACCGCTTTCAGGAAGTACCTAAACCCACAAACACACAAGAACTCATCTATAATGAGAATGCTGATTTAGGCTTAATGGAAGCAAATGCAGTTATAAAAGGCATATGTCATATGTGTATAATTTCTCAGACTGTTAAAATACTGGTGTCAAATAAGGTTCTGTATGATTTAAAATGGAGAAATATGTCCAAATATTATCTCCATTGCTCCTGACTTAGGTTTTCACTCCCTGAGAAAAATATTACACATTAGAGACAAACACTCCAATCCAAAAGAAAACCTGGATGTGAATTTTTGGGCAGGCTCATTTCATGACCTGATGCCAAGTCTAGGGAAGGTTTTTTTATAACTATAGGGTACAAATACAGAGGGATCTAGTTATAAACATTTTTATTTAGTGGGAAAAGTAAAGCAGGAAGCTCTGGCCTTTCAGGAAGAAGCAAGGAAGCCGATGGAGCTAACATCATCAAAGCACCCAGACCCTGCCAGAAGCCTTGGACATCACCTGGTTTTAACTGTGAAGGCCAGAAGGTCAGACAGAAACTGCAAAAATTGCTTTCAGAAATGATAACAAGCATTCAGCAGTGCTTCTCATAGAACACGAGTGTGATTCTGGTGATCATGAGGTGGAAATAACAAGACAAAATCCTTTTGAGGTTTTGTGCAAGCATTGCCATGGATTCTCCCAGCCACCAGCTTTCTCACTGTTACACATTCATTGATTGCTAATCTCTGTTTGGTGGCCCAGTTGCAGTGGGATCCGCTCCCACAAACTGACTCCTCTCAGAAACTACACTCCTCTCCCCAGAGGCTCCTTCTGAAACCTACAGTAGACAATAGCTCACTGGTAATTTCTATAATGATGTGCCAGTGGTACTAAGATACTTGCCTTCTTGCTGGAAGCACTTGGATAACCTGTCAGTGTCTGTTATGTTACCATGTCATATCCTATCTTATGTGACACTGCCTACAGGGCTGCATATATGGAGTTTCACAACCCTTTCCAGTGGTCATGGAGAATGTTTGGAGCAATAGTATTTTTTACAACTTCTGGAGTAATACAAAACAGGTTTAGATTTAAAATAATAAACCTGACCTCAAATAGAGACTTTGCTCTTGGCCTGATGGATGGTGATGCATGAAAAGGACAAGAAATGTGCTTGCTGTCCTTCACAGTGAACTATCACAAGGATCCAGCAGCCACATAAAATTGGGTTTTGGCAGAGCAATCACCTCATTTGTACTCATATTTCCTGTCATTTGCCTTGTGAGCTGCTTAGCAATGTTCTCTTCCTGAACCTGACATTACATCCTAAATCTACAGGTCTTCATGTTTTTGCAGCAGTATAACCACTCTCGCATGCTGCAAGCTCAACACTGGTGGTGAAAAGTATTCGAGTAAGAGAAAAACACCGATTAACCAATCGATACAAATGAGCACAGAACTGAAGTAACTTAATAGCAGTGAGATTTCATGCAACATAAAGGCACTAAATTGAAGGAGAACTACTGTAATCAATTATTCAAAGTACCCTAGTACAATAGCAACTGCATCTTTCTTCCTGTTGGAGATGGACTATGTACAAAGAGGAAGAGAGAGGATGGGAGAGGAAGGAAGGGAGAAGAACTGATGATGTTGACTTTCTATTTTGATGTATTTGGGTGATACATCATGTTCAAGGGAAACTGAAATACCAGTAAAGACTAGACAGGAATTACTAAGGTTGTGGGAAGCCAGAATTTGAACTGCTTTCACTCCTAACAACAACAAAATATATATTTTAAGATATTTTATAATTAGTATTATTCTATCCACATTTATACGAAAGCTCATCACTTAAGAGGTGAGGATAACCTAGAGTACAGTCAGGTTGCAACACACCTGTGAAGATGACAGAGCCATGGATGGAATCAAGTGGTTATAAATACCACATCCTTGCTCTCCCAAATAGGGGTGTTTTTTACCCTTTACGGCTATATAACCTCTTACTGGCCAAGAAATTAGTTGTTCCAGCTCCAAGTGAATTAACAGGTTCCAGGATGGCAAACTACAGTGAACAGTAGGGATCACATTTTTATTCTCTGCAATAGCCTCCACCTCTGAAGAAAAATGCTCACTTCAAATATGATTTTATTACAAAAGCATCAGAAAAGACTCTTTTCTTAAATGAAGTTATACTTTTTACCACATCCTTCCGCATCTCCTTTTTCTATGGATCAGAACGACAGGAACCAGATGCTAAGCCAGAAAGGACATTGTTCCACCTGCAACATCTGGCTCTTTGGCAAGCCATACGGAAAGCTTCAAAGTTGCATCTCTGCCTCTCACATGGTAGGGCTGCTGGTTGATTGCTTTATCTTCCTGGCTGTAATTTTCCTTTGATTCACCTATAATTCTGAGGAACTGATGCATTTATATCCATTTTGAATAAGGTTCTGTACAAATGCCACATTTGATCTCTAGGCAGATCCTTTTATTTCCTTTTATACGTTCTTTACTTTACTTCGTGCACTAGCTTTACTGCTGCTCAGCTACATCTTGGCTGATACTTGCACACATGCCACAGCCTTTTTTCCCTACATGAAGTTAAATATCCAGGCTCTCAGCCATGCAAACCCAAGTAGAAAGTCAAATACTTTTCTTAGCGTTTCTCCTTGCTGCAATGAGGCATTTTTAGAGGAGATGCAGCCTCCTGCTACTTGCCGACATTCCTGAATCCTTCCTTTCCTCATTTCCTCAGGCCTCTTCTACCAGATTTTTTCCAGCTCTCTGGTTCTTGTGAGCATTAAATCAAGTAAGTTAAACATTAAAGTGACTTTCAGGTGAACCAGAAAGAGGAAGATGGCTGTAAGTTAAGACTGGGCACCACTCTCCTCAGACCCAGCTGGTTTACCAAAGTTACAACTGATTTCAGCTATTTCCAAGCATTTTGATGTCTAAGTATCAAAACCCCCCTTGTCCCCCCAAAATAGTGGGATAACCAAGACAGGGGAGAACTACACAAGCCATGTGTAGCACAACAGTGTTCTGGCTGGGCTCTCTAGAGGGTGCTGTGAAACTCTGTTAATTAACAGGAAAGGAGTAATAATTCATTAGTATTCATTCATTTAGGATTTCAATCCTGATTAGAAATGTATCCTGCCCTAAAGCTATTGTTATCTTTTGTCTCTGTGCTGGAATCTGTAAAAGGGAACACAGTCCCCACCTTCCCTCTGCTGTTCCCTTCATCAGTATCCCTGCTCTGAGGTAGGGCACATATGGCCCATCTTAATGGGGGATAAGGTGGAGCCTAAGAAAAGGATTTGTTCTCTTAAACAGCCATTTTTCTTTTCAGGTTTTCTCCCTGGGGCCAACCAAAACCCAGCAGCTACTTCAAAACTGAAGTGACAGAAGGGAAAGTCATGGGTTAAAACTTAAACAGGGAAGTTCAGGTTGGATATAAGGAAGAAGCTCTTTACTGTGAGGGTGGTGAGGACCTGGCACAGGTTGCCCAGAGAAGCTGTGGCTGCCCCATCCCTGGCAGTGTTCAAGGCCAGGTTGGACAGGGCTTTGGGTGACATGGTCTGGTGTGAGGCATCCCTGCCCATGGCAGGGGGTTGGAACTGGATGATCTTAAGGTCCGTTCCAACCCAAACCATTCTGTGATTCTATGATTAGTCCACAGAAAGCAATGAATACTTTCCAGGATGAGGCCCAGAAGAACTTGGCTCATCTATTTGCTTTTAGCATTGTCCCATGGTGGATGGACACAGACTTTTTAGCCAGTCAATCCCAAGGGAGAGGGAATTGCAGCTTTGCCTACGTCTAAGTACCAAGCTCATGGAGGAATGCCTTGAAACCTACAAACAAAGCCATAACAAGTAAAATTAGAGGAGGTGAAATGAATGTGGTTTGCACCACGGTAACTGTCAGACGCATGACTCACAGCATTCCAGCTTCCTGGAAATCAGCAGAAGTAAAGGAAGCCTATACTGTTCTGAATATAAATTTATTTGAAAATACAGGCAGAAAAGTACCCAAAACTTGTTTTGCCTTTCTGAGTTTTAATTTAATTCCACTTTGGCTCAGGAAAGCTGTGTTATCTCCAACCTTTTCAGTGACATGAAAGTTTCTAGGCTTGGCTATTACATTCAGCAACACAGAAAGCTGCAAGTGGGGTTAAGTTCCAGTTCTAGGGACTGTACAAACTTGAGGTAAGAGATGGTCTCTCAAGCAAAGTACTAGCAATAAAAATAAAAAAAAGACATAAAGTGGCAATGGAAAGAGACGCATCGAGGTGAAGTGTTTTAAGAAGGTCACATAGCAAAGCTAAGAGTAGAGAACAACTCTACTGGTGCCTTTTTAAGTACCCACTATAAGAGGCAACAGATATGCCTCAGTGTTTCCACTCAGACCCTCAGTATATTCTACACTTGATTGGATTCCTTCACTCAGTCTTTCTACAAAACCAAGAGTCCTTGGACTGTACTTTACAGTGTTGCCAGAGTAGTTTACACTTACGAACAGCTATAAGCGAGTTTGAGCTCATTTATTGTTTTCGTTTTACCCATTTTGCATGTTTATGTAGATGGATGTATAGGAATATAAGCACAAGTAAGGTTTGACTTGTTTCTCCTGCAATCTGTACAGACCTGTTGCAGTCTGATGGTATGGCACCCATGCCTGATGATCTCTGTTATGAGGCAGCCACAGTCTGTTGACAAAGCACTTTGCCAGTTTTGTTTGCTTGAGTGAAGAAGAAAATAAGAACCACATATGATCCGAGAGTGGTGCTTCCGTGGGAAGTCTACACATCCTTTTCTCTCTCAACAGTGGAGAAGCCAACCAGAAGTGCAACACCTTGAGCCTTCTCAGTCTGACAGTAAAGAACCCCACTCACTTCACATAACAGTGTAGAGTGAAAGGAAAGGCATGTATGCCTCTGGCTCTCAAGACCTCATGGAAGAGCTAAAGTCATGCTGATTGCAAGCCTAGGAGTGAAGGACCCTTCATCAGGGACTGTAGTGACAGGACAAGGGGTGATGGGTTCAAACTGAAACAAGGGAAGTTCAGGTTAGATCTAAGGCAGAAGTTCTTCCCTGTGAGGGTGCTGAGGCACTGGCACAGGGTGCCCAGAGAAGCTGTGGCTGCCCCATCCCTGGCAGTGCTCAAGGCCAGGTTTGACAGTGCTTGGAGCAACCTGCTGTGGCATCCAGTGCTGGTGGACTGTGTAGAAGATCAGATTTTTGGTCAGATCAGCACTGCCTTGTCAGCTTTACAGATGCACCTTTCCTCTTCCACACTTTTAAGCTGTGCAGCTACTAAGATAATTCTACAATGTTGAATTTTATCTTCTGAATAAAACATCTCATCCTGTGTCCAAAAAGACTTTGTGTTCTCTTCCTATTTATGATTTGATGATTTGTCCCTTCCTCATGTACAGTAACATTGTACTTCCTTAATGGTCAGAAACCCAGGGCCTGATTTTCAAGTTTGAAGGACCATGAAAAAGATAATTCCCTGTGAAGTGAGCAAGATCTGTGTGTGTGCTCAGCACCTTTGAAAACCTGGCTCTCTTGTGCTTAGCTATCAAAATGATTGGCACCAGGTATATCCCTAGACAGTGTGATCTATATAAAAGTATTCCTCCTTCAAAATCTCGTCACTAATTCCAAATCCCATTCCTTCAAAACCCTGTCAAAAGTATATTAAATTTCTATATGATCCAGTCCAGTTTCTCTGCAGCAGAACAGTTTATTTTACCCTGTTCAATAGGGTTAGGCTATTCACATTATCCATTCAATTAGGCCAGCTCTATTTTTGATCACATCAGCACCAGAACAAACATCATTTCCCAGATACAGTCTCAGGACATTCACCTTTTAATGTCTCCACTCAAACTCTGCCGTTTTGATGCTTTTTCTTCTGTTCCCCAGTCCTCTTCCTCCATTTCATATCCTTTTCAAAGGGTTTCTTTCTATGGTGCCCTGTGAGACTTTCCTCCACCATCTCATGGAGTGCCTCAGAAGTGAATGGTGATTTGCCTTCTCTTCAGTCATTATCCTTTATGCGTACATTTGCAAAATCAACAGCATTCTCTTAATGAAGGCACTGATACTGCTCTTTCATAAACCACTACTAATATTTCTCCTGTGTCTGTGCTCTTTCCCAGGAAAACCGGGATGACAGAAGGTGTCTCAACAATGCTTAGGGAATTCTGCTGGTTTTTGTTGAGCGTGCTTCCATCAGGCTGGCCTGCATGTACACACTCACCCACGAGCATATGTATTTTCATAGTAGATGGAAATTAAAAGGGCTACACTGCCCTGTGACACATCTACCAAACACCCAGGAGAAAAACTTGGCATTAACCTTCAATAAATGAAGGGATTATATTGCAAATAATAAGATGGCTAAATATAGGCCCAGTCTATGAATTAAACATTGCCTAACTTTGCATGATGCTAATTTATTTTGGCATATCTTGATGACTGTACTGTGGCTGTGTCCTTCTGAATGCTTTTTAATTGTCCAGTGGTTGTCCTTTATAATCCACCTGCTGGCTACAGTAAAATATACAGTAAACTATGTCAACACTAGATACACAACTGCACACACACATTGTATACTGGACATGGATTACACTTTGTGTGGTACAGGTGGATGGATAGGCATACAGGTACACAAGGCCTCATTAATTTCAACAAAACTAAAACAAGATTCAGTCTACAGAACTGATTAGAAATACAATCAGTCCAATAACTGTTTGTGTATGACTGTAGACTGAAGTTTCTCTGCATTTCCAAAACCCAAAGCGTTAGCATTCCCCATACAGAGAACTGTTATCTTATTCCTAGAAGTAAATCTCTGTATTTGGCCTTCTGTAAAAACTAGACGCCTCCACCAAAATGAGAGCAACCTCTACTGGGTGCTGTACAGCAACAGAAAACTGAGCCGCTGCTCCAAAAGCAGTCTATGTACAGAAGAGATGACACCAAGTAGGAAGCAGATACACACAGAAGGAAATTGACCCAAGTCAAGCATATGTGGTGGTTTTGAAGCTCCTATAGGCTTCTGCTTAAAGCAGGAAGAAACTAACCCTGGAAAAGAGATGGGGCAGCCACTGGAGGGAAAGCAAGCTATAGGAATAATTAATTACCAGTGACAGAGGCTGGATGAAGAGGAGCACTAAAGAGCTGAAATGCCCTGTTGCAGGTTGCAGAAGGACCTGTGCTGAGACAGGAAGATGTGCTGAAGCTATCCTTGGCTGGGGTGTCTCACGCCATGGCAGAGACACCCCCGTGTGTTCACACAGGGCTTGCATCCATCTAAATGATGCTCAGCACTATGAGCACCTTGGTAAGTACATGGCACACTCATTTATAGCACAGACAGTATTAGATGACATCTGATTTTGTCCTTGCATGGTCATTTCAAACACAGGCTCACTGTAAGCACCATGCTCCTTTTAGCCAGAAAGGCTGTTTGATCTATAAACACACTTTTTTACTCTTTGGTCCTCTTAGAGGCTCACCTGTGCCTCTCAAGTAATTCTTGAGTGGCACTTTCAAATGCTCCAAGGGTGTTTGTTTCCCCCTCCACTCCCAGAGTTTTACAATATCTATCCTTTTCCAAGTCAGAAAACGCACCTAGGGAAAACGTGCCAACACTTTCACAAAAGACATCATGCACATCACTGATGTGAGGCTGCCTGTTATGCTAAGACACACAAATTCAGCCTCTACCACCCTCCCTGTGTTATAAATGGATGGTCACCTAGAAGGAAGCCACAAAATCAAGCAAAGAAAGTATATTTATCATTGCTCACTGTTAAGAGAGCACATAGCATCCAAGCCATTACAGCCTGTAAAACCTCCTGGACCAAAGCAGGCATAACGTTTGTTTGTTGTCCTTCTTCCTGAATTCATTTGTACAAATACTGCTCAAGGTTCCCAGGTACCAATATCAATGTTTTGATTCATTTAAATGAGGGCTGGGGAGGGCTTTGGCCCTTTAAAATTTGTCTTGGGCATTATGGTTTTTCCTATGTTTTTCCCGTTATTTTCTTTTCAACTCAAAATATGGCATACTTTTGTCACTTTAAATCTGCAGGTAAGATTAGCCAGCTTTGGAACATGGAAATGTGCTTCCAAGCTAGTGGCAAGAGCCACCTCAAACACACAACCCTGAAAGATGTGCTCAGGAAACTAGTAAATGATTTTATTTTAAACAAAGAGATGAACTTCTCATTGCTCTCTCTGTGTCGTAAGGCTCATTATGGAAGCCAGTTGCACCAGTTCACCCCCATGTTTACAACTGCGCATTGACAGCTCAGAGCAACAAAAGGCAAAAGTATATAAAACAATAAATATTGGAAATTATATGTTTAATTCATAGGGCAAATTACCAGAGATTACTTGTACAAGTAGCCTCCAATGTCCTTAAAAATATTCTTTAACTGAGGAAAAGTTTTCTGACCTTTGGAGGAAATGCTTGCTTCTAGCTATGACTAAAAAGAGATTTCCTTCTTTCTCTGTTGTGTTAAGAATCTTTTCTTCTTATAAAGAAGGCACCACAGTGGTTTATAACTGTCATAAAAGCCTGCAATCCTTTTGAGGTTAAGCTACTCAGCTATTCAACTTTTACTACAGAAACTTTGAAATTCAAAAAGAAAAAATAATGTAAGTTTTTGAAGGACATGTGTTGCTGTAGGTGATCCTGTTAATTAAAAGTGATTGCCTGCTAGGAAATCATACTTTAAAAAGTTTCATGAATTTATTAGAACCCTGAAGGTATCTTTGTATGCACAGGGCTTTACATGCCATTTATGCAATTTTGTTTCAGATCTGTTTAAAGCTTCACCGATGCTCCCCGAGTAGGGAACAGCACTGCCAGCATTTGTATGTATTTTCACTAATTGAATTATGTGAAAATACATACTAATGAAGCTTTACCAGTGATGTTTGCTGAGGATAGTTTAAGTCTCATTTTCTTCTCTATTAGCAGTATCTTTCTGTTGCAGACATCTTTTTGAAAAGCAGAGATTCCTATAGGATTTTGTGCAGAAACTAAGTCCCATTTTTTTCAGTGTTATTCAGAAAGTTCCTATGTGAATGTATGTGAAATTATGTTGATGGACATACAGCACTTAATAGAGATGAAAAAAAGACAAACAGTGAACTATGATTTGAGATGAAAATATACTAGCTTGTTATTAGGAACAAACAATCTGACATACAAAACTAATGAACATCTATTGCCAGTTTTCCTGCTACTTGATCTGCAAATCGTATTTTAAATATCTCTTTCTGCCCAAATCCATCTCGCAATGCTCTTACACAGACTTTTCCTCATCAGAGCTTTGCTACCCCTTGACAATGGTGTTTGAGTAATAAATGCTGGAGACAGAACAGTTGTTTACAGTTTATGGTTTTTTTTTAACCTGAACCATGGGGAATTTCAAAGCTGAGGTCTATGAATCCATTGCACTCAAGATGGGCACTTTATGAAAGTTCACCATACCCATTGCTGAATGTGTGGGCAGGTAGGTTTGCACATGCTTTGGAATATATTGCCTGTTACAGAGAAATTTATGCATCCCAGGATTGACTTGGAATGATCAGTGGTGGGGGGTTGTTGAAATTCGACTGGGCACTTGGTAACGTTAGCATTCATCTGGAGCCACTGAGCTCCCTTTTGCTGAGCTTTTCCAGATTGACACCATTTAAAATCATATCCCAGTGTACCTATAGACAATGTGCATGAATTCAGAAAAAACTTATTAATAGTGAGCAGGGGAAACTGTCATTTGGTATAATTCAGCCTTCTTTATTAATTCTATATAAAGTTATTTTAAATTATAGTTCTTTGGTTCATAAAGACTGCAACCTGATTTTTAAAAGCTGGGCTTCTCAGGCTAGTTATGGAATTTAATGTCAGCACCTTTAGAAACTTACATATAATATTTAGAGTATGCACATGGGTGTGCATGTGCATGCAATCCAGAGTCGAAGCTACAGGTTTAAGAGTTCTGTTTATATTTTACCTATTTAAAGTCAGTACTCACATTTATCTGATAGATCTACCAGCTGCAGCGTGGACAGTTTGTTGTGTAATGCATGAATAAGAGATGGATGCATTTGTGAATATTATTATTGCCAAGAGTTAGTACTTTAGAGGGGAATATAAAGTACAGTAAGAAAAGCAAATATGCAATTTTTATCTGCCTCCCACTAATATTGGTACTGTCGATCTACACTATAATGTCTTTGAGGATTAAATAAATGTGTCAGTTCATCTCAATGACTGAGTGAATAATGTATTAATGTGCATTTGATGTGCACATTTACGAACATGTATCTGCCAAGCCCAGTAAAAAAAAAAAATCTCTTCTACAAAGACTCTCCTTTTTTCAGAAATGATACCTCTTGAGGCATTAGAAACAAACAGGGCTTTTCCCTGAAGCCCCTCTTCACCCTCCAAAGTAATCAGATAAATGTTATTGACATGTCAGCGAATTCATCATTAAATAATCTCCAACTTCCATCACTATAATAGCAAGGTGTTTCAGAAAACTTAAATGAAAGAAGCCTGCAGGTTAAGGGGAAGGCTTTACTCAGTCATGCAAGACATGCACATAATGTGGAAGAAAGCATCTGAGCAGACCCTGAGCATTTTGAAACAGCTGTAACTTCTGACCAACAGCAAAGCAGCATATTTTGCATTTTGTCCCCTTTATCTATCGTGCTTCTCTGCCCAGTGCTAGTATCTTATAACTGCTTCTGCAGCCGGAGTCACGGCCAGTATTACTACAAGTTCTGTGCCACCAACATGCACTCCAATACTCACCAGCTGTTCTGCTCTGAAAAGACAAAAAAAAAAAAGACAACCTGGTGTTGTTACTGAATGCCAAGACCCTAGTTGAGTTGCAGACAATGTCTCCAGGCTCCCATTATGTTGCTTCAGCCCTGAGCTCTGAAGAGCATCGATAAGGGGCGCAAAATAAAACAGGGAAATCAAGAGATGCTGAGTAATAGATCTTTGAATCCTTGTTATTGTTAGATTTACAAATAACACAAAGTGGTTTGGGTAGGGAAGGGAAATCAGTTTGCAGTTCAGCATTGGCCTTAGTACAATATCATTTCTCATATGTGGAAAAAAGCATATTTGAACACTGACAGTCATCCTGGTACAATGCAAGTGAATAAATCATGGCTGCTGTGCTACAGGGTCAGCCCTCTGCACCCATGTAAAAGGGTGAGCAGTGTTCATGCTAATGTAAAGCTTATCCACTTGAACGCATAGCGTATTAGATGTGCATTGAAAGAGAACAGTTTTGTGTCCTAGTATCTTCCATCTTGCAAGATCCCCTTTCCTTTGTATCAGGTGTTTTTCATCTCTCTATTTTGCCTGCAGCCAGGAATATCTTCTGCTTTTAAACACAAATGGAGTTTTACACAGAAATTCTGGATTTTGCTTGAAAAGGGACTCCAAAAGCTGAAAGCCTATTTTGCGTTGTTGCCAGCTCATGAGCATTTGCATGCAATTGTTCAACATTCTAGAAAGAACGTATAGTTCTTTTCTCCTAAAAATGTCACCTACCTCAAACCATTTTAAGCAAAGCATACTATGTTTTATTAAAAAACAAAAAAAAATTCACCCCAAATGCTCAGAATTGAAACCCTTTCCTGGAAGAGATGCCTGGCATTCATCCAGCCATAGGGCTTGCCAATCTTTGTCCCTGGGTACCGCCTGTCTCTAAGGGATGTCTGGGTCTGCTGTGCCTTTCCCCAAGTCTTTGCTACATCACTGCCCTTTACCCATTCCAACAAAACTGTGGTGGCATGGTAGTCCCACCTCCCTGCCCCACTGATGCTTGCTGCTGTTGTCCACAGAGCAACAGGCATCAAAAAGCAATATAACTGGAATAATCATCTAGTTAGTTTAGGGTATTTGGTTTAGATGGGTTATAGACTCGGATAGACAAATCTGCTTTGCTTAGTTCAAATTTACAGTGTCTCTGTCTAAAAATTAAAGTTAAAAGTAATGTATCCAAGGGAAAACTGTGGTTCTTGCTTTGCATGTCTCTGTAAATACATGGGATTATTGTGGCACTATTGAACCTGGAACTCAGTCTTCCAAACGCATCCTTGGCTTCAGGTAGGGCTGTTATCTGCCTGCTTTCCAATCACACTGCCCAGTTTGGCCCACACATAGACTGATCTGTGCCTGCACAGCAGCCCTTTGTCTGAAGTGACTTGGGTTTTGTATTTCCAAGGTAGCAACCCTAGATGGAACAATAAATACCCTTTTTTGGCAATACTTTTCTCCTTAAGATGGCAGCTTGCATCCCATTATTTTTAAGGTAGTTCACTGAAACAGGCTACTGCTTTGAGGCAAAACCACAAGGAAAGCAGCACTATATGTGGTTCCTCAGTGAAACACACCATGATTTCCCCCCAGACTGGTATTACAGTAGAGATTTAATCCTTTCCCAAATGATCCATCTTTCTTGAGCCTCTGTTCCAACTGGTAAAGGATGGGTCATCCAGAATTAAAAAAGAAAGCAGACATGGCTCTTTGCAGCTTGCAGTCCTGATATAACAGCCTCCCCAGCCTCTGGGGGATCAGGTAACAATGGGGTTTGATAATACTGCCCGAGTTTATTTGAGGGATGTTGACAAGCCTAATTGCTTGGCAGCTCAGAGCAGCTGTAGGGCCCCTGGCTGGTCTGAGGGGGGGCATTAACTCTTGGCTTGCCTGTGGGGTTCCTCATCACAGCTGAAACACTGCCTGAGAGAGGGTTACTGTGACACTGAGCTGTAAGAAACCACCCTGGAAAGCACTCGAGTCCAAAATATGGGAAGTGACAAAGAAAGATAGTGAGAGGATGGAACAGTACAAGAAGAACAAATCATGAATTTTAAATGCATGGCAGGTCTAGAAGTGGGCTTTCTGCATGCGTTCTCTGCACATTTAAAGTAATGTGCAGCAGTGTCAGCTCCTGCCGTAGAAGCTTTTTCCTGTGTTACCCAGATAGCTAGTTGCCTGAAAAGAAAGAGCAATCAAGGCAAAAAAGCCATGACAAATCATTTTGCTAACAGAGACAATGAGTCGGCTTCCCTCAGCAGTCTCTCCACCATTTATAGTTACTTTTGACTGAACTTTGATTTTGAAAGCAAATGGGAAGAATATAGTTAATATTCTATTGAGAAACAGAAGTAAATGCAGAAACATAACCCAACACCAGCACTGCCGGCTGTGATAGAAAATATTGCAGATGTTAGAATCTGCATAATTTCCACTCTGTGTTCTACCCTAGTGGAAATGGGTCGTTTTCAAGTGTAGCAGCAGGTAGATAGCTGTAACATGGCAGGGTAAAGTTGCTATGGGAGTTTCAACTGTGTATTTCTGGATTATTTCAGTGAAAGCGAAGTCCCCATTTTGCCTTACAGCGGCGGTTTTACAAACAATGTGGTTATCTGATGTGGAAAATAAACCCTACAATTGTAGAATTGGTTTGGAACACAATAAAACTGCAATTCTCATTACACAGTGACCGTTTAATACAGAAATCCCTGAATTACGTCTTAAAATTTTGGATTAGTACTTGGCATTTCACCATTTCATGGCTTCTGCTAGCTGAATAGCCAGAATTTCAGTGGAAACCAAGAAACCTGCAACTCTTCTCCATTACTGCCAAAAGGTCAGCATGGTGCTAGCCACAATGTCTTGCTTCTCGCAATTCTGCGTCAGTTGGGAAACAATCCTTAAAATCTGGCATGCAAAGGCAGCTCTAAGTCAGCCCACTTGGCACAACTGCCCCAGGCCCAAAGGATTTCTAGGATTACTGTCTTTCAGTGACTCCAGCTCTGGCATACAGTGTTAGGATGTCACCCTGCTGCGTATACATGCTGTCCACTTTCCTACCTGGCCCAAAATAGGTGGGTTATCTTTTCCCAGTAAGGGTCAAAAGGAAACATACTCCTTCCCTTACTTATGAATCATCTCTTCTCCTTGATTTTATCCTAATTTAAGCATTTAGGATAGCATTTTGAACCCATTCCTACAACATTTCTTCACAAAATCAGGAGCTTCAAGTCTGTATCATCTGTATGCCCTGTACATAACAAAGATTCTATTCAAATTCTTTTTACTGATACTGGGCCTTCAGTGCAAGGGTTTCTAATATATGAACTGCAAAACCTGGTGGATCTGAAAGCTACTTCTAAGGAATACCTCAGAAAAACAAGTATACTGCAAATAGATATATTTCCTTTGCAAGCATTTAAACATCCACTAGACATATTTTCAAGGGTTACAAATCAGGAAAGGTGGAAAGCCTTAGTTAAGTCTTTCTGGGAATGTGATTCAGATATGCTTGCTGAAAAGATGACTCCCTGAGCTCCGAGAACATGGAAATCTTCCTTTGCACAACTCATGTGATTTCTTTGTGTTTGTCATTTGGCTTGGAACAATGAATCCCACACAGTGCATCATTTCTGATAGGAATGGCCAGAAGTGCTTATGTATCAATCCATGCTGTCTGCTATTCAGGGAATATTTTGGCCACAAGTCTCTGGTGCAGGCCTTTGGGTTTGTCCTTTTGTGATTTGCAAGGTTGACTTCTATTTTCTTGGTAATGGATAAACTCTGAGAGAGCTATTTTTAGCTGGGTATCAACAGACTAAAACCAAAGAAAATTTCCAGCACCCATAGAGAAGCTAATGTATAGGAGGAGACAAGGTTTTAAATCACTATACAATTCAAGTTCCTTTTACATGCTCCCAGGCTGGCAAGTTAACTACTTGTTTTGCATAAGTAAAATATACCTTCCTATCTGTTTTAAATAGTGTCTCCTCTCACCACTTCGACCAGTCTTTGCTTACTAAGTGTCTTATCCTCTTAAAGTGCTGAAAGGATTGATAAAAGGTTATCAGTTCCAGCCTTTAAGATACAGTAAAGGGCACAATTACATGAAAGGGGTTAACTTTGTTTTCCTCCAGCTCAGTGAAAAAGAGCACAGCAAGGTAAAGGAGCACTGGATTCCCAATGGATATTTTCTGCATCAATACTCTTCTTTCACCTGGGATAGCTTTGCTTTTGATTAGGTTTTTGTTTTCTAATTCAGCTCTTAATTCCAGGCACCCCTACAACATGAGCCACCCAAACTGCCACTTCCACCACGACAGCAAAGGGACACAAAACTCAATCTGTTAGCAGCATCCATGTGACTTCTAGTACACAGGAAAAGCACACAGAGATATGCAGAGCTCTGAGGACTTCGACACAGTTCAGATTGAGAGTAACGCCTGCTTATTTCTAGTCCCTTTTACCACAAACAGTTTTGCTCACAAGTGGCACGTTAAGCACAAATAACTGCT
The DNA here is from genome assembly GCF_028554395.1 of Pezoporus wallicus. NCBI lineage: Eukaryota > Metazoa > Chordata > Aves > Psittaciformes > Psittacidae > Pezoporus > Pezoporus wallicus. The sequence continues at coordinate 1,137,068 of NW_026635616.1, read as the reverse complement.
TGAAACCTTTCCAGGGAAATACTTCGAGGCAGCACTAATTTGAAACACCAGAGATCAGCTCAAAAAGAACCTGAACACCTGTGTAGAAATCCTACACCTGGCTCTTTCTCCTTATGTTGCTCAGAGTCAGTCATCTGCAATTTGTCTCAGGCAACCATCCAGAAGATAGGGACAGCTATCCAACTCCTACCACAGCCAGGGATTACTGGTGCTGATGAAGTACCTTAAAAGCACATACCTGAAGAAGTGGAATCTTAGTCTGTTATTAACTCATCCTTTGGCCTAGAGCATCGCATTGACATTCTTTGTTACCTTCAGTGAAACAGTTGGAGGCAAGAGGCTTCTGAGGGACGTACCAGCCACAGGCCCTGTGTGAGAACACCAACTCCTTCCAGAGCAGGGCAGTCCATCAGTTTCCCTTCTGTAAACATGAGGAAAGGGAGAGTGTAAGTGGACACTGCATAGCCAAGAGAGCCCCATGATTTGCCTGCAACCCCTCCAATTCCCATCACTTCAAAGGCAGTGCGAAAAACTGCTTACGTGCTTCGGCACCTCTGAAGGGTACGCTGCTGACCCACAAGCGCCAACGCCCGCTCTAACTAACTATACAGATACTAAAAGAAGGGCTTTTCCATTAAAAACGACCACGAAAAAGAGCACTATCACAAAAGACGAGCGTTGGGCTGCCCTGCTCCGCGGCAACACAGCCCCGCCGGCCCTGACGAGAGCTCTGCAACCGCCGCGCTGCCCGGGCCGCCTCGCCCGGCTCTACCCGAGCAAAGCCTCTCCCGACCGGCGGCTCGGCCCTGCCCGCTGCCCTCCGAAATAATTCGTGCCGTAGCCAGCAGATGTCAGCAAGCGATAACAAAACACAGGCCGAGCCTCGCAGAGGGCGAATTTGGGGTGGTCCGCACATAAACACACCTGGAGAAGGCACCTGGACCCCTCGCCCCATCCTCCCCATAGCAGGCAGGCGGCCCCTGCGCTGCTCGGAGGCTTCGAGGGGTGCCATGGCTACGGTGCGCTCATGGGACACGCAGCCTCAGAGGAGAGCGAGCAATGAGGTGTGCTCCCACCTGCGGCATTGCAACCCAGGGAACGAGCTGTGCCCGCCGGCAGCCACCTCCCAGCTGCTTTCTGTTTGCTTTATCCCCTCCTAAAAACCGCCTTGCAATGAGGGGAGCTGCCCTGAGCCCAACATGGGGACACCTGGGGAAGCAGGGCACAAAAGCACCAGGTGAGAGGGTCCAGGTGAAAATGATGTTGCTGTTGGAGTGAGTCAGGAGGAGGCTGTGAAGGAGGGGCTGAGAGAGCTGGGCTGGGTCAGCCCGGAGAGGAGAAGGTTCTTTAAAGGGAGACCTCAGAGCAGCTCCAGTGCCTAAAGGGGTTCCAGGAAACCTGGAGAGGGGCTTTGGACAAGGACCTGTAGGGACAGGCCAAGGGGAATGGCTTTAACCTGCCAGAGGGGAGACCGAGATGAGCTCTTAGGCAGAAGCTCTTCCCTGTGAGGGTGCTGAGGCGCTGGCACAGGGTGCCCAGAGAAGCTGTGGCTGCCCCATCCCTGGCAGTGTTCAAGGCCAGGTTGGACACAGGGGCTTGGAGCAACCTGCTCGAGTGGAAGGTGTCCCTGCCTGTGGCAGGGGTTGGAGCTGGTCCTTTCCAACCCAAACCGTTCTATGATCTCCTCTAATAAGTGAAATGTGCTCAAAGTGCCAGTGCTTTGGAGTGTTCGCTGGCAGCACTTTTTTGTAGTATGTGAACAGCCATTATGTCCCTGGACAAACTACTGTTAAGAAGGACAAACAAGAAAACCCCAAACTGCAAAGCTCTATCCCAGAACTCTTGCCACATATATTCAAGAATCACCAAGTGACAAAATAGCACTGCAGTAATCCCCATTTAGTGGTGTCTGTATCAATGTAGCATGCTCTTATACAGTATTAGATTTTAATATAGCCACAGCCAGAAGTGGAAGTGGGAATGCATTCAACTGAGTATCATACTGATCCTCTGCAAAACATCCAATGCTTTACAAAACCACTAATTACCATCAGCAGCAAGTTTCATACCAGGACTTTATACCAGCTGCTAAGAGTAGTTCAGTTCTTAGCGTGGTTTTAGTGCCCCAGGTAGTAAATGTGAGCAGGATCCCAGACCAACATCCTGCGAGTTCTCTGCTGGCTGCTAACTCTGTTCTGGCCTCACCAGCAGAAAGAAGGGTGAGGTAGCAAATGTTAATTCTTTTTGCACTTCTGGGTGACCAATGCATCCCTTCATCACAGAAACTGAAGCCATGTAAGCGCTGACAAGGCATGTGGAAGATTGCTGTACATTTGCTAGGATTCTAAAGTAAAGCCTTGCAACTAAGCTTGGAGTAATCTCTGTTTGCACTGAGCTCTGCAGGCCTTCAGGAAAGCACAATCAAGTCCAATGTCCTGGAGCCTGCAGCTGAAGTTTCGAGTGAAACACTGAATCCTGGAGGCAGACAGCACGCACCAAGAGGTAGTGGTGGGTTTAAATCTTCTTTGCGGCTCTTTGGAAGAATACCTACTTCCCTCACTTGGGGCCACACATAATTGTGTTACTCAGATTTCCCTCCTCTATAGAAAGGCTGGGAAGCATCTGATTAAAGCAATCTGATTACCAAAGTATCTGATTTTAAAAAGGAAGGAAGGATTTTTTCTAAATACAAATAAAAGGCATCCAAGTGGCATCATATGAGGGTCTGATCTTGCACCTTTAAAATTGTCTAACTTGTTTTCTTCATATTGGCTTTTCAAGTCTCAGCTCTCAATGAAGAAATCTTTCTGCCGTAGCTCAACCCTCTGATTTCACTGAGCCTGGGTGTGTGAGCTGCATAGCTTACATTTTTTGGCCCCACTTTAAAACTCTTTATTTCAGGCAGTTTGGAATTATCTGAGCCTGAAAATGGACTGGAATTTACACAGAAAAAAAAATGGTATTTTTCATACAAGTATGCCAAGGGCTTTGCCAGTTCTGCCCCAGCTGTCCAAATTGTCACCAAGCAAAGAAAATACCAGCCCCAAAGGAATTGCTCCTTGACATTTATGGCCTGCTGAAGTGAAGTAAGACCAAACCCTCCTGCCTGCCCTCCCGGGAAGTTGCTCAGGCAGGGAGCACTTCCTCTGTGCTTAAATCAATGAAGAAGGTGAATGTGGATTGGAATGAGAATGTTGAAATTCATCAGTGAAATTTCTAGATGAGGTCAGGAAGTTATAGCAAATTCCCTAACGTATGGAAGGAATACAGGGCAAACAGACAATGTGACTAAAGGGGTCGGTCATGATTTAGCAATACCTGTTGCACTGGATTTAAGTCCATCCAGATGAACAAGAAAGTCTAAAACACAGGCTGGCTTAAAGAAGCACCAGAAAGATCTATAATTTCAGCAGTAAAGGACGTAAAACCATTGCTGAATAAGATTTATACGAGTTGGAAAGCAAAATCAGGTTTAAAGACCAATTCATAGTATTTTAAATCTTACTATTAATGGAGGGAGCTAATTCTTCAGGCTCCCACGTGTCCATGGTGCACTACTAAAAAAGTAACCCCAAGTCAGAAGGTATCACTAACATTAATATTTACCGCACTAAAACAAGGCAGAGCAGGTTTCCACGGAGGCCAGTTTTTAACTTTGTGCTTTCTTCTATGCTCAGTTGCTATTGCTACAAACACCCCAACAAAACACACAACCAAGGATGTTTGCACAGGTGCAGCTGTGTTTGTTATTCCAGGGTTTTTCCCAAAAGCTGCAGCCCAGAGGAGTGGATACAGGTGCTGGGGGTTGGCAGAGACCAAGAGCCACAGCACGGTACCTGTCATCAGCCCTCCTCATCTCCTGCCCCTTATCTTCCTTTGAAAACACCTCTGTGATGTTGGACTATTTATCACAAAACTTAGCGAGGGTGGCTGTAATCTGAGGGGCTTTCTGGTGCCAATATGATGCCTAGGGTTTCCATAGGGTTCAGACCCAGTTCTTAGGTGCCTGCCCACCTTATTTGCTGTAAACTTCCATGTGTACTTGCAGGGTTAAGAAGGTGTTGTGGTTGCATGACTGAACAGAGAGGCATTTAAACACATGCTTAAATGATCTGTGGAACTGAGGCCTGGAAACCCCCCAATTTCTCCTCAGCCTGAAGGAAGAATCAACAGATGACACACGAAGTTGGTCATGGAGTTCAGAGAATTGCCTTCCCCTCCCTGAAAGGAAATTTGGAGAAGAGGAAAAAAAGAAGAGAAAAACAACCCCAAACCTCTCCCCTAGCACTTCATTTTTACAGAAATGTCCCCGGTTTCCAGAGGAGTTTAATCTTTTTTCCAGTATCCACCAGAATAACAATCAAAACACCAGCACAGATGCAATGTCAGAGGCGATGTTCTGACCAAGCAGGAAACAACCTTCACAGTCCAGCAGGAAGAAGGTCAGATCATCTTGCCCCAATGCCACTGTAAGAACTCTGCTTGGATGTGTAAACTTTCCTTGTCCCGTGGCTGCTCTTCTCTCAGCATGTGGACATGGACCAGTCTCAACCAGAATTGCTCCGAACCCAACAAATGCCTGGCATAATACTGCAGAATGTCCTTTTCATTCTTTCTATACATTTTATTCTTAGCATTCTCCCTGTCTTTTGGCTTAAAGGTCATGTTCTTCCTCCTCCTTTAACTACAGATATAACCCCACACTATGAGTTATTTGTCTAGGCCAGAATGTATCAAATGTTTTTTCAGTGGGATTTTTCTTAGCCAGGTTGGACAGGGCTTGGAGCAACCTGCTCCAGTGGAAGGTGTCCCTGCCCGTGGCAGGGGTTGGAACTGAATGATCTTAAGGTCCTTTCCAACCCAAATCATTCTGTGATTGTGTTATTTTAGATACCAGGAGGAAGAGCAGCACAGTTTCCAAATGCACCATTCAGCATCTGACAGTTCTTTCTAACTTACTATTCTCTATTCACACTATTTAGGTCTTTCACTGTTCCTTTCTTTGTGTTGTCAGATTTCTCTTTTGATGACTGAATTATCTCTAATGGAAAGTTCTTTCAGCTGTTTTCATGACTCCTGCTCTATTTTTTTTTTCCAGACAAAAGAAGGGTACGTCTCAGCTGCTGATGCACAGTTCCCAACAGCCTATTATGTCCATGAAAACAGGCATAGGGCCCTTTATCTGTGGAAAGGGAGACACCCATGTGTTTCTTCAATTTTTTCCAAGGATTCCCAGAAGTCTATGATCACCTCTATTCTTCTCAGCTCCCTCTGAGCACACTGGAGTCATCCAGGCCCCAAAACGCAGTTCAGGAAGGGTGAGTACAGGTCCTTCAGGAATCCAAATCCAGCAGTCAGACAGTGCTGATGGCAAATAATTCAGTGTGCCATAAGGCATGAAGTACATTTTAGTGGGAATCCTCCAGAAACATGAACGCCAAAGGGCTACATTCCTGTCTTCCATCAGGTGCTATACGTTGCTACCAAATGGATAGAGGTATTGGAGTTGCTATTTCAATCTTGATACTGTTCACCCCTCTTAGATTTGGTCATGCTAAGCAGCAATCCAAATATCTTTTGGGCTATGTTTTAGGAAGTAGTGCAGTTTCAGCATACGCTTTTGTGTCTAAAACAGGAAGAAAAATTATTCTTTGAAATACCTGGGATTCCACTGCAAGGGAATGCTTGAGGAATCCTGATATTCAAGAGGAGGGTAAGAGTTCTGAAGAACTGGCAATGTGGCTAGACTGAAGCAGGATCAAAGAGGAAAGATATCAACTCTCTGAGACACTGAGGTTTATATCATAAACCTGAGATAAACTGCAATTTACCTAAAGGTCTGAAGGAAAAACGAATAACCCACTTAGAGTAAAGCTGATTCTTTTATCCCATGTCAAGCCTAGTGAGTTCTGTGATTCCTGAACAGCTATTTTATCTGCATTTAGGAAAAAAAAAATTATAATGTCATATAGCAAATTAACATTTGAAATTTTGAAGACAACTTTTCTATGATTGTATTGTTTATACCATCTCATACAGCTTTAAAATTAGCAAAATTGGAGTGAAATATAAGTAGCTACATTAGCCTATTACCATGCGGCTGTCTAAAGATTACAAATGAAGGTAGAACATAGCCATAAAATTAGAAAAATACAGATTACAGACTCATTCTTGTAGAGAACACTCTCAGTTTCTACAAATTTCATTAAGGACTAGATTGTGATACTTGATTGACACTTACCCGTGTCAACTGATGTCTTAATACTTCTTTCCAATAGGCTAACTCAAAGAATTAGGTATTATTCAACTTGAGAACCTTAAAACCTGAATGCTCTTAATGTACAGATGCACCAGGCTTATTGCTGGTAAAATTAATGTTAGACTTTTGAGACGAATAATATTCATTGTTTTCCACAAAGTATATTTTCTACCAAAAATCATACAAGAGCTTGCTTAACTTATGCTAAATCCTCTGGGGGAAGGGAGAATAGCTCCAGTTTCACTCCTAAGTGTCTGTTCCATTTAAAGGATATTAGCTAGCCAAATGAAAAATGCATGAATCAATCAGCAACAAGGACCCTGATCTCTGAATGAGACAATGCTGAGCTTTGAGATTTATGGTCTTGCTTCCAGAATTCCATTATTTGGAGGAACAACAACAATAACAATGGGAGATGACATCAGAATAGTTAGTGTTCTTCTTTTCCTTTCTTTTCCTGTTGATCACAAGATGCTGACTTCTGTGTCAGTCACCTCTGTCAAATGAGTAAACGTTTGGGGCTTTAAAAGATCACCATGTTCTCAGTTCAAAATAAAATGAGACTGTCTTGAATGGAAGAGCATTATTGCTGCTTGCATTTTGCACTGCTAATTAGTTCAGCCACAAAGCAATTACCTATTTCTTACTTTTCTCCTGTATTTCTTCTGCAGGCAGAGCTCCTTTTGATTTTTACACATAGAAAATATATTGTTGGAAGTTATATTGCACTGATGTAGGGCAGAGAAGGATTTCATTCTTATCACTTGTGATTCTTGTTTTCCATTTCCCTGGACAACTGCAGAACACATAATAGAGTTGCCCCTTAACTTTATGATATTAACTTTGGGATATGTACAGTGGGTGAAGTTCCTCCAGATACTGTCTGCCTGGCAAGACCTGCCTAGCAGGCTTAATCTCTTTCTGCCGTACTGCCAAAAGTGAGAGAAGGTAACAAGGGGGTAGATTTACTGGAGGAGGCAAGAGGGACTCACATTAACAGTGGCTGGACATGGGGATACTCTCACATAGCGGGATATACTTGTGACCATATAGCTCTGGGGTGTCCTTGCCCATTCAGGTTGGAGTTGTGCATCTTATTAATGAGAAGTAAATCCTGTTTCAACCTGATTGCACAAAGTATGTGGAGAACCAGCAGAGCATAGATGGGGCCTTTTGTAGAGTTCAGGTCCAGACCAAACTCTGGATTAAGAAAATAACAAGCAAGCTCTTATGCCACCTTGAATATCATCAAAACACTCTGGTTACATGTATGGGTAGAGAAACGGGTAGAGATAAAGACTGGATGGAAATACTAAGAGGATAATATGTTCAACATGTAGATTATTAGCAGCCATTTCTAACACTAGTTCTGATACTCCTTTTAGCATGCAACCATATAGATATATATGCACACACATTTCTGGTACGAGAAATAGGCAAAAGTAGCTTATTGTGAAAATATATGCGTTCACTTGAAAATGGCAGCAAAGATCTGATGCAAATCCAGCCCTAAACTCCCCTCAGACTAGGGGATATTTGAATTTGGGCTTTGTTCAGTGCCTTATCTTGCATGAATGGCTCCTCTCTGGGGTTGTATCCCTTCTGCAAACATCATGGCACAGCTCAGCCAGTGAGGCGGGAAGGAAGGTTAAAGGATGTATCAGAGATAGGGATGCTCTTCCTCCCTTACTTCAGCAAGTACAGGTTATCAAAACACTTGATGTAATCTTAAAATGCATCGAGATAACCAGCTAAACCTTCCCCTGATTGCATGGTCCTCATTTGGGATGACAGTTTAATACAGAATATATCATCTTGCATAGAAAAATATTAGATCTAATATTTTTTTAAAAATCAGATGTTGTCCATTTTGTATACTTTGAATGAGTACCTATTATTTATTAGCATGCTTGCTTAACAAGAAAATTCTTGTGTTTTCAGAGTTCACTTGCTCCTGCTGTTTATAAGAGCAGTTTGCTGAGACCAGCAGTCCTCCAGCTTTTCAGGCCATTTATTTCAGACAAACCAACCTTTCCCTGTCTGGCTACTGCTGCTGTGCTTAGTGATGTGGCCATATAGAAGGCATTTCAATGTAGGACATGATGGCATTGTTTGCTGGTGGCCAGTCGATGATTCAGTGCCATTTCTAGGAAAAGCAAGTAATGGGCAAACCCTCCTGTGTATCTCAGATGTGAATCATGTTTTGGAGAGAGTTAAGGGTAAGAGAAAGGATTACACATGAGCTCAAAATGAACCTGTAACCTTAAAGAAAAGCATGCCCATGCTTTGTGGCCGTGAGGAATTAGAAGGTTTGTACAGTTTGGGAATCAAAACACAACTCAGTATAAGGGGAAACAGTAATTGTAAGCAGGAACTACAAGTCCCATTTTGTAGGAAATTCTGTCTCTTTGAAAGCGTTTTCCCTATTCTGAAAAAGAATAAAATTTTCTTCTCAAGTTTTCCTTGAAGTAAAATGATGACATAAAAAAGGTGTTTAAAATTTACCCAAATGCTTTTATGTTGACTTTAAAAATTTTGAAACACTTGAATTAAGACCCATTTTGAAATGCAAATGTAACATCTTTATTTCCAGCAGGTATTTTTCACCTGATGAAATATGAAAATATGAAATTGTTTTCATATTTTTTGTAATCAGCTTTCCAGGAGTTAACATTTGCCATACAGTTTTCTGTTTATTCCTAAAATTTCCAGACAGGCAGGGAAAATAACTGGGAACAGTTACTGCATAGATTTTAAAACACACCCCACTGCAGCAGATAGCTACAAATATGCTAAGCCTTTGCCAGTGCTATTCTAACCTGGTCTCAGCACAAAGTCTCTTTACCTGCCTTTGCTGCTCTGAATGCTTTTCCAGACAGGTAATGTGAAAGATGGTCCTGTTGATGATGCTCTTTTATTTATCAACGGATTTATGCTGCACAAATAAAATTAAAACAAAAGATAATGTGACTTCCAGAGAAATCTGGAGATCTAAAGTTAGGTTTCCCATTTTAGCAACATATTGAACTAACTTATAATAGCTTTTGTTTTAGCTAAGAGCATCACCCAATTTCCAGCCTGGTTACAGCTGCAGGAAAAGACTGGCAGCTAACATAGTAATGAGTCAGTATCTATTGAGATTCACTCATTACTATTAATTTCCCCGTTGCTTCCAACCGATTCAGGAACTACTTATGGAAATTCTTCTTCTTCTGTCTTACTGAAATCCAGCACTGTTGCTGTCAAAGCTGCCAACAGGCGCAGCAATGCTACTGTGATAAAATAAGTCCAATTCTATCCCAATCTTGCTTTCCTAGGAAGAACAGAACTCATTAAATAATTATCAACTGTGACAAGAAAGTAGCTGGCCAAACACTTGCTGCTAATCTAGGCATGACAGCAGGACTATACCTTTCAAAGCAGTAATTAGCTAGATGAACAACAACATAAGTACCAGACAATGACATGGAAAGGACTGTCCCTAAAGGACAGATTTATTATACGTAGGGTTTAGTGTTTGTGTGACTTATGAATGTTATTTTGCAGTATACAATTACACTTCTCTTCTGCTGCCTTACTCTTTTGTTTTCTGCACAGTTTATGGAAGTGGGCAGAGAGAAAATCAGGAGCTGAAGCCATACGAGAGCAGGTGATGGAAGCTCTGCAACACCTTCCTTAAGTTCATGAAATGGGGGGGCTGCATAGATCTCACAGTAGAACACCATCAGCCTGCACCCCATCCTGTGGGAATAAGAAATCCAGTACTTGCACCCTGCCCTCATTTTATGCTTGGTCTGATACTCACCTAGTGTTTATAGGTCAGGTCTAGTAATCATTATGACTTTCCTTTCTCGACAGGGCAGGTTCTCAGTTGGTGTAAATTGGTGTAAGTGGAAAAATATGGATTTATCCACAGCATACAATAAACCAGCAGTCAGCACCAGTGCTAGAGATAATGTTCTATCAGCTAATATAAATCACAAGCCCAGACTGCTACCATTGAACATAAAGGGCAGGACTACAAGTGTACCTACAGCCGATGCTGGAATTACACGCAGCCAAGCTTGTTTTCAATTGAACTGTTCAAGTGCTTAAAGTTAAGCATACACATAAGTGTTTGCAGGATTAAAGCCTCCGTTTGGAATGACAGAGTAAATCCAAATGGAGATGGATTAGCTAGCAGAGGGCAGGTGAGGTGGTCAAAGGCACACGCAGTTTATCATATGGCTCTGTAATTTACTACATGATTATCACAACTACATATTTGGTGTGGGGATATAGATATACATGCACACATGTATACACAGAGCCAAACTTTTTTGGCAAGGGGGCCACACAGTCATTTCAAATTGAGACTCTGGGCTGCACTTGTTCCAGGACTGCTTGTCTGTTGCCAACACACTGAAGCGCCTCAGGCTTCAGTCTGATTCTTTGTTTGCTTGCCCATTAAAGTTCTTATCCCACACTCCCTTTTGGCAGAAAATGTTGTTATTTCTGCTTTATGCTGGCCTAGGCCCTTCTCCTGCCTGTGTTCCTATTAACCTATAGTAGCGACAGCCAGGAGCAAACTGAAGCAGCTGGTTGGAGACGCTACTATCAGACTGCGAAACAGCTGTTGTGCAGAGGGGCCACCCCGAAAAACTTCTCTTACAGCACTGCTGGGCTGGATTTTGGCCATTGCAGACAGGGGATTGGGAAAAGAGGTACTTTCATTTGCAAATATTTAATTGCTGAAAAATGTAGGGGTGTGTGCGGCATCTTTATTGGATGTCACATAGAAGTAATGCTTTCCAGGTATTTTGCTGGCACTTGGTGTCATTGTCATCTCGCTGCCAGCATGCAGTGGCCCCATGTTGCAACTCAGTGTGAAACTGATTTCCAATTTTTCTGTTTAAATTAATATTTACCAGTTGGTTGTTTTTGGCAGACTTTTATTGATAGCATTGATTCAAGAAGAATAGCCAAATTCAGCTCTTGGTTACAGCAGTGTGACATCTGGAGTTAACTCCACTTCTACCAATGTTACCAAGAGACAAATTCCTTCTTCTGTCTTTTTGTAGCGTGACATTTGCTCCATCCTTACCTATAGATACGAGCTGGGCTGCAGCTTTAAGTTTGGAAAAATTGATTATAGCTCTGAAATGCACTGATTGGGTACTTCTCCAAGACACTTAATAGTATGTGCATCTTAACCTTCAGGAACCATTCACTTCAGAATACCATTATTATGTGCAGAAATAACTCTTAGGAAAGCAGCATAAATTAGGCTTTCACTATCAGCTAAAAAAAAATAATTATTTGAATGCTTTTGCATCCATCGTCATTCAGGTGAATTAATTACTTCAGAGTTGTTTCAGCTATTCTCAACTAAAGACGGAGCAGAACACTGACCAAGGACAAGGACCTACACTGGGATTTGAATGAACTCAGAGCAAGTGAGATACTTGATGCAGCTGCCGAGTTTTCTGCATGTCCCACTGTGTGGTGGGGGCATGTTGCTTCCTGATCTCTGTAAGTGCACAACAGTCCACACTGCCTGGACTGAATCCACTCCATGTGATATTGATACAAGTAAATACCTCAGCTTTTTCTATGGAAAAGCTATAAAACTGCATGACAATGAGGGTGCAATTGGCATGTGAGCCTGAGCACTGTTGTGTTGAACTCACATTAAGAGCTGTACTTCGAAACACACTCCTGTTTGTCATCTTAAGGGTGGGAAATTGCTGAAAGAACAAAGTCAGCCACCAAGGCTGCCAAGCTAAGTTTGCTGTGACATTGATAAATATTCAAGCCAATGTCTTTCAAATGTTATTGTGAATCACCTTTCCCTCCTTCCTTCCCCTGCTTCAGTCATCTTGCTGGCTCAGAATGTTCACCTTTGTCTCAGACCTCAGCTGCCTTCACTTTATTGCATACGATTGCTATTGTCTTTGTCTCTTTTATCCGCTTCGCTGTGTCTCATTTTCCTAAAGTACCTGGCACCCACTTTTCCATAACACTGTTCCTTTGTTTCAGGAAAACATAATTTCAGGAGGCAGCAGAAATGCAGTTCCAAAGGCCACAGGGTGACATCCTCTCTCACCTGATCTTTATTCATATCAGGCTTTAATGGCATTCTTTTTTCCATTTCTCAAGCACCCTGCAACTCCCTTCCTCCCCGACAGGAAGGCACATTTTATTTCTCATAAAAATGCTTTCTTACCAATCTTCTGTTCTTCAGAAGTTTCAGAGGCCCTTCTGTAAAATGGTGGTTTTCTCATGTAGATGGACCCGTTGACCTGATGGTGGTTTATTACTGTTTGGACATTTTTTCTCCTTCCTAAATTTGGGGGAACTTATACCTTTATGTCATTTCGAATCCTTGTTGTATTGGCTTCAGCAGCAATCTTCCCAAAGTCTGTTTTTCATTTTGAGGTAGGAACAATTGAAAAGTTTCAATATCTGAACTGGTTGGCTTTCTAAAAGTAGTAGATTTAATGCACAGCTAATCTTGTGTTCACGGTTCAGACATAATCTACCTGCCTCAGATATCACCAACAAAAATGTGTAGTTTCTCTCATTTCTACCAAGTCAGGAAAGGATGCTGTTATGCAGTCCTTTATGTACACTTTCTTAGCTCCCCCATGCACTAAAAAAGGGCCCTCAGTCCATTGAAATAATACAAAACCTCAGTTGCTGATGGAAGTGGTATGTGATTTTCTGTGTATATTTTACACCAGAAGGTACGGTGCCTATTGTACATCCCCATTTAAAACTCAAACACAATGGCTCATGCAGCTGGATGGTGACCTGCCAATGAAGTTTAAGACAGCATAGACTTCCACATGAATCTGCAGATTAATGAGACAGAGAACTATCTTCTTTTTTTTTACCCACAAAAGACTACTCGTGCATTCAGAATGTGCTGCAGACTAAAACCAAAGTTCAGCTCGCCGCAGGAGCAGAGAAGAAACACGCACAGGATACACCTCAGAAACAGCCCAGCCCTTATGGAAAATTCCTGTGGAATTTAACACAAAATGATAAGCTTTTTGCAGGGGTTTGGGGTTTTTTTTTGAACCATCCTATAGCTCAGATACGTCTGCTATTAAATTCTATACAAAGGCTCAGAAAAGTTCATATGAAAGATGTAATGCTCCATAGGTTTTATAGTAATTTCTGTTACATTTCTATAGGACCCCCTTGTTTCTATTCCAATTATGTTACCTAGAACTTTTCATAAAAGACCTATGTTATAACAGGCCCTTTCCCTCTCTCTCTGTTTTCCTTTAAGTATAGCAAAATGTGTACAGATGTCTATATTACAGTGTGTGCTTCTTACAACTCCATGATTTTAGGTGTGCTACTACCACATGTGGCAAAGGCATTATTTAACTTTTGGCTAGTGAGCTAAGTAAACTTGTAAGTAAACTGTCAAAACCAGGCAAATACAAATAGCAAGTGCCTTCTCATCTTGATTAGGCTCATGAGACAACACTAGTGTGGAAGAGGGGGAAAACTGAGCTTTCAGTCTTTTATTAATGTAATTTTGAAGCAAATCACAAATGATAAGCAGATAGAAACTTTTATTTGTGAATGTCTTCTCAAGACATTATGTTGCAAGATGAAGTAAGTTGTGCAAGGGTTAATTTAGCTCCTCAGATAAATAAAAACGTCTTCAGGAAGTGTTTGGCACATCTTAGCCCCAAAATTCTGCTGTGATTTTTACACATCTGGCCTTCTGGAATACAGCAGCAGTTGTCTTAGGTGCTGATTCAAGCAGCTCCATCAAAATGGGCTGCTTAGCATTTGTCAGTGGACACAAAGATGGCAGGTACTTTAAGGCTGAATAATCAACATTTAACATTTTTTTTAAATGGTTCTTTTCTTTTTCATCTCCTATCAGTGAAAAATTTCACAATTTGGCCTTATCCACCTCTTACCTTCTTATGACTGCACCCAGTGAGCTCCATTAGACTCACTGTTCCTGTGTTCCCACCCCACTATCTCCTGAATAGACTCTGGATCCACCTAGAAAGGAGCACATCATGGTGGGAATTTGGACACTGGAGATGGGGACAAGCTGCTTACACTTGGCAAGACCCAGTGTCAGTGCCAGTGGGATGGTGATGCTCTCAGGAGGGTGGCTGTGACAGCCTGATCACAAGTGACCCAGACTCAGAGCAAGTTAGGTTTAAAAAGGAACATCTAATTTAACTCAGCAGAGGCTCAGAGAGCAGAACACTGCACAACCTTTCACCTGCCTCTTCCTCATCCTTGGCCTTGATACAGAAAGCTGAAAGAGTTTAGTGGTGTCCTTGGCAGTGCTGGGGAACAGTTGGACTTGATGATCTTAAAGGTCTTTTCCAACCTGGTTGATTCTGTGATACCTTTATAACCAGAAGGTGGTAATACACCATGGAAAGATAGTTCAGACTATTGCCTAAGCTAACAATGAAAGGCCAAATGAATTTAAAATGGAGTGGAGAAATGGCAGTGATATCAGTTGAATTTTTCATTGTAAAGGTCACCTAGTTAACTATAACAATAATGTGTTCACTAGTCCCTGTTTGTCACAGTCATGGCTTCAAATACAAAACTGCCTTCACAGATGCCATTCAGAGAGAAGGGGGCTGCAAGAAATTCCATATGACCTTATGATGAGCAATACAAATTACAGTGGCCAAAGATGCTGTCTAAGAAATGGCTTTCATTATTCAGTTTTTACATGCACAGAGGGCAGTGATCAAAGTAAGTAATTTGACATCTATAAAGGCAAATGCTGGGTATAATAAGAAATGTATAGAAGACTAGAAGTTGAAGTAATTGAACCAGTGAAGGTCCCATGGTCTATTATTCTTTTCCCTTCTATGAATTTCATAGAGTAACCATGTTTTAATCTTAAAGAGGCAGATGGAAGCATAAAGCAAAGTGACAGGCTTTAGATTATCAATTTGATAACAGTATTTTTAGTTACTGATTCTTGACACAAGGATTACCCGTGCCAGCTTTTGTGGCTTGAAGAGGTCCCAGACAGATTTGTTGAAGTCAAAATGGCTTTAAGAATGACTCACAGGAAAAACACAAATTACAGCCATCCTCCTTGAGATGAGTAGCTTGATTTGTTCAGCAACTATTTTGTGTCAGTTTTGACTCATCAAGAGCTTCTTTAGCTCACGAGGATGCCTTTGATGCCGTAAAAAGATCTCTGAATACATGAATCACAATTCAATACCATGCGAAGCATCATCAGATGTCATATAAAAGGATAAGTTCAAACACCCAAAGTGTTTATGTGGAGAATGTATCCACTTAGTTTTACTATCAGATGTTTATTTCATTCCTGAGACTACACTACCTTGTCTTGCCACTTTCATGATTGTTTCAATTTATCTAGTTTCTGCATATCTTTGAGTTTTTACTTCTCATTTTCCACAGAACTCCCTTGAGAAGCAGCTTTGCACTGATTTTCTTTCTTTCTTTCTTTCCTTTCTTTAAGAAAGTTCTGTCTCTCTGGATTTTCTCTGAAGATGTTTGGAACTGACGAGCTATGATTTCAACACTGCTTCCCAGACTGACTTGAGCAGTAGAGTCTCACTCACATCACAAGTGTTTGCTGAAGCTGGTACGATGGGTCCAGCTGAACAGTTTTCAACTCTTAATCCTGTAATCCTAATGCATGTTCTGCTTTCTGCCCTTCTTTTGATCATTTAAAATCCTTCTTGAAGTATAGACAAGCCCTACTCCTCTTCAAGCAGTGCAGGAAAAGTACCATACTAATGTTTGGGGATACTGATTTCTGTTTCTGATTTCCTGTTGTTTGAAGAGGTCCTGACCTTCTGTTAACACAGTCATTTTCTGGGACAGAGTTCATGGGTGATATATTTGTCCACACATTCCAATGTATTTTTACTTCCATTTCATATTTGCACCAAATCCTTGGGTGAATCTAAACCCAGCTATATTACCCAAATCTGCTGCTGAATAACCTCATTTCCTCTCTTACATATTGTAATTTTCCAAATTGTTGTCTTAAAGAGCATTTTGTTTTCCATCCAGTCAATCATGTGTTCTGCACTGGTCCCTCTACATGCCTGGGCCCTACAGTCCATTTACTCTGTGCAGTCCAGGTGCCCCACCACATGTATGGAGTCTGACAACTCCCAGTCCCACGTAGCCTTTCTTTCTCACCACATTCACTGACTTCTTAGTGACATAAACCTGCAGTCACATTTGAAGCTAAATGTTCCCCTGTTTTTTTATCACTACTATTATTGTTATGGCCAGTCTCTTAATTCTGAAAGCTAATAAGCACTAATAACAGGCAAGGAAGAAGCAAGTATTTCATAGAATCATAGAATGGCCTGGATTGGAAGGGACCTTAAGACCATCCAGTTCCACCCCCCTGCCACGTGCAGGGAAACCTCAAACTAGACCAGGTTGCTCCAAGCCCCATCCAGCCTGGCCTTGAACACTGCCAGGGATGGAGCATTTACCATTTTCTTGGCCAACCTGTTTCAGTGCTCGTATCTATGAGACTTTCACAGTGTAAATTTCCACAGTGCTAAATATATGAAATCCCTGATCCATTCACTGGCTCTGTTCTGGACTGCTCCAAGTACATCCCCAAAACAGTACCTGGGCAGTCTGGCAGATGTTTTCCTCCAGAAAGCATTCCCTAAGCCATTATGGACAGGAGTGCACATGCTCCCCACCCCTCAGGCCAGATCTGTCCCCCACATCCTCTCCTAGCAGGAGGGTAGACTCAGCCAGCAGCTAACAGCATAGCTGCCAAACCCATTCCAGATCCCAAGTACATGGTTAAGGTGCAACTTCTGTTTAGATAACTACTTTGCCAAGTGTGAGTGTAACATAGTAGCACGTGGCCTGACAGCCATCTTCCTATTAACCTAAAAGAGGCACAAGTCTACTTTCATTTAAAGCAAAACTCCCAGGGTATTTTTTTTCATTCCCCACTAAGCAGTAAGGATCCCAAAAAAGCAAAACCAGCACCAAAAAGAAATCTTGCAAGGAGTAAGAAATCCTCAAGTTATTGATTATAAAAAGAATAGGCTGCATTTGGCTTCATTTTCAGATGCAGACTGTACCCACAGCTCTTGCTGGTATCAAATGCAAAGCTGGGAAAGCACTGTGTTTCTTTATAGGAAAGCACTGTATTTCTGTATAAACACACATATGGAGGGCTTCCAGCTGCTGCTGGCATGATGCCTCTCATCATGAGGTCGCTTACAAAGATTTAGTACTTTGCTGGACCAGAATTCATCTTTGAAGAAGTGAAAGTGCCTGTCACCTGATGCTGGATGGTGACTCTTCTCTCAGTAAAAGCCTGTGTATTCTCAGCTTCCATCCATGTAGAAAAGCAGGCACAGAAGGAAAAGAAGAAGAGGTGGTTGACATAGAAACCCCCAACTATGTGCACGTGAATTAGCCTGCTGAAAGATGGGCTCTTCAGTCAATATGGAACACCAGAAAAGGGAATAAGAAGAAGCTGGCACTCCCTTCTACCTGGAGCATATTTAAGGAAGGCTTTTTGGTTTCCAGAATCCATTTATTCAATGCTTTTTAGAGCACTGGGTGCAGCTAAATCATTCATGAAGTTAAAGTGGGCTGGGATGTTAAGGTAAAAAAGTAAGAGCAATACTAATAATAATTAAGGAGATGCTAAAGATAGAGAAGAATGAACTCTTTCTTTCCCCTTCTCTCTCCTTCCAGCTATGACTTCTTTTTGTAGGGGCAGAGATTAGAAGGAGGAACAGTGGTTTGCAGCAAAAGGAAGAAAAAGGGGATTTATGACACATAGAATATCGAAGCCTAAGACATCTGCATATCCAGCAAGGCAAAACCAAAACAGGACAACAAATAAAAGAGTATTTGAAGTACATCATATGCAGAAGAAATCCCAGCAATGGAATTAGCCAGTTACCAGATGAAGGCAGTAAAAAGCCATATTCAATAAACATGTCTCTCCTAGACCTGGAAAAAGTAAGATGACAGCAGTATCATATCAGGCAGCCAAAGCCTTTTCAGTCCATTAGTAACCAAATAGGATGTTAAACATCTACTTGTGATAAAAACCTGTAATTCATCAGGCCCAGATAACTTGCACCTGAGGAGTCTCAAATAGTTGCTGGAGGAGATTCTTCCTTCCACACGTTAATTTTTAATGGGTCTTGAAATAATATAGAAATTCCAGAAGACTGGAAGAAGACTGATGTTTTGCCAGTATTCAGCAAGGACAAACATGATGACCTTGGTAAATAAAAGCCAGCTAACCTAATATCAAACTGGAGGGGAGATGAGGGGGGAGCTAAATAATAGAATATGGGATTCAACTGATAAAGAATGAAAGGACAGGAAGCAATTAATGCCAGTCAGCATGGGTTTATGGAAAACAGGTCTTGTCAGACAAACCTGATTAGATTACAAATTTGGCTGAAAAGGTAACTGAGACATTTGTAAGGCATTTGATGGAATTTTGCAAAACATTCTAAGTGAAAAGAATACTGTGCAGTCTTGTTGACATACCCACTAGCAGAACAGTGGTCTTATTAAGTGGCAAAACTCAAAAATGAGTTATCACTGGGAAGTCATCACTGAATAAAAAAGCAATATGTATATAGATGTGGTGTTACATCTTTATACGGCATTGTGCGGTTACTGAAACGCCGCACAGTTTCAGTGACCATCTGTTATAATGAAGCTGAAAAAAAAGCAGTTGTTTGGAAAATAGCCGCAAAAATCATTTTTAGAACTGAAGAAAATGCCTTATCATGAGAACTTTAGAGAATATGGAGAGTTTGCTTGATTACAGTGTGTAAATACCTCCATCAGCAGAAAAGCAGCTCACTACTTTGCTTTTCCAGCACCCCCAGTGAGCTGGGACAAAAAAGGTATACAGTTGTAGGGCCCAGGTCACCCTGAAGGGTTTCTGTCTCCACATCAGTAGCAGAAAAGATTAAGCATGGCCTGGTGACAATGGGGTGTCCCTCATGTCAGGGGGGGTGCCTGACCTACCACACACGGCAGCACTCATGTAAGCCGTCCACATTTGTGAAGGCTCCAAGACTTTTCTTTTGCGTGTAACCTGTCTCCAAGTAAAAGGGCAGATAAAATGACCCTGGATAAGTCAGGAAATGTCCTGGCCAATTATCTCAGGGAGTCTCAAGGAGTTATCAGAGGATCAAAGACCCTTCTCTAGTCTTCAACGCAGAAAAGTTGTAGCTAGACAACAAAAGCAGAGGCAGGGCAAGAATGTGACAACTTAATGAAGCTATAGTAGCACCGGGTAAGATCCTCAGCTTGAGCAAGCAGGTGCTGTTCCTTCAAAGTCAGTTGGAGAGATGCTGAGTTACACCAGTGGAGAATCTGACAACTTATATTTTTTAGTTTGCTGGAGTCCTGCCGTGGCTCCATAAGCAAAGGTTAATGCAGGTCTGCCAGGGGCAGGCTGGAGTTACCACAGAATGGCAGTTGTGAGGTTGCTGATTCTGATAAAAGCGAATTGTGAACTGCAAGCATCTGAGTGTTGAGTGTCACATTCACACCTAACAGCTGCCCTTGCCTGTTCCCCACAGTCATCCAGTTTTGTCATCGTGATATGTTTCTGAAACCGCATTTGTGCTGCTGTCAGTTTTTGTCTCAGGAAATTTGTGTACAGCCTTTCTGTAATGACACACTAAAACTGCTTGTAAACATCAAATGAGTAGATTAAAATATATTTAAACCAAGCAAATCACTTCCATATATTAGGCAGAAATTTGAGTCTTTTCTACTTCTAAGTCTGCACTGTCCCCCTTTAAAGACTTGCAGTAGGGATGTTAATATTTACATGGGTGAGGGCAGTGAAAAGTTTGTTCCTTTCATGAAAAAAGTGAGAAGCCTCCTTCTAGATCTGTGAGTCTTTCCCTATCACAAATGTCTCCAAAGAGAAAAGCCAGACAGAAGCCCTGATTCTCTGTTTCCACCAGTCCTCTCAGGTCAGGAACATCCTGACTATCAACAGAGACAGGGCATCTCTGGAGCATTTTTGTCTGTGTATCAGGATTGGGCAATGTCAATACTATCAACATGTCAACAATCCACGGCAGAGATGTGCAAGATTACACAAGGACAGGTTTTGAATGTCAAGTCCAGGTCCCTCTAAGGCTGGGAGCACGCCCGCCTGAGAGACACACTGGTGACACCCTCTGCTTGCATCCCCTACTGAATTCTGAACTCATTGTCGTCCGTGAACTCCCACCTCACAGCTTATTTCCTAAAAGTGATGAACTGCACTCTTCCTCTTTGAAAGGCAGCATTTCCCAGCTCTTGCTGGGATTTTTTTACCATCACACTTAATCTCTGGTTCACAAAGAATAATGTAGATTTACACTCACCTGCTGAAAAGATGCAAATCTCTGAACCCCTAAATTGCCGAGATGCAAGAAACAGATGCCTAGCTACAGCAGGAGAGCATAAGGAGAGCTGTGAAATCTGCCCACAAAGCCTCTTAAAGCACCTTACACTTTTTTGTTACCTGGACTGCAGCATGGGATATGCTTCCGTCTGTCCCAGCTATGTTGCTGTCGGTACCTGCACTGGCCAGCTGAAAGCAGCTCATGGTACCAATAGTTCTGGGGGGGAAAAAAAGACAAGGTTAGGAAACCTCATCTCTCTGGAAATCATTGCATTAAATATAGAAAAGTTAAATATACATTCAATATACATTTTCCTTTGTCCTTTCTCTTCCCATAGGCTGCTGGCCTATGATTGCTCCTTGTACCTACCCTGGAGCTGATTTTATTGTTTATTCCTAGCTCAGCCTCCAGTTTGCTCAGGGCCCTGTGTCTTAGCGAGTGACTCCCCGCTCCCTTTCCAAGTTCAGAACCTTTCTGGCTAAAGTCTCTGGTGACACGTAACACAAAAAGACAGCTCTGAGCACAGGGCATGCAGCCGTTCTGCAGAGTACAGTCTGTGGTGCGGCGGTCCCGCTTCTGGAAGGTTAAGTGATTAAGCCTAACAGTGACTAACAGGGGTGGATCTTTTCCTGTCAAACACACACAATTTTCCAGAGAGCAGCTCCAAGGTTGTGAGTGAAGGTGAACAGCTCTACTTCTAAAGACTCCTTAATTTTAAGGAATTCAAAGAGCAGGCATGACACTTTGTTCTGCGACTTCCTTAAACCTATACCCTACTTCACATCCTTTCATCAGCTTTCATATCTAAACCAGACGTAATGGAAGTTAAAAAAAGACCGAGAAGATGAGAAGTACAAGTCTCTGCAGATGTGAGGGTATAATTTAGCAAAGTATCATTTTATCACCCAATCCTGCCAGGTCCTCAACACATCCTGTGGGGTATGGACTCCCCTGCCTATCCTGTGAACAATGGGGAGTGAGAGCACTCCAGTCCTTTTCTGGTTGCTTTCAAGCAAGTTTCAGCTCCCTGGTGTTGGCTATTTTTTCAGCAGTTGCATGACTATTGATATATTCAAGGCTAAAGCCTTGAGAATCTTCAGGAATTTATTAACAAGTCTGTGTTTTGCAATAAACAGTATTTATATACGCATTCAAACTGATCCGTAAAAACCCATGTTCAGATTCGCTGCTGATGTGTAAAACCACAGATGAAATAGGGAGATCCAAAAAGTGTATGTTTTATTTACAGGTTTTGTATAAATCCAGAAAAAGGGGGACAGGATAAATATACCAACAAAGTAGTTACAAAACTGTTTTCATTAATAACTTATCAAAGCAGTTTTATTTCTTGAAATCATCCAAAGTAAGCTAAAAGCTATGAAGGCAGCTGGTTGAATTTCTCCTGGAGGGTTTGAATGGGGCTGCAGGCCGGTGCTGAATTTTACTCTGGTGAATAAATTCCTGATTATCTCTTAGAAAGCAACTTTTTCCAGGGTGGAATAAAGCCTATTTAGTAAATTATTATTTTGTTTTTAAAACTAAATGACTGTTTATTAAAAAAGAGAGCTACTGAAATGCAGATTTTTCCTCATTACCTGAGGCATAATCAAATTGTCAGCTGTTCAACAGGGGTGATAATGTGGAACAGGAGTGTGATAACATTTGCCATCATCCCAGCTGGTTCCCCCCAAAAGACACCTCCTCCCAAGCTTCTTACCAGTGAACCTACATGATCTTGTAGAAGCCTATGGCCCAGCACAAGGTATGGTTCAGAAGTGATCTGATAATTCATATGAATTGTTAAGACTTCTTTTATTTGGACACAACATTATTTGAAACAGAAATGAAATCCTGACTCCATTACAGAAAGTAAGAATTTGTCATTGCCTTCAGTGTGACCAGGATTTCACTACTGAAGTGCATAATGCTGTGTTGTCTGATTTCAGATGCAAATGCCGAACCATTTCATGTCACCACTATCTATAAGTGCTAAAAAAGCTGAGAACTTTTCAAAACTATGGCGGTGCTGGGATAAAGGTTGAACTTCATGATCTTAAAGGTCTTTTCCAACCTGGTTGATTCTATGATTCTATAATGTTATAACAAGATCCAGTAGCTGAAAAGACAACAGGGCATATTAAGGCTAGAAATAAAACACGTGTGTTCAGTAGGTTTGGGTTTCTTTTTGTAAAACCACTTATTAAGGACATTTTAAAATCAAGACTGGCTGTTCTTAGTCGTAGAAATGCCTACAATTAAGAGTCCAAACCTTTAAGCCAGACATCCACGATCTATACTGAACTGTAAGATGTAGAGTCCTTTCACTCAAGATACGGTACTTGGTTAATCAATTAGATGCTGCTTTCATTATTCTAACTGGATACATCAATTCCATCCCTGCTGTCCATAGATCTACAGTGGGTCATGATTAACATTTAGCTCAGTGGTAGAGGGTGATGTTTTTTATGTTTTTCAGTGAATGCTCACACTTTCCTTGTTAAAAAAGTGATGGTTTAACTAATTCAAATAATTCTGGTCCAGAAAGAGATGTTATTTTTGCAGTGGCTGCAAGTTTCATCATGTTCTGTGTACGAGAACATCAAAGATTTTAAAGATATGGATATAAAATGCATTAGTTATATGGGATAATAAACTGTTAGGGCCTTGAGGCAGGAATAGGCCTTAATTTTCCCTGGCCAGCCTCCTTGGGGATCCCCACCTGCAGCAGCATCTGCAATGAGGCAGCATGAGATGTGCTATGCTTTTGCAAACTGAATTTTGCACACTTTCTCTCCTGTTATTTTAGTGTTTATTCTTCTACTTAGTTGGAATTATGCAGCGAGACAGACTGGGTTGGAGTATTACTATAGAATAGCTACAGACTACTACTGCTGTTTTAATTGAGGACTAGATTCTCAGCTCAGCAACACAAGAGCAGCTTTAGCAAAATGAATAGCTCTGTCACAAGCTGCACCGTTGATAAGATCAGAATCAAGTCCTTTCACCTTGATCCTACTGGATCCACTTTTATTTCACTTTCATTTAGTGACATTCTCAAAGCACTTTTGCAAGGTAATTTCTTTTTAAGTTTGCTTCTTCAACATACTTCTTTCTACTTTATGATTTCCTTCCTCATGGAAATTCTGAGCCTCAAATTTCAGTGTATTTAGTCAAAAAGGAGCTTGCCAATGATTTTCTGCCCAAAGAATGTAACACAAAACTACATACACAGATACTAATAGCAGAGATCACAATCTGTGGATGCTTACATCAGTCTACACTGCTTGTGCACTACAAGTGACATCAAAACTATTTTCATTCACTTTCATGTCATTTCATTCACGTGCACTTGTATTTCTGACAGGAATACTCTCTTAGGGCTGTATCAGGGTGTTCTAAAACTGATAATTACATGCAAAATAGGCACAAAGCTGTAGCACTTAATACAGACAGCTTTACGGGTTTCCCTTGGGTTGCATTGGGATTTGAGTAATAGATTCATTCAGTTCTAGCATAGGAATTCATACTTTGTAGAAATTCAGTATTTTCTTATTGTTGGAGGGTTTTATTTACAGCATGGCTGTTGCTGGCACATTCAGACCTTGTTGTTTTGTCCCTTTGCTGGTTGACTGATTTATTATAATGAGAAGCCCATTGTATGAAATTTTCCCTTAATTCCACGGGATATTTTTGGCTCAGACTACAGGATATTATCCTACCATACTAGGAGGGAATGGTCAGCCTTCCAGCCCTGAGCAGTAACCAAGCTCTGGCATCCGCAAGGCCTGGACAAGGCCCTGGCCTAATGCTCAGGGTAGCCCAACTGCAGCAGGGTGGGCTGGCCTCCTCCATAGGCCATTTGCCCACCCCGCCATCTCCAGTGGCCTTGCTTCCTCACGTCACCCCAGGAATGGGTCACAGAATCATTAGGGTTGGAAGGAGATCTAGTCCAAGCCCTCTGCCAAGCCAGGGCCACCTAGAGCAGGTTACACAGGAACCCAGGTCCACAACCCCTCTGCAGCCTGTCCCAGCGCTCTGCCATCCACAAAGTAAGTTCGTTCTTCCTCATACTGAGGTGCAGCTTCTCCCTCTGCCCTTACAGCCCTGCAGCAGGTGGTACAAATCAGGAAGGGCGGTGGGGAAACCTGACAATCACAGGACTTACATAAATCAAGCCCTTGTTACCCAGCGAGTCACAACACCTGAAGTCAGCTGCCACCTGAACAGCAGAACCGCTCGTATACAGGCAAGAAGCTGTGAGATCGGCGGGGTGAGTCCGTTCCCTGAGGTATTCCTTGCTGGGTCTCGGGGAGGTCTCTCCCGCCTGTGAGCGCGGTGTGTGCGGTCAGCCTCCTACCTAACACCGGCCTGAGGGAGCCGTACCCCTGGCGGCTCTCCCACAGCGGCAAGGCGGCTTCCCGCCTGCGCAGCCTCCGGCTCATCCCCCGCTGCCCGGAGGAGGCGCTCCCCGCGCCGGCAGGGGCAGGCGGGAGCGGCGGGCCACGGCTGTGGCCTCCCCGGCTCCCGCTACCGACGAAGAGGGGGAGCCTTCCCCGCGGCGGGATGCGGTCGGAGGCAGTGGCGGAGCTGTGCGGCCTGGAGAAGTTCGCCAGCTCCGGCAAGGGCCGGGGGCTGCGGACACTCCGGCGTTTCGCCGTGGGGGAGCTGCTCTTCAGTTGCCCGGCCTACACCGCCGTGCTGACCGCCAGCGAGCGCGGCAGCCACTGCGACGGCTGCTTCGCCAGGTAGGGAGGCCTGGGGCGGGCCCAAGGCACGGCCGTGAAGGCTCCTCGGCGGGGCTGACCCCGGGGAGGCTGCTCGCGGTTCGACTGGCAGCGGGCGGCCCACTCGCGTCCCCCGGCCCGGGCAGCGGGCACCGGGCTGCCGCCGAGGTCCCGTTAGCAGCAGCAGGGCCCGCTGAGGGGTTGCCGGGGGCCCGAGGCCTGCCTTTGCACACCTGCCCTGCTCCTCCTCTTCCTCCCCTGCTCGGGGTTCTCTGACGGCAGCGCCGTGCTGAAACTTAGCTCAGAACTGGTTTTCCTTGCTCAACAGTTCGGGAAAGAGGAGATAAAACGAAAGAGCTTTGCTGTGCACGTACGCTGGCACGAGGCACCTTGCAGCTGTGGGAACTTCCACTGATCCTCGTGGTTTTGCAGTAACATAATATTCGTTGACTTTAATGATGTTTTGATAATTGAGAAAGGGTCTGCGATTGCCTAAATCCCGCATTGTGTTGGTGAGAATGGGATATACATGAACGGGATGTATGTGTCTGTAATGAAATACACAGAAATACTCCGTGTGTTTCTGCTGCTCTGAAACCTTCATCTTCTGGCAGCTTACTATGGCAAGGCACAAGCGGTGTGGGAGGTTCGTCCTCCTAAGGCTGTTAGCATTTAAAGCCCAGTGCTGCTGACGCAGGCGTGCTGCCCTGGTACCGGCTTAACCAAGTGTTCCATTGTGTGTTTCATTCCATTCCCGGGTTTCGGTGCCAGCTCCAGGCTCTGGCAGGCTGCGGGGCGCTCGGGGGTTCTGGGGGCTCAGCAGTTGTGTGGAGGGGTGGTTTGACCTGCACTGGGTATTTCAACCTCTCTGTCAGCTGCGGCAGTGAAATGGAAAGCAAGTGGCTGAGGGTTATCGTTGGCACGCTGGGCATAGATGGGACACTGGTGTGTCACACTGCACCACGTGTGTGAGAGGTGCAAGGCTTAGTCCTGACTCCTGGCAGGTTGCGGAGGAATTGCAGTGCTTACCTGGTTGTAACTCGGAGCAAATGTTAGCGTTTGTTTCAGTAAAAGAAAGCAACTGTTGCACTTTTGCTGTTTCTGTCAATACAGATTGCTTGTGTATGTAGACTGAGAGTCAGACCAAAGAATATGATTATTACATTTCAGTAGGTATTTTCATCTCTTGTCCTGTCATATTAACTCACGCTTTCAATTTTCTTCTCGTCGACTCTTTCCTCGTTAGGTTATCTACTTACATTACTTACTTTATTCATCCCTCTCTTTACACCTAATATGCACCTAGTGAAGTTAGTGAAGCAAGTCCCATTAATTTGAAGAACAGAAGAACTGAAGCTGAGGTGATTTTCCTCTCCTTCACACTGGTGGCTTTTCTATCTTTTTTTCTGTTTGGTTTTCCTTTTATTCCTAACCACAAATTCCCCTGTGGGGAGCTGGCTGGTTTTGTTTGTCACATCCAGAAGATTTATCTCTGTAGAGGACCAAAGAGTATTTCCTATGCTTCACTCATGTGAAGCAATATTGTAGAGATAATAGTTTTAAAGATCATCTGTGGGAGCAGCCTACTTAAATGCTGCTTGTTCTGCCTGCTAGCTTCTCCTATAGAGCTCATGAGGAGCACAGTGAGCAAGGAATGTTCTGAATTCAGTGAGGTTGCAATGGGGCAGTCTGAAACCTACTTCACACCAATGTGATGAGGTTCCACTAAGAGGAAAGGTACCTCATGATGTAACTTGACCTGCCAGTGCTCAGAAGTGCATTTTGTGACTGTGCCCTGTTGTGTTAGTACATTCTAGGTTCTCTTGAACTTGCAAAGAGTTTAGGAAGAGGGCTGTGGGCTCAGCACTAGTCTTTGTTAAGTGGTTGTGGAACTGCTGTAGTAAAATGGACAGAATGGAACTAGATTTGTATTTGCAGCTGGTAGTATTTGTGACTTTAATTACCCAATTGTGCTTGAGATATACACAGTCAGCAAGTAGGGTCATGATGTTAGCCTGGCTCGCTTATGTTGCGCCTTCTACTTCGCAAGAGCAATCAGAGAATGTCAAGACTTGCTACACTTGATGGACTTCAAGTGCAAGTGATCTCTGAAGTGTTGAATACTATTGCATTGCACAAGGACACTCACCCTGTTTTACTCCAGTGACTTCACCTCAGTTTAAGACAGTGTTTTGCCACTTATACCTGGGAGGGTGTGTAGACTATTTATCAAATGCTGCTGAGAGATCCCTATTGCTGTCACAACAAAACATCACGTTTGGTAACGTATGCTCTATTTTTGATGGAATCTGCTGTAACACAGAAACACTTGAAACAGAAAAGGACCTCCCTTTTGGCAGTTCCTGTATTGAGATACAAATATTAAAAAAGGAAAAACAGGAGAGTGTGAGCTTTAGGTCGCCTTAGAAAACATAGATATTGGAGCAGATGTTAGCAGGACAGTACAGGCTGTGGTGACATCCCATGTGGTGACAGGAGATCAAACACTGTATTAATAATGCAACATGGTTCAAACCTAAACATGGGAAGTTTAGATTGATATAAGGAAGAAGTTCTTTACTGTGAGGGTGGTGAGGCCCTGGAATGGGTTGCCCAAGGAAGTTGTGAATGCTCCATCCCTGACAGTGTTCAAGGCTAGGTTGAATGGAGTCTTGGGTAACATAGTTTAGTGCAAGGTGTCCCTGCCTGTGGTAGGGAGTTAGAACTAGATGATCTTCAGGTCCCTTCCAGCTATGATTCTGTGTTTTCTTGGTGTTGGGATGCAGTTGTTGTTGAAACAACATCATGCTTTCTGTAACCAGACAGAAGCAATGGAAGTGGCAGAGCAGAAGAAAAGGGTTAATACTGATGGGGAAGTATGCAAAGCAATTGGGAAGTCTGGAAAACAAGGACAAGTGAGCTACTACTATACATCATATAGTGACAAAAAATAATGCTGTCTATCCAACAGCAGAGAACAGCACGTTTCCAAACCCAGCAGTTTGTGAGGAGAGCAGAGTGCTTTTGCATAATAACAGTTGTTAGGAAAAGCTTGCTTTTGAAACTAAATAAACATAGTGTCTGCTCTCAGAAGATGAGGTTCAAGCTGTAGTTGTAGTGTTCTGAAGAAAATACAGTTTTCACTGTGAAATGCAAAATACTGTGCACAAAGTGATAGGGGTGTACATTGGTTTTTCATTCAGATTTATAGACTAGAATAACTTCTCTTTTCTCTTTAAGGAAAGAAGGATTGTCCAAGTGTGGAAGATGTAAACAGGCCTTTTACTGCGATGTGGAATGTCAGGTATGGTAACACAATTTGTGAAGATGCTGGGGGCGGGGGGAAGAGGTTGGGGGTTGCTGAGCTGCAGTTTTTGTTTGTGTGGCAATGATAGTCTCTAATTGTAGCTTTGGTTAATAGTAGTGCAGCTAATCTCAGCAACCTCCAGATGCTGACCATGGAGTTGTGCATTGGACAGTTACAGGATTTGGACATGGTCTGCATGAGTCTTTCAAGATCAGTAGCTCCAGGGCTTGGTACCACTGAGACTTTGATTAGAGCTGCCTGTCAGCCCACTAATTATGTCTCTATTCTTTCTTTAAGCACAAACCAGATGATTAAATGTTAGCTCCCTATACTGGTAGGAGAGTCTGTGTCTAATGGAAAAATCAGATCACTAAATAGCCATCTTCAGAGGGTTTTCTTGTGGGTGTTTTTTAGACTCTGCAAATATTGTGGGTGGCCGCAGCTGACCGTGGTCATAACCAGTTGAAACCCACCATGCTTTCTCCCTAACTCACTCACTCTGGCAACTTTTGTTCTTTTTGTATACCTTGTTTTCTAAAAGCTCCTGTAAACAGAATATAAGCATACACAGAGGTAGAGCAATCTAAAGACATCCAAAATACTTGCATGCAGTTTTAGTTCTGTTTTTTTACCTTCAAACTACAATAAGCACCTTTCAAAGCAATATTTTTGGCCAGAACTAGTATCTAGCCTTTGTGGGCTGTCAGCTTGATAGGGAAGAACTATCCAGCTTATGTGTGGAAAAACTCAAGTGGATTGCTAGCTAAATAATGTAAGCTATGTAAGATCTGTGGTGCTGGGCACAGGGTATGGAGCAGATTTGAGTCACCAAAGATCTGGCATGTAGCTACGTGTTAGCTATAAATAAGCCAAACCTCCTCCATGACAGCGTGCTATTGAGTGTGTGGGTTGCAAGCAAAGTGTTCTCCGTTGTCATTATCTGGACAGAGGCATTGTGGTTGTGTGTGTTCAGTTCCTGAGCACTTTGGAGATGGCTCCCAGTTCTATTTCAAGGATGTATCTTGCTCTCCTGTTGCACAAGTTCCAAAGCTAACCTGGCTTCCCCTTAGTTTTCCTTCTTTTGCCTCCCCACATTCCTGCTTTCTCACAGTGCTTTAGTGCATTGTGGGTGAATCAAATGGCCTTTTGTTTTTGAAGCACCGGGAGGACTCAAAATGCTCAAAAGAAGCAAGTTTTTAACAAAATTTGCTATAGTTTACAGAGTATTGAAAGACTGACAGCCTGACATGGCTGGGAAGAAAGCAAGCACTTTCTGTATGAGCTCCTTAAGGCTCTGGAGAGGAGAAACCGCATGATTCATTCATAAGAAATGCTTATTTGTAAGAGATGTTACCATATGACAGTATTTCTTAGGAAGCTTTTAACTAGGTGAGGGAAGAATATACTTGAACAAAGCAATTTATTGGCTGTGTAGTGCTTTTTACCTGAGATTGTGAGCTTCTTTTACCATATAAAATTCACACTGGTTTATGAAGCAGGCAAGGAAGATTTACTCAAGTAGGAAAGCTCAGTGATTTGTGCCAAGAAAAAACAGCAAGTAGATGTCATGGTGGAAGTAGTAGAACTTATTTCTGCTAACCCATGGTTCTTTGCTTTTACCTCCAAGTCCCTTGGTGTGTAGTATGATGATTTAGATATAAAGGCCTTTGTTAGATATTGTGGCATCTGGACAATTGTATGGCAAGCACAGGTACTAGCGCTTCACTCTTACTGGTGCTACGCATATGGCTTTTGACTCCCTAGCTGATATAACACTATATTCCATGTTTCTGAGTCAGTCTGCTGAAATTTATGAAAGTTGCTGAGATTGAATTCTTTGAAAGTTACCTTCAGCCATAATATTCTCTAGAAACCAGTCTCCACTGACTGTGCGTGCTGCACAGACAGCCTGCACAGCATCTTCGTCCCCGTCTTGTTCAAAGGCACTTTTCAGCAGTTCAGCAATACTTTGTCAAAGCCAAAAAGGACGTCTGTGTCTTGATATTAAACTTGTAACACTGGGATGTACAGTAAATGTGTCCCTTTTGCCTCCACGGATGGGAGACTTCTTCATGCAACGCTAACAAAAGGGCAGGGCTGTACTTGAGGATTATGATGGCATTGTTCATTCTGCTTTTAATTTTTAAGTTAAATTTTCCCTGTAAATCCATGTTTTCCTTGCTCAGTTCAGCTAAAATTTACATGTACCCAACCCATGGTTATGTTTTCCTGTGTTGGTTAGTATGTTGATGCTTATTGTAATTTAGTTTGCCAGGTGTCTATCATATGA
Source organism: Pezoporus wallicus (assembly GCF_028554395.1). Lineage (NCBI taxonomy): Eukaryota > Metazoa > Chordata > Aves > Psittaciformes > Psittacidae > Pezoporus > Pezoporus wallicus. The sequence goes on along the minus strand of NW_026635616.1, from coordinate 1,106,089 downwards.
AGTATATTGTATGGGATAGAAAACCAAATGTTTTAAGCTTCCTCTTTTCTTCCTTAAAGATCTGCTATACCACAATTCATAGGAATTATTTCTAGTGGTGGCGAGAGATGGATCAGAAGGAAACAAGAGAAAGAGGCTGAAGTGAGCAGCCGGAAACACGTTTTTTTGATGTCTTTTTCAGCATTCCAGATTTTATAATTGCAGACATCTTCCTCTCTCTAGTCTTTTTCTAGAGATTTGTGTTGAATGAGATCTTTTCCTTCCTCAGAATTCCATGGTTATTGAAAATTAAGTTAGTGACACTGCATATGTTTCCCACTCTGAGCCATACAGTATCCTTGTTTTGAGGATGCTTTCCAAGCATGTAATGAATGAAGCCTCACAGCAGCCTTTGTGGCCTTTCTGTTTCTCCAAATGGGGAATAGGTACGCAAAGATACATTGGCTTGATGAAAAGAGTGCATCTCCTGCCATATGGCCACGTGTTTGATGCACGGATCCTGTTCTGGTTTGCAGGGTAATTCCTTTGCCCTGGTTGCTGGTGTGGTGTCACATTGGAGTGTGAGGGACTGAACCTAGGGAAAGAACCAAAGTCTTGAGGTGATATGGTGGCTGATTTGTGTAGGGCTCTCTCTGTACGCATGTATTTGCACATGGGGTGGCCCTGGCACAATTCTTAGTAATAACATGTCTTTTGCCTGTTCTGGTCTATTATGTTGCTTTTTAGATAACTAACCTTAAGTTTGGCCTGTATTAAGATGGATCTTTGATAGGTGTAGATTCAGTCACAGATGCGGGGCATGTGAGAGTGGACGTTGTCTTCATTGCCTGTCCTTGCTGCCTTGAAATGTTCTTTGGATTGGTAGGATCCAGCCTGGGTTTGCTGCCTCTGCCTTTCACCAGCCCCTAATCCAGTTCTCCTTTTAAAAGGGTTTGTGATTTCCAGCTGATCCATACTGTTCTGCTCTCCACTCTTGCCTCCTCGAAGCACAGGCCTGTTATTATATAGTGGCTTTCTGACCCCATCTGCAGCTGTTTGGGTCTTGACTTCTTAAATTATAGTAATTTTAGTGGAACAGCAGGAGACCTGTGCTCATTTTTTCTCCTCAGAAATTAGCTGCTGAAACACTCTGAAGAGAAATGTTTTAAGAGGGTTATGTGGTTGCAATTGTGGAATCTGTGAACTTGAACCAGCTACTGGAGCTCCTCTATCTGTTATTACACATAGCTATTATTTGTCCCAGACAGAGTGGAGATCAGCTGGACAAAGTGCAAAAAGAGATGTTTTTGTCATGACTTTCCATATTTGAAATATATTTCAAACAAATATTCACTGGTTTGTCTGAACATGTCGTGTTAAAGAGTGCTGCAGTTGGTATTTTGGGAGTAAGGGAAATGTGTATATTTAACTAGAAAGCCTCAAAATGTAGTTGTAGAATCAGCATCAAGCAGATGTGTTACAAATGGGATCTTGTAGAAATTGCCCACTCCTCTTCACAAACTTCTTGCTGCAGTGATTCTGCACAAGAGGGATCTGACACTGCAAGACCCTGCTTAAGATTGCTTTGGGGATGTGTCTGTCCCACTATCCAGAAACTTTCTCAATGTAATTTTCTTTGCTAAATGTCTCCTGTGAACTGTTTGAACGCTAAGCCATGGAAGCCAAGCATCCTCTGTGGCCCAGCATTTGGTAAATGATGGTAGGGAAGAATGGCTGTGATGAAGTCATGTGAAACTCTTGCCTTCACTGCTTGGTGAGTTCTCTGTCAGAGAACTTTAACAGGTAATATTGGGCATCAGAAGCTGCCTCACTGAAGCTGGATTAAAGAGTTGGATGCCATTTGAACATAATTGGGCCATAAGCTGTTGAAGAAGTGGGCTTAACTCATACACTCGCCCAGCGCTTCTGTCTAGTATTTGTGTGGGTTTCTTTTCCATCAAATGAAATAGCACAGAAATTGTTGGGACTTGAGTCTCATTTTTTTAAGTATTACAGCTTTGGTGGGTTGGTTTTTGTTTTGATTGTTTTTTTTTTTCCTGAGCTATATGACAGTGTTCTGGGAATGAATTCAGTAGTCTTGGATGGTGGAGTCACTTTGAAGAACTTGGAGAAGATGGTTTCCATGCTTTGATGTGAAAAGCATAAGCTTGAAAGAATTGCCCTTCCAAAAATGTTGTCACTCACGTCTAAATGATGGGAAAAATACTGTGGATGTTGTGAAAATAGGAAGAAAATATCATTAATGTAGCATCAAGGGTTCAACTAGAACAGTGCTACTTGTTATAATTCAAACTACTTAGAGAAAAACCTGGGAAAGAATGCAAAATACAGTCCTGCTGTGCTCACAGAGAAAACTGCTGCCACAGTGTTTCCAGCCCAGGTATTACTCAGTCATCAGTACTCTCTTTTCTTGTGGTGTTTTGGGCTTTTATCTCATTTTGCACAATTCAGCCCTATCTTGTCCCTTTAACCTCCCTACTAGTTCATATAACTCAGTATGATCCTGCCTGGGGAAAGATTTTAATTAACAATGTGTGAAGAATAAAGGGAACACATGGATTTTTAAAACCACTGGTTTGAGACAGGCATGTGATTTTGCATTTTGATGTTTTCTTTCATTGGGTAATGTCTCCTGTTTATCTCACTGGTGTGTATGAGCATGGGTCCTGTGAGACTTCAGGTTCTGTGCCTTCACTTTTTGCACATCCAGCAATCACACTGGAGTTGGTGAGTGTCATGGGTGTGCAAGACAGGGTGAGAGATGAGATCTCTTTCCCTTCTTAGTCTTATCTGTGGGTTCCTAAACAGAAGCTATCAGGAAAAAGGTCTTGGGACATAGGCCTATCTGAGGATTCATTTTGTAGTGTGACAGCTGTAGGAGAGCTGTGAGTGTAATTTCACATGGCATGATTACAGTGTAATGTACTATTTTGGTTCTCCTGGTCTGTATTGCTGCGTCCTCCTAGAACATTTACACTGAGCTTATTTCAAGCAGCCTGTATGTAGAGTTTTTTCTGAAGTACTTTACTGAGATATCGAGGACAATGAAGTTGACATTGCGAAGGGTTGAATATCCTCGCAGTGTTGCACTGCTTCAAATCCTACACCAGGCTGGGGTAGGGGTTCACTTTTTTACCCTAATAAAATAAACTCTTAAAGCTGTTCATGCCCAGAGCAGTTTAAACAGCTGGTTTCAATGGAAGAGTTTTTGGTGTGCAAACTCTGAAGTTTATGATCTCAGATTTTGTTTTGACCTGCAAAATCTATAAATAGGTGGACCAGCCAAGGCAGAAGACACTGAAGATCCTTATTCACCTGTTCTTTTGAGGTGCCTTGTGTTGTCCTATGTGACCTTCAGCTGTAGCTCCTACAAGGAATGCATCTCCCAGTAGACCTGGATCATATTTACTGCTCCTATGTAGAATCACAGAATGGTTTAGGTTGGAAAGGGCCTTAAGATCACCCAGTTCCAACCCCCTGCCATTGGTGGGGGCACCTCACGCTGGACCATGTCTCCTAAGGCTCTGTCCAGCCTGGCCTTGAGCACTGCCAGGGATGGGGCAGCCACAGCTTCTCTGGGCAACTTGTGCCATGGCCTCGCCACACTCGCATGGAAGAACTTCTCCCTTGGATCTATCCTGAGCTTCCCCTGTTTCAGTTTGAACCCATTGCCCCTTGTCCTATTGCTACAGTCTCTGATGAAGAGTCCCTCTCCACAATAGGTGTTTTAGGTAAACTAGAGTGTCTCAAATGGCCCTTGCCATCAGTGGTTAGGTAGCTGAGGGAAGCTGTTTCTTCTGTACCTGCTCCTCAGTCACTCTGTTGTATATTGATTCATTTGTTTTTTTCAGTGGGCTAACACAGGATCCGTGATACTGGGTGAATCACAGTAAGGGGAATTAAGAACTTTCTGGATGTTGCAAAAAAAAAGGTTTTCAGGTTTTCAATTTCAATTAACTCTATGTTTGTGGGATTTATTGTGTCTTCTTTCCTCTGCTGCCATTTTCCACCAGTTTAAATCTGGTCTGAAAACAAAAGTTGATGCTGCCCAACATCCCCAAGTTGATGCTGTAGAAGCAGGACGCTCTAGGTCTGTTCTAACACAGTGCTATAAAAATGTGTCTGGGGTGAGATACAGAAATAAATAACTGTGCATTGCTCACATGGAGAAATAAGAATATTTCCACAGTTAAATAAATAAGATGAATTTTGATGCAGTCTGAAGACAGCCTGTGCCAGTGCAGTGTTAATCTCTGATTCCGTGCTCATCTTTGAAAGATCCTGTTGCTTTGGAGGAAATCTGTAGAGTGCCAAAAGCCCCATGGCTTGTGCCATTGCTCCAAGTGTTACTCTATGTTGAGCTAGGAATATGCTAAACATTCTTAACTAAAACCTGTTTGTCTTTATTAGTGTGTTTTTTATTGCCTATTCTACAACATCTCGGGAAACAATCTGATAATCCAGTTCAGTAGGTCTGGTTCTGACCTTCCATGTACTGATTCTTACAGTGATTGTGAATCCATTGACTTTAGCTGCATTACTCCTGATTACACCAGGGTCGCCTTGTAATGAGGGGCCAAGGTATTAAATGGAAATGAACCCAATAAAGCCATCAAGCTCAGACCTCCTCTGTCCTCACATGCTTGATCTGAACAATAAGAACTGGTGATTTATAAATCATGTTGTCTGTTTGCTTCTTTGTCATTTCATTCCTTTTTATTTTTTTCTCCATTGAATAAATGAAGATGTTCTGACCTTAACTCATCCCTTGTGAATTTGTTGGAGCAAAGCAGGATAGCTGCACCCCTTAAACGTGACTCCAGCTTTTGTTCAGATTTAGTGAGCGTCATCTTATTTTGTTAAAGGAAACACATTTCACTTGACCTCTAGGATGTGGCAGGACTTTCTGCATCCTCTTTTTCATCACTTTATCTTCATGGCTTGCTTTTTTTTTTGCCTTTGTTTTTTTTCTTTTTAACTATTTTTCTGCATTTTCAGAAGGAAGATTGGCCGATGCACAAGCTGGAGTGTTCTGCTATGTGTGCTTTTGGGCAGAACTGGAATCCCTCGGAGACAGTGAGGCTAACAGCAAGGATTCTTGCCAAGCAGGTGAGCAGGAGGCTAAACTTGGGAGGTACATTCCTACTCTGGGTGCCAGGGAAGGCAGGAAGATGACAACTGACTGACAGTGTCCCTGCAAAGCACACACGTACTAGCTTCCTGTAACACATGAGCAGCTGAATGAACTCGGACCGCTGCAGCAGCGTCAGAGCCACCATAGTCCAGCCAGAGACTTTTGGAGGGGGATGGCAAAAGCTAGTGAGGTTTTTTGAGCTGTGTAGATATAACCTTTGGCCAAGGTGCTGTTGAACAGAGACTGGAAAGGTTTTACAATGTGCCTGGTATTTCAGCCTCCATTCTGATAGATTGGAGCTCTGGCCCACATGTGTGGGCTAGTACCAAGGCCATGTTGGTGAAGAGAAGGAAGAATAAGACTTAGTCTACAACTCCAAGGAATGTTCCTAGTGCTACCTGCATGCAGGCATTGAAGTCTGTATGAAGCAGTTGCCTGTTCTGTATTTCAGCTATATCTGCATAGCATTGTGTAGTATATAACTCCTAGTGAGCCAAGAACACCTCTGAGGCATTCAGGCATAAATATGTATGATTACTGGAGATAACTGGTGAAAAACAGAGATGGAGAGAAATTTCAGGCCCTTGGTCTTTGGTAAGGACATAAGATTGCATTGTCAACCTCCATTTCAGTGTTTCCTAACTGTATGGATGCTGAAGATAACACAAGTGCTTACAGGGAGAGGACAGGATTCACGAGTTTCAAGGTTATTGTGCTGTGTATCTTTATAAAGCCCTAAACTCTCTCTGCAAAAAAACAAATCCTCTTTGAAGCACATTTGTGTGATTGAGGTCTGCTTATGTGACAAGGGCAATCTGGATACTATGTGGAGCAAGGATTTTGGTGACCTGCTGCGAAGGCAGCAGCATACTTGCTGCATGTGTAGATGTGTATATGTGTGTGACTTAATTAAAGCATGGTTTAGTGGTGATCCATAAACAAAATCAAATGTTTAATGACAAAAAGCCATTGGAGTAAACTTGTGCTTTTATCATTTACAGGGAGGGGGGAGAATGCTACATGTCATATAAAAGCTAAATATGCAAACCCTAGTCCCTGAACCTCAGCTGCTGGGCCACCTGCAAAGCCATATTTAATGGCCAAGATTACAAAGAAGTGGCCTTAGGCCAACAATGGAGCATTGCTTTTGAACTCTGTCAACAGTCAGTTTATTCGCTTTCCTCAAAGCAAAGCCTGTCCCCTGCCTGCTTGCTATTGTTAGCGGCTTTTGGGGTGTCTAGAACAAAGTAAATGACATATTTAAAACACTGTTCAGTTTATGTATATAAATTTGATAGGAGTTAATCCTTGACTGCCTAATGGGGTGCAGAGAGAATGTTTCTGTGGCTTTACTAAGGTCAGTTAATTTAACTCATTGCTATTCATCAACTTCTGTAAAGTCTGTACAGTGTGGATAAGGGTTTGTCTTGCAGGTGGGAATACGCATGTTATGCATTAGATAAAACTGCTAACTTGAAATAATACAATATTGTTGCTTCATTTTTTTTCCTTATTGGTAGAAAACTCACCCTGAAAGAACACAGTCGGAGAAACTGCTTGCTGTAAAAGAGTTTGAATCACGTAAGTAAAAGAGGCTTGCAGGTAGACGGAGGCAGTTATCTGTATTCATGACTTGCTTCCCCTAGCCCCTCTCCATCAAAACCTTTCAGAGCATCCCGCTCCTGTTGGAGGAAGGGAGTAAACAAAGAGAATTGTGGTTCCTTGGCTTTTTTAAACTGCAGTGCTCTTCTTTCTTTCTTTTTCCTTTCCCTCCTCCTCCTTGGTTGCTTGTGGGGGCTATGAAACAGGGTGAAAACCTAGACAGAATTAATCATATAGCGTACATCCATCTCGTGGTTACTGGTACTTTAGTGTCTTTTGAGAATTGTGATGTTGTAAAATTAAAATAGCTGGTATTTGTTACCGGGAGGCATAAAATCAGAGACAGCACAGTTGCTTGATGATGACAGTGACTAAGGGGCTAATTGCAGTACCCTCTGGACTGTGCTTCAGTATCTGTCACTGCCAGTCAAATCTGACATGTTGTACATAATTGTGTTGAAATTCCGTGTCCTAAGTGCTCCAAAATAATCCAAGGAAGGAGATGAGGCAATGGCTTGCTTTTAACTGGAAGGCTCCTGCTTACGTCCGGTGAGGCAGAGTTAGAAGCCGAGCAAATAGGGGACTAGTAACCAGCCTGGCATAGCATTCACTGGTCTGTCATTTCTCTTGGTGCTGGGGGTAATATACAAGGAGATAATAGGTTTGTATATTCACATTTCTCACTCTGATGGCTTCCACAACCCTTTGTAAAATGCTGAATAAATTCAGTCCTCTCTAGGACTTGAGGTAGCAAAGTAACCAAGCACAGCAACACTACAGTCTTACTTGCTTCCTGAACAAAAGCTCCAGTCACAGCTCCTGGGACAAATGAAGGGGGGAAAATGCCAACATTTGCCTTTGCCTAAGGCAAGGATGTTTTTTACAGGTAGGTTAGTAGGATTGAGGTTGAGGAGGATGGGTAAGTGCTGAAGTAATTTCTGTATTATTCTTCTGCACTGCAGCTTGTCTTCAATAATTTATTAATTTGGAGCTAAAAGGATGAAATGATTTTTCTGTTGCAGTGTCCCCCTTGTTCTCTAGGAGCCCATGGTTTTGTTAGTAAGAGCCTTGTTCCTCTGCCTTGACTCTCCTCATCTCTTAGTACACCTTTGTCATGTTCAGCAGTTGCCTTACAAGTTGAACACCCTGTGAGAAGAGGAAAAGGCACCTCGCTTTCAGTTGGAAACTCAAAAATTATTTCTGTTTTGTCCTAATTCTCATCAAATTGTCCCATTTCATTTTCCTCTTTCTTTTTTTGTGACTCTCCTGTCATTTACATCTGCTGCTATAAATCATTTCCCCCTTCCACTGTTGTGTAGCCTTTTTGGTTTGTGCATGATTTTTCTCTCCACTATTATTTTGAGTTGGAGAGAGAAAGCTGATGAGTTACTGGCTCTCTCAGAGCAGGAGTGAGCTGGTGACATTGCCACTGAAGGGAGAGCATTAGGAAAAACACTTCCCAACAGTCTGCTCCTCAGGAAAGAGAAGTGACCAGGAGTATGTGGTCCATCATGTACCTTGCATGGACCAGGCAGGAAAAGGTTCAGTGGCCACAGCCTTGGGTAGAACCTGTCATGGGCTTGAGTGTAAATCTGAACAAACCCATAAGGAAATACACTTGGCAGGTGTGGCAGCACATTTCCATTGTGTTCCTGCTGTCTCCTATTGTCCTTCAATACCTGCAGGTTAAGCATACCCTGATGGGCATTCTCAGGCACTGTTTGTTACTTCCTGAGGCAGGTGCCTGCAGTAGATCAGGAGGATTGCACTCCTGGACACCCTCATATTATCCTTCCCTTGGTGCAAAGGGTGCTCTTGGTGACCAGCCTCAGCACTGCTGTCAACCTTTGTTAGGTCCCTGTCACACACAGCCACAAATAGCGAGTTTCCCTGCTGCGAAAGACCACATCTTTTGAAAGCAGGGATAAACAGCCTTCTGGGCTGGTTTGTACTGATAAGTGTTAGGTCTGTATGAGGAAGTTTCCTGATGTAAAGCATGTTTTAAGAAGTTTGATGTTGACTCTGACTTCATACCGCTGTAGATGGGACTAGTTGATAAGATTGTGTTAGACAGCTGAGGACAGGTACCCACAGTTGCTGCCTGTTTGCTAGGGTTAACAAATACACTTTATAGACTGTAACCCTTCTCCCAGAAAAGGAAACGTGTCCAATTACCTGCTAATGTAAAGATGTTAGAAAATGATTTGTAATCCTGCGTGCTCTGGTAGTGCACATGTAGCTTGGGCAGAAGCAGCATTAACAGACACTTCTTGCAGTGCTTCCAAGTAGCTGTTCCTTAAAGGGTTTCTGTTTAAGTCCAGGCTTGTTCTAACCTAAGTCTAGCTGCAGTTCGTGGGGGAGTGTTCCTGTTACTGAAATGGAATGTATTCTTTGTCCACAGACCTTGACAAACTAGACAATGAAAAGAGAGAGCTGATTCAGAACGACATTGCTGCTCTTCATCACTTTTACTCAAAGCACTTGGAGTACCCTGACAATGCTGCCCTTGTAGTTCTCTTTGCACAAGTAAGTTGGCTAGAGTACAGCCTGCTTAGGTGGATGGTGCTGTAGGAGTTTAGCCTTTGTGGAGGGGGAGAAGTGTTAATGGCTACACAAGTGGTAGCTCTTCACTTACCTTAGAGCTGAGTGTGCTTGATGAAGAAGATCCACTTCCTTGAGGGCAAGCGGCCGGACATGTCCCATTTCAGTCGGGAGGAGACTCGTCTGTAGAATTTCTGTGAGGTGCTTTTCAAACACTGAAGAAAAGGGAGAAACAGCCTGTATTAGACCCTGTCAAAGTTAGGCTTCTTGTGTGCCAAAGATAGTGCAGCTCTTGTTTGACTTACACAGAAGGCTGCTGGTCTGAGACCCTGCAGGAGCAAAATCCTTCAGGCTTCAGACTTGTGGAAATCCTTGTGGGTTGGGTCATCCTTGTGTTTGACCTTTGCAAGGAGTAAACTTCAGAGAAGTAGAAAGAGCGGTCTGAAACTTTGATCTGTTGTGTGGCTTTTAAATGCAGTCAGGTAGCTTGGTCATCTGGAGAGATGAAGGAAGGGCAAGGTGTCTTCTTAGATAGCTTCTGAAACGTGTCACCTCTTTTTTTTTTGTGTGTTTTTTTTTTTTCTTTCTCTCCTGCTTTTCATATGCATCTAAATTGAATGTATTGTAGTGGATGGAATAATTCACCAGTGGAATACTGAAAGATTCATTTTCTTTCTTCTGGTACTTCAAAATAAGCTAGTTTTAAACTTCAGCATCTGAGTAAAAAGTTTATTTTTGTTTGAGATGGGGGCAAGAGAGTGCTGTGATGAAAGCTGAGGTGGCAGTACCCTGGCACAGTTACTATTTCCTTAATACAGAGGTACAGTTATTCTGTAGGGGAATGTTTCTTTAACATGTTTGGCATCTGCTCATCATCCATTGTGTTGTTTCTAATGGTATTTTTCCCTTCAATGAAAAGTTCTTTCTGTCGTGAAGACTTCACAATTTATATTCATCAGTGGGATACTTTAAATACATCAGTACATCCAGTTCCTTGGGGTGTTTCTGAATGCTTTTGTTAGAATGTAGCTAGAATCCCCAAAGGTTACATTATTTTGGGCTATGACTTTCCCTTCCCCTCTTGTCCTGCACCAGCTCCACCAGATCGTGGTGCTTTAACTGACTTTTGTTAACTGCTGACTCCCAGATGTGCTATTTCATCCAGTCTTCTCTGGAGATTTAATGTCTGGTTTAATGTCGCCCTTAGTTGTCACCTTAAGCTCATCCTGATCATCTGCTACTGTGGACTTTACCATTTCTTGAACTACAAATCTCCAAAGGTCACTCAGATGCTCCTCAGAAGTGTTTTACAGGGCACAAGTCCTTTGAGCCCCAGCATAAATCTTCCTAGAAGAAGGAGAGGAGTGTCTGTACTTGGTATGTGCAAGAATTAGTGAACTTGACCTAAAAGCAATAGTATGGATAAGCAGCTGCTCCTTTGTTTTGCTTCAACACTTCCTCTGGCCTCATGTTGTATACCTTGCTGCTCCAGTTGGCGTTCCTTCTCCCTGTGGGTCAGGGCAGTCATTTGGGACTTGGATACCTCTGACGCCTTCCTCGCTGCTTTTTGTGGGCTTTGTGTGATGTTTCTTACTCAACATGGCTAAGGTATAGTCAGTCCTTCTGAGTGGAGCAAAGGACCCCAAATGCTGGTATCAGTCTCTCTTTTGCCCCTGTACAACATACCTGTTGAGACTAGTGCTCTTCCTCCTCAGTCTCACCTTGTCATGCTCTTCAGATGGTTTTTCTCTTGTCTCAGGTTCCTGAACTCTTCCTTTCCTAGAAGACCTTGCATAATTTCATGCCTCTCTTTGCACATTCTCTTTTCCACCACTGGAAACAGCCTCATGCTCTACTGTCGCCCTCCACGTTGCCCTTTTCAGTCATGCATTCATCAGGAGAAACCAGTGGTATCTCATCCCTTCTGTCATTTCCGATATGATGTATTTGAGAAGTGGGCTGTCTCTGGCTTAGTGGAGGGAGTTGATGATAACTCACTACATCTTTTTTAAGTATTTCCCTGTGATTCAGAACCATGACGCTGTTCTTCGTTTCAGCCTTCATCGCCTTATGTTATCACTTGCTGTTGATGTAATCTTTCCCTTCTGTTGTTTTTGTATTCAGCAGTTATATTTTGGTTTTGGTTCAGGTATGCTCATGCATTGGCTAGAGCAGTAGCATGCCTGTCTGAAGAGACAGGGAGCCTTCGGATGCTACCTTGCTAAAAATAGCTTGATAAAGATCAAGCAAAGATAGCAAAGGTATTTGTGAGTGAATCAGAGAAACAGGACTCTTAATTGTGAGCTCATCCTGAACACTTCATACCTCAGGAGTGGCTTTGGCTTTTGGAAGTGTCTGTGTATTTCTAAAATCCATTCTGAGCTGCGTTCCAGCTTGTGGGATGTATCATTGTTGGTAGCATTTGTCAACTCTTACCCTTCCAGAGCAAATACTTCGTATTTGATTTGACTTTCCTGTGCCCATTGTAGCTTCAGTTGGACTTAGCTATGTGATAGTAGTAGTAGTAGTTATTCTAGTGCTTTACTGGTGCTTCTGTGAACGTTTAGGTTGTAGGGAGATGTTGGTGCATGTGGAGAGGGTGCTCTTCATGTTGGCATGTGTGTGACTCACAGTGAAAGGAGAATAAAGTGCTCAGCTGAGGTGCATTTTTCTTGCTTAGTTGCACAAGCAGCGTTAAACAGAGCTGAAACTCCTGTATGAGTCCCTTGAGTTTAGTGAAGTAAAAGAGGGAGAAAGTTTTAAAACCTGATTGAATCTATCCTATGAAAAAGGATTTATAAATGAGCCCTTTTGGTCCTGTGTCTGTTTAAATTAGGAATACATTTCCTCTCATACTCTGTCCTTCTTCTGTCCCCTCTTATTCTGTGTCTTTATTAGGCTCAAGTTTTTCCCACTGCCTTTGTTCTTTATATGTGCTTTAGCTGTAGCTGATATGTGCAGTGCTTGATGACAGATGTCATTGTGGCAGGTCTCTGTACCATATGCTCCATGAAGGCTGTGTACTGCTCCAGCCCTGCCGAGTTTGCTGCTCTTCATCCCCACATCCTAATACGTGTAGTTCTGCTCCAGCTCTTTATTTGTCATAGCCAAATGAAGTCTTTTTGCCCTGTCAGTGTCAGGCTTTCTTTCGTGCAATGGCCTCACTTTGCCTGACGCTTTCAAGCCCCATTTCTTTTGCTGGACTTTCCAAGGAGCAACCACCCAATATTGTGTCCGGAATAGGTGCAAGTAAGTGTTGGGACTGTCAGTTATTTAGTGTCCTGTACATCCCTTTGAATAGGGACTTTGTCTTCACTTTTTAAGATGTCATGTAGCTCCCTGTGAGTACTGGTGAGATGGAAAGAAAACTGTAAGCAAATTACTGCAATTGACTTTGAAGTATAAGAATGTGACATGTGAGTGTGGAGTGCTTAGCAGACCAGAAGCTGATCCAGCCTCTTTCTCTTTTTCCTTAGGTTAACTGTAATGGCTTCACAATTGAAGATGAAGAACTCTCCCATTTGGGATCAGCCATATTTCCTGAGTAGGTTGATGTTGATATTTTGCAAGTTAAAATTTACTTACTTAAAAAAAACCCCAAAGATTCTCGCACATCTATGGAAGCAGATCTTTACTGAAAGAAATTTAATTAAATACCTGATAGTCTAGTTTTAAATGTCTTTGATTAGCAAATAAAATATGGCCAAAGGTTTGCTGCAGGTTTCTGTAAATATCTGGTGATTTTGGTAAAATTGCACTTGTAATTTATTTTGAAGCTTAGAGGTTGGTAGGAAACACTTCCTTGGCTAGCAGATTCTGGACATGGATATCATGTAATGATCAAAGCAAAATGAAAAGGATTGCAGGTGACTTGCTCTAGTCACAACCTTCTGTTTTGGCTGGGTATATTCCTTCACCTGGTGTTCTCTTAACAACGTCCCTTCTACCTTTGTTCCTCAGCAGACAGTAAATCCCTTTCATAACTTCTGTCAGCCTCCTTGTTGTGACAGTGGAAAAAATATGTGCGTGTTTCTTAGCTTTACAAGGAATCTGCAGATGTTAGATGTTAAATATTAACTGCAGTTTGTGGACTGGGGAGCACAGCTCTCTTTCAAGGCTGAGGAGCATCTCTTCCATTTAAATGAAAGTGTCCTTCCCACTTCATGTAGCCAAGAAGGATATTTTCCACCCCTGTTCTTTGCAAACCCTGTACTGAAAGCGTTATCACGGTCTGCTTAGGTTGACTTCCTTGTGAGGCATAGATTACCAGTAGCTTATCTGTGTCAAAGTAATCTGAAACTTCCAGATGCCACATTGAAGCAGGACCTGATTTTGTTAAGTGCTGCATACAGACAATAGTAGATAGTCCTTGCTTCACAGATTCTCCTTCTTCAGGCAGGCCTGTCTGAAGTCTGTATCTGTGATTTACAGATTGGAAATTAAGACCTTGAAATGCACAGGATCAGAGTCATGATGGGGAGAGGAGAGAATGAAACCGGGATGTTCTGGAAACGCATCTATCACCACCCTTTGTTTGTAAATGATCAGCAGGCAAGAGCCACATCTTTCCTACTTAACAGCTATGCCTGTGAGCTTAAAAGACTGAAGAGACAACTATGATTCTGCTAGAGAAAGAATTAAAATTATACGCTTTATCTCAAATAAGCAGCAAATTGCACTTTCTCCAAGCTTGGTAGTAAGGGGGAGTTGTTTTCCTGAGCAGTCTGAAGTTTTTCTGTAAGTTGTGTACTTGTATAAGAGAGATCTCTTCCTTCCCCACTTCAGAAATAGAGGCTGTTTACCTTTTCATAGGAGCCTTAAGTTTTGATGCAGCAAATGACTTTGTTTTCTTCTGTTTGCTTGTTTCCTTTAGGTTAGATTTGTTTCTCTTCCTTTCTTCTCTGAGAACAGTCTGTCTATCAAGGGTACCTAACTAGGATGTAGATAGTTAAGCTATGTGAGTGCCCCTGTTAGCTGTCCCATAGCACTATGAGAATGGGAAAATAATAACTTGCCTGGGCCTGCAGTAACAGGATTTAAAAACTGTAATGATTCATTCGCACAGCCGCTCTCCATATCATTACAATAAATAACACTACAACAGATTTTACCAAGGTTACCTTCATGTTAAGCCTCAGAATAAAAACAGCTTATGGAGGGAGACGGACTCAATCCTTCAGACTTACATGTGAAGTGGTGCTTAGCTTTTTGCCTGTTGGCGGTGGGTGAAAAGGTTTACTTTTCTGCTTTTGCAGTGTTGCACTGATGAACCATAGCTGTTGCCCAAATGTGATTGTAACTTACAAGGGGACCTTGGCTGAAGTCAGAGCTGTTAAAGAGATTGAGCCTGGAGAGGAGGTAAATGCATTGTGTTTGAATGTACTCTGGATGCATGCATCCGAAAAGTAGGGTCCATTCTGCGTTTCAGGATTCATTTCAATTAGTTTAATCATAGGGAGGAAGGATCTCATTTCTCAGAGAAATGTAAGATGTTGCTATGGAAGGTTGGGGTGGCTCTGGAGGGATTCTCGCAGGCAGTGTCCTCTTTTGTGTTAAAACAAGGGAAGGGCACCTGCAGCAGTCACTGTGTATCTGCCAGCTCTGGCTTGCTTTACCCAGCTGTAAAATGAGGCTGAGTTCACTGATGTTTGGCTGCTGCTTTGAAATTCCAAGATCAAAGCAAATTATTACTGCAGTAATAGTTCCCAGTATAATAGTAACGCATTGGAGTTGAAGCCAGAATAAACAAGGTAAATGGGTACAGATAAGTCCTCTGACTTCTGTTTGGACACAGCATCCACAAAACATGGGACTTGCTCGTATCACCTCGGTAGTGTTTGCTGGTAAGTCCCAGGAGCACAGGAGTGTGGGTTTAGGTGAAGCTGAACAATGGTGACTGAAATTCTGGGCAGTTGAGGAAGACTCCGGCTTTACCTTGAAACTTTCTCAATCAAATAATGAACTTGGCAGGGCGGCTTTTTGCTTTATAAAGAAAAGCAAAAAGATGTTAAATGGACTTGAGGAGGATGTTCAAATGTCTGCAGGGGATGAAGATGCTGAATGTTCTCTCTGGGGATGGGATTTGCATAGAGTTTCAATGGCTCATTTGTTAACTTAGGTGAGGTTAATGCTGCTCAGAATAAGTTCAGATTTGATTTTGATAACTCCCACTGCTTCTCAAGTGTGTGATAGCAGTTCTGAAGAGGAGGAGGGAGGTTATTTTTGTGGATTATAGCTGTTCACCATTGTGAACAAAAGGAGTTTAATATGCTGGAAGGCTGAATGACTCGTGAGCCACTTCTTTCTATGCCATTTACTAACACGATGTTTTGTCTGTGATGTTGGCAGTCACTGCAAATGCATTGTGGTATTGGACAAGGGCTGATCCTGGTTAGGGAATTTTACTGTGGAATCCCGATGTTTTCAGTGGTTTTGGGGAGGGCTAACTCTTGAGAGGTAGTGATGTGGAGTATTGACTGTGCTTAGCATATTCTTTTGATTGAGTTGTCTTAAGAGCTGCATGAGGTCTCCAGGACCTCATGGCTTTTTTGAGGTCGCTTTTCTGACGCTTAAGGACTTCATAAACGTGGAGATGGTGATTTTTGCGAGGCTCTGTGCGGTCTTACAGCCTGTGTCTCCATCTTCAGGTTCAGTGGAGTCATTGCATCGCAACGTTTCTGGTGTAAATGCGGTTCCAGCGTTTTGTGTGCTTTGAAAATAGGGGAGGGAGGAGTGTGAGGGAAGGTGTGAGATCCCACAGAAGAAGATGTACTGTATGAAATTACATCTACATTTGACTTTAAAGAAAAAAGAAACCTAAAGCATAAAGACTGAGCAAAATGTTTCAAATAGCTAGAAATAAGGAAATGGAACTAAAGCTATTCCTCTGTCTGCCAAACGATCAACTGCGCTGTGCGTGACATGTTTCTTGGGGGAGATTTCACCTTAAAAATAGAGCATTAAAGCTAGTTGCAGGGGTTCTTTTCTGAAGAGCATTGAAGTAGAGGAAAACTTAAGAATAGCATGTATGAAGGGCTTTTAAAATGTTCAAAAGCAGGTTTTCTTTGCTTTAAAATATTGCTGAAGTAAATCTGATATTCATTCTCCTAGAACTGGAGCACTGGGCCTCTCTTCTGAGATCTAAAGGTCTTGTCCTAAGTTTCTAAAGCTCCTAGCGACTGCTGTTGCCCCAATTTTTGCAGGTTTTCAGAAGGAAAAATCTGAGATTCCAGCCTCCAAAAAAACCAGGCCGCTGTGATTTATCCTAAGCAGGATACCTGAAATCATTATTTTACTTCTGAAAAGTAGGCATTTCTTTGTAGTCTGACAGGAACCTGAGATTTATGCTGTGGTAGTTTCCTTATCCACACCTGAATCTTGCTGTCCTGGGTTTAAGCCAGGCTAATATTTGAGGGGAAATTCCATAACGAATAGGAAAGGAAACACTTCTCTGGAGACTGCAAACTGCAAGTGGTGGTGCTGCCGAGAGGCTTGGAATGGGAGGGGAACAGGCAGGTGATGTGGCTGCAGGGATCCGCAGGTTGCATGAATATATAGGTGTCATACTACATATACCAGAAGCAGTAGTGATAAATATGTATAGTTATACTGCTTCTCACTGATTGATTGCTGTGTTTTTACCATACAGGTTTTCACCAGCTACATTGATCTCTTGTATCCCACAGAAGACAGAAATAACCGGCTGAGAGACTCCTATTTCTTTGACTGTGACTGCGAGGAGTGTGTTACCAAAGAAAAGGTGAAAAAATTGGTGTGAAATGTGCTTCTGACTGGCAAAGCACCTACCCAGGGCCTTGATGTAATATTCCATCTTTAATTATGCTTTGGAAAGCAGGATAAAGGGGGTGGGCTGGTTTTGTTCTTCTGTCTACAAGACTTTCTGATACTCATTCTTTCTACTGGAATCGTGACAGGTCAGAATATTTCTTGGTAGGAGCCAATTTAAAGTTGAGCTACAAAGCAAAGATGAAAACTCTGTTAAAAGTAGAAAATTACCCTGTGTCTACACTACCTGACCAAAGGAATTTAGCTCAGGACTGCATGTTTTTGTAACTGCATGTTTTCTGTCAGCTCCCAGAGAGTGATTCTTGCTTGGAGCATTTCTGGGGTAGAGTCCTGCTGCAGTTCCTGGTTGATACATCTCAGCCAGGTCTAGGTGACATAGTATGACATTGCTGCATGGTTTGGAGACCCAAAAGAATCCTGCAGTGGCATTGAAACTGCCTTCTCATGGACAGAGTAGCCCCTTGTGACATGTGGGCTAGATTTGTTCATTAGACATCACCTGGTGCCTTCAAAGGACAAAGGCAGACATTGACACAGTGTTCCATAAAGCAAGGCATTAGTTATTCTGAAGAAAAGCACTTGTGGGGGACAAAATAAGGTACCCAAATCCAACAGATCTGGAAACAAGTGTACCTCTGCAGCCATTTGGACTTCCTTCACTGGCGACCTGAGGAGAACTGAGCTTTGTTGGGCTTAACTGTTGTTCCAGCCAGGATCAGTCTGGTTGGCATCGTCTGATTCTTAAATTCCAGATATTTCTCCCTGCCTTTTCACAAAGGTGTCTTTTCAAGAGCTGCTTCACAAACAGCCCCACAACCCTCTCCTTCCTCTAAATGGAAGCATCTTCTGTAACTCTCTGCAAACAGTGCCCAATATCCTTGTTTGAGGCTGTTCTGTTGATACCGGAGTTGTGTTTCTCCCCACAGTTACTTTGCTAATTTTGCCACTGAGTTTAATGAAGCCAGGATTTCAGCTGTGATTTCCAATGACATGTTACTCTTGGGATCACCTGTCACTCGGCATCCTTCAGCTCCAGAAAGAGTCCCCTATAGCCCTCTCAGCTGGAAGATGAAATAATAAAGGACAAAGACATCTAGCAACAGTGTGAGGCTTAAACAGCAAAAAGTTGTCTCCAGAGTGCAGTTTACTCTTCATGGAGTATAGTAAGTTAGATAGAAAGGTAAGAGTAAGTGGAGCTGTCCAGCAGAAAAAATATGTGGGAATGTCTGTAAATACGAACATCTGTGTTTAATAGCATCTCATTTTCAAATGAGCTGTCACTTGGTGCTAGGCCCAAGGTACTTGGGCTTTTCTAGCCTTAAAACTAAATTAGTTTTAATCCCTAATCTCTTGCAAGCAGTGAAATTTCCAATGAAAAACTGCTTTCATCACAATATTGAAAAGCTCTTGGATCTTTCAAAAGAAAGGGACTTCATGGAAGTAGAGGATGGCAGATGAACTGGAAGGCACAGAGAATTCTAGGTTTCCTAGTCAAGGCTTTAGAGGAAAATTGCAGGTGCACATTCTACCTTTGTTTTCAAGTTCTTTGAAGAGCTTAAGTCCCCATCTGTGTCTTTTTATTAGAGTAATTTTGTGTAGCAGGTGCACCTTTATTTGTGGGGCTTGGAACCTGCATTTATAATGTCTATTGTGTTTCCTTCAGGATAAAGATAAACTGGAAATCTGCAAGCTGAATGATCCTCCATCAGCAGAGACAGTGCGGGACATGATCAAATATGCCAGGAATGTGATTGAGGAATTCAGAAGAGCCAAACACTACAAATATATCCTTTGTCTCTCCACCCTGACTTATGTGGCTTGGTGTGGGACCTAAAAAGCTTACCTGCTGGATTGCTCCTGAGGTACCTGCAGGAGAAATGCTATAACCATTAGAAGTTAAACTTACCTCTGTCCTCCTTGTGTCTGAAAAGCTGTCCTGGTGGTGTGGGATTGTGAGACCCTGTGTTTGTTCCTTCTTGCGTGGCTCTCAGTTTCTAAGAGTGCCGTCTGTGGCTGTCTCCACACAGCAAGCCAGAGGCTGGAGTGAGTGTAGGTGTGTGCTGTGCTACTCTACTGTCATAGTGCCCTGTTTGGAGAGAGAGAGCATGTGAGACTGCAGCTATTGCTGGGGATCACAAGCCTAGCTGTTCTAACAGTGGTGTGGCAGAGAAAAATGCAAGATTCACTGGGCCAGAAGCAGAACAGGCTGTGTCACGCCTGATTCAGTACCTGCTGCATGGGGAATTTCACTCCCCCTTCTTCTGGCATATTGTCGGTGCAGTGGTGAACCAGGAAAGCTGCTTTTTGTTGTTGCTTTTTAAATGTGAAAGCTAGTTTTGTAGAATGTCTGAGTAGGAGGGGAATAAACTCATGAGCAGAATACCTCTGAGCACAGAATACCCCTCAGAGTAGCTCTGGGGTTGTATCATAGATGCTTTGATGCCATTTGAAAGAAAAGCTGACTTCTGAGAACCATTGTGAACAAGGTCAAGTCTGTGCTTCTTTGGCATTACCAGGTAGTCATCTAATGAGAGGCCATCTACTTATTGGGTTCCTTGACTTCATACCTCCTAGCGAGTTACTGGAGATCTGTGAACTCAGCCTGGACAAGATGGGTGCAGTGTTTGAAAACAGTAATGTTTATATGTTACATATGATGTACCAGGCCATGGGTGTGTGTCTCTACGTGCAGGACTGGGAAGGTGCACTGCGTTATGGGCAAAAAATTATCAGGCCATACAGGTAAATATGAGACTCTTTATTTTCTTTAGTACTCTAATTCAGTAATCTGGATAATTAAGAAAAGTTTGGACAGGCATCACTTCTTTCAGTACGTGTTGTATGAACATGCTGCTCATGACATCGCTGCTTGAAAAGGAACGTGTAATGCTGGGGTAGATGTTGTTTCGGTCAAAAAGCGATCTGCAAGATGTAGCAGAAGGTGACTGAGAGCCTTGCTTTGGGTTCTCAAAGTAAGTCTGTACCTCCTTAGAGACTGTGCTAGTTCTGCTTAGCAAATTTGTGGGGTTTTTAATATCCTAATACTTTACTAAAGCAGAGTTTTGGGTTGCATCACGTGATGGAGGCAAAGCTGTTGCTGTGCCTCCAGTCCTCTTCCAGTCCTTTCCCTTTTCCAGTATCCCAGGGCTGAGGTTGAGCAGCAGAGGGAGATCTTGGGTGCCCTGAGATCCCTGAGCTCCACTGCCCTGGAGCTGGAGGTGTGGGAGATGCACAGGCTAGAGGCCCGTGTGGGGTAAGGCAGCACGCAGCCTCTGCAGGGAGAAATCCATCCCCTCTCCAATCAGTCCTCCTGTGTTCTTAACAGTAGTGATTTCCTTCATCAGAGCCAGCCAGTTACGCGCCGTATCTGATCCTGCCATAAATCTCCCAAGCAGATTCTCATCTTGAGACATCATTTTCTTGCCAGCTGGGGGGAGTGCAAGTAAAGCTCTCACTTTGGAGCAGATGCCAAAGTAAAGTCACAGATCACTTGGCAGAGAACAGCGATACAAAGAAGGAGCCAACATTCCCCCTCCTGGGGGTGCAGTACTATTTATCTTCCCTGGGACTTGCCCAGCTCCTCTGGCTCAGAGCCTGGCATTCCAGGTCAGCTCTGCTGAGCTGGACTCTGCTAGCTCGGTGAGTACAGGGTGGCATGTGTGCTGTAGCACTGCCGAGGGCCCCTCGCCTTCCTTTAAAGACCAACTCTTTTGTGGAATAGGCAGAGTTACTTCTGTGGCTCCAAAACCTCCAAACAATGCAGCCTCTTTCTGTAGCTGGCTAGATTAAAACTAGTGGCAGAAAGTCATTGCCATCTGACAGCTGTTCAGAGGCATATGGCAGTTTCAGCTTGATTCCCAGTGGACAAGCCTCTCTATCCCAAGCGCAACTGGCGCTGGCTCCTGGCAGTCACAGCAGGGGGATGAGCAGAGAATGGGCAGGGACAATGAGAGGCAGCTTCTTGCCCCCTGAGAGGGATACAGGGGCTGGGGAAACGCAATGGAACTGCCAGGTTTGATCAAAGTGAACCCCTTTCTCTCTTACAGTAAACATTATCCCCCCTACTCACTGAACGTTGCTTCCATGTGGCTGAAACTGGGGAGACTGTACATGGCACTGGAGAACAGAGCAGCTGGAGTTAAAGCCCTGAAGAAGGTATTTCTTTCCAGGTTTCTTCATTACCGGTACCAGTTCAGGCATGGGGTCACTGAAAACACTATGTGCCGCTCTTGTCAGCAGGCCTGGCGTGGTAGGGAACGCACCATGTGTTAATAATGTATTTGGTTACTGGATTTTGGGCTCAGTTTTTCTTTTGGAAAGATGCAGTATCGGTCTGTTGTTGCATGCAAGGGGTCTTGCCTTGTCATGGCAGACTTCTGCAGCAGCTGGAGTAGTGTGCTTAAGGTCATATGGAGTTACATATATGCTTAAGCATTTGCTATGTTCTTCCCTGAGCTAGAGCTGTGCTCCTGTAAATGGAGAACTCCAGTTTCTCACTTGCTAGGTAAGGACAGAGAAAATGCTTGGCTCTTGGAAAAGGCACATAGTGTTTGCCTGAAGCCTGTGGTTTCTCTATCCAGTTAAACTATATCCTAGCTAAACTAGGCGTGCTTTTGGTGGTTATTTGTTCTGGAACAAATCGATTTTTAAATAGCTGAAGGGAATTCAATGCATCTGGTAATGCTGAAGTTGGCATATACAGAGTTTGGGTTTGTGTTTTTCTTCATCCCTTTTTATTAATCTATTCCCTTATTCTTTAGGTTTTTCTTTTTTTTATTAGGCTGTACCATGTTTCTTGACTCCCTTCCCCTGTTGTTGTTGGACAGAAGTTTATTGTCATTTCTTAGGCCTCGGTGACTACTGTAGCATATAATGAGTTGGTGTGGAATGGCACCGTAGTTGGTTTTTTAATTCCTTTTTAGATGCTGGCAAGTTTTTAGCCAGCAATAACAGAGCCATGCAGCCATGGTGAAAGATGCTACACAAATCTATACTCTAAACCTTAACTGTTACCTAGTTTAAATTTAACATAGGTTTTCTTTTGCTGTGGTGTTAAAGCTTTGACTAAAACTGGGAGTTGTGCCAGTAGGAACACGGGCTGGGGGCTGGGAATTGTAGGTAGGTTTGTTGGCATAGTTCACTTCCTAACACAAATGTTTTCTAATGACTCACTTCCAAAAGCTGCCTACGGGAACTGCCCAAAGTTATCCCAGCCCCTGCTGTTTGGGATTTAGTGAAAAAACAAAGCCATTGTTCTCTCTCTGTTTGCAATCAGCTCCTCCAGAAGGCCCTCCTCCTTTCTTCTTTTGGGCAGGAGCAGCAGTGGGGTCAGTTCTCACTGCTCCTGAGGTGGAACCAAAGGTTGTTATTGCACTGATTTAAATATAAGAGCAAAATTCCCTCGGAGTTTCCTGAGGAGAAAATGACTGTGTGCTCTGAGAGCTGGAATGCCACCGTTCCTTGCTTGATCTTGGCATGGTGGGCATGTTACCAGACTTACTCTGAACTTGCTTCTTTCAGTCTTACCTACTGCTGCCTTTTATTACACCTCTCTGGGGCCACTGCTATCCTTTTCTCAAGTGGGTATCTTGCCTCTGCACCCACTCCACAGTGCAGGGTGAAGAGTGGCAGGGAAGTGCACATCAGTAGGTTCAGCTGCCTGAAATGTTGGCTTTTGGGAGCAGAGCAGGGATGGGCACAGCAGCCTCTGGCCAAAGCTGGCAAGACTGTGCTTTTGCCTCGGTGGCTGTCTGAGCCATTGCTTCCTTTGGGAACCCCTGGAACTGATGAAGGGTTTACAAAAGCAAGGCTAGAATGCCTTAATGCAACTTCTGCAGTGGGCCTGCTCTTGACAGCTGAAGGATTAACTGGTAGGAACAAAGCTGGGGCTGATAGTGCTTAAGTCAAGTCCTCTGCCAGAACATCACCCACCCCACTCGCAGTTTTCTGTCCTAGAGCTGGTTGCATTCAAAGTAGTTTTGTCAGGAATATCATTTTGAAAGGTGCTTTGGGACCCTGTAAGATGAAAGATGTGTTCTCTGAATGTAAAACCTTTATTACTTAGTTTTGAATTCCATTTCATTTCCTACTGCGTTTATGACTACAAGGGGACAAAAAGTAGCCAGAGGTGTCAGACTGTTTCAAACCTCTAAAGTGAGTATTTATAGCCTGGTGTTATATAGGAATCAATTGTGTGAATAGTTTTTTTCTTTTCACAGGCAATTGCTATCATGGAAGTAGCACACGGGAAGGATCATCCATACATTTCAGAGATCAAAAAGGAATTAGAGGACCACTGAGCCTTTGAATCTATGCAATCCCTCAAACCTTTAGTTAAAAGCCTTGTTACGGAAGCCTTCAGGAGCACTTTGAAATGCGGTAGAGTATGAACACTGTTCTGGCCTGTAATTGGAATGACAAACACACTTATGCCTGGCAAAATGTGCCCAGCTTCCACACATCTACAGTTGCCTTTTTTTCCCTGTATTTTTTGTTTTAAGGATGCATCCATAGTTTCTTAAAGGTGATGCCTTTTGACAGCTCATGTGCAAAAGTGGCCATTTTTGTCTCTTTGGATTTTAATGTGTACCTTATTTAAGTAAATAAAGTCATCTTGACCCTTCTTGGGTGCAGTGGTTTTGTGACATCCACTTTTGCCTAAGCTGTTTCATTTAATCTAACTAAATAACTACAAAAGCTGTACTTTTTCAGTTGTGGTTTAGCATCCAGGTCCTCCTTTCACTAATCATTTTTGTTTGCAGTGCCAGTCCCAGGGGGTTCATCACTGCAAGGCCCCGGACCTCAGCGTGTCCTGTACAGGGAATGCTGGTGCCTATGGCAGAGCTGGAAGGCTTGCACAAGGCAGGAATGATGCAACTTACTTCTGGCTTTTTAACCCTCTTTACAAGTTAAAGTGAATTTAGTGCAGAGGAGAGCTTGTATTTCCTTATAGCCATACCTTTGCCTCTAGTGAAGTAAAACTATTCTATTTGTATGTTAGAATTTACTTTTGAGAGAGGAACAAGAACATGTTCTGAGGAAAAAAATCCAGGATTTAAGCATGGGCAGAGAAAGTTAAGCCTGGAGAGTGGGGTTTTTTCCCCTTCATAAAATAGAATCACAGAATGGTTTGGGTGGGAAAGGACTGGAATCATCCAGTTCCAGCTCCCTGCCATGGGCAGGGATGCCTCACACTAGACCATGTCACCCAAGGCTCCATCCAGCCTGGCCTTGAACACTGCCAGGGATGAATGGTGGGAGATTGCATTTAAGGCTGGGGGAGGGAAGAGGAAGCAAGAGTGTGGCTGTGTGTACTCCCACCACCAAAGTTGAAATATGTTGCACAGGAGCATTGTGTATGGTGTTCATAGCTTATAAAGTATAATGAGAGAAAGAGCACAGCTCATCATCAAGAACTCTGTCATATTTCCTTTCTTTTAAGCACTGCTCTGAAAACAAAACTGCTAGATAACAAGCTTTCATTTTGCTGAAAGCTTTCATTGCTCCCTTGCCAGCAGTTGTTGCTGGAGTGTGTAAAACTGCACCAGATCTTACGATTCCAGGAAGCCAAGGAAGAGGGCACCAGCTATTTTTATCCTAACCTTATCTTGTCAAGTAAACCCTCATGCCAGGGAAGTAGCACCTTCACTTCAGAAAGCCTCTCCAGAGCCCAGACCATACCTCAACGCTGAAGAATCAGCTTAGCCAAGCAGGATCACCAGCAGGAGCCTTGCCCTTACAGAAGGTTCTTGAAACTCGCTGCAGCCCTGGCTGTGCCTGTCAGTTTACCATGGGAAGCTAACACAAGCACGGTAGGTGCAAATACAAAACCTTAAGCTGTTACAGAAGAGAACACAGAGCACAAGCAAGGTTTTCCTTGAAAAAACCCACCAGTTTATTGTATACTGTGAATATGAAGGACAGCCTTACCAAAAAACCTTAGTGACTGGAAACATTCTCGTATTTGCCAAAGTATGTCATAAACTATTTACACAAAGGCAGTTAAAAGGGTAAAAAAATTACTGCAGTCAATTAATGCTGAATAGAACTTTATAAAAAGAGAAGGAAGAGAAACAGTGCAAAAATACTGTCAAAA
Organism: Pezoporus wallicus; assembly: GCF_028554395.1. Classification (NCBI taxonomy): domain Eukaryota; kingdom Metazoa; phylum Chordata; class Aves; order Psittaciformes; family Psittacidae; genus Pezoporus; species Pezoporus wallicus. The sequence goes on along the minus strand of NW_026635616.1, from coordinate 1,080,911 downwards.
GTAATCAGTTCTATACACAAGATAAAACTGACAAGCATAAGCTTATGGACTGATATGAATAATACATTAGAATATAAAATAGCATGCATAGATTTTTCTTTAAAGGCTTTCAATAGCATAGAATAGTTCCGCCATTCAGCCCTGACAGGAGGCAGTGGGGGGGGCAGGAAGGGCACATAACTGCTGTCTCATGTCTCTACAAATGGTGTACATACAACACGGTGGTGAGGTTCAGCTCACTGTTCTGTGCTGAACTGTCACATACACAGCTACAGAACAAACGAGGAAGCATCGAAATACTGAAGTAAAACAGGGCAGTAAAATCCAGTGACATAAAACTTACTTAAACATGTTATTTAATATGTCCCACACAATTATATATGGGAATATTACAGTCATCTGCATGTGTAAACTTTTCTCCTGTGTAAAATTGCCCAAGAAAGGTACTTTACTAGTAAGGAAAATGTGGTTTCCATATGGCGCAGTTGCAACGGGATAAACATCCTGTTAACAGTGTTCTGGCACTAAAGATTTGTTTGTTTTCTGTCAAAGACCAACTAGCAGCAAGAAAATAACTTTTAACATGCACAGAAAAGAAAGTTCTTAGACACTTAATGCATGATTAAGTTGTGGAACTCACCAACGCAGGACATCATGCAGGCCAGAGGAGGAAATGGGTGCTAGAGAAGAGGTTTCATGGCAGATGGCTCCATCAGCAGTTATTAAACACAATAAGCAGGACTCAGCTTTGGCCTCAGGAAGGCCCTGCAGGACTGGCTGCCAGGTCTGCTGAAGGGGTTGAGCACCCTTAGACATCTTTCCTCTTAAAGAGTCAGCTACCAGTCACTGTCCAAGAGAGCAAGGAAGCCCTCGTGTCCTACTGCCTGTCTCATCAGGGAACAGTGCCCCTGGAATACCTGGAGCAGTGTCTTACCCACGTGATTTGGCAGAGTAAAACTATTGAGCACTGCATGTTTCAGGGATCAGCAGAAGCATTAGCCTTGCCCTCACTGTACAAGAGCAGCTTTCACTGAAGAATCCCAGCACTACTTCACCACTGACTTCCAGTTCACCCTCCAAAAGCAAAGCCCTGCTGTTGTAGCATGTGAAATGCTCAGTGAGGACACACATAAAGGACAGGCAATGGAACCACAAAGGAAGACACTGGCCAAAAATGACCGAGAGCAATGGAACTGCAGTCCGAGATGATACTCTAAAAACTCTGACAAGATTTAAGCACTGCTACTTTTGAGCTGTGCACTACATGTTTCACAATCTCACGGCCCCAGCAGCCAGCTCTTCCCTTCCCCAAATCACAGTCCCTGCAAGCCAAGCCACACAGCCGCCTGTGCAGTGTCCTCCTCTTCTCCAACCTCACGTGGCATCTGTACATCACACAGCACCAGATTCTACAAGAAAACTTTGCTAGAAGGCTGAGAACGAGCCGAGGACAATTGCCTTTGGCATTTTGAACTTGAAACCTCTCTCTTGTTGCCACCAAACCTCATATGACTTGGACTATACATCAGCAGATTGACAGTGCTGTAGAGGGGTGTGAGGCGCTGCTTTCATGCAGTGCTTCCCCTTCAGGCTCAGTTCTGGTATTTGCTCCTTCAACGCAATGCATCCTTTATTGCATGCAGGGGTGCCACCCCACCACTCTGGGTGTAAAGTGTCCTTTCCCACAAAGACAAGCAGCAAAATTTAACCCTCGCCTCTCTCAGCGATGCCCAGGAGCTGGCACAGTAGGTATCACCCACACTGATGCTTCCGCTTTCTGAGCACATGGATCACAAACTGTAAGTGAGACTGACAACAGCCAATGGAATCATGATCCCCCTGGTCTCCTGGGAGGAGAAGTCAGGTGTTGAGAATGCAGCATGATCAGTGGCTGCTGCATTTTCCCTGTGGATTTGTGTGCTATATCCATGTATGACATTGCCCGTCATCATTTACTTTAGAGTGGCTTCTGGACTACAGAGGCAGCAGATACTGGATCAAAACAATAATATATTAGTTTGGAATGACCATCTCTCTTGAAGCACCAAGACTTACTCACTCTTTACCAAGTGATGATTTGCCATTTGCATTTGTCTGCTTACAAGAAAGTAATTAAAAATAAAGCTACTGAAATAATGCAAATATTATTTATTAATATTTGGAGTGAGGCAACTGTTTTAAATAAGTGGAACAGAAATGTCCTTCAGTATACTTTTATAAAGGATTTCATTAGCAATAGGTTGAATAAAACCTCACAGATGTGTCTCCTGCCAGCTGAAACTAGTTCAGGGAAAAGGTATTTCCAATAAGGCTGAGCATTTAGGGTCCCTATCATCTATATAGAAGAAGGCTTGTGGGAACAAGCTTCATCGTCCCCCTCAGTTAATCCAGGACCTGAGGTGCCAAAGCAGGTCTGTGGAGGAGCTGGAACAAGTGGGACCTGAGCAGCTCATGTCCACCATCCTCACAGCTCAGCTGTCATCTCTCCCCATCCCTGATCAGACAATGTCAGGCATGAAATGCTCAGACCAAAATTAACTGAAGACTGGAGGCCAGCCACCTCAATACTATCATTGGTGAGAACTTACTTAGAGAAAAGACAGGTTAAGTACAGGTAAAGAGTGCACAAAAAGGATTCCCAAGTCAGACTTACTCATCCGTTCCAAGAGTCAGGGAGCATAGGCTGAACATGAACATGGGTGCCTTGGGAGAAGACCACTTGTGTCAAACTTCTTAAGGAGCGGCTCCATTCATTGACCGTGGATGCATCGCTGTGGGATTTTCAATGCAGACTTTCCTCCAAACGGATGAAACTGGTCACTGGTCTCTTGGAACCTGTCATGCTTTGATGTTAAACCCATGCAACACAACATACAGCAGCTCCAGGCTGTCCTTTTCTACTTATGGACTCCACGGTTTAAGGTCTGTGGGACAGAAACTAAACCGTACTGTTGCTTTAAGTGTCATGCGTTCATTCCTGCTATGACTAATAAAATTGGATGCAAAATGCATTTTCCTGTCACTCCCTAAAGGTTAGGAAATACTGCCCAAGCAATTTCGGTGTGATAAAACTACAACAGGTTCAAAGTCAGCAGGTTCAGTTTTTCCCCTACAAAAGCGTATCACATTTCAATCATAAAGCATCGGCACGCTGAGGTTTGGTTGCAAGCTGGGGTGGAAAGGGACCTCTGAAGACATGCACCAGCCCAATTCATTTACGGTATTAGCAGATCTAGTCAAGATAAAATCTAGCTGGAAAAAACACACTGAAGTCAGATGAAAGGGAAAGTTTAAAATTACCATTCTTTGACAATGAAGAGGAAAAAGTGAGTCACATTGGCCTCTATCTACCATAGCAGGCACGGCAGGAGGCAAGTGGAAATGACTGTTTACGCCATGGCCACTCACTTGGCTCATTAATAGGCACTGATTTAATATGGAAAGGATTTTTGGTGCCATTTTGTAATTAATATTTTTCCTAAGACACCTATGATGCATCTTTGCATAAAAACCATTTGCTTAATCTTCTTCCTTTCAATCACAGCTCTACATTCTCTTATGCAATAATTCTCCTGTGCTCACTGTAGAAACAGAAGTAGACGTTTCAGCCAAGAGCAGCTGAATAATAAGACATAGGGACGGTTTCTTTTCCCTCCCTTCTCACATCCAAGTGGAGCAATGGGACTTGACAGCCCTGAGTTCAAACTTAATTCATCATTAGGAAATTATTCAGAAAGTTCTAACGAGATAACTAATTTAATACGCTTGCTTCAAGGTTTATTCCTTGGCCTGTTTCCCAGATAGAAAGCATCTCTCTGTAATTATCATGTAGATGCTGCTGCGAAGACTTTAAATGGTTGCTGCTAATTTAACAAGATCTGTGTTGGCATTGGCAAAAGAATCAGAGGAAAACTGAAGTTGACTGAAAACCCAACTAAGCCCTAAAAGGAATATGGTCAAGATATTACAGCTGAATAACTCCTCACCATTTGCTGGTAGCTGGAAGCCTCCACCAATCCTCATCACCTCATTAGGCCTCTGTGGCAGAGTAGCAAATCAAGGTTTAAACACATTTAAGACACATTCTGGTATTGAGCCTTAACTTAAACTCCCACTGATTTTAGGCAGGGGCCAGTGTGTGGGCCCCTTCTAGTGCTGAAGTTGTCAGCTTAGGCCTTCAGACACTGACCAGGGGTTTGGAGGAGGGAATGCAATGGAAAAGCAATAATAGGACTAAAAGATTTAATTTAATCTGGGAAAGGGATGCCAAGAAAGGCAATTTCACCATGAAAGAGTAACTGCATCGTGTGCCTTGAGAGGCTGCAACATCACCACCCCTGCAGACCTCTGAAGCTGGATGTGACACTGGGCAAGCCCCTCCCATTTAGTTAGCTGTGGTGTGAGCAGGGCAGAGAGGGAGCAGAGACCTTGAGGGCTCCTCTCCAGCCTGATCCATCCTCCAGCCATCCATCAGGACTGCCAAGTTGGAGTAGGGCTGGACTGCCCACAGGAAACAGGAGTCAGTGCGGGGAGGGGAGCAACCTCAGTGCAGGAACTTGCCATCTCTTACACCAGAAGTAACTGTGGGAGACCCACCACGATCTGCTAAAGCTTTGGTTGGCTGGTTTGGTTTTAATTCTGTTTTATCCCTTTTAAAATCTTTTAGAAGTGCAGTTACTGTCACTTCTAACTAGTTGTACGTAAAAGCCACACACACACTGCAAGGTAATTCATAACGTGCTATACTCCTGTGAAATGAACAGTTTGGAGAAAGGCATATGCTCCAAGTCATACTAAGTAGCTAGCCAGTGCTGAGACAGAGGAGGAGAGGTCTGAGATACTTCTAGGACATTCTTCCTAGCTCTGTTACAGATTTCACTGTTGGCCTAGGGCAAGCCAGTTAAGGAGCTGTGCCCTAGTTATGCAGTGGATGAGGTTTGTTTCCCTTTGCTTTTCTGGTTGTAAACTTCAGGCAAGGACCATTTCTCCTTTATGTTATTATACATAAATACATATCATCCTCTGAATCCTCACTGGAATCCTTGAACACTACCTAGATAAAATAGCAATAAATAGGAGGGAGAATCCAAAGTGACCCAGACAGAGAAGACAGATGATCTGTGCAATTCAATACAGTAAATACCCTAACGAAGTGAGGTTGGCCAACACCAAAAGACAGACTGCTCCCTGTGCTCAGAAACCACAAGAGAGTGATGGGGAAGACTTCAGGCAGACTCTGAGCTAAAGCTCTCAAGGGTCACTGTTTGGAGATCTCAGATATGGAGGAAAGACCATAATGATGATTCAGAGTTCAAATGACTAGAAAGTAAAATGATGACGATGAAGACAGTAGCTTACACATAAAACTAAAGCAACTGGAGATGCCCAAGTTGAATGAGATTCCTTTTCTACAGGAGGTGAGCCTCAAGGCAGTGTAATCCATAAGAAGGTGCTCGGTTTGAGGTTTTTTTTCAGCAGCACCGAGTTGAAATTCCTCTGCTGTTTAACCCACAGCCCACCACAGTTACCAGAAAGACCCATCCACTGACCTCAGTCTGCTCCAGGTCACTGCCCTTCACCCTGCAGTGCTTCAGCTCTTCTGAACCCCTTCAAGGACTGCAGACAGTAGCAAAGGCCTCATTTAAAAGATCCAATATTGCTTTTTTTTTCAAGGCCTAATCTAAAACCTTAATTCCTGTGGAATTTGAACAGTTTAGCACCCAAACACTCTGCCCTCACAATGTCCTGTGTTTGAGCCCTCTGTAACGTGCCCTGCTGAGTGCAGCGGCTCAGGGCTCCATGCTCCAGGACTGTGTTCCCACAGCTTCCACTCAAACAGAACTGTAGCTGTAGCAGGTCTTGTTCTTACCATGGACACCGCATATCTGGGTCCAGAATGTTCTTACATGAGAAAAAACCCACCTCCAAATAACTGCTCATTTCAGAAGCCGTGCAGCAAAATAAAAGCCAGCAAACTACCTTTACAAAGGATTGCTTTCCTTAGGGACATGTTACAATGCAGACCAGTTATGCGAATGTGGTTCAGTTTGAAGGTCACTGTAAGTTTTACAAGTTATTAAAGTAATTCACAAGTTATTCCAAGAAAAATAAATTATATCTTGTATAAAATAATCCATGGGAGATGCTAGTAAAGAACAAGCATTCCTTACTTTCAAGACAACCTTAAGAAGTGCAATACATGCACACAGCGTTGTCAAGGCAGTTCCTCTTGTTCGTCAGTAAGGTTCAGTCAGATCCACAAAGCAGGGTCTGGGATGTTTGGAAAGGTTAAATAAGTCTGGAGTTCTGCAGGAACTGGATGAGCACTTGGTAGACAAACTTGTACTGGGCTATGGTCTGGATCATGAACATCCTCTGCTCCCGCAGGTGTCTCAGCATCATGGGAACATCCACCTTCTGCAAAGCAAAGGAGAGAAAAAGGCATAAGGACGTAGGTTCATTAAATCAGTCACTGTCTCCAGTATCAGCTACCTGACAGAGAACTGCACTGTGTTTATATCATGTAATGAGTTATAACCAACTACAACTTTGTTACCAACTTCCGTGTCAAGGAGTATGTACAGAACTGCACATCCAATGCTTTTCCCACTGAAGCTTACAGAAACTTCTGGACTGATGTAAATGGGCAGATGACCAAAGACTTGTCTTCCAGCTGTGTACCACTGATTACCTATCAGCAGATCATCAGTTCAACACCTAAAAAACGACTGCTGCTCTATGGAATTTTTTTCTGCTTCAGCATATCGTCAACTCGAGAAAATAATATATTGTGTTATCTAAGGTTAAAGGCTAGATGTATCAGGAAGGTCTAGTCTAGAACTTAAAGATTAAATAGCTCAGTTCAGACTCTACCACTGAGGGCATCAACAGGTCCCATGGCCACTGGCATCCTGTGCTCTGATCCATGGTGAAACTTACTCATAGAGGGAGGATCTGACAGTTTTTCAAATGAGAAGCAGGCATCAGAATCATAAGAACAAAGGTTCCCTATGCAGGCAAATGCACTGATCCTTCACTAAAAGACAAGGGGACTCACTGTCACCAGAAGATCCAGAAACTGACACCTCCCACAGCCAAGTCTGTGCCAGTACATAGAAGAAAGCAATCTGTCAAGTGAAACCCAGTATCTACAATATACGTCCTGCAGACTTCAGGCCAGCGCTAGTCTGTTCCATCTACTGAACATCCACTAGCAGCTGGACACATTAAGGTGTTCTCCATGAAGGTCTCTTCCAGCTGTTTCATCCAAAGGAAGTTCACTCACATGCCCTGAAAATGCTCTGCAACAGGAACTAAATCACAGTAAGTGGGCATGGATCAGGAGACCCATGGTAAAGGGACATCTCTAACCCCACTGAGCACCCTGGGGCACCAGTGCCATGTAGCAGTGTCTGAAACAGAGGCCCATGAGGTAAAGCGCTAGGAAACACTGCAAATTTCATTAGGTGTTACCATCATATCACCAGCATTTTGGGAGCAAAAACCCCTCTGATGCTGTTGTGCTTTATCTGTTACAACAGGTACATGAGGAGCTGTTCAGAAGCCATGGAGCCACACAGCTGAGCCTCCCAGGCTCAGATTCAAAGAGCGCGGAGGATGACCCAACATAAGGGATGCAGATTTTCTATGGCAGCAGTAAATGCAAGCACTAAGATACACACCATTTTTGAGGAAACTCTTTAGCAGTTCATGATATAAAACTGAAGGCCAGTTACTCTACCAGGTAACACAAAGTGCACTTTGTAATGCCAGTTTGCCATTCCAGAAACACAGAAAGGAACTTAGCAGGTCTTTTGATTTGGCTGAGATAAGAAATGTTACAAGCACAATACCTGGACAAAGACAGAAACAAAGATTGCTGCTAATCCTTGGAGGTGCAATGAGCATGGGGGCTGCTTCCATGCATGCTGCAAGTTTTCTGGCAAGGTGAGGCATATCCATTTCTGTCCATATATATAAAACTCAATCTGCTTTCCACATAAACAAGCCTTAACTCAGAGGCTATCACTTTCTGAAAACAAGGCTAAATACTCTGCCACATATCTCAACAAGCTGTTATAAAAGAGCATCTCTAGAGAGTCAACAAGCATAAAGATTTGTGATGAGTAACATCATGTTCTTTTCAAACAGGAGCAAAGCAAGACAAGCTCTTTCCAGCTCACTCAGAGAAAGCCTCCCTGTGGTCTCAGATGCTTATGGAAGCCACACAGTCCTCGCACAGCAGAGTCATATGGAACCTGATCTCAACTAAGCCACTGCAACAGAACAGCAGGCCAGCTTTGACCTGCATATCCCTTTCCACTCTCAGCAGCTCAGTGCTTGACAGCTCCTCGGTTGTCAGTGAGCACACAGCTATCCTTGCACCTCCCCAGAATGATGTGGCTTTGGCTTATCTCAGGAATGAAACTCCATCCTGCCTATTTGACCTCTGTTTGTAGGCAGCTTTATTGCAGGTGAGCCAAATCTTCACACTCACCTTCACCACAACGTACATGTCAAAAAGAGGTGGCATTTGCAAAAAGAACAAGCAAAAACACCACTCATTTCTGGCTCCCAAACTAAGGGATCTCTCCTGTGAAAATCCACTGCAGCTGCAATCATGAGTTAATGTCCCAGTGCCAGGTCCAAACCAGAACTGGGTAGAGCAGGATCTCAATTACTTTCTTGTTCGACACGTCTACCGCAGTAAGGATGCAATGATGTGACATATTACTTACTATACAGCAAGTTACTGAAACTCTATCCCTGCAGCTTTAGACTCAACCAGCAACTCCATAGAAGCCACAGTGACTGAAGGTGTATAGAATTTGATTAAACATGGCTTTTTACCTAAACCTGAAACCTCTGACTCAAAGAGGTCCAGCAGTGCTGCAGGCTTTCCAAGACGGTCTGTATAAAGTTTTCCAACCTCTGTCCCCTTTCTTCCTTCACCACTAATACGTTAACATTAGCCCATCTACTTTCTAGGACGTTTCTGAGGAAATCAGCCAATTCATAAGACTAAAGCATCTGAAGTAGTAAGTCATTCTATTTGAGAAAAAAACCTATTCATTCTACTTCAGAATAAACTGCTGCCTGGAAAGGAACCCTCTCCGTGCAAAATGCAGTACCTGTCACAAGCTGAAAACATACTGTTAATCTATTCTTTTAATTAGGTTTTAATAAGAAAAAATATTAACTTAGCACAATCTGGAGCAAAAAAGCCCTTAAGGAAAATCATCTTTAATATTAATGATGATTTTCACTATTAATCAAGACAAAAGAATGCTTTAATTAAGGGACATCAGAGAAATCCCTTATTGAGCACTAGCATCAGCTCCTAGTGAAGTTGATGAGAATCCTTCTGAATGTCAAGGCTCACCTCCATGCTCAGATGTTGCAGCACTGCCTTTATCTTCACTTAGTGCTCAACTACTCTTTGCCAAATAGGTGACTACCATAAACCACAGACAAACCAAGGCGGCCAGAAGATGTTACACAACTGTTGGGGTTTGCTCCTGGGCACGCAATCAGGTTGCTGTAAGGCAGATGCAGTTACACTGGTGCTCACAAGCGATTCAGGTATGGCTCTTGCAGCTATCCAGATTTCCTCTGGCATGCAGAAATGGCATGGCTGCTATGTGAATAACACAAGCAGTCACTTCCAGGTGCCAGTGCGTAAGGGAAGAAGTCAAGCATGCTCAAGAGTCAGACCTGTTGCCCCATATAGGAGCAGTTCCTTGAGCAGCAGCCAGCACAGGAAGGGTGCAGGATTCCCAAAGCACATACCTATGGGTCCCTTCTGTCCAGGTCAGCTCCTCCTTCCCTTTTCCTCCCCCACCCCCAAATAAGATGTTGAGGAAAACAAGTGTAAATTGCATCACAGATCTAGGACAGCTTCATCTCTAGTGAGGCCCAAGCAGAGCTGGAGGTGGTTCATGGCTGACCTGAGCACAGGATCTCTACAAGATCTTGTAACTACAGAAGGATGAGCTGCTGGAGGCGGGGGGATAACACAGTAGAAAGCAAAAAAATAAAGTCTTGCATCAACTTTTTCCATGCACAGGAAGGCTCAAACCTGTAACTCCTCTGTGGTAACACAGAGCAGGCAAGCATTGCAGGTGCATGTATCCAGTCCTCCCTGAATTTCAAGCAACTCCTCCAATGGAGGATTAATGGGAGGGGCAGATGATATGTGTCTGTCTGTTACTCTTGCTGCATTGTTATCTCTACAAGAGGCTCTGGTCTTTGAGCAGTTTCTTTGGCAACAGAAATCCCCAGTTTCAATAGGTGTCACACTGAAAATGTGGGGCACATTGTCACTCAAGGTGTGATGCTCTTCCTGGACAGTTCCCCAGTGACACACAACACTGATGTAAAGCAAGTTGCTACACGTGGCTACTCTGCTGGTGCTCTTAACTCCAGACTGCATTACTAGCCTTGTAATACTGTAATACTGACTGCAGTGCCTAAAACCCTATTCCCCAACGTACACACTTGTTCCTTAAAACACAGTTAAGTTTCATTCCAGATGAGATTAGAGGCAATACAGGAGAGGAAGGAGTCCAAGGAGTTGGTTTAGAGAGCAAAAAAACGAGTTAAAAGAGCAAGGAAGCTGATGTTACTCTCTAGCCTCTCTCAGGTAGTCTTTGTAATAAGCTATCTCTAGGCTGTTCATTAAATACAGGTAGGAATTAGACTTGATTCTTAGAGAAGAAAGCCCTGATTTTGAATGGATCAAAATAACACTAATAACAAAACACATAACATCAACTTAAAAGAAAACTACAAGTAAGCTGCCATGAGAAACCTTTGCCTGTTGCATTTAAGGCCCCGGTCTCTCAGAGGCAGTAGAAAGCAAGCACTTCAATGCCTTTTTCACCTCACAAATGTAGCTGGTTAGCCAAGGAAGGAGCTCGTGGTTGCAGAAAGCAGCTGGCTCACCTCATTGTGCTCCAAGCAGCCGACCATCAGCTCGGTGAGGATGACCACACCGGTCCTGCCCACCCCAGCGCTGCAGTGCACCACGATGGGCGGGTTGCAGGGGTTGCTGCTGTCCAGCACGCTGTTGGTGTGGCGCCGCACCGACTGGATCTCCTCCAGGTAAGCTGCAAAGAGAAAACGCAGGCGGGGTTGCAGGCAGCTATATGTCTACATGTAAAAATGGGGAGGAAAACACAACGTGGAGAAGTCATTCTCTGCCCAAGTGGCAATAACTGACGGTTTTTACAACATCCTGATTATTTTGGCCAGGATGCAGTGAGCAGCACTGGATGCAGCAAATACCAGCTGGGTGTTAGTGATTACTTGGGAGTCTGCTCCTTTAAATTAAATAGTCCTTTTAAAATATTTAATTCTGGTCCCCCCCCCCCCAAATCTCCAAGTCCCCAAAGCAGATGATTCTAGACATTACTTACAGCAATCCCCGCCATTAAACAGGCTGGGATCAAAACAACAGCTAAGTCCCACTGAAACTACTGCCTGTCAATGGAAAGAGAGCATCCATCTGCCCCGATTCTCCCACCCTCCATCCTCCCTTCTAGAGTGAGACAGAATCTCACCCACCTCTCTGCTCTGGGTTTGTTTCTCAACAGTTCCCAGCCCTTCTGGGAGTTCATTGTCTGCTTCCCCTGAAGCCATTTCTAGAAAGTGCATGACTCAAGAACAGTTATCTTGTTTATGGCGTGTTTATCTAACCAAGTGACACAACTACCCTGACCTCTAAGCATCATTCCAGCATAGCCTAGATGCATGACAAAGATGATGGACCTCACCCAGAAACGTAGATCCAGATGCATAACTCTTGGACACCTCACTTCCCACCACCAGCCAGAGTGGGAAGTGAGATGCAAGCCGAACTTTCCTGCCCTGACTCCTGGTGTCACGGCACTGCAGCCTGGGCAGTCCTTTTGACACAGGCAGCTGTAGCTAAGGCCTACTAACATCAGAAAGGCTGTGTTTCAGTGCAAGCACTGAAATGGGACTGTACATGGTGGCAAACAATGAGACGGAGGAAATGAGGACAGTCAGGTTCCAATTACTGTCACACCCAACCACAGCTACAGGGGTTGGCAGGAGAAATAAAGCGTGAAACAAAACCAAGAACTGGACAATAGCTTTGCCTTAAAGCCAGATCCTGTGGCACTCCTTTGCCAAAACTGAAATGTCATTTTTATTTTCTGCCTTGGTGACAGAACTGGGAAAAGAAGGATGTTATTGACATCAAGCTTATTCCATGTAAAAGGAAGTGCACCACTGAAGGAGTGTAGCTGTGTCAAGACTGAAGTGGAACTAATGCACCTTCCTGAGGGAGGACTGAGCTGTCTGTAGTTGCAGAGCTGTCAGGAACTAAGAGGGGCAAGCATCAACACCACATCAGTACACCGTGTGCTGACTCCTTTAGTGGTAACTTAAGGGTCTCTACATTCCACTCTACTGCAGAGGCAGAGGTGTGGCTTTAGTTAAGTACTGACTGAACTCCTATTACTTAACAGGGTAGTGTTTATTCCTTGGGAAGAAGTAGGAAGCATTATTAACTCAACAGAGATGAATATAATGTCTGTCTTCTCAGAAGTGCATATACCAGGACCACATCTAATTGGGAAGGCTCTTAGCATTGCTCGGGTACCTGTAGTTGGAAGAGTGGCAATAAGGTCAGATTTGCTGCATATGTGATGGAGCCCTCTGCTCTTTTGCAACATGTCTGATGCCTCTGCACAACTAAATGCTGGCTGACAGCAATAACAGCCTCCGATGGAACTGGAGGAGTTGTGCCAAATTTCACTAACAAGCGAACCTCTCTAATCACATTTCTGTGCAGCCTAGTATCTCCTACACTCATTAGGGAGTTCGGAAGTGATAACTTACACCAACAGATCAGCTAACAGAGGTATTTATGTAAAACTTCCCGAGTCTTTAGCACTGCTGCTGCCTGAGTTTTTCTCGTCTCATGTCAGGCCTTTCAGGGCCAAAATCCTCAATCACCTTAGCTCCTACCTCTTGAATCCTGCTTTGTTCTCCAAATCACAGCAAAGTACAACCTTTATATGCTCCGCAATAACCATTTAATACCAATCCCAGCTGTAACTAGGTGCAGAGAACTGAACCCAGTGTGAGCAACCTTTGATGTACGTTACCGTGCAAGTTAAAGAAATCTTACATAAAAAGCCCTGGACTTCTTCTGGACACCCATGGTCTGGCCAGTCAGTGTACTGCAAATGCCACACTGTCCTCTCTTGTCCAGAGAGAAGATGCTTGACTTTCAGACCAGTAGTCGCATAGCAGCCAGAATCTGTGCGGAACTTGGTTGTCACCTTGAACTTCCCGTAAGTGGCTGAGCTGTGCTTAGAGCCCAGTTTGGGCCAATAACGATGACTCTTACTTCTTCCTCCCTCCTTAAGAACAAAAGGAAACCCAAACAAACAGAAAAAAGCCATTAGTTCCTGCAACTAAGATTCTTTACAGAGGGCATAAAACTCTGCAGGCAAGGCAAGTACTGTTATTTCAAATTGCAGGGAGAGCAAGGAACATCCTACAAAGTAAAGAAAATATGCATTGAAACATCAAACTCTCAGCCATATATTTCTAAGTGTAAAAATGCATGAAGAGCTAACTCTTGTCTTGTGGTGAAAGCCAGCTACTGCTTACACCTTGGTAGATGCTCTCCTCCTGGAGAAGCTTCTCCTTTAAATGGAAGGAGATTCTCTTCAGCAGCTTCTAAGTACCTGTTGCTGATCAGCCTTGGGAACTGGACAGTGACTTGTGCTATGGCACTCCCTGGGTCTGCTAACAGCACCCCTGCACAAAGCTGAAGGCAGCGTTAGTTAGCACCATGTGCCAGTTGTTCTAACGCAGCACATAGTTCTTGGATTACAATGGAAATAACTGGTTTGCTTGGCATAAGAATAAAAAAGATTTCTTCTTTTGTTTTTAAACATGAACACTTCTACAGAAACAACAGCTCCTGGTCTCTCTGCAGCTGATAGGAGTGATGGCATGCAGCACTGACCTTGGGCAGGGGGGAAGTCTGTGTCACTTTAACCAGGAGCAGTTCAGTGCTCTCAGTGGAAACATCTTTGTTTGGCTTGGCCAAGCTGGAGCAAAGCAGGGAGAGGGGGGAGTGCTGCTTGTTTCGCTTTAGAACTTGCCAAACTCAGTATCAGAAAGTTACCAGGTCTGGTATTATAGCAGGCATATGTTCAAACAGAGCAAGCGGAAAAAGGATTGTTGATAGAAAGAAGAGGTTCCTGGAGTGGGAAGTGATGATAACAGGAGATCTGCTCTCATCAGAAAGAGCCGTGCTCTGTGATTTTACGTACCTCCTCAGCTGTGACCATGGCTATAACATTCACCCCCTGTTCCCACACCATCTGCCAGAAGTCATGGCATGTGTGTGGCAGAGGCCCCTGGGTAGCAATGTAGTGCCATTCCTCTCCACCTACAGTAACCTGGGGAGGAAAGGAACGGAAAATACAGTCAATGCCCAAGTTCTCAGCAGTGCCTGTCCCATTCCCCTCAAAATTCTGAACAAGAATCACCCTTTGATAAGAGCAAATCGGACAAAACACAATCTTTGGTGTTTCCAAGTTCTTTCTTGAAGCCCATAAACATAAAGTGTTGACCGAAATGCCAATGCATCTGGATCACACAGATGAAAAAAGGCTGGGGCTGTTTTGCTGAGGCTCTGTTTCTGATATGGCTTAAAAACAAATAAGCAGCTGACTGAGCTCTTGCGCTGGGTGACAGAGCCACAATGAGAGAAAAACTGAGCAGCAGCAGAAGTGTCGCTATGCATTAAAAAGGCAACCGCATTGCTGCAAACGAACACGACAGTGGTGTAGAGAGCCTCGGTGCAAATGTCATTTCCCACAATGAAAGCTAAAGAACTCTGCTCTTTAGGATCTCCCTCAAGTCTTTTCCACTCAGGCAAAAAATAACTTCTTAAACAGACTCTCATTACACTGAGCACTGCTGAAGATGTGGCCAAGCTGTCCCTAGGGGATGCAGTTATGCCCACACACTGTACATAACGCAAAGCTCGGACGGGCCTCTTGCCAGCTATTAATGAGATCAAGACAGGCTTCATTTCAAGTTAACTCTTCCTCGCTCATCTTGGGTTTTTCAGCTCAGAAGCTGCAAACTACTATGAAGTAAATCCAGCATCTTAAATGGCTTTCATATCATAGAATCATAGAATGGTTTGGGTTGGAAAGGACCTTAAGCTCATCCAGTTCCAACCCCCCTGCCATGGGCACAGACACCCCACACTAGACCATAACACCCAAGGCTCTGTCCAACCTGGCCTTGAACACTGCCAGGGATGGAGCACTTATTATTTCTTTGGCCAAATTTAACACGGTCCAAAGCTGTAGTCATACAAATCTATTTCCCAACACGTAACTGGATTACCAACCACATCTTATAGAAACATTTGCATGACAACAAGTAAAGACATTATCTGTAAAGCATGAACATAGAGATTTACACACTGTCAATTAGGTAGTGCCCTGAGCATTCCCTTGGAGTTAACCAGTGTAGAACACTGCTTCACTTACCTGACTGAGGCAGATCTTCATCTAACTATGAAGTTTAAAAATACACCACCAGCAAAATGACTTGTTTATAAAAAAAAATACAATTTTATGGGGGCTTATTTGCTATATATCAGGAAAGGTTCATTAAAAAAGTTTTTTTTTTTCCCCAACATTTTAGGTAAAAAGCCAAAAAAGCAAAACCAATTTGAGAGCTACCAGCTCTCAGCTGGAAATATGCTTACCAGCAACAAGGAAAACCAAAGAAAGACGGCAAGGTAAAACATTTTCCCTTCTCAGGCTAAGAGCTCCAAATTCTCCACATTAGCCCAAACTCACTGCTCACAACAAAGATATAAATATATATATATTGTATATAGAAAATATAACATACACATTATATACAATATTTATATATATAAATCCCAGAGATGATGATTTACAACAGGAATACTGACACATCCACAAATACAAAGGTGCTGGCGGACAATGCTACAAGGAGCGTCCCGTTTAACCACATACTGCGTTTGAGGTACAGGTCTTTGAACCCATCTGCAGAAATAGAATGGACTTCTCTGTTATTTAAACAGCTGCTCATTAAGCTGAGACACTTGGGGTTTTACACCTGTAACTAGCATTTTGTATGATAACACATTTTTCTCTGTATTGAAAACCATTTTCAACTCTGTGTATCAGCTCATTTATTTCTTCCTTCCTATGCAGCATTCTTCTCTTTGAATGATGGTTAAAATCTGCGAGACCAGTGCAGGCAGACTCAAGTTCTTCTCCTAGGTGGGAATGAATAGAAGCTGCACAGCTCTAACCAGCATCCTGCATCTGAGCTGCTTTTGTGCTTGCATGCTCATGTGCAGTACTGCTGGGACAGTATCACTGAGCTCTCCAAGTTAATACTGACCTGACCAGTCAAACCAAGTGGTATTGAGAACTTTTTTGCTTGATCCATAAATTTAATCACACTTTTTCTCTCTGGTATAGACCATCTTCGTACCTTAACAGCAAAGCTCAGTGGCAAATAAGCAGGATTACACGCTATTTCTGAGCAGTGGGAGCTGGAATCCTCCAGGCATGGATCTTATCAGGATGATATAGGAGTCTTTGTCTACTGACTTCTGGTCCAAATATGCAGCCTTCTGGCACATGATACGAAAGGACCATAAACAGTCTGGAGGGAATGGGATGTCTGGAATGTTTACTGCATTCTAATGCCCTAAGTGCAGGACTTTAAAAACTGACTCTTGGGCTGCAAACACACACGTACTGTGCTACTAAGGTAAAGCTTGCAGATGCAATTTTACCTTCTAAGCAAAAGCACATCTGCTTGGCTTCCCCATGCAGGGAGAGGAAAATACTGGCCAGGACTCTTGTCATGTGCATGTTCCTGGGTGCTCTGTGAATGCGAGATGTGTCCAATGCTAACACACAAGGAAAATGTGGACTCAAAACCAGCCAAGGAAAATACTTTTCTGGCTACTGCTGTTTTGTGAGCATTTTTGTTAGGAAGCTCTTTTTTTGTTGGCATCCTACAAAGGAGATGAAAAATTTTGGGCTCAGAAATGCATCACAGCAATGTCTGATTCTGCAAAACCTCAGCATCTATCTAGGCTGTTCAAGGACAGATTGCACAGACATAGTCTGGTGCGAGGCATCCCTGCCCATGGCAGGGGGCTGGAACTGGATGATCTTAAGGTCCTTTCCAACCCAAACCAGTCTGGGATTCTATGAACAGGAATTAACACTGTAAATCACAACCAAGGAGGCCAGCAAGTCTCTTTAAGTTCTTACTCCAGGAAAATACTATTTTAACAGAGGTTTTATTTATTATTTTTGAGTTATTTTATTTTAATTTGGATTTTGCCAATGAGAAAAAGTAGACAGCCCTTCTCTGACAAGAGAATCTGTCATCTGAGGGACAGGAGTAAAAGCCAACAAAAAGAACTTTGCAATTAGTACTGGAAGCCTAAAGAAAACCAAGCAGCTACAGCCACTGCAGGATAGTTCATTGGTACAACCTGCCACGTTTGTAAGTCCCAGACCATTTCTTAAATTATTTCTACATTGAATTAAGAAGAAATCTGAAGTTTCCTGATAAAAAGTTATTTTGAGCAGAAATTCAATGCAGTATCCAACCAGAGATTAACTAAGGTGTAAGGTGTTCTCTGTATCAATGCTCCTTCTATCAATGCATACTTAAAAAATCTTCTAGAATCACTAAACTCATCATTAAAGGAAGAAATACATTATTCTTATATATAATTGCAGTATCTATGTGAATGTGTTACTCCTAACTACATGCTTTTGCTTTGGGCATGGAACTGCATACATGGAGCTCCATCCCTGTGTTCTAAAAATCATATCCTATATACTACTAGATGAAAAAAATACTTCAGCCAAACCTCTTGCAGTATTTCTGGCAGGCTGCACCAGTCAGTCACAGTGACTCATTCCATAGTGGTTGTTGCAGTGCCCCAGTGGCTTGCAAGGCTATTGGGACGGATCAATCAGAACACACACTGACTGCACATCCTTTCAGGTGCACGGTCATCACAACCACGTCACATTGCAGGCAGTGGTCCACTCTAACCCATATTCATGAGGTTTAAGAAACACAGCATCTCTTTCTACATTAACCAATGGAGATATTCCCCAACCAGCTGGCAGAGGTGGGCATCAAAAAAGTAAAGATGCCTCTCTGAAATGAATTCCCAGCCCCTAGCAATTAAATCAACTCATGCATGCCACAGGCACAGGGTGCCCAGAGAAGCTGTGGCTGCCCCATCCCTGGCAGTGTTCAAGAGCAACTTTGTATGGGGCTTGGAGCAACCTGCTCTAGTGGAAGGTGTCCCTGCCCATGGCAGGGGGTTGGAACTGGATGAGCTTTAAGGTCCCTTCCAATCCAAACCATTCTATGGCTCTATGTTAGTTGACAGAAGACTTCGGAGATGCTGACACAAAGGTACAACAATGTGTTCTAAGTTACATTTTCAGAAGCTCTAGAGCTACAGAAAGGCAAAAAGCAGCTTTAACATAGCTTCATTTGCAAAGCAAAGTGCAAGGAAGGTTTTACCTTTATGTGTGAAGCATTGATGTAGCCTGTGTTGTTTTCTTTGGTCGGCACCAGCTCTACTCTGTTCTCCTCATAAGGAACGACCTCCCTGATGCGGTTGCGCTCAGTGTTTTCAGGCAAGGCAGCAGTGGTGAAGATCCCATCTGCCTTTTTCTTTGGAATCTGCTCATATTCTGTAAACACCATCCCCTCTTCCAACTTCCTCTTCAGGATTTTGCACTAAGATTTAACAGGAAGCAACATCAATCCATTAATTCCGCCTGAAGGAACATTTACTACTAGACTCATCCATCTGTTCTTTGAATTTCAATATACAGCCATAGCATCCTCTCAGTCACTTCTTTCAGCTGCAGTTATCTGAGGGAACATGACACACACTGATTTCTACTGAGTAAAACCACAAGCTAATTTTACATTTTGACGTTCTACCTTCACATTATTTAAGACTGATACCATAAAAAGCAAAGCCCTGCTAAATACAACCCTGGTTGAGGATGAATTTGCGGGTGATTTCACCACAATAGATACCTGTAAAAGCATTTCACGTTTAGAGAAGATTGTGCTGCAAGAACTGTGATGTGGTCCACGTTATCAAAATGCTCCCTAACTTGAAAATGTGCAACTTCTGTGGTTGGGCACAACCCTGCATATGGATAGGCAGAGGTTAAGGCCTGTTGTCTGCATACCAGACAACACAAGGCTGAGGATCTTTATCCAGAAAGCCTCTTTGCAAATACGTCTTTCAAAACTTAATGGCAGCAAGTGGTTTTAATTTCTGGAATTCCATATCCATGCACACACATCAGAAGGCAAACAACTCTTGTTTGACAATTTAATCCTGTTCAGAGACATTAACTGAGCTCCTTGGTTGTACCAGAACACGGAATATGGGATCTATGGATGATCACTGCAGGAAAAACTGCCTGACCAAGAGAAAGACATGCAAAATGTTTGATTTAGAGCTCGAGCTTGTATAGTCACATGAAACAGTGAACAGTCTCAATTTTCACCGACTTCAGTAAATGTTCCAGACATTTAACAGAATCCAAAGTCACATCAGGGTTAACCCCGGACCTCTTCCATTAATGCTTCTGAACACCTTTAAGACAATTTTTTTTGACATTTTAAATCAAATGTTCATATTTTAGGGACTTTGTGCTGCTGGCAACAAAGGGAATGAAAGACATTGCATGAGCCTCCAACTTACCCTCTCATCCATTGGCACCTTGGTGACTTCATCCTGGCTGTCCTCTGGCACTGGAACCCTAGCAACTGAGAGTCCGTTCAGTGCTGCCAACATCAAGGGCCTCTTCTGGGCCTCCAGGCCTGCCATCTTCTGCTTTTCTAGATTCTTTTGGCAAGAAAAGGCACGTTTTCATCTCTGTGTGATTATTTATAATGCCAGTAAAATGCTGGAATGTTTTTTTAATCTCCAAAATCTGCAACTCTCTGGCCAAGGAATGCAGATGAT
Source organism: Pezoporus wallicus (assembly GCF_028554395.1). NCBI lineage: Eukaryota > Metazoa > Chordata > Aves > Psittaciformes > Psittacidae > Pezoporus > Pezoporus wallicus. Next base: position 1,060,825 of record NW_026635616.1, on the reverse strand, counting down.
CACCATTAGCATCGTAAATTCAAATACAACCTCTATTCTTCCTGTTATTCCTCAAAGGCCTGCTCCTACATGAGCACAGAATTTTAATTTCAAAGCAGCAATCCCAGCATGTAATTCAGTTTACGTGCCATTAAAAGACACACAAATACAACCCTGAGCCTTTCCCTGCAAACATGATGCTGGATGTAGGACACACAAAGCATCACCCTGTTGCGTTAAAGTAGCCCTGCCGTAGCCAAGATACCTGGGGCACCTTTGGAAAAGCAATCATTTCAATCTATTACAACAAACAGCAAAACACAGGCCATTGTTTCCCTTCTGTGATAGCAATACTTAAAATGAGAAGTCTCTTGATGCACTCAGCTATTACAGTGATTCAAACAGCACCCGTGATGTATTTTGCACTAAAACCTGAGCTCACGTATCCCAGAAACTGACTGTATCAGCAGCCAGGAAGGGATATTGTTTATCATGCCCATGTGTGGAATATTCTATTCCATTTCCTTAATGCTTTCTGCGGGATTTGGAAGGAGAGATGAGCACAAGGGAAGCCTGGTTCTCTGCATGCCTATGGTGTGGGCACCACACAGGCCAAGCTCAGCTCCTAGGAACACACTACTGAACATGAATGCTCTCAGACATCTGTAAATGGCTTGATTGTTCAAAAGCCCTGTGAGCTTTTTCCTCACCACTGGGTTCCTCTGCAGCACAATGTAAAAAAGCAAAACAAAAATCCAAACCCATCTGCTTTCTTTTCCGGCTTTCAGAAAGTAGGAAAATGCGAGTATTTTTCCTTTGTTTGGGGATTTTATTATTATTACTCCTGGCAAAGTCAAATAGAGAAGTCTGTGTTTAAAAGATGATGGTCATCAAATTACCATTCATATAACATGCAATTCCTGTGACAAAAGGAAGGTCTGCATGTGTTAAGACTGCTGACCTAAGCTGAAACCACTTTAAAAGCTTTAATGCTAAGCCTACCCCTTCCAAAACAACAACAACAACAACAAAGAACCTTTTGACCAAAGGCTGCTCCGAATGTACTCGAACAGCAAAGAGTACTCAAACAGCATCTCTAAGTTCTCTTCTCGCTTTCATTTCCATCCTCCAATCCTTTGCATTCCTGTTTCTCAATGTTTCCTTTCCTCAGAAGATCAAAAGAACACATATACGCTTGTTGTTACAGTGGAGTAGACGTTGACTTGATTACTTACAGTCAAGCATCTATTTTACATTTAAAGTATAAAATCCTGCAAGGAGTAAATTCAGTCTCCATTATACAACTCAGTGGCCCAAGCTTGACTCCTAGCCATTACATCAGCGTAAGGATCACCAACAATTAAGGAGCACGATACACACGTTCAGAGTTTCTTTGAATACACAATACTATTTCAATCTAACTAGTTGCTGATCTAGTACATTACAAGCTCTTTTCTGCTCTGGACCATTTAGATGCTTTATTAATTTGCTTTAGGAATCGTTTCTGTTTCAGACCTCAATCCTACAGCACACATTTCACCTTCTGTGACTGCACTTGCACTTCTCAGAGCGGTGCATAAACGCATCCCTCAGTCACTAAATAGTAAGCACCCCTCATGCTTCTGCCATTGCCTGCAGTGGCACTGGAGCTTTTAAATGCTTCTTATGCTGAAGTCATTTCAAGTTTAAAAGGGTGCTGTTTCTCATTCTTGAATACATTTCTTAATGAATAAACAATCCAGATCCTCAACCACACAGCCTCTCCATCTGCTACTTTTGGAATTAGATCTACAGTCATTCATTACTGGTAAAACCAGCAATCCATGGTCTACAGCTACCAGGGTTGCATTCAGGTAACTGTGTTATGTAAAGTAGGAGGGAAGGCAGAGATCACCTGAAACTCAGGTGAGTTTCCACTGTGTTATAGATTACGTGGTGCTTAGCTCGACAGCCCTGCAAAGAAGCAATAAAACACTAGTGCTGAAACGCAACCTCCTGCCCATCTCGGCAAACACGTTTCAGACCCACCCTGCTTTCAAATCCACACAGGCAGAGGGGAGCAGGTACGAAGGGGGGCTTTGTGGTCAGCCTCCTCATCACCCAGTGCATGCTCTGCACCCCCCTTGGGCTGGCGCTGCTCTCGGGGTGATGGTAGCACCATCAGCTGGATCAAGGCATGGACCTGGCCAGCAGGCGAAAAACCACACTGGAGGAAGCATACAGCCCAAAACTGGGGCATGAGATCAGCCCCTTTGGTGGCCACAGAGATCCACAAACCCAAATTGGATCTGGCACTTAACATCACATTTCCTTACTTGGAGCAAATCAGCATCTTCCCACCCAGGTGTTCCCCACAGTTTACTGATCCAGCAGCTTTTGGCACGCATCCCGACCTGTAGGACTACCAGGAAGCCACCGCAACAGAGGAAGGCACTTACCCTCATCATGATTTCTCTTTCTATAATGCTGTCCTCAATAGAAAACATTTCAGACACAGGTCTTTCCTTGACAGGTTCTTTCTTGACCCGCTCCTTCACACTTGTGAGGTCAGGCTCTGAGATAGAGGGCCCGAGCGAGGACCCGTTTATTGCCATTTGATCAGTTCGAGACACACTGATGGCTTTGGAAGGCCCTGGCCTCATGGCCTTGGCCCTGGCTACAGCCACAGAAATGCTAACAGGGTCCTGCCTCAGGGCCCCGTTGCTGACACTTTTCCGAGGCCCAGGATACTCTGGAGGAGGTTTATTTGGTATTCTAGCCAGGGCAGCTTGCAGCTGAGCACTGTACTCCATGTTCTTATGGAGGGCTGTAATCTGCGACACGGATTCTGAGGTCTCTTCTTCCTCTTCGCTTTCACTGCTGTGTATCAGCATGGTGGCATCAGAGAACGTCTTTTTGTGATGATAGTGAGGAACTTGCTGAACTTCGTGCCCCATCTGAACCGACTCTTCCGGCTGCACTTGCTCCCGCAGGGTGTTCCTGCGCGGCAGAGGAGCGTTTAGAGTTTTCAGTGCCATGGCTTCTATACCACGTACCATGTTGCTGATGACCTCCAAGCTGTGGCGCTTGTTCACAGCCGCGTGGTGCTTCACTGCCAGGAGGGGCTCGCTGACCTCTTGCAGTGACTGACGGACGACGGGCGAGCTGTCCTCCTGGAAGGTTTTAACCGAGAGCTGGACCTTGCGAGTGACCAGGTCAGGACTGCTGCCGCTGACGTACTTGTGCCGGTGGCTTGCCAGGTCCGGCGTGCTCGTGGCGGGACGCGGACGTGGGTATGGAGGCGGGGGTCTGAAGAGATAGTTCTTTAACATGTGAGCGGTGTTGTAGCTCTGGCTGCTCTGCAGCTGCATGTTAGCCAGCTCGGGTGTGCTGACGGTGTGGGATATGGCACTGGCTGCTGTCTTATTCTGAGCAGCATTACTAGGGTTCATTTGGTCAGACGGGGCGACGGGCTTGTTATAGCCACTGCTCTGGGGTCCATATGTAACTGTGTAAGGATGCCTCTCTCGAATCTCAGGCTGACTGTAAACTAGGTCTTCTGGCTGGTTATAAGCATGTGTGTTTCCAATATTGAGATTCCTCAAAGACTGACTCTGGCTATCCATCTGGATCACCCCTCTCTTCATTTGCCTCATGACGGTTTCATAGTCTGGAGTTGGCCGGTAAGATGGTACTATGATTGCACTATGTCTGTGGCTGGGGATATAGTCTGCTCTCATGATGTCACTTCCAGGGATGCTCAGATTGGAGGACATTGGAGATGCCTGGATGAAGTTCTGTGAGCGATTGAGAGAGTTCATGCTGTGGGCACTGCATACGCTCCCATTGGGTCTATTACCATTCAAGTAGCTGAAGTCCATTGGACACCTATCCAAACTGGTCTGAGACCTACAGTAGAAAGTTTCTTCATTTCCATGGAAAATGCTATCTGTGTAGAGCAAAGATAAAGACATTGATGATTTTAACATACAAGGATTCGTTCCATGTTAACAAAACTTCAAATGAAGTCTGCACCAATGAGTACAGACACAGCTTGGTGTACAACAACTGCTACGAACATTTGGTCTTGGGAGCATCCCTGAGTCACTGAGACAGAACTAAAACAAAGCTACTCACGTAAATGCTGCCAGCAGTTAGCAAAATATGGTAGTTCAGATCCTTGTGGGAGACATGAAAGGGGAAAGAGAGGAAGTGTTTTTGCCTGGGGTGGCAAGAAAGAATAAGGGGGCATCTCCTCCCTCAGCATCCTGTAATGATTCACTGCTGCTGCCACCTTAAAAACCCCAGTGCTGCTAGCCCATGGCAAACCTAACAGTTCTCTTATCTTTTCTGTTGGTGCACTGCTGTCTGTGATTTGAAGTAGCAGAAGACTCTGAAATTGGAAATCCTACTCCAAACCTGAAGTAGAACACTGCAGGGTGATCAAGACTCAGAGGAAAACCACAACCAACCAAAACACTCTACAGACGCACTAGAGAATATTAAACATTTCAGCAAAGGATATTTGAGAGGGAATCAAGATGCTAAAGATGATGACAGCTTTATGCAAGACTGTCCCTGTTGAAAGTCTTGTGAGAAAGGAGTAGCAGCTTCCAAAGCTGTGAAATCAGCTAATCCAGCAGCATAGAGATGTCTGTGTAAAACTAAGAGAACTTTATAATCCTTCTAAACCCGAGACTGTCCCTCTTCAGACCGTCAGCTCTGCAGTAAATCAGTAGCACTCACTAAGACAAACCTTTTACTGTATGCAAGGAACTAAACTTATCAAGTTCTACTTTAAAATTAGTCAGACCATCACAACTCTAAACCACCCTCAGGTATGATTAAGATCTCCTCTGCTGCTGAGAGCACTTCAACTGTGCCTCTCAGGAACTGCCTAACAGACGTGGCTACGTGTATTCCAAAAGGTGGTGTGGTTAAGGGTGTGAGATTCAAGGTGTTTAGAGGCTGGGCACCCTTCCCAGCCTTGATCAAAGTAACCTGGTACAACCTCTTAGACAATTTATTTGTCAAATATGGGGGTAAAAACAGTTAACCTTCCCTACGTCAGCAAGACTAACGATGTAGGCAGATGTTGGTGAAAAGTCAGCAGAACAGACCATCTAAATACACAGTTTCATGACCAGGATGCTCCGATTTCTCCTTTTCCCTAACTCTGTTTCTCTCCCTGGCCCCAGCTGGCAATGCCTTTGAGTGCAGCCATCCTACTTCCTTTCGAGATTACTTTCCAGCTCGCTGAACTGGAATTCCAAGTTTAAGGTCCATATAATCATGCACAGACATTTTAGAGAAATTTGAAAACTGAAATTGGACTTTAAACAGAAGATTTACTGCAACATTAACCATAAAACTACTCTCTCTTTTCCAGCAGCAGCTCCCATTTGACCAGGACAGCATTAGAAACCTAGACATAAAGGTTAGGAGCCTCTTTGCATGCACATAACATTGAAGTCCATTAAAGGCAAAATATATGCTCTAAGTACCTTGTGAATTATGTGTTTCAGTGTAGTGTTCTCCACACTGGACATGCATAGGAGGCAGTATAAATGGATGTTGTCTTGGCTGAAATAAAAGCACAAGGTAAAATAAAAAGCATTAGCAACTTAGTTTGCTACAGGGTTTTTTTTGCAGCTGAAACAAGAGAAACAGTTCTATGCCCTTTCCACTGAATACAGCCCTTTCTTACCCAGCCAAAGACACGTGGCTTGGCATTTCTTTACGGAACAGAGAATAACGTTTTGCAAACTGTTTGCTGAATTCTGTTACAGAGCCCAAAAACCAGTGAAAACTCCTTTAAGCTCAACCACTTCAGAAAACAACACCCAGGCTCTCCGCTCACTTACAGCTTTTCACCAGTTTAGTAAAAAGCCCTTGCCCTTGAAGAATTAAACCAAACCAAACATCCCATCAGGACAAAAGGAGGAGATGGAACAAATTCAAGGACCTAGAACACTGTTATACAAGCAACAGGAGTACATATAAAGTAACATGAATACTCGGGTCCCTAGATGATGAATTGGAGCCTTCCTCCAACAATCTGCACTGCAAGAAGCTTTTTAACACTACAAGTATCATAGGGGCCAATTCAGCATTAAAGCAGTAGGACCCTTTGCAGCAACCAGCTTTGCCCACTGGTAAACCAACGTGTTTTGTAGTCACATTTTACTACCTGCACTGTAATGTCCTGCCCGGTGCCACTGAGCAGAGTTTAGGAAAGCATACTTTGATACACAGAGTAAGCAGAAAGAGAAGGAAGACACTGTTGCTTTGTGAATGCATGAATAAATTCTGAGCAGCAGAATAAAGGCTCTTCATCAGGGCTGATTCAAGTAGTTCAGACTATTAAGGAATACTGTGGATGCCCGAGGCAAAAAAGAAACACCACATAATTTACCACCTCTGCATGCACATGCACAAAATGAGCACCACGCAAGTTAGCTGTTCAAGAGGGGGTGGGGAAGGGTTAGTCACATTTTCTATGTAAATGGGGAGAGGGAATGAGAATCAAAGAACGTGAGCACCCATGAATTCTTGCATACAAAACGGCTGTGTTAAGCCAGAGCTGGAAGATGACAGAAACTATTTCTGCTACAGCAATGACTTCTGAGGGGAGAAACCCTACTCTCACTGATCAAACTGGGCCAAGGAGCCTGCTGCTGATATTCCAGGCTAAGCTCTGCTACTTGGGTTAAACCAAGATGCTGGGAAGTCTAACAAATGGGGAGCAGAGGAAAAATGCAAGGAAGAAGTGACTCCTACTGGGAATGTATAGCTCTGGAGCAGACAGTTTTCTTTGTGATAGATGTTATGGAAGATAACTGCAAGAAATTAAGGATTATTCCTCCCCCCTCCCCTTTTCTATTCTGGAGGCCCATCTGCCTCGGAACAGGAGAAGCTTGAGGTCTGCAGAACATCAATACCCAAATTAAAGATCACTTGGGGTTTTTATTATATTCAGATCTCCTACACTGAGGAGGTTTGGCTGGAAATCCAGCAACACTGGGTGGCCTGACAGGCAAAAGAAACAGCATAAAATGGGTTTAAAGTAACAGATAAAATACAGGTTCACCATGATGCCAAAACCATATAAAGGGTTTTAACCTGAAAGTAATGAACATGATCCTCAGTGAAGTGGCAGAGCCTCACCCTTAAGATTCCACTTCACTTCCCGTTTATGGCTACTGATTTATTACCATGCAAGACAAATGAATAGGCAGGTATATAAAGGTATGTACAGTGCAGACAACAGTCAGGAGGCCTTTTTTTTTCCCCTTTCCTTCTCCCCAAAGAGAACTGTTCCAACAAGTTAACAAAACAATTATGGAAAGAAGCAGTTGAAAGTTCAATGTGAAGGGTTAGCAGCACAGTTCGTTTTTCACTGATGAGTGTTCCTCCTCTTGGTCTTCCTGAGGCTGGGTTTTAAACCCAAACCTTGCTGCATGCTTATGTTCAAACCATAAAGAGGCTGCAGGATTTGCTTCTTCCTTGGAAAAGGAGATGTCTACTTTCCATATCTAATACAGAGGGCAGCTCTCTCCTTCCCCTTATCATATCCCTGAGGCCATAGCATGAGCATGCAAAGAACATTTGGTTTCGTCATCTTCAGTCTTGCAGAGGCATCTCTAGGGGCCAAACTAGCAGATACAAAACCCACTGTAAATATGCCTCAGAGAACATGACACACAAGCTGTGTATTGCATTCGTGACACCTTAGAGACATGCTAAGAACGAAAGCACAAAGAAATCTGGAGCCAGCTACAACAGCTTTCCTGCCCAATGGCTGGGAAACACAGCATGCAGCTTTTAGCTATAACGGGCCATATAAAAACACACAGGGAAACAACCTGTGCTGCAATCTGCAAAGATAAAGTTATCCTAGTGTCGGTACCTGCTTAAGCTTAATTTGGGAACATCTTCAACAAGCTGTAGCCACACTGTGGGGGCACGCCAAGGAAACATTCCTGCCCACACTAGCTTTCTACCATACAGCAATAGGCTAATGGGATTACCACTGGGAAGGTCTACAAAGCAGGTATAATCTATATCACACACGGACACTTGCAACCTGCATATAGATAATATTGCCCTCGACGGAATCAGCAGTGCTGTTCATTGAAATCTTTCTTATTTGAATCTGTTTTATTAAAAACTTATTTAATGGACTCTGAATTGCTGACATACACTAGATGTTAAGACTGGATGCAAACCAGTGTCCTTAGAACTGACCGGGGAGGGGCGGGGGAATACTCTCACAGACTTTTTTGGTGAAGACTTCAGGAACGAGTTACCCAGCTTTGTCAGATTTATAGCATCGTCCATACAAAGACAGGCTGAGAACATTGGGGCTGTTCAGCCTGGAGAAGAGAAGCTGTGTGAAGACCTCAGAGCAGCTTCCAGTGTCTGAAGGGGGCTACAAGGATGCTGGAGAGGGACTCTTCATCAGGGACTGCAGCGACAGGACAAGGGGTGATGGGTTCAAACTGAAACAGGGCAAGTTCAGGTTACATCTAAGGCAGAAGTTCATTACTGTGAAGGTGGTGAGGGGCTGGCACAGGGTTGCCCAGAGAAGTGGTAAATGCTCGATCCCTGGCAGGGTTCAAGGCCCAGCTGGACAGAGCCTTGGGCAACATGATCTTAGTGTGAGGTGTTCCTGCCCATGGCAGGGCTTGGAACTGGATGATCTTAAGGTCCTTTCCAACCCAAACCATTTTGATGGTATCTATGGAGACCCGTTAAACAGAAACAAATATAGCTTAAGAAAAATCCTAAATCACACTCCTGTACTGATTATAATAGTTTTACTTTAAAGCAAAATAACTTCACACAGAAAATAGGTTTTTAACCCAAGAGGTTAGTAAATTGTAAGCAGACTTCATACAAAAACATGAGGAATGGAGGAAACATGAAATGAGGAGCTGTAAAATTATCTCATGACTAGTTTTGATGGATACAGCACAAGACACTTCCAATTCTTTTTAGGTAACTATTTTCTCTACCTATTGAGGTCACCTCAATCCAGTAGAAACGATGTTCAGCTTCTGCAGGGCAACTAAAAATATAATGCCTTGAAGACTGTAGTTTTTAATACTCAGTGCTGGTATTATCCAGTTAAATTAATCAACCTGAGCAGCCACACCTTTGCAACTCATTCCAATCACATTGCCAACAAGAATAATGGTATCATGTGCTTATTTGAAATCTGGAAGGTATTCCATCTTACACAATGCCCCATCCCATTAGAAATGGTACAGGTATTCACAGAGCCCCCACCGTGGCACATACCAAGGATGATCTACTCCAAGTGGGCCGTCGTCGGATAGGGGGAGGAGAACTTGATTGTCTGTGGGAGAGAAAGGAAAGAGAGATACTAGAAACTACCATATTTCAATTGAGATCCAAGAATGAATGGGAGAAACAAGGGATGAAGAATTTTTATGTACTGCTCATTAATGAGATTGAAAATAATGAAGAAATGAAAAGAATTCCAGTTCTTCTCTAAATACAGGAAGTATTCCAGTTCCAAAATACACATGCCTTCTGTTCATTATCCTATTTGGCTAACTTGGAAACACAAGAAAAACTGGCTTAAAAATTAATCAAACGAGTCTCTTAAGCAACAAAAAGTGAACACAGGCACAGTCTCAGGTGACTTAAGGTGAACATTAAAGCAACAACTATCGGATGAAAGTCATAGCAATCACTTCAAAGCAATGCCCACAGATCAGGAAGGGGAAAAAGCAATTGGTTAGGTAAAACTAGCAGAAGCATATACAATGTTAGAGTAGCCAGGTGTAGTGGAAGCATCAAGGAGTGTAGGAGGAAATACAAAATGAGGAAGGGAAAGAAACAAGGTGAAGGAGGCAGAAATATAGTGCTTACGTGAAGAGAGGAAAGGTGGGATTTGTCCTCTTACAGTTTCTGATCTAGTGAATGATGTTATGTGCTATTAGAGGAAATGCACACAGGAAAACAAACAACTATCATTTACACACAGAGAGCAGGAAAATTACATGGCTAGAAAACACACATTGGCATATGCTGCCATCAGTGTCTGTGGCTCTAACACAGAAGCTGATACCATATGAGACTGTGGTAAGGAGAGCAATTCTAATGGCAAAAATACATTTACACTCCAGTTATTTCACTCAGTGCCCTCATAGGGTTCCCTATCTTTACGAGTCCAACTGTTTGTAAGTTGGATATGAAACTGCTACACACACCCCGCTCATGGCACCCATGTACTTATGGCTCAGTGTTTAGTAATAAACATGACCAAAACCTATTGCTTCTTCAGTCTGGATTATGAACGGTGACAGAACCATCCTCTCCTGCTGACCCCAGTGTGCAGCTTCAAAGGGGAAATATTCCAAGATGACAAACTATGGGATTCTGTGTTCTTTCTTGACTGTCACAAGGGGAGACAATCAGGAGCTCTAAAACCTGAAATGCCTGATACGTTGCTAAGAAATGTCTTTTCTGGTCTCCCACTCCCCTCCCAAGAACTGTAAGCACCACCTGAAATCAAATCAACATCTGTAAGCGAAAAGATCAGCTCATTGGTCTCTACATTACTCTGACTCACTGTATGCTAACACAATGCGTGCCTATGTAACGTTAGAAAGTTAGACTTTCAGATCTTCCCTTCATCATTTTGGCTTTATTTTCCAACAGATGGCATCACCCAGTTGAACAGATGGGATGTCCAGCTCTTAACTAGAGCTGTTGATAGAGATGAGGCTTCTTCATATCTTTCCAGCTAACTGAACTGGGAAGGTTCTGCAAGGAATTCACGTTCTCATTGCTATACAAACCCCGTGCACCATGAAAATTCCTCAAAACTCTGAGCCTCTAACAGCTAAATTTATCCCAAATTACAATTGCTGCGTGCTAGTATAAAGGAAGCATCCTCAGCTTCCAGGCTTCTAACCTGTAAGTAAAGCCTCACCAATTCCTCCTTCAGTTAGAGTGAATCCACCTGCATGAGAGGACTAGCTCAAGGCCAAATTCTTTAGTAAGTGCCCAAAGTAGAGCCTAAAGGAGACTTCGGGTTCAGATTTACAGTCTCTGCATCTTTGTGCTCGTATGGCTACATGGATTAATGTTCCCACGTGTCTGTTTGGCACATATAAGCAGCAGATAAATTATACTGCCCAAATTAGAAGATGACAACCTGTGTTTTCCACCACCCTTCGCTGCTAGATGGGTAGTGCATCTGCTACTGTAATTCACACTCTAACTTATGTCGCCTTTCACTCCAGTTTATCCTAATACTCTGGGTTACTAATGGCAGAGATCAAGGCCTTTAATTCAAGACCCCCTGTCAGCTCTGGCTGCTTGGGGAGCATCACGCCTTGCAAGGCTCAGAATGAAACTTCGTTCCCAATTGTCTGCTCTTGCTGGTGGTTAAAACAAAGCAAGAAAAAAAAAGGGAAAGGGGAAAGAAATAACTGACACAAGTGACTAGAAAAAACCCCAGATATGCCAAAACTCAGCTTGGTTTCAAAGCAGGATATCAGCAAACAGCTCTGAAGAAAAGAGTACTCACTCTGTGCAGATTTTGTTCTGTTTATAAAACTTGTGTCTTGCTGCAAACAGCCGTGAAATATATTTGGCATTTTCAAGATCATCCTTTAAACACAAGAGAAAAATGGGAGAAAGAAAACGTAATCATTCATTTTGTTATTCTTACCAAGAAGTAACAAAAAGGAGGTTTACACATCCAATTGCAATAAGGCTTGGTAAGGTCCATCAGGTACAGAATCTGGATGCCAAGAACATGTCTAGTGCCCTCAAGAGCATTCAAGGCATTGAATTACTGAAATACAGTCGCATGCCTTTACATGCTGCCACTTCAATGCTAAGTCACAGCGGGAGGGGAGGAGGGACAACAACAAGAAATGGCTCAAGCCTGCTGGTCCAGTTTCTATCCTGGCCTTGGCTCAGGGAGATGTGATTTTAAATAGCACTGAACAGCACTGCCCTCTGAGTTCCAGTATGTGCATGCATGGCACCTTATGCCCAGTTTCAACCAGCGCTCATGCTGCTATATTTATGCCAGCATGAAAGCGTGGCACTGTGGATGTTTCATCCAACAAGCACTTCAGTTTCTTGCAGACTTCCCAGCACAGTATCCTTCAGGATTCTTGGAAGAGAATACAAATACTGGGAGCTCAATGAAGTCCATTTCACTGTCTGCATAAAGTGTGAGCTTGGGCAGAGAGGGGTTAAGGTGAGTGAGCCCCTTTGGCAAAGGGTAATTTTAAAGGTTTCTTTTTTATTCAAGTAGCTTTCTGATTACACCGATTAGATCTTTTCCTTACTGTGTGAAAGAGCACATTCTCTTCTTTGTTGATCAACTCTAGAACAATGGAAGACTTGTTATGTGCTATATTCCCAATGTCATTCCACCTGTAGAGTAAAAAAACGCAGTAGAGTTTGCCAACACATACATTCAAATGTTTCACAAACACATTAAGAATCCCTTAGTCAACATGAGCTTCATTTGATGGGAAAGCTTTTCAGCAGCTGTTTGGTGAAGAAACATGGCCAGGAAAATAAAGGAAGTCATGCTCTGATAAAAGGAGAAATAGATATTCACCTTTTAACCCAAACCAGGAGAGCCCAAAACCCTCTTTAGAAACACCAATTTGAAGACTCACAGTAGCAGATACATTGAAAACACATGAATGCTAAGCATTTTACTGAACTGTGGCTTGTTTGAGCTGATTGATTTTAGCCATGTGTAATGGAAATGACTATTCAATGGTACCATTCCTCTCCAAATGCTGTTTCTAACGTGCTCCAGTGCCAGTTCTTCCTGAAGAAGGTTAAGCTGACAACACGGTTACGTAGGCTATGCATACCATGTTAATACTCTGGTTTTTATGTGTGCAATCTTTGTTGGTTCTTTCTTTTTTTTCTTCTCCAAGTAATTGTCAGGTTACCCAAGATCAGAGTTATAATCTTCTTACAAAGAGCTGACAGACATTCACCTACATTGCATGCAATCCATGGGGATGGAAAGGACTTGTTTGTTCTGTTTGCAGCATGCATTCCTCTTCATGTCATGGCAGGATGCTCGAAGTGCATGTTTCCAGAGAGTAAGGCTCCCTGCCTTACTATTATGCTACAACTATCATTTCTACACGGAAAGAAACTTCTTGGGTTTGTCACCTGGCACAGCTCAAGGATCATTTATTTTCTTCTTAAAAAGAAGAAAAGCCTGCGGAAAAGGGAGCCCTAACATTTCGGATGAAAGCCCTTTGAAGGCACAACCCACTCCAGCTGAAGTCTGACACAAGCCTTGCTGCTCACTAAAAATTAGCACACCTCATAACCCACATATTTTTGGCTACACAATGTTCATAGTCTAATAACAGGCAGCAGCGGAAATCCACTTCAAGTTAACACCACCAGTAATGGAAATACCCACCAGAACAGCAGCAAAGTAGAATGAGTGAAACCCCTGCCTCCCTGGAACCATAGACGCTTCTAGCAACACTTTTATACACAACAAACATTTATTAGAAGCAACAAACCCACAAAAGGGAGTGAATGGAAAGACTGAAATGATTCTTCATAACCAAACCAGCAGAACAAATAAACAAGTGACACAGCCAGGAGTTTTAAACATGCACGATGAGGAAGTCCAGGGGTTTGTAGTGGGGCACCTACATGAGACAACCAGATCTGCAGACAGGTTGAATGCCCAGGATGCCGTGAGGTTTAACAGATTTGCATTCAGAAGCAGACATAAAGGGAAGAAAATAAAAGGGATCAAAGCCTTGTAAGTAGAACAAGACACGTGACAGAAAACTACATCTTTCTTGCTGTCAAACCCATTCACAGACATCAGCAATTATATTTTATCACATCTCTTACAGCCAAGAGGCCAATCCTGAAAACAGCGAGGTGACTGCTCCTCAGTTAGAGCATTGGCACTATTGAAGTCACACATGCAAGGGAAAAAACCCACGCATGGAGCTCTGAAAAGAAACTCACTTTACTTATAGAAGACCCTAGTTTTTACCTGTAGATCACAGTTGTCCTTCCAATTCTGTTTTTTATGAAGATTCCCATGAAGAAAATACCCAGGTGTATGTCATTTCCATGATTATCCTGCAGAGGAAAGATAATATATTTAGCTTCATAAAGAAACTGGCAAATGCATGCTACCAAACCGAAACCCTTCTTCAGGATGGCTGCAGGACTAACCCTTCACTAACCTGTATACTGCTGCCTGATCAGACTGTGATTTTTTGTTCTTTCAAAGCAATGGGCACTTCACTGGATTCACTCTGTTGATTAGTGAGGACAAAGGCTAACCAAGCCCAAGGTTCTCCTCTATCAACCACTACACACACCACAAACTGGCACTGATTGTATAAAACCCCACATTCCCTAGCATTGTGATGACAGCTGTCTAGAGGCTGTATGACCACGAAAAGCACTAAGTCCTCTTTCACATTCACAGTGTTTCTCCAGTCATCTGTTAAAACATGCAGAGATTTCAGAAAACCACACCTGGAGATGGAATTCCTTTCAAAAGTGATACCCTTCATGCTTCCTCCTTTAAGTACTCCTTGTTCACAGCATGTCACCCTAAAAGTACTTGTATCACTATACAGATACCTCCTCCTTACCCCCCCCCCATTATTGGGTTAAATATTCACCTGTATGTACCACAAGGTCAACTGCTCTTATATTGATTTTGAGAGGTTCTGTTGGTTTTGTACCACCCATGTCTCCTTGTGGGCGCCTGTTTGAAATCAGTGCTCTCCTGTTCCATTTTGCAATCAGCTGATTCCTTAAAACCATGCTATTTCTTTATAGCACCAAAAGCTTAATGCTGTTGACAAAGATTTTTCTACATTTATCAACAGAACCACCACCAGCCACCGCCCCCCCCAGCTGCATATATGGTAATTGGTTCACGTGTTAAAGTGGGACATAAAAATCATGCTAACATGGTGTGGTTAAAAAGAACGGGTAGAAAAAAGGTCATGAGAGAAGTTAATGCACTATACTTGAGCAAATTCTAGAAACCATTGGGTGCTCCTGCATTTTAACTGATAGATCTGTTCTCCTGGCCTTGCTGTACTTGATCCCCACAAGGCAACAGCAGAGTATCTGCACCTGTATCTAAGTGTTAGGCCTTTGCAAACAAATGATGGATGCCAGTTTTCTAGCCTTTGCCTATGCACTGATTCCCAGTGCTGCACACACCAGCATTCTTACACATGCACTACAAGTCCTAGAGGTCCTATGGCTGACAGTCTTCAGTTTAGTCTGATTAAAGGACTGCATGTTCCTCTACCTTGTTCCAGAGGCAGCTTAAGAAGGCAAAGAGAGTGGGAAAATGTATGTATTTGTACACGTATAAATACACACCCATGCACGTCTCTTCTCTCAGATTAACAAATGATAGGACAAGAGGAAACGGCCTCAAGCTGCCCCAGGGCAGGTTTAGATGGAACTGAGGAACAATTCCTTCCCAAAGGGTGCTCAGGCATTGGAACAGGCTGCCCAGGGCAGGACTGGAGTCACTGTCCCTGCAGGTGTTCACTCACCGTGTAGCCGAGGGCCTTATATTACACAGTTTAGTGGTGGCCTTGGCAGTGCTGGGGAATGGTTGGATTTGATGACCTTAAAGGTCTTTTCCAACTTGGTTGATTCTGTGATTCTATGGGTATACAAATATTTATATAGAAAGAAAAACATGTTTCTAGCAGCAGTTTCTCACAGGAACAAAAGAGGAATCATTCATTTTCCCCTTTATACACTGTTCTAGCTGCCTACAAGGCCAGCATGCTGCTCTTTGCAAAACTGCAGGAAGGTGTTACCCTTCTATCAGAGTACCCAGTCTCTTACTACATTACTGACATGCAGTAATATCTAATGACAATTCTAACACAGAAACTCTCTGAAGAAACTCTAGAATAAGAGAGGTAAGAGAAACTCTCTCTTGCTCATCTTACTGACATGCAATAATATCTGATGACAATTCCACACAGAAACTTTGGCATCATATAGCATTAATCTGAATTAATTTGAGGAAAACATGGATTTCATTCATTGGCAATAAACATTCCATAATTTTCATTGTTAGGTAAAAAGGCTTTTTTGCCATTGAGCTCCTCCCCTTCAGGCCAACTCTGAGATGGAGAAAGGATCAATTCTGACTTCAGCAGAACAGGGTTGTTGTTTGGTGTGGCATTTTGGTTTGCTTTTAAATTCCAAGTCATCTTTAACTGGCAGGAGAACTGCCTGCAGCCCACCACTTCTGCTGGCTGGGTTGGTGTGCAAAGAGACATGGGTCATGTTTGTACCAACAGCTTTCAGTTTCTCAGCACAACTTGGTGGCATGTGCTCCATGAGGCCAGGCAGCCCATCCATGGCAGACAGGCGCTTCCAGGGAAGCAAAAGTGGCAAACACAAAACAATCCCCCCCCTCCCCACTTTTAAATGTGTGGAGGACTTGTGTGCACATGTAAGAAACTAGGAAAAGGGGAAGTTAATACTTGGTAAACAGCAACTTAGAAAGACAAGAGATGTTCTCATCTTCCCAGCCTGTTAAAGACAACCAGAGCTGAGATTCATCTCCTCAGACAGCACTCAGAGAAACAAGGAGCATCTCTGCTTCCCAAGTGAGCAGCCCCAGCACACAGCAACCTCTTCTGTGAAAAGGATCTTGGTGAAGAGAAGTAACACTACAGGCCTAAGGTACCCTCATGCTGCAATGTCCATTCAAACCACCAGCAGTCATTTCACCTTCCAGAACAGTCAAGCAAGTCCTGGCTCTTTTGGATAAACACAACTTGCATGTATTCCAAAGGAAGCTGCGGACTTCTGCATCGTTTGATTCAGAGGTTCCTTTATAATATCCACTAACATACCTTCACAGGGAAAATTTCCTGTCCAAACCCATCAAGGCGTTCCACTTCACTGATGTACATAAGCTCAGCCTCTGCTGCTGTAATGCCACTGCAATTAGAGTAACAAAAGGCAACAAACGGTTCAATGTTACATGCACACAAAAAACACTAGAGAAAGAATGGGAGGTTCACAAACCCACTTTGGAGATGGTGCCTAGAAAAGCACCACAAAAAACCGGCTTTTCACATTCGGATCAGAAAGAAGAGGACTTGTACTCAATGTTGCTCAGGTAAGGTACAAAGCACAGTTCAAATTACAGGAGAAACAAACTGAACTGATCATGTTACTCAGTTTCTTCAGCACACATCAAATATTTTCCATGCTTTATTAAAACACTGGGCCATTGCATCAGGTTATGTCTAGTTTTGGACAGCCAGTTTGAGCCAAATGGGTCCTAATTTGCATACATAGTACATATACCCATTGAAGTTTCTTAAAATGACTTAAAAGGGAAGACCTACATTTTCAAGTCCAAAACACAGGCACTAAATCCAAATATTGAGCAGAATCTCTTTTGCAATAGGAGAACAAAGTGGGCGAAAGCTTCTACACACGTGTCTACACACGCTCTTGTCACAGCTCAGGAATTCAGACAGATTTCAGTTCTCAAAAGCAGGTCAGAATAGACTGCAAGTTGCTCCAAAAGAAAGCCACTATTACCTCCTCGTTGCTCCTCACCATAGCTTAGGAACAGAAATATAGGAACCAGAGAAATACTTGGGAGAAAGGGGACAGAAAGGAGGTGGAATGTGATCTACCTGCTGAAGTGAGGATAAGTATATGTCCTTTGTGTTAGGGAAATAGCACTAAAGAGCACAGCAGGGGAGAGAAATCTTTCCTTTCAAGTCTGGGAGTTACCCAAGATCACACACACAGCCCATGGCAGAAAGAGCAGAACAGAACCAGGCTTGCTCCTGGCCAGCTTGGAAGCTAACTCCTTGGTTTCATCAAAGGTCCAAGCTTGCATTGAAACTAAGACTGAGAACTTATACTCAGAGACTCCTATTTTCCTCATTACAACCTTTTTCTGTCATACAATAGGGAGTGCTGCACCCTCCACATAATACTCCCATTGCGTTTCATGTAATAAAGCTTGACATGTAAATGCATAAGCTAACACAAGAGCCTATTTCCAGTGAAGTACAGGCACTGCATTTGATTAAGAACAGCATTCTAGAGGCTCAAATCCTTCCACCACCAAAACACTTAGATGACACAAAAGAAGCCTGCTTACAAAGGTGTTTGTGCTGCAGCACTAATACATCCATCCCCTCCTAGCCTAATTCTCAACTAATTATTAACACCATATTGTATCTTTTCCACAATGAGACTTAAAACCCAACTGCTGTTATTTTCTTTTCCATTCCACTGAGAGCATGTTTCCCCCCTCTCTCTGGAATGAGAGAAAACCCTGCCAGACCTTCAGTTTCCCCCTGATTTAAGTCACAGTGTCTTTCACTAGGAGGATTTACACAAAACCAAGAAGAGAAAGGAGTCTACTCCCTAGTGCAAGTAGTGTTACACAGGCTTATTAAACCTTATGGTGCAGGTGCTTGTTTATTTGGGATTAAGTTCCTTAGCCATGTTGTGTTCACAAGAGGCTGATAATCTTTTGCAACAGACTAATTAGAAACCTCAATGAGACACAGCATAATAGTAACACGAAGACAGGCTAGTTTGCTCCTGCCAGAAAAACACAGGGAAGAAGGGAAGTACCAGGAGAATGATGACAACGAATAATCCAAACCTTAACACGTCAAACTTACCTGTGAGTTCGGTGCTCCTGAGCAACCTTTTGAGTCAACTCCTCCAAGACAGCTTCATCCTGGGTCCAATCCTGTAAGGATATGAAGCAGCATCAAAAAGTCATCCAAAGAGAAGGACGACAAAATGCGAATCAGGAACTATGACAGATGTTTCAGGATCGTTTCCTGTTCGTGCTCTTCCAGGTCTTTCAGAGACAGAGACCCTATCGCCAGCTGTATTGAAAATTCAGAGCAGGGATGCTGAAACCATGCAAGGAGAACACAAGAGTCTGATTTCTTTTATGTCTTTTAGGGGGAGGATAAAAAGATACTGTTGAAAATAAGGTTAAGATATTTATTATTCCAAAATAGAGAGCACAGACAAGGAATTTTTCCCTGGATAAGGACCAAACAAGTCTTTAAAACCACTTGGAAGTCTACAAATTAGTATCTACCTTTTAAGCCAGGCCAAAATTAACGCATAGACCATGGAAAATGGAGTCATGGGTATTGTAGTCCTGCAGGTACCCCTTAATCTCCATGAAATCCCCACTGAGTTTTGCTACCTCTTCAATCTGTAACAAAATCTACTTTATGTTTGCAACGCGCTTCTGAGCAGACTTTTTTCTCTCCTGCGAATTTAATTCTATGTAGTAGCAACAATTCAGACATAACTGGGAGCAGGTTAAGAAAGGAAACGTGCTCATAAATTCAAGGCCAAGAAAAAACCCAAAGGAAGCCGAGAAGCTTTCTTGCAAAACCTCAAAGTTCTTCTTTTTGCATTTAAAAGCCTTAAGGCTGCACATACGGTACTGAAATCCACTGCCTGCCTCTTGCCCATTGGGGCCCTCCTCTCTCCTATTTGCTTCTGCCACACAAAAATGTGAAAGGGGTAGCATGCTAATGAAAAATGGCAATGGTACATGCCTCTGCACAGCTACACACCTGTGGGGTGTACTGTGTACATAACTTTGCTCTTTTCCCTGCTCAAGAAATGCCATTTGACACACATTGGAGCCTCGCAAGATCAAACAGTACAAATGTAGCTGCCCCTCCCCTCACCTACCAGCTCGCTTCACTAATGAATTTATAGCAGCGCTCTCGTTGGAGGCTCTTTCTGCGCCCGAGATTCACCCAAATCCTCCCACTTGCTTCAGGACTAGTTTATATCTGCAGCACTTAGCAACAGTCACTGAACTTGCAGTGAAATATTTACTATTACGTTACCCACTCCTCCCAGGAAGAGCAAAGACAAGGCAGTTAGAGAACGTCTAGAGAAAGAGTTGGCTTAAGAGCAGGCTTCTGAAGACTGTAGATCTTTGCTGATCTCATTGAATTCAGCAGCAGCTGAATAGAAAATAGTATCAATGTATTGAAAAAGCTTTGCAGAAGTTCAGTAATTTACAAAGTGACAGCTTAACACATTTCTCTGTCTGCATTCCCAGCCGTCCTTTCCACTTAGGCTATCGAACACAACTTCCTAAGTCATCAACTACACACGAGTTCATCAATTGCTTATCAATAGATAAAGGATGCCTACCAAAGGAATCCTGCTCCACCAGTCAGGCTAACACATTTCTTGTGAAAGGTCAATACTGAAGCCACATTCTAGCTAGACAAGGCATAATCCACGCTCTATACATTCCTTAATTTCCCTTCTTCCTGCTGACTGTTTTCCAGGTGGCACTGAATTCTATCAGCTCAAAATTGCACTTTCTCCTCATGATACTGTTGCTGTCACCTTTTTAGACTCAAGAATGGACTATCTGCTGCAGCTCTTGTACAAACAGTGCTGGTAAATGGGAAGAAATGCTTCGGGAAGTGCCTTTCTCAAGCCTGCAAATTACAACGAGATGAATCATTCTCCCTTTACCGCTCCACTAATTGCGGAGGGAAACCAGATGCCTTCACTTGTAGGCAGCTACACTCGGGGCATGGGAACTCCACCCCACCTCCAGACTTTTCTTCCAGTTACAAAGAATTCCATGATCTTTTCCATTTTATGAAACTTACACTCAGGAGTCGTGCTGATGGATTTGTTCCTCTAGGATAAAGTCAGCCTTAACCTCAGCAGGCTTTTATTTTTCCCTAAATTCTCCTCTAATCCATTATCACAGAGAGGTTCGATGTTATGGTTTGCAAGTGCTTGGCATTTGTCAGTACAAACTAACATCATTAGTGACCTAAACCACCTCCCTCAGGATTCAAGTTATTTGCTAGTTTCCAATGGAAGTTTAAAACAAATATACAGTACAGTCCTTAGAGAGCATTTTGAGAAGACCTAATTCATGCTTCACTTCAGTCTAATAGTCAGGTGATGTAAATCCACATTCTCTCGAGGGAGGGCTGTATGATTTGTCCTGTGACACATTTACTACACCAGCAGCCCTCATATCCCTTTCATTACACCATGTTACTCGTATTGTAGTACTGTTAATATAGACCTTTTTTAACAGCTACACATTCTTTTTTGATTCAAGAAGTCCGCTTGTTGACACCTATGCCTAGTAGAGGCGTAACTGGAAAGGGACTAAAAAGGGGCTGAGTTTCCATAGCACATATTCATTCAGATACAATCAAGTATATTGCAGGTTTGGGGCAGCAAAGATTTTTTCCACTATTAATGGTTCAGAGCTGGTGCTTTTACTCTGTTATCAACAAACCCCTCTGCGAGGCATGGAGAAATCTTTTGTCAAAGACCCCAAAAGACGGGGATAAGGAACTCACCATAGGAAACAAGACGTATTCCCGGAGGAAGTCGTGAGATTCAAACTGATCATAGTCTCCAAAATCCGCTGGAAAAACAAAATAACACAATTACTCATTTTAGTACTTTCCACACATGTTAAGACCGCACTCAACCTTTGCACAGATGCTTCATTTCAAGTGGGCGAGTTCTCTCTGAAGCCACAACCTAGAACAAAGATTTCTGCTTGCATTTCAGCTTTTAACATGGTGGTCTGAAAATAATAGTGTTATTACCAGAGATCAAATAACAGCCAACAAGTAATTTCTCCCTTTTGATCCGTAATATTATGACCATTTGCAATGCTTAACCATCAGCAGGGCAGGATTTTCTGTAGCCTTTGTGCACTAATACCACTATCTAACAAGGCTGGGATTGCTCAGCCTCTTGAAAAACGGTGCACACTTCTGCTTCCCCAGCTTTTCCAATCCTGACCAGGCAAAAACTAACCTGCCTCTGGTACAATTCTACATACCTGTACAAAAGTTGCTTAGTTTTACAGCATAGGGGCTAAAGTCCTCTTGACAACTGTATTAAAAATGGCCAACAACCAACATAGTTTGGGGGGGCAGAGGAAGGAAGGTCTTACCCTTCTGCAATCAATGTAACAGTACAGGAACAGTGCCAGTCTAATCTTTCTACTTGCTTTTCTACTTCTAAATCTCTTGAAGAGGTACTTGTCTCCATGCTCACACTCCTATGTTGGGCTGAGGATTCTTGTCTAAATATCCTTGAAACTGTGGAGTTTTGAAAACGCTTCCTAAAGGCTAAACTGCATTAAAAATTACAAACCAAAACCTGCATGTATCTATCTGTTAAATACACAACAGCTTGTATCAAAAGAATACCTTGCCAGGAGGTTCTTATTTTATGTTAGTTGAACTGGATCAAACACCATCTACGAGATTCTCATATAATAGAAGTTGGAAACCCCCACCATAAATCACATTATCTAAACATTCTTTCAAAGCTTCGAGACAATTTCACGTATTGCAGGATGCCAAAAATGCAGTTTCATTTTGTTTTCACCTCAGAGTTATGTTTTAACATAAACAGAAAGAGCTCCAAATGGACATGAAACAGAGCCTGTAAGTTTAAAAGAAAGAAGTATTTCACCTATCTTCAGTTGCATCACATGCAAAGGACAAAGGGAGTAATACAAGGTCAGGAATAAAGCAAACAAGATTAGTTGCAGCGTTCTGATGCAACGGGCTCTGAAATATAAGAGATTATGTAGAAGTTTCAGAATCACAGTGATTACTTCAAACTGACCACAAAGACTGACTCACTCTCAAAGTCAGCAAAAAGCTCCAAAAAACCCACAGGGCCAGTGAAACATACTCATCCCAAACTTACACACTGGAAAACATCATTTACTTAAACTGCAAGGTTTAGTATTGAATCTAATACGTAGATCTCCCTTTATTAAAAGAACATTTCAGGATGTGACAAGAAACATTTTTTCTTCAATTTTTAACTAAGGTACAAAAATGGAATTTCTACTACTCTAAGATCATATCAGCATTACTCTCCATTGAGCCTTTAATTTTTAAGAATCTGATCTTCATGTTTGCTATTTACTTCCCCCTTCCCCCCCATTAGAGGATATGCCCAGAGCATGATCACTGAAACTCTACTTTTCAGTCTATGACTGACTGACTAAGGTATTCTCCAAATACAGGGCTTCTTCCTCTGCCCATACACATTCTACGATCCCACTTTTATTGATGTCCTTAGGATGCTCAGAATAAAAATCACATTGTAAGAAGTAGTTTATTACTATTTTATAACTCACAGAACCATTACGGTCATGTGTTCTTTCGTATTTCAGATAGCACTATACAGCAAAACAAGTTTTTAATTAAAGGCAAAATTAAAGCTGCTGCTCTGCTCTTTGATGTAATTACATTTCAAACCAGAGAACATAAAGCAAATTCATTACTGCAAAGTGCTCCGTGGTTGGGGTTCGAAGAACTGGAGCTTTGTTCAGATTCACTTACATGGATTTTTAGACAGAGGAAAGCTGCACACTGTGATGTGGTCCAGCATTCCCTCCCTGAGGGTGTGTTTCGTCGACAGCAGTCCACCTATGCACTCTCAAATCGATAGAAAACCCAGCTGTTGTGAGTAGGAGTAATACGAGGCCTTAGCTAGTGCCCACTCAACATATAAAACATACACAACAAACCAAAAATGCCAGTGTTGGAAAAGGGGCTATCAGGTCATGCCATCTTACCTTGCACTGCCAAACCAGCTAGTCGAATTCCCTGCTCCAATGAAGAAAGCAACCGGCCATCAAGAACATCCTTTTTCACTTGTAGGTAATACTGGTATCTACAAACAAACACAAACAGCACAAATGAGAACATCTACATCTTTGTACATTTTCTAAGCACAGAGACAGCTGAAAGTAAGAAAAGCACCCCCACAGACAGGTCAGGCTGCTAAAACAGCAGTTTGCTCCTGGCTTTGGATGTTCCACATTACCAGAACAAATCAATATGATCCCTACAATGGGTGCAATGCTTCCAGGTGGATGAAAAGGAAAGGAAGAAGTTCTGATTTGCGTTCCCTAGTCCACATAGGAGAGAGACATTTTGCTGGGACTACCTCCTCCATCAGTCTTGTAGAGGTTACCAAGAACCATGCAATCACCAATACAAAAAGCAGCTGTTCCATATTTCTTTTAATTGGTTTTGCTCCAGTGTCACCATTTGATAGAAGAAACACAATTTTAGCAATATACTTTAGCCTACTGACACCACTCGAACTATGGCCCATATAAAAGCTTTTTTTAGTTGGCCCCTCGCATCTGTGAGGACAATTCAGACACACAAATCAAGCAAAACCAGCTTCTAATATCTGCAATAACCAGTCACAAGAAAACTATGTCAGTTTTAACCACAGCAACAGGACTTGCACGTTTCACCTTACATTTGCAATAGAGTGGATTAAGGCAAACAATAAGCTTTCCACAAAAAGGCTTAACAAGTTACTGTCCCCATCCATGCATCCCTCCCACTCACTGAACTGGACCAGACCCACAGCAGAGCTGGCTAAAGCACCAGGGATAGGTACCAGCCCCTCTGGCATATCAGGTCTAGTGGAGACAGCTTTGTTATATAGTTGAGTAACAGTGATGTAATGCTCTCGCATCCATCACCTTAAACTTTTGGTGCAGATGTATGCAACCTGCCCCAACACAGATGAAACACAGTTCCGTGGCAGCCAACATGCATCCTCATCTGGTCTGAGCCCAAAGGTAGAAGTATTGTACCAGTGCAGCCACACTTCATGCATGCACACAGCCCCACGCACCCAACCAATAGCTGAACCAGCTGGCTATAGTTTGAACCTTTGGGAATAGCAAAGAAACTATTCCAGTCTGATCTTTGAGTGAAAATCACCTTCCCAATAGGAAAGAACTAGATGATCTTAGGGTCCTTTCCAACCCTAACTGTTCTATGATTCTATGCAGCATCACCCACGTTACAGGGACCATGCTGCCTTAACTATGCCCACAAATGTTACTCTTTAATTCTGCGTGGAGCTGTTAGAAAAAGATAATGTCATTTAAAAGGCTTCAATTTGGCTTTCGCATGGCCTAACAAAGATTAAAACTTCAGGGGATTTTAAACTCTGATGAAGGCAGTGCAGCCAGCGCATGCCTTCTCAGCCTGGGCCCTATGCTTCAGCCCCAAGTTTCACACTTGCTCTGTCCAAGAGACAAATCAGGTTGTTTCCACTTCCTCGCAACGCCTAAATCCCAGTTCATACAAACTTGACATAAGCTGCTTTGTCACGTTGCAGGTGAACAAGTGTTTGCTGAATCCGGTCTTCAACACTTGTAATGCCAAAAGCAGGTTATTTATCTTAATGCTACATACACATGCACGAGTTACATATCCTAGTCCAGCAGAACTAAAGTAAAATCTGCATCTGCCATAAAGTTAGAGCTATTGTTAAAACCCCACAAAGTTAAGAGGCTACATGAAAACCACAACTAGGTAAAATCTTACAATGACATCCTAGTCAAGTCTGTCACCAGCTTCAGTGGAGCCATGATTTCAACCAAATTGCCATAAAGGTATAGATAAGCCATAAAAAGGCAGCATCAGCAAAAGTATGTCCGTGAGTTACTACAGCATGAAATACCACAACCAAGACTTTCAAAAGAAACATTGATATGGGCTTCAGTTGCACTTTGAGCTGCCAGTGCTTTAGAGAAACTGTTTTCAGACAGCAGACATAGAACCATAGAATCAACTAGGCTGGAAAGACCAACAGCACCCACTTTACAGGGAAGATGCCCACTGACGGGTGTTTCACCCTGACCGTCAGAAACAGGTCACATTTAAAAGTCTTTACAGGAATATTCTACATCATTATAGTACAACATTGCATTTACTAACACTGGGGCAGAATAAAAGTTTAGGATTCATTCTATATTGTATATGCAAATTGACATGCAGTAAGAGTTTAAAACACGTATATAATTCGTGATCTGACATTAACTAATATATCCATCAGGAAAAACCTCCTGGAGGACGTTTACACCTTTAACAGGCAAATGTACTGAAAAGCAATCACCTGCTATGGCTCTGACACCTTTGTTAATGGAAGTGCCAAGGTAAAGTGAAGGAGAACATGGTAGAAACCTATGGTGTGTACCAGCCTCGTCCTTCCCCTGGAATGACAGTGACAAGGGTCACAGAATCAGAGAATCGTTAGGGTTGGAAAGGACCTCAAGATCATCCAGTTCCAACCCCCCTGCCATGTGCAGGGACACCTCACACTAAACCATATCACCCAAGGCTCTGTCCAACCTGGCCTTGAACACCACCAGGGATGGAGTATTCACAGCTTCCCTGGGCAACCCATTCCAGTGCCTCACCACCCTTACAATAAAGAATTTCTTCCTTATATCCAATCTAAACTTCCCCTGTTTAACCCATTACCCCTTGTCCTATCACTACAGTCCCTGATGAAGAGTCCCTCTCCAGCATCCTTGTTGCCCACTTCAGACACTGGAAGCTGCTCTGAGGTCTCCACACAGCCTTCTATTCTCCAGACTGAACAGCCCCAACTTCCTCAGCCTGTCTTCATACGAGAGGTGCTCCAGTCCCCTGATCGTCCTCGTGGCCTCCTCTGGACTTGTTCCAACAGTTCCATGTCCTTTTTATGTTGAGGACACCAGAACTGCACACAATACTCCAGGTGAGGTCTCACAAGAGCAGAGTGGAGGGCAGGATCACCTCCTCCGACCTGCTGGTCACGCTCCTTTTGATGCAGCCCAGGATACGGTTGCTTTCTGGGCTGCAAGCGCTCACTGAAGTCGGATCATGTTCATTTTCTCATCGACCAACACCCCCAAGTCCTTCTCCAGAGGGCTGCTCTGAATCACTTCTTTGCCCAACCTGTAGCTGTGCCTGGGGTTGCCCCAGCCCAGGTGTCACTATGTGAGCTGAGACTGCTCTTTGTTCGCTTGGGTTGCAAAAGTAGATCTATAATTTGAGGGAAATCAAACATTCTACAAATGCTTCAGCTATAGATTCACTAAGGAAAGCAGTTCCAGAACAGCAGATAAAAGCATGTTTCATAAGCCTCCTATTAGGTGGTTTAGTTGGAGAAGCATATGGAAACTGAACAGAAGTTTGCAATCTGCACCCCCAAATAAGACAAGAAATTCAAAATTAAGACTTATAAAGCTTTAATCACAGAGCCACTGTGGCATACTAGGGGCAGAAGAGATACCGCCATAACCAAGTGGTCTGAGAGCTGAAATCTCTCACCTTCATTGCCCGTTTTGGCTTAAACATCTTTTGCAGAACGGTTGCATACTCAATACAATAAAGGCTACTATACTTTGCCAGCCTGTAGCCAATTCCAAGGGGAATGGGAGTGGACAAGTCTGAACAAAGCCATAATTATATCATTTCCCAAAACTCTTTTTAGCCAATATAGAAAACACTAAAAGTATATTTGCTCCACCCCTGGCAGTGTTCCAGGTTGGACAAAGCCTTGGGTGAGATGGTTTAGTGTGAGGCGTCCCTGCCCATGGCAGGGGGGCTGGAACTGGATGATCTTAAGGTCCTTTCCAACCCTAACTATTCTATGATTCTATATTTGCTTCTATTGCATAAAAAAGTGTACTTTTTGTAAACTAAATAAGCTTCAAATGGACAACCTGGAGACAACATCTGAAATTCAGAATAAACACCTGAATTTTAGCAATCCATGCTATTTGGGTTCTTTTCCCTCTAGCATACTGCTAGCAAGCAGGAGATAAAGGTACTGGTTTAACATTTAATTCCAACACCCAGATTCAGACTCAGCCACAGCTGTGTAAATGTAGAGAAACTCCCATTTGCCCATATAATTGCACACAGACCTCCCAGGATCAGGATTCCTATTTGTTCTCCTGTCACCTCAAATTGAAGAACATGGGTGTTCGTATTGCGGCACTGAATTCATTGTACCCTGCCCTGTACCTTGTCTGATGTATAACCTCTGCTGCTGTTCTAGATATACAGAAAATAACTCAATTTTACTGATTTCTGTTCTTTTCAATGACCACTGTTTCAGGTACCACAAGCCACGTAGAACCTGGCCTGATCAATATTAGAAGCAAGATCTTTGCAGAGAAATTAAAGGATCATAGAATCATAGAATAGTTAAGGTTGGAAAGGACCTTAAGGTCATCTAGTTCCAACCCCCTGCCATGGGCAGGGACACCTCGCACTAAACCATATCACCCAAAGCCTCGTCCAACCTGGTCTTGAACACTGCCAGGGATGGAGCATTCACAACCTCCCTGGGCAACCCATTCCAGTGCCTCACCACCCTCACAGGAAAGAATTTCCTCCTTATATCAAATCTAAACTTCTCCTGTTTAAGTTTTAACCCGTTACCCCTTGTCCTATCACTACAGTCCCTAACGAAGAGTCCCTCCACAGCATCCCTATAGGCCCCCTTCAGATACTGGAAGGCTGCTATGAGATTTACAAAAGGAAACTATGAGTTAGTCGTGCAGAGTAACTGAACTAGTGCCCTGCATCTTCACATTGTTCCTACTGGTGACTTCCATGGAGAGCTAACAAGGCAAATACTTCATTAATAATTACTCCATATTATCAGGCCCACCAGCATTAGTAACCAAGCAGCATCCAACTGCGATAAGCTCTTAAGCAAAGCTCTTCCCTGTGAGGATGCTGAGGCGCTGGCACAGGGTGCCCAGAGAAGCTGTGGCTGCCCCATCCCTGGCAGTGTTCAAGGCCAGGTTGGACGGGGCTTGGAGCAATCTGCTCCAGTGGAAGGTGTCCCTGCCCGTGGCAGGGCGTTGGAACTGGATGAGCTTTAAGGTCCCTTCAACACAAACCACTCTATGGTATTTCATACACATACATAGATCTATATACAAAAAGGTGACAGGATCAGTCAGTAAGGATCAATACTGTTTGACTGCTGTACTGTGATCGGTCTGCATTATTTTCCCTTGGTTTTACTTTCCCTCTCTGTACATCAGGGACAGGAAGGGTTTGGAACAGTCTCATTATCTCTCGTGCAGCAGGAAACACTGAAACTTCTCTCTTAAATCAATCAGTTTTTCTGGCAACTTCAAGCCAGTTTGAACAATTACATTCCAGTTTCAATACCAACAAATCTTTACCTTGAGTATATGTGAAAAGAAACAAAGCACTACAAAACACGTATGAGTTACCCAAGAGGTACAACTCTTTTAAAATCATGCCTAATGATGCAATTACTGGCATGACTAACTTTTTTACAACTCATTAGGCACCCTTTTGGCATCAAGCCTATCTATTGGATAACTGCATAGCTATGTAGTTTAACTTCTTCTCTGGCGGAAAAGAGAACTGATTTACGGGTTTTTAAGGCTCAAAGGAGAAGCAGATTGGCCCACAAGTGGTTTAGCTCCAGACTTTCAGCTCTTTTCCAACTTTAAAAACACACTGCCATTAGACTACAACATGATCTTCTAAAATTAGGAACGCAATCAAAATCTCACTAAATCACAGCAACAGTCCAACAGCTCACTTGGGTTTATCTTAGTATGATAACATACTGCTGAGCAGAGATGCTGCAATGTGCACTCCTGCAATGGTCTACCCACAGGGGAAGCAGTTTCTCCAGAACAGAGGCCGTTTATCGCTTAGGAAAATTACTTTAAGCATTAGCTTTGATATTGATGTGTCCATTGTTCATCTCACACCTTAAAACCTGCCATGATTTTGACTTTGATACTATTTAGCAACAGGAATCTACAGATACTGATATGCTACCTTTTAAAGAGAAACCCATTTGTAAACACAGGGGTTTTCATTTTTTCTCAGCCTTTAAAGTTAGATGAGCCAATGGCTCAGCTATTCAATGGCAAAGCAACTAATGGATAATGGCCAAAAGGTTATTTATTACGTATTTGAGATAATCATAATATTTAATTCTGGTTGCTTTTCTGAGAAAGCGGTACCTTAAATACTATTAATGATCATTAGCTTCATTTTATAAGTCAAGTATCCGCGTAAATGGCTGGTGAAGTTACTTGTGCAAAGACAAGCAGGAAACTAAGGCAGGGTTGGGAGATCTAGGTTTTGTTCCCATGTCCCAATCCAAAGTTCTACTTACTCAATGGGGCTTATTTCATGTGGATCATTCAATATACTGCAATAAAACCAACTGCAACCTTAGACTGGATTTTATATGGCAAGAAAGGCAGGCAGGCAGACAAGACTGGTCTTTTCAGATACAACATCCAGTGTATTGGCAAAAACGGTGTTATGATTTCTGGGCTTGAGCATGCTGAAACATATTTTAGATGCAAGGATTCAATCAGCACATCTTAATCTAAAGGCACTTTAAAAGAAGAGCATATGCATTGGTGATGTCACCGTCAGTAACGCAGCGCTAAAGCCCTGTCTCTGCCATTGTAAAAGATGCAGATGGCGTTGATAAAGGGAACATCTCCAGCTTACTCCTCTGGAATTTCATTACCCTTTCTCCCAGCAGAAGCCTGATGTTTCTCAGTACTAGACAACAGCCATTTATCTGGGATTTGTGGTAGAACATAAAAAGCAACGGCTGGGCTTTCACTACTATAGGGTAATATTTTTGGAAGGGTATTATTGAGAACGAGTCTACCACACCCTTTTACAGACCTTCAGAAGGATCAGCAGACTTGCCAGGAAAAAAAGGGAAGGAGATGAAAGAGCCTTTGTCACGCATGCAGGAGGAAATTCCTTCAGAGGCTCAAACTGTCAATGCCAATAGTAAAAACACAGTGATAGCAGTTTCTAGGGTAGGAACTCCTTGATCATAACAACCTTATAAGGTAGGTCAAGGTTAGCTTCAGGTAACTGAGAAGTGAGGTTGTTCAAAAGCAGAACCCAACTGCCTACAGCCTGGTGTCCTTTGGCTGCTGGATGGAAAACATACCCGAAACTAAAAATAAAATAAATGGAATACATGGAAAGATGTGTCATCCCTTTTCCCCTTCCTAATGAGACAGAACAATGCTGGGTTAGCATCATTTCCACACGCAGGACAGATCAAAATACACTTCATATCACCTACATCCACATCACTTGATCTCTTTAAAAGCAACAGTTTATAGCTGAAGGGAAGCAAAGAGGATTGTCTAAACAGGCTTGCTTCATAATGATAGTCACTTTCCATTTATTTTGATACACAATTAGTGAGCATAAGGATAAATCATACACAGCACTGATGGTGCCTTCCTCTCTGAGCTGTAACGAGGCACACAGTGAAACCACATCTGACCAGTGAAGTTCCTGCCAAAGGCCAATGTCTTCCAAAGGTTAAGGTCCAGCTACGAAGGCAACCCCTGGCTAAGGATACTAGAAAACAGGAGAACCTTTGTGCACCTAAAACCAGTCTGATGAGAATTTTGCACTGCTTAGCTGCTCTTTACCACCTCTGTTTCATCAGTTTACTCCTACAAGGTTGGCTGTTCACATGCATTCCCTGAAAGGCAGTCCATTATAATTTCAGATTTCCACCAACATATATGCTTTGCAATCTGACATGGGATTGTTTAGGAAGGTAACACACACTTTACAGCCTCTCCTATATAAACAGCTGCTTGCAGCATAGCCTGCTATCAAGTGTTGTGCCTCTTTGGTGTCCAGCGTGAACTAGATGGCTAGTGAAACCCTTCGACAACAGCCTCACAGGGCACTCTCCTTGGGAGTGACAGCCAGAGCCTGGATTGTAAAGAAGTGCTCCGAGAGTGTTTTTGTGCTCCTGCCATTCCTGATGGGCCACAAGCACGGACACGCACCCAGGCCTTGCTGCAGCCCACAGACATGACATAAGCCTTCGAAACCACGCGCTGCTCCTCCCGTGAGAGCCTTCGCCGGCAGATGCAGCTTTACAATAGCCACCAATGTCTCGATGTTTAAAAAGGAACCCCCCCAACCACAGCAGGTCCGTCCTCTGTGCTTGCACTTTTTGTTAAGTCTGTTATACTTTCTGGATCCTCCAAGTTCAAATAAACCCACAAACACAAAGTTAAACCTGAAATCAAAAGGCCAGTAATGGCATGCTTTAGCAAGAAAGGAAGGCATGCCACAACCTGATCCCCATTTTCTGCCCTTGAACTCTTGAATTAATTATAACAAATTACAGGGAGCCCCACTACAATTTATAAGCACAATAAACTCCCTTACAACCACCTATAATTTTATCAGAGTTAATCCAAATACCCGAAGAATTATACAGCACAGAACTTCAACATGCCTTTTGGAGTGAAAAAATACATGGGGGAAGCGATATTCTCTTGTCTTCCAAGCCCTTTGTCTCAAAGGCCATGTTTGGTCTCTGCAAGCTGGAGTCCGGCAAAGCCAGGCCCTGGGGACACCACCAGAGCATTCATCTTTATGAAAGGCTGGAGTGGGATTGCAAAAGTAAAGCAAACCAATCAAAATCGTATCATATGGAGAAGAATAATCTGTATTTTAGTGTTTTCAGCTGAAAAGCAACATTCACTGCAAGCACAATGCTGCACAGAAACACTAGAATAAAACATTTGGGAATGGAGAGTTTGTTAGCCGTGCATCCTTGAAAAAAAGCCATGTGTCCATCTGGTTTGGGTTTTAAGCACATGCTAAAAGTGTTATTGTTCAACATGGCAATCCTATTGCCTTCAGACTGCTTGCACAGTTAAGCTTAAATACAGGCTCAACTACGGGCTCGTGTGCCCTGAAGTGAGCAAAACTCTTGCATTTGGCTCCAGAGAGCCAAAGGCTACAATACAGGAGACTATTCTTTCTTATGAGCTTTGCTTTCTTTTTTGAGCATTAAAACAATAAGGTAGGACTGAGCCAGGCAGGTGAACTGCAGCAATGCCACATACTGCTTTTCATATATAGGTCTTAAATGCCATAAAGGACAATGAGTGTTCTCATCTGCCATCCCACTGCCAGAAGAGATTAAAAACCCACAAACTGCAGTCAGAAAAGAGGGCCCCGAGGAAGGATATAACTTCCCTTAATGGTGGTAACGCTGGAACTCAACCCAGATTGCCTCTTCATCAGTAGAGTCCACGGGTCAAACGGGTATCAAAGCCTATGAGAAAAATCCCTCTTGCTAAAACTTCCTTCGGCTTTTTTGTGCAGTCTGTGAGAAAAAAATGCCAGCAAAGTCTCACACAACTCCTGCCTTCACCATCACCTTCCTGCTAACATGGGCTCCCCCATTCGCACGCAGGCTCCCAGGGCTTTTTCTCCTCACCTTGGGCACACACATAGCTCTGGTGCAGGACTCTGAGTTGCCAGGGCTTTTAAATGCAAAGCATCATCTGTCTCGACAGCAAAATCAGAGGGACAACACTACAGAGCACCACTCTGAGTCCCTCTGTGGAGTGGTTCTACTAGCCATCACCCCTCCTTTGGTGAATGACAAAACATGGGCTCCACCTATGAACAGGAGCTCCAACCACATATAGGCTTCACCTATATATATGTATAACATGACATGGCTTGAAGCCTACATGTCTTTTCCCACAATTAGTCACATCCCCTTCACATCAGGTCTCATGCTCAGAGAGCAATGAATGCCCCTAGATCACTGGATGGCATAAAAGTAATGGCAGCTGTGAAGATCCATCCTCACAAAGATGCAGAAATGGAAAAAAAATAAGCCATGGTTATGTATGCTGAAGGGTACTGAACCTCATGGGGAAGAGAAGCACAAATATCCTTGTTGGTCTTTCCTGACTTGGACCCAAGAAAGATTACAGAAAACATGAGATTAGACCCCCAAGAGTTAATAACAGCTTAGATTTACTTCCTTTACTTGTGTGTGTTGACTCAGTTCAAAATATGCTGTTCCCTGCCTTGAAAAGAAAACGCAGCTAACCTTCGAGCTGTCTCCAGTGTGGGAAAAGGTGGTTTAAGTTACATATGGAAGCAATATGAGTCAACAGTTTGAAAGTTCTCCTGGTAGCTAGCCAGGTTAATGGCCAAGCAGGTTAGAAGATCATGCTCAAAAAATGTGGTGAGTTAATTAGAACATATGCATACTCTAGCTCATACTCTGCAACACTGAAAAGAAATAGATAACTCTTTAAAACTGGGTTAAGTACAGGCGTAACTCTGAACTATTCTTTGGACACAGAACAAACACGAAGAGTCTCGACTGTCCCATGGTCTCCATTATGCCACTTGGAGTAACAAAACATACTGCGTGCACCCCATAAGCCCTTCCTCATTTTTCTCTATGTATTCTCAACATTCTCCTTCTGTAAACTCTGGAATGTCATAAATCCATCAGCCTTTTCTGGTTACATGTGCCACTGCGCATTGATGTGGAAGTTGAACAGAGTGGAACACATCTCCCAGTGAACAACCGGTCTGCATATGTAAGCACCCAGAAGCACATCCCAACATGATTGGCCCGTGGGTGCAGAGTAGCATGCGAGTGTATTCAGGTGTTACCTCATGCAGAGAGCAAATGAACATGTTCAAACTCTCAGAATGTGTGCTTAATCTGAACTCCAGTAGCCTGCAGTGAAACCTCCTTCATGAACACATGGAGCACTTTAAAAAACCCCCTACCAGTGAAAAACCTTTAGGTTGTATCCCGACCTCATGTAATTAATGCCTGAGAAAGCTTTATTTTGTGGAATTTTACCTTGTAGAAAGCTAAAATCCACTCCATTCACTACTGCCTTCTACAGCAATCTGACGTGGTAATAAGAAAACACTGCTTGAAACGGGACACAATAAAGTTCTCACCTATCTATAGGCTGTCAGTAGAAAGCCTCATATTCTTGTGGAAAGATAGTTGAAGCAACTATATTAGCTCACTGCCAGCAGAAAACAGGAAAACTCAGGTTGTTTTCACCTCCCGAAGAGCTTGGTGAGCCTAGCGTTTCCACAGGAACAGTTGAAAACAGTCACCCCAGGCATCAGTAAATCATGGAACAAAACCATGGCCCAGGAAGTTCCACCGTCTCAGTGAATGCAACCTTGCAGAAGCGAACACAGCTCTGATAACAACGGGATGTTGCCAGTGAAATACGTGAATTGGTGCCCTGTTGGGTGGGTGAAGTAGATCCATTTCATGAAATGAATAATTATTCTTTGTAAAAGCCTCAAAAACAGCTGAAGATATCAAGTGGAAAAGCAGCTGCCAAAGATAAAGCAGTGACCCAGCAAACATCTCACTGCACAGGAATCTGCCATCTTCCGACGCTGACATTTCGGCCAAATTCTTGAGATTTTCAGCTGCATAAGGGCCTCCATACAAATGCTTCTTTTAAACGCATTCAGAGACTTCAGACTGTACTGACATCCAATTGCAGCTCCTTTAAATTGCTTTATAACCTGCCAGCAAGGCAAAGAAAGATCAAAGTTACTCAGCTCCCTCAAAAAGGGGATGTTTACAACTAGTTTTCATGGTTTGTCTCTGCCATAAGAGAAGGGGAAAAGTTTGCTCCAGCCTGCAGTGCGACAACCATAGGTCAGGAAATTTAGCTGAAGACTGGCACTGCTGCTGTAGCCAAGATTTCCACTGCTATCAAACTCTCAGCCATTTGAAAAGCAGTTAGAAACCCCAGTCATAAGCCTGTCTGCTCACAGGCTGCTGCTGATGGCTTGACCCTCTTCCTGATGCTTTCAGGCATCTATCTGGGACTTGCAGACCAGCAAGATGCAACTTCCTTTTCAAAACATGCAGTAGAGAAAAAGAGAATGAATCACCAGCAGAGGAATCCTGAATCATGCTGTGGAAATGCCCGTTTCTTCTCACTGATTACACAGGAAGTCCAGAGCAACTGTCATTCTCGAGGCTTCATCAGGAGAAAATACATGACTTAGGTAGGGTTGATCTGTGTCATGCAGACTTTTAAGTACTATATCCCATAGCAGCCTGCGTTTCCCTAAGGAGGAACTGCTAGTCACTGCTACTGCATCACATGGGAAGATAGGCAGGAGAATACTAGCCCCACTTTAGGTAACATATTCATCCGCAAAAAGCAGTGCCTTAAACTACACCGGGAGACAAGTCAGAAGCAGCACAGCAATCGGTGAGGTACACCATAATATTCACTGTGTGCTTAATGAATGGGCAGCCTCATTCTGCAATGATATGCATTGTTACTACACCTTAAGGGGAGAATAAGGCAGTCAAGCACTGTGCAATAGCCTAAATGACAAAGGCAGTCGATTAGAAGAGGAATCATCCTTTTCATCTTCATTTGAGGAGATGCATAAAGGCTGATGGGCACTTCCGTGACTCACAGCTAGGGATAACCAGTGTTTCCCATTTTCCACTCTCCTTACCCTTTCTCCTGTAAACCATAAACTTGAGCAGAACATCTTTTTTTTTTCCTAGGGAAAGCAAGATCATTCCATGACAGTAACTCTCTATAGACACTACACTAAAACTTCACAGAAGAGGCAGACCAGACATTATGCATTCAGTGATTTTCAGAGTAACTCTCAAATTCCTCGCTGTTAGCCACAAGTGAGGAATTACAAATAGATTTTTCCTGAAAGAACTCGCTCCTTTCTTTTGCCTAAAAATGTGGCAAATGGTTTCAATACGCACCATGCCTTCTTTCTAAAAAGCCTTACTTAATAAGACCCTAACGTAACAACTCAGAACCAAGCTCTGAAGAGTCGGACAGGGCCTTGGTAGGGCTATCACAAGTGAAGTGGGTGATAAGCTGTTCCTCTTTCAGAAGTTACCAAGCATCGCTTGCCCTGTACTTTGAAACTGTGCCATTTCATGCAAATGTTCCTTCTAGCTTATGGACAATAAGAATTTATTTTATTTTCTCTTTCTTCTCCTCAGTTGAGGAAGCAAAAGGAAACAGTTCTAGTACCAGCACGTTATTTGTTTGATACTAGAACTCCATAGGCTTGTTTATGTTCATAAGAGTGTATTAAAATATAAGGTATTTTTAGGCTACCCAATTACTTCTTGCACCTCCTCCATGCTGCTATGAGCCAAGTCCTCTGCTCCATGAACCTGCCAGTACAGAGGGATGCCTGTATATACAACATTTATACTGATGTAACATTACCAACACACCCACAAAACTGAACTGCACCCACTATCACACAAAGTGCTTTCAGACCCTGAACATTCTCATCTGTGGCCAATCCAAAGGGGAGACATGACTGACACTACTTAACAGCTTGGAATCAAGCCCTTGGATCAGTTTGAGACCACTGGAAACACTGAAAAGACAGTGTAACAGATGCCCTGCTAGTTTTCCAGTACGTAGTAGCATTCCCATTTGAAAACAATATTACCCTTACAAGACTTTTAAACGTTGTAACTGCTGCATAGCAAAGCCAAGGAACTACGTTCCTCCTGCATCTGCTGCCGTTTCATTTTCAGGTACAGGGAAATCTCATCACTACTGTAATCTCTTCTCAGTGCTCTTTCTGAAGCTAGTAGTAATGAAAAAAAGAGAAAAGGTATCTTAGCTTTAAAGAAGTTTGCCCTTGGCATATGCACACCAATAAAGAGCTACTTCACCCCTAAACTTAGGGACAGTTAATTTAGTTCAACTCACCTTTTCTTTTCATGCAATGCAGGACATGATGAAGTCTAAATGAAAGGAGCAATTCTGCCTTACAGGAAAGCAAATTTATCCCTCTACTTGCTTTTAGTTGTGTCTGTTTTAAGAAGACGACAATACACTAGCGATCTTCAGCGAACAAAACCATAGAATCATAGACTCAGAATCATAGAATGGTTTGGGTTGGAAAGGACCTTAATATCACCCAGTTCCAACCCCTGCCATGGGCAGGGACACCTTCCACTGTCATGTCACCCAAGGCTCTGTCCAATCTGGCCTTGAACACTGACAGGGATGGGGCATTTACCACTTCTCTGAGCACCCTGTGCCAGCACCTCAGCACCCTCACAGGGAAGAACTCCTGCCTTAGATCTAAGCTGAAAATCCATCAAAACCGATTCCAATGGCAACCACAGCAAAAGCTTCTTCACTAAGTTTAGAGAAACCACTGATGAAAGCTCAGTCTTTGCTTTAGAAAGCAAGCAATGAAGGTGGCAGGGAACCTCCCTGTCCATCATGGTGACAGCAGCACACTCCCATCTGCCAGGAGACATTAATACTATGTCAACACAAAATTCAGGTCTATTTCTTTTTAGAAACAAAACTATGATAAAATAAAGTCCATTATTTGTTTGGCAATTCGTATCTCTACATCCTACCCTAAGCCTGACAGTCCATGAGAGCAAATACCTAGCTGAAGGTTTCTTGTGAAGTTTTCCATGTGTGCATAGATCTAGCTGGGCCATGTTGTTAAATCCAACTTCTCCCAACAAATCCTCAAGCTGTGTAAACTGCAGCTTGTGATCCACACGCTCATATACTCGCCTTAACAGAGTCTGCAGTTCAAAGAAAGCAGGATGTAACTTTCCACTTCATTCCTAAAAGTAAGCTGCTGCTTGCATGAGGTTGTTCCACTGCTAATTACAGCAAGATTTAAAAAGCATTTAAAAATATGAGGAAGAAGTTCTTTACTGTAAGGGTGGTGAGGCACTGAAATGGGTTGCCCAGGGAGGTTGTGAATGCTCCATCCCTGGTGGTGTTCAAGGCCAGGGTGGACAGAGCCTTGGGTGACATGGTTTAGTGTGAGGCACCCCTGCCTATGGCAGGGGGCTGGAACTGGATGATCTTAAGGTCATTTCCAACCTGAACCATTCCATGATTCTATGATTCTAAGAATATGCAATCATATGTGCATGCAAGAGCCAAGAAGGATAGGATTTAAATAGAACTGATGCTGCAGGTTATCCCAGTGATCTACACAACACAAGTGTTTCTTGCCAAAAGCGGTGAGAACAGCTTCCTCACAGGCTGAGAAACAAAGAGTGGTGGGTGTGATTCATCCAAACACACAGCTTCATACACAAAGCAAGCTCCTCACGGGTAAAAACAGAAGCCAGATTTGTAGCCTCAGCAGCATTTCAACTGTCAGATATTGCAGGACAGACTTTTAGGCCCACTCAAAAGGTTTTTGCTTCCTTGCAGGAAAGCAGAAGACTCTCTCCCATGTATTAGAAGTCGGTTTGACCGCTACAGCAAGTTCAAACTGCTTCATTTATTCCTTTTGTTTCAGGATTATAAAGTGCCCTAAGTACCACTTTCAAACAGTCTCATGGACATTCACCTTCTGGAATTAAGGTTCAAACCTGTCGCATGCAATGGAGGGCACATTCTTCACATGGTGGTTTGCAGCCATGTCATAATCATAAGCAGTTGCTTCTTCCGGTGACCAGGAATAGGACACATAAGTGAAATGAAGCTGCATCAAGGGAAGTACTCAAGGAGGGCTTATAAAGAAAGATGGGGACTTTTTAATAAGGCCTCTTGTGATAGGACAAGGAATAATGGTTTTAAACTAAAAGAGGGGAGATTCAGACCATATATAAGGAAGAAATTCTTCACTATGAGGGTGGTAAAACACTAGCACAGGTTGCTCAGAGAGGTGGTGGATGCCCCGTCCCTGGAAACGTTCAAGGTCAGGCAACCCAATTTGGTTAAAGATGTCCTTGCTTATTGCAGGGGGTTTGGACTGGATGAGCTTTAAAAGGTCCCTTCCAACCCAAGCTGTTCTGTGATTCTAAGTTCAGACTGGATGTTAGGAAAAGGTTCTTCACTGAAAGGGTGGCTGCTAACTGGAACAGGCTTCCCAGGGATGTGGTCATGGAACCAAAGCTTTCGGAGTTCAAGGAGCATCTGGACAATGCTCATAGTCATACAGTTTAGTGTTAGGTAAGTCCTTCGTGGATCAGGGAGTTGGACTCCATGATCCTTATGGGTCCCTTCCAACTTGAGACATTCTGTGATTCCTCCTCTGTCCACTGCGCAGATCTATGTTTTCTATCCATCTGGCTCCTTCTGCACTTTTGACATGGATGCACAATGAATGTACTGTCCCCTCTGAAGTTTCACAGGCCATGAATCAAGCCCCCTCAAAGCCAGGCTATTACTGAAGAGTGATATTTCTTTCTTGGGTAAAGTTAGGTGCTCCTTTTCCTTCTGGTTTTTGAATGTTACAGAGCACTTGGAGTCACACCTCTATTCCCTTGCTGTTTTACCCATCTAGTTTGAGCTTTAGTTTGAACATCTAAAAAAACCCCAGACTGAATTTCATATCATTACTTCATTTCAAGACCTGCAAAGTTTAGGGAAAATCCTACCATACTCAATAAAAATCACAAGCATGCACCATAAAATTGTTACATCATTCTACCCAGGCGCAGATTATTTTCCCCACAAAATCTGAAACATTTCTGCTCTCAAACTATGGTAAAAGCCATCCACATTCCACACCCCTCATGAGAATCAGCAAGAGCTGCTCAGCGTTCCATGCAAGCTCAGGCCACCCAATACAGGCTCAGCAAGCATCTCCAACAGTACATGTGCCCAGACAGGCCAGGAAGACAGTTCAATGCCTCCACCAGCATGACTGGCATGGAAGGACTCAAGCTGATCCAGCCTAGGACCACTGAGGAAGCTCCAGCACTTCATGTAAATGGTGTATCTTTATCATGTCAGAAAAGTAGAAACTCAAAAGTGTAACCTCTGTTGCCATTCAAAGGGGCCCAACAAAAAGCATAGAGCCCTCCAAAACTATCTGTTCCACTAAAATTTAACATAAGGAAAGTGCCCATCAGGACAGTAATACATAGGAACACTTGAATTAGCCCCAGAACATAAAATGAGTATTATTTCCTCGTGATCAGATGTAAATGTGATCCTGCCTGATGCCAAGACATTCCTGTTCCAACATTTCTAACCTTTGCCTTCAAAACACTCTGAAGCAGGAATGCAGCCTGGAGTATCCAGCACTGTATTTATAGTTATGCAACACTACTTTTTAGAACTGCTACATGTGTACTGCCCAACCACACACATGAAAACACGTTCACTTTCGGGTCTAAAAGCACAGTATAATGTAATAGATTAGATCTAAGCATCAAGAGTTCCTTCAAATATCTGGCACAAGGAGCTCAGCTTTCAATACCCAACACACAGAGAACAAGCTCCCCATTCATGAAGCAAGTCAGCTGGGAGAAGGGTTCGCCCTCCTCACCAAATATTTTATAAACAGGGAATTAACATCAAATCTCAGGTCTGCCTTGAAGGAGTCCTTATTTTGAAGTCAGAGTTGAAACATCCACTGAAACAAAGAGCCAAAAAGAGCCAACCCCAGAATACTACTGAAAAGCCAAACAACACATACGCTGCAACAATACAAACACAAGGAGACCCAAGCAACTACTGCATATTATTTGTTGCTCTAAAAACACCATTAAAGCTAATTAAGGATCAGCCTGTTTACAACAAGTCAGGCTACGAGCCTCGTGGGGTTTTTTTTCCATGCTACAGTAGCCACTCATATTAAAAAAGTCTATTAATTAAAACAAAACAATAATACCATCAAAGAAGCACCAAAATGCAAATACCCCAGACTGTCTAAGCCTGGGTGGCCACCCAGGGCTCTTAAGACTCTTCCAGCTTGCAAGCAGCTCCAGAGCTGCTCCCCTGCCTGGGTTACAATGAGCTGCTAGACTGCGAGGTAGCTGGGATGGCTGAAAGCAATGGTGTTTAGTCCCACATTCCAACAGCTGGAAGGTCAACATTACTAAGTTAGTTCAGGACCTATCCACGTTCTTGTCCAACAGAAGAGAGCCGAGATCCCCAGTGACTCAGGACTCGGGGACTGTAGCAACAGGACAAAGGGTACTAGGTTTAAACTTAAACAGGGGAAGCTCAGGTTAGATCTAAGGAGGCAATTCTTTACTGTGAGGGTGGTGAAGCACTGGAACAGGCTGCTCAAAGAAGTGTAAATGCTCCACTTACCATGCTCCACTGCCCTGTACAAGATTGTTCTACACCCGGACACTGTTTTTTATTGTTCTCTTCCATATTTTTTGCACTTATACATATACTTCTGTGTTTTCTATGCTTTTATGTTTTCTGTTTTGGTTTAGACTGCAATTGCCAGGTCCTGGTCCCACTCCCAACTATCTCATGACTGGTACTGCACCGTATCTCCCAAAACTGGGAGAAAGGCTGACTCTGGGATTCATTGCTAGGTGGAAGTAGTTGTGAACCCCAGGGAGTCACAGAATCACAGACTGGTTTGGGTTGGAAAGGGCCTTAAGATCATCCAGCTCCAACCCCCTGCCATGGGCAGGGATGCCTCACACCAGACCATGTCATCCAAAGCCCTGTCCAATCTGGCCTTGAACACCACCAGGGATGGAGCATTCACAACTTCCTTGGGCAACCCATTGCAGTGCCTCAGCACCCTCACAGTAAAGAACTTCTTCCTTATATCCAATCTAAACTTCCCCTGTTTAAGTTTAAACCCTTGTCCTGTCACTACTGTCCCTAATGAAGAGTCCCTCTCCACAATATATATAAAATATAGCAATATAGCAGTGATTGTCTGAATTTATGTGAATCATTTAAAGTTACAGCCACAGCCCAATGACATAGAGTTCTCTATAAACTGAAGCATACATAAAATACATGTAAAGTTGGAAATAATCTGTTAGAAGAATGGAGCTACCCTGGCTTATGCTTTGCGAGGATCTAGCCCAATGAGAGAAACAAAGAGAACTGACAGACTTTTTAACTGGAAATTTTTAAAACCGTGGGACTCTTCTGACCATTAATCAGTAACAAGGGATTGGCCAGGAGGAAATGGCCTCAAGCTGCCCCAGGGCAGGTTTAGATGGAGCTGAGGAACAATTCCTGCCCCAGAGGGTGCTCAGGCATTGGAACAGGCTGCCCAGGGCAGGGCTGCAGTCACCGGCCCTGCAAGTGCTCACACACGTGGAGATGAGGCCTCAGTGCCATGGGTCAGTGGTGGCCTTGGCAGCGCTGGGGAACGGTTGGACTGGATGAGCTTAAAGGGCTTTTCCAACCTGGCTGATTCTATGATTAATATCATATTTGCATTGAAGAGAGCACTCCTGCTTCTCAGTGAAGATCTGCAGCATCTTTCCAGTTGGAAAGAGCTCTTTCTAGTGTCAAGAGAGGGCTGTGTGTCATGACTTTCCTACACAGCATGAGCAGAGCTGCTCTGTAACCACAGCACAGCTCATCAGCACATGCACTGTAGCTGCATCTCCTCCCAGAAAAGACCGCAAGGAGAAACCGGTTGTGTTCATTGCTCTGGAAGCTACATAGCCTGCTCCTGGATAGCATCTATCCAAGAGAGCAGCCATGCTCTTAAAACATGTCTGGAAGTACACCGTATACATCAAATGATGACGGTTCTCGGGAAAAGACACATTTGGACACAGCAATAAGGCTTCCTTTGCCGGAACCCAAACTTCTTTCTGCTTAGTTAACCAGTGATACTGAATGGTTAAATCCCGACTTGAATCTAAAGTGTGAGAGACCAAAATCTGGCCTCTTGTCTGCCTAAATACTCAAACTTTCCTACTTGCCTTATATCACTCTGTTCTTGCTCACTTGCCAACTCATGCAACTTAACCATGCATCTCTCTATTCCTCCCATTCTGTATGACAGAATCATAGAACAGTTAGGGTTGGAAAGGACCTTAAGATCATCCAGTTCCAACCCCCTGCCATGGGCAGGGACACCTC
This sequence comes from Pezoporus wallicus, assembly GCF_028554395.1. Lineage (NCBI taxonomy): Eukaryota > Metazoa > Chordata > Aves > Psittaciformes > Psittacidae > Pezoporus > Pezoporus wallicus. Next base: position 1,017,267 of record NW_026635616.1, on the reverse strand, counting down.
ACACTAAACCATGTCACCCAAGGCTTCGTCCAATCTGGCCTTGAACACTGCCAGGGATGGAGCATTCGCAACCTCCCTGGGCAACCCATTCCAGTGCCTCACCACCCTAACAGGAAAGAATAATGATAATTCTTTGTATAATAATGAATAATGATAATACTCTGTATTTTCATAGGGGGAAAAAAAATCTTAAGTGTTGCTGAATTCTTAAGAACCACTGACATTAAAAACAACCTCTGGGTCTACCACAGGTATATTAGTAAGCACGGCCACACAACCTATCACAGTCCATCGCTTCAGGCAAGCACAGCCTGAACAAATCAGTTGGTACATGTAGTGCTGCTTTTTCCCGATGCACTGTGATATGCAGAATAACCATTTTGGACAATGCAGTCACCACAAGGCTCAAATCTAAAGTACACACAGACTTCTCGGGCAGTCACAAGCTGCAGGACTGACCAAGCTTGAAGAACAAAGCAGCCTCATTTACCTTAAACCTTAACACCCACAGGAGTATCCACACTATCGAGCTTGCCATAGAACCAGGCTGGCACAGGAGGATATGGAATATCCAGCCTCAACACAGCAATTCAAAGCACCATGTAAAGACAGGGGTGACTGGTACAAGATTCCAGCTGGCTGTGCTTGTATTAAAAGCTGGCGACACAGGAGGATGTGAAACTTTAGCCTGTTCAAAACCAGGCAAGCAAAGCAGACTAAAAGCCAAGATAAGCTCAAGTAGGTGAGACATTTAAGAAGGACTTTTTTGAGAAGAAGGAAAAAAAGAAGTCCAGTTTATAAAAGACAAAACCAAAATAAGTAGATTTGCCAGAACCCTTTTCCTTGTAAACATGAAGCAGTCAAACACCATTTTTTATTCCCTCTACTTTATCCTCATGTGACTTAAAAATTCATACAGTCCTGAGAGTATGTTTGAGATGAACGCATCTTTAGTAATTCTTCATCTAACACTTCAAGAAACAAAGAGGGAAAGGCAGGGAATTGTGAAGAAGTATTTCCCTAAAAGACAGAAAAAGCAGCTGCAAGAAATGGGGAAGAAAAGGGTAAGGCAGCAAAACATGAGAGGAAATAAATGTTCTCTTAAAGAAGGGTAAATCTGAGGCTCATTTTTCACAGGCCCTCCAGAAAAGAGGCCTGACAGCCACAGGCTCTGATTTTCCACCTGCAAACACATTCATTCCCACACTTTGCAGGTGCAGCTATTCCATTCCAAGCAGCCCTTGTATTTTCTTTCCCAGGGAAGCTGCACTGCACGTTCTTCAGGGAAAATGCAGAGCTAACAGCTGAACCTGGGGCAAAAACCCGGTGCAGCCCAGTGCAGATGCTGGGTATGTCCCTCCCCGCACAGCTGTGAACACCAGATCTCCTGTGCACAGCACAATGGGGACCCACTGGTGGCACCCATACCAGGAGCTGCTCTTCCTTTACAGGATTATGCCCCAATCTGGACAGCACAGACACCACTGGGTATGACTGGGTTCAGAACACGTAGTAAGATACTGAAAGCTTCTTCCAAGAAAGGAAACAGGAAAGCCAGACCCAAGCACATCTTCATTCTTTCATAGAAGGCAGAGCAGTAACATGTATGGAGATGGAAGATACTGCTGAGAGTACCTTAGAACTGCAAGGGTGAGGGGGAAGACCATGGGCTGTCCGATACTTGTGCAGAAAGCAGCACTGCACCCACACTGTCAGAAAGCCACAAGAGTGTGTGGGTTCTCTGGGTTTGGAACAAGAGCACAGTGAAAGGAAGCTTGTTTACTTTAGACACTGCACAAAGAGTGATTTTTTAAGTAGTAAATGGTTGAAAGGATGCCTCCCCTCTGAGGGGTTAGCAGAAAATAAAAGGTACATTGATATTTCTAATCTATGCAAATATCTACTCTACGGGGCATCACAAAGACTTCTTTATATCAGGCAGGATGCAGATCCCAGGTGCTTTAACTATGCCAGAAGCATAGGTAACATCTCCACCTGCGGTGGCTGCTCACTCCAAGAGCAGCTGGGTGAGTAGAAAGAGGTTGTCTCTCAGTAGGCTCCCATGGAAAGTGCCTTCTGCTAATGTGCCAAGCCCCCCCTACTCCCACCCAAATGGCTCCTGCTGTAGCTGTCATCGAGCATGGAGAGGGGTGGTTTCGTTTGTTTTTTCATGTGCTTTATCACAAATTCTTCTAGAAACTTCCAAATTACAGCAATGACAACACGGTGAAACTCCTACTGACACCTTCAGGTTTCAGTGTTTCACCACCCTCATCATAAAGAATTTTTTCCTTACATCCAGCCTCTTTCAGTTTAAAAGCATCACCCCTCATCCTATCGCAACAGGCCCTGCTAAAGAGTATCTCCCATCTTTCATATAGGCCCCTTTTAAGAGCTGAAAGGCTGCAATAAGATCCTCCTGGAGTCTTCTCCAGGCTGAAGAACCCCAGCTCTCTCAGCCATTCCTCACAGGAGGGATGCTCCATCCCTCTGATCGTTTCTGTGGCCTTCTCTGGACCCTTTCCAACAGGTCCATGTCCTTCCTGTACTGCACACTCCAGAGCAGGATGGCGGACTGTAGGTGGGACATCATGAGAGCAGAGTAGAGGGGCAGAATCCCCTCCCTTGACCTGCTGGCCATGATCCTTTGGATGCAGCCCAAGATATGAGTGGCTTCCTCTGGGCTGCAAGCACACATTGCCAGGTCATGTCCAATCTGTCATACCATCTTTTTACCCTTCTCCTCTGGGATACTATCACCCTCCATCCCCCAGCCTGCATTGAATCCAGGATCCTGCAGGCATAATTAGCATTTCAGGCTTCCGACAGTAACGATAAAATGGAAAGAAGTTTGAATTTTCTCAATAAATCCTTACTGTTTCACCTGAATATGAACTTTTTTGTACAAGGATTCCCCCTGTCAGTCCCAAGCAATAGCAAAACACAAATGGTCCAGAGATTGTTTGGATGAGTCAGATGGTCTTCCAAATAAAAATGATTTAGGAACACTGCCTTAGAGCCACTGACCAACCCCACAAGTAAGGCTCCTCTCGACCAACAAAACCTAAAAGCTTGGATCATTTTCCCTCTTTGCAATGACAGCACATGAGGCGCAGTTGCCAGAAGCAGGGAGGAATAGTCAATTCAGGACAAATCTCTCAAAACCAGCTATCAAGCAAAAAATCTATAACCTAATATATAATATATACTACATAATATACAATATATGAAAATATAATATATATTATATATAATATGTATAATATATAATTATATAATATATAAGCCATCTCAATAATTCAATTCTTTGAGTTGTGAGTACTTGTGGATTATGTGTTTGCTGAAGTTTTCTCGGAAGACTTTCCATCATCTTCAAGGAATATCAATCAATCCTGGAAATCCTGGAGTCTACTCTTAACTAAAAGCCTGGACTGAGAGACGGGTTTCACCTCAAGCTCCAGAAATGGCCAAGAAAGCTCAGGGCTGGAAATGTTTTCACCAAGAGAAGGTTACAAAGGCAACAGGTACACTGCTAGCAGTCCTGTCACTTGCTTTGCAGCTTCAGCCTTTGGTGATGGATTGGTTTGGTGGTGGTGGTTCTGCAGCTGCCCAGAAGGAGATGGAATCTGATCACAAGTTCTGCATTGAAGACAGATTTGTCATGTACGTAAACACGAGTCAAATACATAGGCCCAGAGTGGGTGAGTCTAATGCCTACCTCACCATCACAGGTAATTGCATCATGATCAAACCTAATCCTAAAAGCAGCCAGTCTCAATTTCAAATCTGTTTGCTTACCAAAAGTGAACAAAGAAATACACAACCTCCCCACCTGCCCATCTAATCACACTTTAGACTAAGTCTTTCTCCACCACTTGGTTCAGAAGAGTCCTCCATGTCCTCCACCACACTGCTTCAAACGTGAGATTTACTGCATCTACCTAGAATTGCACAGTTGAAGGTTTCCTGCCATCACATCACCTACATCACATCATCACAGCAAAGCGATTCCACACTGCAGGAAGCAAACAAGCAAAAATCTTAACAGGCTATTCTGTACCTGAGATCCATTAGGGAGCTGCTGGGTTTGCTACAGACACTTAAAGAAACACAAGGGGCACTTATAAGACTGCAGCTTATTTTATCAATCACTTTCAGAGAGAAACCCAATTCAGCAGCCACTCCAACTGAGTGTCGTGAAGTGCAATTGTCACTGAAATGTTTTGTTATTACCAACCTGGGAAGAACAAGCAAATATACCTCTGCAGGTGAGCTGTGAATGAGCAATCAGCACTGCAGGCTGCAGCTTGAAGAGGTAATAGCATCCAAGTAGCTACAATGCTACCTTGCACACAGCTAGGCCAGGCTTAGGCTGACAAAAGTGAGCAACAGGCATTCTGACTGCATGTTAAAGGATTCTGAAGGAAAAAGCTATGAGGCTTCCCTCTCCCAACATGTACAAAGCGGGAACACACAGACACAGACAAGCATTGATGTTCAGTCTATTCCCAGGGAAACTGAAGCTTTGTGATGCTTTCAGTCTACTGTTTGGCAAGAATTCTGCACATACAGTAGTCAAGGGACTGCTCGACAGCTGCCACTTGAAGAAGCGAATCTGTCACATCCCACCAAAGTCAATTCTCCAGTGTTCAAAGAAATCCTTTAAAATACATAAACTTCAATATGAAAAATGCAATATAAAGAAAAAGCCACTTTTTTCTCCACTACTTATTTAGCCACACTGACCATGTGCAAGTTTGCAGCAACAGAACACTGTTTTCAGTGCAGATGCTTCCAGCACCCCATAGCCCTCACCCACTTATCCCAGGCTTTACCTTTAGCTGTGCTGATGCAACTCTGCTGTAGACCAGATAAATGAAATAATTCTGGTTAAAAAGCAAACAAGCCCACCCATTTCGGGGTGAGGTGGGCTTGTTTTCTCCCCTTTTTTTTTACATTCAAACACAGCACAGATGTGCAAAAACCACACAGTGATGTGGTTTACAAGAAATAGCCCCTCAAAATAGCTGCATTGTTACAACTGCAGCACAGGGCTCCGAATAAAAGAGCAATTCCCACTCGAGTTGTTTGCAAAGGTACACCCTGAACATAATTAAAGGAATAATGCCCTCTAACAATTTTCCTCCTTTTGTGAAGTGTAAGGGGAAAAAAGTCAGGAGTGGGATGGGCAAACCCCAGAAAAGATGCCAAAGTTCACTTTCAGCAAAGCACAGGCAGACATAAGAGTAACACACAAAAGCTGTATATAGAGGTCCTTTGCCTATGGCTTCCTTTTAATCAATAGTGGGTTACAGAAAAGACTATGTTCACCATGGTCCCATTTAAAATTGAACATGTATTTATGGCTCCCTTTTTGTTCCTGCAGTTGGTCATGTATAATCATTCACCGGTATTGCTTCCCCCCCACAAAACAGATATAATTCAAGAGGTGACTTCTCTAACTTCTCCCCATTTGTGCAATCACCAGGAAAGGAAAGAACCAGATGATACCTAAGCAGATACTGAGTGCCAGAAACGGAGCAACTGCCTGTTCTCTCCCAGCTGTATCACAATAGTGTGAAGAGAGGAAAAGCACATACCTTGTTACCTCCTGCTGCAGTCGGGAAACACTGGGCACGTAGAACATCACCCCAAAGAAAAGCAAAGGCTCATTGGCAAATTTGTCCAGCTGCTTCTTTAGAGGTTTTTCCAGTTCAACCCAGCGGACTTGCTGGCTCTTGCTAAGAAACCAAAGGCCGAAGTAGTGTGTCTAGATAAAGAAAGCAAAGAGTGTCAGTTTACCTTGTTCAGCTAGATCACACACACGCTATCAATGACACAAATGCAAATAAGAACAGATGGCATTGTGTATGTTTTTCCATATGCAAAATCAGAGTAATTTCTTTTTTACTGCCCTTTATTTTTAGGACAATCTTGAAGGCAATGATAAATTAATATTGCAATAAACTTCACGGAGTACTATCTGCCCCTTCCCATCTCTTTCAAGTGCCCTTGAAAGAACTCTAGCTGACGTTGTAGCACAGGTTACATAAATGATTTACAGACAGTGTCTGAGTCTTTGTCTTCATTTACACTGAGCCTTGTGAACAAACAGCAAACACTAGGTCTGAATCAAAGCACAAAGGCTTCAGGAGACTCTGGATCACTGCAGGCAAAGCACTAGGACTCTTCCAACTATGAAATGCAGAATGCAAACCTACATGTATGTGTCAAAGTGTATTTGCCAATAACAGAACCCAATACAGAACGTGTTTACTTTTTTAATGCATTCACAAGGTTTTCTGATGGATACACTTAAAACATGCAGCACCCAAGTTGTTTGCTCTAGGCTTTTACAGAAATACCTGGTTGAAAACCTCAGCCATTTCCTATCCTGTGTAAATCTGTAGTCACCTCCTGTATAAGCCACACAGGACAGTTGCTGGTGGAGAGCAATTAACAAGGAACAGTGTTCGGAACTGGAGCTTCCAATACGACAAATGGGTAATAAGCAGCCCATCCGTCATGAAGGGTTCTATTGAAAAACTCTTCCACCAGTGCATTGAATACACCGATGTACTACTGCAGGCAAATGCATACTGTAACTAAGAGCAAGTACTACAACTACAGATCTGGAGAAAAGGAGAAAAAATGCATTCATATTTAGCAAAGGAACTCATCCCTCAGTTGCTTGGAAATCTGACTGTAGCCCAACTGTGAAGTTTGTTTCAACATCTTCAGTATTTCAGCTGAGATCATCTGGAGACTTCCAGCAGTGCCTTCAATACACGGTACCACTCTGTACTAAACACTGGAATGAAGACACTGTAGCTGCGAGAGGAACTTCTGTGGGCACCAAAACTTGAAAGTGGGATCATTCCTATTCCTGCTTATTTCTCTCATTTTATTTCAGTATAGTTTCTTGGCATTTAATCCAACTATTTCCTATTCCATAAAGACTTTCCAGAACTTTCCATTGGATTAGATTAAGCCTAAAACACACACAACACTTACTGTGGTGCTATAGCTTAAGTGGACAACAGTCCTTCCACAGGCAGTCAAAATCCTTTATATATATGTCATTTTTAAATGAAGATACTTGAAGAAAGACTAGAAAAACCTCTATTTGCTGTTTTATAAAGCTTTCATTTGAAATGACTTTCAATGCCTCCAGAAAGTTTGGCCTTTAAATCAACCATCAACATTTCACCACCTGGATTTTCCACAAGTTCATGCTTTGATATATAAAGTCTTCAAAAGCAGCAGGCCAATTGTAATCACTACTCTTTGCAAAAGCCCCCATCAACAGCTTGGCCAGAGCAGCGTTTAACTAAGGTGATAACCTAATTCAACTTAATTCCTCAGTTAGGCCTGACAAGCATACAGTGAACAGTGCTCAGCCCTTTCTCTTTGAGCTCACTTTGGTACAGTGAAGCAAGAGCATTCCTTTTTTGAAGAGAATCAATACAATATTTCCTTGTAGAATTTAAAGGTATCTTCAATAAATCCATCAATCCAGGGCACAAATAAACCAAGAAGACAGCATCTCCCATAGGATAAACTTAAACCAAACCTAACCAATTCACTGATACATGTCTAATCTCCTTCTGTAGCCATCACTGGATAAAAAGTTCTTACTGACAAGCTCCCCATGACAGTAATTAGATTAAAATGAAGGTGGGAGGTACAGCAGAGATGGCAAAGGAAAGGAATTCACATGAAGGCAGAAAAAAGCAGTGATTTTACCACCTCATAAGGGAAATCCTTTAACGCAGAAAATCTTTAAAATCACTGCAGGGCTGCTCATCTCAACAAGAAACAGTGCAGAGCTGTGGAAACAGATCTTCCATATGACTGTAAAAAGGTGATTCACATCACCTAGGACCCAAAGTTGCCACGGCAAGTACTTGTAAAAGATCTGGCGACTAAAATGATTTGGAGCCTGAAGACTAAAAGAGTTACTCGAGGGATTATGAGGGTATTGCAATTAAACAGCTCAAAAGAGCACAGGAGGGCAGGAGGACAACAGAAGTTTAGATTTGCTACAGAAAGGCACTTCAGGTACCAAATCCAGACTCCTGAATCACTTCCAAGGGTTAAGAACCGACTGAAAGGAATGCAGTGTTTAAGCTTCTAGACTCCAGCAGACACAGTGGGCTGACCACAGCAGCAGGCATTTCATGCAACTGAAAGATGACTTTTCTTTGAAAGCAGCCTGGAGAGGATCAGGCAACTGGAGATGAAGCACAGGGGCTGCAGAGCAGCGCTCGAGTCACAAATGCATTTTGGAGAGACCAAACCAACCATAACCAACACAGTTGTGTGACTATCAGCTCCCTGCCACTAGGAACTTCACTTCCTGAGAACATCAGCATTTTTAACAACCCACAGTGGGAAAGGACTTGTGTAGCCACTACATCAAATGCCTGAAAAAATTCTATTCCCTAAGAACATGAGTAATGCCCAAACAAGAACAGAGCAACATGGGATGGAAATGGCTGGACCATCAAGTTCAGTATGCTATCAAGAGGCATGACTGTCTCAAGGGCCTTATGCAACCCGTTTCATGTATTGCTATACACTTCAGCCCACAAAATATTTTCAGAGTACAGATATCCCACAAATTAGATGAAGGAATATAAAATTAGGATCTTTTCCTCAGTCAGTAGCTGATTGAAAACTCAGTTGATTCCAAAAGCTGGTCCATTTGTCCATCTATACAAAGTAAACCATGACTTCAGTATTCATGGAGTAAGCATCTACGCCTATCCCTGGCAGGCTCTGAAGTATCATGGGCTGGTCTAGCAAAGTGGCAAAGAAAGAGAATGATGCTTCCAGTCACAGTTGACAGACTGATGATACACACTGAAGGAAAGCTTTTCTTAGTGCCAAATGTATGCACACACATCCATCTGACACACACAGACTTTCAGTTGCTACTGAACTGAAGTTGATCTGCTTAACCTGCAATTACACAGAGCTCTGTTAGAAAAGAGTTTACATTCATTTTCCTCTCAAGGTTTAAAAATCTGCCTTACCTACCAAACATGATTCCATAAGTGGCACAAGGAAAGTGGCTTACACTCCTCCAGGACCTGTAGTCCTCTGCTAAAGCAGCAGACAAGAACCAGAGCACCAGCACATCGCAACAACTCTACGGGAAAAGCTGACCCTCAAGATATGGTGAGCCAGGAAAGAAATCTGGATACACAAAACCTGTGCTGAGAAGTCTTCCAAAAGAAGACATTATAGCTGCCACTTCAGAAGGCAACATACTTGCTTGGGACTTAGCTACAGTGCCAAACCCAGAACTACCCCTGCCTTTACGTCAGGCAAAACAAGTAGAATTGTCAACAGCAGATGACAGCCACTTACTAAACCAGCAAATCTCATTCAAAGGGATCCAACAAGACAGGCTCAGTGTTTATTAAAGCATCTGGTTAAGCGGCCAACTAAATATTTATCCTTGATGAAGAGGCAAAGTTCCAGCTCCTCTGGGCTAAAAGCATTAAACCCTGCTATCCCAGGGCTCTCGCACCACTTCCAGCAGCCAAGTGTTCCTAGAAGGTCTCTTGTCCAAGCGCTGCCTGAACCCTATCCTAGCTTTGCTGCAGGACAAGTCAAACCAAGCCAAACTGCAAGGCAAGCTAGCTGCCAAAAACAGGCTTTCAGGAGGACACAGAAAGCAAGGCCAGAACAGCAGCAAATGGCCACCAAAGCAGTCAGCATCTGTCTGAGGTGCTCAGCCCGCTACCATCCTGCAGCACCTCAGTGCTGGAGGTACCGCTGGGAAACAGAGCTTGAAAGAGTAATTTTGGTTGGAGAGGACCTTCTTACCATCCAAACCCCCTTACACCACGTCAGCACATTCCATCTTTGAACTTCTTATCATTTTGCAAATTGAATTAAGAGGAACAAAAAGGAGAAAGAGACGTGGAGTCTCGCAACAGAGTTGCACGGATTACTCTGCTATTTCAAGCAGATTCACTTAGTCTCACTCGAAGGGAAAAATGCCATTACATTGGGGAAAAATATCCTTTTTGTAATCTGTGCATACACATAAAACAGTATAAAATGACATTTCCGACTTTGTCTTTTCTCTCTTTCCCTTCCTCCCCTCTTCTCATCTTTACTTTTTACATAACGCTGGCCTAAGAGCTCATTTCACTGGAAGCAGTAATTGTTCAACTAGGAGACCTGATGCTTTCTAAAGAGCTTTGCTGAAAAGGATAAAACCAGGTTTTACAGTAGTTACATGGCTACACTTTCTACTGACCTATCCCTGAACCCTGACTCAGGCAGGCAGGGAGCTGCATTCCCCAGAGATCAAACAGAAATATGCATAATCCATTAGATACCGTTTTTCAGTCATGTGTATCACAATTGACAGTCCTTCACAACAATGCCTACAGTAATCTCAAGCAGTTCGGCTTTTTAATAGGGGTATGTGGACAGAAGAAGTCGTCTTGATGGATGTATTCCTAACACGAAGGTAAAGCATCAAACAAAAAATGATCTTTTTTGTTAAGAGAACACATACGAAGGACATGGAGCTGCTGGAGCAAGTCCAGAGGAGGCCACGAGGATGCTCAGGGGCTGCAGCACCTCCTGTATGGAGACAGGCTGAGAATATTGGGGCTGTTCAGCCTGGAGAAGAGAAGCTGCCTGGAGACCTCAGAGCAGCTTCCAGTGTCTGAAGGGATGCTGGAGAGGGACTCTTCATCAGGGACTGCAGTGATAGGACAAGGGGTGATGGGTTCAAACTGAAACAGGGGAAGTTCAGGTTAGATCCAAGGCAGAAGTTCCTCTCTGTGAGGGTGCTGAGGCGCTGGAAAAGGTTGCCCAGAGAAGTGGTAAACGCCCCATCCCTGGCAGTGTTCAAGGCCAGGTTGGACAGAGCCTTGGGCGACATGGTCTAGTGTGAGGCATCCCTGACCATGGCAGGGGGCTGGAACTGGATGATCTTAAGGTCCTTTCTAACCCTCACTATTCTAGGATTCTATGAAAGAGGTCAGTAATTCTCTTCTCCCCTAAACACTGAAAGCAGCAACGGATGCTACCAGAATCAACCAGAAAAGGAGATTTTAAAAAAAAGGCAACAATTTCTGTCAAAAACTGCTCTCCTGTTGAAATCTGAACCTTGCAAAATGAGTTCAATGTTGCCAAAACTTTGTTTGGGAAAAAAAAAAAGGCAGGGAGGGTAATGAAAGAAGGGGAAAGTGTTCCAGCAACATCAAAGCATTCTCTTCTGTGTTGTTCAAGTATTTTTCATCTCGAAACACAAACATTTTGTGCTGACATATTTCTTTTTGCATGACACAAATCAGTTTGAAAATGAAAGAAACCAAAGCAATAGAAGAAGCCCGTGGAATTGAACACTGAACAGAACAACTTCCTTTGCTGCTCTACTGCCCAATCTCTTTTCTCTGGAAAATTCTGAAACTTCAGGCTTTGTTCCCAAGTGGAAAAAAAACACATTCCAAAATCAAAACATGCTTTGTGGAAAAGAATGCTGACCCACACGGCACTGCTGTTCACAAACACAGGTGAAGCTCCAGAGAGAGCCATTAGGCCCCAGACTTCTACTCCACCAAGCAGATACGGATTCAAACAGGGGCAGTTCAGGTTAGATCCAAGGCAGAAGTTCTTTACTGTGAGGGTGGTGAGGCACTGGAATGGATTGCTCAAGGAAGTTGTGAATGTTCCATCCCTGGAGGTGTTCAAGACCAGGTTGGACAGAGCCTTGGGTGACATAGTTTGGTGTGAGCTGTCCCTGCCCAAGGGAGAGGGGTTGGAACTGGATGATCTTAAGGTCCTTTCCAACCCAAATCATTTCATCTTTCTATAAGCCCACAAGGAATAAGAGGAGAACCACATCATTCATTTAACTCCTTTTTGCACTGAAGGGAAGGACCTGACCTCTCTGTGAGGACACCCTAAAGCAGCACCAATAGAAGAAAAAGAATAAAAACAAAGGAAAACAAGTCATTTCTGGGAAATGCTCACCCCTAGAAGGGAAGGGGGAAGATTATTCTACCAAAATCTACATAAAATCCAAGGAAGAAAAATCATCATGCAATATTCAGACTCTGCCCTGTTCCTGACTACTCACACACAGAGTGAGATTCTTTTCTCATTCTTTATCATTACTGATGTACAAAAAGGGATTTTTGTTTGGTTTTCATCTGCACTAGTTATTTGTATGCCAGGCTCCAGCTGCCAGCATTACCATGAATGTCTTTCATTTGTTGCTCCATTGCTGTGGAACAACAAACGTAAGACACTTCAAGGTTACCTAGTTGATTCTATGACGATTAGATTTCCCAGCTGTGCATAGAGAAAGCACCAGCCAGGACAGTCATGATAATGCAGCAACTTCCAAGCGGGGTTTTTAACTTCTGATTTGCAAAAGCCCAGAAGTATGCAGGATGCATGTAAGGAGTCCATAGAAAGTGAGATAATACAGTTCATTTGTGCCATGCATGTTGGAGAGAGATTTTTATAAAACATCTCAACGCTCAGAATAACACCGAACTCTACAGCGAGAAGTAGACAATAAAGGATTTCAGTCTTTAAGAAAGTAAGACTGAGTTATTCACCCTTTTCAGAAGCATTGGGAATGTAAAAGCAGCCTTTCAGAGTTTCAGATGTGAAATATTTCAGTTAAACAAAATGAAGGAAAAAACCACCATCCTCAAACTGTTACAAGTTGCCTTGGTGTTAACACAACTGTTGCTTCTCTCTGAAACAAGAATAGGAAGGTGGACACTTAAAAGCCAGTGATTTCCCTCCCACTGGCATAATTCAGTCACCAGCGCTGGTGGAACCAGGGTTAGGTTCAGTCAAGACTTATTGTAACTCAGCCATTGGCATCCCAGTTCAACAAGTAACACCCATCGCTTTCTAAGAGAAGAAGAAAGTTCATCTTCACACTACAAGAGCTCTCAGAGCTCTGATGAATGAGCAGCAGCGCATAACCCCAAGTGCTGTTCTGCCTTCAGTTTTCATGCAGCCAGAGTATGCTTGCCCAAGCTCTAGCTCCGAGAATACCACGACTGAAATGAACAGCTTGCCCAACTGGGATCAAAACGTGTCAGATTATACACAGTGACACACGGTCTTTCCCAAGATTCTCTTACCTCACGTAACTCCAGCCTCTGAGCGACAGCTTCCAAGCACTCCTGCCCCGTGCTCTCCACGGAGAGGGTGCACTCGATCACATTGCTGTCCAGCAGACGGATCCTTGTCACAAAGCAGTTCTTGCTCAGGACGTTGTAGCGCCTGGTCCGTCGCAGCTTCAGCCCGAAAGGCATGGCTGCTGGCCTGGAAGGCGGCCCCTTCCCTGTGCTCTTCCCAGAGTTATCAGCACCCTTGTCGACTCGCCTTGAAGGCTTCTTCAAGTGCCACGACTCTCCTCCAGAAATAGAGGTAGCTGTCCATTCCCAGGGAGAGCTTCAAGGGATTCCTGCAACAGACATACAAATCCGTAGAGTTAAGTGTGAAACAAGATGTTCCTAAAGTTCAGCGCAAAAAAGCTTAAAGGAAAAGAGTCACATTTTAAGCCATAAACTAAACACCTCCATGCACAGGACTGCCAGGCACTTACACCTCCCAGAAGAACACCTCATACGTCTTTCAAAACTCTCTTTTGGCACTGAATGCAAAGCACAGATTTAATTGCAAAGCCCTTCTTTGAGAAGCTCAGAACAAACAGCAACTCTTCAGGGCAGGCATCCAGAGGTGCTAACTCTCCCACCATTACCCCCACCACAGGGGTCCATAACATAATCTTCAAGTTAAGTTTTGGTGCCCTCGGGCCAGCTTTGAAAGCTAGCTTAAAAAAGAGAAGGAATAGAGGCATTTAAAAGAGGTGTGATTCTGAAAGAAGAAAGGCTGGCTGCAGCCAGCAGGAAACGCACCTCTGAAAAAATAAACCCCCAAGTATGCATGTGAAAGGCAAGAAGCATCCAAGCCATTTCAGAGAAGGCTCCTCTGATGCAATCCCTGACATGTTGCTCACTTCCAGCTCCAAAGCAATTCTGTATTTCACCCTTTCAGGTGGAATGAGTAACTGCAGGAAGACAACTGTCAGACACCTCGATAACACTCCGTGAGAGGGAGAGAACACATACTCTAGACACTGGTTCTAATGACTACTGATATTTATCAGGGACACATGCAACTGTGAAGCCAAAATACAAAGTAGACAGAAGAAGCAGAGATACCGAAAAAAGGACATTTAGTGGATCTGTGAGATCCACTTCTCTCTCAAAAGCTTAGTTAGGAGCAGGTCCAAGCTAAACCAAACCAAAGCATTTACAGCTTTAAAACGTCACTTTTCACGTGCAGAGAGGCATGGAGTAAAAAGCAAACTACTTGCTACCAAGCCTTCCTGGTTCCATTTGAATATTCTGGAGCAAGAAGTGAAGGGACATGAAAGCTGGCATTTAAAAGTCCACTCCTTGTAACAAATAGTACTGCAAACAAAAGCTACCTCCCATTTCCTTGCTGCTTAGGAGAAGTCCTGAAGAGCATTGCCAGCAGAGTAGGCATCATTTAGCCCAGTGTGACGTTTCAAGCAGATATTAGTACATTGCTTACGTGTATCATCTGGCAGAGAACTGCATGACTCGGTTATTTTCACTTTTTACTGCATGTAGTTGCTATGGAGATCATTAAAAGCAGCCCAACTGACTACAGGGATTATCGTTATACTAGAAACAGAACCATCACGTATTTGAGTCAGTGTATTTTCCAAAGCCAGTATATCCCCATGCTTATTAGGGGGTTAAAGCAACACAAAACAAACCCCAAAACACAGAAACAGAAAACCACAAGCAACCCTCTCACTTAGGTGTGTGACTACCCTGGTAGCCTACTAGCTTCACCAGAGCAAAGCCTAGAGACTTTGAGAAGGGGCTTTGCTATTTGACTGAAGTGCAAACAAACCTATCACATTAGCTCCTGTAGTTTAATCTCCCATTCTAACTTTCATGGGGTCAGAAATAATGTATTATTTTCATAGGACTGCATGAGAGAGCTGTTATACCTTGCATGCCTAACATCAGAAGCCATCCAAGACACATGAATACATCTTCACAACAACCTGGTGACCCATGACTCAAACAAGAGGAATTGAAACAAACATTAGCCAGCTTGTCCAACATCACTCAGGAGGATGGCAGCAGAGCTGGGTACTAAAACACACAGGCCAAGCTACTGCTTTAACCCCATGTCAACTATTTGGCAATTATCTTGCCGACAAACGTATCCAAAACTGCAGCATGAGGTTGAAAAGTGGGAAGTATGGAAGGAAATTACAGAGAAGGAAGGGTGTGGAGGACTACATCTTATCAAGAACAGCATTTGTGTTCAGTCTCTGGCTTTGCAGATTATTCTAAGCCAGACACATGGGGAGTTTTAGCTAGCCTAAAAATAACCCCTTCCCTTTCATTACTGTTAGCTGCACACATCTCTTTGCAGAGTATGAGCCATCCTCTATACAGTAGTTGTACAGTTAGTAGCAGCCTAAAGATGTTCTTCACTGTGAGGATGGTAAGGCACTGAAACAGGTTAGAACAGGTTACCCGAAGAAGCGATGAATGCTCCATCCCTAGCAGTGTTCAAGGCCAGGTTGGATGGTTGACATGGTCTAGTGTGAGGTGTCCCTGCCCATGGCAGGGGGGTTGGAACTAGATGATCTTAAGGCCCTTTCCAACCCAAACCATTCTATGATTCTAAGAAATCAATGTCAGTTTACAAAAAGTCAATGTGATTGGCCTTGCTGACCAGGCACAAGGAACGCTACAGCTTTCTGAGGATAAGCCGTCCCAGAAGACATGTGTGCAAACATGCTGTTCTGGAATAAACCCACTAATTCTTGTACAATGGCAATGTTGACATGGATTGCAAATGAATTACTCTATCATAAACAAGGATATTTCCCTCCCTTTTCCAAAAGCAGTAAAGTATCAGGCGTTTTCCTTTAACTCTGCTGAAGGTGATGAGTCAGGCATACAGATTTGATAACAATGCACTTCGTGCCACAGGGTTTGGGGTACTTTTTCACTTCACTTAAATACACATGAATGCCTGATGACAGCTGTTCAGTACAACTTGTCACACTTAGTTTGCACTTAAAGAATGAATCAAGACAGCTCGAAATGGCTCCGATCAGCCCAGCCTGTGGCAACGATTAATTTTCAATCCAATGCACATGTCTAACTTTCCTGTTTACACTTCTTCTGGATGACCAACTTCCCGTTTGGGTTTTCTGGTAAGCTTCCTAAAGAAGATCTCGAAGGCCCTGGTTACACACAGGTTCCTAAAGCAACCAGTGGTTTTTGTTTGTATAATCTTAAAAGCATCAGGAGCATCCATTTTTACTCACAGTTATTTTGCAGACAACTGAGAAAAGAAGATGATGACAAGAAACAGAAGGGTTTGGTCTTTCAAGTGAAGGATTATTCCATTACAGGATCTCCTTTCCTGGCTAAAGGATTGCCGAAGAGCGGCAATGTCCCCAGCCAAGCTAACCAACTATGAAGGCGTCCACAACATTTCTCAAACTCACACTTTCACTTAAAACCAAATAAAACCAGTGAAACTAAAGCAAGCCTCCAAACGGCTCATCAAATAAACATGAACTTATTCTAATTCTAAAAAAGGATTTATTTCAAGTGTGAAAGACATCAAGATGACAACTTTTAAGCTGATACCTTCTATTTAAGGATTTGTTTTTCTGAAGAGAAACTAGACTGAGCTCTTTACAAACTTGGGTTTTTTTTCCTTTAATCTTTTTGTTCCATGTTTCGATTATTTTGGATACTTTCTTCTACGGCTAGAAAGCAGCTTAAGGATGGAGCCCAATACAAAACATCTACATTTCAGCTCAAGACAAGCTTACCTATCTCACTCTACTTCACATGGAAGCCTTCCCAGCATACTGCCTGTGCAAAGGCAGCAGATATGGATGTATGATCTATCCAATGGCAGTTCAGTCTCTCATAACATCACTGCATCTTGCAAGGGAAGAGAGAAGACATCACAGAATCATAGTTTGGGCTGTGTTGGATGGGACCTTTAAAGCTCATCCAGTTCCAACCCCCTGCCACGGGCAGGGACACCTTCCACTAGAGCAGCTTGCTCCATGCCCCATCCAACCTGGCCTTGAACACTGCCAGGGATGGGGCAGCCACAGCTTCTCTGGGCACCCTGTGCCAGCACCTCAGCACCCTTACAGGCAAGAACTTCCTAATATCTAATCTAAATCTCCCCTCTTTCAGCTTAAAGCCACTGAGTACTTGCGCAAGAAGTCCTTCCCTGGACAAAAGAGTTTTCAGTTGGTACCACTCCCCCATCGCTCAGCAACAGAATACAGTTATTCACACAAGCAGAGGTAAGAAAACACACTCATCTTGTATAACAAAGAATATCTCCCAAGCACAACCTGGGCACCAAACTGAAACAGCTCCAAGCTGCAGATGGCACAGCTGTAATGGTTTGGGCAGGAAAAGGCTAATCATGACCTGGAGCAATAACACTACCTATCAGCAACCAGCCTAATCATGACTAGTGCAATAGCACTTACCTATCAGCAGAGCCAGCTCTGCAAGAAGAACTAGGTCAGATTCACACTGTGATATGTAACACAGAATTAGTTCTGATTTTTAAGAACATTTACTTAGTTTCTGTATGAAATACAAAACCTCCTTATGGATTTAAATTTCCTTACGCAGATAAAGATGCGTGCCTTTCCAAACCAGTATTTTTCTTTCCTTTATGAGACATTACAGTGAAACCAGGTCAAACCACTAGCACACACAAAGCAAACCGATGAATGTCTTAGGACTTTTCCAAACCTAAAACCAAAGAAGGTAGAAACAGGAAAAATTCTTCCTTCATTCCCCCAAAGCCAGCTGGGGCTGGCCAGATGTTAGTACTTTTAATAGACAGACTGGGGGAGCAAGGGAAACCACTATGTGTTTCAGGAGGAGGAGGCCATGGCACAGAAGCTGCTTTGTGTGGCGAAGGGCACTGCTCCAATCACAGGGCACTCTCCTGCTTCCTTAAACTTCTTTAAAGGCCAGAAGAGAGAAAGACTTCTTCTCTCAGGACATTTCCAAGTACACGACTTGCTCTTTGTTACAGAGTTAATACATTGAACCACGCTGAAAGGAGCATCCGATAGGAAAGGCGCTGAAAGCAGAATGCTTGCTCTCACTTCATTTGCTTCTGTGGGTAACTTCTGAAACTCCAGGAAGACAGTGATTACTGTCAAACTGCAGCCTGTATTTACCAACAGCACATGGCAGCCCTCCAGCATTCCAAGACTGCAGGAGCAGCAGCACACCTAACAGAAGTATGTAACCCTGGGCTGGGCCTGAGACCACAGCATGTGATGCAAGCGGCAAGGGATGTGCTAGCCTACAGTTTTAGGGAAGAGTAACAGCGTGCAGGAGACAGGGAGTCTGGCACAACCCATCTCCATCTAGCCGAGTTCTGTCTAGAGGAGGAGATCTCTCTCTGTGGAATAGCTTTCTCTGCCTTGACTGCTCTCATGTGAGAGTTTCATGCAGGTAGAGCATGGTGTGGTGTATTTCTGCGCCTGGCGAGGTGTCCGCATCCCACCCAGTTATGAGTGGAATTCCCATAAAGCCTGGTAAACCCCCAGGAGCCAAATCCATCTCTGCAGAGATTAAAGGGGGTTTTAACCCTTACATTATACAAGCCTTCTGCTGCAAGGCCACTATTTTCAACTACTTGCTTATATAGTCCCTGACAAGACATGGACCTCATCTTCAGGCATTTAAATCTGCAGGAGATTTAGGTATTACCCTAATCCATGTAGTAATAAACCCAATACTTGTGTACACGAATAGATGCCAAGGGCTCTCTAAGACATACAAAGTAGAAGATGACTGCTACTGCTGCTACCACTGTGCACCATCAGACACCAGTACACAGTGGCCAAAGATTCAAAAATCACAGTTACAATTCTACTTTCCCAATTCCATCACAGCTTTCCCTTCCCAGGAAAATATCCATTTTCCATCAGATCCATCTTTGCTGTAGCAGAGATTTTTTATCAAAGCCACTGTGTGTTTTCACACAGTCATTGTACCTGACTTGGGTCAGATTCTGCTTTTAGTAGCCTAAATAAAATGTCCAGAGAGGTTTAAATGAAGTCAAAAGAAACACTTTAATTTGGGACAGTTAAAATTCTACCCTTTCTTCCCTTTTGTCACAATACCTCCAAGAGTATGTACTCACTGACTCTGAAGCGCATAAATGTTAGTAGGTGCACCGCTGTTATTCCCTTCTCCCATGCTAAAGCACCATTCTGTGAAAACACCATTCTTGTGCATCCACAGAACTACAGTTGTGTGGACACATCTATCAGGCAGACAAACACCCATTACTCTTCAGCATCAAGGTCCACATGTAACAAGCATTTTTGTGGATCTAAGTGTCCAACAGCCTCTATCACAGAAAAGATGTGAACTTCCCAAACACAGATGAGAGCCTTATCCATAATTTCCTTATTCCTCACTCCAGAATACCCTCAACAGGTCTTTCTAACTACTTATGAAGGATTCTTTGAGTTAGTGTAAGCATTCAAGTTAGGAGTAACATAACTAAATGACACTGGGGGTGCCATTGCAGTCAGTTTTAGTCCACAACAACGTGAGTAATGAAGCTGGAGTTTTTACCATTCACCTGAACACCTTGCGTTCTAAAGCCAAAAACCCCCAATGAAGTGAAATGCCAGACCCCAGCAGTTTTCCTTCGAGTAGGAAAAGCTGCCTGCCTGCCCATGCCAAGCGTCTGCAGCAGCTCCACCTCTCCGCCATGGCAGGTTTTAGATCACCAGGGTACAGCAGTTGACTATTTACAACCTCACACCTTGGCTATGTTATTGCAAGACCTCAAACTAGAAACAGCCAAGAGTGATTGGTGCCTGGATGGCACCGGACCAAGGATGCAGTTTTGCCCCTGAGGCAGTCTCATCCAGGAGCTCCCTACTGCCAGGAATGAGAGGAAACTCCTGCTCTCTTCCCCACTTCACATCTCTAACTCAGTAAAATGGGATCCTTTCAGCTTGGTTAGTGTGCTTAAACAGCTCATGGTGGAGCCCAGCATGAGCAGCTCACCCGGCACAGGGGAGAGAGCAGAACCACACACCTCAGAGGAGGAAGAATAAGAGCAGTGCTGCATTCATTGACAGCAGCTGGTCAGGTCAGCTGGGCAAGTTCTGAACTCACAGCCTAAGGCTCCTGGGCTCAGCAGGCGAAGGAGCTTCCTAGAACATAATCCTATTCTTCCTCTACGGCAAAGCTATGGTAGAATAAAAGTCTAAGAATAAAATGTGAAGCAGCCAGCTGATTTAGATAGCACTTTTTTTACCCCAAATAAAGCAATTCATTCTGTAATTGAATGCCCCTAAGAAAAGTTATTATTACAGACTCCGGATGGGCTGTATCTTCAACATGGACAAACCATTCAGAAGAAGAGAAGTCAGACCAACACTGGTATTTGGGCACATCCTTCTTTCAGGCTTGGTACTACACCAGCTGTCTAAGAAAGGCACCAAAAGCACAAGTTCCTGCACCCTAAATTTTCACTAAATACTTCTTAGCAATCAAATATCATGGAAACTTAACTGTTACTGTAAGGGTCAACTATTTTAAATCAGTTACATTCAGATGACTTAAAACCTCTCAGGAGAGTTGATTGGATTCTTCACTTTGTGTCCCTATATTACCCCCCCCCCCCCACCCCCCCCCCGGCTACAATCAGTAGCAACATCGTATCAGTGCCATTTACTTTTCCTTTCAGCTAGTCATCTCTGTGAGTTTTCAGCTCCTTCAGACTTGTTTGAGCTACAGTGATTGGAAGAGATTACATTTCCTGCTAAATGTGATTGATAGCCATATAAAACCATTATAAAACAGTGACAGATATGCCTAGTTAAAACCACAGAAAAACTCCTTACACTGTGTTTTCATTAGTCTCTCATGTTACAAAGACATGAGTAAAACTTAAGTTCTGAACACAGGATAACATGAAGAAGCAATAGCTCTAACAGAGGCAAGTGTCAAGAGTAAAATCATACACCCCAGTGCATTCACACTAGTTAAACATCCACCAGCTGGTGCTGGTTATTCTTTGATTTCAACCAATGGGATAAAAAGTTTGTCAAAAATGAAGACAACAGAAGTTCAAACATCACCTATCCTGCTTTAATGAAAAAAAATAGCTGTTCTCAAGCATGCAGTTCATGCAGTGCTGCCCTCACATGAGACCCTGCTGGGTAATATGGTCCCAGCGAAATATGGTCCTATGCATTTAATAAAGGTGTGCTATTCTGCTCCTGCCTTTCTTCTGATGTGAATGTGGCTTATACATGTGAGTCTCTACAACTTCTGCTCCAACAGTGGGCATGCCTGTGTACCTCTCACTGTGGTTTGCTTCCTTTCATATACATATTTTGGAAAATTATAGTCTTTAAAATGAACTGAAATTGGGAAAACATGAGTTAGAACTACAGATTGCTAAAATGCATCATCCTGCCCTTAACTCTAAAGGCTGCAAAAGTCTAAAAGGTACCTACCTTATTTAAGGAAGTTCCAACATATTGGCATTCCTTGACCCACAGGGAAAGAAAATGTTTCCTTAACAAATCTGTCTTGTAAAGCCCAAAGAATCACACATATAACTGAGGGAGAAGGGAAAAATCAGCAGGAAGCACTCAACTTGCAGCATATCAAATGTCAACAGCATGACTGCTCCAACTCTACCATTTTCCTTATGGATGCAGTGCTACTCTCACTGATGTCAGTAACCAGACTGGCACCAAATGAAGTGAGACCCATACCTGCAGGCTTATAGTAACAATAAAATCTTACCCAGTTTCTGGAAGTTCAGAGCAATGGCGTACATTCCCAAGAGAGGCTCACTTGATCCCATACAGGTATTCATGACTGAATCAGGATAATGCAATGGAGGAAGTATTGCTTCAGGTAAGCGAGTGTGATGGGATGGAGGAGAAAGGAAGTGGGGGGAATAACACAGTAAAAGTATGCACACTGTACATCCTAACTCACAACTGAGCACATTTAGTTACATAAGTAGATATTTCATCCACAATCATAACATGAACTTCTGCACTTGCATGGAAAAAAGCCTCTCCATGACTCAAAGCATTAAAACATCGATGCTACAAAATGCTGCTACAAAATGGAAATAATTCCTTCAAGGAGGATTATGAAGAAAGTAACCCTGTTATCTTTACTGAATATAGGCCTTGATGTAAATCACAGAGCCATGGTCTATGAATAACGGTGTTTGTTTCGACAGCAAAACACCTCATCTAAAATACAGAATAGCTGCCGGAAATGAGCTAACAGGACTTTTCTTTCTGTAGTAAGGGATTATTTTCCAGTGCCCACTGTGTGGGCTTAAACACCAGCCTGAAAGAGTCAAAATACTGAGAAGAAAGATTTATGGCTAAAGGCAGGGTTGGGGGGGGGACGGGACCTGCTTTGAAGCGACTGACTCCTTTGACTGGTGCCTCAGAACCACAGGGCTACAAAGGGACCCCTCTGTGAGCAGCCCTTGGCGCTCTTCCTTCATCTCTGCTGCAGATCGCACTGATAAACAAGATTTGAACACAATTACCTGGTATCAGGGAGTTGGACAGCAGATAGGAGTTATTATTAACAACAGATGGCCTGTTTTTGCCTAAGAACTTTCAACAAGGAAACTCTTACGCCTCAAATACTACTCAAGCTATCAATGGGAATCCTTCAACACTAGTATGTTTTCCAAAAGTTTTCAAAGGAGTTTGGGAGGAAAATTACACATATAATTCCACAGCATTCCAATAAGTGCTGCTAGCTGCACTGACAGAGGAAGGAACTGTACAAACTCGGATTCCATATTGTTTCATTGTAAAAAGGTGTGATTTTTTTCTTTACTTATAACAGCACTATAATTGATAGGTTTAGATTGGCTTCTTTCCTCTAACATACTATTTGTCATTAATTCTCCTCAAGAGAACAGCTTTGCACTGAAGGCTAGTAAAACTGTTAGTTTTGGAGTACAAAATACAAGTTGCAGCTTTTTACACAAGATCACTGTAATAAATTGTAAAACCTGTGGCATGCCATTCTCTGCTCAGCTTTCAGAACAGTGCTTCAATAAACTCTTTGCCACCATTCCCTATAAGCCCGGACAAATTACTCACCCTTTTCATATGATGATAGCTTCATTTGGAGTCATACTTGACGTTATCAGCTTTTAATGAGATTACAGCCCAATTCTTGTTAGCCGACTCTATGAGAGAAGGCAGCTGCTTTGTAACACTTCAGAGGGAAAAAAAGCTTTGCAGAAAGTTTTAATTTAGCCATGAGTCAAAAGGAAAATTTTCTTTAAAAGAGCTTTATTCTCTGTTCACACTAATCCATTTTTATGTTAGCATTGCAGCATGACTAGAACGCAAAGACCAAAACTGACTTGTAAGTTGTGACCCTCCCTAGCTCACAGAATAGACTTTGTATATTGAAATGGAGAGACAGAAGCATTAACATCTAACATGACCATTTCACGGGTTTGCTGTTCTTTACAAGCAATTCAGATTTAAACCACATAGTTTAGCCTGGCTTTCAGTTCTCATATGGAAAAAAGAAACCTCCACCTAAACACAACTTGCACAAAATCAAAACATCTTCTGTATGACCACAGGTAGGTGTATTTATTGTACATGTATATCAAAAGTGGCACAAAACGGCCTTTGATCCACCGTAGTGGCCACTGAAGTTCTACTGAATGCAGACAAATACGAATATAGGACAGATTACTTAAGTTTATTTTCTTACAAGTACAAAACCTAAACACTGGGACAGAAGAAGGTGGAGTAAAATAAAAATGGTTAAATAACCCTGCTGTTTATATGTTCTCTCTTTTGGTATCTTGTATTTGAACATACAGCAGTCTAAGGCGATGAGGTATCCCTAACATTTACACTCAGCATTAACTGCAGTGCAGGGAGAAGCAAGAGAAGAAACAAGGAACAGAAAGCGAGTGCAGCCCTTCCTGTAATTCTGTCTCTGGTTAGCAAGTGGGAAGCATTTTGTTTCTTTAACTTGAAGCCTGATATACGTATTCCTCTGCAGCTTTATGGGGGCACGGCCAACAGATCACACTCATTCTTAAAGGAGCTCAATGAACAGCACAGCAATCTCATAAGCTAGGAGATGAATAGCAAGAATAGAATCATACAATCAAGGGGGTTGAAAAAGGCCTTTAAGATCAAGTCCAACCTTTACCCCAGCACTGCCAAGGCCACCACTAAACCATGTCACTAAAGGCCTCATGCAAAAGTTGCTGTATGTGATGACAAAAAGGGAGAAGACAAGACCGCACACGATGCTGTCCTACAGCAATATCTACTGCATACAAGGCAACAGTACCAGTGGAAGGGAAAAGGGAAGTGCTGCCGCCAAGCCGGCAGGGCACTGCGATTCCATCCGAGCTGTTCAGCACTGCTGAAGTTCATCATTTCCATTTGCAGAGAGAAGGCTCCAAGACAAATGTGCCGAGAATTAACTGCCTTTTCCATAAAATGATTAGCTGTGCTTTTCTGAAAGAGTTACTACGGACCAAAAGGCCACAGGGTAATTATTTACGGCACTGATGCCAGGCATGAATAGACAGATCAAGCCATTCCAAATGCCACATAGAGGAAGGAGCGAGAAACCCCTGCAGTTTGTTGACCATCCCCACGAAGAACTCCAGCTCTGCTCTTCCTTCTTGGTACTGACAGACTACAATGGAAATACAAAATCAGACTCAAGACCTTCAGTTTTCCATTTCCAAGTTCACACTTCTCTACTTGACAAGAACAAAAAAGAAGGAATGAAGCCCACCTGCTGAAGACAGCAGGCATTATGAATCATGGAATCAACCAGGCTGGAAAAGCCCTTTAAGCTCATCAAGTCCAACTGTTCCCCAGCACTGCCAAGGCCACCACTAACCCATGGCAGGGATGGTGACTGCAGCCCTGCCCTGGGCAGCCTGTTCCAATGCCTGAGCACCCTCTGGGGAAGGAATTGTTCCTCATCTCCATTTAAACCTCCCCTGGCACTACTTGAGGACGTTTCCTGTTGTCCCATCACTTGTTACTTGGGAAAAGAGACTGACATGACATTGCCTTGCTTTGGAAAGGTATCCAGCTCAATTCTGACTGCAAGCTATGGGAGCTGTACAAACCACTGTCCTGCATCTCAGCGTAAGGAGAGATTCTAACCTGCTCTTGTGGGAGGGAGCCTGGAGGCAGCAGAGCCCAGCCTTCACTCTCAAAGAGGGAACAGGATTGCTGGGAAGGAGTTTTAAGTATGCTCACGAAAGAAAGCACAGCTCCTATCTTCCCAGGGCCCCCCCACTGCAGAATACAGGACACTCAGTCCAAAAGTATTTTCAGTGCCTAAATATAACACAGGCATTCACATAGCATAAATAGGAGAATCCTTCTGAAGGGCTATCTTCAAAACAACCTCCATTCAAGTAAGATTAAAGTTCAAAGTCATATACTGGCATGTCACATTCAGGAAATCCTTGTAAGAGTAATGAATTTATTGTTATTCTACCTGGCTATTTTTATAAAGTTTCTGGAAGCAAGAAACACGTCATGTGCTTAAATAACTACTTGTCTACTTTTGTGTTCCTCTCAGTGACAAGGCAAGAAAATGTAATGGAATACGGTTTATCCTCATGGGATTTCACAGTATCAGTTTTCATTGGCAGCCATGGATTACATACCCCCAAATCACATTTTTTCAGTCTTTCTTCTCAACTTTTGATATATAAAGTTGTCAGAGTAAAATATTGCTGGCCCTTAACACTGCAATTTATGCCAAAAATAATATGAAGCTATTCAAATCATGAAGACAATTGAAAAATAAATACTTCAAAACATCCAAGCGTAAACATTACGACTGGATCAAGGTAAAAAAGGTTTCATAGGAAAGCTGAGAGGTAAAACACAAACATGACACCCACACCAAAACAAGCCAAACAACAAACCCTCACAGATAGAAGACTGACAGAAAGGAAGTGTAAAAGACAGTTCAAGAACCTGCTTCTTTTTGTATTCCTCCTACACCATCAGGTGTTCTGGGAGAGGAAATCAATCATCATTAACTTCCAAATAAAGTGTCACTGGGGACAATTAAAGGCCATGCTATGAAAGGATTTATTCATCTTTCTAACCACATTATCCCATCTGAGCGACCAGCTCCTGCAGGACATGGTGTTAGCTGTTCACAGCTATTGGAAGTGGTAGCCCAGCTGAATCATAAATAACCTGGAGTAACATAAACTCTTAGAAGTGACAGGCATCTTCAGATCTCAGTGTAGCAAATGCGTGCCAGCATGGGAGATGCAGCATCCTGACACAAGCTACTCACAACAGACAATTCCCAAATCCCTCCTTACTACCTCCAAACGGTCACGCAATCACTTTAACTGGCATTAAGATGCACGCATTGGCAGACACACATCTTCTGACAGTGACAAGGGCAGCACAAAATCTGCTACTATGCTTTCACAAGGAAATTAAATATATTAGCAGAGCCACAAAGCCAAGTTCATATGCAGATTCCTTCTTTGGGTCACTGGGCTGGACAACACTTTGGCTGCTAAGACTCAAATAGCACCCTCTCCTTACCATGATGTATGAAAGTATTTAGCCTTACAGAAGAAAGTCGGGTTTCTTTAGAATTAGAGCAATGGGAAAGTTAAGTTTTTAAGTTAGAAGGGAAAAACTCCATCACTTTGCCAGCGTAAAGTGGAGAGAGAGTGGGAGAAGAAGGAAAAAGGCTGGCAAGGATAAGCAAAGAACACAAAGAAAACATTTCTTCAATGCAGATGGGAAAGTGCAGTAAAAACTTCCCAGCTGTTGGCTGATTTGTCCAAGCTTCAAGTGTTCTGAAGAAGTAAAACAGCGGGTGGCATGAATCCAATGTAACATACAGAATTTAGAAGAGCAGCCTCTTCCCTTAAACTCCGTCACCTATTCAGGCTGCGCTTTTCTCCCACTGCAGTCAAACCCCATTTACCTCTTTTTTGTAGATAACTAGTAAACACCACTGATCAAAACAAAGCCAGAAACCACCTCAACTCTAATTTATGTTTTAGCTCCTTCAGTGCAGAGGTGCAACATAACTACTCATAAGCCATTTTTGAAAGTCAGACTAATCCATTTATGCAGGGTTTTTTTATTCAGAGCAATTATATTACTCCATGAAAGTAAGTTCACATTAGAATCATAAAATCATAGAATAGTTAGGGTTGGAAAGGACCTTAAGTTCCTTAACTTTAACCATCCAGTTCCAACCCCCTGCCATGGGCAGGGACACCTCACACTAAACCATGTCGCCCAAGGCTCTGTCCAACCTGGCCTTGAATGCTGCCAAAGATGGAGCATTCACAACTACCCTGGGCAACCCATTCCAGTGCCTCACCACCCTAACAGTATCCCTATCACCCAGTACCTCAGAGAAGTAAGAGCCATGTATTTGTGTACAAAAGAGAACAAATACTACAGTAGTTTCAAGAAGTTAACAAGGTGAAGCAGCCTGTTCTGGAATCAAGACTGCCCACCACTCCAGACACCAAAGAGCATCCCAGTTTCTCACTTTAGCTGTCCTTGGAACAGTCTTAATGCAACTTAAGAGGTTCTAGAAAACAAAATTAACTACTTTTATAGCCAAGAAAAGCGTTAAAGTACTATATAATTTCCTACCACTACTACAGCTACCTCTGGTGTCCTAAGACAAACTGCAAGCAAGAGAAGATTGTCTGCAATCTTGAGAATTAAAGATAGATGTTCAGGCAAGATGACCTACATTAAAGAATGGTCCATGCAGTTGAGGAGGTTCAAACACCCACTCTCAGCTGGAGAAACAAAACAGGAATGCAATACAAACTCTCAAGTGGTATTAAAGTCATGTGCCCTTGCTGTATCCCATATATAGCTAGCTTCCCTTCGTAGGGTGGTACCCTGAATGCTGCACAATGACAACAGAGGAAGAGTCTGGCTGCAGACATTAGTATAAACCTGGTTTTATAAGTATTGTTTTCCTTCTACAGAACAAAGACTGAAATACTCCACATAACATTTTATCCTCCTGTAACTGAAGAATACAGCATGCAGACTTCCTGTAATGGAACACACTTTTCTTTTCCATATGCAACTGAAACTGCCAAGTTCAAACAGAGAAAAATATTGCATGTATCCATGGATATCTAATTTTAGAAAGACAAACAGTTCTCCTGCTCCAGCAGCAGGGAAAAAGATGGTCAGAAATAGTTATTACAAGCCCTATGGAAAGGAACTATGGCAGTTCGTGACACGGGCAGAAGGTGGTAAGGACTGAGTTGGGCAAGTGCCCATGAGGGAAACAAGGCTTCAGTGGGCTCTGCACCTGAGATGACTGACTACAGTCGAAGCCACCACATCTGACTGCCAGCTTGACAGGCTAATTTGTCTAAAACACAACTGCTTTGAGAAGAATAATGCCTTCTGAGCCCTTGCAGCCATTTTCAAGCTCTATGTCATGTTAGTAAGCACTGAGATTGATGTTACTATGACTCCACGAATTTGGCCAGATGTCTTCAGAAACTTAACCAGGGGATTTTCATATCTAGAATCTGAGAGCTAGATAGTTTTACTGCATGCAAGCACACCTTCATCACATAGTATAGCTCTTGCAACCAAAAAAGCGTAAAATCCAGCATGTGAAATGTACTGTGAACATCCCAAACGAAATACAGACCGAAAACCAAAATAACCCGAGACACAGTTGAAATGTGTTCAGTTGTGTTTCCCAAGAAGAAAGAAAGTCACAGCTCTCAAAATAAAGACCTGGATATAAAATGCAGATGGTCTGGAACACTATAAGCAGCCAACAGACCTGCTTGAATGAGCCATCTAAACACAGGGCACTACTAGTACAAAGTTGTCTGAAATAAAACACCTTGTTTTGAACACAAACTGGCAACACAAAGGCTTCTGCGGAGAACGCATCTTCTGTTGAAACAAAGCTGCAGAAAACACTTGAGACATGCACTGGTTTAAAGTATTCTGGATGCCAAGTACTAATTCTTTCCCATTCTAACTATAAAAACCAATCAGGCGTGCTTGAATTTTACAGTTCATTTTCTTTAGCGCTAGTCAACATCATGAACATACTGAAACCTTTAAAGGAAAATACTGATGTTCACTACTGTGCATATTGCTTCTGTATGAAGAGGTACCAGTAAACAGCATGAGGCAAGCATATAAAGAGACAACATGGAGAAAGCCCCTGTATCTTATGGGCTCTGGAGCAACAGGCTCTTCTTACAAAAAGAGCATTAGTGCTGGAAAACAGGTGCCAAAGACCGTTATATTTTACCTTAAGCAGCTGTTAGAGGTCGCAGCACTCTACTTAGTAAAAGTCACCAGTCTCCACTACCAGCAAAATGTATTCCTGTCAACAGAACATGGTTCCTCAGCATTACAAACTGTAGGTAGCAACAGAGTTAGCTACTTTTAATTACAAACAAGCTTTGTAATTCAGATATACCTTTGAGCTGTGTTATGGAATTTAGAAAACACCTCATTCTTTAAACACACTAGTAACTGGATCCATGAAAACTAAAACCGCTACCTCACTTTGAGAACTGAAACCTGCTTTGACTTCTGATCTCTTGTCCAGAATCAGCAGACAAAGTTTTACCAGTCCTCAAGTAATGCTGAATCCTATTTAAACTTCCCAGCTCATCTGGACTTGAAAATTCTATCTACTTTGCTTCCCCAGCTCTTACACATAGGAACTGCCCAAAGGATTGTACCATTACATACTACAGAACTGCTACAAGAAATCAAATTAGCAATCTTGGGATGATCCTAAATGCTTGGGTTTGTCAACAGCATCATTAACAGGAGGCAATAGAATCTTATGGATAAGGGCAGCAAAAGGCAAAATAATTGGATTATAATGTCAAAAGTATGACAGGAATCATGACTTTCTAAATGCCAAGACATGCATCTCCCTGCCCGTAAGGTTGGTGAAATACTGGTCAGAAATGCACCTCCGGTTCAATCTGATTTGCAGCTTAGTTATCCTGGTTACTAAAAATACTAAAAGATACACAACTAAAATGAAGCTCACAGCTCATTAATACTACTAAAACTTAAATAGATGATCTGAGGACAAAGTAACCACCCAGCAAAAAGAAACCCCAAATGGTCTGCAGAAAGCCCAGCTGAAAAACAATATAACAAAGCATTCGTTCAAGGGCAGCTCTGAAATTTACTATAAAATCCAGAAATAGCCACTGAAGAATTACAATGATGAATTTAGCTTGCCAAATTACAACTGCATTGCACAATTCCAGCAAGCTATGCTGATATCCCACGGAGGGCACTTAGACCCCCTTCTCAAAGACCTACC
The DNA here is from genome assembly GCF_028554395.1 of Pezoporus wallicus. Taxonomy (NCBI): domain Eukaryota; kingdom Metazoa; phylum Chordata; class Aves; order Psittaciformes; family Psittacidae; genus Pezoporus; species Pezoporus wallicus. The sequence continues at coordinate 986,767 of NW_026635616.1, read as the reverse complement.
AAGACCTTCTAAATTACAGAGCAGATGATCTCCCTCCTGTGACTCCCTGTGCGGTTCTTTGCTAGTGCCCAGCTCAATTTTTTTGTTTCCTTATTTTTATCGCACATGAGAGCATTGGGATATTTTGACTACGGAATGTTTCTGAATGAAAGTAGACAAAAGAATCCAAATAAAATTAATCAAAGGGAAACAACGATACACAGCACTCATCCCCCACTGTTAAAACCTTGCTTTTTAACCCAAATTTATCTGCTAAAAGTTTACCAGCCAGATTTCCTTCCTGTGCTCCCAGCCAATCTCTTCCCCAGCAGCCAGCCAAGAATCCCCTGATTTCTGACCCATGCAGTGACCCAGGCAGGAGCGCTGGGCCAGAGGTGCCCTAACAGTCAGGTAATCCTTGTTTTCCACTGTCTGCCCCGAGCAAACCTCACCATAAATTCTTTATATAGCTTTAAAACAAACCAAAGGCTCCTAAACAAAAAAAAATCCCTGTTATAAGGAGCTGAAACGTGTCCATGAACACACCAAACCAGCTCTAAAGTTGCTTTGGAAGCCTGAATCGCGGCCATGAGCGTGTGTTCACGACCCGACAGCCAGTCCTTTGCGACACGATACAGTCTCTTTGCTACAGCTCACTGGTTCAGAAGTAGAGGGGCCATATCCTATTAAAAACAACAGGAAATTGACCACAGCAATAAATCCCAAGCATTGGCTGCTGCAATTCCTTATCTTCCATGAGCAGTTGTTGGTGTGCAAAACCCATGCAACTTTTTCTTTTCAAAGCAAAACCAAACAGCCCATTGAAAATCACTCCAAAACTGGAGCTTCTACACAGTAATAGCTTACACCAGCCTTGGGAGACCTAGATCCCCAAGGTCATCTTCCTGTCATGCCAGGATATCCTGTTATATTTTGAATGGTTTACTGCTGCCTCCAGGCAAACCCATGTCACTGAGAAAGTGAAGTCGGTGCACAAAGACTGACAGGTCCCAAGGAAGCTCGTCAGAGGCTTTGGCACTTCTGACAGGACTTGCATTGCTCTTTTCATGCATTTTCTGCACCCAGCTGATCTGTCTGTCCCCTCTGATAGCATTTTTCACTTTATCTCTGGAAAAAACTGCTATCCGAGATGATGCTAATGCTTCTCTATTGGCTTACCAACATGTAAAAGGAATTCTACTGGCAGTGTTAGCTCCACAAATCCTACTACTGGAGATGCAGTTTCTGCTGGGCTGGAGAAAAAGGGATGGGGGGCAGCGAAGGGGTAGCCAAGGCTCTTCCTTGAATGGAATAAAATACATAAGCCACAGGATTTCATTCAACTGGCAGAGACTACATTGAGCTTTTTGCCAGCATAACTGTGTCTAGCATGGGTCTGACTTGTTTTCCCACTCCTAAAAGGCAGAGCTTGGCCAACAAAACTTTAAAGACCAAGACCAGCAGGGTGGGCGTGGGGCTCGGTTTGTTTTCAGTACACACCAGTGAAGTTCACCATGGTCCAGTTTCCTGCCACTCTAATCCACACATCATGTAACACCAGTATGCTTTTTGTTTCTTATTCTGCTTTAGGTAGGTCCTACAAGTATTTCTGGAGCAGGCTTTTCAGGCAGGCAATCCTCCTCCAAAGCCATTCTTACTGTAAGATTCCAAAGGCTAGAAAAATACCAGGGGCAAGTGGCAGCTATCCACTTTAAGAGCTAAAAGTGCTTCTAAATCATGTCTATTTTGCCTACATTTAGGCAATCAGGACATGTTACTTGTACAAGATACTTACAACGGAAAGATCAAACCACCACCTCTACTAAAGGAAACACATAACCAACAAGAAAACACTCTTCCAGCCCTAAAGACTTAAAAATCAGAAGCTGAACCTCCTTGTACTAGGAATAATTATAGCAGAGTAGTTACAACACGTTTGGAGATCACCTCACCTATGAGTATGTGCCAAAACCAGGGCTCAGTTCACTCCTGCTACTCTGGAGGAAGGTGGGAGGGAAGAAAGTTCCATTTTGGATCTTGCAGGATCCCAAGAACTATCTGCCTTTGGAAACATAGATAGGAAACAGGGTTGAAGGATCTTCCATGCAGAAATGATTTTTGTAAAGCTGTTTTCTTTGACTCTAAAAGCTATGCTAGAGCTGGGACTGCTATGGGCATCTTCTCATTTCAGTCACCTCATTCTGAATCTCAATCAGTTCCTGATCCCAAGCATGAGGAAAACTCCACACGTTTTTCAGATGTACCTCCAAGCACAAAAGCTTGTTAGTCACAAAGTTGCATTTCTTGACATTACTCCTGGATAGTCTCTTCTCTAGCATCAGAAAGACCCAATACAGAAGGCCACAAGGTGCATGGTGATCCCACTAGCAGGAAAACTATGTAACATCAGCAAAGGAATCATCATCAGGCCACCAAACTGACTTTCCACTAGTGAATTAGAAGGGAGAGTTAGAGCTATGGAATTTCTTCACACTTGAGAGCTCACCAACACCAACCCATCTGTCATATGTTATGGTTGCTTTGATTTCTTTTTGCTGCAAAAAAGGGGGAATGCACATCAGAAATGTTACGGACCACCAGATTTGTTTCACAGATTATCAAAGCTAAACGTTCATGCATTTTATGGAGATTAAGAGATTAGAGTCCAAGAGTTTTCTTCTTCTGTGTGCAAGGCTCTCTCTTTCAATCAAATGAAAAAGTGGAGCTGAAGGTATGTTGTTAATTCCTGAGGGGAAATGATACATAACCCACACGCACAAAGCAGTTGGCTTGCGTGCGGTTGTTTTTACAGCACAGAATCTGTTTCAATCTATGTTTGTTTAACAAGATGCAAGTCTAACAATGGCAATTTACTAAAAGCTTGTGCACTAAGTACGCACAATACCAGAAACAATGGTCATAACTCCTTCCAAAGATACAAAAGCAGCTACAAAACTAACGAAGCATAAGCACTGCCCTGGATTAGTTGTTTCAAAACCCCGCATTCCAAACAGCTTCATCACTTCAATAATCCACGTATAAACACTTCAACTAATTTTGGACTACTGTTTCACATTCCAGCAACGAGTCACTGCTAGTGAATCCAGCACAAAATTTCACTATTTGTATTTTCACTGATTTTCTTTTCATCCACAGCATCATCACTGTTCCTCAGACATGTTTTGCAACAGTAAATCTTGGCTTAAGTATTGTACTGGAAACACCAATGGTTTAAATAGCTATTTACTAGTAGGGCTTCTCCATCTATATTTAAGCACTTGAATAACCAGCTGCTCGTAGGTCAGTGACAACACAGCTGCAGGAGGTGAGGTGGCATTCTGCCTCTCCAACAGGCCTGTTTGTCAATGCCCAGGCCCAACCTGCATCCTACAGGAGTACAACCATAATCACATTTTGAAATGATTCATTATTTATAATAGCTGCTTAAGGCTTACCGGATGATATTCTGTTCTCTCTGAAAAGCTGATAGCGCTAAATAAAACTTCGTGATGAACAGCAACCTCTGCCTTTAGCTATTGCATCAGCAAGGTCAAAACTCCTCCAATCCTTACCCTATGTGCTCCCAACACCATGATTTATGTTAATACTTCACCTGTTTAGCATCTGGGCCATAAACCTGAACTTTTTTTTCTCCTGCTAAACACGTGGACCATAAAAAATTGCTAATTGCTGGTACATTTCCATTTTGCTCTTACAATCAAAGCCTGGATAGTTTTAAGTCAAGATAGTGTGGAAACTTCTGAACAGGCAGGTTGCCTCATTAAAAAGGAGGCAACCCAAACCCAACCAGGTGTAGCAAAGCTCATCAAGGCTCAGTATCATTAGAAAACAATGTTAAAAATGGTAGAAATACTTGCTTGGCAACAACAAACACTTAATGCACCTCTTCCTGAGGACAACTGGGGGGGGGGGGGGTTGTTGCAGACAGTTATATTAAGTGTAAACTATGGGTGTTTACAGTGCACTCACTACCTACAAATATAAGGTGTTTCACATTTCAGACACATTTGGTCTTCATCAACAGCTGCAATCAGTTAACCATCATTCAATCACACATTCTTGGAGGGTGGCTCATCAGATGTCGGCTGTTTAACTTGCATGTTCCCCAAGTAGCCATCGAGCTGCTGCCATTTCTTCTCCCCTGTCTCCAAAGCACTGTGTACAACATGATCACAGCAGTAGACAATCTGCAGCAGAGGATTCCTCTATCATTAGTTAGCCTGATTAGGACTGATATCACTAGGAGAGATCTGCAATGCCATAAACCACTGTGAATCTTGTAACAACCATGAGCTAAGCTGCAAGTTGTATTCCCTTAATTATTGCCTTTGCAGAGACAATTTCCATGATGATTTGGAAATCCCTTTTTTTTTCTGGTAAAGTTCTCTGTTCTTCAGCAACTACAATGTAGGCATCATCGTTATTCTACTTATATATATACATAAGTTCAATGATGCTAACTCTTTGAAGTAGATGTGTTATCTTAATTTAGCACATTGCAAAGTAGCAAGTCACACACCTCACTGTTCTCCCCATTGCTGGCCCATGTCAACGTACTCAGCACTCGCAGAGCATTTGGTTAGTGGGATAAGGCAGCTCTCAAGTTTTGGAATTTCTTTCAGTGCTTGTCTAGGAGAGATTTGTTTTCATCCCCACATTGCTCAAGATGATATCTCAGAGTTGTGCAACTCCTCCTTTCAAGATAGCTGCCACTGCTGTACCAGAGGGGCAAGCAAACAGCCTTTTCAAAGCAAGCCATCACTACTGGAGATGATTTATCCAAGGAGGTTCATAACACCTAAATTCTCTAATAAGCACTGACAGGAGAGGTTTTGGAAATGATAACTTATTTTTCCAGTGTGGCAGACTACAGCTTTCAAGTGTCATGCAGCTGCTGGGCTGGTAGCACCAGGCAATGGATTTCCTCAGAACAATCTGAGTGCTGACCCTAAAATTGCCATCACATGGAAAAACTGCAGCCTGTATGGTTGGCTTGGGCTGGAGAGCCTGATCCCAGAGCTGGCAGAGTATCAGGGTTCCTTTTCCTGTGCATCCTCATCATGCACAGGAAAAGGAACACACTGAAAACACCTCACAGCAACACAAGGAGGCAAGAAGAGCAACGCTCTTAAAAGTAAATACTGAAGACAATTCCCATTGCTAAAGCACATCCTGCAATGCCTCTTCTTCCTGTCCCATCGACACAAGCCAACCTCAAAGGCCACCAGAAATCTCCTGCGCATAAAAACAGCCCAGAATCTCTCTGTGGGAACAGTGTGTGATACAGAAGGTCACAGCAACATTGACAATCAGCACACAAAGTACGAAGACAGGCTGAGAACATTGGGGCTGTTCAGCCTGGAGAAGAGAAGCTGCGTGGAGACCTCAGAGCAGCTTCCAGTGTCTGAAGGGGGCTACAAGGATGCTGGAGAGGGACACTTCATCAGGGACTGCAGTGATAGGACAAGGGGTGATGGGTTCAAACTGAAACAGGGCAAGTTCAGGTTAGAGATAAGGCAGAATCTCTTCCCTGTGAGGGTGCTGAGGCGCTGACACAGGGTGTCCAGAGAAGTGGTAAATGCCCCATCCCTGGCAGTGTTCAAGGCCAGGCTGGACAGAGCCTTGGGTGACATAGTCTAGTGTCAGGTGTCCCTACCCATTGCAGGGGATTTGGAACTGGATGATCCTTGGGTTGGTCCTTTCCAACCCAAACCATTCTGTGATTCTATAAAGGAAGAAACAAGGGGGAAGTCAAGCAAGTTTCTTCCATTTTAGCATTGCCCATTGCTCCAGCAATGCTGCCGTTAAAATATGGTGCAGGCCAAGCAAAGCCAAAGCTTACCCTCTGGCTACTCTGCCTAAGCAATAACTTATGAGATTCATCATGTAATCAAACAAAAAAAAAAAACACTTCTTTGATCTTTCCATAAGAAAACAGTACATGGAGATGTACATGCAGAGAGATCCATTGATAACTAAGTACCCCAGACTTACGCCAGGCCAAAAAAGTGAATTATAAGGGTATCCTCTTGGACCTCTTGCAAAATAAGGCCAACTTTTCTGCAAACTCCAGAAAAATCACTGCCATGAAATGCACCAGAAGCACTGTAGTACTGTAAAACCCAGACAGTTTCATATAAATATACCCTATTTACAAATAGGAGCCATTTTTAGCAGTTCAATACTGTGAGAAAAGAAATGCCAGCACAAATGTCTGTGCCTACAATTTAATCCCTGTTACTTGCACTGAATTTTCACCTAGTCTGGACAGCTATCAAAAAATCACGTTTTGCAGCTACTAAATCAGGTTCAAAATTCAACAGAGAAGTAGTTATTTGTATCTTTTGTATGAAGGCACTCATATGAGCGTAACTTGAGCATTATCTTACAATATATAGAAAAAGATATTTGGCAGTATCTTTTCTACCAAGGTGATGAAGCACCCGGGGAAGAGGGAGAATGAAAAATAGGCATCATCATTATTATTAACCCTTTATTACAGATAAAACAGCTGAGCTGTATAAGACATACAAATGAGGTACTCAAGTTTTCTTAATAACCCCAACCAACCACAGCAGCTGATGCTTATAGAATCAAGCAGGCTGGAAAAGATCATCAAGTCCAACCATTCCCCCAGCACTGCCAAGGCCGCCACTAAACCATGTCACTAAGGGCCTCATCTACAAGCTTTGGAGAATTCCTTTGTCTAATCCAAACTGGAAGTGAAATTACCCTTCTGAAAGTGCAGGGAGGGAAAAAGCTGTGTAGAGAAAGTGATTGTATCAGTATAATTACGGAAATCCTCTTCCTCCAGATTAGTTTCCCCACCACAGCACTGCAAATTCAATGAACCACATCTGATCCAAGCTAACAGTATGTCACACTAAAATTTCTCAGAAAGAAACTCCCCTGTGAACATCACTAACACAGCTTTATGATACACCTCGGCATCAAAACATTTTGCATGGTGCTGTGATTAACACTTTGCTGACCATGGAAACCAAAGTGAAAATGTTTAAACATATCTTTTCCTATAGAGTTGGAATCATAGAATCAACTGCATTGGAAAAGACCTTTAAGATCAAGTTCAACCATTACTCCAGCATTGCCAAGGCCACCACTGACCCATGGCACTGAGGCCTTGTCTCCACGGCATGTGAACACCTGCAGGGACGGTGACTGCAGCCCTGCCCTGGGCAGCCTGTTCCAATGCCTGAGCACCCTCTGGGGAAGGAATTGTTCCTCAGCTCCATCTAAACCTGCCCTGGCACTGCTTGAGGACGTTTCCTCTTGTCTCCCCCCTTGTTCCTTGGGAGCAGAGCCCAGCCCCTCCTGGTTCCATCCTCCTGTCAGCCACTTGTAGGGAGCGATCAGGTCCCTCCTGAGCCTTCTCTTCTCCAGACTGAACCCCCCAGGTCCCTCAGCCCTTCCCCACCACACTTGTGCTCCGGGCCCTGCACCAGTTCCGTTGCCCTTCTCTGGCCCCACTCCAGCACCTTCAGCTTTGTTAAGGTGGGTTACATGCAAAGTGCACTTAACAAAAGCTTAATACCTTCTCCATCAGCCTCAGCAGGAAGGGTGCCAATTCTCCTCCAAGGTCTGAATATAGTGATTGACTTTCTGATGCCTTTGACATGATACATCAAGGGCAGAGAAGGGCACTTCTTCCACATACACTGAAGTCCCCTTATCTCACCACAAACTGATGGGAACACTCACTTGCTGTTTCCCTTCCTGTTTGGTGCTGCTGTGATTGAGACCAACTCTCTATAACTAATAATAACTGTTCTGTTTCCTTACTGTCACTGCAAAACCACTCTTCTTCCAAATGTAATCTTGGAATTTCTGGAGGCAGCAGCACCAGCAACCAAAACCACTTTACTGGAGAACTCCTTTCTTTCCTTTCCTGTTCACTGGCGACTTTCTGAAACCACTTTTGATGTCCTCCCAGCTTCAAGACAGAGGATTGACCTCCCTGAGGTTGCTGTGCTGGGGCCACTGCTTGCTCTTCCTTCTCCTCTCCTGTAACTTTGCATCACTTCTTTGACATGGCTGGTCTGGAAGGCTCCAAGAAGAGCCCTGTGTCCTTTGTTGTGTGTACCTATGTTGCTGTACTGTACACATTACAACAATAAACATTTTTGAAGAGGAAAAACCAAAGTGCTCTGTCTTAGACAGGTTTAGAATGTGAAGTTCACTTTAGAAAGAGTTCACTAGATCTTGATTTGACGTTATCTCTTTACAGTCTCCATAACTAAAATTAAGTCCTGGTTTTTAAACTTCATTTTCACAATGGAAACACAAAAAGCAAAGGTACTTAAGAAAAGTAGCTTTAGATTAGAACCTCACCTCTAGTGAAAAAGCAGCATTATCTAACAAAGGGGCAAAGAGGTTGTCAAAGCCAAAGGTTTTTTCACACCTCTTCTACCCAAATGTGCAAAATTCACATCCAAAGGTTGTATTTCTAAATGAAGACATTTTGGAAGGTAATACTGAAATTCTTCAGTAGGCCAGTTCCCAGCAGAATCCTCTGTCAACACCAGACACCCCTTTCATTGGCACTCCCCAGATGCGTTCCCTTACACGGTGCAAACCACTGGGCCATTAATGCACGTTACCATTCAAAGAGTACTGAAGCAAAATACTGATCTGGGCTAATAATTTGCAACAACCAAATCACACAACTGCAAACTTGTGATGCACTTCAAAGGTCCAATCCTAGCTGATGAATGCACAACAAAACTTACAAGCAATCTATGCTCCCGTGCACACACATGCAGCACAGACAGGGTCTGAAGCTCAGAACAGTGTCTGGTTTCATAGCATATGCCCTTCCTTATCAAATGTCATTTGTACTGTCATCCCTGCATCTGTCTCCACAGATGTCATCCCATGTAATGAAGCATACGGGCTTAAGCTGACATTGTTTGCAAACAGGAAGAGCTTTTGGCAAGAGGAATCGAACATAAAGTGTTCTGCGGGCTGCCTCTCTTAACCCATCTTCGGTTGGCTCTCCTGCTCAGCTGAAACTGGTCGGCTACTTTCTGAGGCACAGTGCCAACCTGACAGATGGGCTGAAGGCAAGGCATGCCAAAAAAAGCAGAATGTGCATCTAATTTGATAATTAGGGGCTGAATTTCCCATTAGAAATATTGCGATGGCAGCACACACCAGGTTTCTAAGCTTAAAGGTAGAAGAAAATCCTTTGTCTTATCCAGGCAAGGGTTAATTCTGAAAATGACAAAAACACACCAGAAGTGAGCCATGGAGGAGGGAGATGACCAGCCACGGGCTCCTATGGCTCAGGATTAGTGTTCTTCAAGGAGAGGTGAAATAGAGAGAAGGGGAGGAAAGAAACAGTCAGATTAAGCCTTTATCCTGAAATGGCTTTTCACAAGGGGCACCTGCAAATCTTGGCCAGAACAGTCCTGTGGCCTTGCTCAAAATAATTTATGCTGAAGAGAGATAAAAGCAAGGAACTGATGGCCACTTTACAAAGCATTAAACACAGCTTTCCTGTCCACAAGGAATAGCCAATAGCTAGTAAAAGGTAAAGGACAAAGAGCGTTTATGGCTCAGTGGAAATCAAACATCGTAATGTATACACGTGCTTGGAACTGTTGACAATTATTGTCTTGGGTTTGATATACAGTGGTACAGAGCCTTGGCTTCAAATAAAGGTTAACGGTAAAAGAGAGAGAAATCTAGGGACCCGACGGGAACGTTCTCTCTTCAGACTCCTCACAAGTCTTCAGGCAATAAAGCAGTGGTCCTGTAACCATCTAAAGACTCCTGTTGAAGAAGAAGGTTCTTCTGGGCTGTTCCCTCTTCATCTTGCGTGTTTTCTTCCCTTTCCCAAATCACTTTACTCTGCAGAAGGAATGCCAACAGCAAGGCACAGTTTGGAAAAAACCCTGTTCTAACTCATTCTTCTCTTTCCACTCCCCAAATGACTTCAAGTGACAACTTTTAAAACAAAAATATTAAGTGTTCAGTTTTTGTGAATATCATAGAATAGTTTAGGTTGGAAGGGACCTTCAAAGGTCATCTAGTAATAACTACAATAGCTTCACGTGTGCTGCTTTGCAGACTTCCACGGAGACATCTTCCTCTGAAGAAATCTGTCAATGAAACATCCTTTGTTCTACTCTCAAATCCTGGCAAGCTCCTTTCCAATATAGTGTGAGACCTAATTGGGCTTTTGTTTAATTTCCATCAGGACAATGACACTTAAATGAAGAGCACAACACAGGCAAGTGAGTGGAAGAAACCAATCTGCATGCCCTGAAACTATCCTTTAAGGGGAAGGAAGGGGCTGCTTATTACTAGCAACATAGACTAAAAATACAAACCATAAACCTGACACTTTCTAAAATAATAGAAGCAAAGAAATTAAATTACTGTAGCTACAAAGCAGCATCATCATGGAGCAAAATCAAGATTTGATACCACAGTGCCACTGCCACAACTTAGGTAAACACGGAATTGAGTTAGTGGATGAATGTGAGTGCTGGTGTCAAACTAGGGCAAACTCTCCCATTCAGCTCTACTATAGATGCATATATGGAAAGAACCCAGATGATGCAATAAATGAATCAACGAACAGAGAAAGAAACTGTCATGGGAAACTGTAAGTAACAATTCACATGGAATGAATCAAGAATATATTCAGCATCCCAAAACATGAAATATGAAAAAAAACCTAAATGTTATCATGATAACTCCCAAACTCAGCATTACATCTGAATGCAAAAGAACACAAAAGGAGCCAATGCAAACTCGACAGCAGCAACATAAGAGTTGGTAGGAAATCCACACAGAAACACCAACTGGCAAGGCAGCGGCTGCATTTGCAAAGCCAAAAGAGTTTAACCAGAGGGGTAAAACCTAAAGACAGGCTTAAAGACCTTCACATTCAAGTGTCACTTCAATCTTCACTTACACTAAAAGCTGCAGTCTCATCAACATTACAGGCAAACCCCCACTCTAGCAAGTAATGGCATGTTAGTGGAAAATGAGACTTAAGCATAAGGAACACGCAGTGACATGGTTTAGCGTGAGGTGTCCCTGCCCATGGCAGGGGGGTTGGAACCAGATGTCCTTAAGGTCCTTTCCAACCCTAACTATTCTATGGTTCTATAAGTCTGAGCTGGGTACGCAGCATCGGCAAGATGTTTACCCATGGTATAACTAAGGCCAGACTGTCCCGGAGGAGTTCTGCCTCACTGTTGTGGAAATTCAGCTCCACTTTTTGCTTGAAAACCTCATGCCTAGATTTTTCTTTGGTAAGTAAACCAGCACAGGTAAAATACAGCATCCTCGTTATTTTCAGTGCCCACAATTTCCATGCTTAACGGTAAAGGAATATGCTAAAACTTACCTGTTTCAAGACTTATGTACTCAGTATGCCTACCCTGAACAGGAACAATGACACTGCATCTCAGCCACTTATTTTCCCAGCTAGAGTTCACAGCTGAAGGGTCTATTATCTATTAAGCAGCAGTATTAATCTATTAAGCAGCAGTATCCCCACAAAATGCCAAGAGTAAAATGGCTCGTAAGAGCAGGTGAACAACACAGTTCATGCCATTTTTATTGCCTAACCTGAGATATCACATAGATGAGTTTACCCCTTTCCTCATACATAGACATCTCACCCACTGGAAGCAGGCAACCAAAATCCCCACTCCATAATACCACATGCTAAAGCCCTCTCTTGACTCATGCAAACTCAAGGCACCAATCTCCGGCACAGTGAAGGACACTGCTCCTACAGCACATGCACCACACTCAGAAGTTCACTGGAAACCCTGGAGTACTTCACAGAGAGAGAATAACAAGTGATACAAGTAAATAGGTTGTTCAGCTTTTTGTACAAGTTATTAAAGAGCACCAGTTGCAGACAGAAGTAGCATTACGCTTTTTTAGCCTGCGTATCATTGTAACATCTGCCGTTGCCAACAAAATAAAGCTAAAAAAATAAAGAAAAAGAAACCTGAGAAAGTATCAGAGCTGGAAAGCTGTTTCAGACAAAGAAAGAATGTAGTTAAGAGGGTAAAAAAAGGGGGAAACCCCACTAATTTAAGCAAACCCTTTGTTCCAGAAACATGACATGGATACCTCCTGAAGGATATTGTAAAAATACTGGAAAAAGCCTTGGTGAGACAGGAAGTTTAAACACAGCTAATCTAACGATTACTGCCACAACACAGGAAGCAAGCACGTTACCAGAGAGCTGACAAAACCAGAGATGATTTTAGGTGTTTACTTATTCCCAGACATAGCTAAAACCACTGCTAAAGGATCTCAGGTTGAGCACAGTCTGACCACTACAGGTTTTTTGTTTGGGAAAAAAAAAACCCTACAGCAATTGACTTTACAAGTAATAATCCTCCAACAGAACTCCCTTTGCAACAAGTTGTCAAGAGTTACTGACCCTTTCAACACACTCACCTTTGGAAATGCCATTTCCTATTACAAAGTGATGTCCTGATCCTGCAAGCCTCTGCTCACACAAACACTCTGGTTTGGTAATCAGGGCTGCAGGTTATGCTGGTAAGCAGACACCGGAGGCTTTGGGATGCAGCGCTCACCAACTGGACTTCCTGCTTGGAGCTTGCAGCGCCAAGGTAAATAATCATACCACCACACTGACAGATGTCAGGAGTATGAGGTATTGACTAGATTTACTACAGTCCTGAATAACTGAGTTGTAACTTTCCGCTCTCCTAGCAGGTAACATAACGATGTGAGCTGTGTTACAATGCTAACATTTACCCAACTGCAACACTTAAACTTCCAATTCTTTGAATCCATGTGTATTGTACTGGCTTCTTGCACGAGATTTTGAGCCCTTTTGGTCTAATTATGCTGGCTCCATAACCATCTGCAGGAAGAGGTCTGAATTTAACCTAACAAAGTCTCAATTGCCTTATAGTCTATCTGGCCAAAGGACATAAAGCAGTTTGTCATCATGATCCTGGCGGGACAAGGATAATCAGTGGTCAGTCTCACCAGACATGGCAATGGGGCACCCTTTTGTGTCTAACTTCCTCCAGCCTTGCAGTTTGTCCTTGTAAAGCTCTCGCTGTTCATGAGCTAATGCATCTATGTTTGAACAAACTCAGTACAGGAACTGCTTCCACACACTCGATAACATCTTCTGCTTACACTTCTACCAGACCATCAGAACCACTGTTTATTGCCATGTTCCTTAATTCAAGAAGGAATGAAGGTATACAAATCACTGAAAATATAATACAAAAGAGTTTACACACAGTCTTTAAAGGCATAACCAAATGCTACAATAAAATACTGGAACCGATTCCTGTATTTCAAAGTCTCCTAAATCCAAAGGGAGATTTTCTTTGTCCGATATATTTCTAACTCCTGAGAGATATAAACTGCACAAGTAAAGCTTACGGCCATGTCTAAACACCACTTATCTAGTGCAAAATGCCACAGTGGTTGTGGTCATAGGCTGTTCATGATGCAATCATACAGAGCCTGTAATAAAACACATCACATTTGGGGGGCTAAAGATTAATGGTTTTCAGTAGTTGACAGAACTACTCTTAAACTATCTACCTTTGGTCTTTTATAAACCTCATTTGCCTTTCCTATATTTCTCTACCATCACAGGGATGAGATATATACTCCCTTTTAAAACAAAAGCTACAAAGGAAAAGAACAACACAAATTTCAAGTTCTCCTCAATGTCTTTTCCTACCAGGCAGAGGACTCACTGCATAAAGACTTAATAAACCCCCAACTCTGACAACACCATCCAGCACAGATTCTGCACTGTTTGGTGCATAGTCCCTTCCACTGCAGCTAGCACTCAATACTCAGCACTATCAGTTCCTTACACTGATGAAATGCTTTTAGGTTTGACCCCTTTACACAAACATCATCACACATGCCAGTAAAATCATTTGAGACAGCAGTGGAGGAAATCTACATTTAAGTCACCACACAAACAGTTCCTGCCCATACTGGTCCTCTCTGAAATGCATCTACCACCTTGCTTAAAACATGTTGTAGACAGCAGGTCTAATGATGTCTGATGAAACCTGGTCACCTGGCGTAGCTACCATGAAAGCAGCTTGGGCATCACACCTCAAGGCAGGAATACCCATGGGTCAACAAATATACAGCCTTTCAAAAGCGTCAGGATACAGCAAATGAAGAGCATTACCAATACAGGTACAAAAGGATGAAATACTATAAAGGAGGTCACTTTGTTCACGAGGGCCCCAAAACACAATTCTGCCAAAACTAGTTACTTAAATATCTCTGGATTGGTTTCAAAGTACTGTTTCACCACAGTACTAGAAAAAATAGCACTATTTTAGCACTATTATGTGCTAAAAAAGCACACTAAATGCCCAAAGGGGGGTGGGGGGGGTGTGAACCAGAACACACAAACAAAAAAAACCCAAACCCTCAACTTTTTCCCATGTTCAGTAACCCAACCTTAACAGAGCTGTGGAAAAATAACAACCACGGGAGCTAATATGACATGGGCTTAACTGTAAAATGACTTCATTGTTTCAAGCCCCTGTGAAGAAAGGGACCTATGTGATTCCAGGGCCAGAAACTTGCCTGGTTCTCTCAGAGGCTCAGACCTTCCAGTGCCTGTTCTAGTGGACTGCCTCGCGTTACTGTAACATGGTCCCAACAACACAGTTGGTATTCCTGAGAGATTAATACAATAAATCATAGAACTACTTATAGGGAAGTTTCTCCTCATAAACAATTTAGATTCTGCCATAGACTGATAAAATCATTTTATTCACTATATTACCAAAGGGTCCTTTTCAACACGTAAGTTCTAAATGTTATCTGACTTCATTCCCGTGTTTTAGCTTTTGTAAAAGGCACTCAACAGTTAACACACACATTCTGCTTTCTGAACTGTAGCCACAGCTCACTCAGGCCATAGCAAAAAGCCTTCTGAATATAACCATGCACAAGTCTGGTTATTTTCATCCTAAGAAAATATTGAGGATATCCTTCCCAGTCACCGTCACATCCTCTGTGGCTCTGTTTGATTACAACATACAACGTGGACAGACAGAAATGCATTTGCTCTGATTCCAACCCCAAGTAAAAAATGAATTACATGATGAATCCATACTACTGAGGACGACAGAGAAAGCAAAATTCAGTGGTATTTAAGAGTGGACAGTGTTCTCTGCAGTTAGCTTAACACCCCATTCATTTAAAAGTATTTACTTGCATGGAACTTACTGTATTATCACTGCAAGCTCACGGTCCTGCCAGTCACAACCACTTCATACTGCTCATGGAGGGGAAGGAAGTGCACAATTGCACAGCCGCATGCAGAGAGTTAGTGGCACTTGTCCAGGACGCTGAACACATCCACAGTTAAGCTACACATTAAAAACTCCTATTGTAACCCAAGCCAAAAATACAAAAGCAGGAGAGAAACCTTACATATAACATCAACAAAAACTGATGTTATCGATGTGTCTCTACTGTGTACCCACGTCTTGTCAGATGGTTCAAACGATTACCTAGTGCAGGGGTGACAACTGTCATTCCTAAGCCAGGTTCTAGGAAAACTGTAAGAATAGATCAGTCTCTGGATAAACCTTATTTGTAGGTCAGAAGAAACAACTGGGCCACCGTTAGGCAAGGTTTCATGGTTTCTGAAAGCACATCCTACCCACATTAATCATTCACCCTTTCAGCAGTGAGGAGTTACATGCAAATGTATAAGACAAACACTCAGAGCTGCTCTGTGAGCAAGTTTTAGGTTACTACACCAGCAACAAAGAACAAGAAGCGCTAGAGCAAAACTAACACAGAGCAAGTAGAGACGATCCCATACTCCAAGCTACTGCATTCTTCTTAAAGGTGCTTGCCTCCATTCCAGCTCCGGGGCATGCTCATCGCTTCATGAAGTCAAGTCCTGAGGTGGTATCAGTAATTCTCTTCTGACATAACTGGCTCTTAATTACTGAAGTGGAAACTTGCAGGAAATGGGCCTTTCTGAATTTGCATATTCAAATGCATGTGTTTAAGACAATTTCCCAATTAAAGACAGAAACCAGAAAAACTAAGAAATTAACCAGCTACAGGGAAGGACAGGCTATGACCAAGGAAACCCAAATCCTCACATAGATACCTGCTCTCTCCAACACACCATTTGCCTACTGCACCAAACCATTTCTTCTCTTCTTCCTTAGGTTGTAATTCAAGACACATACTATGCCTTTAGCTATCTGCAAAGATCCCAGCACATTCTGTAATGCAGAAAGCAAATAAAAGCCATTAATTATTAAACTAAATCTAACTCTCCATATACAGCATAGTTTTTATTTACACTTTTCTCTACAGAACATTAAGTTAGGAAAACATTAAACCGCATACTAAAAGCCCTAAAGTATCTAAGAGGCAAAATAACTTCCATCTTGAAACGGCAGCTTTTATGTCCTGCTTAGCAGGAAGAAAGCTAATAAAAATAAAACTGGAAGTGAAATTACTAGCTACAAACATACTCTGTGTCTGGATGCTAAATGCTAAGCTGCCTCAATAATACTCTCCTGCAATATTTCAGTTCTGCTTTAGGAACAAGATTTCCAACTATGCACAAATCCATTCTGGGCCACCAGGCTACCAACAGGGACACAGGGAATAAGACTCACAAGAAAACCCTGCCATTGCCTTGCTCTGTTCTCAGAAAGAATCAACAAAGCGGGAAGCAGCACCATTCAAGTATCAATACTGTGATTTAGCTCTGTTGTCACAGATTCCCACAACACAGTCTTGGCAAAGGTGCAAGGAATCACAGGACCTTCACTCAAATATGTCTACGTAAGTTGTTCTATTCACAAGCAGAAACTTGCCCTGTGCACTGCCCATTCTGAACCTACCAGAGCTCTGAACCTCTGGAAATATTTCTCTCTATCAGCAAAAGACTGCATCAGCCATCCCCTGACGTTAGTAGCCAACATCTTTATGTGGTTAACTGGCCAAGGTATGGTCCTAAACAGACTGAATCTTCACAGCACTGTGAACAATGTAAACAGATGCCATTCTTACTGAGTAGCTCTTAAAGTAGGCCAACCAAGGGCAAAAGAATTACCATCATTTCACATGCCTGTTTCCCCATTGCCCCCAAAGCTCATCAGAGCGCTTCCTCCTGAGGCAGATCTGTTCACACTGAGCCCCTCAGAAAGCTCTTCAGGGAGAAGTCAGATTTCCTCAGGAATCTCTCCTTTTTTACACGTGGGCTAGGACTTTCAAGGCCTGCTCCCCCCAAAGGCATCAGAAGTTTTACTCACCCTCAGCACAGAGGTGAATTAGGCCTCTGGATGTATTGATTTTCTCTCTCCTCTCCCTCTGTCCCAGTAAACAACAGGCACAAGGTTTTGTGTGGAAATTCCTTTACGTTGTCCCACCTAAGTGCTGCATATCACACCCTCAGAAAATGCAGAGTTTCCACTACCAACAGGATACAGTTTTGCTTTGAAAGAACAAATGGAAGTGCTGAGGGAAGGAGTAGCAATGAAAATGGCATGTAGCAGTAAACATCAAAAAAGGGATCCAGCTTCTGTTGGTTAAATCTGTGACTGGCAAAGTCCCCTGCTCTTGCTCAGACTTGTCCAAAACCCTACCTTAGTTATCATCATCAATAAAAGCTAAAGGTATTTTATCTACAAGGTAGTGAATGTCTCCTCTCAAAAGAGGGAGTTCCGTGATAAGAGCTAATCTAAAAAACCTTAGGAATGCAAACTATTCTCTCAGTTGTAAAAACAAGAATTGCACAAAAACAGGTTCAAACAACTACTGGCAACCTTCTGCTTCTCCTACACAGCCAACTTCTCCCCAGCCAAGGCCCTGCCCAGCGTCCTTTGGGCAGCTACGCTTCAAACCCAGCCCAAGGGTCAAGGGATGGAATCCCAAAGGAGGCCACCGCTTTGATGCACCTTCACCAACAAAGGCCTTCTCATTAACCTTATTTTCTGAGCTCAGAAAAGCAGTGCAAGGCTACCCCCAAAACAGCTTCAGCCTTTCAGGGGAAGTCAGAAAATCAGTCCACGTTTGATTTTGCAGACAGCAGGCAGGCAGCCTGTGAGACAGCTCATTATGGTTGGTCAGAGCACCTAAAAGTTGCTAAAGTCTTTGCTTTTTATACTTTAAGTTACACTAGAGTTTCCTGAAACTTTCAGAGGCAAAGCTTACACCCTCCATACATTAACCTGTTAACGTGAGGTGCTGATTTTCAGATCAGTCATGATCCCCACTTGCTCTACTGTAACAGATTCACATTTATAGCCTGTAGATGTGCAAGAATTCCACGGTGTTGGCCTACTATTGCTTTGACATCATTTGTTTTGAAAGACCCGCTAAGTTGCACAAGATGTAGTTACCCCCAAAACCTGATCCTCGTATTTCTCACAAACACACACCTACCATTGGTACAGAACTCACAAATATTTGTATTAACCACACAGATTACAAAACATTCCTTTTGTATATTTGTATATACAAATGTTTATAAAAATGTGCAAATTTGTATATATAAATATACAAAATATGTATATTTGTATATAAGTATTTCTAGTTGCCCATTAAAGCACATACTAGAAACCATCTATCATTATAACCAAACTGATTAATAACAGATACCAATGTTATCTGCCTTTTATATGAAGGCTGTCATTTCTGCTCTCTACCCCAGCCCAGGCTGCATCAGAGCAAGGTTCAATAAATTAAAACATCAAACTTTATTGTGTTAAAGACTTAAAGGCAAAGATATACTTTCCATCAAGCCTGAACACATATAAACCCCCAAACTTTCAATTCTACCTGCATTAGTATTTAATTAAAGCCACCATCATTCATAGTATAGTACAGAGATTAAATTGCTATAGTGGGTCAACACATGAGCCCAATAGCCTGTTTTTAACAGCAGCTTACCCAGTAAGAAAACATATGAAATACCATAGCAGGCACTTACAAGATGATCTGTCCCTAAAAGAAATGTCTTGGTCCGTATCAGGTAGCGTTGATTGTGCCCTAGAGTACTGCAGTTAGCACCCCTTCAGCTGTATCTGTGACTGTTCCTCCTGTCCCTAGGAACAGTTACTTATCTTTCTCATCCTACCAAGATCTTAATTTCATTTATATCATAGAATCATAGAATCACAGAATGGTTTGGATTGGAAAGTACCTTGAGATCATCAAGTTCCAACCCCATGCCACGGGCAAGGACACCTCACACTAGATCATGTCGCCCAAGGCTCTGTCCAACCTGGCCTTGAACATTGCCAGGGATGGGGCATTTACCACTTCTCTGGGCAGACTGTTCGAGTGCCTCACCAGCCTCACAGTAAAGAACTTCTTCCTTATAGCTAACCTGAACTTGCCCTGTTTCAGTTTAAACCTATCACCCCTTGTCCTATTGCTACAGTCCCCAACAAAGCATCCCTCTCCAGCATCCATCATCTGCTTTGGCAGTAAATATTACAATTACTTATACAAAAGAAGTTATTTAAGTATATTATTATACACATTGTCTTTCAAACTACTCCCTATAACTAGTCATTGTATCAAAGGGTAATGGAATTATCACTTATTAATGGTGAATCATTATTTTGCACATATATATCCTACCTCCTCTGACCTGATTGAAACAAAACCACACAAGTATTTTCACTTCAATTTCGTGTAATATTTTCCATCTCTCTTCTTTGTTAGGAGACCACAAATTATTTATTCCAGGTGAATGTGAGCACTAGTTTAATAACGTCCTTTGTGTTAACACAGCATTGCACAACAAATATGGCATTTTTTTCTGCCCAGTGCTAAGCATTAAGGAGGTACACATGTTCCAATAAAACCTTGTTTAAATCTCCCTCCCTTAATACACTTAACTTACAACCCAGTAACATGAACAAGTCATTTGATTATTCCAACATGCATATTCTTGAATTTATCAACATCATCTGCTGTGCTTCCCTTTTACCCAGCTTCCTTGGATTCCCTTTTCAATTTCTCAGTCATCTTCAATCTTGCCTAATCAAAATACTTCTGCATCATTAGCAAGTTTTGGCACACCATCATTCATCCAGTTTATTAGATCACCAACATACACATTCAACACCCTCTTTTCAGAGTTGTTTTTACATCACGTTGTGCTTTAAGGTTTACATTGCCTTAAAGTAAGAAAAAAAGAGTATTCTAAGTCATAAGAAAAAGTACACACCTGGAGGATTGGAGAGTGGTAGCTCCCAAAAGACTCACTTGGTGTTGAGCCAAGCTCAAATGCTAAACTCTTCACATGAGCAGAACACAAGAGTGCCACAACAGCTACAGCTCATCAGAGCAGGCCTGTAGCAGGTCAGTGTTCTCTTCTCCCCAGTACATCACCCATCCAACGTCACATACCCTTTGGTTTAGAAAACCTTAATAACAGTTAAATTTATGCTTAATTAGTGCTAAGTTCATAGTCCCTTAGGTACTTTCAGAAGTTTCTCACATACAGTTTATAGGATGTAAGACTGCCTATTAGGGCAGCAATGATGGAGGGGGATATATTTTAACCCAAATGTGCACGTTCCTCTTACGTGCTATGTGCTGCACCAGTCTTGCATCATTAACTCCAGACAGCATTTTGAGCCTGGATTTGCTGACCTTGAGTAGCACTTTGAAGGGCAGTCTTTAACACTTCTCTACTTTCCTCTGCATCTAAAGCAAAAAACACCAGTCACCATTGTTCAGATGCCATTTCATTTGCGTAGTTACATTACCTTGATTTGACCACGACCTAATCTTGCCAAATCACTAAAACTGGGACAAATTCCACTAGAGTCTACGTGGACATCGAATGTTAAAGACAGTGAAATTAAAATGCTCCTAATCCCTCAAACCTTCACATGAAGTCATCCTTGAATTGAGCAAATTTGCTTTCAAAACATATTTCATTATATTTATGTATTAACGAGTAAAAAAACCCAAAACAACCAGATTTAGCTAGTGAAAATCATTCTCCTTAATTCCAATGAAAAATAGCTCAAACTGTGCTATCTTAAAGGAATCAGTAAAACCAATACTGAGATTTCTTGCCTACCAAAGCATGAACTGTGAATGAACAGATTAATATCATTTAAAGGTTTATTTAACCAGAAGAGGTGCAAGCAGAAGGATAGTGTGCGTACCTGCTCAACAAGGAAAGCCAAATCCGATTTACATCCAAGGACTAATAGTCAAAACCAATTCTGATTCTTCATATTTAAGTTGTACCTTGACACACCTTTTAGCTTAAAAAAGTTCAGCAAGCTCCAGTTTTGTGTTCTGATTGCCAAACACCATCAGGAGATGGGGAAAAGGAAAATGACCATCCCATTAACCCACACAACCCAAAAATACTGCCTCCAAATCACACTGTTTCACAAGAGAGATGAAGGCCAAGTCAACAAAACCCACCCAACCTGATACAGCAGCTAAATGACAGCTTTTGGACACTTGGACATCCACCCCATTGATCCTTTCACACTGCAGAGCTCTCCTGGCTCCCTGCAACAGCCCGAAGGAAAAAGGGAAGAGTCACGAACTGTAGTTCCTGTTCTTGAGGCTATTTCCACAGTCTCTGAATAGAGAACCACTAGATTTAACAAATGGGAGCAGACCTTTGCACATAAAGTTTCAGTGCCTCTTGTGCACAGGCATCCTCCTCACAGGAGGAACATTCACAGGGTAAGAGTTTGCTTTCAAAGACCAGGATCTGTCTCAGTGGAACTCCACAAAGTATAATAGGCCATGGCATGCTGCACTCCATGATGGACTCAGACATAAAAAAGACTTTTATGGCATCTGCTCAGCATAAAAATTAAGCCTTTACTGAAATCTCCTTGTAATTGAGCTGGATGCACATGCACAGATTTATTGCATACCAAGTATTACAGCCTGGCTCCTGCAAAGACTTGTATACATGTTTATTATTATGGATATGAAAGAAATTCTGCGGTTTCAAAAGCACTATTCATGAACATGAATTTAAGCACACGGGTGGGTCTTCTGCAGGACCAGGACCCAAATGCACCTGAGCAGTGCTGCCTGCTGAGAACCTTCTACCTTTTGTATCCCACCAGTAGTTTATACCCCCCCTCAGCTGATTAATCATTGCAACAGAGAAGAACTTGCTTTCAGCTGAGGAGCTGGAGTTCAATTACACTTTCCACACTCCATATACCTACGCTAAACTTGAATCCAGATTAAAATGAGCTCCTTAAGCAACATTTAATCAAACACAGCCCCACCGGATATTAAAAGACACAGAATGATGCATCTTTTAGCTTAAAAATGTTTTGGCTGCAGTGGTACCAAACAAATACAGAAAAAAGAAGCCACAAAGTTACCAGAAACATGTAGACAAGTCTTCTATTTCAACGTATTAAATACTGTCTACAAAATTGGAGGAATCACTGGTGGCCAAGATAACTTGCTAAGTACACCAAAGCAGATGTATGTCATAGAAAGCCATTCCATACGTAAGTTACAACAACTGAGTCACGGGCCTCTGCTGGACAAGAAGGACCAGGAGAAAAGTCAGTCACTGGTACTGACACTGGTTGCTAATTCACTCTCAGGAACACTGCACAAAGCTGCTTCTACTGTTACAGAAACATGGAAAAGTTATACTTAAAACTGGAAACATATATATATGTACATAGAACTCGGTTTGCTCAGCACAGACATCAGTCCTGCAGCCCTTGCTCTGGCCTTCATCTGCACCTCCGGATCCTCCGAGGCCGCATGGAGACAGTCGTGCTTCTCAGCTTCTCCCACGCGAATGGAGAGGCAGAAGGGACAGCCACAAGCTCTGCCACAGGTTTTTGGAGCTACCTTTTAGCTGACGGGCTGCGTGCTTCAAAGCCCAAATTTGCAAAGCTCCCAACTTTTGTATCACAACGTATTAGACACACACAAGTGCCCTCTGCCTGTAAGCAATTCTGGCACAGCCTCCTGAAGAAACCAAAATAAGTTGAGGAAAGTACTGCCAATACCAGAGCAGGGCCTAAAGCTTATTTGCATTCCTATACTATCAACACACACTTTATTTTACACCATGTAACAAGCACTAGGTGTCAGTGGCAGACCCCCAGAGGGCAAGAGCAAAAGCTGGATAATCTGTATTTTGTCCCTCATACTCGATAGGACACTCTGAGCCGGACAACCAGAGAGCAGCTCCTGCTCTCCTGCTGGGACTGCCTCCCCTAACGGCTCTCCCCCCCAAAAGACCTGACTACCTTCTCTCGTAAGATGGAGGTTGGCAGGTGGTGGCTTGTGATTTGGGGGGAGCCATTTTATATGTCTAGTTTTCCAAACTCTCAAGAACTTCAGCATAGAAAAGTGCTTTTGGAATACGCAAACCCAGGAGCCATCACCCACACGGAGTTTAAAGACAACAGAAAGAACTGGCTCCTTGTAAAAGCATTTCTTTCAGCTACAGTTTCAGGCTACATGCCAAAAACCCCAGATCACTTTTTGGGTACCACCACACTGAATCCAAACCTTTACTGTTACACTTACTTACTGTTACCTTACAATGTTTGTTCCCACCTTGTTAAAGTCCCAAACAGCCGAATAGTTGCTTATGAATGGCAACATGCGAATATTTTATGCAAATCAGAGCTACAATGTTCTCGATAGGAAAGCCCTAGCACACATTATTGTATCCACATACCGCACATACATTATCTGACGCTCGTCCCAAATACAGCCCGATAAAGAGAGCTCTGCTGAGACCTTAACAATTCATCGACTCCGCCACATCAGGAATGAGAGCAGATGTCATTCCTGCCCGCACAACTAGGCGTTACAGAGCTGCTCAAGACGGCCACTTTAGCCTTGACTGTAACTTAACAAAGAACAAGGTAAACCCCCGAGCGGGGGGACGACAAACACAGGCACACCGCGCTGTAAATACGAGTAGCCTGCCCGTTCCTAGCTTCTTACAAATACCTCTTGATTTTATACAAACGCCGCGTTATCTGGGTGCCTACCAGATTAAATTCACGGGCTGGAAGGGCCATCAGAGGCTTGTTTACCGCAGGTCACCGACTGGCATTTGTAACCCAAACTTAGCTCTTTTGGTAATTTACAAGCAGCAGCGTTCGTAGCTGCACACCGAAGAGCACAAGCGAGTCTGACGCGGGTGTTCCCGCAGAGTAAAAGGCTGATTCAAAGTCAGCGCGGCTGGCCGATAAGCGGCGGGGACGCTCTCCAGCCCAAACTCGAGCGAACTCCGCAGCTCCTTACCTGCTCGGCGGCGGCTCCGGCGTTACGCGCTCCCGCGGGAGGGGAAGCTGGTGGGGAGGCAGACCCGCTCCCGCCGCCCCGGCCCGGCCAACGTGGGGAGCTTCGGCGGGGCGGCCGGGAGCTGGGGGGGGGCCGGGGCGCCCTGAGCTCCGGCTGCCGCCCGCGGGGTGCGGGCAGGAGGGAGGCTGAGCGTAAGGGAAGGAGGGAGGGGACTGGTGTCCCGCGGGGGCGAGTGGGGCCAGTGGCGGGCGAGCCGGAGGCGGCGGGGCCGGGGCAGGGCTGGGGCCGGGGCGGCGCAGGGAGTCACGGCTTAGGAATGCCAGGAATGTGGGGCGGCCGCGAGGCCCGGAGACGTCGGGGACGCGACTTGGGATTTCCTTTCTCTTTTTCTCTCTTCTTTTTTTTTCTCTCTTTAAACTACTCCCCCTTTCCCCAAGGAAGGAGGAGGGCCGAAACCCACCCTGCGGAGGAGGGAAAAGAAGGAAGGGAGGAAGAGGAGGGCGCAGGCTCCTGCCAATCCGGACGGGTGCCGGCGGCAGCCCTCCCGAGGAGGGCAGAGCTGCCAGGTGCGGGGCGCCTGCTTTGCCTCGACTCCCCCGTCCCGTCCCCCCCTCCCCTCCCGCGGCCCCGCCCCTGCGATCCCGAGGGGTGTCGCGGCCGGGAGCCGGTGCTGGAGCCCGGGAGGGGTGGGAAGGGAAGGGAAGGGAGGCTCGGCACAGCACGGGCCTCGGAGCTCCGGCGTTCTCTCCCGTGCGCAGGGCCGCCCGCTGCCTCCCTTCTGCCGTTCCACAAGTCCCTGTCCATCTCCCGCTGGCTTGGCGCTACAGCATCGCTTCTTCTGCCCTTCAGATCTGCACTCCTGCTTTTCCCATTTCAGACCCTTCGGTCTCCTGCATTCTGTGTGACCCTCTGCCCACAGAGCAGGGGACAGGCTGAAAAAATACCCATGGTGACCTCATGCATGTGCCTTGCTGGACAGTAAGCAGGGGAAGACTGAAGTTGGCTTGAAACAGGGTGGTTGGTAACTACGTGAAATGCCCAGAACACCTGGTGCTTTGCAGGTGCAGGAAATCCCTCCTGATTGCTGCTCTAAGAGAGAGTAGGGACAGAGAGTGCAAAGAGTGCCATCAGGGTGGCTGGGGCTACCAAGGGATGTTGAATGGATCACACGGGCCGAAGAATGGTGTGTTAGGAATGACATGTAGATGCTTCTGCGTGTCATCAGTGATAGACAATTTGCAGGATGGTTTTGTCCTTAGACTACATTAATATAAAGTGATTCACATCCCCCAAAGTGTATGCAAACGCCTCTGGTACCAGTGGGCACCTGCAGGAGGTACCCCTCTGAAACTGTGACACCAAAAATGAAGGACTCTTACAACCATGGCAAATGATGAAAAATAGTGGTAAATGAGAACTGATACCATTTTTGAGTTGCTGTGCTTTTTTGCCTTTTGTACACGCTACTGAAGGAGTACGTGAGTAGATTTGTTGGAGTCAGGCTTACTCAGATTATTAATGGCAAAGAGGATCAGGAGCTGAGAGATGGAGAAATAACACAGATTCTTGATTTGGATAGATAAGTAATTGTATTTAAATACTGTATGTAGAATCATAGGCTTATGCCTTACCTCTGGCATAATATTCTAATTACATTTTGCAAGGAAAGTCCTTTTCATCTGAGACTCTCGAACATTTTACAAACACCACACCTTAATGAAGTAAGTAATTATCCCCATTTTACATATGGCTACACTGAGGCACTAAGAAGTGACACCACGTAAGAGCTGAACTTGAATTGTACTTGACCACATGTAGATACAGAGCTTTTGAGTAACAATCTGAAAGAAACATCAGGTGTCAGAACGAGGTGATACGATGGTTCGTAGAGGGGCTGCCCTCTGCATTTATGCAGCTCAGCTTTATGCCAGAAAACAGCTTTCCCTGACTGAGTGGACAGTTGCCCAAGAGGACAGTGTGCGTCAAAACTAGGGTTTAAATTGTCTGGTTCCCAACAGGTTCTCCCCATGCTGGGGCAGGTGTAAGGATCTTGTTTTCAAGACAATAAATACTGACTTTTGTATCTGTGCCTCAAGGCAGTGGCTACCTGAAGTCTTTTAGTGGAATCCCTGTTTTGCCCCTGGACACTTTCGCTTTCCTAGGTGCCTGCATTTGAAGTAAACTTAATAACTGCAAAATGAAATAATGTGGCAAGAAGCACAAACATGCTGACAGATGCAAAGGGTTGGAGGGGAGATTTTATGTGTTGGCTGTCTACAGGATGGGGGCCTCCAGAAAAACAAAAACTACCTAGAAGAAGTATAATCAGAGTAATTGTCAGCAACAGCTCTAAGACCAGCTGAACCCACTCTGTAAAATGAATTGTATTTCAGACTTACCCAAGCAAAAGAAGCTCCCAAAACTGGGAATGGTGAAGATTATTAATTTTCCATGAGATTATTTAATGCAGTCTGTATTAGACTCTCAGAGACTGTAGGTGCTTTAGAAAAACCAAGCTTCCTAGAAATTATAGCCAGTTACTGCAAAGAGTCTTCCATAAGGAAATGTGTTGGTGCTACTACAGATTTCTGGGACCATTGAAACCTGGAATCTTCACATACATCTTTGTTCCCTGAGA
Source organism: Pezoporus wallicus (assembly GCF_028554395.1). Classification (NCBI taxonomy): domain Eukaryota; kingdom Metazoa; phylum Chordata; class Aves; order Psittaciformes; family Psittacidae; genus Pezoporus; species Pezoporus wallicus. Next base: position 959,835 of record NW_026635616.1, on the reverse strand, counting down.
GCTGTCAGGAATATACAACCCTGGGATTAAACCCAACAGTTCCTACCTGCTTCCTGGGGACTGGTTTCCTAAAATACTAAAACTAGATTAGATGATCCTCACACTATGTTAAAATGATACAAATCATTGATTTGGTTCCAAACCCCTGTTCTGGTTCAGATTTGTCCACTAAACCTTGATGGTAAATCTTCTATCAATCATATGTAAACTGGATTACGTATTACCCTTCTGTGCTGCTGGGGAACCATGTTACAGCAATTTGTTACTATTTTTTTGTCTGCGAAAGTGACAGCTCTAAATTGTATTTAGAGACTCTATTGACTTGCTGTAATGATTTATGGACTTTACCTCCAAAATGTTTCCTCTGCTCTGGTATAATTTAAATTTTATACCGGCTCCTTCTGCAATTTCATCAGCATGAAATGGGGAATAACTTATTGACAGGACTGTACCTCGGTTACCTTAGCTACCAGCCTTCGGTCTGATCTCAGGCATGTAGCAGCACATCCCTGTGTCTTAGTTTTCTTATCTGAAAACTGAGATAATGATAGTGATCTGAAGAAGTGCTTTTTGAGTCACAGATGAAAACACTGTATAGGAGAGAGACTTTATTTTTTTTTTCCAAACTGTGGTTTTGACAGGCGTGAATGCTGTCTCAAAACCCTTGTGAAAATAAAGCTCAACACCGTGCAGTTTGACCAAATGGTTAGCTGTCAGCAGAAGAAAACTGATTTTATCTGCGTCAAAATACAGGAGACATTTGTTATGTCAATGTTATCTGCAGATATGTGCAATGAATTCTGAAGTGCCTTAGCACCTCGCTAGCAAGACCTCTTTTGAATGTGTTTAAATTGAGGCTAAAGTTAGAGTCTTGAGTCTTGTTATAACATGGAAAAATCTCAGTCCTCGTTGGCTGGTGAAACCATGTCATAACCTGTTTCATATAAAACTGTCTTTAAACTGTGCTTAAGCAAGAGCTGGTGGTTTCTCCTGTGAACAGCAGATGAAGTTTAATTAGTCTTACAGTCATCTACATTACAATCAAATCAAAGAATGCAGTTGCAACACATTCCCAATTTGTATTGTAAATGTGACCCTAACTGTGTTCCTAAAATCTGTGTCATGTGCTACAGCTGGGTACACTGACCTGACTGTAACATAAGGAAAAACTTCATGCACCAGCCGAAATCCCCATTTCTAAAATCATATTTGTTCTTAATAAACTTATAAATATTTGAAACTGACAAAAAGAAAAAATGGAGGAGGGGGGAAGTTTACTTCTCTAGTATTCTGTGCTCTCATTAATTATTCCATTTAATAGTGCTTCTCAAAATCATCTCTTGGAAAAGGAATTTGGATTACCCAATGTTGGAAAACAAACCTGCTGCCACCAAGCATGAGCCAACATGTTCCAGTACTCTACGGCTTATCACAAGTGAGCCAGCACCCAGTTTTGAAGAGTAGAAAAAGTCTTGGTTGATTATCTGTGCAAATAAACTGTGCTGTGTTGGATATTCTAATTTGCTTACAGCTGTATTCTGCCTGAGGACTTCATCTCTGTGCCTCTTTTCAGCTCTGCAGTAAGAGTTGTACAATGAAAAGCTTTTTAGTATGTGTGAATAAAGTAATGAACTTTTGATTCCAGAGTTGGAAGTACTTCAAATGGTGTTTAGGCAAGGAATATACCTTTCCATGCCACGGTTAAAACTGCTCTCCAAACTGAAATAGTCTAATGACAGAATGAATAACATTTTCTCAGTTTTCATGGATTATCGATTTGAGTACTTTTAAATGTATCCTTTAGCATGGTCATTAAGTCTTCAGACTTCCGAAAGCAGTGGTCTCCTGAACACACAAACAAAAAATCCCTAGCTTTTGACAGCAGTTAATTCAGCAGCATGCCCAGAAGCCAGCACACACCAGGATTTGTAGGTGTTTTAGTGACTGCTCACTTCTGATAGTCATAATTTTTATGCCTCTCAGCATGGATTGAAGTGTCTGACCGTGGGTACACAGTTGAAAGTACTTTCTTGCCACTTAGAGATAAATGGTTTCTTGAGAAAGCAAAGAGCTAACGCTATAATATAAAATGCGGTTTGGGGACCATTACAAACTTGCATAGCTTGAATTTAGCCATTAATGTTTGTTTCGCTCTCTCAAATGGGTGTAAGGCTATGCTTGGGTGTGACAGTTCTATGAAACCCCATATTTAAGACTTTCTGAAATCAATAGTGAAGTGCACTGTAGAAGAGTAAGACCTCAGGTGGATGTACCTCAGCTTTTTGGAGTCTGTATATTATTTCTAAAAGAGCCCTGATTCTCATTCTCACTTTTGGTCCAAATAATAGGAAAATTGGTCTTAGTTAGAGCACTTTGGGAATGCTGAGATGTATATGTAAATACTGTTTTCTATGCTGACTATCATTTGCATGACACAGTAGATACCCTGGAGAGATATAAAACACTTACAAACATTTTCCTGGAAAGTATTAATACAAAAATGATATGAGAAGTACCAATAAAACCGTTGGAATTTAGACTTGGAAGAGGTAAGGAAATCAGGTGATTAACCAAAGTCCTTAAGACATAGAACGCAGTTGTTTCCTCCTTGCACATTTATTTATTTATTCTATTAGATCAGTTCAATTGACTGTTCATAAACTCTGGCTGTTTAAGATGGGTTTCCCATTGCAATTAGTTGGGTGACTGAAAACTCACTTTAGAACTTGCCTTAAAAATGACCAAAGTACTGTTTAGGTGGTTATGGTGTGTGTAAGATAAGGAGCTGTACTTTTATCTATTCAACCTTCTAACAGAAACATCAAAAGATTTCAGAGACAGCATTAAGCTAGGTAGAGGCTAACAAGGAATTTTATTTGTTTCTCATGAATGGTGTAGGTGATGTTCTTTATTTCACTGACTGATAAAAGATTGTACCAGTAGGTGAACACAATAAGAAGCAAGTATAGATTCTCAGCTAATACCTACATAAAATTAATATATATAGTAGTATATAAGAATATGTATAATAAATAGATGTGTAGGATAAATATATATACAGGCCATAACAAAAGAGAAACAAAGCATGAGCTCCAGGCTTTAATTTAGGAAGTTCATAGGAATAGGATGTTCAAATGGAGATTAGGCACAGCAAGGGTAGCCATGATAAATCATGACTTTAGAATAGAGAGGTCAAAAAAGAAGCAAAACTCAGACTACTGAAGGCAATTGTGCAGATGAGAACAATAGGTGATGTCAGTTACCACTGGGTATTTTCTTCATTCCCCATTTGTAAAAAAGAGTTGGTGGTAAAGATGGAAAGAGGCAAACATGGCTATGAAAGGTGTATGTCTTTTACTTCATATGCAGTGCATTTATGTCTTAACCACTTTTCTCTCTCATTTGAATGGAATGATACTCAGAGTAGCTGTACCTGCGTACAGTTAAGAGTACAATTCTAACAAAGGAAACAGAAGCTGTGGACCCATGAAAGTCAGGGAGGAGTGGGTCATAAAGGAAATAGGTTCTTATCTTACCAAATGTCCTCTGAAACCTGGTAACTCCTTGCCCATAAGATATAGAAGTATTTGATAGTCTTATTAATGTACTTTTTGATGTTAGTACCTGTAGCATGAAAGATTTGTGTAGCATTGCTATTTCTAGCAGCAGAACTAGAGAGAGAAGGAATTTACCATTAAGAAAAAAAGAAGAGTTGCAATCTTCTTTACAAGTCAGTAACTGGTAATTTGAACACCAAGACAATTTAGACTTGATGTGTCATATCATAACATAATCATGTATGATTCCCTTCACTGTGTATTAGTTATTTAAGCATCATGCTAATGACTGTATTCATGTTCCTTAGATAGTCTTGAACCTGATCTTCTCCTACAGAAGGCGGTTCTCCATTCTCCCACTCCCAGTCCTTGCCTCCCATGTGGCTGGAGCTCTTGCTAGCGAAGACCAGGGCAAAAAAGTCATTGAGTACCTCAGCCTCTTCCATGTCCCAGGTCACAAAGTCTCCCATTTCTTTCCAGAGGGGTCCCACATTTTCCCTCATCTTACTTTTATTCCCAATGTACCTCTAGAAGTTTTTCCTGTTGCCCTTAATGTCCTCAGCTAGACTGAGGTCTGATTATTAAAAATCATAATAATGCTGCACTACATGCAAAGGTCAAAGAATATTTTCTTGTTATTAAAATTACTCAGAGTAATTGCACTTAATAAGTAAAAGACACTTAAATGAAAGCAGGAGCTGTAAGCTGATTTTATCCTTGTAAAATACACAAGTTATAAAACACAAGAATGCATTTACTGTGGGGAGGTTTCTTACTATCATTTATGATAGACAGGTGTTAGGGATTACAGCATGGGGACTTAGGGTGTTGTTACATAAAGTCTTAACTGATCCAAGCTGGTGTCACCACAGTCCTATCCACTCTCTCCTGCATATCCTGGTTCCATCTGTTGAGCTGGGTCAAGCATTTATCTGATCCCACAGTGCAACAGTTTGCAGACCCAAGCTGTATACAAGGGTAAAGTTACCAGAAAGGCCTTTGCCTAAGATAATACCCCTTACCAGTTTAGCCATCTCCCCCGGCACTTCAGATCAGCAGAAGGTGTCATAAGGGAGCAGTGGCAGCATGCAGGTAAGGAACAAGAGGGAAGGTGGGAATGTAGCAACATGGCAACATTGCCTTGAGGTGTTTTAAACTGCCAGGAGCCGCACCTGTGGGTTCCTATCCAGCACCTGCATGTGATTCACTGTGTCACCTTAGACACCTGGAACCTCAGTCACTTTCTCATTACCAGGAAAGCTACCCACTGGTGTTTAGTAGACTATGCTAGACAATGTGATCACCAAACAATACAGCAGCTGTAGGTATTTTGTCCACTAATACAGTCAACCTGTTGACCCTGGTGTCAACACGAGCACTTCAGTAACAGTTTCCATTAGTAGGTAAGAAATACTTTAATACTCACTAGAGAAACACCCCATTTCCTTTAGGAACAAAGTTACAGATTATAATTTGTGTTATCTGTGGTCTCTGATTTTGCAAATGAACTTTAAGAAAAACTGTGCAGGTCTCTTCAACCTTTTTTACAAGCATAAGGCAGTTAAGAAATCTAAGGTGTAAAGTTCTCTATGTATCCTAATAGTACCCTTGTTTACATGCATTCTGCTCACCTAACAAGGTTTGGCTTCCATGGAGAAACACAACTGCATGAAGAATAGGAAACCTAAGGGTATACAAGCAGTCAAACATTGTATTTTACAACAGTAGCTCACTGGGCTTTATTAGCGCAGACTTAATCTCACAACTCCAGTACAACGCCTAAACTGCCATTTTCTCAGTTACATACCCACATTGGCAGAGATGGAGAATTATGTTTTCCAGAAGCAAGAGGCATCACTTAGTACAGGGTGGGGTTTGGGTGAGGCTACAGGAAACGATCTGGCTTTCTTCTCTCTCACACTCAACTTGGCAATGTGTACTTCTAGTGCCTTGACAGGGAAGCTAGGAAACTAGAACCAGTCAGACACAAAGGCCTGTTTCACTCTTTCTCTAGGTGAATGGGATTGCTCCAGCTCCTCTTTGATGTGTGTATATATGTGTATATACGTATATATAAATGAAATAGGCTTTACCTGATGTATTCTGAATCTGGCAAGGAAGAATATGAAGAAAAAGCTTGGTCTGGTTTCTGCTCCTTGCAGTATCCAAGCAGGGTGGGATTTTCTCATCCGAAGCTCTTTCCTTTTTTTCTCTGCTGCTTTTGTTCCATTGTGTGCTCTGAAATATGAATTCAGTCTTTAGTGGGTTTATGTATTCTGGCCCTTTACCAAAAATTATAGTAAGGAATGCAGGTAAGAAAAAGTAAATGGTCATTGTTAACATTTGGTAAGAACTGAATGGAATTTCAAGACACTTCACAAGGCTGAGGTAGTTTTCTTTGCTCAAAATCATGGAGTGCTTTAAATTGAGGAGCCTCTTAGAAAGACCTCAAGAATCCTAGCCAGTAGAGAGTGATAAAATGAATTGAGTTCAGCAAAGTGATGGTTGTTATTAACACTCTTTAGAAGTTGCTATTATTTGTTCAGTGTATTTGACCTTATGCTTGTATCTTATACTTCACTGTTACATTTGCTAGTATTTTTGTATCTTATATTTACTTGTATAACTAATACAGATGATACTTATGAAGCTAGTGTGCAAAGTAAGGTTGATGGCAAAAAAATTCAAGTATCTGTACTCTTGATGAGTCTTTATTTTTCATGATAATTCATTAACTGCTGCAATAGTCAAGGCAAGGATGCCACATATGACAGGATTCATTTGTAAACCATTATCAACAGAAGCCCAGTACAAATCTGACCATTCTCAGAAACGGGCTTAAGAACAAGCATGCTTTTGTATTTAAGTTTGTGCTCTTGTATTTAAGTTTACAACAGCAGTCAGGTTCCTTTTTTTTAGCCTCATCTATCTAGGTATTCATAAATCACAGGCTGGTTTGAGTTGGAAGGGACTTGAAACCTCATCCAGTTCCAACCCCTACCACAGGCAGGGACACCTTCCACTAGAGCAGCTTGCTCCAAGCCCCATCTGACCTGCCCTTAAACACTGCCAGGGATAAGGCAGCCGCAGCTTCTCTGGGCACTGCTTCCTGCTCCACTGCTGTTCTGTGCTGCTCCCTCAGCAGCACCTGCACAGTCATGTCTAAGGGTACATGAAGCTCACCATAGAATTCTCTATCTTGTTTTTATTAATTACCATTTTTCAGAGGTATTTGTGATAGAATCATAGAAAGGGTTAGAAAGGACCTTAAGATCATCCAATTCCAACCCCCCTGCCATGGACAGGGACACCTCATGCTAAACTATGTCACCCAAGGCTCTGTCCAACATGGCCTTGAACACCACCAGGGATGGAGCATTCACAGCTTCCTTGGGCAACCCATTCCAGTGCCTCACCACCCTTACAGTAAAGAACTTCTTCCTTATATCCCATCTAAACTTATCGTATTAAAGTTTTAACCCGTTACCCCTTGTCCTGTCACTACAGTCCCTAATGAAGAGTCCCTCCCCAGCATCCTTATAGGCCCCCTTCAGATACAGGAAGGCTGCTATGAGGTCTCCATGCAGCCTTCTCAGATGGATCTGTTCCACCAATTTGATGGCTTGTTTTGTTCTGGAGCTAGTTTAGAGGCTTTATAACAATGTGCTAGCGAGTTGGTTGTGCCATATTTACATTCTGACTGCTCAGCTGTTTTTCTTAAGGAAGATTTAACTCAATTTCCTAAATGTGATTAAAAGAACAGTGCTTGGGTAAATATTATAAGAGGCAAGACATCAGGTGAAGTAATCATAGATTCTGATGGAAACATCATTGTTTCAAAGCCAAACCCCCCTCAGAGTGGCGGCTGGGGGAAGAGAGGGGAACACCAGAGGAAGCATTTGGAACCCAAGGGAGTTCATGTAAGTTTTGGAGTCCTGAAGCTTTTGCTGTTGCCATTTGCATTCTCTGATCGCTGTTAGAACACACTTAGAAGTGTTTTTTTACTTTGTGTTTGTATGTTAGGGTAGAGAATAGGCAGCATTGGACTGAATTGCCTTCCCTCTCCCCCTTGCCCCCTTCGTGGGTGTCAGGCACCCTGAGCGGGCTGGTGAGCTGCGGTGTGTCCCCATGGGGTGTTTCCTGAGGGTGGGAGCAGGGCTGGTCCTGACAGTCCGAGCTCCCCAGGCCTGGGTGGGCTCCGCCCGGCTGTCGTTCGTCTCCGCTTTTAGTTATTCTGAGGTAATTTCTTCCTTGTAAATGACTTCCGAACTGTGCTGGTATCTCGGGCAGTGAGCCCGTGCCGGGTCAAAATGAAGGGATGGCTTTTTGCAAAGCTTTCGGATTAAATGCCCCTGAAGTACAACGCTAATGGTTTTCTGCAATCTAGCATAAGCATAAGGTATGGAGAGAAACTTTCTGGAATACAGCAGTCAAATGCAGTTATACGAATATAAACCTGTTATTGTTTGATTGATTGATGTGAGGCTTTAGATTTTAAGCTGAATGAGAGTGTGTCAAAATAGGACTTAATGTTAAAAGCTGCTGCTTGGTATGTAGGTCAGGAAGCCTATATGGTTGTGAAATACTGTGTTCTAATTACTGCTAAGGTTAAAAATGCAGTTTGCTTTAAAAGAAGGCTTGCTGAAAGGTCAATTCTGTCTTTGTGTTTCAGGCATAGCACTGTCTGTTCTGTGTTAAACAAGAATCGTGTCAGTATGAGCTGGGCTGTGGAGGAATGGAAAGAAGGCGTCTCCCCCAGAGTCCTTCAGAAGATTCATGAGCTGGAAAGTCAAGTGGACAAGCTTAGAAAGGAGCGTCAGCAAAGACAGTTCCAGTTAGAGTCTTTGGAGGCAGCTTTGCAAAAGCAGAAGCAGAAGGTAACAGAGGCCCTGTGGTCATTCCCCTAAAATGCTGTTCTCCATGCCAAACACAACTACAAAGTTTTTATCTGGTTGTCCCTAGGGGTGGGTTAGTGTCTTGTTTCTTTCCCACTGACTGGAAATAGCAGAGAAACAGAATATAAACTACTTATATTAATTTTCATCATATTTTCCCTTCTGTTTGGTTCTCATTGATTGCTAATAGAATTCCTGCCTTCTATTTATGTTTGGCGTGATTGCCCATCCCAGAATCAAAGAATAGTTAGGGCTGGAAAGGACCTTAAGATCATCTAGTTCTAACCTCCCTGCCATGGGCAGGGACACCACACTCTAAACCACGTCACCCAATTCTCTGTCCACCCTGGCCTTGAACAGTGCCAGGGACGGGGCAGCCGCAGCTTCTCTGGGCAACCTGTTCCAGTGCCTCACCACCCTCCTAGTAAAGAACTTCTTCCTTATATCTAACCTGAACTTCCCCTGTTTACGTTTAAACTCATTGCCCCTTGTCCTATTGCTACAGTCCCTAATGAAGAGTCCCTCTCCAGTATCCTTGTAGGCCCCCTTCAGACACTGGAAGCTTCTCTGAGGTCTCCATGCAACTTCTCCAGGCTGACCACCCTCAACTTTCTCAGCCTATCTTCATACAGCACTTGCTTGAGCCCCCTTGTCATCCTGGTGGCCGCCTCTGGACTTGCTCCAGCAGCTTCATGTCCCCCTTATGCCGAGGGCACCAGAACTGTACACAGTGCTCCAAATGGGGTCTCACTAGAGCTGAGGGGCAGGACCACCTCCTTCGATCTGCTGGTCACACTTCTTTTGGTGCAGCTCAGTATATGGTTGGCTTTCTGGGCTCAGTTGTTTATGTTTACTTTGAGGCTTTGCTACATCTTTTTACGATTAGGAAAAGTCATTTGTGCCTGTTTAAAATCTTGATACTGACTAGGCCTGTTTTATATAAGAGCTGCATAGTTGACAGCCTCTTGCTGTTCTACCTTGCCTGTAGATCCCTTTCATCTTTTACTTAGTTTATGTAATTCTCAGTTGAGTGGTTTTGTTTGTTTGGCTTGGTTCTCTCCTTCCCCCTCCTCCCCCACCCCACCCCCCCCGACTGTTTTTGGGTTTTCAGTTTCCTTTTTTAGGGCTGTAGTTTTATGCTTCATCTGACTATACTGTCAGCCAGGAAACCAGAGACCCTTTTGGTCAGGGTCCTGCTGTGCTTCAGATCAGAGGTGACCCATTTAGTTTCATATTGTTTTGTAACGTTTGAATACAGCTCAAATGCAAATTACAGAGGCTGCCTTTTATTCCCTTTAGGCTGATAGAACTTTCTAGCAGAACTTAAGCCTTGTAGTTTTCTTAGAGTTTCTTCCTGTGAGTTTCTTCAACCATCCAGAGGAACTGCTGTGCTCCTGTAACACAAAGGGCTGTGCTCAAATAGGAGTGCTTTAAGACTTGTAAGCAGTAGTTAATACTTCTTTCAACCAGAAGAATAATGTTGTGCAAAGCTCTAGCTTGACTGTGCCTGTCCCTCAGAAGCTGTAGGGGAGGAGGATGTCTACTGCCAAGCTCTACTTCCAGTTTCAAAGCTGTGACTCTTGGTAATCATTGTGCGTTCTTTGTTTAGTCAAGGTATTCTGATTGCTGAAGTTGGTAGGCTGGAAAGAGCAGAGAGTTGGTCAGTGTGGATTAGCAATCTAGTGTGGATTATTAATATTTAAGGATTGATTAATTTTTCTATGAGCTTGTCTAGCCAATAAATAGCAATTGTTAATGTCACTGTGTTGAATTGCAGGAGATGTGGTTTTGTTCACACCCAAGAGTATTTAAATGACGTGTATAGTTGAGGTTTTGGTGCTGTTAGGATTTTGAAATGCTAGGAAAAAAAAAGCAGTTTGTAAACTTTGTGTTATTAAAATAATAGAAGTGTAGAGAATAGGTGAGATCTTTTTAAAATGGTCTATATTCCAACTAGGTTGAAAATGAAAAAAATGAAGCTGCATTACTAAAAAGAGAGAACCAGAGCTTGATGGAATTGTGTGATACTCTCGAGAAAGCAAAGCAGAAAATATCACATGATCTTCAAGCAAAAGAATCTCAAATTAACATTCAGTCAGGACAGCTGAATTCCAGCAAGAAAGACATAGAAAGGCTAGAACAAGAACTGAAAAGGTAAGGATTTGCTCTGTCTCTAACCCACGTATAACAGTTATTTTCTTGTGTTTTATTCATTTAGTGTATCCTTCATGGTATTCTAGTTTCTTCTTATAATTAATTCAGACTTTGTGACTGAAGTCACAAAACATGGACCTGTTTTTACATACACACATGCACATACAGGCTTCTACATAAATCTGTCTGCCACTTGAAGCAGTTAATACCTATAGTTCCTCCCTAATTTGGGGGAGTTCTGCAGTGTCATGTGAGAACTGTCTATGATCTTGAACAACAAAACAGCTAGCACAGCTGAGTCACTTGACAAAGGTAAACTGCAAAGGGCTTGGAGTTGCTCAGAAAGTGCATGGACAATTCATTCTGTAAGATCAAGTCTACCAATAAAATACTACTGGAAGGAGGCATAAACATCTATTGGGAGTGGAAGAGGAAGCTGCCAAAAGCAGTGACTGAGTCACTGAATCCAGTTGCTTTGGTGAAAAAGAGCTTAATTCAAAGACCTCAACTCTTAAACACTGTTATTACTGAGATAGCATGTGTGTGCTGTCTGTTGGGGATGGAATGCAAGTAATAAAAGAATCTTCTGTGATGCAGACACATCTAAAATCTTTCATCTGTGGGTGCTACGCAAATGGAACAGTTGCCCTTAGTGAAGTGAATGTTACGTTAAACTTGCTCTCCTACTAGAGGCACCCTCTGTTCTTGAATAAAAGTATTTCTGAAACTTTGTGTGCATCAGTCAAGCTGAGTATTCTGCCTGTGCAATAAACTGTTGTGCTGGTACAGTAATGCAAAAGTACTGTCACAGGGAGGGGTGTGAGAGCAGGTTTCTTAAGGGTTTGATTTAGTTGTTTTGGGAGTGTGTTTGTTTTAGTTTTATTGCTTGTTTGTGGGGGTATTTGCGGGGGGGACGTATTTTTTTTTGTGAGTTTTCTTTTTTTTTTTCTTTTTCTTTCCTTTTATTTTGTGGCCTGAAATATGTCTACTTCCTTTAAGTTTTGGTGGAATGCCTCATTCTATCTAAAGAGAAGCAAATAAAGAAGTGTGTTGATCTTTCTGGGGTTTTGTTTGATTGTTTTTTCTTTGTTTCCCTCTTCCTCCTCCCTTACCTCCCCCCTGTGCCCTTTTTGGGAAAACTAGAGATAGTTGAGGTATTTAGGTATTTGACTGCTGTGGTAAAATTCTAAATTTCAACATAACAATTTAACATGTAGAAGCACCAGCTTTCTGTGAGGAGCTGCTAAGGTCCATCAAAGAATCTAGTGAGATTCAGCAGGGCTTGATAGAACCACCTAAGCTTCTGTATCTCATGCCAAATGTTGGGCCAGGGAAGCTGCAGGCTAAGGATGTGTGTTCCATTAATCCATTCCCCAAATTAAGTCCAGTTTAGTTGAATTCTCTCCATTACATTACTTTGTGTATCTGTCCACTACATAAGATCATCAGTTACTACATGTAGCTTGAACTTGGCAATCGCGTTCAGGTATGTTTTATGCTGGTAACTGATCCTTTACTGTTGTATAGCAATTAGCAAGCCACAGGGAGGGGAGTTCTTTATGTTGCAAAAGGGAGGGGGAAATCAAAACCATTGTCTTATCAACCTGTGCATGCTGGGCAGGATGAAAGTTGCTGTATAAACTCCAAACTAGTTATCTGGTTTCACTTCACGGGCTTGTAACTCTTCATGCTCACAAGAGTCACAAGAATGGGTAGTCTGCTGTGTTGTTCTGGGCAGCAAAGTAAATAGTACATGAGAAAAATACATTGTCAGGTGGAGTGTGTTCCCTTCCCATGAAGTATGCATCGGTTTCTCAAAGTGTGCAGTATCAGAACATAGGATAAAAGTTGTATATTTCCTATCATAAAGATCCTTACTGAAGAGTAGGAGTTATATGTTATCAGTGTTTACAGTGATTTGGGTGTGTTTAGCTGGACCACAGCTTCATAAGTGAAACCTTAAGCAGTTCTGATTGTCAGCCACTCTGGGATTGGTTTTGGTTTTCAGCTTTGACTCCTATGTAATTGACTAAATATACTGAAACTGAACAAAGCATTCCTGTTTCTGCGTTACATTCACTGAAAATATTCAGTACTGTATCTTGACTTGATCTTTAAGTTATTATAATCATATAAATTGTGTGCTTCAGGCTTTTAAAAACAGATAATTAACCTTTTAGTTTTCGTGACTAATTTTTGTTGCTGTTTTTTTCCGAAACAGATACAAATGTGAGCTTGAGAGAAGTCAGCAAACATTGATTGCAGGAGACTTATCATTCAGTGGTGCTCCACAGAAAAGCTTTACTGCTTCTTTAACACCAGTTCAAAGTCATAATGGTAAATGACTTTTTCTTTGCCTAGCACAGATAGTTAACAGTTTTCTTGGAGGGTGGAGGAGTATTTCACACACTACATTTGTACTGAGTTGCCTAGTCCCTATTCTAAAGCTTATTATGAGAATGTCTAATTCATAGCACCATAAGTTTAAAAGTGATTAGTGCAGACTGAACACTTATTGCAAATATTACATCTTTTCAGGATTATGTTGATAGACATGGAATAGTAGGAAATCCTTCAACAGACTGCAGCAAGTTTTTGAATGCCTGTTCCTAGTGTCAGCTGTTCCCTTGATGTAGTGAAGAGCAAATCTTTCTTGGGTACCACAGGTACTTTAAAGTTCAGTCAACAGTCGTGTTATTTCTTTAGAAAATTTTATTTAGACTGCTTTTGTGCATGATGATCTGCACAATTTATGCACTGTTTCAAACCATCATTTCTGTCTTCAAATTAGTGACATCAGAGTTAAAATATTTGAATGAACTGGAAAAGTAAAGGGAAGGTTCCTTAACTGGAAAACTGTTCTGTAGCTGGACACCCTTATGCTGTATCTGCTGAAAAACTTGACAGCTTCAATATTATGCATGCTGTTTACCTCTTATCTTTGATGTGAACAAATGTTTTGTGAGTTTGGCATCTCACTTTTACTCAGGTGGGAAATCCAAGATACTTTCTTGTACTCTTGTTCCTTTTAACTTCTACTAGGGGTACAGTAGTGGCAGGGTCAGGCATTCCACTAAACGTGACACTTCTGAAATGGGGATTAGATAAAAAATTATTTAAATAACTATTTAAAATTGTATTGCTGGAGAGGTTTTTTTTTCATTTGAAAGTTGGAGTTTTACATTCCTGAAAATCCCAGACTATCTGAAGGTCAAAGCGACCCATAAGGTTGCTCCTTACAGGGCTACCTAAAACTAAGTCATATGACTTGAGCATTGTCCTCCTTGAATAATGACAGGATTGGTGCCATGACCACTTCCCTGGGGTGCCTGTTCCAGTGTCAAGACCACCTTCTCAGTGAAGAACACTTTCCTGATGTCCAGTCTGAACTTTTCCTGATGCAGGTTCATTCTGTTTCCTTTGTGTCCTGTCACTGGTCACCAGAGAGAGGAAATCGGCACCTCTCTTCCACTGCCACTCCCCTCAGCCCATCCCTGTGAGGAAGTTGTAGCCTGTGATAAGATCAGCCCTGGCCTTTTCTTTCCCAAGGTGAATGAACCAAGTGACCTCAGCTGTTCCTCAAAACTCTTGCTCTCAAAGGCCTTTCACCAATTTTGTTGCCCTTCTCTGGAAACAGCCTGATAGTTTGATGTTCTTTTACTGAGACACTCAAAACTGCACATAGTACTTGAGGTGGGACCTCGCTAATGCAGGGTAGGATGAGGTTGTTGCACTCCCTCAACTGTTTCATAGAATGCTACAAAGCATTCTAGTTCTATGATATTCCTGGGAGTTGTAGACTGATACATAAGTACAAAGAAAAGGAAGCAGGCCTTTTGTTTTGGACTAATATGCTCCTCTTACAATTCCAGTGGAAGAATCCTAAGTAAATTCATTGTCCAATTCCTGTTGCATTTGAAAGCAACTTGAAGAAAAGATCCAGCCTTATTTCCTGATCATTTCTTGGTCATATTAATGTTCTTGGGCTGCTAGTAGGAAATCTTAAAGTAAAAATTAAAATCTATATGTGTGTATATATATAATGCAACACATCTATGTTATATATATACATTATGTATATATACTATATGCACCTGGGTCGGAGCAACCCCAGGTATCAATCCAGGCTGGGGGATGAAGGGAGTGAGAGTACCCCAAAGGAGAAGGACTTGGGAGTGCTAGTGGATGAAAGATCAGACTTGGCTTGGCAATGTGTGCTTGCAGCCCAGAAGGCCACTCATATCTTGGGCTGCACGCAGAGGAGTGTGGCCAGCAGGTCAAGGGAGGTGATTCTGCCCCTCTACTCTCGTGAGAACCCACCTGCAGTCCTGCATCCTGCTCTGGAGTCCTCAGTACAGGAAGGACATGGACCTGTTGGAGAGGGTACAGAGCAGGGCTAGAGTGCCTGTCCTGTGAGGAATGGCTGAGAGTTTGGGTTGTTCAGCCTGGAGAAGAGAAAACTCGGGGAAGACCTTATTGTGGCCTTTCAGTTCTTAGAAGGACCTTATAAGGAAAGATGGGAAGAGACTTTTTATCAGGGACTGTTGTGATAGGATGAGGGGTGATGAGTTTAAACTAAAAGGGGGGATTTGGGCTGGACATGAGGAAAAAATTCTTCACAATGAGGTTGGTAAAACAGGTTACCCAGAGAGGTGGTGGATGCATCATCCCTGGAGACATTCAAGGTCAGGCTGCATGTGGTTCTGGGCAACCTGATCTAGTTGAAGATGCCCCTGCTCAATGCAGGGGAGTTGGACTCGTGACCTTTGAAGGTCCCTTTCAGCACAAACTATTCTACAATCATTCCTGTAACAGCAATTAGAAATTATTACCTATGTAATAAGTTAGATTATGAAGAAGTATTCATTGTGTCTTTGTAGATACAGAGTTTGAAGAACTGGAAGAAAAATACAAGAAAGAAGTACAAGAAAGGAAAAAGCTAGAATTAGAACTGAGAACCATCCAGGTAAAAGTAAGTATCTCTTGAAAATGGTATGTGTGATATCTAAGAAAGTAACTATTGAGTGAACTTGGAACATGGAGTGGAAAACTAGTGAAATGTATTCTACATCACTTAAAATATGATTTTAGAGAGAATTACGCTGTGTGTACTGCCATTCAGGTGTATTCTTGGAGAATCCAGAAAAGCCAACATAACTGAATGGCGAAGGAAAGAAAGACATTAAAAATGAGAACGCATTCTTCAAGAAGTGGAGATCTTGTGCAAGCACAGGCAAGAGAAAATAATGTCAGTTTTGCCAAGCTAAATATAATAATAAAATAGCTTTGGAAAGATAATGAGAAATAACTCGCTTCGCAAATAAGAACTAGTAAAGTTTTCCAAACACATACAGTGGGAACTGTATGAGGGAATCTCGGAGGCCTTTAGATGACTAAGATGTGAAATCCCTCAAAGGCAAAAGAAGCCACTGTAGAAAAGCTGTAATAACTTCTTTGGTATTCACTATTTAAAGGCTCAAAAAGTTTCCTTTATTAGAGTCTTTCCTTTACTGGGGCTGAATGTGTGGCTCAGCTTCAAATTGAAAAGTCAGAAGTACTCTTAAAATGAATTGATAAAATAAATAGTAATTAAAAATCACCAAATACATGTAATACCCATAAATTGATAAGGCACTGCAGTGTGGGACTGCTGAATCTTAGTGATGTTCTTATTTCGTTCTTCTCTTGACACTGGAAGGGGACAAGGATGATGCCATCTAAAAAAGGCTTATAGTGCTGATTCCTGGCAATGTAGTAATGAAGTAATGCATCTGGAAAACATAACATGAAAGATGCATACCTGGTGCACCCAGGCTCCATGATTCCAGGAAGCAATTCAGCAATTCTTGTTCTCTGAAAACTTGAGTGTTTTCTTCAGCAATGATGAAAAAGAATGTTTTAGGAAAAAACTTAAGAAGTAATGAGAAAATACTCTTTGCCCATATACAGCCAAATGGCTCTCGCATCTTGAGTATTGCAAATTCTGTTCACTCGTTTCCAAACAGATACGGTGGAAGTGGGTGGTACAAAGATGAAGTGAGGATCAAGAGATGAAACAGGGAATTGGTCATTTTCTTACTTTCCATAAGGCATAATTACAGAACCAGCTCTGCAGGCTCAGAACAAACACTGGTTTATTCCACTGTACTGTGTTAAATGGCAGACCTCTTTGTCAGGGTATTGTAAAATTGAAACAGATCCAAAAGAGAAAGAACATGTCAAGTATTTCAGTAAAAACTGATTCATTACCTGGATTCAAACTTTTGCCTCAAACTCTGTAAATTTAAATGGTATATAAGGGGAATGATGGCTTTATGCATGGTTAGGGTTTTATGCTCTTTATCTATAGACAAATTACAGGATTGGATACTGGATTCTGGACTATATAGATTCCTGGTCTTAGCACAGCTATTCCTACATAACATAATCTCTGGTTGGATTGAGAAGTCACACTGGGTATTACCTAGGTTAGGGGTTTAGTTTAATAAAAGAATAATTGAAATATTCAAATTAGAAGCATTTGAAAACCAAGCTAAAAAATACAGTGGGGATTTTACTGTTTGAGGTGGGGGTTTTTGTTTTGGCTTGGGTTTTTTTGAGTTTGGATGATCTTTTTTTCCACTTAAGGAGAAAAAAACATCTACTATTTTAGCTGTGTTTAATTTTTCTGTAGGAAGAGGCTGAAAGCTTCTACCTGAGGTATTTTATTATTGCAGGTTTGGGGTATTAGGTGTGTAAAAGTCTAATTCTTGTCTGAGTTTACCTGTGTTTGTCTGGAAGAACTACATGTGGGTCAGATATCAGATATGGTAGTCTAGACTTCTATATACAGGCTTACTTGTGTCAACATTTGCCTGCAGAAATGGAGGCTTGAATTTTGAAAAACATAGAGGGTAAATGATGGGATCTTTCTTGAAAAAGGCAAAAAATTGGTTATGTTACTTATGAACAGATCAGACTAGTTTTTTTGGAGATCCTGGTTTGGGTTACTGTATCCAGTATACTGGATACTTGGGCTAAAGTTATTTATTTTAAATAGTATAAAAGTAATGTGAAATGACCAGGAACCTATTATTTACATATCAATAATTATTTTGTTATATGCTGGATATGGAGCTGTGTAAAGGTAGATCCTTTTGTTTTTTCTTGGACGCAGAAAATAAATCAGCCTCATCCTCAAAGCTCTTTGAGTCACAGGGAGATTGCTCGGCATCAGGCTTCCTCATCTGTGTTTTCATGGCAACAAGAGAAGACCCCATCTAGAAATCAAGCAACACCTGCAAAGGGAAGTTCTGCAGCATCTTCTTTTCCACGGGAAAAAGAAACAAATCCTAGTGTAATATCAGAGAAGAACGAGCTCAACAGCAGCTTTGCTGATGATTGTAATTCTTCACTCGTGATCCAGCTAAGAGCACAGAACCAAGGTACCTGAAGTATTTGTTTAAAACCCACAGACAGTCTGCTATATGGTTTCATGAAATCTGGCGTGCAGATAGGAAAAGAGGCATTGGAATTAGTGCTTTAGCAAGGAAAAGATACCTGGGTTTGCCTTTGGCAGCTAGCCTAGTTGGCCACAAGTGTGTGTATCTTCAGTGATCAGCCAGTACACAGAAATTATCAACAAACTGTGATATCTTTTACATAAGGGGTCTGAGAGTTAGAAGGGAGGAGTTTGTATTTTTGGGGGTGGGTAGTCGACATCATATATAAAAGGAAAAGAGCCTTCTCCAATAATTCCATTGCTCATGGAACAATTCTGTTGAAACAGTTGATAAACCCCTTCAGGATTTCATTACATTTCACTGTTAAATTCCATTCTATCGCTTCCTTCATTTTGTATGGCTTGAGGTTTGCAGCTAAGCAATACCTGTGTTAAAAATTCATTGATTGAACATGCTAAATGCATAGCTCAGTTGGTCCATAATGGATATAACTGGAAGCACAGAAGGAAGTAGGATGCAGAAAGTACAATAAAGAATCAAGATATGATCCTGTATTGTGCATATTGACATGAAGAAATAGTTATTCCTAAGATCTTATAGTCGGAAGAGAGCAAACAGTTGGTTCGCTGTGGATTTGGTGAGCATTTACTTAAGCTTACTACCTGGACCAGCTTTTCCACTGTTTCTTGTAGGACTGTTTTACAAGTTCCCATGCTGTCCAAAATGTTTATCCAAATACCTGCATGTGAAACTTCAATCAGGTGGCATTTTCAACTTGGAAGCAAGACTTTTTTACTTTTTAACAAAAGAATTACCAGATAATATTACCAGATAATAGTAATTCTGGATAATGTTCCCTGTAGGTGCCTATGTTTTCTACTATAAAATTACATTGTATTTTGGAAGGTAAACTCTTACTGATGTATATTGTGACAAGATCACTTGGTTTCACTTTATATGGATTCTGCTTTGGGACAGGAAAAAGATTGAAAGGTAAAATACTGTACTTACAGATATGCTTAGTAGCTGAAAAGCCTCTTGGAAGGAGAAGACCCAAACAAATAACTCTAGTGGATATCTTTCCTTTTAAAAAGCAAAAAAATTAAAGCAGCTTTGATAAGTGACATATTTCTGTGTGTTTAGAAACAACAAAGACAAACCAGCATAGGAATGAATTGACTTTGCCTCTGCAGCATTTGTGCCTGATGTCACGTTTTGCTGTGTTCAAATATATCACAAAGTGGAAATTGTTTAAAGTCAACTATCTTTCAGTCTCGATAGGTTTAATCACTGATATAGTAGTACAAGAGAGTTTTGTTTTAGCTTGCTGAACATTTTACAAGGTGTCTGTCTGTGTCAGGGACTTGAGTTGTTATCAAACATACTGCATATTTTATAATGTGTGGACACTTGGAAATTTGAGTACCAGGATGGGAGGTGTAGCTTTCAAAGCAGCAAGTACCCTTAATCCTTACTGTTTCTAAATTTCAGAGCTAAATTCCACTGTTAAGGACCTAGAACAACAACTGCAAGCTCAAGAAAAAATGAGGAAATCCCATATGAATAAACATCAAGAAACTGAACTGCAGCTGGTAAGAATGAAGCTGGAATTAACAGAGAAGGATAAGGCTCTGAACAAAACCAGAGATAAACTGACTCAAACGAGAACACAACTTGATCAAGCTACCACACAGGTAAAAAGTTTCATCACACATCTTTGGACTGTCCTTACAATTCATTCCCAGTGTTAATGTGTGTCAATTTGCAGCCATTTTAGTGAGAATCAAGATTCTCAGGTGAGTTTCATGAGTATTTGCTGAGGACCAAGTTTTGAGTTTCTGTTGGTTTGATATATGTTACCTGTAACAATGGAAATACTCATAAAGTGGTCGCCCATTTTCTGGAAGGTTCTTATACCACCTGAAGAGTAATTTTTCATCCTCAGGCAAGATTCATTGGAATTCTGAAAAACAGAGAATGGAATTCTGTTGCGTAGAGCAACAATGACATCTGGTGGCAATTTCTGACCTTAAATAGACTCTGTCATGCAACTTTGCCTGAAAATCGGTATGCTGCTTATACTACTGGATGTTGTGGGGTATGGGGGCATAGCTTTGGATTGTAAACTGCATGTGTAAAATAAAAACTAGGTAAAATACCATGCAAGGTTCAGAATATGTAGTTTCAAAGTGAGATTTCGTGGGTTTTAATCCTGAGGAGCTTGGATTCATAGTATAAAACCAATAGCGTAGTTCAACTGGCTTAGTCAAGTATTTACAGAGTGTATTTAAGTACATACATAAAAAATATGAAGTGGTTCAGGTTTTTGCTCATACTCATATGAAGTGAATGCCAGTGTTTAAAGTAATTTATTTCAAACTGTAGAAGGTAAAAAGTAAGAAGTTACCTTTTTTCTTGATTGCATCACTTTCCTGAAGTCCTTTGTCACAGCATTTGAACACGCTTGTAAGTAGCGCAGAGATTCATAATTCCTGAATCTTCCTATTTCCATCTATATTTGTATTTATTTATAGTACTTTGATTCATCTACAGGATAGGAAAAAAGATGCTTCTATGTGTATCTTCTCGGGGTGTAATAATTGTTATCCATCTTTGTCAGCAAGTTTCTACATGGTACCTAAGTTTATTGTGAAACTCTTTCCCACAACTCCTGTGTTGGTCCTTAAAGTAAATTTTTACATATTGATGGTTTGCCTTTTGAGATGCAGGAGCATTCAGCTGTTGCTAGCTCTGTGAGGAGCCGGGTTAGGGAAAGTCTTCGCAGTGAATGTGGTAAAATCATATTCTTAACACAGTCCATTGACTACATAAAGGCACTGTCATTGCAGTGAGTTTGTGGGAAGGCAGCTAACCCAACCTAACAGCTCAGTTCCTCTGAAAAAGTCTTTCAAGTTATTTGATTCCCCAAATAACCCAATTCAACTTCCAAAATGATTATCACAGAATCATAGAATGGTTTGGGTTTGAAAGGACCTTAAGACCATCCAGTTCCAACCCCCTGCCATGGGCAGGGACACCTTCCACTAGACCAAAAGGCTCTGTCCACCCTGGCCTTGCACAGTGCCAGGGATGGAGCATTTACCACTTCTCTGGGCAACCTATGTCAGGGCCTCACCACCCTCAGAGTAAAGAACTTCTTCCTTAGATCTAACCTGATCTTACCCTGTTTATGTTTAAATCCATCACCTCTTGTCCTATTGCTACAGTTCCTGACGAAAAGTCCCTTTAAAAGCATCCTTATAACCCCCTTCAGATACTCTGAGGTCTCCAAGCGGCTTCTCTTCTCCAGGCTGAATAACCCCAACTGTCTCAGCCTGCCTTTGTAAAGGGAGGTGCTCCAGTGGCTGATCATCCTCAAATTAGGCTATTATGTATTTAATTTTGCCTTGTTAATTACCTACAGGTTTAAGAGAGCTCAGTTGTTTTACTGAGGAATCAAAGGGGCGTTAAATCCAGTGCAAGGGGCAAGGTGATATAGGTAGGATCATGCCTGGGGAAAGACAAGGAGGAGTAGGACTGACTGGCCCCACGTGAACTGAGGTGCAGCTCATCCTTGAGGTGCAGTGCAGCATCTTGTCTCAGAAGGTTTCTTTGCCATCTGAAGGTTATTCTTTTCTGTGCTTTTTTTCTCCCACTGAAATGATCTCTGCCCACAAATGGGCTTTGGACGTAGAACTGCATTGAGATTCTAGACTTCAGTTTTCTGCCTCATAGCCTGAATTTACTTCTTGCATTCCCCTTGTACACTTCTCTGTCACTGGTACTATTCGGAGACCTTGAGGACAGCACCTCTGTTATCAAGTGTTTTCACATCTTGTAAGGTCTGCAGCCTTTCTGCACACACATGTGATTTCACATGAGCGCACAGTCCCTGCGGTCTGTGCCTAATAACCAGACACCCCAATACTACTACCTGCTGCTTCTTTACTTACAGCACAGATGGACTGTTGTTTCACTAACTCATTGAACAGCCCTTGTTACTGGAAAACAGCACTGTTCACCCTTTGCCATTTTCCTTACCCCCAGGAAAAACTAATTGTACCTGCTTTGTATTAAGAGATTATTTTGGGGATAAAAATGCTTTTTTTTCTGTTCATGGAGTTAGGTGAACATTGTTTCACTCTCATAATGTAAGATAAACCTAATAAACTGAACTAGATACCAAGCTGACATACACGGAGAACATCTTCTAACACAGAGGTTAACCTGGAATATTGACTGCTATTTTTTTTTAATTAAAGTTTAAATCAATGTGCTGAATCACTCAAATTCAGTGGAATATGCAATTAGTTTCAGTCTAAACATGTAGTTGTTTAGCAGTTAATTGTCATTCTTTAGTTCGTAACATCCCGAGGTGCTGAAAGTATAACCTGTTTCTCTTGTTAGGTACAGTACATTTCTGTAGATTGTCAAAGACTGATTTTCTGTGTTGCATGTTTCTAGGTATTTTTAAGTTGTGTGTGTATACATATACATATGTATATACTTGTATATATAATATATAAATAAGTATATATATTCTTTCTATATATACACATTCTCACTAACAAAAGCAAGTGCAAGTTTAGTACTTTGGACTGCTAAGAACTTACATGGAACCAGCTAAAATTACACTGTAGGTTATATGAATGCTAGAACAATTGTAGTAGGAGAAACCACTCTTTTTATATGAGTGCCTTGAAACTGAAATAAAAGGTCACTTGTATTTTTAACACTCGTGATTCGTAATTAAATTATTCTAGGTCCAAATGATGGAGCAAAAGGTGAAAAGATTGTCAGAAGAACTGAATTGCCAAAGACAGAATGCTGAGAGTGCTCGTCAGTCTTTGGAACAGAAAATAAAGGCAAAGGAAAAGGAATATCAACAGGTAAGTCAAGAAGGATGCTTTAATTCTGCCTTCCTGAGGACATGAAATCGCACGGCTTGTTTTGTGTATCTGCTATTCAGTTAATTGCATTCACAATTCATAGAGAGATTGCAAAGGTAACTGGCAAACTGAAAACAAACATCCCAATAGAGGAGAGAAGCTGCTGGAGAGGTGTGGAATTATGGTACTACTACATAGACAACATGGGCAAGAGACCCAACTGAGATACAAATCCATGAAAAGCTAGGCTTCGTTGTCCACAGAATTATGTATATTTGAGTTCCAACTTAATAACTGACTCGGTTATTTCTGTGGAGTCTGAGTTAACTTTTTCATGCATCTCACTCTCGAGTGAAAAAGTGTTTTCACGAAGTCTGTTAGTCTAGATGCTAACCCAGCATCTCAAAGAGATACTGAGCCTGTTCCAAATCAGTTGTTATTGCTCCAGTAACCAAAACACAGACTTATTGAAGTTATATGTTTATTTCTTTCCTACTATACCACTGTTTCTAGGAACTCTCTTGTCAGCAACGCTCCTTACAAACACTGGATCAGCAGTGCAACCAGATAATAAACAAACTGCATCAAGAGCTGCAGCAAGCCAAAAATGACTTCAATGCTCTACAGGCAGAATTTGACAAAGTAGGTGATTGTATATTAAATCTTCTACTAGACCTGGAATTTACTTGTCTCAGCAGTACTGCCTTAATTTAATCTTACATAAAGCAAAAAATAATTGATAGTAGTGTTTTGCACAGTATTAGCTGGTTTGTGTTTACCATTGCTCACTAAAATACTATGTATCTAAATGCGAATGACAGGCTTTTAAAGGTTTGAGGGTAGTCTGCTTCCCACAGGGAAGATGTGAATGCAAAACAGTGCACCTGAAATAAATCAGTTGGAGAAAGGAGCAGCTAAGTGTGGTCACAAGAGACTCCTTAAGTAGTGAACTTGTTGAAATGCGGCTTGATGATAGAGCTAAACAGGTAGTTGCCGTTTCAAACACAGACTGGCTGTGCACTCCTGGTGGTACTTGCTTGGCAGCAGCCCCTCATGTGGCCCTGTGGAGAGCTGACACAGGAGCTAAATGAGCAAAGGAAACACATAAATTAGAGTATGTGTACACAGGCACAAGTGGTTGCTGTGAGTTTCACTCCCTGAACTGGTTCTCATCAAAATCAGATGAGCATCATGGCTTCTGTAAGGATGAGCATCAATACAGAGGAGGATTCCACAGCTATCGCAGTCACTAGCTATTAGAACACATCAGTTGTCACAAACCCACCATTTCAAGGAAGTCGGAAAGCCACACACAAGCCTGAAGAGTGGGTGCCCAGAAAAGAGAAATGTTTAAAAGCCTCAGAAAACTCTTGAGCAGCTGTAATGCAGCAGAGCTACCTGAATTTCTAAGAAGGGCCACATGTTTTTGAAAACTATCTTGAGATGCCCCATTAGCAGGCAAGCTGAGCTGAACCAGCAATTCCAAAGCTGACGCCAGCTTTCCTGTAGGCTTCTTTTAGTTTAGAAATATAGCCAAGGGAATCCACCAACAAATGTTTTCAGTGCTTATTTGCACATTCTTTTGTATATGCTTACTGGAGAAACTGATTTCATAGAGACAAAAATAAGTGACTTTCAATTCTTTCTCCAAGAAAGCAAATTTATTACCTGATGACCTCAGAATAGATCTCACTCTTTTGATCTGATAATGGCATTTATTTCCTTTTTAATCTGGAACATTATCAGACTATTTTGAAAGAGAGAAAACCAGTTTGTATAAAATCTGTGTCAATGGAATAGTAAGTGCAGTTATGATCCTAACTTTCTGCTTCTCATAGCTTAATAAAAAGGCTATTCCATTTCCAATCTCATCTGTTCCATACAACTACTGTTGTGGTGATGTAGGTGCAAGTTAGATGTATTTTTCCAATTTCAGAGTCTAGAAATCTGTATTTCAGAGACATCTCATCTTTCTGGTCAGAGGCAAAGGAGTGGAAAGGCAATAAGCAGCTATTTTCTAAACCGCAGTCAAACACCCTAAGGTTCATGGTGGGATGAAATAATGTAGTTTTATTTTGTAATAGAATGTTGGAGTTCAAGAAGGTGAGTTTACGAAAAGTTTTATTTCTGCTTCTGAACACAATGTTGATTTTCAACATTCTTGCAGGTAACGGCAGTAAAACAACACTTGGAATTTAACACTAGTGATCTCACCCAGAAGCTGTGCAGAGCAGAGCAGGCTTTGTTAGCAGCCCAGACTAAGGAAACTGATTTGACAAGAAGCTTTGAGGTAAGCAATGCAGAGGAGCAGTTGACAGTATTAATACCATAAATCATAGAGTCATGGAATGGTTTGGGTTGGAAAGGACCTTAAGATCATCCAGTTCCAACCCTCCTGCCATGGGAAGGGGCACTGTGCACTAGATCATGTTGCCCAAGGCTCTGTCCAGCCTGGCCTTGCACAGTGCCAGGGATGGAGCAATTAACACTTCCTTGGGCAACCTGTCCCATGGCCTCAACACTCTTGCAGTAAAGAACTTCTTCCTTATGTCTAAGCTTAACTTCCCCTGTTTCAGTTTAAATCCATCACCCCTTGTCCTATCACTACAGTCCCTGATGAAGAGTCCCTCTCCAGCATCCTTGTAGTCTCCCTTCAGATATTGGAAGCTGCTCTGAGGTCTCCACGCAGCTTCTCCTCTTCAGGCTGTCTTCCTAAGGGAGGTGCTCCAGTCCCCTGATCATCTTCATGGCCTCCTCTGGACTGGTTCCAATTTGTAAGCACTAATACTGTCAAGCATTTACTCAAGTAGTGCTTTTTCCATAAGGAATCTTTAAAAACTTTTTGTGGAGTATCTTAATAATATATCTTAGTTGTAACACAAAAAAAGGAGGTCTTCACTTGTGTCATGTAGATTAATGCAGTGTGTGGAAGTGGCTGTGTGGTTAGGGTTCATTGCTGTAATGCTGCTTGTATGGTTTTAGTTCATGTTGGACTTACCTTTTAGCAAAAATAGGGTTTTGTTTTAAGATATTCTTGCTTTTGATCCTGAAATGAAAATATATCAATACTTACCTGATTTTTAAATGTGGACTCTAGAGTCACTAACAACTACTTTGATGCACACTGCTGACCTCAGTGATTTTTGTACAGAGCCTTACTATATCCTCTTTAAAAGGAAATAAATGTATTTTTCTTGGAAGAAACACAGTCCAATGAATCCAGTATCTGAAGGGGGCCTACAAGGATGTCAGACAGGAACTCGTCATCAACAGGGTACTGTAGTGATAGGACATGGGGTGATGGGTTCAAACTGAAACAGGGGAAGTTCAGGTTAGATACAAGGAAGAGTGAGGGTGGTGAGGACATGGAACAGTTTGCCTAGGGAAGTGGTAAATGCTCCATCCCTGGCAGTGTTCAAGGCTGGGTTGGACAGAGCCTTGGGTGACATGGTCTAGCAGAAGGTGTCCCTGCAGGGGGTTAGAACTGGATAATCTTAAGGTCCTTTGCAACCAAAACCATTCTATGATTCTATAAAATGCACACACACACTGCTGTACAGAGTTCCTCTAAATGAAGATAAATTCAAAAGTGTTTGGATGCTGCCGTGCTCTCTCATATTCACATACACAGGTATCTTTTCACTTTAATGTCTCCTTTGCCTTCTCAGTTACAGTGCTTTGCTTTTGTGGCAATTAGAGCAGCTGCGCTTGAAATTGTTACAGTTGTGCCACTAGAGACCACTCAATGCAAATTTTCTCCTTGATTTGGAGAATCAGAAGTGAAAAACAGAGCTCAATACCTGTGTAATCTGTGTCACAGTGGGTTTTATTTAAACACTTCGCTTGTTCTTTGTCATGAGCAGATATAAAATAATCTGGCATAATTTCTGCCCAAAATATACCTGTCCAAATTCTATGAACAGATTTAAAGTGAAATAATGGGCTTTGGTCAGATCAGCACAAATGCTGGTACAGCTTTAGTACATGGTGAAACTTTGGGTTTATTCATACTGATAGATTACAATGTCTGAGATCATTCCCATCTATTGGAATGTGACTATTTATACTGCAAATTGTTAGAACAACACTTAGCATGGCTTTAGCCCTGCTGATTAGCACTCTTCCAATTATAATTCCCAGGCACGATTTGGGAGTTCATGTGAGCCTGGGACCATTCCCAGCAAATGGTTTGGTTTGAGTCACCTGCTTTGGAAGACAGAAGACTTCAGTGGTACATATCTGGGCTGTTCAGGCTTCTTGGCCTCCATAACAGAGAGTGGTCCTTGAAACCTATTTAGTAAATAAAAGTTACCAATGCCTTCCAGTGGTAAGGCTAATGAAGATAACTTTCGTTCTTCCAGCGTATCCCAGAGGAAGAAATCCTCCATCAAGCTTCTGCAAATTCTTAATGTAATTTACACATTTCTGGACACCATCTCTCCTTAGTTTATATCAGATATTGTGGGATTCTGGCTTTGAAATTATGGAATTAGAATAGATTTGATATAGTTTTTTCAGATCCCATTGTTAGAGAGTATCAAATTTATGGAAATAACTTTTTTTGCTGCAAGTTCTTGAGAGTGCTTCATTTTACTTACCGGTAGTATGTCCATCTTACAAAGCTGTAAATGTAATCAGATTTTGTCTTTGTATTTGTTTGTCTTGATCAGACAATGATGTTGCATTAGAATATGACTGATAAGGATCTAAAGAAGCTTAATCTGGGGGAGATTGTAATGTCTGAAGACATCAGTAACACTACAGTTCTCTTAAAGTCTTGCACATGAGAGGGCATGGTACGTGTCAGCAGCACTTAGGGCAGGGCTTGTCTTCCTCTTGTAAATATTCTGCAGAAAACAACACCGAATTGTTTTGAGGTATTGCAGGCTTTCTTGGCAGTAGATTTTCTTTATAGAAAAAGAAAACGAGAGATACTGGCATTTCTTTTCCCTTGTTAAAGGGAAGTTGTCTTATGCTAAGCATCTAACTACCCAATGGAGAATACAGTTGTTTTCCACTGGTTAATCCACTTCTGTGTTTAGTCCTTACTGTATAATAAGACTGACGTTCCAAAAATGTTGCAAAACAGATATACTTGAGAGACTTCCAAGGATATGGTTAGTTTAAGGACTACTAATCTTTGCAGTGATGATATCTATATAGCTTTGCAGTTCTGGTATCTTAGCATGTGGTTTCCATTTTGATGGTGCAAGCAGCCCATAACTGTTCTTGAAACAATGGGTCAGTCAGTCCCTAACCTGCTTGTAAGTCTGCCTTATAAATCAAAGAATCACAGACTGGTTTGGGTTGGAAAGGACCTAAAGATCATCCTGTTCCAACCCCCTGCCATGGGCAGGGACACCTTCCACTGGATCAGGTTGCTCCAAGCTCCATCAACCTGCCCTTGAATGCTGCCAGGGATGGAGCATTTACCACATCTCTGGGCACCCTGTGCCAGTGCCTCAGCACCCTCACAGTAAAGAGCTTCCTCCTTATATCTAACCTGTACTTCCTCTGTTTAAGTTTGAACCCATCACCCCTTCTCCTATTGCTACAGTCCCTAATGAAGAGTCCCTCTCCAGCATCTTTGTAGGCCTCCTTCAGGTACAGGAAGGCTGCTATGAGGTCTCCATGCAGCTTCTCCAGGCTGAACAGCCCCAGTTTTCTCCACAGTAATAGTACTACCTGTACGTGGGTTCTGGAGTTTGCTTTGGTTTGGTTTTTGCTTTTTGGTTGGCAGAATGGTTAACTTGAGTAATACAATGTGCAAGTAGAATTGATAGCTGGATTGAAACCAAAAAGCTTACAGCTTTGGAAGTATAAATGTTTAGTTACTGTCAGACATTAGCCCATTAAATCATGGCTTCCTGGGTTTTAAATAATTAAATATATTAGATAATGGGACCTTTCAGCCATTTCAGTTCCTTAAAATTATTTGGTCTTCTTTCTGTAGATCTCTCCAGATTTTCTAATGAATAGGCTTGCTTAGTTCATGTATTGCATCTGCATGTGGCACTTTGAATGTGAGAAGTTTGGACATTTGCCCTTCAAAAAAATTAAGATCACGAGAAGTTTCTTCACTGAAACTTCTCTGGCTGGATTATTATGGGGTTTTAAAAGCTATGGGTAGGGAAGGCCATGAGTAGAAGGGAAGGTAACTGTTGGTGACAGTGACAATTTTAATCATGTTCTCAGGGTGATTTATGTATGTGGCTGCAAAAACAAGCCTGCCATGCCAGCAAGCTTTGAATCATCCAGACCTTTCCATTTCTTGAGCTTGGCTTCTCTGAATTGCTGCCCATCTGCTAGTAGTAAACAGATGAATAATTGATGGCCTCTTTCCAATGGGGCCTGCCAGTTCCATGCCATCTGGTGTCCAACAGCATAGGAGTTTGGAGAAAAAGGATTAGTTTCCTTAAGAAAAACTTTTATTTGGCTTTCTACATGCAATGGAGTTACATAGTTTTGTCTGTGTAGTGGTTTGGGGGTTTTTAAACTGGGTTTATTTGGAAGAAAATACTCTTACTGGCAAAACAACCTTCTTGAAGACTGAGCACTCTAGTATTGCCATGCTCATGATCAGTGGAAGGAGAAGTTGTCTCTATGTGAGACATGAGGTAAAATATGATCTATATATTTCTTGTTAATTTTGAGGCCATTGAAGGGATTTGTTTCCTCTGTAGCTTTGGGAAAGTAGCCCGACTTCATCAACTCAGATTCTATAGGGTATGTCCTGTTCTGTCTTGATCTGTTTGCCCTGTGCAAGCAAGGGGTATGCTAACTACTTAAAGTGGCTGCAGCATAGAATTACAGACTGATTTGGGTTGGAAAGGATCTTAAGATGATCCTGTTCCAACCCTTCTGTCATGGGAAGAGACACGTCACACTAGACCATGTCACTGAAGGCTCTGTCCAGCCTGGCCTTGAACACTGCCAGGGATGGAGAATTTATCACATCTCTGGGCAGCCTGTGCCAGGGCCTCAGCACCCTCACAGTAAAGAACTTTTTCCTCATATCTAACCTGAACTTGGCCTGTTTCAGTTTGAACCCATCACCCCTTGTCCTATGGCTACAGTCCCTGATGAAGAGTCCACCCTCAGCATCCTTGTAGCCCGCCTCAGATGCTCTGAGGTCTCCACGCAGCTTCTCTTCTCCAGGCTGAACAGCCCCAACTTTCTGAGCCCGTCTTCACATGGGAGGTGCTCCCTCTGATGCTGTCAGCTAGTTAAGACTAGTTTAGCTTATGTTCCCAAGCAGTGTTTAGGAACCCAGGCATGGCAGCCCGAAGACTTAATAAGACCTAATGGAATATCTTTCTTTTGGTTTAAATTAACTGAATCCTTTGATCTACTTGACAATCCACATGAAATGTAGTCTTATTTGCGTTTGGTTTAGGAAGTGAAGCAGGAAAAAAGCCTTCTTGACTGTCAACTTGGAAAAAAATTGCAAGAGATCCACCAGCTTGAAGAAGAGCTCAAAACGATCAATCGGTCTCTAAAGCAGAGCCAGAGTTTTGCGGAAGAGATAAAAAGTGAGTTACATATTTAAATCTGCAGAACTCCTGTTGCCTGTTTAGTGGTGTATGATTCCTGCAGTCCCGTAAGCTTCATTAGGAATTAAGTACAAAAGTTTCCACTGTGGCTTATGATTAGTGTTTTTAACCAACACTGAGTTTCTCCTAAATGGAAATGAATTTTTGTCTGTGAACATATAGAATTCCTAAAGATACATCATTTGGAAATTAAGGTGTACTAAATTTAGGAGCAAAATGATTTTCATAAAATCTAGTTAACTACAAAACAGGAGTTTTCTGGTTTATGTGTTTCACAGTTTAGGAAAAAACAGTACAAAAATGTTACATATCTATCAATAGTTGAGTCTTGCCTGCAGTGTTTTCTTCTGAGAACACAGTGTTTCAGGAATTGAGTTGAAATATACCTTGTTGTTCTGTTGGATCTGGCTGAAAACAAGGGGATAGATTCCATCTTGTGTGTATGCATCTCCCTTGTACCTGTGTGTCTGTCAAGCTTCATGTAAGATTATAAAATGAAGCTTTTGAATTTGATCCTGTTCTCCTTAAATGACCAAACTTTAATTGCCTTTCAAGTGAGCAAGTCTGCTCCAGTCAAGGCAGGGAAACAATTATGATAATTTGGGAAATGTCTGTGGAATTGGACATCCTTTAGGAGAAGTGGACTATGAGGCTGACCCACAAGATGGTCACATACTGGTATGAGACCTGTCCTGCTAAAAAGAGACAGGAAAAAACCAAAAGCAGGGCTACTTTATATAAAATCTGGTGGAAGTGAGACAGAAACAACAGGTAGTTACACCTGAGAAGTAAAGACTGACTGGCTTGGAGTGCAGGCTTGTGTCAGACTGCAGAGTGAAAAGTTGGTGGTGTCTATGAGTGAGTAGTGCCCGATCGTTTAAGGTGATAGCAACAATTCTTTTTCCAGTGTTGCAGTTTCAGAGTAATGCCTTCCACTAAAATGAGAATTGAAAATAGTCAAAGTGAATAGTAATAATTCACCTAGAAAATGATCAGTGGAGTTGCCGGTATTGAGTGGCAAAGATTTGATTGTGCTTTCTTTTACAGATAAGAATTCTATTCAAGAAGCAGAGCTGAAGTTACTAGAAGAGAAATTTAAAAAGCAAGAGAGCTGCCTTTTGCTGGAGAAGCTGCAAGTAGCTTTAGCTGACATGGAAAAGCAACAAGATTCTACCCAAGACCTGCTCAAGGAAAAAGAGAATCATATTAAAGAACAAAACTATGAAATATGTAAAATGGGGGAAGAATTGGAAGCTTTGCAGAGGCTCCTTGGACTCAAGCAGAGAGAATGTGAAGAACTGCAAAAAGAGGCCACTGCTTTTTCCCAATGGAAAAGTGAAGGTGATCACCATATAAATAAACTGAAATCTGAAAAGGACGGTTTGCTGACCCATATTAATGACTTGGAGAGGTCCCTTCAGAGTCAGCAGATCAAAACTCATGAGCATAGTCAGAAACTCAGCATGATGCAAACTGAAAATGACAGGAAGAGCACAGAGATTAGAGAACTTAGAGACATGCTGGAATGTAAAAGTGCAGAATTAGAGGAACAAAAAAAAGCTTTTGCTGAAGTTCAGTGGAAAGCAGAATGTTCTGACAAAAAGCACTGTAAAGAAGTGGAAAACATGACCTGTAAAATACTGCAGCTTACCAACCAAGTTGACGAAGTAGAAGAAAAGTTGCAGTTAGCAGCAAGTGAAGGACTGCAAAAGGAGCAATGTTATCAAGAGCTGCTCAGTGAATATGAAAAAATCTGTCATCTTGTAAAAGCAAAAGATGCTTTCAAAATGACAGAAGATGGAGAAGTTGATTTGAAAAGTGGCCAGGATAAAACTGGTTTAGATAACACACAACTCGCAGCAAGTAACTCCATTGCTGACAATCATGGATGTGCAAGAGCTCTTCTAGAACTAGAACAAACTAAGGATCTGGCCATTTTACAAGATCAGATCTCGTCTCTTGAGATCTCCTTAGTGGGTCAAAAGCAGCTGAACGCAAATCAGCGCCAGCAGTATGAAGACTTGCTGCAAATAAAGGGTGAAACAGAAGCAAGATTACTTAGTGTAGAGCAGATGCATGAAAGCTTCGTGACAGAAACTAAACAGCACATTAGTAACTTGCAAGCAGATATTTCAGTACATCAGAAATTAGTTGAGGAAAAAGACATGCAACTGCAAACTCTGAATGAAAGATTAGAGAAAAGACAAGCTGAGCTTCAGGATTTGAAAGTCAATCATAAATTGCTTGAGGATTCAGTAAGACAGCTGAAGCTTCTGTCTGGAACGTGGGATTCAGAGAAGAAGGACATGTCTTCAATGATTTGTTCGTATAGCAAAACAATTGAGGAACTTACCGAAGAAAATGCAAGCCTTAGGGATTTAAGCAGAACTTTAGAGCAAGGACAAGTAACTTTACTGGGAGCAAATAAACATCTTTCTGATAGTTTAAAGGAAAGAGAAGAAGTAATTTCTGAACTGTCCAGAAAACACAAAGAAGAAAGAGAACATATTGAATCAAGAACTGAAGAAATCAAATCGGAGCTTGAAGCTTTGCAAGCAAAGCATAAATCGATGGAAGAAGAAAATGCAAATCTGAAGAGCATTCTCAAAGAGCACGCAACTGAATCTGAGGAAAAGAAAGCAAAATTAGAACAAGAGAAACAGTTCTTTAGTGAGAATAAAGATATCTTACAGAAACTAATAGCCTCAGAAGAAATAAAAAAGGATTTGGTTCAACAACTTCAGCAACTACAGTCAGAATTTTCCAGTACCCAAAATGTGCCTTTGACAGAGCTTGAATGTTTAAGACAGGAAATGTTAAACATAAGGGCAGCACCAAATATAACGCAAGAGGAAAGTGATATCTTATTTCAAGACAAGGAGCAATTGGGGAAGAAACTGGAAATGAAAAGTAAACCTCTAATGTGTGATGTTGGGTGTGAAGAGAGACTCCATTCAGAACAGTTGAGGAAATCCATAGAAGAAAAAGACATTGAGTTGAATAAATACCAAGTTAAACTTGAGCTTCTTCAGATGGATTTTGAGGACAGAGAACTCTCTCTAGAGAACTACAAGTTAGAAGTGATGCAGCTGGAGACCGCTTTAAAAGGTGTAGAAGTAGAACTTGAGAAAAGCATGAGAGAGAAAGAGAGGCTGCAAGAACTGCTGTCAGTTAAAGAACTGAAAGCGTCAGATGACGATGGTCACTCACTGGAGTATAATTATGATGGTGTTTCTCAGAACTGTGGCAAAAGAGGAATGGAGGAAAGTTTTTCATCATTCTTGCTGGCATCCTCATTGCAGGTAACGCTGAACAACCTGAGCAAGCTTGAGAAAATGTGTGATAGCCTGCAGGCTGAGAACAATGCTTTAGCCTCTGGATTTGAAGACTCAAAAAACAATGGCAGTACAGGTACTGATAAAGTGGCAGAGGAGAGAGAGAATATAATGAATGCAGATAGAAATTTAAAAGCAGAGGAAGCTGTTTTTCCTGATGAATTTATGGATCAAAGTGATAGCAGTGATTTGAGAATATATTCTGGTAATAAGGAAATGTCCTTCACACTTAAAGAATGCAGTACTGGATCCAGCTCAGACTACGAAGATTTGAAGTTGTCCAGCAAAGAAGTTAAAATACACTTTGCTGAAGTGAGAGAGAAGCTTTTGTCCTTCCAGAATGAACATATAAAATTATATGAACAACATTGCAGTATGAGCTCAAAGATATCTGAGCTACAGTCTTGTATTGAAATGCTAAAGGCAGAAAATTCTGCACTGTCAACAAGTACGAGCAATGCACATAAAGCTTCTGTGAGAGGGCCACTGTCTTCCAGCCAAAGTGATACGCTGCCTCACTCGGATGAAACTAAGTCCACAGTTTGTTCCCCAGATCCCTTGCAAAGTCCCTGTTTTACAGAAGTGAGTGAGGTGATTGATTCTTGTAACAGGGGTAGATGTAAATGGATGGAGGAAATGAATCAGCCAGACAGTTCTGCAGAAATAATTCCAGAAGATGCAACAAAAGCTTTGGTTGAAAATTGTTGCAATGATCACAAGTCGGACTCTGTAATGCCCAGGAGCATTACTCCTGGGAAATCTAACCTTGAGAGTAAAATTGAAGAGCTTCAGATGCTGTGTCAGACATACAATAAAGCCATCAAGGTGTTTGAAGACCAATTTCGCATCCAAGAGAATATGAAAAACGAGGAAATACAAGAGCTGAAAAATGTTATTCTTTCTGAAAGAAAAGAAGTAGATCATCTCAAACAGCAAAATCTATCTGACAGAGAAGAATGGCAGCAGAAACTGAATAATGTGACTATGGAGATGGAGGGCAAACTGGCAGCAGAAAGAGAACAAACTGAGAATCTATCTTTGGAGCTGGAAGCAGCAAGACTTCAACTCCGAGTCCTTGATTTAAGTTCTCATTCACTGCTATGTGCAGATATTGTAAATGTAAGTAGCTATAAGTCATTGTCATGCAAATCAGTTTTATGTGAAACTGTTGATGCTAAGCCAAATTCAACTCTTGAAATTGAATGTGTATAAATTTCCCACCGAAGTGGTACTGTTGTTTAAGGAAAGCAGAAAAGTTATCCATCCCTTGAGGTTCTATGCGTCCCAGGGATTATGAGAAATAGCAATGGCAAAACCAACAAGTTGAGTCTGTTAGAACTGTGTAATACTTAGAACTACTTTCTTCTTTTTTCTCAGGTGTGGGTTGTTTTCAGTGTGGATCCTGTGTGTTAAGTGGGCGTGCATGCACTGTATGTGTCTGCTGCTGCTTGTAAGGACTGGCAGAATCAAAACTTCACTCCGAATGGAAGAAAACCAGTTTAATTCTTGTAGACAGTGTATTAGACTAATTCCCCTTAAAAATAATTTTAAGAGGTGTATTTTCTGCTTTTGAGAATTCCATTTTTGACCAATAAGTCCTGTGCAAGTGGCCTCCAGTGCCACATCAAAAGGGAAGTTTAACACTGTTCTCCCAGTCAGAGCATCCTGAAGCTCTACATTTTGGTCAGCTGTGCAACACTGAGCACCTGCTCCTTGCAGAGGAGAAAATCTTCTATGTGTTGCTTGCAATTCACATAGTGCATCCACACTGATCATAGAATCATAGAATAGTTTGGGTTGGAAGGGACCTTCAAAGGTCATCTAGTCCAACACCCCTGCTATGAGCAGAAGCATCTTCTAGTTGCCGGGAACCACATCCAGCCTGGCCTTCATTGTCTCTGGGGATGGATACAGAGACACTTGGAAGAAAGAAATACTGCTCCTTACCACACCTAGCTGAAGCTTTTTAATGATGAAGCCCTCAGTACAGATCATTCAGGTGCTGCTTTCAGACCTAGTTCTTTTTTGGAGTTCTCAAGTTTTGAAGTTACTCATTCTTATTGCTTCCAATGAGAGCATCAGGTGGCACCAAATGTAAGCCCAGCTCTGACACAGTAGTAATTTGGAAAAGAGATTTGGGTTTTTTTAGGATTTGGGCTTGTATTCCTTGAAGATTCTCTGGCGTCTAATGGAAGGTAAGCAGTAAAACTTTCCCCCATTAGCAATGCTCATAATTTTTCACTTTGTTTTCCCAAACTATGGAGGTGTGTGATGTCTTTGCACTTAGTCTTTCAGTAAATTTGGCTGAAAGTTCTCACTCGATATCTTTAAAACCTTTTGACCAAAGTTGTATGGGTGTAGAAACAAGTGTAAACTCTTTCCATAAGAAAGCAGATTCTGAAGTAGAGGATGCTATTTATTTATTGTAGTATTTACTAGTTTAAGAAAACTTTTAAAGCTCACCTTCTTTTATTCTTAATGTGTTTTCTTTTCCTTTTTACTTTTTTAATGGGTTCATTCTTACCCTTGCAGATGACTGACCAAGAAACCAGTACTCCTTATCGATCGGGAGTGCCTACTGAAAACTCAGCGCTGAAAAACAAAAGGTGTAAACTAATCCCCATTGAGAAAATGGCTGTAGGAGGTCCCTCTGTGTGTGAAAATGCAACTGAGACCACTGAAGCAAGACTAATGGAAAATTACACTGAGATTTCTGGAGAACATGAGGGTAGAAATATGTCAGGAAAAATAACTAGCCCTTCAGACCATGCCAGTGCATTATCAGTTTCCAATAATAGGATGTGTTTGAGTGCAGGGTATTTCTCTGAAAATCAAATAAGCACTGAAATGCTTCGGGAGGAGGCAAAACAACAGACTGCTGAAAACTTGAAGCGGATCTATAAGATGGAAGAAAGCCATAAACATGTTGATTTACTAATGAAAGTTGAGCAATTAAACTCGGAGCTGAACTTTCAGAATCCACAATTAGCTCCAAAGAGTTCAGCTTTTGCAGAACTGGAAGAAGCTGCTGTAGTTGTCAAGGGAGAAAACTGTGGCATAAAGGAAATACTGGAATCAGTTTCTGTCAATAACCAGCAAGTCTCTCTTACAGCAGAAAACGAACCTGAGAACATAAATTCTGAGCTTGAGGTATACAAGGTTAGATTCCCTAATACAGCAGACACATTGGATGATGTAGAAATGACCAAGAGAGATTGTCCTGACCAATTTCTTGCAGCTGAAAACGAACAGAGGAGTCCTAAATCTGAGCAAGGTAATATTAAGAACCATATCTTATTCACAGAGCATGATACTGAAATGCTTCAGGCAAAATGTCAGCAATTAGAAAAGGAGACAGAAGTTAACCTGGAAACTGTTCCTAGCTTCCAAGAGCAACTTGGTTCAGTCACAGCTGAGAGAAACCACATTAACCAAGAACTGAGTATTTTGACTGAAAATAAAAAGGAACTGGATCAGAAGTGCCAGAAGCTACAAGAGAAATTAAAAGAGCTGGAGTCAGCCAAGGTGGATTCTGATGAATTCATTAGAAGGTTAGAGGGTGAAGTGAGGACACAAACAAATCTGCTTGAGACTGCAAAATCTGACATAAATCAGTTATCAAATGAAAAAGAGCATCTTCTGCAGAAGCTGCAAAGTTTGGAAAATGATGTCGTGTCTTTCACCTTAGAAAAGGAAAAACTCCAAAATGAAGCAGCGGATTTGAAGAAGGAGAAAGAGCTGATTGTAAGAGAGCTGGAAATAACGCGGAGTAAATTAAGTTCATCAGAAATGGAAAATTCAAAGTTTTCCAGATCTTTGGAAGGCTTGTTAATGGAGAAAGGTGAACTGGCTGCTAGACTCGGCTCAGCACAGAAAGAAGTAGACCAAATGAGACACGGAATTGAGAAGCTGAAAGTCAAAATTGAATTGGATGAGAAGAAAAAGCTCCACATTGCTCAAAAGCTGAAAGAGAGTGAACGGAAAGCTGACTGTCTTCTAGATAAAACTGAGAGGCTTGAAAGGGAACTGGAGATGTCAGAGAAAAATCTAGAAGATGCAATTATTCAGTTGGAGACTGCAAAAGCAGAGGCAGAAACAGTAACAGTGGAGATGGAAGAGATGACTGAAAAGCTGAAATGTTTGAACGTACAAATTGAAGTCCTCACCTCACAAAAAGAATGTTTGGCTAAAGATTTAAAAGAAAAGCAAGAAAGAATCCTTGAACTAGAGGCTGAGAAATTGACTACAGCAAAACTGTTAGAAGAAAAGGAGGAAGAAAAGCTGCAAGTCAAGGAAGAGTTTGAAAATGCTATGGCATTGCTGAAATCTGAGCTCAAAGAGATGAGTGAGAAATCAGAGGAGGAAGGAGATGCTAGAGCGAAAGAGCAAGTCTTGATTAACCAGGTGGCTCATCTTGAGCAAGATAAAACAATGCTGTCACAGGAATGTCAGGAATTAAAACATGAAAATATCAGATTGGATCAAATGAGGGAAGAACTTGTTCAAGAATTAACGCTCTGTAAGCAAAAGCTCAGTGAAAAGGTGCAGGAAAACAGTGATCTCGAAAAGGAGGTGAAAGAAAGAGAGGAGCTGTCTTTACAGCTGACACATATGCACCCCGAGCACGCACACTGGCAACAGGAAAAAGAGAGGCTGCTGAATTTGGTTGCTGAGTTGAAATTGAAGGAGCAACATGTTCCTGAGAATGAAACCTTTCCGGCTATCCTGGACATTCTAAAAGTGTCCTATAAGAACCTTGAGAAAGAACTGGAATCTACTCGTTGTGAAAAGAGCACTTTGCGTGAAAAGGTAATACCGCTTCCTTTAGCACAGAGCTCCCTTTTGAGGGGTGAGGATAAAGTGTCCTCTGGGATTAGCACTTCCTTAATAAATTATACCTTATAATAACTAACTTTTACAGTAAGCATCCTATTTTTGAAATGCTTTCAATGGAATCCTGAGTTTGCATTGAAGTTACAGAGCTGGAAAGCGTGATATTGTTTTGGGTAGGGTGAATGGGAAAGTTGCTTGAAAGGAGGCATAGAAGTTTAAGTAATCAAATAATGCAGGGTAGTTTCCTCTTTCCTTTAGAAGATAAAGAGGAAAAAAAAAAAACAAATTAGCATTGGATAAGTGAGCTTTTATATCAAGAAAAAGTACTTTGGGAGCTCAAAGGAAAGCGAAACAACAGTTGGGCACTTAACGTGTGAAAGCAGCATTAGGCTGTTGTGACTGCTGCTTGGAGGTACGGCAGCTATGGGAATAAAATAACTCATCTTAAAATCTGCTTTGCTGTATATAAGGAGCTTATTTGGAGGTCATGACACATGTCATTAAAAATTACTGTGAAAAATTTCATTTCAGGTAAATGAACTGATGGGAAATCATAGTGAGCTGCGAGTCAAGCTAAGTGATGCTGAACAGAAGATTTCCCAACTACAGGAAGAATTTACCACAGAAAGAGACAAGCTTGCTGAAGAAATACAACTTATTCAAGAACATTCAGAAAAGAGCAAAGTTAGTTACTCCATGTGTAGTATTTCTGAGTTCAAGGCTAGATGCTCAAGTACTGTAAATGTGTGGAGGTTGGTCAAGGGAGCTGTGCTAATGTATAGTATCAGAAGTTCTTGCTTCTGAATCTTAAATGGTCTCTTCTGAGACAGCATTTATGAACAATATTTTGTGTTTAAATCAGCTTAAATGGTCTTCTGACCTATTAACAGTATTTATAAAGTATTATAATGAGGCTTGATTCTGTTGTTGTGTTAAGGAATTTGGGTGGGAAAAGAAAGGAAATGTCAGCAGCTTTCAGAAAATGTGTATGGAAATACAGGCCAACTGCTCCAAAGAGTACAGTTCTAAAAGTGGGTCAAAATGAAAATGCTTAGAAAGTTTTGTTATCTTAAAAGAGGGTGAGAAAAGTGACCCTTAACCTCCCAAGTCGCTCTCAGAGGGACCAGTGTTTAGAGAGGTTAAGCTTTAATTTTGGCACTGCTGCTTGTTTAAGTGTTGGCAAACATGCTCTGGCCATGCCCTGCAGATCATAACATTTCTTTCTAGAAGACCCTCCTTTGCCTTCTGTTTTGCCTTTTGCATTCAGATGTTTCCTTCTTTAATCAGTGTGTTTAGCCACTATTAAATACTTTTTTCTTTACCAGGTTGGTTTTGGGAATTCAGAGATGTTTCAGATGTAAAGTGAAATAGTTTAATGGGTCAACTCTTTCTCCATTGAGGAAATTCTAAACACTAAAGGATGTGCTATTACTGTTTACAGATTCAGCTGCATCAAACTGTGTCAGAAAAAAATGAGCTGACTAAGAGATTGGGCACGGTCCAGAAAGAACTGCAAGAAAAAGAAAGTGAAATGAAGAGAGAAATATCAGAATACAAAACCAGATTACTTCAAGCAGAGAAGGAACATCAGGATGCTCTGATGGAAGCAAACCGAAAGGTAAATCAGAAAATGGGAAGAATGGTGCTGTGAGTTTTTAATTCTATGTACTTTACAAAATTTTGCTGATCTATTACAAAAGAACAGTATTTCTAACAGTATTGCCAAACTAAATATACTTACCTTGGAACTCAGTAAAGGTTGAATTAACCTTTATCCGTATAGCAAGCAGTGAAAGGTGAATTTACCTCAGGACTCTGTGTAAGTGTATATGGAATTTGTCTATAAAGCAACAGCATGTTTTAGTCCAGGAAATGGTTGTTTTAATAGGAAAGGGGAAGAAAGATTAACCCCTTCAGGATATAAGGGCATATTTGTTGGAAATGAGTTTGTCAGCCGTGCTGTGCACAAAGACACTTCATCTTTTCTGCTGAAGTATCTGTCTATAACTATCTACTTGAGGCCAGTAGGACACAGGCAAGCAATTTACTATGACTATTTCTTAATAGTTCTCCTTCTTGTGAATATAAAGTAAATTTAAAACCAACTTTTACTAAAATACAAGGGCTTTCTAATGGCAGACTTCTTAAAGGCAAGATTCTGGTATTCAAAATATATACTGGAGACAAATTGTTCTTTCAGTTTTAAACTCCTCAAAACACACTGAGCAGATTCGCTGTGGAATTCCTGTGGGCTGTGATATGCTCCTAAGCACATCTTTAAGTTTCAAGTCGGGGTCCTTTTTGGTATCATAGTAATTAGGCACATTTCCTTTCTCTAGAATGAAGCTGAAATTGAGGCCTGTCAAGATAGGATGAATTCACTGGAGCACTTTATCAGCTCTCAAAAATTGGAAATAGAGCATTTGAAGTCAAATAAAGAAGAGCTGAATAATTCCCTTAAAGAAGCTAAACAAACATTAGAAGAACTCCTAAAAACTAAGGTAAGAAAAAGTTATGTAAGCATGGCCAATTGCATGAAACCCATGGCACTATGTAGTAAAATAAAATAGGATTGGGAGCCAGTGCTCCAGAGCTTTGGCTTGACTTTGATACAGCCTTTGTTTCATTAATGAGACTATAGAGCATGGAGGAAACATTGTTAATATTGATCTACAGTAGAAAAACTCTGCAATGTGTGCCACCTAGGGCTGGTGTATGTGATACTCAATACAGCAGTCTGTCTACACTGAACATTGCAATAGGATTGTGACTAAAATACACTCAAAGAGACTTTGCAGTGCCTCAATTTGTGTATTACTTAGAACATGGCATCTTTTATCATCAGTCTTAAACATTAGTCTTGATACATTGCTCTTGATTCTGGAGAATTTATCAATTCCATTTTAGTAGAATTCTCATGACATTTATTAACTAGTGTAATTTTCTAACTGACAACTGTTAACCATGATCACAATATATGAGTTCCACATACTGTGAACAACTTGTAGCTCAGAACAGTTCTAGATGTGCTTAGTTTACTTTCTAGTAGAACAGGAGAAGTTTAACTGTCCCTGTTGCTGAATTTATGTAAAATTTCCCTTTTCTTATCTACCTGTTCTGTTTGGTTTTGTTCTGCTTCTGTCTGTGTTTCTTTGCTGGCTCTATGTCTGTACTCCCACTCCAGGAATGAGTATCTCTCTAAATGTACTCTTAAAGAAAAATAGTCAATTCCATTTACTTGTAAGTAAACACTGAGTTGCAATACATTCATCTTGCTCATCAGTTCTTTATTCCATAGGGCCCTCCACTGTGGGGTTAATTTGCTTAATACCAGCAGTCCAATGATACAGAGGACAGTAGGATTTGTGCTAGCGACAGAAAACACTACCCAGGGTAGTGTAAATGCAGAGTGTACAAGGCTTCCTTTGTGCTCACTGCATGGCTTTTGCAAACAGGCCACATGAGCACAGAGCAGCTGAGGAGTGTGGCAGTGGGTGGAAAGGAATGGGTGGAAAAGGAATGATCTGCTGCTTCTCAGAACAGTCTTGTTGAGCCAGAGTTTGGAGTGCAAAGCAGGCCTAGGTGATCTTGCCTCTGCTGTAATAAGATGCAATGGGGATGGAGAGTAAATGAGGCTCAGACTAGGAGGGAGTACTTGAAAATTTGGAGTATTAGTTTGAAATTGTTAATGCTTTGTTAAGTCACATCAATGAAGTGATAATAGATAGAAAAAGGACTATTGCCTCAGAGTTCACAGGTAAACTGCTAGCCTTGACATCAGTAATCTGAGCATTCATAATCTGTTAGGTGTACCTGAAGAGAGTAAGTCTCTCTTATTGGTATTTGAATTCTTGTTTTTCTGATGAGTTAATCATAGAATCACAACTGGTTTGGGTTGGAAAGGACCTTAAGATCATCCAGTTCCAACCCCTTGCCATGGGCAGAGACACCTCAGCCTAAACCATGTTGACCAAGGGTCTGTCCAGCCTGGGCTTGAGCACTGCCAGAGATGGAGCTATCTAGTAAGGACTTTCTTTTCCTGCAGTAAAGGAGCTGCTATAATGAGTTTGTAAGGAAGCAAGCAAACAAGTATATGTGACAACCAAGCACTATGGCTTATCTTGCATAACAGTTGAGCTTCCATTTTACATTCTAATGTTTAAATGGAAGAATTATCTTTCTGATGTAATAAGTACATTTCTCATTTTGTAGGCTGACAACATTTTAGTTCAACAGAAGAAGGAAGATGAATTTACCCACAGTGAAGTGCAGCTGTGGATGAAATCCTGTAAACAGATGGAACAGGAAAAGGAAACGTTGCAGAAACAACTTGTTGGACATGATGAATTATTAAACAAGAAAACTCTAGCTATGACAGAGTGTAGGAAAGAAGGTAACTAAATCTAGATTTCATCTTAATGCTTCTTAGCAGTTTAAGTTTGTAAAACTTCCCTTTCCCCTAAAATATCCATTTGCATATGCAGCTCTAATGCAGAACATGCTTCTTAACTAGCATAAAAAAGTACAACTGCAAACGTGTCAAAAAGTTTGTCTTCTTTCTCTTAAAGTATCAGAGGCAAGTCTGGATTATGAATAGATATTTTAAATATTACATGTTCGTGTTTAAAAGTGAGCTAAGGAAAAAGAGGAGTGTTTTTCTTAATATCCAAAGTTCATGTACAAGTTCTTTATCAGTTTTCCAGCTTTCCCCACTGATTCTCATGTTCTGTTCTTTGTATTTTGGCTCCTCTCATGAGATGCACTGTATTGGAAGTGATATTTAAATCTAGGGGCACAAACTCGAGTGTTCAGCAGTTACAAAACGACAGGGAAATGTTTGCCTATTCACTGGTCAAAGGTTCTTTGTGAATTGTGCATGTTTGTTCCCTATTTAGCAAATACGTTATTGGGTCTTATCACTGATTTTGTTATACGCCGTCACTTACCTTTTGCTAGTGGCACAGTAACTGAACGTGTATAATTCGTTAAAAGATGTGTAACCATTCCATTGTAAGCTCTTATATATGCATTTTTCTGTCAGTTATAATGATATTTTGCTTTGAAAGGTGCCGATGAGAATGCTGTTATGGAGGAAATGAAGTTGAAACTGGAGGAATTACAGGAATCTACAGAAGTGAAAACCAGAGAAGCAAATGAGAACTTGGAGAAATACTGTTCTCTAATTGTTAAATATTATAAACTAGAGGAAGAAAATGAGATGCTAAAAACACAAGTCAGTTTGTTGAGTGCACAGCTGAAACAGCCAACAAGTAATCTTGTCAGCACTCCTTTGCTGAATTCAGATAACTCACTGACAGGGAGCAATCAATCTGTCAAAGAGATGAGGGCAGCTGAAGATGCTACTAAGCTTTCAAGTAAAAGGCAGAGACATGAAGACAACAGGAAAGATAATGGAGAACCAAGATCCCCTGTGCCAGAGACTTTATCCAGGAAAAAAAGGAAGGATGATGTCTGTCAAGATCTGCTAGGTGAGAAGAGCACTGTCAGTGAGCCAGATGGGCTTCCAGAAGGAGTGAAAAAAGGTATTCATAATGTTTTATAAAGGCAAACATCCTCTGAGCAGGGTGGGTAGGTTTTCTTCTCTTTTGGTTTGCTGGATTAGTTTTACTGTGGGTGAGTAGGTGACTGTGCAAACATTTTTGGTGACAGTGATGGAAGGTGAAAGTAGTTAATGTGAGATGTGCCAGTTAGTGCCAAGTTAGTGTTTGTGGAGCTGCGGTATTAAACTAGCATAATATGTTTATATTGGTTTAATAACTACCATTCTCCTGATGTATGAGGGGCTAAGCATATACTGCGTAACAGCAACAAAGTCTTGTGATGGAAGACTTGCTCTAGTCATTTAACAGCATTATTTGAACCACTGACTGGAACTTACAGGAGAATAGATGTGGAGTGAGTCTAATCTTAAAGGCCACAAGACTGGAATGCTAGAGTACTGTGCTGTGATGGAGTCATGTTTGCTCCCTCCATAGCCCCACAGTTCCTTCAGTGTAACTCCTGATG
Source organism: Pezoporus wallicus (assembly GCF_028554395.1). Taxonomy (NCBI): domain Eukaryota; kingdom Metazoa; phylum Chordata; class Aves; order Psittaciformes; family Psittacidae; genus Pezoporus; species Pezoporus wallicus. The sequence goes on along the minus strand of NW_026635616.1, from coordinate 915,150 downwards.
AAGTCAGAGGCACAGCTATGTAGGGTCTGACCAGTTAGTGGCTGGTGGTGAGGGCTGCAGGGGGAGCTCTGAGGAAAAAGGTACAACCTCAGGGCGACTACAGCCAGCAGGTTCCTCTATCCCTGAGCGCTTGGGTTAAAAACAAGGAGCAGGATCTGACCCCCATCTCCTGTTCTCCATCGCCTCACTGGAGGTGTAGTGTGTAGCAAGGTGATTGGAGACCAGAAACTGGAGAGGAGAGTTGTGTGTGTGGGGAAGCTGAGTGTCTTCCTCTTTTTGGGCCTTTATTTCTTTCAATGCCAGTATCAGCAATTTAAAATGTGTTAATTTCCAATACAATAAATCAGTTAACGTTCTCGGAGTCAAAACTCCCTTGCCCTCAGCAGTAATACATTGCCATCTTCATGAGAACTCAGTTTCTTCCTACTATGAATGCAGTGAAATTAAGTACTCCATGCAAGGGTTCACTGTAACAGAAAGTGACTGAGAAGATGCACAAATCAGGGCTTGAAAAATATAATGTATGTTCAGCAACCTGCTAAGTACCCCTGTAAAATAAATGCAGTTGCAGTCATTGAAGTCAAGCCACAGAGATACTGAATCACCTCAAAGCCTGCACGTTATTGGCATTTCATTTTCTTACCAGCATTGTTTTTCTGGAATAATTTTCTGTTCTGAGGATGTATGTGCCAGGTAATATTTGACTTCTAGGCTAAATAGAGAATATAATAGATAACCTGTAACACTGTACTTCTCCGCACAGAGAAGTATGAAAAATCAAGCATGTCATGTCACCATATTGTGTTCTGAGTGAATTCTGATAACAGCACTATGTTTCTGTAATTATTCTCTAGATAATAATGTACCTGTAAATAAAAAGACCAAACACTGTTTGAAAAGCTTTAGCTGCAGAATCACTGTTGCACCTTGCCTACAGTTTCCAAGGCTTGCATATGCATTTTGGGATACCCAAGATCTGTTCAGTAATCTTTTTGATCCACTGTCTTCAATAGAACAAATTTAGTTTCCTCTTTTTTTTAGCCTCATTGTGGAAAAAAAAGAGGTGATTTGTTTGAGGCAGTGTAACTTATTTGGCTGATTTTAATAAAGCTGTTTCTTTTTCAGGGTTTGCTGATATCACCAGTGGAAAGGTTAGCCCTTACGTTTTACATCGAGCCACCCTAAATCCAAGAACCAGTCCCCATCTGGCTTCCCCAAGCGAGAAACTGCCTTTGCCTGCGCACGATGTACATAAACATAGACCAGATAATCTTGGTGAGCGCTCCTCTTCGACATCTGGTGGCAGCAAACCACAAAAGGTACCTTAAAACTATACATCTGGGTATGAAAGCTCTGGGGGAAACTAATACATACATAAAATGTGTTCATCTTGCCAAGTAAGTCTGAGGATATATAAGGTGGTAAAGATAAGATCATAGGTACTGAACCACTAAAATGTGACAGGTTTTAGCAATCTGCAAGTTGTTCCCTTGGTGTAATCTGTGACTTCATAGGGAAACCCACCAAGTAATGCAGATCAAATACAGGTATATTTTCAGTTTCTTATGGTGGGTATTAAAGAGCAGATATTCCTCATACTGTGGTTTCTTAGGTTTCAGAACATTAACAGTAAAAGAATGAACCTCTGGGAGTCTGAATTGATGCTTAACGTTTTCTCCTAACAACTTGTCTTGGAATCTCAGCTTCAAGATGTGGTAAACTAAGTACAGCTAGTTGAGAGGCTGTTAAACACATAAATAGGGAACATTTAGATGGTAAAGAAACCAGACTTTCATGTTAGTGCTTACCAGATTTTAAGGTTATCAAACCAAATACCAGAGTTAGGGTTTGAAAGCTGATTTTTAGTTAAAAAGTTGTTCAGTAGCTGAAGTTTGCATGAAGTTTCAGTAATATGGCACACTGCTGAGTGCTTCACAGAACATCAGCAAAACATGGTCTTTCCAAGCTGGTGCAAATGCTTCACTGATTAGAGAGAAATAGAGAATATTAGGGCAGAAATAAATCGTTTGTTGTCTGAAATCTTCAAAGCTTTTAACAGTGCTATCTCAAGTTGAGCAATAAGAGAATAGCTTTTATATTTTGCTACTTGTTTACATGAGGGTTGCACAGAAATATGCCACTAGATAAAAATCCTTCCAGTTTGCCAGGTTACACAGAAATATTCCCTTGTTTTGAGCTATAGCAATGGGAAATCTATATTTTGAAGTGAGGGTTTCCACTGAATTCATGTATGTCATTTCGAGGGTTAACTACCCTGCTTGCCAAAATTTGCTGCTTATTAGACATTGCCTGGAGCTGTGTTTTATTACTGTTTCATTAAGTGATGCCCATAAATTCCATTTCCACTCATTTATGTATGTTTTCCTGTAACTTTAGAAACAAGCTGAGGCTGTTGCTTTTAAAGAAACAAAGTAGTGCAAAAACAAAAGGAAGCCTTGGACACAGAATGTTGTGTAGTAATCGCCTCCCAGCTGGCATAAGCTTGTTGTAGGCTCTCACTGGCCATAGTCAAGGTTACAGCAAATAACAAGCTATCAGTAATAAATTGGTTTTACTTTACCTGGGGGAGGGATTTCCCAAGCAGTTCTCCTCTTTGCCTAAGCTTGTATTGTCTGGGTCTAAGGACAGGCTACTCCTTACCCTCAGCTATGCAGGAGACATTCAGATTTCAGGGTTGTTTTGTTCCACCACCTGTAAATATGCCAAAGTCAACAGTTGCAGGAATGTGTGTCCTCCTCTCTTGGACACTGCTGGATATACGTGTACATCTGGGAATTTCTGGTGGAATTGCTCAGAATATCCTTTCATCGTTTGTTGAAACCCTTAAAACATGTTGGTTTATATTTCATATTAATACAACAAACTATGTGTCTTATTTTAAAAGTGAAATAAGCCTTCTTTCCTTGTCTTTGACAGGTACTTATGTGTACTTCATTTCAGACACTCAGTTGCAAACTGTTGCAAATTCCTCAAGGTGTTTAAAATGTTCCCTGTCATTTTCATATGCAACTTTCTTCCCTTTCCTATGTGAATTTAATGTAGGATTTAAATGGAGTGCTTTGACTGCACATCAGTTAAAATGTGAAAGCAGTGGTTTCTGTCCAGGTGTCAGCAAAAACAGTGACAACTTTGGTTTATGTTCCCAGAATACAGAGAAAATGAATTACAGGTCTCGGTGCACAATACAGTATTTGGATACAATACGATACAGTCCATCATATTTGAAAAATCATGGCAGTCAGGTGAAGTTCCAGATGAGTGGAAAAAGGGTAATGTAACAGCGATGCTCAAAAAGGGGAAAATGGAAGGGCCATGGAACTACAGACCAGTCAGTCTCATCTCTGCATGGCAAAATCTTGGAGCAGATTCTCCTGGAAAACCCATGAAAAACCATGGGGTGCTTGGTGACAGCCAGCATCCTTTCACTAAGGGCAAATCCTGCCTGACCAATTTGGTGGCCTTCTGTTATGGGGCTACAGAACTGATGGATAGAGGCAGAGCAGTTGGCGTTATCTACCTGGACTTATGCAAAGCATTCAACCTGTCCCACACAACATCCATGAGGATGATCAGGGGCTTGAGTACCTCCATATGAAGACAGGCTGAGAAAGCTGGGGCTGTTCAGCCTGGAGAAGAGAAGCTGTGTGGAGACCTCAGAGCAGCTTCCAGTGTCTGAAGAGGCCCCACAAGGATGCTGGAGAGGGACTCTTCATCAGGGACTGTAGTGACAGGACAAGGGGTGATGGGTTCAGGCTTAAACAGGAGAAGTTTAGGTTAGATATAAGGAAGAAGCTCTTTACTGTGAGGGTGGTGAGGCATTGGAACAAGTTGCCCAAGAAATTGTGAATGCTCCATCCCTGGCAGCATTCAAGGCCAGGTTGGATGGAGCCTTGGGTGACATGGTTTTAGTGTGTGATGCCCCTGCCCATAGCAGGCAATTGGAACTAGGTGATCTTAAGGTCCTTTCCAACCCTAACTATTCTATGATTCTATACCTGGTACCTTAGTAAGCAGATTGGGTACTGTCTGTTCCTGGTTTAGCTTTTCTCTGCTTCTAGCAAAATAGCTTGCCAGCTGTGTTGCAGATATTCCATCTTACAGCACACTGAAACGATATCAAGTCTTAATGTATTGTATGTTCAAAGTGATGAGTGTTGTCAAGATATTTTCAATATGTGTATAGATGGTTTTTGCAAATTCCCAATGTTTAGTCCTTTGCAGTGAGTCTCTTGACCCATGGTTTTCTGTTACCAGTAAAACAGGACATTTTCGTTTGCGTTACAGGTTTATGGTGAAGAAAAGTCCCAAGCGCTAACAGCTTTGTCACCAATGCAATCTACTTCAAGGTCACCACTTTGCCCATATAAGCAGTCCACAAAAAGTGCCTCTGATAATACCACGGAGAGTCATATGATGCACAAAGCCAAAAATTCTCTAAACCAACAAGGACTACCTGAGCAAGAGGAGCAAAAAGAAAACTGTAAGGTGCAGTAAACTGGTGTGGACTCCATCACAATTCAGAATAACTGATGAACAAACCCCAGTTTGTGAAATAGCAGAACTATACAGAGGGCACCATTTTCTCTTATCCAATGGTGAACAATAGATGGGTCCTTCAGGGCTTGTTCTTGAATATTTACTAACGCCAATAGTCACTCAAACTTATGGAATGACGAAGAAATGGGTATAACTGAACTTCTGTAGAGCTTTTGGTAGGTAATTCTTCATAAATCTGTTAAAAAAATTAAACTCTGGAAAAAGTGGACTACATGTTGCCACACAGTTCATTGTTGCCATGTTTTCTGTGTGCCCAAGGTTGATTTACAAATGGAAACTAAACTCACTGAAGTATCTTTAAAGATATTAGGTTCCAGGACAAATGAGGCAACCAGTATTGGATAATTCAAAATGAAGCAGTGACTTCATTTGTGATTGGAAAACCAAATATAAAATCAGATATAAGACAATTCAGTGCACAATTCCAGTGCACTGGTATCCCTTCTTCCAGGTGGAATAACATCCTGCAAAGGGGGATGAGACCCAGTGTGAACAAACTCGGAGAGGACTGTCTGTTTACCCTGAGACTAAGCACCTACCAATCCATTTCTTTGTATTTCCCAGTAGGTACTGGCTTTGACTGTACCTGAAGGTCTTACAATATTCATCTTCACCTCTCCAAAATGGCCCTTGACTAGCCAGCAATCCTCAGCAAGATGAAGGGAACACTATGAACCAGAAAGGACACCACAACACACTGTGCCTTGCTCTACCAGTAATGGCTGCCTGCTGATTCTCTGCAGGTCACCCTTTACCTTCACAATTCTTGGCCTCAAATGTGTCACTTCATATGAAAAGCACTGCAGACTTGTTCCTGATGTAATGAGAGTGGATGTGTTGGAGAAATGCTCAGGTGTCAAAAATACCTGCATAAAACACCTTGAGTTAGGCCCTCTTCATTCAAGAAAAATCCTATTTCAGATCCCAAAAGAAGGTAACGCACCTGGAAATGGCATTTAAGATTCTGGTGTCAACAGTTTAAGAAACTAACTCCATCTAGTTCATGATAGTGCGTTTGAATTTAGGATGATTCATTACAAGTAAGCTCACCACAACCAGCTTGTACTTGTGGATTTCAAAGGTCTAATTTGGCTTGCTCAATAGCATAGAGCAATTCTCTGCAAGAGAAAAGGGTGGCATCAACTAAATCAGTCATTATCCAACTGAACAGAAACTACTTTCCAGTCATTAATATTGGTTATGCTTGTCTGCCCAAGCCAGGTATTAGGAAAATCAAACTCCTGTACTTGATCAGTAGTGCCCTAAGACTCCAAATTGCACATCAGAGAGGCATTTTCACACTATTCTTCTATCAGAAAGATGTTTCTGCTTTCAACAAAAGTGTGTAGTAATGTTTCTGCTTCTTGAAAAAGATTCCTTAGCTTAAAAGTTGACCTTTCAAAGTGTAACAAGTGCTTCTCCAATGCTATAAAGTTTTACTTGAGTTATTTACATGCAAAGGAGAGTGATTTTCTCTATTTACATACACGCTATTACTCTGCCTTGCTTACAGCGTTGCCTCTTAGAATGCAGTTTATGAGAAGAAATAAGCTGCTCAAACTGAAAAACCTTTTGAAGAAATACAGCATTTGTCTCATGTCTAACAGAATATTCCAACCAACAAAAACCTCACATACAAGCTATTCTTCAGCAACTAGATAGAGCTATGGTTGTGATCAGTAGATCTTGTGGCTTTTTCTTAAGCATCTCAAGCTGTTTGTTAACTGAAGCATTAGGTAATTACAACAATCCTTGTGGCACTATGTCCACAGGCATCTTCCAGGGGAACTGAAAGAGGCCCAACTTAAAGGATGCATTTTGATGGTTTCATCTTCTGTCAGTGTACCAACAAAGCTCCTCATCAAAGTTCAGTTATTTCAGATAAGGTTTTGTATCTTCAAATTATTTAGGGATCATGTGTGGAATTGTAGCAATTCTTTAAAAAGCTGACACTCCTCAGGTAGAAGCATGGGTGTGAAAACACATTAGTAGCAAATAATAGCAAAAAAAACACCCTGAACTGGTGTGATTTATTTGTCCCAGTGATTGTTCTATTTTAATCCTATGCCTTGAAAAGTGTCCCACTTGGAGATGAGTGTGGAAAAAAACATCTATCTTTAGAAAGCTGCCTAATCTTAACCAGACAAATTTAAACAACTATGTTATAAGTAAATATTACTAGAAGAAAGGATTGAGGCTTTAATAGTTACATATTTTCCCACTTGGCCATGTTTGTGCTTTAGAAGCCTTTAGATTTCAGTAAGCATTTGTGTTTTGAAAGATTACAAAGCCTGTTATTTTCCAGTAACTAGTATGTATTGTAGTACTTAGCTTTTGGCATAGGAGCTAATACAGGCTAAGATTTCCAAGAGATCTTAAGTTACTTTGATTAATACCTAAATCATTTGAAAATGGGATTTGATATTCTACATCCTATTGCAAACTGATGAGACCACAGGTCACAATTCATGCAGGGTTCTGAAAGGTGTATCAAACCCTTAATATCCAATCTCTCTATAAATCAAAATATCTAAGTGCTTCATCGGAATTCCTAGTGAGAGGATTGCATAGGATGTGTTTCCTCAGCGTCAGCTCTCCATAACAAATAAAAGGTCACTTATTATCTGGCTTTGTGATTGTGGAAGTCCATGTGAAGAAGTCTTTTTTTGGTGCGCTGGCATTGTGCTTGGCAAGCTAACCCAGTTGTTCCCATAGTGATGCTGTGTTATGTCACAGGAACATGCATTAGCTGGATCTTCCTTTCTTCATTTTCCTGTTTGCACAAGGTTTGCATGGTAATTGGTGTAAAATCTAGCTGCTTGTCCTGGGCTAATTTCAAATGCTTTCTGCTGTGCCCAAAGTTACAAGTTTAGAAGCGTGTCATGGGAATGCTGGTGTCTGTTTGCCATGCGCCCTTATAGCTGATGGAAGGGTCTGGTTGGTTCATGATGTTCAGCTCTTTCTTCAGGCTTTGAACTATTCTTCTCCTTTTTACCTAGGAATGAAAGGAAAACAAAAGGAGATTTGTTTGGCTGCTGCTCTTCCATGTTTATTATTAAGGAACAATATTTGAATTGATCTCTCCTATGTCAGAATTTAAATGCTGCCGGGTCAGATCCTGTCCTGATTTCTGGAGGGAGCCCCCTCAGCTCCAGAGTTGAGCAGGAGTTCCCCAAGCCTTGAGCACAGGAATAGCACAGCAGTGGCTGGCCTGAGACAGCCCTGTGCTTCCCAGGACATAACTACTGTCTCATCAACTGCCATTAGGGTAGAGTTTGTACAGAATCTGTAAAAACTAATCCTTAGTTGGGGAAATGCCATTTATCAAACATGGGCCTGTGCTACTTTTTCAAGCATCAGCTTCCAGAAGATGCTCTGCATTGCACTGCAGTTCCACTCCTGTGCACGGTACTGCCATCACTAATTTTGCTGGCTCACAGCAAGCTCACTCAGAAGAGTCTGCCAGTCCAGTAACAACCAGTGGCAGAGAAGGATGGAGCTGAAAGAAGAAACCCGTTCTCGCTCTCCAGTTTACTGATCTTGTTGATGTGCCCAATGATTGATGCAAATGTATATACTTTAAAGAGAGGAATCAAAATACCATATGGAGTAGTTATGAATCCAAATCTGGTTAGTCCCAGGCGTGTGTATCAAACAATAATGCTGTATTGCCCTAAAACCTTGACAGAGAAGTGCAACCCACACCTAATGGGGATTTTCTTTGTGCTTGCTGTGGTTTAGGCTCAGTTAGTACTTGGAACCCAGGACAGTACTATACATTGCAAATGAGTTCCTTTTAGACAGGGAAACACAGTTGAATGACATCAACACTCTGTATTGTAGGGAAAGTAGTGTCACTCCACGGCCGAAGTGCCACCCCTCTGTTCCTGCTTCTGAGGTTTCAGGTGTCTAACCCTAAAATGACTCCAACTCCCTCTGCTTTTGCTACTTCATCCTGAATAGCCACAAATTGCAAGAGGCAGAAGTTTTCTGCAGAAAACAGTAGCTGAAAAAAGCTGTTTGAACTTTGTAAAGCTGTTGACAACTGAATACATGGTGAACCAGTATGAAAGCAGATAGAAATGGCAGTGTTCAAAAGCAGTGTTGTGGATTTGCTTAATAGACTAAGTATATCTACAGTTCTAGTGACAGGAGATAGGCATATCTCCTCTGATATACATATCTATATATATTTGTGTGTGCATGTTCTCTGACACACTTTTAGGCACACCCAAGCACTTCTGTCAGTGTAGAGTTCAGAAAATGCATGGAGCTTAGAAAAACATGGTGTAGCTATAAACCAGATCTGTTTAGCAGATTCCAGTGCAGTTGGCTTGAACAATTCAGCTGTTGGAATACTTAGGTGAGTGCACTGATGGGTGCACAGCAACATCAGCAGTTTTCTGTATTTTGCTTTTCTGCTGCTCCATAAACTAAGCAGGTGAAAGCTCAGTGAGAATCTGCTTTCAGTACTGGTGTTTCAGGATTCCTTTATTTATGAGGCCTGCTGAGTTCCTCATGTAATGAAATGCAGCGTAAATGCGTTTGGCATTGTGAAGGAAGATTGACTTGTTCAAGAAGTCTGTGTATCCACATCAGATTACAGATGTGTTTTGGTTTTAGAGGCAAAATGGGGGAGTGGGAAATTATTAACTGTAGTTGGGGACTGCTTTGATTTTGTTCACTGTAGAGAAGGGGAAATGTTCTGTATTCTTTTGACCCCATGCTGAAAAACAACCTGTTTTCAGTACTGTTGTTGATACTTAAAGGTACGTGTGGCTTCGGTCGCTGGCTGGCACTGGGTGATTGAAGATTTTAGTTCTCCTGAGGAGCACAGTTTGGATCTTTTTTAATTAACTTGGATTCAGATCATAGAGGCTGAAAGTACTAAAGGAAATGACCAATACTTCATCCTTTTGTTGTTTTTTTTCTTGTTAATTCCTTGTGAGAAATTACAGAGGAAAAGAATCTGTGTTGTGATTCCAAGATCTCCTACTTGCTTAAGTGCTTCTTTAACTTGGTTAACTTGGTCAGCTTTTACTCCTCTTTTTATTTGTTTCGTGTCTGGCTTCTGATATTATCTTCAAATCAACAACTTTTCTGCTAAACCAGCCTGTTACATGTGGAACTATTGGCTTATAGCAAAGAATCTGAATAATAATCTCCCATTAACTCCACATCCCCTTACACAGTGCTTTTAGTATGAATGGGAGGGTACCAAATGGTTGGTTTGTTCAGCTGTCTTGATCCCTATTTCTGGTTTCTTTGACACAGCAGGATGCTGCCTGCGTTGTAAGCATCACTTGAATGTGCTGAAATGACATGGGGAAAAATGGAAGGTTATTGAATCAACTGCAGGAAAGAGAATGGTGCTGGAATAGCTGTTTTCCAACCTCTGTCAACTGGTAAAGGGCTGTACCGTACCCTGAGCTATAACAAAGGACAGCAAGCGTTAGCGGAGATTTCTTCTCCACTTGTTTCTTATCCCGTATCTCTTCACAGCAGAGGAAAGTGTGGGATTTTACTGGCATTTTAAAGGCAAGGCTCCCAGTTTCAGCCACCACAGTTGCTATTTCTGCATTGCTGCCTAGGGTACATTGTAAAAACTGAAGTGATTGCTGGCTTGGTGTAGCAGGCAGGAGGATTCCACACATTCATATCGTCCCTGTGGTACGCTGGAGATACTTCTATAAATTCAGTAATGTAGCTATGATTATTCTTCTCCTCACCTCTCAATTAACCAGTACTGCACATATTGTTCCCTGTCAAATAGCTTATTTCGTCAGATGCCAGAGAGCAGTGTTGTTCTCTTTTCAAATTGCCGGTTTGATTTCTGGCAGTACTTGATTGCTTTAAAATGTGCTTTCTGCATCCATTTTCCTCAATACTTAATTAACATGGAGAAAAAGCCTGAAATGAAGTTTCAGTTCAGTAGGTGTTTCACTTTTGTCCCCACTATCTCATTCATTTATTTCTTTTAGCTCACTCTAGTGCAGGGACTTCATTTTTCATTTGCAAGAAATTCTGCAGTCTAGATTATCTCTTTTTATAGCTAAATCCCCCTGGAAAAGGCATCCTGTGCTGGGAGGAGGCACAGAGGCAAGACAGAAGAAGAGGTAGGAAAAGCAATCCAATATCAAACCAAAACTGCAGTGAGTGTACGTAAGCTGGTCATTTATTCAGCCAGCCATGACAAAAGGCTGTGTTCAGAACGCATGTAGATGAGGCCCTTAGTGATTTAGTGGTGGCCTTGGCAGTGCTGGGGTAAAGATCTTGATGATCATAAAGGTCTTTTCCAACTGAGCTGATTCTATGATTCTATGTGCCTCCAACAGTGCTGCAGTAACAGCATGAGAGGGGTTAGTCAGGAGTCGCAGCATGTTACCAGAACAGTCTTGAACTTTGTAGGAAGAGTTTAGTTTTAACATTGCAAAAACAGTTTCCATCTATGCTAAATACAAGCACTGCTTTACAAGACTGCAGCTACTACAGCGCTAGAAATGCTTCAGCAACATCTGTGGTGCTTCTGTGCCTGTAGAAGAATATCTCTAGGCATCTACAGTGCAGGTAACTGCTTGAAAGCACTTGACTCTCCCCTTCATCCCCCTTCCCTCAGTGTGGCCTCTTCTGTTGTAAGCGCCTGTGGGAAGGTAAGAGCCTGCATGCAGTAAGCTACCATGGAGCAGAGCTCCATAAAACATGTTGCATAAGGTAGCAGCAAATTTACCTTTTCTTTGTAAAAATAATGTGGAAGACTGCTACTAAATCATAGCCTGGGCTCTAAAGTTATGCCTACCATGGGCACCCTTTTCTCAGAAGTAAAACACCAGTTTGATGTTCCAGAATTCATTGGAGCAAAAGGAGTTGCTTTTTCTCTATAAAAAGCCCATTTCCCTGTGACACCATGTGTTTGTCTATTTCAGCCTTACAAAGAGCCATAAGCTACATACATCGATGATCCAATACAGTCGTCATGGGAGACAGGAAAATGGTGATGAATATGTGGTCCACAGGTTGGATTCCAGCTGTTAGTAAGCAATTAAACACTTCACCTACCTGAGTGGCAGATGATTGCAGAATGGACCTGACCAGTGTGGCTGACTTGCTCAAGACTGAGGAAATGATTAATATTACATTAAGAATGAATCAAGTGGGAAATGGATTATGGGTTAATCAATTAGGATTACTAGAGCATCCCCAAGGAATTCTGCTTTATTAAGAGATGATAAACATGATGGCCTCTCTTTGACATGTGGGTATCCATGACATAAAATGGAGTCTAGAGCCTGTCACATAGAAAGGGCAAAAGATGGGCAGATTTCAAGAAACCTAGGGGGAAAATCTAGAAACTCCAGTTCAGTTGAAAGGCCATTACAATGGGTATTGAATCCTTTAACAGAAAGGAGTTGTTCTTGTTGAAACATATTAAGGACAATGAATAATGGAGCTGGAAACCAATAATGTCCAGTGCTTTGAAAGAATCACTTTTCTAGCTCAGTGCTATATTAGTTCTGAACACTACACCAGTGCTCAGAACATACATAATCCAAACTCCTTGTGCTAGGGATTTCTGTGTGCATATGCTTTGATAAAATGACAGATGAGATTTGCAATCTGCAGTGTCAGGGGTTTTATTTTTGAGAAGTTTATGGCCTTAACAGACATTAAGAAATGCCCAAGAACAGTGAAAAGAGCAACTTCAAAACCTCTTCCATAGCTCTAAATCGATTCTTGTAATAATTTCTGAACTAATTTAAAAGTCATTAAAAGCTGTCTGCAAGGCTGCTCTTTCTAAATATTATAGGGCAATTTTCTATCTTCTCTGCTCTGTTTTGCTGAGTTGACTGCTAAAGTGAACCTTCACCAAAAGGGAAAAATCCAGTACAGCAGCCAAGACTATGGAAGGCTGAGGACTCTGAGAGCTTGTGGCCGGACCTGCATGGTGCTGAGATTTGATCCTGTGTTCTAACTATGTGTCTGTCACCTTTTCCTCTCTTTGCCCCCCCTCTAGATCTCATTTGAAGCTTGCTGACATATAACTAAAGCATGGCCTGGATCAGGCTTAGCTGCAGTGCTGAACTAATCAAAGCTGTAAGCTATGCAGGTGTAAAGAGTATGTTGTCATCTGTTTGTATTTCACAGAATCACAGAACAGTTCGGGATGGCAAGGACCCAAAGATCATCCAGTTCCAACCCCCTGCCATGGGCAGGAACTCCTCACACTAGACCATGTCCCCCAAGGCTCTGTCCAAGCTGGCCTTGAACACTGCCAGGGATGGAGCATTTACCACTTCTCTGGGCACCCTGTTCCAGTGCCTCACTACCCTCACAGTAAAGAACTTCTGCCTTGTATCTAACCTGAACTTCCCCTGTTTAAGCTGAAGCCCATCACCCTTTGTTCTATCACTACAGTCCCTGTTTCCCAGTTGTCTCAAAGTATGGAAAGCCTGGTTTACACAGGAAGGTACCTATGTACTTGTAGAGTCATACAGTCATAGAATAGTTAGGGTTGGAAAGGACCTTAATATCATCTAGTTCTGCTGGTATTCGCCTCTGCACACACAGCTAAATGTGCATATGGAATGGGAAGAACCAGAGCAACATTTCAGTCTACTTGGCTGTGCAGTATGTCCCTTGCCAGAGCAGGCAGTGAAAAGAGCATGTCCAGCTAAAACTTAGATAAAATTTAAGACACTGAGATGAAACTATTCATGCTGGAACTTTTATAAATATTAGCCATGCCACTTTGCCAGAACTGAAGATTCCTTCTTTAAGTCCCATGCAGAAGAAAACTTGTTTCACAGGACATTCCCCCTTCTGCTTATGGTGGGGCCATTGGGTCAATACTGGTTTGGAAGAAAGTTTCCACATACCAGCTCACTGACATATTCTTGTGAGAAGAATAAACTTTGGGTCCTGTGCTCATCCCAGAGCAGTCATTTTCATTTTTACTGGTTTCCTTTAAAAACTTTCCCATGTGCAGTATCTAATTATGGTACATTACAAAAACCTGTGTTTCAATGGTACCAGTGCACAGTGCTGAAAGGGACTGTTGGTAAATTGCTTATGCACTTTGATGATTAAGCCAGTAATTATTGCATTAGCAATCTAAATCACTCTTTTCAGCTGATGTATCTCCTCCTAAGGCAATCCCAGGAGATGTGATGGGCTGAGTAGAAAGGATATGGCACTGGAAGAAGGGAAGCACAAAGAACATGCAGGAGATAGTGCCAGGGATTAAGTGGAGGTGCTTTCTCCTGTGTCTGGTTCAGTGTGACTCAGGGTGGTACATCAAAGGGGTGTGATACATCAAAAAGGATTTATTATTTCCCTTAGAAATGTTAAAATAGACATTTCTAGTGCTGGCTGTGAAAGGCCCCGTGATGCTTCCTGCCAGGTCTTGTCACTGAGGTTATACTCACACAGTAATCAAAGCAAATGATTTTATTAGGTTGAGCAGATCTTTTATAAGAGCATGTAGGGATGGGACAAGGGGGAATGGCTTTAACCTGGTAGAGGGGAGATTGAGATGAGCTCTTAGGCAGAAGTTCTCCCCTGTGCGGGTGCTGAGGCACTGGCACAGGGTGCCCAGAGAAGCTGTGGCTGCCCCATCCCTGGCAGTGTTCAAGGCCAGGTTGGAACCTGCTCTAGTGGAAGGTGTCCCTGCCCGTGGCAGGGGGCTGGAACTGGATGAGCTCTAAAGTCCCTTCCAACTCAAACCAGTCTGGGGCTCTCTGAGTAAGATGCCCTTTCAGCTTCCACACCACTGTGCCATTCAGCTGCCTATGCTGTTCCATGTTCCTGTACTGAAATGTTTGGTAACATAGCTGGATGTGTTACCAAACATCACCCCCTCACCTGAGGTCAACCTTTTGGTGTCTTTACACTGCATTTTTTGAGAATGAGCACTTTAGGATCCTCCGAAAAGCGAAGGCATAAAGCAAGTTTCAGACACTGCTTTGCGTCTTCAGGAGCTTTTGGCTTTATTTGATAAAACTTCAGGAAATAAGCTACTTGGAGCAGTTTGCTCCCTGGAAGATAGATGGGCACCAGATCCTGCACCCCTGCAGTGTTGTTTTCCCATCAATGTCCTGAAATGATGCACTCGCAGACCCATTTCAGAGGCTATTTCAAGCCCAGAAGTGATATTTTTCTACCCTCGTGGGTTCAAAGAGCTACACTTTTGCCTGTACTTCTTAGCAAGAACCAGCATGGTTTTCTCTTTTTAAGGAAATATTTCTCATGGAATTGATAGCTTCTTCAACTGCATCTGAGTATGGATCAGGGTTTGAGCTCACTATTATGGGCAAATATCACCCTTGTACTTCTAAAGGTGTGTTTTATACCTACTGTTGGATTTGAGCAAGTGGCTAGATAAGAACATTTTTACAAGCTTTCCTGCAAGGAGACCAATTCATTGCCACTACCATTTCACTGTTTGCTCTGTGGGAATTTATTATTGAAAATCCAGTTTCTTGATAAGTGTGCTCAAAAGTAATGCAGTTCTAAAACACAGAGCACAGTTTGAACCTCCAGGGCTGGGTAGGTGAAAGGAGTCCTCAGCTGAAGATTTCTAAGCAGAATGCAGAGGTAGTAAACCAGTGTGAACAGCAGAAATAAATCTTGATGGGAGCAGTGGTGCATGCTTTCTCCTGGGCACACTACTTGAAATGGTGTGTTTTAAAGCAAAGCAAATTGCTTCTCAGGTATACCTGATGAACCACATTGAAAACTGCCTTGGGCTCGAGTTCAGTGAAAGAACTGCTCTCTCTGCCCTACTTTACACCAATAGCTATGCCATGTTGTTACCTAGAGCATAGCATCAAAGCTGAAGGTGCTGGTCTTTTTAAAAGTCTCTTGTCTTTGAGGCACTGTCCTTTATGTGTTTCCTATAGTCTTTCACTCTCTCCTTGTCTATGCAGTTACTTCCCCCCAAACAGGGGAATTAGGCAATTAATTGCTTTCTCCTTCCCCTCTGTCACGATGTAGCAGCCCATTCAGTGTATAACCTTCTCCCTGGAAGGGTGATGGTGCTACCCTCTTAAAGCTGGAGAAGAGGCTATAGGTACTACAGCCATAAATTCCCTGGTAAGAGGTAAGGACTGATCGGCTGAACGTGGACATTGGGTCAGGCAATGCAGATGGATGAGTTTAAGCACCCTCGTGGTGCATGAAGCAGCAGTAGATCAGAGTGGAGGTTGTTTTAGGGAACAGATCTCAGACACTATGCTGGAGTAAAGTGTCAGCAGGAGTTTGTGCAGGGGTGTTGGTTTTGGATAGAAAGCACACAGAAGAGCAGAGCCCAGAGAAGACAGTACCCAAATAACAAGCTGGAAGGCATCCAGCATGGGTAAAAAAGAGAGAACCCTACCAAAACACTGCAAAGACCTTGACAAATGTTTCCATCTCCTTATTTTGTCTGTGTGGTCCAGAAAACAGTGATAGTGAATAAAAAGTATTTGGTTTGAAGACAACAAAATGAAAGAGACAAATATATTTTTGTAGGACAAAAAGTCCACTCGTTCTGGAATTCCTTTCCAGCCCCTGGCCAATTCACTTTTAAAGCTCTCAAAGCGATTCAACTTCCATTACTTCTCTTATGGGAACTGTGCCTGTTCTAATGAATTGCCCACCAGCTTCTCATGGCATGGGTTACACTCACACTCCTCAGTTAATCTCTTCAAAAGATGCTGCTTTTTCCTGTGCATGCTACAGCCTTCTAATAAATAGAGGCAGTTTTGGTCTTCTTCCTTTCATCGTTGCATGACTAAACATGCAAATGCGTGGTTTAAAAAATCCTTTAAATCTGTTCTTGGCCAATTAATTTTACTCCTCTTTGGTGAATTTCTTTATAAAGTCTTCAGACAGTATTTTTGGAGAGGAAAACAAGAGGCTTAAGCTCTCCTAAGGTGCAGAGCAACACGCTGAAATATATCAAACATGTTGCAACAGGATATACTAAAAATCCACTACTGTTTACAAACTTCTCCTTCTGGAAGGAATCAAGGATCTTCCGTCTCCTCTTAAAGGATGCTCTGTTTCTAAGGCACTGAGAGCCTTGCAAGAGTTGACCTCGCAAACATGTTCAGCATCCCCTAGTCAGCTGTAAATTGCATATCCTCACACTGAGGTGCATTGCTGATTTCTCTCCCACAAAACTGATTTAAAATTCACTAATTTCACATCGGATTATTCCTCACACACTTTGCCACCTACTGACTGTCAGTCAGACCAGCATCTAAACAGATACCAAAACACCATCTCTCTCCTAATTGTGGCACTTTGAAAGACCAAATAACCTTCTGCATTCTAATTATCTTACAATTCCTTTGTTGGTTATTTATGTGTCATGCAAAGCACACGTGTAATTTCCACATGGCTGCTGCTGAAGAAAGTACTGTTCTAAATGGCAGCATTCCAAAGCTGCAGAAACAAATAAGCAAAAGTAGCCCATTTAAAAGCCTCGCTATGCCAGCTCCTCAGAAATGTTCCCACCTGAATCTGCTGCAGTAATAAGAGCTTTAGAGTGCAAAGTCCAAACGCCTGCCCATGAATCCTCTGGATCATCAGACCAAATGAAATGCCTTTTTGTATAGAGGCCTTTGAAGTCAGATCTAGAGGAGGACTCGGGCATCAAATCCCTGTCAAGGCTACAATTAGCAGCCTGACCTCTGGCAGGACATGGGAGAAGTGTGGGATGAAACAGACCCAAGCCCCATGCATTGGGCAGGGACCCTCTAACAAGCACTTGGCAGGCAATGCATGTGGAAGACTGTGACTAAACTCTTGAACCTACTGTGGCTCTTGTGGTTCTGTTCCAGGCCCGTAGGAATGTGTTTTTCTTCCTTGTTTTTTGATTTACTACAAAGACCGTAAAGAAGAAAGAATTTACATTTCATGGGCTTTGACCAGTCTGGGATAGCAGCAATAACAATACAACCGCTAATACCATCTTCTCTGTGAATGACTTTCAAGAGGAAAACAGCATGTTCTTTCTGATTTTTATAAGAACAGTTGTAAGCCCAGCTCTAAGATCTGGATTAAAACAGCTACAGGTGCTTTTGCTCATCCTAAATAAGATGCCAGACTTGTAGAGTAGACAGGACTGTGGCTGTGTATTTGTGCCTGGCATCTCCTATTGCATCTCCATAGGCTGCTTCCTTCTCGGCAGGTCAGATGTTCAGATAAGCATTTTGAGCTGTATAATTCTCAGCAAGCACCACATAAGAGGAGCCTTAATGTTGATCTTAAGAGTTTTATACTCTGCTCTGGTGACCAAACTCTTAAAAGCAAGTTATCAAAACCTAAGGTCTATCTTACTGGATCTAGTCAGAGCCTGCAAGGCTCTCTTGCTGGTCTACTCTAGAACATAACAAAAAAGTGCATCAACAAACATTCTTTGTAAATAGGTTTTACGTAATTAAAGCCATTCTGCATGTTAAGTACATTATCTATCTTTTAGAAACCTAATTAGACTAATAGACAAAAATGTACAGAAGAAATCTCTCTTTAGCAGTCCTTCGTGGAAAACACGCTTACTGCTGCTTTTGAAGAATTAGTTTCTCCTCACCTTGTATTAAAATTGCATAGCAGTCAATCTACCACAACTTGTTGCTCAGCATTGATATACAACATTTCTACTGGAGGTGACAGAATAGTTAATAATAGATGTTTTTTGCTCACCTCATCAAGGATATGCCTCTTGCTTTTAATGTGCATTTCAAATACATCTTCTAATGCCCTTAAAAAAAAGAATGAAAAGCAGCATCACTGCAAACAAAGATTGTTCAAAGGCCATACACTTCCAAATGAAAGCTACCACTCAGCCTGTCTCTCAGATCACTCAAAATACATCCCAACTTCTCACTTTTGCCCTGTCCTATCATACCTGTCACTGGATTTAAAAAATACAATCTTAAACATTTGAAGGTTGTTGAATATTCTCATTGCAAGTGCATGCAGTTGGACAGGAACTGTGTCTCACATACACAATTCCAATTTCTACTTCCACAGTCAATACAAATATAAGAGTATTAGTGCTCTTCATCCCCCTCTGCATCTTGATGGGGCCTAAATCTTTCTTGCTTTTGTCAAGCCCTGTCCCACCACATTCGCTGGGTGAAAATGCTGAGGGTACTGGACAGTCCTGCAAGCAGCTTCCTAGATTCACGTATAGCTGGTATTCCTTTGTCTGGGATACTGCATTACCCCCAGGACTTTAAATTGCCTCTATCCAATACTTTGTAGACCTCTGAAGGTCATTTGCATTGTCTCTGCTTTCTGGCTTCCTTCTAAGGGAAACATGGAAGGCTGAACTTTCATACTTCTGTTAACTAGGGGTATCAAGGAAAGAGAGATGCCTTCAGAAAGTGCTCTCAATATCCTTTCTTAATGGTGTACGATCAGCTGCAAGCAAAAAACGTGCTCAGAGTGATGAGCATCAATAAAAATAAAGACCTAACTGAGCAGCAAAATGAGATCTCCAGGTTCTAAAATCATAACTTGGGTAAATATAACCCAATGGCTGCATTTTCAAGCAATCATAAAAGCTGAAAATACCTGCAGTGAGCTGGAGGGCTCAGCAGAGCTGTTTTGGCTCTATACTGTATTTTTGAATTGGGAGGGCATTTATGATTTTATCTGTAGAGAAACTGGCCTAAATAAATGGAGATATTAAAATGTGTCTATCATATTAATCAGACAGCAAATTAGCTAAAGCCATTATTTGTGTCTTTTCTAGTCTGTCACTAAATCGATTTAGAAATTCAACTTGTGATTTGAGACAAAAGGCTACTATTGATTGCTCGCTTTTATTCTGCAGAGAAATCAAGTTGTTATTAGAGACTACCTAAGAAAACAATGGATGAGTTTTAATAACCTCTGGTTTTGAGGGAAGAGTGCACAGCATCTAAACAACCTCCATCTAAAGTCAACAGAGCAGTCCTTTCACCCTACAAGCCTGAGCACGGGCACCTTGGTGCCCCACTGTGTTATGAGCTGGGCTGAATGTAGAACACGACTCACATCATCCAGGTACAAGTTTGTGTTCTCTCATTTGGTTTTCATTATCTATAGACAAACCCCCTTATTTTTCTGAAGGATACTAATCCTGTTAATATGGAGACTGGCACACAGTAGGTTTTTAGGGGGTTATTTTAATGTTATCTTCTTGTTAACTGTACATATGGGCAGGCATGATACTTCGCAATGTTTAAAATGTGTGGTGAGTCAGTGTTTTTCAAATCTACTGTTGTTTCTCCCAGTGTAACCAGAAAATTCACTTCTAATTTGGGCTTTGAAGTTGGAAAGCTGCTTCAGAAGGAAGGGGAAAACTATTACCTTTAACTGACCGCTCAGAAAACAAACTAATCACTTGTATTAATGGGCACTTAAAAAAAAACCCCAACAACATTTGAAAGAGCCTTAGGGATTTTAACTGAAATCCTCTAGATTGAAAGGGAAGCATCTTGGTCTGGTGTCAGACTGAGCTTGATTGATTCCAGTGGGTTAGCACCTCTCCAGCATCAAAGCACAGCACTTGACAAAGACTGAAATCTTAAACACTGGGGTTAAAACCTCTATCACAGGAAGAGTTTCTCCCACTTAGGATGCAGGCTAGGAAATGGCACAGAAAAGGAGCACACAGTTACAAGTCTACAAACAGACCTGTGGTTCAGCACAGCTCTCTAAACATTAGAGATGTCATAGATTTCAATTAGAAATGGCAGTGTGAAGTGGTGCACGTGTGTAACAGGATCTCATGGACAGAACATGAAACCAGAAAAGGATGCTGCAGTTAGTCACCAGCAGCACTGCTTGCATTTGGCTCTAGTCTTTATGTCTTGATCATTAACTTGATAGTGCATAAGTCCTTAAGAAAGCAATTATTGCATTTATTTAGTTTGCTCTTATAGGAGGGAGGAAGAAGTCTAAATACAAAATCTTGCTCTGATGCAGTTCGTTAGCAAAGACCCATTGCAGCTCCATGGCTGCACTGGATTGACTGGGAACTGGAATGAGACTCTGGTAACAATAATGTCTATCACCATACTATACAAGGTCAAAGCATATGATGTTTCCATATTTCTGTTAGTAGCCACTGGGAAATATGAGGGTGGCTGAAAACACTTTCTGTTCAGCTACTCAGCTGAAATCCTGACTCCTATAAACCACAGTCACTAAAGTATTCATTAAATTCAACTGATTTCAAGTTTCACTCGAATCTCGTTAAAACCACCAATTCTTTACACTGATTGAATGATTGTCAAATATCTGTTACCCAATGGAATAAACAAGAAATTGGAAGCACTTACTCTTTGTGAAAACAACTTCTAATCAAAATATCATTAGTAAGATCTTGTAGAAAGTGAAGATACTCTTCTTCTCTACACAAATACACAAGCTGTCAGCATCTTTAACGCACACTGAAGACAAATAAGGTTTAAAATGCCAGCTGAAGAGGTAGCAGGTTTAGAGTGATTAAACCAACTCAAATAAGGAATTGTGTCAACATAGCCAAAAGTGACGAATCTATTTAGTAGTCTGCAGTTTTTACTGTTTAGGTTTATACTTA
Source organism: Pezoporus wallicus (assembly GCF_028554395.1). Lineage (NCBI taxonomy): Eukaryota > Metazoa > Chordata > Aves > Psittaciformes > Psittacidae > Pezoporus > Pezoporus wallicus. The sequence continues at coordinate 893,999 of NW_026635616.1, read as the reverse complement.
AAATGACTGGTTCTGTTGGCCAACTCCCTGATTACTTTAAGCCATTAATTTCATTAACCAAGAATATCTATGCCTTTTGTGAATACTCAGTTAAAAATAGTCCCAATGCACAAAGCGTAAGTATCAGAAGATAAATTATTATTTACACTTTTTATTTATTTGTTATGTACTTATTCTTAACATACCTAGTTTGCCTACAGTAAGAGGGGTGGCATGACTCTGAAAATCTCTTCCGATCTTTACACTTCCCAAGCACACAGCTAAATCCTATGTCCCTCATAGAGTCCCTTCTGCTCACTGCATACAGCCATTACTAATTGGCTCTTGTGCCATGTTTTCAATGTTCCTCTAGATTCCTACTTTAATATTTTGATAGGAAACTTAGTTAAAAGGGACAAACAAATATTTAACTTACGTTTCTTCAAGTTGCGATCCTGAAGAAAGTGGCATTTCAGAATCAGGAATCCATAATTCATAGTTCTGCCACAAACAAGTAAAGAGGAAAAGTAGATTTTGTTATAATCGTCTTTGTATTAATATCCCACATTTCCATTCAGAGCACCATGGGAACTGATCTGATTTCATAACATATCAAAATCATAACAGCATCATACTGAACTGACATGCCAACTCATGTGAAATAAATGTCTTGAGTGTCAATCACATATAAATAGTGAAAAACGATTATTATTAGGTAGGTTTGGAAATGGAAACAAGCTTGTATAAGCTAAAAAATGATGCAAAGACTATAAGGGAAATCAGAAGTTCTGATGTAATAGAATATATTTGCAGACTTCAGTGAAATAACGCAGCTTTTTGTTTAAAAGGACATGAAAAATACATTCGTATCTTTGAAAGAAGACCTAGGAACCCAGACTGATATAGAAATTATCTTTTTCTGCAGATTATCAAATGGGAATTGGATTTTCTCTTGGTAATGTTAGAAAAAGAAGGTTTTGGTGGTTGGAACAAGGAACAGAATAGTTCTAGCTAGCAGAGGGCTATCACAAATCCTGCCTGTGGTGCCTTGGCTGAGCTGTGTAGGAGTTTAACACTGCTTCTGTAAAGGGGCGAGCGGGCCAAAGAATCATACAAAATTTCCCTGTCATGCATGGTTTGGCTACACTTATTTAGGAACCCTTATTCTTTCTTAAGAGCACTAAAATTCCCTAAATTAATCCCCCATTAATCTTAAAAAATCCAGGCAACTAATGGAGTGCAACTTCCAAAGTCCTGTATGGCATAAACAGCACTGAGTGTGGGCTGGGTGATGAGCACTTTGGTTGCACATTTCTGGGCTCCAAATTATTATCTGGATGGAGTGAAAGGCTGTAAATCACAGAACCGTTCGGGGTGGAAGGGACCTCTGGAGAGCACCCAGTCCAACCTCCCTGTCAAGGCAGGGCCACCCAGAGCAGGTTACAGCTGAAGCAAGTGTTTGAAACCTTAAGTGCAGTGAGGAGGAAAAAGCCCTGCTTTGAAAATAACAGATTTGTGCTGGAATACAGTGTTTTTTTCATGGTGCAAAATACCTCATTTGTGTTTCTCAGACCAATTACTTTACCTGTTCCTATTTTATTCACAGTCTGTTGACCCTATCTAGCCGTGCCAGCTAGATTTCACAATTTCAGTCTTATAGACTTCTTATGAGATGATTTCATTTTTAGGTTTTGTTCTTATATATTCCCCAAAGCCAACGACTGTTGTGATTTAAGCCCAGCTGGCAACTCAGAACCATGCAGCCACTCACTCACTCCCCCACGTGTGCAAAGCACAATGGATTAGCTGGGCTTAAACCACGACAATTATCCATCTCATTTCTACACAACCAAGGCAATTTTTGTGTATGAGCTCCATTCCTTTTCTTTGTAACAAACCGGGTACACCAACCTTAACTAGCTGCTGAGAAAAGCGAACTGAATGTGGTCTCACACGTGCATCTTCTAAAACCCTGAAAGATTAAAAGCACAGTGAAAAGCAGTCATGCTTCAAATGATGTGTTTGAAAGTGAAACGACTTAACTTTTAGCACTTAGGTATAAGCAAAGTACCTGTGCGAGTCTCCTTTCTTTCCATTATTGATGTCTGCTGATTTAAGTGATGGTCTGCCAGGGGAGGAGCTCTTTTTTGGGGAAGGAGGATTATAATACCTATATTTTACAAGAAAAGATTGGTTTGATGTCTTTAAGATTTGGGGTGTAAAACGCTGCTCCTTTGCTGTGAAGTAAACTGAATGTTTGTCAAGGAGGTCCCCAGAGTATGTTTTATTAAAAGAGCTTTGAATTGCCTTCTTCCTGTTGTGACTGCCTGAATGCAGGCATGACTGCAGAAGTGGTGAAACAGGTGATCTGTCTGTCCTAGAGTTGTGAACAGGAATTTGAGACAAAGCATGCTGTGCAGTATTTCGGATGTTCTTTCTTGCAGTAGGAGCTGGCATCAGAGTCCTTGAAGTGAGCTTCTGAATAGATACAGAGTGGGGTTGCTCTTTCTTTGTCCTGTAACAGTTGTTCTGACCAGACATCAGATATAGATGACCATTTTCCAACAGTGAGCAGCTCTCCTGTAAGTTAAAGAACAAAATAACTGATAGAAAAATCACAAAAGTGATGTGCTGGAGACATTGTCTTCTACAAACTGATTCACACAGGAGGAATTCTAAGTAACTGTTTTCAAACTGTCTCAAGTGCTCAAAGTGACTTGCTGAGTTTCAGGAACCACAGTCAGGAGTAAAGCCACTCTGCCATTGTTCTAGAGCTAAAGAGACCTGTTTCTAGGTTCTTTTGCCTTCCTTCTCTTTACCAGGTTGAGCTTGCTAATGACAAGTAGTCTTGGGAAATTACATAGAAACATTCCATTTTGCTTGCTAGGGCCCATAAGGGAGAACAGGAGGTTTTTCCTCCCTTGGACGTTGTGCATTCTCATCTATGGAACTAACGTCTCAGTGGCAATCTCAGGGGCGTCTTCCCTTCTCCCTCCTTGATGCCCATGCAGGTGTAAGCAGGACTCCATCTCGTGAGTTTGAAGTCAAACAGAACCACTGTTATCCTCATAAATACCACTGGTGAAATTGTGGCCTGTCATTTCGCTGTTTATCTTTGTGGGGCACAAAGTTTTACAAATGAAAACAATGCTCATGTTTGAACTGGATGGCATTCTGTTTAAACAGCATCATTAGTAATCTAGCGGTAAACCCACTATAATTCTCAACAAATTAGAAAGTTTTACAATATAAATATAGCCTGCTGAGGAATTTCTGCCCCCAAGAGACAGTGGACTATGTACAAGGAAATGTTTTGCAAGACTTTGTCTATTGAGGTGACGTCCACTGGCAGAATTTGGTGAAGAGCGGGCCTACTCACACCAGCATGAGTTTGTACAGTTTCTGGTATCTGGCAGAATATATAGAATTAAGATTAACTACTTTGAGGTCTTGCTTTTACCAGTAAATACCATTCTGAAACTCAGAGAATACTGTAAACCAGTGTCAAGTTATTGAATTGCGTGATAAGAAAATCATTGTGATTTAGTTCTCTTGCAAATATTGTGAACAGAAATCATCTGATAAGAATGTTATCACGCACAGCAGCAAATTTCTGGGCACCTATGTAATACTTAATTAAGAATTCTAATTCCATTTGCCCAAGGAACAAAGAGAACTCATACAAGTTTGTGAGTGGCACACACATACCCATGCTGTCAGCGCAGGGACATATTTTAGCCATGCACATGTAGCCATGACATGGGTACCTGCCATTGTAGGCCATGTAGGGATAGCAACAGTTAGGTGAGAGGATAACTGCCAGTTGCTAAAGCTGAGAGTCAAATCTTATTTCATTTTGACTACAGTATAAAAAGCCACACTGACTAAACCTGCACTTAACTGCTCTTACAGGCATGCCTCAGCACCTCAGAGTACAGCTAACTAAGGGAAGCTGGTCTCTATCATGCATCTCAGCATCACGATACCTTCTGTTGTCTTGAAGAAGCACTTCTGGAGTTCAGCAGCGAGGGAGGAAGACCATGTGCAAGGTTCTTCTTGTATTTCTCAAGGGCTTGAATTAGTCTGTCTCTTTTCTGCTGATCCTTGTCTGTGTATGGAAATATGGAAACACAACCCTTCACACTTCAACCAATGGTCAAGTCATAAGCTATTTCTCTTCACTCTTCTTTTTGCTACTAAAGACTGTTCTGTCTCCTCCTCTTAATACCAAGTAGCAGACAAAGAAGACAATCACTTTACTCTCTACAGCTGGCACTTGCTGTTTCCATGCCCAGCATTTGGAATAACTTGGAATAAATTCTGAATTTGGAATAAATGCAAGCCAGGACTTCACGACATCGCTCACACATTAAGTAATGAGCTACTGGAGAGAGTACAGCAACATTTTGTTTCCACTTCCTGCACACTCTTCTCCTTATCCTAGACAGCAATTGAGTCAGGGCAAAACAGGAGAAAAGCTGAGGCAGTCAAGTAAGGATTCAAGTCCATGTACTAACAGCTGGGTGACCAAAGACAGGCTGCCACTGTGGACTGTGCAGCCAAGAAAGTGTGCTTTTTGTATTGCTCAGGGTGATAAGAGGAGGGTGACTCTTCTGCTAGTACCTCACACACAAAAAGAAGAGCAACAAACTTAGTCTTCTGGGAGAAGGACTCTTCATCAGTGACAGGACAAGGAGTAATGGGTTTAAAATTAAACAGGCGAAGTTCAGGTTAGATCTAAGGCAGAAGCTCCTCCCTGTGAGGGTGCTGAGGTGCTGGCACAGGGTGCCCAGAGAAGCTGTGGCTGCCCCATCCCTGGCAGTGCTCAAGGCCAGGTTGGCCACAGCGGCTTGGAGTAACCTGGTCTCGTGTGAGGTGTCCCTGCCCGTGGCAGGGAGCTGGAGATGAATGATTTTAATGTCCTTTCCAACCCAAACCCAAACCATTCGATGGTTTCTATGTAGGTTAGAGCAGGAATAAAAATATTCTCACAATAAGCATTATTGCTATATATCATCCTACGTATTTTTATATATGTTGTATTATACATTAAGTCTTACAAAATAATAAGAAGACTACCTAGGAATAAGAAAGGGATATGACTTACCCACAACCACAGAGGCCCACAGGGATAATGATGGATAATGCAAAGCCTCTCACAATTCACCATCTTTTGTCAGACCCTTACTTTTAGCAGTGTAAACAAGCATGATGCATGACCAAAATTTTCAAGCCCTTTTACCTGCTGCGTGCATTCCAAGCACAGCTCAGAGAAAAGGGATATGAATTACAATGTGCAACAATACCTTTCTCTTTGGAGATGGCATTTAAAAAATCATAGCCCCAGCAGTTCTGCCTTAAACTGAGGATTCACACACAAAATACCAATAAAGTGGGCCCCACTGAGGTCTCACAAGCTGCTTATGGCTCTTCTTGGGTTGAAAATACAGCTCTGACAGAATTTCCTTGCCCTGTGGAGCTCTGGCACATGGCAGCACACACCAGTAGTGCTGGGCAGTCCAGTAGAGATGTGCTCTGCTCCTTCCCCTCTGGGTGCATCTGCACAGACTCAAACAGGTCATTCTGGAGGGATAGCAGGGATTCAGGTGGGCTGCTGAGATGCGACTTCTGGCAGTGTTATGTCACTTGTATTATACTGACTTACTCCTGACAAAATGCATAATCAGCCCAGGGCTCCCTTACACTGCAATTGTGAGAACTTACAATATGCTGCAAATCCTTTGCTAGTAACAAGCAGTTCCTCCTCCTCTGAACTGGTGTAATTGCAGCACGTCTCACTAGTGATAACGCTTGAAGCCTGGCAAAGCAGCACTTTCGAAAGGCAGATGCATCAACCTGAATTTAATGTTGTACATTCCTGACTTAGCAAAAGGGTTACAGGGTTTTACTTGGTCTTAAGTAATACTTCTTTTGGAAAAGGAATAGCTGAGACTTTTTTGGGTTTTAATTTAGGAAATCCAAACACTTGGTTACTGCACTAAAGGGTTGGCTCCTCTGGAATTTGTCATGGATCCTGTATGGGGCACGCCATCTCTTGACAATTCCCCTGTTAGGTGGCCTCAAGGCTGTGCCCTAGTCATTGAAAAAAACAGATTTCACTAATAGCTAAACCCAATATATAGTCTCCTGAGGCATGTAATCTGCCTTCCCCATCTTGCATGGACACGAGTTCATAGCATCATCTTATCAAGAAAAACATGTTGACAATGCTAAATCCTATTTGGATGACTGGGAAGCAGGATTATACAACTCACTGGAACAAATAACAAAATGTACTTGCTCAATCGCATTCATGCAGAGATTAATACCTTCCCCTTGTATCTAGGTTTATGTAGTGTCCGATCCAAGTAACCCCCTAATTCTGATTAAAGATGTTTCATTCTGCAGTCATCTGAAAACTCAGAGGCCAGGCAGCTTGCTGTGCAATAGTACCACCAGTCAGGATACCTGGCTCCTTTCATGGCAGTGCCAATGATCTGTGCCACAGGAATAAGTGACAACCATGCCTGTCCACCGTTCTGCATGTGCCATCCATCTGTGTGCAGGTGAGGCAGGACAACGACTGTCTGCCTGAGGCACGGCTGAGCCTTTGCCAAGCCTTGCCAAAGACAAGCAAATCAAATGTTCCAGGTCAAAGAGGCACAGGTTTTAAACAGACTGTGTAGTATTTCACTGATATTTTTACTATAACTACGGGTTACAAACATGCCATGTGGCATTAAGCCTATTCAAAGAAGTACTGTGCCACTGCATTATAGTTTTGAGTAGTTTAGTAGGGCCAGAATGTCTCATAGCAGCTCTCCTTCCCTTTCTCGAACAGACACCAGACTGTCAGGGTCTGTACATGACTCAGCCACGGGAGCAGACAGAGGTTTGCTGACATGTCTGTAAGGGGTTTACTTGCCTCACCCCCTTCTAGCCCTGCTCTCCCCAGTTTCTCTTTTCTCACTACCAGTTTTTCTTATCCATGGTTTTCCCCATGCTCCATCTCACAGTTCCAGGGCTTCTGAGTCTTACTGCTCCCAGCACCCACAGGCTGCCAGTAGTGTCCCAGGCTGCTTTCAGTCTAAGCCTCTCCCCTCTTATGCTAAAAATGACCTTGCCCTGTGGTGACCTGGCATGCTCCCCAGATGCATGAATGAAGGGACTAAGAATGGAAGTCATTCTTAGGTTTTCAGGTCTGGGTTAGAATGGACCTTAAGATCACCCAGTTCCAACCCCCTGCCATGGGCAGGGACACCTTCCACTAGACCAGGCTGCTCAAAGCCCCATCCAACCTGTCCTGTAGAAGCTTACCATGATTCAGTGTGTCACCTGCAACCTCTCAGGACATGATTATTTTCATCTCTTGACTACTTTTTTGCTGCTTCTGAGGGCATAGAATCATGTGTTATGGCCAATGAAGCAGTTATTTAGCCAAATGCATTCAAAGAGCCTTTCTGTTAAGCTCATTTATTTGCTAATTTATCATCCTTCTAACTGTGGCAGGTATTAATCTATCATGCTACTGTACAATTTCACTGATACCTGTACTGATATCTGGTACTTGTCAGTGTAACATAAGTACAGAAAATAGAAGGGATTTAGATTAAATTTGGACCTTTAAAAACACAGGGAGATTCAGATAGTATGGCCCCAGCTCTCTTCTCCTGGCAGTTCTTGTGGCTTGCCAGTTAACAAAACATCTTGTCTCTCCTCTGCTGCTGCGTGAAAGGCCCATGGATGCAGTGAATGGATGCAAACTTACTCAACATAGTAGAAACAGTTTAGCTGATAATACTGGCCAATGAGAATGAAACAAACTAAGCAGATTTTTGATTCATCTATTTTTAATCTAGTGCATTTCGGTTTTATTTATCTTTAGCTGCAATAGTAAAGAAGAGCCAGCAAACACCTTTGACTGATTCCACAGCTGCCTCCTAAGGCAGAAGGCTGTTTTCAGGTCTAAGACTGAATTTTACGGCCCAAGCATGAAGATGGGATATAAAGCTGGAACAGGCTTCCCCTAAGTTGTTTACCAGATGTTATAAAACTCAGTGATTATAGCTAGAAATAGAATCCACACCTTGGCTCATGCCTTCATTTTCGCCTCGGAGTGGGAGTTCTGGTTTAATTCCTACCAAGTGGTTTTAAAGAGTTGGCTGGTGTTTAACTCCTGATGACTTTTGAAACAACAGGGAAGTTCCAAAGCCGGGGCGGGGGGGGGGGAAGAAGAGCAAAAGTGGTTACTGAACCACAGGCTGATATCAGTCCTGAGCATAACAACTGACTGGCTGTTACAAGACTCAGTTAAGGGAAATGTGAGCAATGCCAGACAAAAAGCTTAAGAAAAATAGATCACCGTTCTAATTTGGTAAGAGAGAGCTGAAAGATTCTGACTGTGGCTGAGTCCAATAAAGGTGTTAGTTTAAAAGACTTGTGTAAGCTCCCTGGCTTTGTTCTGCATGACATTTGGAGTAAGAAAATCAGAACACTGGAATTACACGTATAATTCATTATGGCTAATGGGCTGCTCTGAAAATGCAATTAGAATCATAGAATCATTGAATAGTTAGGGTTGGAAAGGACCTTAAGTGAGGACTCCTTGCAAGGCAGGTGTTTCTAATGCAAGGATCATTTTTAATGTTATATCATGAAATTATTTCAGTTACCTGAAAGACAACATAAAATCATTCCTCCTAAAGCTTAAACAGCTACAGCTGGGGAGATCACAAACAATAAAGGGGTGATTTACTGTAACAAAGTGATCTGCATTGCTCAGTGAGGTAGATGTAGGCAGGCAGATGTAGGCAAGCAGTGGACTTTTCAGCATGCATACAAGAACATCTCCATTCAGAATGGAATATTCTCCGTTCAGAAAATGCAAGCTCTTAAAGGAGGTGAGTCTTATCTGGGAACCAGTGTCGCTGAAAAACATTCATACTTTGTCATAGACAAAGAGCTGTCTGTAATTTCCCAGTGCAGCCAAAACTAGTGTAATATTATTACCTATAAGGAGTGGAAATCTCAGATGTAAATACAGTAAATACAGAGCCTTTACTGCAGTTTCCTTTGACAGGAGGATGGCTGCTGCTGGAATTATATATCCTGCTCTAAAACTGCTCTGAACTCCAAAAGCATTTACAAATTGGGAAGGATGCAGAGAAGATCTGTAAGAATGATGAAGTCTGGAAAACACTCTTGCTGGTGACAGATTTAAGGAGCTGAATGGATTTAGTTCCTCAAAAGGATGGCTAAGAAGTAACTTTATTCCAGTTTATAAACAGCTACAGACAAAACAGAAATGAAACAATACAGTTTGTCAAGCAAAGATTTACGAAGACTGGACAAACTCATCCTGTAAGAAAAGTCTATGTTCCTCATAGCAAGGTAAGTTTGTCTTGGAAGACTAATGTGAAGTGGGATGTAAATAAATCAGGTTTGGACACACTTCTAATCCCTTCTTCCCCTAGCTCTGTAAACCAGCAATGAATGGAGAAAAGACTTAGAGCAAAACCAGTGTGTACAACCACAGCAGTTTATTCGTGCTGTGTCTATGAAGCTCCTGAGATATGCATCAGTCACCAGGGATCACCTATCAGCTTCTTTGAAATGTATTTTTTTCTCAGTCTTTGCTGCTATTGTTAGCTGATGTAATCTCAGATTTGTGGTCAGTGCAATAGAAAAGGACACAGGCCAATCACTCATGATGTACTCATTACTTACTCTCATCTAAGGGCCAGATGCTGCAGTCTGCACTGGTAAGTTTGTCTGCTTTCGGAATTTAGGCACTATTATTTTGGCATTTCATATCAAACAAGACCATTCCTTCAGCAGAAACCAGTGGTAAGTGAGGATCAAGTGTTTAAAAAATTCATGGATATCAATGGACCTGACAGCACTTGATGCAATTCTTTTGTAGACCACATCAAAATGAAGAAAGAGCACACTCTTTCCTTCAAACAAAGACAAGAATTAGCATTTGGTTTTACTTATGTAGGGGAAGTTAGTCTATTTTTCTTAATCTTTTAGTGAGTATAAATAAGATACTCAAAAGGTGAGGTTCACAGCTGTGTAATTACCACCCACTATTAGTCTTTTAAGGTTTGACAACTTCCTGCCTAAGCAAATAAAAGCAAACTGACACTTAGAGCATCTCCCATTCTTGCAGCCCATTTCTCACCTAAAGCGTGTTTCAGCACATTTCTGATACAAAAGGCCAACTCTCCCTCCCTTTTTCCCTCTTGTCAGTACAGATTTACAACAGCAATTAGTGCTGGGAGAATGTGGTCCAACAGAGGAATACATCCACCATCACTGCTTTTGATTCTGGCAATTCTAAAAATTACTGAAAAATTGATAAAAACCTCTTTAGCCAAACCAGAGATTTTAATCTCTCACCCGAAGCCAACGGGCAGCAGACAGAGGGGTGCTCAATTGACAACTCTGCTTCAGACCAAGGATCCATCAAGAGATTTTTCTAGAATTCCTATTCTTTGGCAAACAAAATTTCCTATGGCCAAGTCACTCATTATTTGAACTGATTCTGTGTTTTCTGGTGAAAAGACATTGTTGGTAAGGCCAGAAGAAGAAGTCATAACATCTGTCTGAAGGTCACTGGCAGGAATAAACAGCCTCTAGAGGGATAATGGCACTTCTTTTATATACTGATACTGCACAGAGGTATTCAAGGAGGAAAGGAATTCTAGAAGTTGAATTACCAGAGAAATGTCAAGATGTATCATCCCTCTTTAAAATACTGACTGATCACTAACATACGCTGCTTTCTCCTTTGGTGGTGGAGTAGGAATGCAAAGTTAAAATAGTCAGTGCACAGTGGTTATGACAAGACTCCTGCTCTCTGCATCCTGCAGTAGCTCCCACTACCTTCTTCTTCTCTTTTTACATATGCTCCTTTCAACAGCACTGCCTCTGAAATTGATGGGGAAGATGGTTTAGCGATTAAAGCACTGCGGTAGGACTTGGAAAACTATCATTTAATTCCCAGCTCTAAACAGTGTGATCACAGGTATGGTAATTAATCTCTGATGTCTTAATTTCCTCCCTGCAAAAGAGGAGGATAGTACACACTTACTCTGTTCTTGCTGGCACATCATTTTGGGCTGTTATCCCCAGAAGATGATCTTTAAACTGTGCAGGGGCTACCATAAAGGAACTCAGATCCTGAATGGAGCTGCTAGCATAGCACAGGATTCAGAGTGGGAGAAGAAGAATTTATGATGCAGACCTGTTGGTTTATCTTTGACAGCTGAATGACACAGTGCAGTTATACATTCGATGCAGCTCACTTGTAACAGTGATATACACATTTCTTTTTCACAGACTAAAAAATTGATTGAAAACCATCTCAGTCATGCTCCATAAACTTGCAATGATGGATGGACCACTCGGTGGATAAGGAATTGGCTGGATGGCTGCACGCAGAGAGTTGTGATCAATGGCTCAAAGTCCAACTGGAGACGAGTAACGAGTGGCATCCCTCAGGGATCGGTGCTGGGACCGGTCTTGTTCAACATCTCTGTCACTGACATGGACAGTGGGATTGAGTGTGCCCTCAGCAGGTTTGCCGATGACACCAAGCTGTGTGGTTCAGTTGATACCCTGGAGGGAAGGAATGCCATCCAGAGGGACCCTGACACGCTTGTGAGGTGGGCTGATGCCAACCTCATGGAGTTCAACCAAGCCAAGCGCAAGGTTCTACACCTGGGTGGGAGCAATCCCAGGCACAGCTACAGGTTGGGCAGAGAAGAGATTCAGAGCAGTCCTGTGGAGAAGGACTTGGGGGTGTTGGTCAATGAGAAAATGAACACGAGCCGGCTTCAGTGTGCGCGCACAGCCCAGAAAGCAACCGTATCCTGGGCTGCATCAAAAGGAGCGTGACCAGCAGATCTCGTGAGACCTCACTTGGAATACTGTGTACAGTTCTACTGTCCTCAACATAAGAAGAACATGGAACTGTTGTAGCAAGTCCAGAGGAGGCCACAAGGATGATCAGGGGCTGGAGCACCTCCCGTATGAAGACAGGCTGAGAACATTGGGGCTGTTCAGCCTGGAGAAGAGAAGCTGTGTGGAGACCTCAGAGGAGCTTCCAGTGTCTGAAGTGGGCTACAAGGATGCTGGAGAGGGACACTTCATCAGGGACTGTAGTGATAGGACAAGGGTTGATGGGTTTAAACTGAAACAGGGGAAGTTCAGGTTAGATCTAAGGAAGAAGTTCTTTATTGTGAGGGTGGTGAGGCACTGGCACAGGCTGCCCAGAGAAGTGGTAAATGGTAAATGCTCCATCCCTGGCAGTGTTCAAGGCCAGGTTGGACGGGGCTTGGAGCAACCTGCTCTGGTGGAAGGTGTCCCTGCCCATGTCAGGGGGTTGGAACTGGATGACATTCATGTCCTTTCCAACCCAAATCATTCTATTACTCTATGATTGCTAAATGATCCATGCAATTGCCCAAGATTTGTGACTAAGATTCTAACTCTGTAAGGATAAAACTGCTTACATATAATTTTCATATAAACTGTAGGTAAAATGCAATTTTGTATTCTTTGAACTGCCTGGAGAAACACCCTGTTGTTTTTCACAGGTGTTATGGTCTTCAAAGCCACAAAGCAACTTCATTTTAAACTGGTTAAAACCCATTTGGAAATTATTATTTTGATTAATGCCTGTCAAATGCAGAGAATTAGGGAAAAGCATGGGTTATAAAAAGACCACTCTGCCATATCTGAGCACTTCAGTACTCTGCTGGTACACAGGAATGTAAAGTTCCTCTTAAATAAGTTTACTATTCCTTTTTCCAGTCACCAAAGCATGTGCTGCTGCACACACTTAGATGTATGTTTAGGTTTCATATTTATAAAACTGATTCACAGCACCTATATGCAAATAGATGGTCAACACTGCATAATAGGTGAACAGGAAACACTCACATGTCAGATATAATGTAATATATCTAATTATATACATATATACATTACTTGCAATTCCTCCTGGGTGAATGTATACGCTGTACTCCTGACAGTCCAAGGGAATTGTGCAGAACATACTCAGGTGATCTGAATAGCTAGTTTTGCCATTGTAAGTAGTTGAGCTTAGCTTGGTAATCCAATCACAGCTCAACAGAGAGGAGAAGAAATGGCTTTGCCTTAAGACCAAGATCATGGAGACCTAAAGGTGTGTCCGGAGAGCCAGATTTACTTTAGGTCTTCCTTCAGATTAACTTGGGTAGAGTGAGCCCAAAGCACCTGACTGCTTCCTACCACAGCTTCCCCATGCTGGTGTGCTTATTTTTCTGGACTGCTACTCAATGGATAACGGAAGCAGAGTGCTTACTGCAGGACTAGGAGACAAACAGTACATGAGAGCAGCCCTTGGCGAAGTCACTCTCATTCCTGGAATGGGAGAGTAAGGAGAAAATTAGGGCAGGGAGCCCTGGACCACCACGCTTCCCTGGAGTGGTGGGCTGAGTCTGTGATGGAGCCAAAGACCTGAGCTTTAGCAAGGGATTTTCATAATTAGTGTATTCTCCTGTATGAAGTGTGGGTTACCTTTATGGATTCCCCTGTTTGGGGCTGGTTTTGATTAATCTTTTGTGAGTGTTAAGTTTTTCCTACTTTCTCGCCAGCTCATCTGGGACAGCTTATATGCACATCAGCCAGTTTCTACTCCTCTTACTAAGCTGATCAGCCTCAGGAGATCTGACTCAAACTTGGGCTCTGTGAATCTGGAGCAGAGCATTATAGTATCATGGAAATAATGGTTGGAAGAGACTTCTAGAGCTGGTCATGGAAACACTGTCTCATGCTTCCAAGGTCCAAGAATGTAATACAGCTCTTTATTACTAATTAATTGGTAATTATTAATTCCTAATAACTGAGACATTTGGAGGACTTCTTTAGTGCCACAGGTAAGTTTAAGTCTCTGACTTAATGCTGTATAAACAAATAAGGTATCTGATTTAAAACAAAATGATTTTGAATTTTCTCCTTTGAATCAAAACAATTGCTCATAATGGATTTTTTTTTCCCCAGAACTTTCACATTTCCATTGGAACAGAAATTCTGCTTTTTGATTGCTAAGACACTCTTCTGAAACCTGGTCACTGGTGTGTGTTCAGCAGCAGCACTGCTTATGCTCTTTCCATACTCATTAGATGCTCTTTCTAGCAAATGTGGCTTCTGCTCCTAGTAAAAACTGTAAACATCCTCCTAGTCAGACATTTTCCACACTGAGGTGGCCAGGGAATCACTGTTCTCACAGTAGTTCCATCAGTCACGATGCTCTCATGACTCCTAAAACACCTCTGCTTAACTTTATTTTCACAGACCGCTTATGATGCTGAACTAGGTCTCCCATATTTCCGACCTCTGATGCATCTCCAGCTAATATATCTAGTCTTAAGGCTGGGCACAGATACATGTTTCTATCTTTTGATGACAGCTGAAAAATGGACCGCGACTGTTAGCATGAGAACGCCAGAGATGCAGTCTTATTGCTAGCACAAAGGCAGCTCCACGTCAGAGAGAAAGGACTGCTCAGGAGGCTTTGTGTTAGCTGTTTCTACCTAACTTCGATCAAAGTTTGTGCAATTTTTTAATGTTGCTCTGACAGTAGAGAGACACAATTAGTATTTCCCTTTGGTATCCAGTGATAAGGTGCATGGGAATGGTTCAAAACTGCGTCAGGGAGATTTCGACTGGATATTAGGAAGCATTTCTTTACTGGGAGGGTGGTCAAACACTGAAACAGGCTTCCTAGAGAGGCAGTTGATGCTTCAAAGCTGTCAATGTTTAAGAGGCATTTGGGCAATGCCCTTAATAACATGCTTTAACTTCTGGTCAGCCCTGAATTGGTCAGGCAGTGGGACTAGATAATCACTGTAGGTCCCTTCCAACTGAAACAGTTGTATTGTATGCTATACTATGCTATTAAAACATGATGAAAGCTGGCATTTGCAATGCTTTATAAACCATTTTTAAAGGTCACTAGATGAAACAAACCTATCTCATTCAATGAGACTCTTACCAACTGCAACATTAGTAACTTCATGAACTCTAAACCAGCAAAATGCCCAATGAAGCAGCAAATTTAAAACAGTACCCTTCTAAACCCTAGAATTGAAAATCCAAGATATTCCTGAAGATATTCAGGAGAAAGTCCTGTACACTGCACATCTCCCACTTTGTCTATAGAGTTCTTAATCTGAAGTATAACAGTACAGACAGCTTAGGAAATGATGCATTTTGAGATTGTCAGAAAAGCCAATTATATACACTATGTTACCTGCAGTGCATTTATTCTTAAACATAACATTGCACGCTGTATTTTCTTCTGTCTTATCAGAACTGATCTTTTTCTCTTTGTTTTAATAGGTTTGCATATGTCTGCATCACTACCTGAATTTCTACTTCCAGCCTACCATTGAAACACACGGTATCCAACCACACATCTGGAAAACAAAGTTACACCTACCTGAGCGCATGGACTGAGGGCAGGTAAGAAATTCTGCTGTGTCAGAATGGGTATCTGTCAGAGTTCTGATAAATGTCCAGGTTTTAAACGCATACCACACTTAGTAACCAGTAATAGCAACAGTGGGAGATTGGTGTGAAACATTAAAAGAAGAAAACACTGTAATCTTGTACTAAGCAGAAAATTAGTTTTGCCCTCCTATTATTCTAGTAGGCTGGCAAACCAGCCTTCATTTATGTTGTGTCTTTGAATATGCAAACGATAAACAGAAGCCTATTTCTGTAGAAATAAATTCATTTTATAGTCCTCAAACGATTTGCACATCAACCCCACTAGCAGCAACTGTACCTTCATTGTGCTACTGCCCTACTTAATGTTTCAGAAGACATAAGTTCCGATACACCTTTTCATTGTGACTTCTACATTTTGAGCTTTCTCCTTCAAGGGACAAAACTTCTTATGCCAAGACAGATATTTCTGGAACTAACCTATCAGAAAAAGGATTTAGCTGTTACAGAGTATCTTTTAGTGAAGATAAATATTAAATGACAAAGGTAATCTGCATTTCCCCAGCAGGCTACTGACAAAAACGGGTTTGGGTCCTCACTTCCTCTGATGGAGAATCTCATGTTATGGCCTCTGTGTGCACCAGATGTTTTGTACTCAACGTGGGCTTTTAAATTAACAAAAACTCCACACAACAATACAGTCCTGCACAGCTGTGTAAGAGCAATACCTTCCTAAGAAAGCATTATAAGAATAAAGATGTTTCCTTCTGATACATCATCCAGGGAAACTTGTTACGGTAGCTGATGCAGGTAGCTGAACCAATTCTATGTCCTCCTTATCTCAAGCAGGTGAGATTCTACTCCTCATGTGCTTCTGTGTCAGGATCATCTCTCTGCCAAACTAGCATCCTCAGAAAGCTGCCCCTGGCAATTCTTTCTGTTACTACAATGCTGTTTTCATAAAGTGATCAATCAAAATTATGAATTTTAAACTGATTATATAAAAGACAGCTCTGAAAAAAGAACACAGTATTGAGGATAAGGAGTTAAAAAATGAAGGGAATTTTGATTGTGATGTGTTATGATCCTGAACTTGTTCTTTTGCTCTTCTCTACTGAATCATAGAATCACAGAATGGTTTGGGTTGGAAAGGACCTTAAGATCATCCAATTCCAACCCCCTGACATGGGCAGGGACATCTCACACTAGACCATGTCGTCCAAGGCTTGACTAAACTGACCTTGAGCACTGCCAGGGATGGAGTATTTACCCCTTCTTGGGCAGCCCATTCCAGTGCCTCACCACCCCCAAAGTAATGCCTTAGATCTAACCTGAACTTCCCCTGTTTCAGTTTAAACCCATCACCCCTTGTCCTGTCACTATAGTCCCTGATGAAGAGTCCCTCTCCAGCACCCTTGTAGCCCCCTTCAGATACTGGAAGCTGCTCTGAGTTCTCCACGCAGCTTCTCTTCTCCAGGCTGAACAGCCCCAACTTTCTCAGCCTATCTTCATACAGGAGGTGCTCCAGTCCCCTGATCATTCTTGTGGCCTCCTCTGGACTTGTTCCAACAGTTCCATGTCCTTCTTATGCTGAGGAACCCAGAATTGCACACAATGCTCCAAGTGAGGTCTCACGAGAGCAGAGTAGAGGGGCAGGATCACCTTCATCCTGCTGGTCAGGATACGGTTGGTTTCTGGGCTGCGAGTGCACACTGAAGCTGGCTCATGTTTATGCTCATGTTCATGTTCATGAAGATTTCATATGATAGATTTTTCTAAATCTTTATGGGCAAGAGTTATATTTGCCTCCTTGGCCTGTATCTTGCTCAAATGACTGCATCTCACCATTGCCTTTGAGCTATCTTTGCTTCCGAGTACATAATAACCTGCTCAAAGCAATAGCCCACTGCAGACCTCTGATACATGGCTCCCATCATGGATGCACTGTGGAAAAATAGAAGCTTTCATTTTTCCAGCTTTTGGGATTTCATTTTAAGATAGGGTGTTTCTGTGTAGAAAAGGTAGATGCTCCCTTGTACGTAACTATCAAATGGAGAAGTAGCATGTGCCACACAACCTGGTGAAAGAAGAAAACTAAACACATTCCAAAGTGAATGCTCTCTTTCCAGGGTAAGGGATGAATGTATTCCTTTTCATCAATCTTTCTTCCTTTCCAAAAACGAAGGGCAGGAGAGACTGTTCCTACACGTTGGGTACTGCAGGCTTCAGCCAAGAGGTGGCGTTGGGGTGCAGTGCAATGTTCTCTTACCAAAACGCCATCCATTCCTCAAAACCTGTCTTAACTGTAGCATGCTTGATGCCCAGAGACACACGAAGCATTGAAGGAAATGAAAAACGCAGTGTGGATTAGCAAGGAATGCAAAGGGCCAGAAGTCTGAGTTTAGACTGGAAAACTAAAGCAATTTATGCCTCCAACAATCATATTGCTTGAAGAGAGTGTATCAGAGTCCCACAGTCTGCAAATCTGTGTAAACACAAACCAAGTGCTTGATACAGCTATTAGTAGATGCTAGATAATATTGTGTTAACCACAATGATGCATGTTTTCAGCATGTAGATGCCTCTTCAGAACACCTTTCATCCTAAAAGAAGAGTATTTCCAAACCAAACAAATGGAGACAAAGCTATTTTCAAACCAAAATGAAACAAAACTACTCACATTTAACACTGGTATGCAGACTCTTTGGTGCAGATGAATCAACAGCAGCTGTATTAACAAAAGAAGGTTCAGTCCAATGAAACACTAACATTACAAATAATCATATCAAAATGGATAGAGATGAAACTGATCATCCTAGGGTGCTGGTGGTAATTCCGTGTGGGAATGTGGCACCAGTCTGCATAATATAAGCATTATTAATAAAGTAGATCTACAAACTACTAAGTCCTATTGTTTCCCTATTTTCTTCCTATTTCCTGCAGCTATCTTTGCCAATGGTCATCTCTCAAAAGGTAGCACAGCTTAAATGTAGTGAAGTTAGTTGAGTTACACCAACCACAATTATATCAACTGCAATTAGACCAAATGAGGATTTGAGCTCTTGTCTTTACCTGCATAGAGTAAATGCCTCAGCAGTGCTCCTGTTGGTTCAGTATAAAACTGGGATCTGAATTTTGTGGCTCGTGCCCAGAATTAAGGTATAAAAGTAAGAGCCAGTACAGCCACATCTATTAACCTTCATTTTAGTTTTCAATTTAAGGAAAGCTGTACTAGTTTAGTACTGGCATCTATTACTTCCCAGAAAGTTTATATTTCAGGGATGAGCAGTACAGCTGCGATCAGCCAGGGGAAACAGCCAAGTGATGCTTTAAGAGCAAGATTCAAGTTGTCCCTAAGTTTCATGTCATCAGTTCATTAGCAATATGAGTGATCTAATTATACAATTACACAACATGTTATTTGGTCGTTTGGTTTTCATTATGAAAGGTTAAAGCAAATAAGCTCCAAGGAATCAAGCCCTGTCCCTCTGCTGCTGCAGTCTTCATTAAGTCATGTGCCCATCCAGGAGGTAATATGGAGGTTAATGGAGCTGTATGTCTGATACTTTATGTATCTGGATACAACTGAGGTATATGAGTAAATCCTATTTTTGATCGTGGAGGGAAAAGCAATCACTTAGAGAATCTCAACATTCGAGTTTCATTTGAAGGGCACTGACTCTTCTTCCATCCAAGATGCTTCTGTGATTACTGCCAAATGTCACAGCAAATTTGAGTTTGTACAAGCACTCTAAACAAAGTTTCAGACATGCAGGGCTAGCTACTGTCTAGGGTGAGGCCAAACAGGCTGTACTTTGAAAGGCAGCTGTATTTTGAAAGGATTGAAGAACATTTAAGAGGACACTGGAGAAAGCCTTTAGACAACCCTGAGCAGATTTTTCAGAGGCATGGAATCCTATCATCTCTAAGGATGTACTGAACATACAGGGATGCCAGAGTGGGACTCTTCATCAGGGACTGTAGCAATAGGACAAGGGGTGATGGGTTTAAACTTAAACGGGGGAAATTCAGGTTAGATATAAGGAAGAAGTTCTTTACTGTGAGGGTGCTGAGCACAGGGTGCCCAAAGAAGTGGTGAATGCTCCATCCCTGGCAGTGTTCAAGGCCAGGCTGGACAGAGCCTTGGACGACCTGGTGTAGTGTGAGGTGTCACTGCTCATGGCAGGGGTTTGGAATTAGATGATTTTACAGTCCTTTCCAACCCCAACTATTCTATGATTCTGTGATTCTATGATTCTATGATATCCTTGCAATACTGCATTTATTTAAATGCATGTAAACATTTAGCTCTACGAGAACTACCTGTAGGAATGATGAAGCACTCTAAGAAGTAAAATAAGTGTTTTAAGACTAAAGGTTTCTGGTCTAGTATGCTACAAATCTGACTTTTGAGAACTATAACTTCACATGGCGAAACACCTAAGAATTAGATATTTTAGCCACTGGAAATTTAGGTTAGCACCTGCTGTGAGAAACTCTTCCCAGCTTGACTGAATTCCGCTACAGACAAGCAGGACTGACATTTGAAATGCAGGGAACTGAAAGCTGCTTGGGAGCAAAGCACTGGGCTCCTTTTATGCCAAGAATATCTCCTTTGCATTTTCTTCTGAGCTTTAAGAATGTAACAGACAAAAACTGCAAAACGTCTTTGGTTTCTTCCTTGTATTTTCTGATCTTCACTCTCACATTTAGGATTCACCAGTTGAGAATAAAATTAACTTGAATTACATACAGCAGCCTCTGCGGCTCTTAGTCCTGATGCTTCTGTATGTGTATGAGCCCTGCAGTAGGCCATGAATTCTACAGTCCTTAGAGTTCACTGTTTCAGTGGCATTAGCCACGCAAAAGCAAGAGTCACTTCAGTATTAAAGTGTAACAGCAGCAGTTCAGCCTCCAGCTCCCAATATGAGTGGAAAGGTCATGAACCATAGCACAGCGCAGGTCATGAAAGTGAAACAGTGGTTCTGATACCATGATAAAAAAGATGTGCTAGATTGAGCTAGGTAGCTTAAATTAAAGCACTTGGCACTGCAAACTGACAGAGATTGGTCTCCTGGCAAAAAATGCAGTAGCAATCTCATCTGCTGTTCAACAGCTATGGTTGTTATAGAGCTCACTGCATGGTATCAGTGTATTGTTTGGTTAGAAAGCCTTGGGAGCCCAAGGACTGGATGTCTTGCAAGAACCTAACTATGGCTATGACCATGCAACTCCAGTTGTTTTCGTTTGCCCCTGAAGCACCAGGAAGTTTACACAGCTCCAGACAACTGATGTAGGACATTTTTTTATTCCAAATCCTCTTTCTAGCAGTCTGCAGTTATTTACAGGAAGAAGAGTATTTGAAGAGCTCCCTCAGACATAAGTGCTTGCTAATGGAAATTCCTTCTAGATTATTTAGGAATGAAACTGTAACCTTCTAAATGTCAAAAGCTACAACCTCACTATTACTCTTCACTGGTTTCTCCCAATTAAACAAATACCTGCCCTAGTTCTCATTTTACCTTTCCTTTTAGTCAGCTACCATATACATCTAAACAGAAACCATTATTAAAATAACTTAGGAGAATTAAATATTTCCTTTGCTAACATGAATGTGTCCTTTTGTGAAAGTTTGACTGTACACTTCATGCTTCTTAACAGTTAGGACAAGGTTACAGTCTCAATCCTTGTCCCCTACATAATGTCCTACATATCTCTTCTTTTAGGGCACACCATGTTTTAAACCCTCCTACACCCTTTAAGTTAGCGACAGGAGAGAGAGGAAAGAAAGGGGGAAATTCAACAGCTAGCCAAAACTAAGGGCAACCAACACACCCTTGGTTATGACTTCATCTTTCAGCTATGTAGATGTTGTCGTCATAGACTATACATACCTTTGGCTGACATCAGCTTCTTGTAATGAGCAGCCATGTGATCTTGAATGATGTACTGGTTGGAGAGCTTGCAGGAAAGCCCCAGAGAAAAAGCTGCAAGAAGGAAATCTCTCAGTTCATTCAACCGGGCAAGTAATGCCTCGTGCAATAAAGGCTCTAAAAACATTTGAATATTTATCTCTTCTTGCCTGAAATAAAACCAAGTCAATATTCATTTATTTATCTCAAAAAGTAAGGGTAACACAAAATGTAACATGGAAAAGTGGTAAATTATTCTCATTTTGTATGGTTTTGGACACCTGAGAATTATAGCTTCCAGTAAGTAATGTATGAGCCTTGGATATTATAGAACTCTGGAGAGTAATAGAGGATCTCACTGCTTAATATCTGATATAATAAAAAGCATTTACATTTTGAAAGATTTAATACTAGAGAGTAGGACCAAGTGGTGTAAAAAGCTGCATATTAATATCGTGGTAATAGCAGGCCTAACTCTAGCACTCTGTAGTGAAGGAAATGGACTGGATACACACAAAGGTAGAAGTAGGGCTGAAAAGGAGCCAGAACACGGAGCAAAAGCGTGTTACACGCAGACTGACCACGACACCCCTCTGAATCTCTAACCCACAAGACTTCTCAGATTAGGAAGAACTTGTCTCTGTATCTGACATCAGTTCATTATCCCAGGAAAAAAAAGCCAAGAAGCAGATAAGCATTTACTCATTTCATACTTTAACCTGGCAGTGGCCAAGATAGATCACTGTCTTTCAACCTGTTTCTGAACATAAATATGATTTCTGAAATCCCTCTGTCATCATCAGGCAGGATTTGCAGATGGAAAGTTGCTAGCAAATAATCTTAAAAACTAAACAGCATACTGGCGATCAGAAATTTAATGTGCCTTTGGCCTTCCGTCCACAGATACAGAAATAGCCCTTACACTGAGATAATCAGCCCATCCACCCACCCTATTAAGATCTGGCTTTCTGACACAATGAAGTAAATGATTGTTTCATCGTTCATGTCCCCATTGTACAATTTCAGTTACTGTCTTAGTTTCAAAGTTTACATTGTATTTTGAAAGGAGAAACTAGGTTTAGAGTGTGGGAGTCAATCCTTCTAACCTCTCTTTGGCTTCTTTCTTGCTGTGCTGCTTTTTCTAGTCTAAATCTCTTGCCTAGCAAGTGAGACAATGCTATAAACTGTATTTTCACAGCTAAAGAGTTTGACTACATTCAATTTATAGTCTCACCTTTTGAACAAGCGCCATAAATAAGAGTAGGGCAGAACACCTATTGCCGTATTTGTTGCTTCATTTAGTATTATTTACTAACGTGCTCCTGGTAGTGACTAAAAGCCTGCCCAAAGGGCACTGGCATGAAGACCTGCTTTCAGCAGCCTGTCCAGGAGCAGCATCACATCCCAGCATGACCAGCTGCACAAAGGTGGTGTTACTTTAGCTCCATCCATTCTGGTTTTCATTGAACACATAAACACAGCCAGAGTGCTTATACGATGACACAAACAGGTACAAACAGAAGTAGTGACCCTGTGTTTGCTATAAATCAATGGAGAACTCAGTGCCAAATTATGACCAAATTCCATTTATTTCTTGTCTCAATGAAATTTAGCATGAATAGTATAGGTACAACTATGGAATCCAGTACTTGAAGCAGACAAACATAAAGCTCATGACATCTCTAATCACGAGCTTTCATCATGTCTCCAATTTCAATCAGGGAAACCACTCAATAGGTGTCAATACCATACTAAAGAAATCAAATAGTTACAATCAGTGCTATTCTGTTTCAAAGCTTTTATGTGCTTGAGATCAGTAGTTACTCACTCACTTCCAGAACTTTGAAAACTTAATTTTTTCATTAATTTTGCCAGCTGTGCTGCAACCTGTTGCTAGCAAAAACAACTGGAACAAGCTTTCCAGTAACGTCCAGCACCATCCCTAGCTGATGGGAGGTGGGAAACTCTACTGAATTCAACGACTCCAATGCCCTAAATCACAGCAGCTAGAGGTTCTTGTCACTAAGGCAAAAAAACCCAGTATTTTGGGAGATGCCCCAAATCTTTCCCTGATTGGCACTGTCAGCCTGATTTCAATATATGCAGCGAAGAAGACAGCATGACAGAAGAACAATGTGATAATCCAAACAGTATCCGAGGATTAAAAAGGGATGGAAAATCCATTTATAAAAAGAACATTCTTCTCCAAATGAATTACCAGCCCAAATTTGAAATGCTGGAGATATACAAGGCACTAGTAGTTTAATCTAATTTTTGATCTTAAAATCTAACTCTATCCTGTGTCCAGAAAATCACTACCATTGTGCAATAAACCACATTGTGGTTATTCCTATGTAAGGAAAAAAACCCCACAGATTATTTTCTTCGCCAAAGACTTTCTGATGAACTTTGGCAACTCATTTGGTCTTTCTGTGTCTTTTTGTTTTTCTGCCAAGAGGACATGAAAAAACACATCCATTTTCCAAGAAGATGTTTCAAGGGTAAAAACAATAAAGTGGTGAGATTTAGGGGTGGGCTTCCCCCATCCCTAGAAAGGATGCTCTTATTTGACCTCTCTGGAGAGTTAACACTTTTTAACAGATTTATTCTTTTGTTTTCCTTTGCATTTTTGAAGAACTTCAAATTGAGGGAAAAGCTAAATAGAAGAAGAAATCTTCCAGGAATTCTTGGTAGTCCTGTTATGAGGCTCCCTTGATGCAGCAAACATATGTCAGGTCAGATTGAACCAGCCCTTTTTTGTGCTTTTGAAAGTCTTTCTAAACTTTGAGTAACATTGTACTTTCAAGACATTCATACCTTTGCTCCATCCCTAGCAATGTTCAAGGCCTGGCTTGACAGAGCTTTGGGTGACATGGTCTAGTGTGAGGCGTCCCTGCCCATGGCAGGGGGTTGGAACTGGATGATCTTAAGGTTCTTTCCAAGCCAAACCTTTGTGTGATTCTATATATGAGCAAAGATCTTCAGGAAACACAGAACCAAGAATGAGGAAGAAAGAACAGCAACAGCTCTCTCAACTCTGACTCTTTTTATTTCCTATTTTGTAATAACTTTCCTAGTAATTTATTATAGTCCTGACTGTGTAGCTGTACAATGACTAATTTACCTCCTTTCCACTGATTGAATTGCAAGAGATTACTTCTGCAAATCATGTTTGGAGAATATATCATGTCATATCATAAATCCAGTCATAGTAGTATTAAAGTTTGACTAATACACAATGACAGTGATAAAACGGGTCTTTTCCATGGAGCTGGAAAACAACAATATGCTTTTGAAAACCACAAGAAGTGACTTTGCTCCTCACCAGATTGCTCATCCAAAGCCACTACTTTTTGGCTCTTAGAGGAGCAAAAGCTTGTTCTCAAGAACATGTAGAGTATTTTAGCTTTTAAAAGACTAGCGTAACTGCAGAGCTGAGATAACACAAATAGCTTATACCATTGCTAACTGCTAATTCCTACAAGTGGAAATTTCACAATATGGGGACAATACTACATGCACATTTAATCAACAAATAAAAACTCTTCAGTGATACTTAAGCCTCAAAAGCTTGGAAATACTGAGTTCTTATCTACCACATTACCGGGAAGTGGGAACCATCTCTACAGCATCCTTGGCTTTGCCTTTTGTAAACAGACAGAAGTATCTGTCTAGCATTGCAAGGAAAGAGCTATCTCATACCATAAGCAGAGGTTCACAGTTATGATCCTTCACCTCTATCTGTGTACTTCCTCATCTTGTATTTAGAGCCCAAATTTGAAGAAGAGAGGGACCACCTCTTTTCTCTGTGTTTGTCTCATGCTTAACAAGGTAGAATATTTGCCCATGGCTATGGCCACAGGGCTTGCTTCAATGCAGATGAATATAATAAGCAATGAGACAATCTCTCAGCAGAATGGCCCAGTCAATGTCTGAAAAACATTGGGCAGATCCTCCTTCTTTGGTTCAATTGCATAGTTACCTCAAGCTGCTCCCCTTCTGGGTAAATATTTCAGCCTATTTTCAGCTACAGGACCCACTAGTAGGCATTGAGCTTTGGCTTCTGCTTTGAGCATCTAACAGTGGTGTCTCTGCTTCTGTTCCCTGCAGAAAATACATGTATATTCCTTTATACAGGAAGCCAGCATGACAGATTGCTGAGGTAGGGACACAATAGGTGTCCTCCTCTCAGTCCTTCGGGGTTCCTTTGGAAAGGTGGGAAGATGGCAGTAGAGTAACACCCTGTGGGCCCTTAAATGCAGCACTCCCTGTGTGCAGAGAGTAAAATGCCTCCGACTGCAGCTGGGCTTTGTCAAGGGAGGGACAAAGGACAAACCGGACAAAAATGGAGAGTGATGGTGCTGTCTTTGCCAGCATTTAATTAAGGGCTGAAACTATATGGATTGGGAGAAGGTAGAGTGGAACAGCATTTCCAAGGAGGGAAGCTTCAGGCAAAACAGCTTTTCAGTATTCTTTTTATAGGTGCTTTGTAAAGATCCTGATAAGGAAAGCTGATTGCATGAATTAAGAAGGTGATTTTTGTAATAGCAGATATTAGAAGCACCTATCTATATTGTTAAAATCATAAAATATATATATTTTAATAATCTTACCATATTCAAGCACTTATTCCAAAACTGGAAAACACAGTAATAATTTGGATACTTACGGCTACTTTTGAGACTCATGTGTCCTCTGAAAGGTCCCATCATGGAGTATGTAGGCACAATGGCTATCTGGAATCTTTGGTAAGGAAGTAAAAAAGTATTAGTTACATATTATGGAAGCATTAAAAACTATGATTATCTTTCTGCAGATCCAATGGGGATTACAGAAAAGTCATCTCCTGGCCAGAATGCTGCACTACAACTGATAGAGGTATGAAAAGGCTGGTACTTTTGAGTTTACTTTCCCAACCACATTACTTCTGTTTGTTGTTATTTCTACCAATTAATGGGACTTTTGACCAGGTACTCTGAGAAAAAAATCCCTGTTACAACAGCATCTATGGGGCAGTTTTCTGCCGGCCACAAAAATGAGCCATGGCATTGTGCAAATGTCACGTATTTTGCAATCTGAAAGATCATCTCTGCTACACATAAATCTTCAAGGGAAAAGAAGGAGGAGCTCAAATGCTACTGTGCTGCTTGTGCCCAAAGGAAACAGTGGGGAATAAAGCACAATATTAAAGTTTTCCTAAAGATACTCTACGAAATAAGATCGACTAACATCAGAAAGCCATACCTAGAAAAGCCAGTCCCAACACAGCGAAGCAAGCAAACAAGCCCCCTCTCATTTTAAATTAAGGGCAAGTTTCAAGAACACAAATTCCAAATACATGTAATTTCACCCATTTTATGAAGATGTGTCCCAGTGCTGACAGCTGAATTCATCTCAGATGGGTTGAAAGGTAAATTTTTCTGTATGCCTTAATAGCTGCGGGAGCCAGTTCTCCATTTCAAAAGCCACTTAGGTTCACAGGAGTCAAGCAAGAGATAGATTCAGGGAAATCCAGGTTTCAGTCCCTACCTGTCCAGTGGTGTGGTTTTCAACACAGTCATGATCCTAACTCCCATTATAACCAAGGAGAAGCTGGTATGCTAATTTGCAAGTTTGATCCTGTAAAACTAAACATCAGTCCTCATTTTTAACTGGCTTCTAATTAGTGAAATGATTTGTCTGTATGCAAAAGTTCCAGCAATAATTTGAACTATAGTTTAAATAATCTTTTTCCAATTGAAAAACTTATTTTGGTTCACCTTAAACCTGCTCCTGGTTAACGTGAAGCAAGCCAGTCATCAGTGCAATGTAAATACATACATAATCTTCTCCAGCAGATAAACCTTATCACTATAAACCCACACCAAATTGCTTCTTTAGCAGATAAGCCAACGGGCATACAGGAGCCTAAAGCTCAGCAGCTTTATACCCCAAAGAGTTGTCTACCAGCAAAAGTTCTTAATTGTGAACTGAAATGCCTGATTAGATTTGTGAGTTACAAAGGAAACATCTCCTTAGAGATGATCCTGAATGTCAAAGGGCAAGCCAAGCGCCATCAGAACTAGAAAAATCAATGCAATTCTTTCCTTGGTTTCAAAGCAACAATGTGATTTGGGGTAAGCACCAGGAGTATCTGACTCTCAAACAATGAAATGTTTACTTGTGTTTTCACACACAGATTTCCAGATGATTTTTGGCTTCAAAGGCATTGCTGCAGTTTTGCAAACCTTGTACTACATAGCTGTGTTATACAGCTATAACCTAAGGGCAGAGACTTCAGAGACTGACTACAGGGTTTGGATCTTGCTTTGGCGACAGCTGACAGCCTGTTTTTCAGAGAGCACACTTTCAGTCAGGTCTCACCACAGGTAGTTTAGGTTTTGGTGAAATCATCTGTTCACAGTGTTCTTAAAGGTTAAAAAGGACCCAGGTAACAGAGTATTATAACTGTGTTCTGAGAAAACAAAAGCACAAGCAATACTTATTTGGCTCAGGCTCTGCCACCTTAGACCTCAGGCTTAAAGCAAACACACTCTGAAATAAATGGGAGCTTTTCCTCTGTGCCCATATTTCTAATTGGCATGGGTCCCTAAGTTAATAAAATCACCAAAAGGTCAGCTTCTTTTTTTGTCTTTCGGAAACATACTTCTATAGTAACAGCAGGATATGGACAAAGGAAGTCACTGCTCTTAAATCCAAGGCAGCAGATCAAAATATTTAATTATTATGGTTTTATTTATTTAGATATATTCCTTATGCATTTTTACTCTTGTTTTGAAAACCAGTGGAACTTAGTCACAGCTTCATATATACTGGCTAAAAACTTCAAAGCAAACTAACTTAGCTACATCTCACTGTATAGCGCTAATAATAATTTTGATTCTTTAATTTCTTTCAAAGTAAAATTTATCTGTAACTAAATCCTTACTTTTGGCTTTTTCTTTTTCTGTCAGACATCTCTGAAAGGCATCACAGGTAGGACACTATACTGAAATGAGCTCTTAATCATATGCAACTTTAGAACAGAGAGTAATTCCTTATCTTGTGTCCAATCCTACCATTTTAGCTCAACAACTACACCACTATGATTTGAAGTGGAAAATCATGAGTGGGAAACTGCTATAGGCGAAGGCAGATAAAAATGGAACAAGCACGTATCAAAAACTGTACTTGTTTGACCCAAATACATTTAATTTAGTATGTGCATGCTATGTGCAACATGTGACACAGGCACTAAAGAGTTGTTATGATTGAAAACAGTCACAATAATGGCAGGTATTTAAGTAACTAGTGCTTTATATCTGCATTTATAGGAGCTCACTTAATGTGCTAACGCTGCTGTTGTTCAGACCCTGGTGGTGATTTACTGAAGTCTCAATCAACCAGGCTCTGCACAGACAGTCCCTTTTGCTCATTAGGGTACCCAGTGAGCTTCCAATGTTCACTTTCATCTAAATATCTAATACATGAAATTTTCTTTCTCATGAGAAGACACATTGCATAGTTTTCATAGCTGCAGCCATTTTTGACTTATGGAGCCCTAAAAGGTTCTAGAAACAGTGCATTTCCCCATGGAAAGCCATTCAAAAAGAGAATTATTTTGGCAGAAGGCATTTTGAAAACCAGTGAGATGACAGTAGAAAACCTACTGTGTTCAAGTTATGATGATTCATTGTGGTCCAGTACCACACAGAGAGCCAGAGCATATTCAAGGTGATGCCACAAGCAATATGCTCCAGTTTATTACAAGATCAGGCCTTGAATGATGAGCACCCTTTTCTAGAGCAAAGTGTCTGATAGTGAAACAAGGGAACTACCTGATGGAGTTTCTGAATCCAAAGGGTACAATCTCTTAAAGGCAGTAATTCAGCAATGCTCCTTACCACAAGCTTAAATCATGTGTGCTTTGTAAAGCCATACTTTAGTACTATTGCTAAAATAATTCAGCAGCTATGCAGATGGTATTATTTTTGCCTTTTCTTAGAAAGAAAACAAGAAGTATATAACCTTTGCAGGACTGGTGTTAATTTTTGTGAAGCTTTTCATTGGAGCCATAGCAAACTGAGAGACAGCAGAGCTTCTGCCTCATCTCTGCTTACACTCGGGTACAGCAAGAGAGGCTGATGTGTTTTGGGATCATTTCAGAAAAGAGGAGTTTCCTAAAGCTGTCATAATTTATGCCCACCTTTGTTGAACCTCTATAAGACACAGTAGGGAATCTGTACTGCATAATCAATAGTTACCTATCCAACTATAAGTTAAACTCTGATCTTTGCAGCCATTTAGCGAAAGAATGAGTCTCAGATCTAGTAGAGACTTATTTCTATTTAATGACGTCCTTTGTTGTCATCAAGTCTCTTCAGTTTCTTGTATTTTCCACATTTCTATAACAGCCAAATCTGTCTCACTGTAGCACCTATTTTATTTGTGCCAGACTGCTTTAATTTCACTTATATGATTATAAGAAAACAATTTGATTACTAAGTGTTACATTCTGCTATTTCACATCACTGCAGTTCTTCTAACAGGAGACCCAAGCTGTAAATTACATGGAAGAAAAATCAGATTTTTCTTACAGCAGACAGATAGATACTAAAATGTTAAGTTCTTTTATCTTAAACACAGCACACCTAAAAAAGGTGACAGTAAAAGTGCCGAATGGAAGTTACAGAAAAAGAGAGATGCTTTTTACATTTTACCTAATGATAATACACAGCTACAACATGACATTGCTAACTGCATTCACAGAAGACAGACCCTTTCTGGATATTTTGCATTACGTACATACAGCTGAGCGATTGCTGAAGTGAGAGGATCACTCTCCAAAAACAAGGGTTTGATTCTGTAGCTTGGCACTTGCCTCCAGCAAGCTGCTGAGTATCAGCTCCCACACCTGCAGGGCTTTCTGCGCTGCAAGATTTGGCTCTCAGTACAAAAGTCAGTGACAAGTGCAGCTATTAAGAAGGTTTCAACAGCAGTCTAGTCTCCTGTTACTCACTATGATAGAATATTCTGCTTCACGTATTCATACTTAAGGACTTATCGCTGCATACTATAGTGAGTTAAAAATTAGACATATGTTAGGCCATTCCCATTTATGGGAACACGGAAAGTTTAGCATCGTTCTGAAACAGAAACAGATCTGATCATCTTCGCAGGGGTTTCCTACTGAGTTTGGGTTGAAAGGAGTGGACCTTCATTCACAGCAACACAGAACTACAATCTCTGAGATATGTATATGACATTTAAAATTCAGAACTGATTATTAAATATACATTATTTGTCAGCATCCCCAAATCCACATGAATTTCCTAGCGGCCTGAAATCACTCTGGGTCTGTATTTGAATACCTGTAGCATAGAAGCCTGTGTCCCTCATCAAGCATCATATATGGAAGCAGCATTCTCAAACTTAATCCAGAACGTTCAAACAAACCCAACTTGACAATTGTTTGTGCAGCATTTTTGGTCCATTTGTCAAAGTAGGAATAGTTCTCAAAGAAAGAAGAAGATTTCACTGAACTTCAGAAATAAAACCTGCAAGGAATCCTTTCAGCTCACTTGATGGGCTGTGGGAGACTCAGGACTCCAAAGCAGTACCACATACGGCCTCCTCTTTTTGGGCACTGAATCCACTCCAACACCCAACATTTCCAGGCTTTGTGGAAGTACCAGGGCCATCCTCTCTCTCTTGTGGACCCAAAAGCTACACATCATGTTTGGCTTTCCAGTTGAGCAGCTGGAAACCTTTGAGAACTGAGCTTATGTCAAGGACCCTGATTCTTGAAGCCCTGGGGTACCCTCCTCCGACTCACTCTGGTATGAATAGCTAACAAATGTGAAAGCCTAGGGATTTGGGAATCTGGAGACAAAGCCTTCAGATTCAATGCATTTAAAAGAAGTCATTTCAAGGCACAAGCAGAGGGGTTCTAATAAGTCATCATTTATTTTCCTTTGCATGGAATAGGGGTTCTGCCACTTGACTGCCTCTGCTAAAGCCTACCATGCTTGTACTGGGTGAACACTCTGATATTTGGACTTTGTGGTATTTAATTATTTGCTATCAAACTGCATGATGAACTATTAAGAGCTGGAGGCAAATGAAGCAACTCTTGCAGTTGTAAAAGCAATGCCTCAGAGACCTCCTATGAAGGTATGTGTGAACCCGTACCCAGGCCATCCTCCCACTGATCAGCAGGATCCAATTTTAGCAGTGTGCTTGTCAGCTGCAAGGCCCCACAATGGAGCAAAGACTCTCCTTTTCAAATGCCTTTGCTGTCACTGGGTGGTATCCACTCACAGCTACAGAGAAAACATGGAGAAGCAAGGAGAGACAGATGAAAGGAAGAAAGATCAAGGCAGTCCTTCATTGAATCCCTTTGATGTGAAAGGGAGATGTTACAGTTTGGGGATCTACAGGCAGAAAAATAAGAACTGAAAACAAATAATAAGAAAACCATGAAAGCATGTGGGAAAATGATAACTCTGCTCTCTATTCTCTCTTTTCATTAACAGAACATGGTTTAACTAACAATATATTTTTGGAGGTTATCTTTCTTTTTGTAAGAGCTCAGACTTTTCACTCACTTCTGAACGTCATTTCTGGGTAGCTGCATACAGATCAATTATTTGTTCTCATTCAGGACAGAGTCATAGTTTCCTGGTAATACTTTCAAGATTCTTAAATAAATAGATGGAGCATTATAATTGTATCCACCCTTACATCCCAATTAAACAGCTGTGGGTTGCTCCTGTACCGATTAGCCTATACTCTTGTCCTGCAGGACAAAGAATCACTCTTACTGGGCTTTGCACATCTTTTGCACATTGCTCATCTGCAATTTGTCATCCTTTACACAGTTTCCAAGTAGAGAACTTCTTAACAGCAAGGAGTCTATTCATTAATATATAAAACCTAGTTGATGAAGAGCTAATTATTTGATTGCCTGAGAATGTAACTGAGCCACCTCTCAAGTACCCAGCCATGCTGCGGTAGCTCCTGGATGTCAGTGGGCAGCACAGTCCTTATCTCAATAAAGGCAGGAGCCATTTCTTTGAGTTTCTAAAATAAGCACATGCTGTAAGTGAAGCACTTTAGACTGCATTTATCAACAAGAAATATGGCCCCATCCCGAGCAGGTAAAAGCAAGATATAAATAAATTTATACTGTCCCTGCTGATGGATATGAACCTGTTTGCTGGCAAATTGCTTCAGTTATTTTAGACTCCTCTGAAAACTCAAGTCCTAAAATAACTTCTGTCCCCCTGCCTCTTCTAAAACTCTTTTTCTCTTGTTCTCAGCAGGGAGAAGGCTGACTTTAGCAAGATGGACGCAATACAGTCTTTCCCTTCTCCCCATGTCCTAGAGTCACCTTGGACACAGTCTACACCTCAGAAGTATCCTTTTCTCTTCTGCCTGGGAGGATTGTGGCAGCATCTGGCCAAGGATGTACAGCCTACTCCACCAGCAAGCTCCGCTCTCCCCCAGAGCAAGAAAATGCTTTCTCTCTATTGCCTGTGAAAGGGTTGAGCATTGTGGCAGTGGAAATTTCCTAGAGCTTCAAATGGCCATGAAGGGTTCTGCCGCCCTGACTGTGCAGCAGTGTTCTATCTACCAGGCTGGAAATGACTTCAGGAATATCTTTATAGCTAGTGCATAACTTAGAGCATCAAAGACCATGATGCGTACCTTTTACCCTTCCAATCTGTCTTGTCCAGTTAAACCAGAGATTTAAAGTTTCTCAGGACTATAGTTGTCTTTCACTCTGTGCAGAACTGTGCCTCACAAAATGAGTCTTGATTTATCACATTTAAACACAAAGACAGCACAGCCTCCAAGTCATGAGAAATAATCTAAGTACAAATAAGCACTGAAACATGAGATCTTTGAGAACTCTGAGGTTTGTGTCCACCACACTGGTTAGCTAAAGATTGAAGACCATCTTTCCCCACAGGGCTGAGAAAGGAAAAATTGAGGAGAGTGTGAGGGTTAAGTGTTCTGTTCTTGTCCTATTCTTCAACTTTCCCAGGCATCTACTTATAGCCAGTATTGGAGATCTATTTGGCGAGATAACTTCTAGTCAGATGCAAGGCAGCACTGGTAGAGTGTTTTTCATTTTAAAGCCTTCTTTACTTACAAATTGTAAATGATATTATATATATATTGTAAGTTATAAACCCTATTCAGTCTCAATTTCTCCTCACAGTGTAACGTGGCTGATAACTCCTCTCTTGTTTTAAGCATGATACAGCCACAAGCTGCATCAGGGCCACTGACCTACACCCAGAAGAAACCCAAACTCTACCAGTCTTGCATGTTTTAATTTGTGTTTAGTCTCCCCTTGCCTATAAGGGCTAAACTGCAAGTAATGCTTAGTGAGGGAAAAGAAAAGAAAGAAAAAAGGGCAGAGCAAGTGCACTCTTAAACAACAGACCTTCATACAATATATTCTGTTCATTTTATCCTATCATTTAGATACCAAGGAATGGCAGGACATGTGTGAACTATATTCATTTAAAAATAACAATGTATCTTAAAGAAGAAATTAAATCAAGAGGATAAGAAAAGAGCTCAGGAAAAAAATTAACCCAAAAAGCTGGTAATTACTGTCTCTTCTCCCTTGAGTTTTTGGGTATTTTTTCCTCTACTCAACTGTATGACTTTTTCTACATGACATGATACTGGTACGGTAATGCCTGATGAAGCAAGAAATTTTGAAGGCAACTTCTGCTCCATACAATGAGGAATTACTGAATTTTCCCCTTTTTTGTCAGGTATAATGCATTGGTATCAGTACAGTTGTGGGAACTACAGTATTACATGAATTAACTACATGAATAAGTCTTGTCATTTATTTTGATAGGACTTTGACAAGAAAATAATTTAATTCCATTAAATTGTCACGCTATTTAATTATTATTGTGTTATTTCTGTTTCCCAGTTTTCAACTCACGGGACTGTAAATCGTCACTGATGTGCCTTGCGGTAGGTCAGAGGTGACCATCTTGAACATAAGATCCTCCCAAGGAACTACAGTTCGCAATTGAAGCCTGCTGGCTCACAGCAGTTAGCTACAAGTTTCAACAGTTCACAAAGGTAATACAGCCTCTTCCTGCAGCAGCTGCAGCAGACAGAAATAACAGACTCATGGCTGAAAGGGAGAAAAAAAGAACTGGGGAACTCTTCCTTTTCTTTATGTCACTTCAGGGGCATGCTGGAAGGGTGGGGCTGCCAGGAAGCTTACTACAGCACCTTTGGCACCGGTGAGGAATAATCAGTGTTTGGTGTCACAAAGCAGAGTCGAGATCAGCCACAACTGGGGCCAGGGCAGTGAAATGGGAGGGTGAAGCTCTGGATGCTAGCAAGCTGGAAATTTCTCCAGAGTAGGCAAAAAACTCCCAGTGGCCACAAGCCAATAAACCAGCTCTGTTCCATGTAGTCATACAGCCTCTAGCATAAGGATAGCAAGAACAGCGACACATCTGTTCCTAAATGCCAAAAAACCCCACAGGAGGATGTATAAAGCTCAATTCAGAGGCTAACTACAGGGCCAGGATAAATCGTTGAAGATATGAACACTGTCAGTTCAAGAAGCTGAGGACTCTGTAACTTTTTTGTGACATAGTCAATAAAATGATTGCTCTTTTGTACCAGAACTGCAGCCCATCTAGTTCAGCATCCTGCCACTGGGATCCTGCCTTTCAAGTACCTGAAAAAACCCTGCAGCAAGTGTATGTATAAAAGCCAATCTGTTCTTGTCCTCCTCCTACATCTTCTAACACCCAGAAGCTACCCTCTGAATAAAGGAAGAAATTTATTACTCTTCCCAATAAATCTATTAGAATTCATTACAGACTAGTTGATACATCAGTTTGTGTCACCTCTAAACACAACTGAAAAGATGAGAAACAAGATCTTGGCATTTATCAGTCCTTTGTAGTCTTAGCAGTCACTTCACCAGGTGCCTTGAAAGCATTTCAATGCCTCTAAATCACTAAGTAATATTAACTCAACATTTATAAGTTTTCCAAGTCCTCCTTCTGTTAACTGTACACGGTGACACTTCAACCGATGAGGCCAAATTAGCAGCTTCCAAGTTTTAAATAATTAAAGACAGCCACTGCTATCTAAATCTGCTGAGATAATATTAAACCCATGATTTACTGCCAAATTCTCTGAAGTTACACTGTCACAAAGTTATCGTGGTATTGAAGGACAGGGCAAAATATACCATCAGATATTAATGATAAACACAGCCAAGATTTAGACCAACATCTTTTGGGGAGAAATATAAATTGTAAAGTGCTTGTCATACATTTGTATGGTGTTGGATATTGCAGGATGAAAATAATGACATTCTAATTCTTCTTTCCTGAGTGACAGGGATAAAAGCTTTAAGTAAGAATTCACTTCACATGCAGCACGAGCCAAACAAGCTGTAAATAAAACAGCTAAGACTTTGCCATTATCTTAAGGGCTGCCAGGCACCAGCCAGATCTTTCAGTCTTTATTTACCTACCTGCCCCTCTATATTCTGTGGTGTTTCTTAGAAAAGATCATAGGTCTCCACATGTTTGGGAAACCTACAGCTCTTCATACACAAATGAGCATGATTCTATAACCTCAGCTATGTAACTGTTTCACTTATTTAGATGAGAACTTTTTCATTCTGTTGCAATTTCTTGCCGTTTTTTGCATGCCGGTCAAAAAATCCCCAGGAATCATTGTTTTGTAATCCATTAAAAAAAGAAAGGTAGGAAAGAAAAAAACCAAACCCAAACATAAAATCTGTTTTCCTCTTTTATCCTTTACAAAATTGGCCCAGTAAAATACTTAACAAATATATAACGACTGTAACAGACAAGTACATTTTACTTTCAAGTTTCAATCACTGCTGCAAGTTTGCTTCCAGCCCCAGTCCCCACTGGAGTCCATAATGGTGTTGACATTGACTTCAACAAGGTCACAATTCAATTCTCTGGAGGCCCATGGGTGTTTTCAAGCAGGAAGCATGAAGAAATGCAGGCAGGTATGTGTGTGTTTGTGAGACCAACAGAGAGGCCACACCTCTGTGTTCAAGAAACTATGTACTCCTCTGGTTTCTTCAAATACCATGAGGGCTCGGCTGGAAAAGACTTTGTTGGCAGCGAAAGCCTTCATAAAATGAAGCCTCCAAAGTGTGTAGCAAAACTGGCCTCTTGCAATTAAACTTTCCATTTTATGAAAGAAAGCCATTTTCTGCTAGCAGTTCAGCAAAAAAAGATGTACCTAATAATCTTTCAGAAGGGACTATCTTCAGATACATGAACATTTGCAATAGACTATGTGGCTGCAGCAAAATGCTGGCTGTCTTTATTATGGAGACCCAGCTCTTCTTCTCAGTAAATGAGTGACCTTTGGTGAAGTGGGATAGCCACTTGGGGGGGGGGGGGTGGTGGTGTTGCTTTTTCTTACCTTCTCAAATGATGCCAGACACAGGTTAGCTCAGAACACAAGCAGAGCATTGAGTAGGGCAAAAAAACATTGAAACTACAGCATTACAGCCACACGATTCTGACTTTCTGGTTTTCATTGTGCAAGCAAGAGCTTTCCTGTTAGAAGGGGAAATCAGTTGAGAGAGAGAGAGCATACAGCATAGTAGGGGAGCCCTGCTGTTCCTTGCAGCAAGAACGTCAGAACTGGAAGGAGGAGGTATTAAATGTAATTCCCTGCTGCTCGCTCTCTTAAGGCACAGACAGTTCTCTACTGGAGGCCTGCTGGCTGCAATCAAAGGTGGCCCTAGGAGACCTTCTCCACCATAAAGCCATAAGCAGCAACAGCAGACTATAAAGTTCTTAATTCGATTTAAGCACAATCCTGGAAGTCTTAAGCAAAGGAGAATCCTCAGATCTGGTACTTCTGAGTGAGGCTCTGATTGCCCAGAATCATGGAGTGGGTTGGGTTGGAAAGGCCCTTAAAGCTCATCCAGTTCCAACCTCCTGCCTCAGGCAGGGACACCTTTCCCTGGGCCAGGTTGCTCAAAACCCCATCCAGCCTGGCCTTGAACACTGCCAGGGATGGGGCAGCCCCAGCTTCCATCCCTGGCAGTGTCTCCAGGGATTTCACAGAATCCCAGGATGGCTGAGGTGGAAAGGGACCTCTGAGGGCAGCTGGTCTAGCCCCTGCTCAAGGGCTGGTGCCCAGGGCCATGACCAGCTGGCACTGAGACTCCCTGGGCAACCCGTGCTAGCGCTCTGTCACTTTCAAAGGAAAAAGGCAGTCCCGACACTCAGGAAGACGCTCCCGTGCCGCAGCTTGTGCCCACGGCCGCGGGTCCCATCCTGGGCTCCACCAAGAGCACCCTCAGCTGCCCGCTGCCCTCCGCACAGCCCCGGGGCAGCCGCCCGTCCCCTCCCGGCCTCCCGCGCACCCACCCCGCCGGAATCCGCGTTACCTCACCGGCGGAGGGCGGCGGGAGGCTCGGGACCCGCACAGCAGCGGCCGCTGGCCCGCGGGGTTCCGCCTGGCAACCGCGGCTCCCCGGGGAGGAGCCCCGCGGCAGAGCCGGGCCGGGCCGGGCCGGGCCGTTCCCCCTGCCCCGCGGCAGAGCCGGGCCGGGCCGGGCCGGGCCGTTCCCCCTGCCCCGCGGCCATGTCCATCCGCCCCCCGGCCCTCTCCTCCCCTCAGGACGCGTCTGGAAGGCGCTCGCCCCTCGGCAGCAGCGGCGCCGATGGGGCATTTTGGGGTCTCTTCAAGTGGCTCCTATTTATGGCTCTCCCACCTTAGAGCCCAGCCTGGGTCTCGGCAGCAAAGCCTAGTGAAGCATGCATGGGATGCAGCCAGGGAGCCAGCCCAGCACCCCCAGCGCCTTCAGTAACCAAGGGTGAGTGATAAAACGTGTTAGCTCATCGCATTAAATGCTCAGAATCACATTAAATGCCGAGATAATGTTAAACGTGAAGCTAATATTAAGCATGAAGCTGGGGCTGCAAGCACCACACGCGCCAGGCTGCAGGCAGGCACCTCCACCAAGGGCCTGAGGGAGAGGAAGCACTGAAAGGATCAGAAGGACAACACTGGCTGACCTGTTCAAACGTGTTACAGAAAATAAGATCTTGGAAGCAGTAATGTGTCCCACACATTTAATGTTTAGAGTGGTAAAGAGCTGGCAGAGAAACATAGAATCATAGAATGGTTTGGGTTGGAAAGGTCCTGAAGATCATCTAGTTCCAACCCCCTGCCGTGGGCAGGGACACCTCACACTAACATGTTTCTGTGCAGTCAATAACACACTATTGAGATGATCAATTGAAGCATACATACCAGTCATAAAACTTGCGTTTTAGCAATATCCACTTTTTAGCATTATCTTAGAAACAAGCATTGTTGTAGGAGCTCATTAGCTTTTTGAGGACCTGAAGGGTTTGTTCTCGCTTTCCTTGGTACATTCAATTCACATTAAACTCAAAAGAACCAGCGGACAGCTTAGGGCACACACATTCCGCCACCCATTAAGTGACCAAAGGATAAGTTAGGCTTTATGTGAGCACTGCCCTGATACTCTCTGTAGTTCTGTAAAGACATGTTTATCCAGACTTCCGTGTCTTCTGCCTTTCAGATTATGCAGCTCCAAGAGGAGCTGTTAAGAGGGGAACACCGGCTGCAATATCAGGCAGAAAGGTGAAGCAACTGCACAACTGTGCAGGAATGCTTTCGTTCAATACTAGTTATTGTATACTCTTGTTCATTGTCTTAGCCATGACAAAGGAACAACTTTGGTTTAGCTGGTGAGTTTCACCTGCTGTAGAGCAAGAGATGAGGAAGGGCATTCTGAGTAAAACACACTGATCATTGGTGCTCCTTGTGTGTAGTTAAAACAGATGTAAACATCAATGCCATGCGCTAGAAAATAATGTAAGTTGCAGAACACAATTTGTAGCACTGTCTTGCAGTGAGTTTTAAGTAGAGTGACATGGTTGTTCCAGAGTCATCCTAGTGACATCTCAAGTCCACCTTGAACCTATGTGGGCATATAGGGCAAGAATATACCTAGAATCAAGCAACACTTAGGAGGGAGATTAAACTTCCAGCTTTAGAAAATTGTGT
The DNA here is from genome assembly GCF_028554395.1 of Pezoporus wallicus. Lineage (NCBI taxonomy): Eukaryota > Metazoa > Chordata > Aves > Psittaciformes > Psittacidae > Pezoporus > Pezoporus wallicus. Next base: position 854,526 of record NW_026635616.1, on the reverse strand, counting down.
TTAACATTTCCAACCACTTCAAAATAAAATGTCCCCAGGTGGCAAGTGGAAGACAAACTTTCTTCCCTTAAAACTCTTTAAGCTTAAAGCAGGCAACTAAGCATTTTAATCTTTTAGCTTCATGTCTTCTCGCAGATCACTACGGGTGACAAATGTTCTGAAGGGCAATCTGTGCTTTAAATTTCCTTTTAAAAAACCTAGGCAGTTCATTTGCATACAGATAACTGACTAGTCCTTTAATTTTCTCATAGTTCTGTTGATGATAGACAAGAGTTATAGCTCGTACTCCCTCAGTTATGTTGGTGTAGCAAGAATAACAAGTAACTTAAAAAAAAAAGGTGTTTTTGTTACTGAAGTCAGCACACCCATGTCTGAGTTCACACAGGGAACAGCTGTACCAAGTAAGAAGATACGTTTATACACAGTCACTATTTGGGGATGAACTGTGCTTCAGAGAAAGTTGCGTAGATCATAAGCCTGCAAGCAAGAAAAGTTGCTCTTAATGTGCTGATTCTTTTTAGAACCAAGGCAAGGCTTTTATCATCCTTTTAACAACCACTTTTCTCCTATCAGTCATTATTTTCGTTGAAGAGAAGGAACAACTAAACAAACACCTTATTCAGAAGATGTAGAGCTGTTCTGAAGAGCTTCCTTTACAAATGCTCCTCTTGGAACCCAGTCTCTCATGTAAAAGTGGATCTCTTGTCTGAACCATCCTTCTCTGTGAACAGGTAAGTTCTGATGCTTTTATTGCCTTTTAATGTAGTGGGCAGGTTTCTAGCTTGTATTTAATCAACACATTTTATGCTGGCACTCTTGAAAGAAAAAAAAAGGTTTGTTGAAAGCAAACTGATAAATCCAGAATGATGAAGAATAAGCAAGAGATAAAGGAGATCAAGCAGAAAATAGCTGTTTTTTTTCATAACAACAGAAAACATTGTCTGCTGTTCTTTCTCCCCTTGCTTTCCTTACCCTTATCAGTTTCTTTTCATACTGGCCGTGATAGAGTTTTGCTTAGTCTTGTTTAACTCAATAGCAAAATGTTTTTTAAGACCTTATTCTGCAGGAATAAGGCAACATCAATCTTAATGCATATGCAGCTTCTGATTTGATACGTATTTGAGCAGTATTAGTCTCATACCTGAAGAGAGAAATAGAACTCTTTCAAAGTGATTTGATCCAAGTTGTTTGCAGTGTTTGGGTTTGCAAATGTTGTCCAAGATTAAGCAACTTTTTCATTTCAACTCGCAAGTGGGAATAAAGAGCTTTGAACTTTAAACTTGATTATTGTGTCATTCCAGTTATGTTGTTATTTTCACTTTTGCTTATACAACTTGGTCAGAAGACAACATGTGAAGAAGCAACAATAAATATCTGTTTCTGTAGCCTTTACTTTAGTGACTAATAGCACTGAGTTTATGGGGCTGCTACTTCTACAGGGACCACAGTGATGAGAAGTTATTTGGCTCTTAAAGATTTAGTTTGTTAGTAAAATACAGGGAAGATGTATAAAAATTCAGTGTTGTTGGACTTTTCAAGAGGCACAGCAACTAAACAAACAGCTGAATGATCTAGCAGCAGCAGGAGACCTGCTAATGCAAATACTTAGTGGAGTGACTCATGAAAAACAAGCTGAAAGAAAAACATTAACCAGCTTGCCCTTTCTTCCTCTCCTAACCCTTCTCCCTCCTTTCTCCTTCTCTTCTCCCTTACCTCTTTTCCTCCCTTTCTCCCTTCCTTCCCCTACTTCCCTTTCCACCCCTCCTTTATCCAGATCAACAGCAGGGAATTTTTCTCTACTTGCATATGGTACATCCAGAAGAATTGGTACAGGAGGCAAAAGTGAGATGCCATTCCATTTTAAAACCCAAACCAATCTATGACATTCTCCCTCTTGCTGGATCACTGAAAGGAAAGAGGTCTAAAGAGCTTCTCTAGCTGTCTTACTATATTTTTAGTCACCATCTTTCACAAGTATAAATATCAGAAATAAGTGAATACTCCCAGCCTTCAGCCATCTGCGTGTATGTGTGGGATTTTTGTACAGATACATATTACCCTTTGGCCCTCTGCTTTCTCTCTCTGGGTGTCTTTCCATGGATATTGTTATTGAATAGTGTACCATCATGTGTTTGGAGTTATCTCTGCAGTTTTAAGTGGCTTTGTTATTCTAAGTTTTCTTTCCAGGAAGCTTCAGTCTCATGAGTTTAACCAACATATCTCTTTCACTGTAACGTGGTTGCATTAGCAAAGGATCCCATTTGAATCAATGTGAGATTCAAAGTATTAGGTGAAGGCTACCATAATATAGGAATTGAAAAGTATTATTACGTGTGGTTCCCACATACAACTATCACTTAGGGAGGAAAACTGTCTCTTAAAGGGCTCTCTAAAGCACAGGTTTTACTTCTTTAGAGAACATACCAACTGCCAATGCTTATACTACCCTGCAAACATGAATGGAGATGGTGCACCTTGTGAGTTCCAGTACACCATAAAGACCGGAGAATTAAGCTGCTGCTGAGATTATTTCCATCATCTTCTTTTTCATATGCAATGTAAAAATCTGCATTCTCACTCATAACCAAGCTAAACTGATGTGTACTTCTAAATGTACTTGCATATGCTCATTTATCTCCAGAGTACATCTTAATGGCACAGTTATGAGTTACTCTTATTGTTGCTGAAATTTTGCAAGTAAAATCTATCCTTTCTCATCTAATATATAAATAGCCTAATTTGATTCTTGGAAACCTTTAATTTCTGGCTGTAATAAACTGGTAGAGGAACATGTTTCTAAAATACATGTTTCCAGCCACTGGAAGGAAGTGTATCTTACTAATATCTTTATCATTAATTTGCAGTAATGATCCAGAAACTCAAACCAGCAGGAAGGATAAAAATATAGAGGCAAGCCTTAAATAGCTTGTTGACAGAGAAGCATTAGAAATAAATTTAACCTCAAGCTCAGCTACAATGACCACTTGCCACTCAGTTTTTATACTGTTTTATCGTGCATCTTGTAGAACATTGCTCCTTGATCCTTTTTGAGAAACTGCATGACTGAATGCAACCCCTAGGGGAAGGCAAGCTTTGTGAGCTGGTGCAAGAAGTCTGTTCTGTAGCCATGTTTGAGGGTATACCACCAGTGCCTTTAGTCTTGACACAGACTTTGTCAGCAGTACTGGTTGATTCTGCAAGTCCTGACATCATGAAGCTAATTAGCCATTACAGTTACACAGCGCCTCAGCCTGGATGAACCCATTCACCAGTCATATGGAGCACTGATTTAGTCTCTGCAGTGGCACTCCAGACACATTTCAGTTTGATAAATGAGATTATCCTTAGGCCCTTTGTCAAGTTGGGTTTGAAATGGAGGATTTGACACCACCTTTAACACCTGAGACCCTGCTGAGCGTCACTTTTCTTTCTGTGTTCATTGCAGATGACACATCTGCATGGCTAAAGGAAGAGTTAATATAGATTCAGTCTTTTTTAGAGAAAGGCAAGATGAAATGAGGGTTTGCAGATTGATCTTTGCCTTTCCAAAATTAAACCCATGACCTAGGGAATCCAAGCCCTTCACAGAGGTAGAGTGACTAGTGTAGATAGTGATGGACATCTGTGGGTTTTGATTCATAGTATTGAGAGCAATTCAGATTATTACTGTCATTGTCAGTAATGAAATTATTTCACTAACATGTTTAGAAAATAGTTAGCAGAATCTTTTTTATAATATTTCCAACAAATCTCAACCCAGATGCGGGTGGATGATTCCTCTTGAGGTATAGTACAGGGATATCTGTTGTAGTATTTGTGTTACAAGGGCACATTGCCTGGCATTGCCGATGTCATGTGTTACCTTGGCTGTAAAATTATGTTGCCTAAATCACTATGAAAGCCCTGTTCACTGTGTTGTGCAAGAGACCTGGTGATTGCTTCCCAGCAGTGATGAGAATGAGTTATGAGCCTCTCTGCCTCTTCCTAAAATAACGGAATGAATTTCATGTGGGCAAACACTTGACTCATTCTTCTTGGAACTGATAGCTTACCACAGAGGACTTGGAGGCTGCTCAGTGAACCAGCCCATGGTTCACAGGAAGAAGAAGCCTCCAGAGGAGCTCAGACACTCAAAGAACAACATTCTTGGCCAAAAATAACCCTGTACACTGAAAAAAAAAGAAGTTGGTTTACTTGTAAATCTGTTGCAGCAACATGTACCTCCAGACATATCCAAGAGATGAATCCATCCATCTTTGTCTCTTCACTCGTCTGATTCCAAGCAAAGCTTCTTCCCAACCAAACTACATATGATATACATGGTTTATGATTATGGGCCACATGAGCTATGTCAGCTGCTGGTGGTGAAGACCCTGGTGCAGGATGTGAAGGTAAGAATGGCTGCTCTAGGGCAACTGCAGTGATGTAGTGATATCTGCTGAGGGACTGAGAAAAGCAGGAGAGCTGTGACAATGGCAGTGTGAGAGAGGGATAGTATCACAGGTGATGCTGCACAAGGAGGATGGGTAGGTGTCATTCTTGTCATGTCCCATATGAATGTGTACAGGATGTAGTGCAGCATGTTGTGTTCTGGTTTTCAGCACTGGTTTGTATGTATGTGTGTGAGCACTGGTGTGGGGTGAGGTGCAGTGGTAGAAGTGATACATCTCTCCTACCTGTTCACACACATTGGTGAACTGGAGATCACCTTTTCTCCCATATCCTCTACAGATGCTCTGTGATTCTCCCTCAGTTCTGTAGCTGACTGTGGGGAATGCCATGGCCAAGTGTACACCACGGTTTTGAATCTGTGTGTTTTGTCTTGACTGACAGATCTTCTGCAGACTCTTTGGCACAGACTTTCTTTGAGTAGAAAATGGCTCACTGACAGCGGAAGGAATATGTCCTTCTTGGAGATATGAATTCTTCCTTGGATGAGAGAGCTGCTATGTACTGCCAGCTAAAATTCTGATTGTTAGGTTTCCAGATTAAAAAACTGTTTTACTCTACATATGTGAGGCAATATCTGCTGTGAGATGCTGCTGTGGCATGAATCTTTATGGACTCTTGCATAAATAGGAAACTGAAAACAAACCTACCCACACACCTTTTTCTTTCCTTTATGTTTCCTTCCCTACTGCCTGTGCAGCCACTCTTCCCCAGCAGCGATAAAACATTCTTTGCTTGCTCCACAATAGGAGGATAAAGAGAGGGATCAGCATGGCACGAGCGAGGGAAAGCGTCTGGAACTGCTTGGTGGCAGTGGGAAGTAAAGGAGAAGTATTGATCACTCCCCAAAGTCATTCCCTTGCTTCCGGAAATACGTAATTCCAGTACTGATACATCAGAAAAAATAGTCTTTCTCATCCCCTAGAAAATTTCAGGAATGCCTGCTCCAAGTAGTACACTTAGCATCCTTGTTTGTATGCTGACAAATCAGCCCTCATTCCAGAGATGACATGGGTCTCCAAGGAAAGAATAACATTTCTGTCCCAGAGTATTAGTGGCCTGAGGCTGATCTCCGTAAAACGCCTACAACTGAGGCTTCTCTGCTCTGGGAAATGACATTCATGTTGGAACAGGAATGCAGGAATTAATGTGGTGATAAACACAGTGCTAAACACAACCGTCTGTATTTGGAGTTGGGCTCTCATTTGGGCTTACCTACACAGGAAGCTATCAAGGGATCTTGAAGTGGATAAAATTATTAGTCAGAGGATTTGAGCAAGACATGGAATACTCCAACCTGAAAGACACATCTTAATGAAATTCCCTGCTGTAAACAGAGTGGGAAACAAGTAATTTAAAGAAGCTGTTGTCATTCTCTTAATTGATCATGGTAGCTTCACACTGAAGTTGAGTTTGTATTTGATAACAGAAGCAAAATGAAAAACCCTCTGAGAATCTTATATAAAAATATGATCCTCATGTTAGTCTGTTAAAAGAAATACTCTTCACATGGATCTGTTTACCTGAAGACATTTGTATCAAAAACCTTGGAAACATCTAACACCATCTGCCCATTCCTGCAGAGGGGCAGGAGGGGCAGGTCCAACCTGACATGAAAATCCCATTGCTAAATGTCTTTCAGGAGCACACTGCCTCCGTTCTAACCAGCTTCTGGTTACACTAGGACCTGTACATCACCAGGAGTTCTTCCTCTTACAGTATGTTATCTCTGAATACAAATGGGTTTCCTTCTTTGAGAACTGGGATATGTAAGTGCCTGTAGTAGGTTTGAACAAATCATAAAAATGCTGGAAATATTAGAGAGTAATTGCTTAATCATGCAGTTATTTTACTAATTTTTCTTTGTTATTAAGGCAGTAAAAGTAATTGAAATGTTAATCTAGGGTATTTCCTACGGCATAATGTGTGCTCTATATTAAATTCATGTGCTGGTGCTGTGGGTTAAAGATGATTAGAAAAATATGAAATTCTTGGATCTCAGCAGGTTTGACTTAAGGGACTGAGTCGTGTTACTTGTACTTGTCACCTGCTCACAGGGTGTAAAGAGACGATCCAAAGGTTGGAAAGCCTTATAGGACTTGGATATTGTTGCATGCTAACAGCAATAGATGTGCAGAAGCAGGCATTGCTCCAGAAGTGAGCTGATAGGGGAACTGTTTTAGCAGGCAGCATAGTGCAGTTTTAATAAAGCTAGTGAGCTTGGGGAGTACTACACATGGTACTTTCTGATTCAGATCATAGGTGCTTTTTGTTGAGCTTGGATAGAGTTACATGAAATATTTAAAATGAAGGGATATACATAGTACAAGGTGGAAGATCCTGGTGTTATTTAAATTCTGTTTTCATGCAACATAGGAAGTGAGGTAGTGTTTTGGATGTTATCCTGAGAAGAGGAGCCAAGCAATTCTGGTTTTAAATCCTGATACTGACATTTACTCAGAGTCAGGAAGAACAAGGCAACCCATGAGCACAGCTACCCCACTTGTGCTAGACAGTGGCTAACTCACCCCTAGAAACAATGCTTATCTTATGAAGATAAACCAGGTAGTGCATGACAAAGCAAAGCGAAGAAACTGCGTACTTTTAAACAGGGCTCTCTGTTTGATAACTGACTGGGTAGCTGGCTCCTGCTCCCTCTGCCTTGCAACGGTCTTGCAGTTTGCTTTAATGACAGTAGGATGACCTCCAGAGTCTGTATAATTTTCTTCTACATTTGAAGACTGCAATGACTGGTCTAAATGACTTTTTGTGTTATCACCAACCCCAGATCTAGGTAACATTAAAAGAAGACCTATGATAAGTCAGAAGACAAAAGAAGATCCTTAGACCTCATGATCCCTTAGCATTTTAGATATTTTATCCTGTATCTCAGTTCCAGCATTGTGTCAGAGGCACATTTCTCTACTGTCACAGCTCTTCATACACTGTTTAAAAAGAAAGGCAATTGTTCTGTCAGCTGAATACTTCAGCACATGGATTTGATCAAAGTGAAATCCCTACAAATAAATGGCATAGGAATAGCTTAATTGTACAATTGCACACAGTTTAGGAGAATAAAACATGTGCCCACTTACTGTATTTGGGCAGGAGAGAACCATTGTTTTGTAAGAATAATTTCCAAGCTATAGGAAAATGCATTTAAAATTGCTGGCATATTTCTTCATCTGAAAATTCAGAGGAATTCAGAGATGCATGAGAAATTTGTGGCTTACACCTGTCTCTGGGCAAAGTAGAACAGTAGATGGAGTAAGTCAGGGTGAAACAGTGACAAAGGTAATCGTATTGTGGTAGATCTGTGAGAGTCTGCTAAGAGAGATGACTTCTGCTTAGTCTGTTCTTGTGCTCTGTTCCATGAACATGCTTGTGTCTGTTCCCAAGGATAGGACTGAGCTGGCTAGACCTTTAGTCTGGGCAGATGTGGAAGTTTTCAGGAGCTGAACCCTTTCTCCTCTCAATATGGGAATAGGCTATACCATATGCCACTCTTTCACATTGCTGACCTGATACATTCACTGCAGGAGTGGCAGGACATTATGCCACCATATTCTTGCTGATGGGCACAGCACTGTGTATGACACTTCTCTCTTCCCTGGTGCTGAGGTACAGATGCATTCCAGTGGGAATTCCTCACTGTTGCTGCAGAAACTTCTAGGGCTACAGTCGTACTTAAATTTCCAGGGTTACCCCTGGAACAGAATTTGGTCTGTGTGAAGTAAAGGGTATTGGATTTAGAATCTGTTGCTGTCTTTCACTTAAATCAACAAACATGAAGGAGGAACAATTAAACATATTGCTTGCTGACTACACACAAGGTGTATGTGTTCCATTACATCTCATTCTGTTATATTTGTCCTTTGGTTAATAAATATAATAAACATGCCCAACTTAAATACATTACTGCAGGATGCTAATATACTGAGGATATTGAATATAATTGTTGTCCTGGAGAAATGGTCCAACAGAACAAATAAAAAACCCCATAAATAAGTTGCTATGCTGTGATGTGATTATTCTGTCTTAAATTTCTAGGGACAATAATTATCACTCTAATTTATTTCTCAGAAGTCCTACATGGCAACACAGAAGAACATCAGATGATGCTCACCAGAGTCATAGACCACTAAATGACTTAGACTGTATATCTATAGTTAATTTTGCTTTAGTTTGTTCTAAGAAGTTGATTGTTTAGCATATGGCAACTTAAGGGACCATTTCCTAAGAGAAGTAATAATATTAACAAGTAGTATGTGCTTTATAGAGTTATATATTCATGAACATAATTTATCTGACTTTGGTCAAGCTTTGGTCATCTGTAATTTGTCAATAGATTTATTTGATGAAAAATGTATTTGATAAGAAATAGAGTATTTAATTCAAAGCAAGCCTGCTACACTTTTCAGTAAACCAACCAAAAAACCCCACTGCAAATTCAGTGTGCTTTCCAGCATGCAAAAATGTTAAAGTAATCCCTCCGCGTTGTTTTGTGTTCTTTGACAAAGGTTTCCACGCTGCAATTTAGATCAGCAGGGTATCTGTTCAACACAATTTTCAGGGAGATTCCAGCTGAGCCCTCACCTGTGAAAGTATAGACTTTGAATAACTTCTTATTTTTGTAGTGTAAGTGCTCAATGAAAAAGTGAAATCCAGGTGTGCGTGCAGGTCTATTTTTAGGTTTGCATTTTGCATGGCCAAGTTGATTACAAATATGGTACATGAACTCTAAAGTAACAGTGGAAATGCAGACCACAACCAAGTATTTCTTTAATAGTTTAATAGTTACTGCTGCTTTCATTTCTGTGTGAGCAATGCTCTGTGGATTTCTTCAGTAAATAAAAAATCAGGATATCAATGATGCTCTGATCCTTTGGAGTCTTCATGCATCCTTGTAAGACCACTGTAAGAAATCCTCTTACTGTTTCTGTCATTTTTCTGTTATCAATTGTATAATTCATACCAAAGAAATTCACTTAGAGCCTCTTATGCGTATATACATACAGCAGATAGCTCTGAAATTAGCTGCCTTGAAATATAAAGATGTTCTTTGTAGGGAACGGCTCTAATCCTGTTTGTATTGATGATATACCCATATGAATAGTATTTCCTCAGTTTTCTAGTGGCTTTCCTTAAACTTGTTGGATTTGGGGTTTTAGGCTGTCATCAAGTTCTATCTCCAAAATATGACTGAAAGAGGCTTGTGCTTGAATCTCCATGTGACTGCTGGATTTGTATATTCCACGCATCCACCATCCTAACTGCAGTTCATCTAAAATATGATCTGTAGCTCTCCGGAAATTTACCCAGAAGTTCACAAATGTTAGTAATTTTGAGGGATGATGCTCATTTTAATCCCACTTCTGTGCCAGATAACTTTGTGTCTTCATACCTGTACACTTGCATTGATAAATACTACTTGTATCACGCATCATTACAAAGCAGCATAGATGAGTCCTTGTATACAGCCTCATGTCACTTTAAGCTTACTGCTTGAACGCTGTGCATCAAAGCATTTTGTGCATCATTAGCTTGTTCCTTGCCAGACAATGTGGTACCCACACAAATATTACCATCTGGTAACTTCTGTTTAAAGCAGCTGTTGTCAGAGTATTCCAGAATCTTAATGGGTATCTAGATTTCTAAATGCCAAAGGCAACATACCTTTGATCTCACTGCAAACAGAAGAGCTCCTTAGATTACAGAGCTGCACTACAGCATGCTTATCTTCTTCCTTCAGCTGTATCCATGCACAAAAAGGCAACGTTCCAGATATAAGTTCCAAGATGATAATTGACTTGGTTTAGGATAACTTTCTCTGGGAACATCTGCAAGGTCATATGGAGGGAAACAAGGAGTGGAGAGAGCAAGAGAATGACAGTTGTCCACTAAGTAGTGGTGGTCTAGAAGGTGCTTGGGTTCTTGAGTCTTAAGGCAGGATGCAACCAAAGCATGCCAGCCATTTATTTTGGTGCCATGCTTCTTAGTGAGTACGTGTTGATAAAAGCAGCTACTTGCAGGTTTTGGGATATCTGGGTCAGATCACAATTAAACACTGGAAAAACTTGGGCTGAAAAGAAATTATTCAGATACACAGCTCTGCAGATTGTAAAATCTGAAAGAACCAGTAGACAATGTGGGTTGTTTCGCAGGGATTTATTCATCGTTTCAGAAGGACACAGTAGTGGAAAGATATCGATCAAAAAACTGGCATGAATGGATCTTCCATTGCGGATATGTACAGGTTTGAATGTTTTAACCTACAGGAATGATTTAGTGGGAATTCCTATGTGATATAGTAGCAAGTAGTAGTATTGCCTTAGCTACAGCCACTGGACTTAACAACACAAATGTGGATTTCTTTTCCAGGGAACTCGGTAGCAGTACCTTCCTTCCTAGTCAGAGGAATTCTGCCATTGATGCAACACATAATTATTCATGCCCCATAAGTTGTAACTGGAAAACAACCATGTGTTGCTGAAAATTAGCATTCATTCTAGGAGTTATTGGAGGAGAGAGCACTGAGGGACTTGTTGCTATAGCAGTGGGTAAAATGTAGCCCACTACAGATGAATAATACTGGCATGGGATTTCTATGAGACACAGCAGAGTGTGGGTAAGAAATCAGTAGGTACATGGACAGAAAGTTTAACACGAAAGAGTTCAAATATCAATTCTCCATCATCTGATTTTACTCTTTCCCAAAACAAACAAACAAACAAAAGCCCATTCCCCCCCCCCCCAATCCTATGTAATTCCCTAAATCTTAAAAACTTGCTGTTCTGTGCTATTGGTTTGCACATATCCTTCTTATACTGGGCAAAGTTTGATTTCATATTTGCAATGTAGCCCTTAAGAACACCAGTTGCACAGACTGGCATACTCTACTAGAAAGTGCAGATACTAATGCTGTTATTAGGGGATGCTCTTTGGGAGTTACTTGCTGTTATTTGGGATGCTCTTTGTTGTACTGTGAGTCCTGGCATGTACAGATACTAGAGAGACAGAAGTATTTTACTGTGAATCTTGTGTTCTGCAGATGCTCACAGCTTTCCTTTCCTGCTGAATTCTTATCATTAAGGTTTTTTTACCTTTGTGGCAGCTGAAAACCCACCTTTGTGCGGGTTTGATACCTGGTTGTCCCACAGAGACTAGGAAAAAGGTGGAGTACTTGCCTCTGCAGCTGAAGAAGGACTGTATGTCATTGTCGGTGTCTTCTACCACTGGGACTATGTGTTTTCTGCTACTGGTAGTGATCTCCCTGCTCATTTCTGCAAGGTTTCTGGATACTATTTCACCTGAAACTGTGCACTTCTCCACAAGTGACTAAGGGACTGGATCTCAGCCCTGGGTTTTCAGGCAGCTGTTGTCGCTGGTTTGGTTTAGATCAGAATACAAGTCAATAATGAGCCATGTTTGTCCTGTGCTAAATCGCTGCTTAGAAATAGAACAGGAGATTAGTTTGGATGAATTTGCTGAAACATAATATATATGAGGGCATATATTCTCTGCCTTCCCTGTACTTATGTTTAATGCATAGTATCTATTTTGTATGCTTATCAGTCCAAGCAAAAGAGCAGGTTTCTGTAAATCACTTTGTTTTCCCTTTTCTCTGACTTCACTGAAGGCAGAGACATACCGAAGGCACCCACACTCTTTTCTGCAAAGCTACTGCTGTTCATCAATCAGAGAGCCACAGTCAAGGCACTTTGCAGCCTTTATAATGTGCAGCTGCTGGTGATCTTTTTCCCTTTCCAGCATATAATTCCGAAGTCCCTACTTTATCGTGGATTTGATATTTTTCTCAAGCATTCAAGTGCTCTTTCTAAAGTGCAACTATAGCCATTATATTAAGGAAGGTTCTGAGCTGAAAAAAATAGACAAAGTCTTATTTGGAAATGAGGTAATATTAGCAATACAAATTACATGAAGGTTGGAATTTGACCAAGGTAAAACAAATTATTCTATTTTGGAAGACCAGGATGTTTTTTGAAAATCATCAAAGTGTTGAAAGAATTGGAAATACCACAACCATGTTGATTTGGAACAGACAGAGGAATCAGATTGTTTTATTTTCGCACTTGGGTAAATCAAGAGTGATTCCATTCAAGCAAATATCATTCGGCTAATAGAAAAATGAATGTAAATAGGAGGAGAACCAAACTAGACAACCTTATCCTTTGGAACGTTTTATGCACAGGTCAAGCCTGTCATTTTCTATTTTCTGCGTTGGAAAAAGGAAAACAAGTACGCTTTCATTGGTTTAGTTTTGTGCCCCCAACAACACAGGAAAGCATGTGGCACTCTAAATGTCGTTTCAGCATGAATTGCATATATGCATACACTTCACTGGTACAGAAATCACAGCATTTTGCAGGGCATTCTGCTGCCTCTTACCTCCTCTGGTTTGACAGAATAGGCTTCAGAACAGTAATCAGAATAAAGGGAGCCTGCAAAGCCATGACATTTCCTCAGTACCTGGATTCTCTTAACAAAACTCTCAGCTGCCAGACCATAAACAACAAGCTGAATCTTTCAAGAACGTTTTGGTATGATTGAGTTTATGCTTGGTGCACCAGTATCAGTCTGCCTTGTGCGTTAGAAAGAGACCAGGAGAGTAGCCTGATTTTATCAGGTCTACTTGTGTAACATTTATATTTCCGTGGGTTTTAGAGGAGATAGGGACATATGACATTCTGAATCACGTTAGACTATTGACTGATCAATCTTGCTTCTTACAATGGCCAGGACCTAATACGTCACAGTTGCAAATAGCAACTATAACATAGAATCATAGAATCATAGAATCATAGAATAGTTGGGGTTGGAAAGGACCTTAAGATCATCAAGTTCCACCCCCCTGCCATGGGCAGGGACACCTCACACTAAACCATATCACTCAAGGCCTCGTCCAACCTGGTCTTGAACACTGCCAGGGATGGATCATTCACAACCTCCCTGGGCAACCTATTCCAGTGCCTCAACACCCTAACAGGAAAGAATTTCCTCCTTATATCCAATCTAAACTTCCCCTGTTTAAGTTTTAACCCGTTACCCCTTGTCCTATCAGTACAGTCCCTAATGAAGAATCCCTTCCCAGCATCCCTATAGGCCCCCTACATACCTGCTCCTACCACAACATCATTGATTGTTAGTTAACCTTGTCTTAAAAACATAGCTCCAAATATTTCTTGAGTTCATAGACCTCTGTTACTACAATAAAATAAAATAAAATACAATTTTAGAAAAAAATTCTCATTTTGTAAAAGCAGAAAGGCATCTCTTTGAACTGCAGGTCTGAAAAAAGTAAGTCCTCTTCTCCCCTTCCCTTCCATAAGCAAGATCATGACATATTAACTGTGTGTATCTCAAAAATGAGAGAAGGGGAAACTGCAGCCTGCTCTGCAAACACTACTGATGGAACTATTTCTGGTACTAAATTTTATTCAGTTGTAAATCTGTGTTGGCTTGAGCCCTCAGCCATAAGCTATGGATTTAATCAGTGTTTGGAGCTGGATGAATAATTCAATTTGATCTGTTCTCTTTTAGCTTGTGAAATCCATCTTCAGGTTTCAGCTGCCTCATGTACTTATCCAGATACTACCTGATTCCTTTCGAAGCTGTGCTTGTCTCCCTTCTGGATGTTGATTCCAATAACATGAGCAGACTCTCAGTTCTGAAAAGGGTTCTGCTTAAACAGAAACAAATCCAAAAGGCTTGCAAAGGCAAACCTGCAAAATTCAGCCCCAATATTTCAGTCTCTGGATTAAAAGGCTACATGGGTGACATTCTAACAAGGGTGAAGTGAATGACACAGTTCTCATGGACTTGGAAAAGAGTGTCGTTTCAGATTAGGTCCCAGTTCCTGCCTGTGAGAATGTAAAAGGCTTGCAAAAACAGTTTTGAAATGTGTTTTCCATGTTCAGCTCTATGAAATGTCTCTTGTCAGTTTAAAGAAAGAGAATGGAAGAATGGTGTGGTACTGATGCTGTGGCATTGTGAATACTTGTATAGATGCTTTTTCAAACTTTTATATTGGTTTTATGCTATGTCTTTAGGTTTGTCTGGTCAAAATACAACTTCTTTACATTAAAAAGCTCAGATTAAGTCTTCTGTTTTGAATGACCTGGAATAAAATAATAACAGATGATTCATTCCTGCTTCGTAAAAACCTGAGATGCCTGCTTAGATGCAATAGGAACTTGGTGGAAAATGCTGTGATTTAGTGCTGGGGATGGTCATTTGTTTGCAAGTTTAGAACATCTTTGTTGGAGCAGCCCTTGATAGCAGTTCTGTCTCTGGACTAAATGACCATTCTGCATTTGATGGTCTTTGTATTTTGGGCTTACTTTTTCTGGTTCTTTTAGACCTTATGGGTCCAAGTTAATGTGCCTCATGCCTCTCATTCCCCACTAGGCATCAGTAAAAGCCAAGGGATCAATCCAATACAACCTATTTCTACAAGTTGAATAATGTTTCTTTTTTTATATGTTTTCTGTTGCTGTTTCTATGTACCTTCCATCCATATTCCACTCTTTCCAGTGAACACATTTAGCTACTGACATCAGGAAAATAAAATCATACATTTTAAAAACAAGGTGTGACAGTAAGTGGCGTTCTGATCAAAGAGGCATAATGTGGCTATATTGTGGGCAGCAGATTGATGTTCTTAATTATTCATTTTCCTGCTTTTAGGTGCTTGGATCTTTAATGTAATAGATACCACATTGTTACATTTGGTGCCTTCAAGTGGATTTAGGAACATGTTTGGTGATTTGGGGTTTTGGTCTGGCAACATTTGGGTGAAATGCAGAAACAACATAAAATGACAGGCTGGTGAGAACGAAGGTCAGGCACATCAGGGGAAAGTATAGGGTAAAAGAAGTTGGAGATTAGTTTTCTCTTGCTACTTGTGTTGTGACAGAGCTGCTGCAAAACTTTCCAGCAACATGGGAAATGATATTTATTTCTGTTGCAAGAGTTAGTGGTTGAGGCTATGGCTGAAATGGGGTTAACTGCTCCTGTCCTGATAATAGGTGGTGTCAAGATGATTTGGGTTGAGCTTGGGTACTTACGCTGCTCTCTCAACATATTCCCCCCCGCCCTTCCTGGGACAATTGCAGCCATCTTAGCTTACAAAGATGGCTTAGAAAGGCTCTGGTTTAGGCAAGAGGCATGAAAGCTCCTGCACTTCTCCTGCCCTGCCTTGAGCTTGCTTTTCCAAGTTACTGCAGTTCACGTAGTAGACATGGAGTCATCTCCTGCATTCACCCTTGACTATATTTCTCACTTCCTACCCAATCTGACTGTCCTTGAAACATGTTTCTATGGCACAGGAGTAGGAGGACACCTCTATATCCTCATAAGGTCTTTTATGGAATGTGGAACGAACATGACAGGAGGGAGCAGGAATAGGATTTAATTTTTGTACAACTCTAATTTGTGTATGGCTTTTCCCTCACCTGTTGAATTGGAGAAGAATACATTCTCTTCCCCAAGCACACCGATCAGCAGCATCTCACTGTCTCATTGTAGGAAGAAATCCATGCTACAGTTTACAGCAGCTTTGAAGCACCTCATCCTTCCTCTTTCAGTGGTGATTTTCCATACTTTGTACAAACTGGAAATATTTCTGCTTACGCCTTTTGCCTTCTGGGCAAAGATTATATCATGGTTTGGATTAAGATCTGAAAATATTTAATGTCCTCTGTTTAAGTGCAATGGAGAACATTCTGATTTCCATGAATGCTGAATGCTAGTATGGATTTAGTAGCTCAGTTCTTATTTATCTTTCAGAGCATCAAATCTGACATATGTACTCCATGGGAAACAAATCATTTTGTTCCTCATCGTTATGAAATCACTAGAAAGGCTGAGGTACATCTGTAATGGCAGTCCATTAATGTAATTGTTATATTTAATAATAGACAACTTGCAGACTTGCATTTTCTTAACCCTGTTACTGAGAGAGCTGCTAGTCTTGGCCTTTCCAAAGGACTATGGAGCTTTTGCCCTCTTTTAGATGAAGGCAGTCAGGGATGTTCACTGCACCCATAGCGTCTAGAATACTCTGCCCAGCAGTGCTGAAAGTGAAGTCTAACTATTCAAATAACTCTTGGTTTAATCCATTTATGTGTTGATGTTTCTTGGGTAAGATTTCTCATCTCTCCATAACACCAGTATCGATTCTGCCTTATGGCAGAAACGCTGAGTGGGTGGTGGGGCTGTGAGCTACTCTGGAGCAGCCTTGCTCCAGAGATGCAACCCGCATGGCAGTCAGACTCCTCAGAAAGGTTCATTATCATTTCCTAATGTCACGTTCCCATCCTCAAAACATCTTAACCAAGTGCGAGCGACATGTGCAAGATGTTTGAGTGTCTGCTGTCACCTACTTGATATATAAATGTTTGAATATTTATTGGTTTTCTAACATGCAGCTCTGTTTTTCTGAGGCACAGCAGCTATCCATCTGCTGCAAGTATACCAAAGCACCCATGTTTTCTAAAACTTAAGTGTGCTTTCACATAACTGAAGAAAAGTTCTAGTTGTTTTCTGAAAAGTGACATAAATATCTCCATTTTCACGCTAGGGATATTGAGTTATGCTGTCTCTTCCTAGAGATACAGTCTCTGTCTTCAAATTAATCCTGTCTCTAAGACCTGTTGGGCACAGCAGGTGACTGCAGATATAGCTGCCAACAGTGTTCATCTGATTCTGCTCATCCAGGAGGAGCAGAATCCAGCTCTTTATATCTGTCCTTGCCTGGTCTGGAGTTGGCAGTTTGCAAGCATGTATGAAGAGATCAGCTGCTTAAGGAAAGGCTGTTTCTGTGTTCTTTGGAGGAGGATGATATTAGAAGAAGAAATGAATGCAATAAATAGCTGAAAGTTGCTGCACCAGATTAAACAGGGCGGAATGGGATTATTAGTGTCCCAGATTCCCCCCTTTTCATGCTCCATTCTCTCCTCCAAATTGGCAGCTGATTTCATGAATACTCATTCCTTCCTTTAACTGTTGGATTAGAGGCCGTTTCGAAGACTGATTCAATATAACTGAAGATGAGAGTGCTTTTCTTTGAAACATGACTTGTTGTCATATTCCTATCCTTTCCCCTAAAAGCGAAATACATCCGTGTGCCGCACCGTTCCCTGGAAAAAGGCCATTATGGTTCATTTCTCCTTCCCAGATCTTCTTGCGGGCACAGCATAAATGTGATTTTAACACCAACTTTGTGACTGCCAATATACTTCCTCACAGTTATGTAGATTTTCCAAGGAGACATGGAAAGCCTTATTCTTGGAGAGAGCTCCAGTTTAGCAAGGCAAGACTGAGTTAAAACTTAAACTGTTCGCTACATAGTCTGCCTTAGTACATTAGGCTTCAAACTTCTCTGAGTCATCTGTTTGCTTTTTCCTTTGTAAGTAAAGACTCTGCACTTTCCTTTGGTTTCCATTCAAGTATTAGTAGGATGATCAGGGGCTGGAGCACCTCCTGTATGAAGACAGTTTGGGAAAGTTGGGGCTGTTCAGCCTGGAGAAGAGAAGGGTGCGTGGAGACCTCAGAGCAGCTTCCAGTATCTGAAGGGGGCCTACAGGGATGCTGGGGAGGGACTCTTCATTAGGGACTGTAGTGATAGGACAAGGGGTAACTGGGTTAAAACTGAAACAGAGGAAGTTCAGGTTGGATATAAAGAAGTTCTTTGCTGTGAGGGTGGTGAGGCAGTGGAACAGGTTGCCCAGAGAAGTGATGAATGCTCCATCCCTGGCAGTGTTCAAGGCCAGGTTGGACAGAGCCTCGTGTGAAGAGTCCCTGCCATAACATGGGGTTGGAACTAAATAGTCTTAAGGTCCTTTCCAGCCCAATCCATTCTATGATTCTGTGATCTACTCTTGGTTCCTTCATTTTGCTTCCTATCCTTTCTGACTTTGTTATTGCCTTCTCACACTTGTAATGAGAGTTCTGATCTTAAATATTAGCAAAGAGAACTTTTATTAATTTCTATGAATTATTTTATTTGTTTAATATTTTTATAAGAAGTACATAATTCTGTATATAAGTCTATGTAAAAAATAGTTATGTAAGTGCCTAAGTTAATTTTGATCTTGCAAATGCTTGTCAAAAAAAAGGATTTTTCTCTCAGTTTTGAGTTCATCACGTTTTACTTTCACTGTGGTCGTGTGTCAGTGTAGTGTGATTTTCCTATTGTGTAACAATACTTTTTGTGTCAACATAGATATCTGTGCCTTCAAAAATATAATTTT
Source organism: Pezoporus wallicus (assembly GCF_028554395.1). Classification (NCBI taxonomy): domain Eukaryota; kingdom Metazoa; phylum Chordata; class Aves; order Psittaciformes; family Psittacidae; genus Pezoporus; species Pezoporus wallicus. The sequence goes on along the minus strand of NW_026635616.1, from coordinate 835,804 downwards.
GCATCTAAAATCCTTAGTTCAATTCCCATGTTTCCTATTTCTTAGATGAAAACGAAATCATCTGAAATAGTTTAATTACACCTGAAATCAGTGGTGCTACTGTGTGGTGATGTTGAATGGTCTTATGTTCAAACTTTCACCTTCCAGCAGTGTTAGCATTTTGTAGGCATTGCATGCTTTTTCTGTAATTGCTGTAATTCAGGGACTGAGATATAGAGCAGGAGCAGTTTTATCCCTGGTTCTGGCACAGTACCTTATTTTGCCCAAGTGTTTGTAGAATAGACTAGAGTCAATATTACCTCAGTAAAATGACATGAGCTTGAATAGAGGGGTTTTATGGAACCTGTAAAGAATACAGAGAATGGGCTAGGTGGGATTCATATGTCTTCGAAAGGAGATAGATATTTATTTAGAAAAATAGTTTATATTTCTGATTCTGAAGAGTTGTCTGTGAGCATTTTCCAAAGTGCTGTTTCGCCATTGATTTCAAAAGGAATTGACCTGATGAGATTTTCATGGAATCATGAATCATGGAATGGTTTGGGTTGGAAAAGACCTTACGATCATCTAGCTCCAACTCCGTGCTATGGGCAGGGACACCTCACACTAGGCCATGTAGCCCCAGGCCCTGAATACTTACTTTGCATATTTTGTAATGGCATAACAACCTTTCAGTTGTGCACTTTTCTCTTTTTCTCTATAAATGCCATATCTGGTATGGATGTATAAAACGTTACACTTTTAGGAAAGTTACATCTTCACAAGTTCATGTCTTTATCTAAATAAGGAAAACACTCAGTGTTTAAATAAAGACAGCCACAGATTCAGTGAAAGAGTGCATTGCTTTATTTACCCAAGCTTATTTGGGGCTTGCTTGCTGAAATGATGCATTTGCCTCTACATTTCATGGATTAACAGGTTTACAACCTAGTCATAGGACTATTGTCAGGCATTGCGCCTGATGGGAGAAATGATAGCTAGAAGATGTAAGGCTGCTGTAAGGCAGCGTGTGAGCAGTCCTCATTGTTTCAGGACAATGTCAGACAGTTCAGTTAAAATCAACTCCAACTATTCCTGCGACTCATCTGTCTGATTCTGTGTGGAAGGACATCATCTCTCTTCAGGTGTGAGTAGGAGAGGCTTTAGGAAGATGCTGACCACTGATTTTCTTGGTTTGTGTTGGGTTTTTTTTTGTTATGTTTTGTTTTGTCCCCCCTGGATGAACTAAGCATGTTAATGGGATGAAACTTTGAGTGAGAACTTCACCATGTGCCTGTGTGCTGAGCCCGCAGGAGCTTGTCAGCCTGCATGGGCAACCATCCCCTGCTCCTGGGGCACCTTCAGCCCTGGGCAGTGGCTTTGAACCTGGGCCACGTTTGAAGTTGGCCCATTTTCTCAGATACTGGGAATTGAAGCCAGTTACTCCACATAAGGAAGTGGATGTCTTTAGCCTATCATTTATAGTAACTGGCTGTTATTAATTGTCTTGCGACAAGCAAGCATTTCCTGCTTGTCTCTTTGGTATCTTTCCATGCCTTAGGTGTGAGACGAGCATCTGAACTCTGTTGAACCTTGTAAACAGGAAAGTCTTTTATTACCTCCTTCAGAGAACAGCAATTTGAGTAATTTATTTGTTACAAAATGTCAACAGGTTTCTATCTGATGGTAGAACACCAAAAAGGCATTTGAAACTTTGCATGTGTTCCTGTGCTGTCTTCTATCAGTGAGTATATCTAGCCAAGTAAAACTTTCTCTGGTACATTAGGGAAAGTGCTTCTGGGGTTTATTCCAAGGTTAGGCATATAATGCTACTGTGCTCAAAAGCATAGATTGCTATGCATATTCATTTCATGTGAGTGAGAGATGCATTTGTGGTGCATCAGTCAAAACTGACTATTTTCATGTCCTAAAATTCCATTAAGAAGAGAAACTTAAAATTGATTCCTGAAATTTTTGATGGAAATGGGGAAATAGGTAAAGTAATTTTGAGGGTTTAAGAATATTCCTGAACTCTGTTGAAATGAATAATTCATGCTTTTTTGAGAATATAGTCAGAACTGCAAACTGCAGTCAACACAGGAAGAAAACTACAGATAAATGGACAAAATATGGAATTAGAGCAACAAATATGCCCAAACAATTTCATAAAGCAGGTACACTTATCTTTTTTTTTTTAATCTAAAATTGCCCTGAGATGAAGATCTTCTGGGCCATCTGATGTAACAGTATTCTACAGCAGAGACTAATGGGATCCTAACAAAACATTTTTGAGTACAGGGTTGAAGAGAAAAGATTAAGAAGGTGACAAATGTCTCCAGGATATGCTGCACAAGATATCTCATAGAATCATAGAATAGTTAGGGTTGGAAAGGACCTTAAGATCATCCAGTTCCAACCTCCTGCCATGGACAGGAATACCTCACACTAGACCATGTCACCCAAGGCTCTGTCCAGTCTGGCCCTGAACACTGCCAGGGATGGAGCATTTAATTCTCAGGGGACAACTCAGCAGAGTTCCCATTCCCCTAAGAATTCCAAGAAAACCTGTGAAATAGAGTCTGATTCATAGAGTCAGACTCTTTCCCCACTCTGGATTTACACTCAAAGATTTTCATTAACGGGCTCCTATTAAGTGAACTAATTGCACACATTCCCAAATGTTGCCAGAACTCAAGCGCCGGCACACTAGATTTACGGAGAGTTGTGGCAATCGCTCACAGAAACGAGTTACACAACTTACAGAAATGAGAACAGGCAATTTGTGTGCTTGTGTAATGATCAAAAATGATCAAAAATGGCCTAAATAAAGAGAATTGATAATCTGAAAGCATTTCTGTAGAAATGCACACCAGGAAAATGTTTCGCCTGTAGAAAAAAAAACCAAGCAAGCAAAGCAGTGTGGAAAATCTCTCTTGATAACGTATGTTTTCAGCACACAGTGCCAGGCTGCTTTGACCATCTTTGATGCTTCTTTTAGTTCCTAGAACTTCTTAACTTGGTTTTGACCTGAAACTCCTGGGGTTTGGTTTTCTTTGGGATTGATTTTTCTTGGTTCTTAGGTGGCAGCATTTACGTGTTTGTTTTCCCAGAGAGACAGAAAACTGGATCAAAGAGCTGGGTCACTTCAAGTTAAATGGGAACAGAGGAGCATTGTCCATCAGAACTGTTACTGTAAGCAGTTGCTTACTGAGTAGCTGGGGTCCTGTGCTTAAAATGCACAAAAAGATAAAACATTCTCTAATTTAAAGAACACCTTGCACTAGTGACTTACTAACAAATAATACATAACTAAGTCTTGCTGCAAGGCAGATTTTCCTCTAATTTACATCTGCATCTTCATCATAGCTGTTAGGCTATTGGTAAGTATAAAGTGAACAGAAAATACTACTATGATCTTATTTTATGTGCTGTTTGTCAACTACAACTCATATTTCCAGCTCTTCAATGCAAACAGCAACTCAAGAACTCAAAACCATGTGGTGCTCCAAAATATTTGCCCAAAATCAGAATCAGGGCTTTAAGAAAATATTGTCTTAGAGCTCTTGGTGGCAAGCTGTGAAAGTTAGGTGTGTGAATACTTAATATAACTGAATAGGAGTGGGAAGGAGTTTTCTGTAGCACAACCTTCAGAAACAGGTGTTTCAGATCATTTCCTCTTTGTGTAGAGGAGTTCATCTGTTGGCCATAAAAGAATTGGGGTTGTAAACAGTGGATTGGGAAGCAAGCACGCACAAGTGTTTGGCTACAAGTTAAAGTTTCAAGGGTAAAGCCAGACTTTCTTTTACTGGCAATAGTCATAGAATCACAGAACGGTTTGGCTTGGAGAGGATCTTAAGATCATCCCGTTCCAACCCCCTGCCACAGGCAGGGACACCTCACACTAGACCGCGTCACCCAAGACTCTGTCCAACCTAATATTCTTTTCTGGGGGGGATGCATATATTTACAAGTGGGTTACAGGATATTTAAGACAGAAAGAGAGAGTTGCATTCATTCTCTTAACCCCTTGCCATATCTTCAAATGTTTAAAATGATATCTCAGATATTTAGGGTTATATGATTGCCATACAAATAGTATTCTTTTTCTACTTTGTTAGGTACTGTTGCAACAATTACAACTAACAGGCCAGTTTTTCTGTGTAAAATTCCTACATGATTTTGTGGAATATGGAATAGCTATGGCATCTTATTTTTTAAGGAGTCAATAAAAATGCAGTTAATATGCCTCAAATTACTGACAGCTGAACTTGGCAAATCTGAGTGCAGCTGAAGGTAGGGAACTGAATAAATCAGGATCCTTTGTCAACATTTGGAACTGGGATAATCATAATGCTGCAGACCATGGGGAGGAAGAGTGGAAGTTACAGAAAATAAGATCAAACTCTAAAGAGTATTTTATTCCCTTCTTTTTTGTGCTGATCAGTAACTCTTGATACAGTTGAGAGAAGATGCTTAAAAGCCTGGATTGTGACTGCTGCTTGGGAAACTCACCAATTAAAAAAGGAATAGTTGCAATGTAAATCTTCCTCCTTTAAACGGTGGAGCAAATTTTATACTTTGAGGCACACCTGACTCTAAAGCGTATTGGGGATCTTTCAGCAGCAGTTAAACTACATGCTGCATGTGCATGTTTTACATGAATGATGTTTAAGAAAAGAAGAATTAGTGGAAACACTGATTTTTGTCTATTACTTTATAGTAAAGAGGCTCTGGTCTTTTAAAACCTTCTGGGACATTTGACATGCAATTATTCCATCTTTTAAGGGACTCGAGGCAATTTTGGTTCAAGTTTCTAAGTGCTTCTTAACCTGTTCAGTCAACTGCCCTTTGTAAAGTACTATGAAAATGTAAAACATTACATGAATGCCATGTATCATAAATAACTTACCAGTTTATTTTTATGTGTACATTGAGTATTTTGGGCAGGAAACACAGAGAGAAAACACACGTGTACTGCAGAAGAGAATATGTCATGCTGAAATGACTTGCTCGGAAGACTTCTTAAAAACAGCAGTAAAGGAAATGCTTGATCTTAGAACAAAAGCATGGTGACTTCTGACTATTGCATCACCAAATGAGGAACCCACAAGCAAGACATAATTTTTACTGTAAGTACCACTACTACAGACAAATACTTATTAACATCAAACTTTACATTTCTTATAAGTTTCGTAACTTGAGGTGGTAGATAAGAATGTAGAACTAGATTATTCGATTCATAATTAAATCAGAAAAAATGCCACAATGATGTACATATCCATTCTAGAGAAAGGTGTTTTATTTCAGTTAATGGTCTTTCCTTTGAAATCTTGATTTTGTAGTAAGGTCTGTTTAGACATGAAATGTGTGTATGCACGGAAGATTTGCTACATCCAAATGACATAATTACATCAGTTATCAAGTATGCTGTTTACTGAGAACGCTTATTTGGGAAGATGGAGCTATCCTTAATTTTGCTGTGATCACAAATATCACTTAAATACTGCACATAATTTATTTACATATAACAGTGTGATGACTGATTTGGAGTTTGGAGATTGAGAAACTATTGAATAGAGTGATTTTTACCCCCAAAAAGCCCACTTTAAATGTGTTTTCTCTGAAACATCTTAATGTGAGTAATCTACTGCAGTCAGATATTGGAGATCCTTGCGATTTTCTTTAGGAATTGTCAGCAGGTATGTAAGTTTTGGCAGGAAAGTTTTCTCAGGACCTGAGGAAAATCTTAGCCAAAATCTCAAGAAGAAAAGTTTAATGCTGTAGTGACTGCATGAAAGAGAAAATCTGCAGAGCTCTATCAGATTAGAGACTTGCACTGTAGGTTTCTGAATTAGAGATGAGTCTTTCAAGCCAGGAGTCTCTCAAGCCACCACAAAAGGAGGTTTTCTTTCAAAGTAGTATTTCCTTTGCTTTTGTCTATCTTTTTTTTCCTTGGTTGTTGGTTTTTTTTTTGTCTTCTTTACCCCCAGAATAACTTTAGAAAATGTCTGCTTCCTTCCAATGTGATGCATGTATGGTTTTTGTTTGTGAGCAGGAATTTTTCCCTTCTGCTTGGTTGTCTGCAGTCTTCATTGAACATAAGGGTAAACACAACCATAAGTACTTTGTCGGGCTGGGGATGAATAACTTATCACCTTCATAATGAACCTCTAGTGCCATGTAATAGAACTTAAGTCTTTGGTGCAGTTCTGTTGTTTGCAAAGTTTTGTGTCTTCTTTGGATCACTGTTTCAACATTTCCGAAAGTGAACTAAAATTTCTCATTCCTTTAAATGCTTGATTATGCTGAAATGATGCTTTCAAAAATGCATAGAACTTTTTATTTATTTTATTTTTCACTTTTCAGCTTTTTGGTGTCTATTGGGTGAAATTGCAGAAACACAATATTTATATGTGAAAAATACTTTTCAGAAGAACAGGGAAGGAAGTAGTAAGTCTGTTCTCTCTGAAACAAAAGAAAAACCAGAACAGAAACAAGCCAACAAGATCAGATGTGATTTGCTCTGAAGGTTGTGTCTAATAGCCATTTAATCTTTAGAGTTATTGATCTGAATATCTTTATGGTTATCGGTGCTATTTTGGTATTTGCAAGACATGTGTTGCAACAAAAGCCATGATCTAAAGCGAGAAAGGTGAATAAAGAGAGGTAAGGAAAAATCATGAACAGCCTATTATCACAACCAGCACATCAACTGCTTTCTCTGAGAGAACTGGAGAAGCTGAGGTGAAAGGTTGTGAAGAGAATGGAGGAGAAAATATTTCCCATTTTTCTAAATGCTTTAGAAACAGGTATTACATTTGAAAGCAGAGGAGAAAAGTAGAAGGCTGTCCCAGAACTGAAATTCACTGATTGACCAACCGCTTACCTTGCAAATATATTTGGTGCATCCTAGATCATGCTTCAGGCAAATAGATGATGTTTTATTCTTGTAGCCTCTGTTCTGTTATTCCATTAGTCTTCAAACTTCCTAGTTTTCTAGATTAGTTAAGGAGCTGCATCAATAAATATAGGCAGGCACTTTTCAGCCCACTACAGCTGTAAGGACTTAGTTTACAGACATATTCTAAATTTATGTATGCTTAGTATGTATGCTTTGTGTTTCTCCGGGCCCTTGATGAGAGATCTACTGTGATCTAGATTTTAAATTTCATGTGTACCAAGGGCAGGAATGGAGGAAAGCTGAAAAATGTCTTGGAGAAGATAATGGGACAGGGTTTGAAAACCTGATATAAGCAAAAATCTAGATGGTGATTAATTCCTAATACCTATAAGCTTTATGAAGTCAAAAAGATAAGCAGTGCTGACAAAGCATATTTGAGAAGTTGAGAGGCATCATGTTGAGATTAACCTTTCATACTTCCTTTTAATGTGATGGGTTGATACAGATAAAATATATGGTGGTTTAATTTTCTTATACACATAACCACTTCCCATCTTAATCTGTAATTAAAAGAGAGCGTTTACTTTCTTCATCCACTTCTGGAAAAGAAAGGAACCACTCTATGTTGGCAGGCAGATTCATATAACATTCAATGCTGTATAATGCAGAGATCTTCAGTATGATGCGGTAAGCCACAAAATAACACGAAGACAAATACCTTTTTGGCCTCCTTCCACTGTTTTATTTATTACATCCTTCTTTATTTTTGACTGGTGGAGAGGAAAAAAAATACTTGACTTGAAGTAGATGCAATTGCATCTTTTAAGACAACACTTACTGCATGAAACATTGCAGCAAATGCATAGAGTTGTCCATGCATGATATTTGAGTTACTCAAAGAGAGCACATCTTTCTAAAGGGAGATCAGAGTGGGCTGGGAGAGGGATGATTTGATAACAGTGTTCCTGTAAAGATAAAATGCAGGTTCACAGTGAAATGTAGTATACCATAGTATGGGATTCCACAGCAGTCTAGTACAACTTTCCTGGGTTTGGTTTGGTTGGTTGGTTGCTTTTTCCTACCTCAGTTTCACATCCTCAGGATTTTAGGCCAGCTCTAAGAACTTTTTTCTCAACTGTTCTGTCTGCATACTTTGACTGTTCAAGCTGCTCAGGTTCGGGTTCCTGTTGATACAAACAATCCAAAATGTTTGAGCAAAAGAGTCCAGTGGGATTTTTCTGAATAAGCACTGAGTTACAATAGCCATGACTTTAAGTTTTGGCCTCCTTGTTGGAATAGCATTTTGCAACAGTTGAAGCATTGTTGCAGTAGCACTTTACTAAGTCAATATCAGTGATGACTGTTGCAGAACATCAGTCTATCTTCAGTGCTCAGCTTCTGTTCCTAGTGCTTTGGAAGAAACTGGAGATCAGCTTGCTTTCATCACTGTTTAGTCCTTGAAATAGCAGGAACAGCACTTGATGGAGTAAATAGGTGCCATGTTCTCTGTAAATTGCTGTAGCTGTGATAGGTGTAATGCTGTTTTGCAGCTGTGCAAGGTTACAGCGTCAAAGCAAAGGGTTCTAGTGGTGGGACCAAGGGAAGGTGAGTGGCCAAGAGCCAGCAGTGACAAGGATGTGACTTTTAGTGCTCGCTGTATATGGACTTGGGAAGAAGAGAGAAGAACTGAGTAGTTAGTAATACAGGCATAAGAGATCCCATTGTCAGAAAAAGGATGCCTGGTGATAGAGCTTTCTACAGAGAGCTTTTTAACTCTCCCCTTTGTCAGGCTAGATCAAACTGACCTGAGTACAGCTCTGCAACTTTCCATCCCTGTATGCTTCAAAGAATTAAAGTCCTTTCTCTGCTTAGACTAAACAATCCCACTTCCCTAAAATAAGAAACAATTGTGACAGGACTTTTACTTTAATCCTTTTGCTGAAACGCTGATGGTTAACAGAGCAGCACTAACACCAAGGTTTTATCTTTCTCAAACTTCAGCAAAATCAGCCCTTCAAGAGGAATACTATGACTATGTCTTTTAATTCTTGAAATAAATCCATTGCTTTGCAGGGACACTTAAATAATTAATCAGCATGCTTTATTTTATGTGTTTAAAAAGACTGTGTTCTGTTGTGACACCCTGAGAAAGAGTTTAGGATTGCTCTTTAAAATATGCTTTGCACACATTCTGCAAGAGTCTGCACTCTCAGATCTATAAAGACAAGTCATTCTTAGGTGTAAAAGCAAAATTCCTTTGTTGGTTCGTAATGTTTTAAACACAAATCCATTTTAATTGGTGCATTTATTTCAGAAAAATACGAAACAAGAAACAAGACTCGAGATACACGAACCCACACGAAGCAGCAAAAACGTTCAATTGCCACCCAGTGAGCTTGGAGCAACGCATTTTGCAAAGTTCTACTTAAAAAAAAAGTAGAGATCATTATGGGTTTCTTTTTAAATGAACAGTTTCTTTGATTTGCAATATCTAAAATGCTTCAACTAATGCCTAAGCTAACAGAAAGACATTTGCCCCCTGTTTAGGGCACATACTAAATATCAAGCTAGATGGAGTGTCTTTTTTCTTAAACTGAAACTAAAATTCCTTCTTTTCCTGGATGAATCGTCCTCTTGTAGCAGATAACTTTGCATGTTGCCAGGGGCCACAAAGTAGCACTTTTAGGCAGCTTTCTAGTTTTAACTTTGAGGCAGATCTTTGATTCTGGCTTATGAAGTGCATTTACAAACAAGCAATGACAACAAAAGTCTACCTTGAAGTTCTGATTCCAGCTGGCAAGAAACTGCATTCTAGAAATGCATTGTCTGTGTAGGGATCTGTACAAGTGTGAGGCCACAAGGCTGGTAGCACTGAGTGAACAAGGAAGGTTCAGCTGGTTCATGTCTCTGCCTGTTTTGGCTGAAAATGGAGATATTTTAAAGGCATGGTTTGGATTTTAAACAAAGATTTAATGCATTTGTGGATCCACAAACATCACTTTTTCAGAAAGAAAAAATCTATCTGAAAAATGTTAAAAAAACTATAATGAAGAATGAAAAACTGTTTTCACTGTGACGGATACGTTACTGGGATTAATAGGCAGAAGAATTGTGATTCCTGGAAACTAAACATTAATAAAGTGATAGTCATCAAAAGCTCCAGATCTGATCTTTGGGTCAAATTAAAGTCTACTACCATCATCTGGAGTGTCTTACTTCAGGGGATCTTCAGGGATATCCACATATCCCATATTAGTTTATATGACCTCTGTTAGATGAGGAATGCCTGTTGTGGATTACATGTAACACAAAAAAACCTGCCTCTTCTTGTGAATTCTGAGTCTGCATATGAAATAATTCAAATGTTCCAAATATATCCTACCATCTCTTTGGATCTCAGTTAATTTTTGTCTTAGTCTTGGACTCTTTACAACTTAAACCAGCCACTCATTTAAAAGCTTGATGGTGAAATCAAGTGATTCAAAATACATAAACTGAATTAGGAAACTATTTTATTTACTTTGGGATCAGGATTAAGATTATAATATAATGCTTTTTCCTGGTGATATGTGGTGGGAAGAGAAGCCCAGAGAAGAATAACTTTTTTTTTTCCACAAGTTTATTTAGCAATGTTAGGAGTTGTTGTACTGGAACAATACATTGGACACAGATAGATCAGCTGGAAGGCAACTTGATGGAGCTCATAGCCTCACTTTTTCCTACTCCTGATAAGTATGTAATTCTCAGTATATAAAATCAGTTGGATTCTGTACAGGCATAGCAATCCTTTCGGAATTGACTGACAAGTGAAAGAAACCCTGCCAATCCCGTGTTCTGAGCCAAAATATGTTGCTTATTTCTGTGTTTAACTGGGACCAAGCCTTGCATCAAAGCTGAAAAAAAATATTTTTATTTCATATCTTTGCACTAGAAATGTCAGGCATAGGTTATACAGGAGAAAAATGATTTTGGCTCGTTCTAAGATTTAGAATAATGTATTCTCCTATTATAAACTGAGTATCTGTTAATACCTGAAAAAAAATCTTTCTCAACAATCACTTGCATGATGGACTGGTGGTTGCTAAACTGCTCATTTGAAAACGCATTGAGTTGCACAGTAATCTCAGAGCCTCCAGTTTTATTATCCTTTAGGCCACTGAGAAATGCCTGCTGTTATGTTGCTCTGTTTTCATTTTCATCATGCTCCAAACCAGAAAGGTATCACTGTCTCAAAATGTGTTGGTAGGTAATAGAGAAAGGCTGGAGAAAGGTCGTATCTCTCGCAAGCTGATAAGACCATGTAACTTAAATTTAAATAGAAACCACATTATATGACCAGAGATAAACAACTTCTGGGTTGTAGTATAATTTATGAAATAAAAAACATTATCATTAAGGGCACCTGGGACTGTAGCACTGATGAATAAGGCAAAATTCCCATTAAGTTGCCTGTAGATATACGCTGGGTCCTTGCTTGGTTGAGGTGAGGTCATTTGTTTGGATTCTCTCTGCTGCATCTAAGCCTCTTACTTTTTCCCACTCTTCACAAAAACACGTGTACAAAACAAAAGCTCCTCAGTGGGAGACATGCCTACATAACAATTTTATCTTGCTAATACTGCCTTTATTCTCTCAAACAGATCTTCCAATTTTCCCTCCTACCATTTGCTTTATATTTGCTCACAAAACAACTTAGCGTATTGTGTGCACTTAAGTACACAGAGGACAGTTAGTAGAATGCTAAAGAAAGTGCTGACACCACGCTCTGTTTTCTCAGACTTGTAACTTTACCTCCAAAAGACTCTGGCAGAGCTGCTGCAGGATGCCTTCAAAGTCTCATTCTGCCCCATTCCTTGGTTGATGAGGATAGCTTCAGAGATGTTACCATACGGTGGGAGGGATGCAGAGGCCACACCAGAACTTGTGCAGGTGGTCTTTGTCATGTGAAGGACAGGACCTCAGCTCATATTCCCATCTATAAACACATGGCTTGAAGTTGTGCTGCCTCAGTAGCTCTGAGAGTTGAATCTTCACCCCCTTTTTGGAGTATTCTAACAGTTTAAGTCAATGATGCCATGCTGACTGTACATGCTAACTCACACATACACCAAAAGAGTTCTGGTAACTGACACATATACCAGAAGAGATCTGCCTTCAGCCCCACTGTTCCTATAACATGGAGAAATCAGAGCCTTGAACACCTGATTACACACCTGAAAAAGAGACTGTATTTGCCTGTTACAGTACCAGTGCTGCCCAGACTGCTTCTGTCCAACAGTGCTGTAGAAAAAGAGATAGATCACCAGGGTCCATCTGTAGTGTGCATGTTGCTGGCTGAGCCTCGTGTACATAGTCTGATCTTTCACATGAATAAGATTTGCTTCCAAAGAAATCTAGGCAGGCAGAAATCAAACATTGGAGCTGAGTGCAACATCTTGAAAATCACAATGAACTTGTATTTTATACCTTTTGTGAAGCTGTGCTACCTCCAGTGTAACCTTGGCTATTGCAAAGGACCAAATCAGATACTGAGATCATATCCACTACCAGTTCATCTAGGAGAAGGTTTCTAGTTTTCTTGAGGCCTTTTATAGAGTGTTGTAGTGCTTCAGATGAGATATTGACCACTTTTAAATGTTACTGTAATTATTTTAAGGAACTTTGAAAACCATTGGTCAAGAAGAGTATAAAAAACACAGTTGCAGAAATAATCTGGTCTGGGACTGAAGTGGAAAGACATATAGCCCTTGTTGCTGATGTATATGCAGATATAACACAATGGAAAGTGATAGGCATCATCGTACTTTTGCTTTGATTTGGAAAACCCATGTAAAGGATAAACTGCAGGAGACTGAGAGTAAAGTCCTATTAATGTGTGAGTCACTGCTGCCTTGATTTGATGACCACTAGAATACAGTGAACTATGAACTGGCCAATAAACTGAACAGTTGCAAGGAAGTGGCAAGGAAGGCCTCACCGAAGAGCTCTGGTGATGAAGCTCTGCCCTGCTGTCATCTCTGTTTCGGAATATGAGCTATACTCCACCATCTGTCTTCTGGGCTATGATCATCTCTCTTCATACCATCAGCAAACACAGAGAGGCAAGACATTGAGGAGATGCTGCATGCTACTGCTCCCCTTGTTCTTTGTATCTACTGCTTGGGGTCAAGTCCTTTCTGAGGCTGAGGCAAGTACCACCTAATGTGAGTGCAGTGGCTTTATAGTCGTTCTGTGACTCATTGACCAGCTCTTAGCCTGTGCAATAAAAGCCACACAGTACTTGTTCTCTTCAAGATGGAACAGAATTCTTACTTTTAACAAAGTATGTGATACAAAAGGAAAATTAAGTGTAAAACTCCATTGAAACCAATACTGAAACTCAGTGAAATCAATATTTCATTACAGGTATTTAACTGGCCAGTTTTGAATCATCATTGCCTGTGTAGCAAGCATTCAGGGAAACTTTAGCTACTTAAAGCTACTGCAAGAATCTTGGTTTTCTTGCTACATAAATGCAGCCTTATAGTATAATGTCCAAAAGAAGCTGATATATAATCTATACCTTTAACCAAGGCAAAGAAAAGGTTAATTTAGTGAACAAGGAATTGATAGCAATGGTATACTTTTGGTATTCTTAAAAGATACACAATACATAAAAGTGCATCTGAAAAGCCTATCTTTTATGAATACAAGGAGAAGAAACTGTTTCAGCAAAAGTAAAATCCTCAGAGAGAAGAAACCATGTGTTACTGACCTTGCAAAATATACATTTCATTTATACACTTAATTCCATTGATCCTGTTTTCATACAGGCTGTAAGGAGGCTGGGATACTCATATTCAAGAATCTACTTTAAGTTTCTATTCAATAGAGAGAATTACCAGCAGAAGCTGATGCCACCACTGAGAAGAGCTCACCCAAACTGCTATTGTGTGGTAAAAACAAGGCACATAGGTGAGGAATGAAGTTCTCTGTAGAAGTTTTCTCTAAGTTACAGATCCTACTGCTTCCATAGAGAACTGAGCGCTTGTGCAAGCAACAGAATATCTTCACAATGCCAACATGCTTAACACAAGCGCAGAGCCATGGAGTAGGGTGACTAAAAAGATCAAATGGAAAACTGGTGGACATAAAATGTCTCTCAGCAGAAATGCAATGACAGGAAAGAAAAATGCAGTGATATCCAGGAAAAATGGGTTTTGGCTTTGCAGAAGTAGCTGGTATTTCTAGTAACAAACACTGCAGAAATTCTGAGTTTAGCTGTGGGCAGAGAACATCTTCTTCACATAAAATCAAGTATATTTAAAGCTGTGGGGGGACAGGACTGTAACAGGAGAGTGATAGCAGAACTGTGGATGTCTCCAGCTATCTGACTTGAGAAAGTGCTTTATGGCAGTCTCTGTGACAGATCTCTAGACAGAAAATCATCAAGTCTTAAGCAGAGGGTTGTTTCTGGCACAGGTTGGCAGTTCCTAGAGTTAAGAGTGGGGTGGATCTACTGTCATCTCTACTGAGCTCCCCATTGCCCATTCGAAAAGGCTTTTCAAAACGTACTCACTGATCCATTGGATACTGTACACTTCTTATTTGCAACTAGCATTAAAGTGTGCATCAGAGCTCTGTTTCCCTTAATCGATGGGAAAAATTATGGGGTTGGAAGTGTGCTTTTACTGAGTTTATTCAACACTGCATAGTGCCTTAGCCATGCACAGCTTTTGTGCATGGTTGCAATTACACACTGTACTCTAGCTACAGGTGTCTATTTGCATCACTGTAGATAGCATATATAGCAATAGGGACGTAGAATGCTCATGAAAGACTAATGGCTTCATCCAGGTTGATGGCAGACAGAATAGGCAGCAGGAATGCACATAGGGCACAACAAGGACAAGGCTACCATGAAGTAGGGATGGTGAGAAATTTTTTTGAGGTCTAATAAAACGTCTTTCATGACAGAAGCCAGTTCTTCAGGAAAAACCCCTTTGCGCACAGGAAAGCGCCAGTCTATGAAACTGAAACTTCCCATGGGAACCTGCATTTCAGCTCCACCATGGACACAATAGTGCAACTGCTTGATACTGCCAGGCTAATTGAGGTGCTGGATTAGGCAGATTACTACTGTCTCTTGGTTCTTCCATATTCCAGGTGAGGGTCCTGACGTACAGTTTAGTTGCTTTTGCAGGAAGTGTGAGGGTCTTTCTCTTAGTTCTTAATCAAAACCCCCCAAAGCAAGCAAGCAACCAGAGCATTCATTCTCACAGTATATGGAAGATGGCATGTGAAGAGAAGCATGCGTGGGAAGATCCAGCTTCTGACTACCTGTGCAGTCAGTGCACATGCTGCCTTCTTAGTTTAGCTTCAGCAATTACTTGGCTTCTTAGATCCTCCTCAGCAGCAAATAATATCAGGCTATGACACACTTTAGACGAAACAAGGAAAGGCTTTTATTTACCCAAACTAAGAAGAAGAACTCTTAACAGCACAGAAAATGGAGGTGGAAATATCCTGAAAGGAAAACATTTAGATAACCAAACAACCCACAGTCAGCCCATGCCCACTGCTCTGATTTGCTTTCCTAGCTCTATCCATAAACACGTATTTTGCTCCCTGTGACTGCTGCAGAAAGGGGTGTCCTCCTATTCACCAGCATATTTTTTTCTATTTCACATGGAAACAAGCAAAGACTCTTCTGCGATTTCCACACATGTGTTATAAGCAGCAGTATATTGTAGGGGAGAGTAACCTTGCTAACCTATGCAAGTAGCAGAGAAGAACATGAGGATTATTTTAGAAAGGGTAAAAAAGGGTCAGTAATATGAAGAAGCAGAAAAAGCAGACAAGGGGCGTTCCCACTGCTTTTTAAATCTCTCTTTAAGTTATTTACTTGGCACTTTGCTCACAAATTAGTTTTTTTCATTCATCTTACTATTTAATCACAATTTTTAATTATCCTAGTAACTTGAGGCTACTTCTTAACTCAGCAATAGCTTCATCTTCTGTTAATAAGTGGCATATATCCTTGGCTTTGACGCTTACTTGCTGTGTTTTGGCTTTGGAAGAGCATGCAGTGCAGGGCACCGCTATTGCCTCTGAAATCTCCAACCTTCTCAAGTTATCAGTACAATGTTTCACCCTGATGATGCTAATGTAGCATAAAAATGTTCAGCTTTCACTGTGGTTCTTAGTGCTACTGTTGCTAAAAATAGAGATCAGAGAACAAGTTCTTAAAAAAACAGGGTCTATTCTTAAAGACATTCTTCCAGCTGAATTTTTTCTCCTTAGTGTGGAAAAGGGACAGCCTTGTAGGTTGGAAGACAGAGCTGTAGGTTGGA
The DNA here is from genome assembly GCF_028554395.1 of Pezoporus wallicus. Taxonomy (NCBI): domain Eukaryota; kingdom Metazoa; phylum Chordata; class Aves; order Psittaciformes; family Psittacidae; genus Pezoporus; species Pezoporus wallicus. Next base: position 819,592 of record NW_026635616.1, on the reverse strand, counting down.
AGAGAGTTACATCTCAGTCAGTGTGTGTGATTGAGACATTTTGGGATTAAAGTCTTGGGCTTTTTTGAGCCGCATGCCAAATGAACTCCCATGCTGGGGTTACAGAGCTCATGTGGGAGTGGCTGCACTGGTTTGGAGGCTGCTGGGAGACATGAGCCAGTGGGCATGACTTCGTCTGGGATGCAGAGGCCATCCAGCCCAAATCCACAAGGGAACAGTAAAAGATCTGGGCCTTGCTGAGCTATCCACTCTCCCCACAGCTCTCTGAAGTCTGTGTGGCTCTGTGAAGTCTGGAGAATGTGGCTTATGGGTTCAGGAAGGTTGACCATCTCTCCACTGCACCGAGCCCCTGAGACAAACCTTGTTTTTGCAGGCAGCTTGTCAGAAAACTCTTCTTCATAAATTGACCAAGCCTCTGTTTTACAATGTTAGGTTTTTGTTCTCATCCTCTCTGGTGAAAGAAGCTGGCTCCTCTCGTGCTTTTTGTGATTTCCAGCCAAAATTTATTCACAGTATGGTTTTGGGTTTGTGCCAGCATGGTCCATTAGCAAAAAAAGTTCTTTTTCACTGAGCTACACATTGCAATCAGATGTCTTCCTAGCCTCCATTTTGCCAGAATAAGTGATCGGAGCTCTCCCGGTTTCCTCTAACACAATCCATCTAGAAGTCTTTTCTGCCTCTTTGGGTTAATTTTTCTGGAGCATCAATGACTACAGCTAAGTGCCCTTTTCCCCCTGATGTTTGACTGGGGCCAGTGAGTTATCATGCAGCACTCTGATAGTACTAGCTGGCCAAACGCCACCTCCTATGTGTTGTTAATACTAGCAAAACTAATCAGTAGAAAGAAGATGGTGGGCTTAACCACCGAATTTAAGGACTTCTAATAGATTTGGTTAAAACAGGCTGTAAGGGCCCAGCTTATTGTGTGGCACTTCTTTGTATTCATTCAGTGATAACACCAGGATCAGGAACCAGAACACACTGGACCCCATGGGTAGTTATTAGGTGCCCATATGCAGTTTGTAGATGGGTCTGAAAGAATCGATACCCCTAAATGTGTGATGTTTGGTGGCTTTCTGCAGGGGCTGGCCACACTGGGTTCCTTTCAGAAAGTGCAAACTCTCACCATTCACTTATAGGAGATCTACTGTTCAGAAGAGACTCCTTCCTATGGCCACAAAGCTTATTTTTGACTCAGGTTGAAGCAGGGGTTTAAGCATCATTAGACCCTGCATAACCTTAGGCAGAAGTGTAATATTCCGTATGCAATGTGTTCCTTTGAACCAGAACAGATCAACTGCAAAAGGAAGAGGAACAGCATCAGCTTCCCTCCTTCACAGGCTCCAGAATTACATATATGTGATGTTTGTCAGTTTGCCCATTGCAATTAGAAAGATTTATCACAGTTACAAGATCCAGCCTGGCCACTTGCATTAATTACCACCAAGAGCACCCTATGGTATCTGGAGAAGATACAGAAAAAAGATGCATGCATTCTGTGTCAGGAAAGTAGAATAAAATGGGAGGTTTGAAGGACCTGGAATAGCAGCTGAGGACTACAGCTATTGCTTCTCAAGAAATGCACCAGGCAGAGGGATTAAAGGAGAAGTTTGCCTCTTCAAAAGGGAAAGTTTCTAAAGGGAAAGATGGGCACAAGCTAGCTACTCTTTTTTTTTTCCAGTTACCTCAGGCCAGAGGCAGTGGATATTATTTAACAAACTGCAATTAAAGTAGAGCAGTCTAATTACCAGGTTGCACTAAAAAAGTCAAGTCACGCTCTTTGAAAGAATGAAAATCTGAGAGGATTAATTGCCTGTGAAGTGCCTACAAGAGAAAAACATGTAATATTTGTAAAAAACCCCAAACCCCAGAGCATTTGTTTTTCCCTGTTTGTGGGATCCTAATTTTGAGATCGTATTGCAGGAGATAGCCCAAAACTGAGAGAAAAACATGAGAATCTGCCTTATGTTTGGAAGGAGCTGTATTAGTTTGCCAGGCTGCAGAGCACTTCTGGATAAGAATGCAAGTTGCAGAAAGAAAAGAGGTGATAGCACTGTAGACTGGGCTGACAACCAAGTCTTACTTAAAGACAAAATGGATTCACAAAGTAAAACAGTAGCTTCAACAGCTCAGTTCTCATGTGGAGTGAATTTGCAAGAAGCAAGGTGGAAGTTTTCACTTGAAGGAAAAGATGGGGAGCTAAACAAAGCCTGGTCTTTGATAGAGCTACTACTCTGGCAAGAAACAAAACTGTCTGTGGGAAGCTGTACCTACAAGGAAATTAAAGGTAAGTATTCTGCACAACAAAGCAGATTGTTCCGTGGAAATTGCTCACACAGAGTGCTATTTTAGATGACTGAAATGCCCCCTTGAACAAGAATGGAATTGTTGTTGCTTGTAAATTGACTATTGATACCCAGTTCAATATGAAATCTTAAGTCAATTTGAATACAAACGAAAAAGCCCAGGTTGTGCAGTGACAAACTCAGTTCCATAATAGCTGTGAACTAGCTAAATACAATTGTGAAGCAGTCTCTTGAAAACATAGAGTTTAATTTATTGTTGAGGGAGACAGGAGCTGGAAATGCATGTGGTACTTCATCTCACGGGGACAGTGTATAAACTAGAAGGCCAGAAGCACTTGGAGGTAGAAAGCAAATCAGCTTTTAAGAAACCCAAACTATAGCCAAGATATAGGCAGCAAAGAAAAAAATAGAAGGCAAATTTCACAAAGAAAATGAGATTAAAACAGTCACTAAGTTGTAAGAGAACAGTAAGGAAAAGGTAGCAGAAAGATCAGAAGTTGTTAAGTGTACATTCATGAGGAAAGAACCCTTCTATCCATGATCATGATATCCATTATATATTTTGGAAATCTGAGAAACACGTGTCCATTACAAAGGAGGAAAATGTCCCAGTTCCCTCAGTGCACATTTCCAGTTGAGCACGCAGAGAGCTGAACCACAGCCTGTTAAAAACTCCTTGTCCACAGAGATCGCGCTATGCAGTGTTGTCAAGTCACTGTTTTCTAGGCCCCTTTGATAAAAATGGACAGGACAGCACTTTTCCACTTCAAAGAATTAATGAACTAAAGAACACTTCATAATGTTTAGCATATATATACACTATTGTAATGAGGCCAATACACATGGCTTACCTAGCTACACATAGAAGTCTAGTACTGGAGAGAAAATTCATGGTAAGGACTAAAGAAATAAGTCCCTTTAAACAATTGGCATGCCCTCCATCCTAAATTAACGGTGGACTGTGTTTTGGCTTGGGTCATATGTTGATTTTGATTATGATGGGTAAGTGGGTTCCTGCTGTAGTTCCACTTTACCCAAACCCAAGCTGTGTACACTTTTTTTTTCAGGTACACTTCTTTTAGTGTTTGTCTTTTGAGCTTTCCTGCACTTGGTGTTTTCTGAGAGCTGTGCTCTGCTGAACACCCACAGAGACTTCTTAAGCAGGTCGACTACTTCTGGTCATGCTATGTCTGAGTCCTTCCCACTCCGAAGCAGATGCAGGCTGAATGCCACTGCTGTACTGGGGCAAGACCCAGGCATGTGCTGATCCCTTGTCCCCTCACCTCTCAGACCCAGTTCCCATGCCAAGGAAAGCTGAAGCCCAGAACCTGAGCATGAGCCAGGGCATGTTGTAGCCGGGCGTTGGTCTGAACGCTCTGTGGAGCAGGACCCTGGGGCATGCTAAGCCATGCATGGGAACATAAATACAGACATAGCCATAGATAATGTGGGAACTGAGTGCCTGTAAGTTTTCAGGCTTCCTTTGAAGTCGATGGGAATTTTCCTGAGTAACGTATGCATAAAAATGGAATAAAAGTGTTCAGTTTTTGGCCTGTTAGGACACGGGTGCCAATAGTAAATGCTTTATTGCTGAAATCATAAGAAGCTAAATACTTGGGGAATTAAGAATACACTACCCAATGGCTTGCTGGTTAAAGCATTCTTAGGGAGGTAGAAAATGTGGGACCAGATCTCCTCTCCTGTCTCCTGAGCGGATGCTTCAGCTACTGAATTCAACTGAGTACTGCCTTTTGCCTCTTTCCTCTCTCCCTTTCCTCCATCCCTTCTCCCTTTTTATTCCATCCTTGTCAAGTACTTGAAGAAGCTCACCAAACAACATCTGGAATCTGAGGTGCAGTTGGATCCTTCCTCAAGAGACTTAAATCCCAGTGCTTGACAGGGTTTAGTACTCTTCCTGTAGTGTTGCCCTGAGGCTGGTTGATAGCAACTCCTGGAAGACCGCTGTGAGTTCCTCTCATGGGTGGCTGACTTTCCCCATATGTTATACAAGGAGCTCAGGCTCTAACCATATGTTATAACTCAGGCTCTAACTTTGGTGTACATCTGTTGTGGTTAACCAAAGCTAGATGCGTCACAGCAGAGCATAGTGACTCTTAAAACTCTGTGTTGCCTAAGCCCAAAGCCCATAACAGCCAAGGCAAAATCACAAGAGATAATGACCAAAGCTGGGCTGACTTTATTTACAGTGGTGTAATCTAAGTCAGCAAGATCACATCAATACATAGTAACTGACAAGATGTCAATCTGGAGTGGAAGAAACACCAAGTCACCTGCCCTTGTCCTCTCTTACTGCAGGCAGCTAGACCATGTAATTCCTTCCATAAACTGGTGACCCTCCAGCCTCCAGCTTGACATTTTACATTCAGTAGCATTAAATTGATAGGAGTCTAAGGAAAGTACAGTTCCAGACTTTACTACTGCAACATCTTGTAGGACAGTATGTCTGTAGTAAGGGGTCCAGAGTATGATTGCAGTAAGATAGGGAGTCCATGCTGCAGGTCAGAAAGTCACGCATCTCAGTGCCAGTAGTCTGTTCAGTGAGTGATAGCTCTAGCTTTGTTGCATTATACGAGTGTATAAACAAGTTAATTAAGCTACTAATATTTATTTTAGTATTATAAACTCCTTATGATATATCGATATGTTTTTAGTTTTATAGTAATAATTAGAACTTACAGCTAGTGTACAAATGCGGTATGCGTGGACAATACAGATGTGTGCCTATGTAAAATGGGGTATGTTGAAGGATGCATTGCTGTTGGTTTATCAGTAATACATATCCCTTTAATGTTATTTACTTTAAGAGAAAGATGGGTTTGATACTTTAAATATAAGTTGTGTTTTTCCATATATAGCTTTCTGTTGAATATTCTAGACAGCATCTACTGTGCATATACTCTTCCCTAAGTGGTCATTTTGAGTGGCTAATAGGTCAGCAGTTATTGACAGGTTGCTTTCTTGTCTAAATATAGAGGAATGTGTGTATCCTTGTACACAGCGGGTGTTCGAGTAATAATGAAAGTGATTGATGATAAAAAGCTTTCTTTCTACTCTTCTGTCATCAACAACCAATTGGGATCAAGAGAACACTAGGACAGAAATTAATCTTCCTTCAGTTATTCTAAACAGTCAACTGATGGGAGATTTCTTTGATCTCATTCAGTTCAAATTGATTAATTCTGTTAATTGCTCTGTTTGAAGTGAGTTAGCAGGAATTTGCTGCGTGTTGCAGCATCCTTGATGGTTTGTCTTCTTGCGTGCCAAACAATTGAACTTGGGAAAGAATTTGAAGGGAGGTGTTGTCAGTGTACTGTTTTCTGACTAAGACTGATGATGACTATTAATGATAAATATCTGTAGAGTGATCAGATGTAATTTGTTCCTATACTTGGAATTTCCATTGAAGCTGTCATTGGTTAAAATGCATAAACAGTCCTTGGAGCAGGAACTTGTGTCTTCCTCCTCCAAGGGAATACATAAGCACAAAAATAGGAATGTTTTCTCTCTCTGTCTCCCTCAGTCCTTTACCCACCTCATGAATCCTGAATTCTACAGGAAAAACTGGATTACATTAGAGCTCTTTAATACCTCCTGGATTATGGGATTGTCATAAATTTAGGGAGGTATGTCAGCTGAGTAGGTTCTGATTAACATTGATAGTGGAGGACTAATCTCCTACCTGGAGTCTGTTTTTCCAGTAAGCAGGCTAAATTTTACAAGATGGATGAGACACTTGGGCTGCTTGGGGCTGTAAGAATCCACTGACATACACTGAAGGATTTGCCGCACACTGAGGAGATGGCTGCTTGAGGTTCATCAGTCATACCAAAGTCCATCTTTGCTCTAACTAGCTTTCAGTCAGAAGTGAAATTATTATACTAAGAAGTTAAGATTCAACCATAATAATAAAAGAAATATATCTTGAGAGAGGTATGAGAAATGAAACAACAAAACATGTTGTAGATATGTCTCATTCTAGTTAGGCTTCAGGATGATTTGTCTTTCTCATGGAGCTAGTAGGCACTTAAACCAAAGTAACTTCCAAAGTAATTGCCACTGCCCTCTGAGGCTGGGATCCAGTTTTCTGCTGCATCCTGCCTGCCACAGGTTGGTCTTTGCAATATAAAGATGCCTTTGGAGTACCCTTCTGTGATAGTGTGGGCTCAGCTGGAAGTCAGCAGCTAACTGACTCTGAAGAAACCTTTTATATAATAGGGAGGAAAAACAAGCTCAGTACTTGCTCTGGGCATAAACAGATCATTTACCTGTTCCTGGTAAAGCTCTTTCTGCTGGTGGCAAGGGAGGTTAAACTTTCTAAGCACCCCTCTAAGTATATTACTATTTATAACACTGAAGAGTAAACCTTATTTTACACAATATGTGAGAGCAAAAAATACAGCTCAGTAGTATTTGCTAGGGACCAGGCTCAGACACAGGACAGAGCACTTGAGCTCAGTAATGTGTTAGGATCAGGGATTTCTATGCGTGGCTTGCTGGAACTGGGGAAGTCTGAGTGACAGGCTTTCTCCAGGAAGCTGAAATGTGGAGTTAAATTCCTTTATGCAGAAGAAACAGAGTCCTTTTTCTCTTCGACCTGAGAGAGTATTCTAATCATTGCACTATTGCATAAAATCTAGTGGAGACTTCTATTTGTTTTAAAAGCAAGTGGTAATCATCTCTACATTTTGCATGAAGTTTATTGTGCTGGACTTCCAGAAAAGCCAAATAAACTCCCCTGAGGAGATAAGTAAGAAAGGCTTATTTTCTGGATCAACTGGGTATAAGAAAGCCATTAGTGCTGAGCAGCATGGTAGGAAGTGTATTTGTGTCCGGAAGCAGAAAACTTGCTGAAACCCACCAGTGGTGAAAACTGAGCCAAGCAGAAATGTAAAGAAATAGTGGTCTGGGAATCCCAATTTTGCATATAGGTGCCTGTGTCCAAGTCTAATACCACCTCTGTCCCCTGCATTATAATATAGGAAAATCCGAAGTAGCTGACATAGAGGTAACTCCAGAACTGGAGGCAACATGTACATGCCATGGATGTGCTTAGCATATTTGATTCTAATTCCCAAAGGGCTCCTTTTGTGGGGTTCTGCTGTGGCATACAGGTATATCCCAAATCCACCACATCTGGATTTTCTGTATATTTGCTAGCAAGATGCAGGACCTACTCCCTGGGACCCTGTAACTTAGGGATATTTTCTCCACAAGTCTACTTTATTAGTATTGTGATTATAGCTGACTTTCCCAAATATTGGGGACCATTTCTTATGAGTGAGAAAAACCATCAGATCTTCCCTCTAAAATAAAGAAAGGAATATGCAATGGGCCCCCCCCAGAATCTGATATAAATGTTTAGCCTGAGGCTTCCTTACTCACTGCTTTTGTTGCATTTCTTCTATTGACATGCTCTTCCTGGATAAAGCCTGAAGTAATCCCCTTAATATGTGAAGTTGTTAGGAGAGAGAACATGAAAAGCTCAGAAAGCAATAATTTCAGGAATTGGTTTCCTTATGGCTTTTCTATTAACTTTTCTTGGCAATCCTGCTTCTTAAATGGGTATCCTCCCATTTTTAACAAAAAAAACCCAACTGAAAGTTGACATAAATCGTTTCAGGGATTATGCTATATGTGTTGCCAATAGAAGTAATTCAGAAAAATAATCATTTTTATTGAAGAATACCTTTTATACTGGCATAATAACTTTTTATAAGCTCACTTTGCACATTTATGCGCTAGAGCAAGTGATCTTTTTTGGCAAGTGATTATAAAAATGTGAAGTTGTGGAGGATTTTAGGAATAGGAAAACCTTCATGTCTAGGCTGCTAAAATGCTATGGAAATTTCCCCCTAATGATTTTAGCTGGTTTATGTAAAGGGGTTGTATAAAGTAGCTTTCTCGTCAGTCGCTGTCCTAAGAGTGTCTGGTTCTATTTAGTGCCTGGGGTATTTACATCTGGGATATGTTTTTATTTGCTATACGAAGAGGGAAAGTGTGGGCCAATCTTCCCCTACATTTTGTAGCTCCATTGTCCTTGGAGCCAGAGACCAGATTTTAACGTTCCCTCTAACAACTGAAAATATACCAGGAAACGACCAAACAGTGGCTCTATTTCCTTGCATGCTTAGCATCAGTGGCACGACACAACTGAAAGACTTTATTTCTAGCAAAAATGTGAAGATAGATTAGCAGATACATTAAGGCTGCAAAGATGAGTATGAACCTGTAGCCTGTTCTCCTGCCAGCACCATCCATAGGTGCCAGCCCAAGATTAAGCCACCAAGCCCAGAACTTCAAGGTCGACTACACTTCAAAGAAAACACAGGGGAGACTGTTCAAAGATGGAAGTGTTGAGCGATGCCAATGCACCATGCATCTGAATGGTAGCAGTTTATGCTTCTTGCTGTCCAAGCACCTTGTGAAAACTGGGCTCTGGTCACCAAGCTTTCTGCCTGCAGAGTGCTAGTGGTTTCTTTATCACAGCAGAAAGCTTTAGAACAAGCTACATAATAATAACAATAATAATAATAGACTACCAAATGGTGTCTTTCTGTACAAACTCTGTAGCATCTTTTCCAGATGTAGCTGAATATGCAGAGACTGCCAGAAAATGGAGAAATGGAGTCTTCTGTGCACATTTGAAAAGAATTCATTGATTTCGTTGCATTTTCTTTTATGGCTACTGCCATGTAAAGCAAGCCTGGTGGTTTTAAACCAGAGATGATACTTAATGTTCTCCTTTTTCATGTCCTCATTGTATACTTTATTTCTGCTAGCAAGTTCTTTCATTATCCCTGCATGATACTGATTTAGGGCTATTTTCTCTTGTCTTTATCTGGTTTGTTTAGTTACTTCCAAATTGTATTTGTGGATTACTCTCCAGGAATAGCACAAATGCTATTTTAGGTGATTTCCAGGGTCCTCTGTAGTTTATTTTATTTACAGATTGTTGTGCCATACGTCTGTTTCACTATTTCCAGAGTTCCCTCAAATGTGGATGTAGTACTTTCCAAATATAAAAATCAAATCCTCAGCTCCTCAAGACATAGTTTAAAAGCAAGCACTTGCTTACTTACTCAAGGAAAACTCCCTTTAGCATCAGCATGAACTCTGGCCGTTCTCTTGTCAGCCCTGGTGTGTGCAGTCTCATACACAATCTTTTTCTTTCCAAATACACCACGCTTTTTTCCAGCCTGCAAAGACAATACTGAGATCAGGTTTCCACCCCGTAAGTCATCCAGCAGCACCATGAAAATCTATGAGGACAGTTGCATGCTTGGTCCTAACGGGTGTGTGGACAGCCAGATATAGAATCTAGATATTTCCATTGTCTGTCTCCTGTTTGGAAGGGACCACAACCAGCAATAATGAAACACAAATTACAAACCAACAGTTTTGAAGAACATTTTGATGATGACAGAAAACCATTTTGTAATCATCCCACAGCACCACTAGTTTTCCCTCGAGGAGATCAGCAATTCATAGTAGTAGTGCATTTTTCCTATGCATGAATAATCCATAATAAAGGTGACATATGGCAATTCACATTTAGCATTGATGAGAAAGGCATTGAAAAGTTGGTTATAATTGCTGCCTCCGAAGCTGGCCAAGCATAACACATTTGTGAGAAGCAAATATGAAAAAACAGTGGCAGAACATGTAACAGATAAATCCCATTAGGTCCAGTAACATGACACAGGCAGGGAGGAAACCCACGGGGAGATATGCAATCCAGTAAAGAAAAATACACATTCACGATATTAGTTACAGCACCAAATACTTTATGGGTTCTAAAACAACTTCCCACTTCGCTGCACATGGATAAATAGATAAGAATTCCTAGCAATGGAAAGAATTAGAACCTAATTAAATCTGGCAGCTGAGCTGTATGAAAATAGATGGGCACATGTAAACGTTTTTTCTGGTAATTGATGAGGTGAGAAACAATGGCTTTTCTGAGGAGCAAATAATTCGTCACACTGGAAGGCAGACACTCATGGTAGATGTAATAGCTTGCTGGTGAGGTAAAACTCATTAATACATATTCTAGCTGCAGCACATATGCTTAACTCATTTGAAAACATGAACTAGAATTGATCACATCGTTTTAAATTGGACTGCTTGAAGGCTTTACTACTTTCAGAGGCAGATGAGGGCTGTGTATCACTTTTCTGTGTCTCTTGCCTCCTGCCTTCTTGATGCTGGTGGTGGGCTGGGTGGGCGCAGTGTCAGCATGGTCACGGTGAGCAGCCCTGTGTCCTTACTGCCTGCAAAGCACATGGTCTGTCTTCTCAAAGGAGAAGCAGAGTGTATGCCATTTCTCGCTTAGTGTAAATTTCCATAGCAGGACATGACTAATGGTTTAATGGCAGAATAGAGTAACATGGCATGGCCTTAATGTCATAATTATCCATAAAGAACTGACAGAGATCTTTTAATGTCTCCAAAGAAGTCAAGAGACAAGTACTTTGTAAGTCCCATTGAATAAGTAAAATGAGCCTTAAAATTAACTTACTGAATAAGTCTGGTAGTATTTCTGCTTAGCTCTGTTGTAATAGAACTTAGCTGTAGTAAAGAATTATCCTTGGCTGTAACTGGGTGTATGGTTTGGCCCATTCTGAAAAGAGGCAGAGGTTTCTCACTCACGTCATGAGGAAGTGTTGTTTGCTCTAGAGGGGAAGGTGCTGTGTCCACTGCAAGACCTGAAGCCTGTAGTGATGCACTGTTTGATCAAAGGTGCAGATCCCCTGTGGCAAATTAAATAGGTGCCTGCATGAATACCTTCACTGGAAGCCTTCGTAACAGTCCTTTGGGAATGTAGAAATCCTTGACAGCTAAATAAGAGTGAAGAAGGCTGGAACCTGTGGCACCTCCTATTGTGCAGCCAGTTAAAGAGGAAGAGCATTTACTGCACCTAGAAGTGAGGGTTTAGCAGGAGCCCTTTGCGCCAGCACAAAGCAAGTGCTCTTTGTGGCCTTCGAAGGAACTGCTCCTGCAGTTGGAAAAAGGAAAAGAAAGCGATAGCATCAAGGGCACTTTGTGGACTCTTTTTAAGTTGGTCTTTCAAGGGTGCTATTTTCTGGAATAACTGTTTCCTTACAAGTGTGCTCCTGTCCTATTGAAGCTATATTTAGATCATCTACAGCTGTTATTTGTATGAATATGTGATTGCTATGTTTATCATGCAACTCTGACTTCCTCTGCATGCTGCATGCCTGACTCTCTCAGTGGAGACTACTTTTAACATTTCAAAGAGTTGAGCAGCTTCCAGCACCCACCGTCTGTGAGTAATGTGGCCATCCCAAACTCATGCCAATACAGTTTTAGACAGCATTTGACAGTCTTCTGCTTCGTAAGTCTTACTCATATTAGCATGAAATGCACAAACCTGCATGTACTTAATCTTACAGGCCTTTTTTCTTTCCTCTTTAATCTGTTCAGATAAATCTCTTTGGCTCAGCAGCAAGCCCATTTGCTTGCAAGGTTGGAGCTCTGTGTTGCAGCCTCTTTTACTGCTTAATCTCATCCGTGTTGGTTGGTGGTATGTTTTGCCAGTGACACACTGCATTTGAGTGTGTTTGTTTAGTAAAGCTCAGGCCTGATGCATCAAACTGGTCTGTTCCAAATCTGAGGGCAAAATGGTTACACACACTATTCAAGCAATGCGTGGTGTACATTGCAATGAACATACTGGAGGGCATGACTTCATAGAACAAATGCTGGGGCTATAGAAGGTCTCCAGAAAACAGGAGCTGCTATCCACGGTCACTTTTGTTGTACAGCACTGGCTTTCCTGCTGGATTTGAAGATGTCTGTCGTTAAAGGTGACTGCCGTGTGTGGAAGTGTGTATCTCTCTGATAGAAGTGAGAAAGCACAGCTCAAGTCCAATTTATGTAAGCTCCAGCTGAGGATTGTATCTAGTGTGACAATAGGTGGAAAATATCAGCCCAGTGAAAGTAGACATTGGAGATATTTACTAGATAGTGAATGGAAATAATTACTTTCACAGAGACAGCTCTTCAGCTGTTAAAGGGAAGGCACCAATGCAGTCGTTCCTGGAGTGCATCTCAACATGCTTTCTGCCCTTTGGGGTGGAATACCTACATTTAAGGGCTGGTCCAAACCCTCCTGAAGCTCTTGGGAAGCTTCCCACTGATTTAAAATTATAGGCAGTAAGTCTGACCCTTTTTCAGCTTTTAATAATAATTCCTACACTCAAGTAAAAACAAAAACCTTGTTCCAAATATTTAGATTGCTAAAGAAAGGCATGTAGTACAATTTTCCACAATATTTTATACAGACACAGGTCAGCATGGAGGAAAATGTTCATGCCTGTTTTCCCATAGGGTAACAGTTAAGAAATATTTTCAGGAGAAAGGGGGAAAGATGATGTTGTTTTTTTTTTTTAATTGGAATAAAAAAGAAAGAGGCATTAAAATTTCTCACCTTTGGGAATCCTGTGTGCAGGGGAATATCAATAGGCAGGAGCGGGCATTCCACCCTTGTGTTGTTTGAGGATTGGGACTACATTGGTGAAGTGGACTGTATGACTGAAGGTCTGCTTGCAAAGGTTTAGTTGGATTGGGCCCAACAGCTCTTCTAACTCGACGACTTCTTTGTTGGTTGGTGGTGATGGGGAGCAGTGAGCTCAACCTGAAATAGCAAAGGCAGCTTCCTGACCTCTGCTGCACCCCTGGAGATACGTGAACACTCTGGGGAATACTGGCCTGATTGCTGCTGCTGAAATTGGAGTCCTAAGGAAGTCAGAATTGCACTCATTTGTATTATGTCACACTGATATGGAGAAGCGTTAAAATAAGTGACTTCTAAAGTGTTTGCTGATGGTGCTGCTGGTTTAAGCATGATTATAGCCCATTAAGCACCCCATGTATGACTAACTTTGGCCATTTTGCAGTTACATCCTCAGCTTTAAATGCTTGTGCCCTGCACCCGTTTGTTATAGGCAGTAATTTTGTAACGTGTTTGCAGAGACTTTTTACGGAGTGGCTGTGGGACCAGGCTTGGGATTCTCTTGGCAGATCCCCTTCTGTCTTTTAAGTGAGTGTAGATGTTCATCACCTCGGTGTGAACAACCGATAGTGTCGCAAGTGACAGATGACCGGGAAATCGGGGAGCTAGCCCGTGGCAGAGGTAGCAAGAGCAATTTCAGGCTTTTTAGTGTCAGAAACCACAGCTGGAGCAGCATTTCTGATGTATCTATCAGACTAAAATGGAAGGAGGCGGGACGCCGGCGGTGCGTGCGATAGGAGAGCAGCTACCATCCCTGACTTCCAGCTCCCACCTAGTTAACTCCTTGTGTTAAAGCACCGCGCTGCTGCTGATCACACGGGTTAAAAATCAGGCCAGGCCGGCAAGGAGGGAGCCAGGGGCCGCTCGTCCCCCCGCTGCCGCCGCCGTGACATTTCCTCCCGTCCCAAAGTTCACGGGAAGCCTGGCGAGGCGCCCGCCTGGGGAGTACCGCAGGCAGGTCCTGCCTCGCCGGAGGGGCGGCCGGTGCCTTCTCCTCCCTCCCGCCTCTCTCCTCGCTCGTTTCCAGAGGCGAGACCCGGGTCTCCGCAGGTACCGCACTGCCTCCCCCCCGCCTCCCGCCTCCATCTTTTTCCCCGCGCCCCTGCAGCATCTGCCCGCTGCCCGGCCGGGGCACGGAACTGCCCCCGCTGCCGAGGAGGGGGGGGGGGGGGCGGACGGGCGGAGGGGTTCGGGGAGGTGTGTGTGTGGGGGGGAGCCCGGCTGCCCGGCACCCCACAAAAGGCATCGCCGGGCTTGGGGTGCTCCGTGCGCTCCGAGCGCCGGAGCACGCAGGGACACATTGCCTCACGTTTACACACTGCCTCGTACGGACACACCGCCTGCACAGATACACTGCCTGCACAGACACACTGCCTGCACAGAGGCACTGCCTCGCATACACTGCCTCACACACGCTGCCTCACACTCACTGCCTCACGCTCGCACACACACACACTCCGCACACGATGTGCGATGCGCGATGCGCGCCGTGAGGCACCTCGCACGCCCCGGGGCCGTGGGGAGCCGGCTGGATCCGCGCTGCCAGCGAGCCCGCCCTGCCGCTCCCTCTCCTCCAGACCCATCCGTCAGCCTCTTCCCCTCGGTCAGCTCCTTCCTGCCTTTTCTTCCTTTCTTATTTTTTTATGGGTTTTATATATATTTTTTTTTAATTTGCTCTAACTGTATCTACCCAAGCCCTGAAAAAATGCCTGCCCGTGGAGCGAGGAGAGGGCACCGGGTCGGTAAATAAGAAGTGAGTACGAGCACAATGGCGTGCTTCCCCGCTCCCAGTCCTGCGGATGCTGCATGCGCCCCTGCGCGGGGAGGGGGGACCCCGGGATGCTCCCCGCACCGCCGCGGCGGCCCGGGCCCCTTTGTACCTCGCCCGGCTGCTTTCCCTTCCCTTCCCGGCTCCGCACCGCGCCCCGACGCGGAGCATCCCTGCCGGCCGCGGCTCCGGGCATCACCCGGCGCGGTGGAGCGGCCGCTGCTCGGGGGCGGTGGAGCGGCGGTGCCCGGTGCCCGCTCCTTTGTTCGCCGCCGGGCGGGTCGGCGCTGCTCCGGGCGGGCGGGCGGCGAGATCGGCGGCCCCGGTCGAGTGGGAAGCGGGGAGCGGCCGCGGCAGGGAAGCGTCGCGTCCCCCGGCACCGTGTGTGTCGGCTCGGAGGGGCAGACAGAGGGGAACCGGGTCCTCCGCTAAGGTGTGGGGCGCCGGGAGGGGGGGGCACCGTGCCCATCCTCTGGCTGCCCGTGGGGCAGCGGGAGGCGTGACCGTGGGTTGTGCGGGGTTCCCCATCAGCCCGGGCTGGAGGCCTGAGCCCGCGGGTGTTCAGGAGCCACGCACCGCCGCCACCCGTGCTGGGGCCGTGTCCCACTTCGCTGGCCTGAGGGAGTCTTCCCTCAATTTAGATGTGGGCTTTTCCCACCGGCAGCTGGGAGCGTAGTGGCGGCCGTTCAACATGTACTTGTGTTTCAAAGCACTTCAAATATAGCCTGTGCGGTCAGCTGCTGGGGCCATCTTCCCACAGGAGACCTTTACCTGCGCTTGATGTGGTGGGTTTGTTTTTAGTGCCCAGAGAGTTGCTGGTAGTCACATGGATTACTGAGGTACTTGACAACGCGCTCAGCTGCTCTTTTCCTAACCCGGTGGGGTTAGGAAATTATTTTATGTCAATAACATACTTTTTTAATGTATAAATGCTTAAATAAATGTATAAATGTTTGACTAAAACATTATTTTAAGTAAATAAAAATGCACACTCTAAAATATGGGTGACTTTTCCAGTAAGTACACATATGGTTTACTGTTCCGTTCTGAGAGGTGTAACTGATACGCAATTAACACTTCAAGGCTGGTATGATGGGCAATGTATTGTTTTTATGGTCGTGTCTGGGGAGTTTGGATGTGATTGTGTTCTCAGAGAGCATTTGTCTGCACGCAGGACAAAATAGAAGAGGGAAAGAAGGATTTGTATGCTTCTGCTACTTCTGTAACGCCAAAGTAGAGCACAGCTGGAAAGCTGCTTAGCAGTGCTTAAGAGAGCAGCGAGTGTAAAGAATCTCTGCAAAATACCACCTTACAGTAGTGTAATGAAATGCAAGAGTGTCGGGGAAATCTGCAGTTTGGAAATGGTTGAATATCATGAGGGAGCAGATGCATGTAGAAAACGTTGCAGATGTGTGTGTGTGCTTGTAAAATGGATCACACTAGTCAGAACAGCAGGTTTGTTGTGAGGAGCCATGCGATTTAAGGGAAAGATTCAACAGTTCAAGAATTCCAGTTAGAAGCGACCTTGGCAAGAAGTTCAGTTGCTGATACCCAAGTGGGGCTGTAAAAATTAACTTCCCTTTTCTGTTTTGCCAGTGGCGGCACCTGACTTGCTGGATCCGAAATCGGCCACTCAGAACTCCAAGCCCAGACTATCCTTTTCCACCAAGCCTACCGTGCTCTCTTCACGGGAGGAAAGTGATTCGGCCATTAATGTTATGAAATGGAAGACGGTCTCAACAATTTTCCTGGTGGTAGTGGTGTATTTAATAATTGGAGCAACAGTATTTAAAGCCCTGGAGCAGCCTTATGAGACCTCCCAGAGAACCACCATCGTGATTCAGAAGCAGACGTTTGTATCCCAGCATTCCTGCGTGAATGCAACCGAGCTTGATGAACTGATCCAGGTAATCCCTACCGAACCCTTGTCGCCATGGCTTAGAGGAACTAATTATGTATGGCAGCACTGCTGTGGTAAAGGGGAAAAGCTTCATTAGCAAAGCTCTGGGTTGGCCGAGCGATGTGACAAGTGTTAAGGCCAGAAGTTGAGCAATAGCATTTTCATGCAAAGCCTCACGGTTGAAAGACTATTGCTATTTTTAGGTCCAGTACACTCGGTAGACAGGCTTTTCACCGAGGCCTCCCATTATGCTAATTAAATGATTATTCATCAGCGATATATATAATTAATAGTTCACAAAGGAATTGATCTATCGATTGTGCCTTGCTAGGTCTGTCAATGTTTGAAATGCCTGATTCTGAGGAAGAAAATACACCATCCGTTGCCTTAAAAGACTTCTAATTTACTGTGATTATATCAAGCTAGCTTTCCTTCCAGCTGTATGTCTCTTCTCATTGATTTTGTTTTAAGTACAGGAAAGTACCACGGCCTTGATATTTTGATCTTAGATCTCATTTTTTCTCCGCTTCTTAAAGGCGCATCCACAACTGATGGACATTGGTGTGTTCCTACTAACATGACTTTACCCTTGCAGATCACCTGCCTTGGAACCATATGAAATATTTACAAGAACTAGATCTAGAGCATTCTGAGACCCCCTCTAACTTAAATCCCATGTTCTTATGAATATCTGGTTGTACTGCAGGGGGCTGTCAAATAAATGTCAGTTCTGGGGATAAGACAATGAAACATGAGGCTGGAGTGACCAGTCAAGAGCTGGAGAGGACTGATCCTTCATGAACAACAGCCATGGGGCCATCTGGGTTTGCAGAGCTTGAGATGGGACAGGGGGGAGCTGGAGAGGGGTGGTGGGCATCCAGATCCTGGCTACTGTGGACATGGAGAGCAAAGCTTCCTGGAAGTGGCTTTTGATTGCAGATATGGCTGAGAGTTTAGAAGTTGATTTTACCTCTCTAGACCAATCTGCCTTGAGCATCAGCAGGGACACCTGAGTTTGTTCAGTTTTAAACCCAAAGCACCCGATCACTTTTATGGTGCACTACTTCTGAACTTTAAAAGCAAACTGGGGAGATACCTTGTGTTTTGTGATTTCTCCCCTGCCTTGTTGCTAAAATGCGTTCCAAAGCTGCTACCCTTTAAATCACTGGCAGGCAGCTCCTACCTCCCTGTGTCCTGACTAGGCATGCCTGAGGAGGTGGTGTTGATACTGATTTCTATACTGTGTAATAACTGTGTTTCAGTGGGTCTACCAGCAGAATGTGAGATAATCTTTCAAACACATTCTGATTAAAACAATCTCTTGTAGCTAGTATAAATATCCCCATGTGAAATTTTTAGGTCAGATTCTATACTTCTGAAGATAAAAATAGAAGTTTCAAAGCAGTATTATCTCGCATCATCTATGAGATGGTCCTTAAGGCAAAAAACTGTTGAAATTTGCTTTGGAGTGCTTAGATATTTTAGCAGTTATGATTCCCTACCCAGAAGCACAGACTGGTAATAAAACCCCTCACTTTATCAGCATTCAGTGCCCATTTGATGTTCTGTATAAACTAAATGACAGTTTCAGTACAACCATCAGAGCACAGGTACCTGTATCAGCATTACCTCTCATCTTCACTAGCGATCTTGGTATGACCAGAAGGGCACAGGCTTGTGAAGCAGAGTGGGGGGGGGTGATGCAGCCTCCCACAGCACATGGATGTGAGAGAGCTGTGGGAAGAGTTTGCTCCGCTTGTTGTTGGGTTAAATGAAAAACTTCATTTCCTCTTGTTCCCATCTGCTCCTCTGTGAAGATGAGCACCACTACTCTCCTTTTATGGGAGGAGAGCTGAGGCATAGAGAGTTCATTTGGGTGCCTTCCTTCATGCAGGAAAAGTGATAACGCATTACATCAAGTTGTTTAAGGGTTGAGAATGAAGTGACTCGCCTAAAGTAAAATCAGAAAGCAGTGGTAAAAGAGAGTCTCAAATCCATTTTTCCAAGTCTAGGCTGCTGTCTTCACCATGAGGCTATATTTCTTCCCTACTTACTTTGTCACAGAAGCTAAATTACTGGAATACATTTTGTCGCCCTGGGTTTATGTCTGAATGCCGTTACAAGATAATGCAGTGTTTCTGCAGTTTTTGTTGGATGTCTCGACAAATAAAAATAAACAGTGCGTGTGAGGAAAAAGTAAATGATATTTAAGAATTCACTGAAAGCTATAAAACTGAAAATTAATATGTACTAGTGTAGTGGGAAGCTGGAATGATTAGTGTGTGCAAGGAAAATTACAGAGCTTACAGACAGTAATGTCTTCTTTAATCAAGAATTTACCTTGAGTCAAGCTATAATAAAATCCATTATATACTTTTCCTTTTGAATTTAATGTTCTGGGAAGCCAGAAACTGGTTTGGCTCTGGTTTGGGCTAGTCATTGCACAAAGTACTTATCATGCTAGGCTTTTTCAATCTTCCCAACTTCTGATAGGCCATTTCATCCTTACTCTGACTATCCCAAGGTTGCTAACCAACAAGACAATATGTGGTGGCTTAGTCAATGTGCAGCTTAGGGAGACTAGTTTGAGAGCACAAATTCAGCTAAAAAAGGTTGTCCAAGAGGAATGAAAGTCCAGTTCACTACCACCCAGGGGCCATCCAGTTTCCAGCACCGTTGTTAAAATCTCCCCTTTGCCACAGAGATGATTACAACACGGAGTTGTGTGTATCTATAAACGCACAAAGGATAGGGAATTTTCCCTTCCTGCCTTTTCTATCCTTATTTTATCTCACTAATCACCAAAAGCCTTCCTGGCACAAGGATATATATGCCGTTGCCAACTTTTCGGCACACATGGCTTTATTCCCTGGGTTTTGAATTCCTGAAGTTAGGTATTTTCACACCGACTGTGTAGCTCCTCTGGGTGTACTCAGTGAAAGTTATACTCTTACAGACTTTATATGCTTGGTATCCATGTGAAACATGGGGCTATGGAGAGCTGCTATGCAGCATAGCAAATGTGCAAAGTTAATGAGTTCTCTGATGATGACAGCCTCAGCTGCCTCAGAAAAATGACCTGAGTTTTGCTCATCAGTTTTCAGCCCAGTCCAGCAGCATTGTTTGTGCATTGACAAAGAGATGGTCTTCACGACCTTCTCCATCTCTGACTTTCATGGCCCAGTGTTGCAAATCAATTTCAGCCTAAACCACTTCAGTTACTTGTTGCCTCACTGCAATAAAATACACCTGCAATGGGCAACATCAGTGTATGACCCCGAGACCTGCTTCCAGCTACATCATTCTTTCCATGTCTCTTGAGCACTTCTATTTAGTACCATACTTAAAATGTGCAAAAGTCACACAGAGAATATCTGTACGTCCAAGAGGCCATTTTTTTCCCAGGCAATTTCAACTCCTTTTGCTTGTAGCCTGAAGCCAGTATCAACAATATTAAGTGAGTCACTGCATGCTGTACACAACAGTGCAGAGGTGGGCAGGGCACAGCAATCAGTGGTAGTACATCGAAATCTACAACTAGAGAAATGTCCTAGGAGGGAAGCTTGTGAACGTGCAAACATTACTTTGGTAAGTGTAATGAGACCCACAAGCTGTGCATGGTCTGATGTTAAACATCATATTTTAGTTTCAGTTGGAAGGTCTTGAAAGGATCTCAGTTATTAACAGATGAGAAAACGTGGATTTGCTGAAGGTTACATATAATATCCAATACGTTGTAAAGCTGTAGAAAGGGGTATGCCCATATACTTTGCTACTATTCCTTCTTTTGAAAGAGGAAGATCTCTTTACAATTAATCATGGATGGTGTTTTGTTTTCTCTATCCATGCCTGCTCTCAACTTGCCCCTGCCAGGTGGCAGAATGAAAGACTCAATGTAGTTCAGAGTGTGTGGATTTTATGTATATGTGATAAAGTGCATAAACCTGATCTTCATTTACACGAAGGATATTTTACATCTTGCATGTTACAGGTTTTTTCCCACTGCTGAGGTTTGTATCTGCAGAAGCTAACAGGAACCTGCGAGTAATCCAGCTGTCCACATGCAAATGATAATAAGCATTAAAGAATTCAAAAATTCCCTAATTAGGGAACGTGTATCAAATTATTTCAATCCAGTTCTAGCTCTCTTTTAGTATGTTGACTTCCCTATAGCAAGCTTGCTGCTTAACCATTGGAAATGTTGGAGGCAGTTTCCAAACTCAGATGCACAAAGTGTATTGCCAAGTACCCAGAAAAATCTGCTCTGTTTATGGGATCCTTATGCATTTATGGAATGCTCCATCCCTGGCGGTGTTCAAGGCCAGGTTGGACAAAGCATTGGGTGACATGGTTTAGTGTGAGTTGTCCCTGCTCATGGCAGGGGGGTTGGAACTGGATGATGTTAAGGTCCTTTCCAACCCTAACTATTCTAGGATTCTATGATTCTATTATGCATTTATGTGTAAGAGACCTTGGGTTACAGTGCTGATGTTCAGGTTGCACGCCTGTCCTCCTGCACACATGAAATCCACGCATGTACCTTCATGTCATCTTCTGGGGTTGTTTGTCTCTGGGAATGGGTGAGACTAACTGAATGTAATACCCAGCAGCTTTGTAGAGTTGTCCTTGTTGCTGCTTCATGCACTTCATTCTCTCTATAGGGGATTCTATAGAGGGAGTGGGTGTATGAGATAACAATGAACCTGCTTTCTCCCTACCCAGAACTCATGTTGTTCCTAGGAGGTAGGGCTGTGTTCAGCATTGTGCATTGTGGGATGTCTTGGCAATGAGAGACAAGTATTTGTCCTCCTGCCAAAGAGAAAGCTGATTAAAACAAAGATAAGAGTTTTTTGTGTAAATATCACCAATTACATATGGCTCAGCAGTTATTTGTTTTAAAGTTGACCTTTATAAACTGCAATGGAAAAAAAAAATCCTTTTAATCCCCAAGCATCAAGTTGTTTAATGTATTATTTTTGCATATAAAATTTGGAAATAAGAGACATTTCAGATCTGTTCTTTTAAATATCTAGAGTGTCCAAATAAGCTGGTGTGAATTATTTTAGTTATCTTGGTGAGCTAATTCTGAAACTTCAATGAGTTTTCAGGTAAAGAGGCACTGGAACCGAAGTTAAGAACAGAAAACACCTCATTTCTGGTTCCTTCAGTGGAAATATCCTTCAAATGCTGAAAGCCCTAACCAGTGGAAATAATAATATCACCCTAAACAGTATTTTAATGTGTTCCAAGTGCTGTTTGTGATCAGTTTTGTCTTTTAAAGCCTTCGTTTTGAAATCTGAGCAAGTTTCAGGGTGCTGCCCCAAGCTGTCTCAGCACTGAGGGGCTCCTGTAGAGTTTTAAGTCCAGCCCCTTTTTAAGGGATGCGGCATCTTCTGACAACTGAATGGCCACAAAAATGTGCTTGCCTTTAAAACAAGCAAGCAAACAAAGATTGAATGAACTGCCAGGGTTAGCTGAACTGACCTTGATCCCACAAGTTGATCTCCTTGAGTTCAGTGTGAGCTTGCGGTTAGCACGAGGAGAAGAGCTCCCCATGCTGGGGCCCACTGTCATGTCCCGTGCCTGTTTTCATCTTACGTTTGCATCATCTGCATTCTCCCTTTTCTTTCCATTAATCTCTTAGACTGTGAATGAGACCAAAATGTGTTTTCTTTTTATCTCCCTTGAGGAAAAATGTGGGGTTTTTTTCCTTTATCTCTCTTGGGGGAAGCCTGACACAGTTGTGAATGACATGGGAGCAGTGTATCTTTCATCAAACCGGCATCACCGGAATGTCGTTGTGATTTCTTATGGGATTAATTTAATGTAAAACTTTTTTACTTTAAAATACGTGTTTTCTGTAGCTTCATTTTTATAGTTCCAGGTAACAAGTTACATTAAGTTGCACTTCCATCAGGAGCTTACTTTGTGTCTTCTCATGGTGTTTTTACAACTTGCACTGTAGCCCCAAGAAACTAATTTTGCGCATCCTCAGGAATATGCTTTTTATTTCAGCCAAATAAGCTCCTTGAGCTTAAGTGTCCTCTAAGCAGGAACTTTGTGAGGGAGTTGGAACGGACCAGTTTAAACTCTAAATAGCTTCTTAGCTTCTCCCTTTTGCAGTTTCTTCCAGCCTCTCCCAAAGGAAGCAAGAAGCATCCCAAATCTGGCTCCTGACCTGCAAGCAGCAGGTGTTTATGCTTAAAGCCTTGAAAAGATTGATAGACCAGCATAAATGGATGCTGCAGCCTATTTTATTTATTTATCTGGGGATTCCAAATACCATTCCATCATTTTTCCTTAGGTACCTTCTGCATTTCAGATGTGAAGCTTATGACAAACTGCAAATACCAGTAGCAGAGCTGCCCACTGGTGTATTCAAAGCAACATGAAATGAATGACCTTTAAAGCAGTTAGAACATGAAGCACAGGAACTGTGGTTTGTGCTGTTACCCTATGCATGTGTCTGTCCTCAGTAAAGTGTCTGCCTGTCGAAGTACTTGAGCTCATGTGTGCTTAACTTTAAGTGTATAGGGTTCCTAACTGGTGCAGTAAGAGCCTGTTTCTCTCTTCCTCTCCCTGAGTCTGTAAGTCTAGTGTTCCTTTCTGCTTCACTCTTGTGTAAAATAAATGTTCAGATGCTATTGTCTCTTTCTACAGTAACCCCCCCCCCCCCAAGTTCTATGTATCCCTGGATCAGAGGGATATTTAATACTATAAATAAATATAAACATTAATATAAATATTACTATAAATGTTATTATAAATACTTATAGGTCTCACATAACCTTACCCACACCAAATACCCACATGCTGTGGTCAAGTCTGGCTGTGCTGCAGAAGCCTTTGGGTTATGTGCACTCCTTGCTTAGGGTTGTTCCAGTCCTACCGTCTTCTTACAGGGAGATCCCCTCTTCTGGCTCTGCACTTATCTCCTGGAAGGAGGGAATTTCTGTTGCCTGGGAGCATTCCCTCCAGTGACAGGACAGCTCCCCTCTTCACTTTCCTGTGGTTCTTTTCTATGTGACTAAACCAAAAGGGATTCATTTAGGCACAGTCTTTATCCTTCACAAGCTCAAGGGCAATGCAGACTTTGGGAAGAATACTAAATCAATTCTAACTGCCCTTGTCACTCCTTTGTCCAGACAGGTTGGTTTCTAACTTTTGGGGATGCTTCTGGTGTTGGGGCTCTTAAATGATACATGCACTTCAGATGAAAAGTTTTACAGGACCTAGAACCTAGCTAGCTTGAATGCATCTGAATGACAGCTTTTGTCTTAAAAAGGGTGGCAGATATGACTCATGAGTCAGTCAGTTTTGCTGAGCAGCTGTCTGCATAATTCTTCCAGTCTTTAATCTCAAGAAGCAAAGAAAAGCCCTCTTCCCTGAATGTGCATGTATACATACATATATATGTATGCACATGCAAAAAACTAATATATATAGAGACTTTTTAATGCGTAGCTAGAAATAGAAATGTGTTTCAATATGTTTCAACATATTTTTAGTTCAAGTGGATTGTGAACATAGGGTGAAAAGAGTTACTGAATTCGTCAATGTGTTGGGTGCTAGTCGCCAGTGCAGATTACAGTCATGTTATGCAAACTAGAAATCAAAACACAGAGTCACAGAATTATAATGCAAACATCACTGCAAGCTCTTCCCACAGCAAGGCTTGAAACCATGTGCTTTTGGAGGCTGTCGAGTTGTCTGCTAAGTGTTAAAGGCATCCTAGTTTGCCTCTGAACAAAGAACTAGGATTTCCATTCTTTGTAGGCCAAAGCTGGAATGAAACACAGGTCTCATGCGGTAGCCAGGCCATATGAGAGGTATCTATACTGGAAAGTGAGAGGGTTCTCTTTTTAAATGGACAGTGAAGAAGGATATCCAGGCTGAGAAATGAGTTTCCAGAAACGTTGAGGCATATCTGACTTTTTGACATCGCTTGTTAAATGATTGCCAGGCAGCACAAGCTAACTCCTGACAAGGTGGGTAATGAAAGACTGCACACTCTGTTTTTTATCAGAAGCATTATTTAAGATGCTTCTATTTTTATCTTTGGATAGAAAAGCTGAGAGTAATGAAGTGTTGTTTTACATCATCTCATAAAAGCCAAGGGACTGGAAGATGGTACAAAAGCATGTATTCAGAGCCTGGTGTGAAACAAGGAGATGAGCATCAGGGTGACTGCTTTGACATATACTTGTTTCTGCCTGACCTCTGTATGAGACAGCAGTTGACTACCAGAGGCTAGCCCTCTCAGTTTGTAACCTCTCCATATATTTCCCCTTGCTTAGTGGATGTAGCTCTATGGCTTTTGTCAAGTTCTCTCCATTGACTCCTTGCAGGATCAGAGGACCAGAGGCTGCAATCTCTGACCAAGGAGGATTGTCATCTGTTTTCACAAAATGACTGTGCTGAGTGGCTGGTTTGTAGCTCATTTTAACATAAAAAAAAAAGCCACAAAATTCCATGTCTTCATCTGCAAGGGTAGCTTGGTGTGGCCTCAATGGACAGACATCTATGTGAATGCAGGGATGTGATAACACAAAACTGTGCAATGCACCTGATCTTGTTGAAGATCCCTGATCATTGCAAGAGGGTTGGACTAGATGACCTTTGAAGGTCCCTTCCAACCCAAACGATTCTCTCTGTGTGATTTGCCATAAGGGATTCTAAATTATATAGGAAATGAAAACCTGACATTCCATTCAAATGAGATTTTCTATTTTCATTGTCCTTTTCCCAGTGTTCTGGTTTCAAGCAAAAGAACTACAGTGTAAACACAATGCTTATGTGGTTTTGGAGCTCAGGTCCTGTTTTGGAAAGCAAGGCAGGTCATGACTGGCCTATCCACTCTGGGCTCAAACGTCCCTGCTCTTTGATGCTCTACTAAAGCTAATTCCTGAATATGGATATAAAACTGTGTAGTCTGGATGTAGTAGAAGTGAGGACTTGTACTCAGACACAGACACAACTCATGCCTATCCTAAGATATAGTACAGAGCTAACCTAAAAATCCATGTAACTTAAAAAATGGGACTGAACTTCAAAAATATTTAAATATTTGAACATTTTATCTCAGTTCTTTTCACTATCAAAAAAAAAACTCCAAATTTTCACCATTCTAAAGACAATTATAGAAGAAAAACATTACTTTTACTGTAACCGTATATTATTATGCTTAAAACCATTGCACATAGAGACCTTGATTGTGTGCCATGTGCTGGGTGACCCCTCCTCTGCTCAGTCCTCAGCCTTCTTGTATGAAAAAACTAGTAGACAAAGGCTCTGGAAGGGGGTAAGGCAAGTGGAATAATCTATGTAGTTTAAGAACTGAAACCATCCACATCCCTATTCTAATGCTGACTGGTTCTGCAGTGCTGAAGTGAAACTGATTTTTAAGTCAGAATTTAGTTTGTGTATGGAATAAAAAGAAAAACAAGAAATATTGCCACTAGGGCAGTCAGTTAACATTAATACTGTAAAGTAATTCTCTAAAAGTCAAGAAATTCCCATGTTGAGATCACACAAAGTGTTTACAGGATGCAACATGTGATAAAAGTAGAGATTGTACAGTGCTTTCATGATTCTAATTGTTTCAAGGCTCAAAATGCACAGTTACTATAGCTGTTGTATGAGTTAGCATAAGCTGAAGGGCTGATGTGAAGTTATGAAGTTCTGAAGGAAGGAAAGAGCAGCATCCAAACTGGTGACAAATGAAGTGGTTGTGTTTGCTCTAGTAGTAAAGCATCAGTTAAGTAGAAAGGCTGAAGACCAAGAATGAAGTGGTAGGGAATATTGAATCCAACAGCACTGACAATGACTGCTGTGCTATTTGAACACTGAGATCCTGGCTTTTAGTAAAGTTAGTGGAAACCAGCTGCATGAGCCTGGGGGTTTATTCTGTACTAAGGAAATATTAATATCCAGTATTCCAGATAAGTTTGTGCAGTGGATGTAGTCAGAAAGAAGATGCTACCCTGAAATCAGAGCCCTGAAATGTACACATTTTAGAAGTTATGTCATATATTATTTTCTTTTTAAATGATGCTAAGGAATAGTCTTAGATGAAGATCTGCTCATAGGCACTGACCAAACTAAGAAGAAAAGATTGTCCTGTGATCCAAAGAACTGAATATGCAATTACCTCTTCCAAAAACCCTGTAGGCAACATTTAAAGATGTTATGAGATAGTAGCATTGATCTCAGGAAACCAGCAACCTTACCTAACTGTCATCCTTCTTAGTAAGGGACTAAGTACAGAAGACTCTAAAGGAATGTAATGCAGCAGCTTTGATAGTACTTAAGGCTATACCTCTTCCCAAACATGGTAACAACACACACCATAATAATGTGCGTTCGGAAACTTCCTAACCTGCTGATGAAGAAGGCATCATCTGGCCCTTTATGACTAAAACTACGTTTGAAACGATAAGGTGAAACAGTCAAAGATACAAAGAAAGTCAATGAAAAATACTGGCAATAAAAAACTACTTATATACATATTCAACAGATCTATTTAAATAGGTAAATATATTATTTAATAAGAAAGAGTCTTTAATTCAGAAGAAAGAGGCAGCTGATGGGTGTATAAGAGCATTAATTTCTTGAAGGAGACAAATAAGAAATTGCTATTCAAGTGTTTCTCATAACATGAGAACTCACAAAATTACTTTGAAACACACAAAAATCTCAAAAGGGAAATGCTTTTTAAATGATCCACAAGTAAATTGCAGAACCTGCTGCTACAGAATGGCTTGGCTCCCAAAATACAAGTGAGCTCCAGAAGCAGTTAGATAAATTCATGGTAAAATGATCCACCCAAAGCAATCTGAACACCATGATGCAGATGCAGCCTCCCACTCAGAAAGTCCCTAAAGCTGTGCTTAGTCAGAAGTTAGGATGTATGAAGAGAAAACATCCCTTGCCTACTTGCCTGATTCTTTTCCTAATTAGCTGTTGGCTAAAATCAGAGACATGACAACAGCAGCTAATTGTCTTTTATAGCCATCTGTTGTGTTTCGTTCAGGCTGACCCAGCAGAGCAGTTTGGGATTAAGTTGTACCTTTTTATTTTCCCTGGAAGGCTGTAGGTACAGTGCACTGCAGTTAGGAAATGCAGAGCTCTGATGGATCTTTGAGCAGTTTAGCTAGGCACCCCTTTCAAATAAAAGATGCTGAGGTAGTATGGCTTCCAAAATGTGTAGTGATGATATAAAGCTCTGAAAACATTTTGCATATGGACCTGTATAAATCTTGGTCTTTCTAGGCTGCCTAAACACATACATTGCTCTGGGTACTGCATTTGTCTGCTACAATAAACTGTAATAAAACATGAAGAGTCTCATAAAATTATATCGATCCAGTGCTTCACCATATGATGTCCTCACTGGAAAGGACTATTTGCAGGTGCAAGGACTTATGATGAAAGTTCTTAGTTCACTGAAACGAAACAGTACTCAAAATGAAGTCAGCAGGCTTTATACTGTAGCTTTAAACTAGGGTTTGAAAGTCAAAGGAATATCTGAATTGTGTAAATTATACAAACAATACAAGGGATGGTTTTCATACGCTGCTTGGTCTGATGTGTCCCATCCTAGGCTAAGGTAAATACCTGTCAGTATGAGGGCTTCTGTACTTACTGTTGCCAGGTTATGCATGATGTACATAGAAGAAACTTTGTTCTTACAACCCAAAGGAAAATGAAACTCTTCCCCTTCCCTGTCTGCATCCTTTCTCCTTCCTCAGTGGGGTTGAAAATTCCACATCTTTGATGTTTGCCTTTGTGGTATTAAAAAAAAAAAAAGTTAAGATGGAAACAGTTGAAGGTATAGGAAGATAAAACGCAGGAAGATAAAACATAGGAAGATAAAACAGTGTAAAGTCTATGTAGAGATCCCCCAGCTGGCTTTCTGCTGACAGCCCTGGATGTTGAAAATGACCTAGGTGGCTGTGGGGATGCAGCTGTGGACTTCAAACTGGCTACTTTGTGCATCTGAGCTTGGAAAACGGCAAACTGGAAATGGTGGATTTAAGTGGAGGTCCCATCACGAAACACCAATGACCTGGTTAATCCAGCATTGGCATTTTGTCGTTTCTGTCCCGATCGACTGACTTCCATGGGCACTGTTTAGAAACCAAAACATTTTCATTTGCAAATCACCAGTGTTTTTGGGGATTGGAAAAAATATCGCTACTGTGCGACACTGTTCTGCAACTGACTGCCCACACGGAAAACCATCCTAGCCTGCTCTTTTGCTGAATAGCTTTATGTGCATAATCAGTGTTGGACAACTCCCCAAGCTGAAACTGTCAGTTAAAACATTCATTTTAGTTTTGCAGCATTGCCCTGTTGTTCTTTGGTTAGACATCAATATTATAATAAGGATCATGATTCTGAAATATGAGTTTCAGAATTAAATGATAACCTATATTCCTTAAAATATTCCAAGTTAAACAGCGCACATCAAGAAAAGAGTATTTTTAAACTCAAACACTGGTGTCTCTCTGCAATAGATACAAAACTAACCAGGAATACTTTATGTGATAAGAATGAAATAGGAAATTATTCATATTCCTTGAGACTGAAAATGTCACTAGTGTCAAGTTTGTGCATTGTAGCTGCTAGAACTGAGTTTTTCAAGAGCAGCATTTCTGAACTAAACAGTTGTATAAACTTCGAGGTGCGTGTTTGATATTTGACCCTGATTTTTTTTTCTTAATATAGTGAAATTTCTAGAACTGTAATTATTAATCTTCAGTTATTGAATTATCTGTTCTACAGAAGTGTTTTAATTCATTTGAGTTCTTTTGATCCAAAGCAATGAATGGGCATTTTTTCATGGTGTTTTAAAATGAGTGTTTTACAGAGTGTATTTCCTTGCCTAACTCAATAGAATGAATGTTTTGGGAAGCTCACATTGTAAATCTTTATATAATGCATATTTTTCTTCACCAGATGGTTGCAACAGTAAAACTAATTGTGTTTGCCATCTACCTAAGGTGATGCGTATTGCATTCTCCTTCATGGTCTGGAATTTACAGCTCTGCTGCATGCTGAAGTGCTTGGGGATGTCTGCTGAAGATTAAATTTTAGCCTGACTCAATGATAAAACTCGAGCAGGACAACGCTGATCCTTTTTCTGGTTTATTGCTTGGATACAATGGTTGATTTAATCAATTTACTGTGTAATGTATATTGATATCATTGTTTCATGAATATTGACACAAATCTCTTTCAACTTGCAGCAAGTAGTGGCAGCAATAAATGCAGGAATCATACCTTTAGGAAACACATCTACTCAAATCAGTCACTGGGACTTGGGAAGTTCCTTCTTCTTTGCTGGCACTGTTATTACCACCATAGGTAGGACACAGCTTATTATCTTTTTACAGTAAATGAGCTGAAACCCTTTTGCTTTCCAGTGTGTGCATATATTTGTTAATTGTAAATCGTTCAAATCTTCTGGTTTAAAGTAGAGAGTTACTTTTCTAGCTGCAGGGGCAGAAGATAGCTGTTGGTAAGGAGCCCTACCCGAGTATTGTGCTTTTCTCTAGAAGAAAAACGCTGTATATTTCTGCAAGGGGACTAAAAGAGGTTGTGGAAATGTTTTCTGGGGGGGAATTTGGTCAGCTGTGTAGTCACAAGTGTTAAATAGGGCATGCTTTAAAGCACGTGTGCACTAAACCTTCACTGAGCTGTAGGGAATGACAACTGTGTATAAGCCTATTCTATATTGTTGTTTTCTCTGAATTCTGAAAGAGATGAGGAAATGGTAAAGATTCGGTTCAGTTTAATTTAATCACTTATGATTGTATTGATGGGCAAATTTACATTCTAAGGCTCACTTTGAGGCTTGCGTTGCCTTCAGTGAGGTCCAAAGCTGTCAGGTGATTTCTCTATGCTCACAAGCCTGGGGAGTTTTAAGATCCCTTTTGCATTTAAGAGCCTCTGTCCCTCAGAGCAGGTATGGATAGGAGCAGTGTTTGATCTATCTTCACTGACTATAATATAGCGGACGTGATACACCGTTCAAAGGTGTGCTCACAGATCACAGAAGGGGCAGCCACAAAGGTGGATGGAAATTTGAAGAAGAAATCAAAGGAGAACAATTTAAAACCTCCATTATGAGAGTAATGTATAAAGAATTGTAGCATTCCTACAAGAATTGCCTCTATATATGCATATTGTGATGGAAGAGGATGCTTTCTAAGTGTGGTATATATCTGTGCTCTTTCTTTTTGCAGAAGTGTGTCTATATGTCTTGTGTTTGAGTAGATGCGTGTCTATATGTATGTGTAAGTACTGTCTATGTGTAACGTTTTTCCATATCTAGAGCAACTGAAACACAGTGAAAACAGAGTGAAACTCTTACTTCCTTGAGGTTAGTAACTGATTTTATAGTAGTAGGTGCACAAGGTAGTAAAAACCCCAAGTACTGAAATGTGTAATTTTAGCAGATTATAGCAAAAAACGCAAGAACCTTGAAAGGATATCTTTATGGTTAGTCTTATATTATCCTCTTCTGGCAGCATGAAGCTTTATGTTGTAAGTATCCATGGTCCTGTAGAAAGTGTGTAGTATTTGCTTCAGTTCCCACTAAAAGTTGATGGATCAAAAGTGTTCAAGGAATTTAAGTGATTGAAAAATTATTTGCAAGCAGTGGAACATTTTGTTTCACCATCTTATTTCCAAGTAGAACTAGGGCGTTTCTAAATCCAGATGTTTCCTGATTTATTGACCTGAGTCCAGCAAAACATACGTGAGTCCTGCTTAGAGGGGAGAGGGGGATTTGCAGAGGCATCCAGGCCTCTGATCCACTGCCCCTAAGAGGCAAGACAACCCAATAGGAAATACATTGGAATGTGAGTATTTCAGGTCATTTCTGCAAACCAGCGCAGTCAGAATCAGGTAACATTAGGCAACTGTGCATATTTATTTCAGGATTTGTGATAGAAACCTGAGAAAACGTGTGTGGGGAAAGCCTTCCATAAAAAATGTTGGCTTTGGAGTAACTGGTTTTCATCAGAGACCCTTTTTGACAGGAAGCTCCCAGTTAGTTGCAGGTTTGAGCTTTGGTTCTCAGGACCTGAGGAGAAAGCTGTAGTGTGGTTGGTGTTGTCTTCCTGCTGTAAGCCACCTCCCCGCTGGCTCACAGGGCTTGTGGTGTGTAAGCAGATGGAACTGTCGTGAAAAGCCCTTGGAATTGTGGTTTTCCCAGGAAAATGGTGACAAGCAAAACAATTGGGTGTCCTTTGCCCTATTCTTTATATTGTTATGTACCATCAAGTGATTTTGTGTTCAGAAAAGTATCTTCTCATGCATAATAACCTATTGAAAAAGAAGGCAATCCTTCCGATAAAGCGGCATGATTTTATCATATAACTTGATATTTTAACTTCTCAAGGGACTAAAAATGCAGTTTATGAGCAACTCCAGAGAGTTGCCATAGCTTTCAACCAAACACTACAGGTATTCTTTGTGGACAAAGACATTTATAAGTTCCTAAAACAACTTTACATAAATATTTTAATAATAATAACAATAAAAGTGATTTGAAGTGATTGAATAAATTGTGTAAATATTACATCCTTTAGACAGCATAGCTTCAGAAGGATTTGGATAGAAGGAAAAAGGATCACTACCATTTAGAGAAAACGATAGCTTTCCAGTGTTGCAGCAGATTTCGTAGCTTCTCAAACCTCTTATTACTATAATTTTACCTTATTGTTTAGCCCACACTCTCTCTGGTAATATCCTAGAATCTAAGAAATTCAAAGGGCAGCCAACAGTTTTTTTTATGGATAGTATTTCCCAAACCCTTCTTTAATGAAAATAAAGCCTTTCTTTATTGACAGTTACACTTACATCCCCCAAACATTTGGTTCCTGGGAAGAGGGGATAATAAATAAAGCCTTTAGGCTTTGCCTAAGCAATAAGTTATTGGTTTATATTTAATGCTATTGTATCACAGTAGTGATGAACATTGAAGTGAAAAATATTGACTGTATTTTGGTGGCTGTTGGCAGCAGTCCCAAACTAGCTGTAATTTCTTGCTCTTCTGGGTTGCCTGTAGGCTGTGGAAAGGCTCTCTGAAGGTGATGTTTGTACCTATTGAGTTTCAAAGCCAGCTCACAAAACCAGAGGTTACACTAGAGGAAGCATGGCTTGATACTGATTTCACAGTTTTGTTATTCTCTTCATGTTATCCAATAAGCTTTACACTGCATATTAAAAATTAATAAACTCCGCTTGAATAGAATATAATCTGTTGTACTACCCCTAGATCTTTCCTAAGAAGTGGATTTAGTTGAGAGGTCAGGATCAAACAATTTCATAAGATCCTCTGTAGCTTTTTTCCCTATGTCTGAGTAGGTTGGCTTTATCCTTGCATTTGCTACTGGGCAACAGCATGAAACTTGTTTCGGGAAGGGCCCTCACTGATTATGGCTTTGGCTTGCTTAGTTAGGTGTTCTCACTTGTGGATATGTTTCTATAACAAATATGCCTTCTCTCAACAAAGAAATATGAAACTTTGTGATTACTCTGTGTGTGTGGAATGGTTTCTGACAGTCTCTAGAAGGGAAAAGGGTAATGGAGGGAAATAGGAATGCTGAAATTGGCTATGAAAAATATTGTTGCATTGTTCCCTGGGACATTGTGCATGCTGCAAAGCACAAAAGAGTCCTTTTGTCTACCTGAAAATGTCATTATCTAGTCAGTCCTGTTCTAAAACCACATGTCCAAAGAAAAGGAAAAAGAGGGCTGAGAAGAAAAGAAAGAAAATAATGGTAGCTCCATCACAAAGCTGGAGATAGTGCTGAGGAGGATGGGAAAATAATCTTTATGTCAGCTCTTTTTGAGAGCTTATTGTTGCCACTGCACATGTTTTTTTACCCTCTAGATCATATTCTTCAATAGGTAGCTTCACTCAGAAATGGGCATACCTCTTTTAGGGCCTGAGAAAATCTTAACCTGGCAGCAGATAGGAAAGGACCCCTCTCTTACTGCAAGCTTGGGACCTGCATCTAGAGAAATTAAAACAAAGTGGACATGCCAAGGCCTTAACCTGAGCAGTTGTTTTCCCAAAGGGCTTCTGTCTCACCACGTAAAAAATGTAATGTCAGCTGTAATACCAGAAACCATATCATAAAAACCTCTACCAGACTCCTGTGGATCTTCGTCGAAAATAGCTGCATTATTTCTGCT
Source organism: Pezoporus wallicus (assembly GCF_028554395.1). Classification (NCBI taxonomy): domain Eukaryota; kingdom Metazoa; phylum Chordata; class Aves; order Psittaciformes; family Psittacidae; genus Pezoporus; species Pezoporus wallicus. The sequence goes on along the minus strand of NW_026635616.1, from coordinate 785,852 downwards.
GTAATTCCAGCCAGTCTATAATGACTTTTTCAAGCACTGCAAGTAGACATGTAGTGGAAAGGATACTTATTCAGACTCCTGGAAGATGGAGTATCATGGATAGCAGCTGTGATCATGTCAGGAGTGCCAGCAGCCTTGCTGGTGCCTGTGGTTTGCCAGAGCTGTGTCTACACAGGGGTGAGCTCACAGAGCTCCATTAATACCTTAGCACTCAAGGATAATTTAGAGCCATACTGATGTCCAAATCCAATAGTTGATAGTAATTGCATCTACAAATGAAAAAAAAAAGGAAGAAGACATCATTTCTTTTTGTCCTTTTCCACTGTTTTTCACCAGCTCTTGGTTTTTGAACCCAAGCTTCTCATATGCACTGGAAACAACCTCTTGAGAAATTCACTGATGAATGAAGTCTTTACTTTAGCTTCATGCACCTAGCTGGGGTAATATGGTTATGTTGCTTGGGTCCAAAAGCCAAGAGTGCAGAGGAATGTGAGTATTTCTTATAGAAACAGAATCAAATCGATTGTAAATCTTTCTGTTGTAGGAACGGTTGTGAATAACAAGCAGCCAAGATTCTAAAAAAAAGAAAAGATTTGTGTTTTTGCCTAGAAATCTGAGCTTAATTTGTCGTATTTAGAGTTGCAGTTGGTTATGTAGCTTCAAATGCGATTTCACTGTAAGGAATAGTTCTTTGGTATTCCCCCACTGCCTGCACACAAGATTTTCTTGTGAAGGCAGGGTGTTCAAAAAAGTCTTATTCCATTGCTTGTTGACTTGAAACAACAATAAAGTCCTGCTGCTAAATCTGTCCCTTCTGGCACCGTTTCACTGCATTTTTGAAATACAAAGTAGCAGAGTAATGTGTTGATAACTAAAATACACCAGATATGTTTGATGTTATAAAAAGACAAATATTATGTTACCTATTATGTCATTTAATGATAAAGGTAAAAAAAATTGCAAATGATGTTGAAAACTTCATTCCTTCAGTTTGGAAAAGGAAGAAGCATCCTTATGTTAGAACGGGTTTCTTTCTGCCTGTTTGTGCCATTGAAGCAGAGCTCCTGAGGATGAGCACAAAAATTTTACTGGAAAAGATTGCTCCAATTTGCTTATCAGAATACAAATTCTGGGATTTCTTTTTTGTGTATTTGAAAGGGAAGAGAGAAGAAGCAAGTAAAAGAGAGTGAAGTGTAAATGCTAAGGTGATTGAGAAGGGGCTTGGTGAAAAACTCCTAAAAGTAAAAAGCATAAAATACATCTGCCTGAAAAACATTCTGGTTTGGGATTTTCTCCATCATATCATTATTCAAATCTGCATTTGCGACTAGGACTTTTAAATGAGCTAGACTATACGGTAGACATTAGAGTCTATGGCTTCTGAGGACCTGTTTCTTTCAAAGCTCCTCAGCTTGAAATCTTCTTTGATTCCCTTTCCAAAGCAGCCAGTACAGTTTCATTAAGGGAAGCTCATGGATCTTACCCTCCACTAATACTCTGGATGCATGTGTCCAGATTTCATATAGTTCCTAGCAAGAGTGTGGGTGAGGCAAAGCTGAGTGTAGCCGGTTGATAAGACGAGCTGCAGAGCAATGCAGAAAACAGTGGCTAAGTTTTATGGTCTGTGAAGAGATGATAGTGAGAGACATGCTAAAGAGGTCACTGCGGAATGAGGTGGAAATGCTCCTTCAATCTCTTACTCTGCAGAGGACTCCACCAAAACCTCCTACTTCCTTATCATGAGCTCCTGTTGACTCTCAAAGTATGTTAAACATGCACATCCCATCTGATTAAATGTCAATAGAAAGAACTCCTTTGTTTAAAAACCAAACCTCCTGAGGTCTCTTCAGAATTCAGTCTTTCCTCTAGGTCAGCATTGCCCTTACCTTCCCATTCCCATGCTGCTGTTCTTAATAGATGTTAGAGCTACAACAGCACTGTGGTCTCTATTTGTTCCATTCTGATTTATCTCCTTTGCTTCTCTTTTGTTGCTCCTGTGAAGAATTGTCTGAATCAGAGCCGGTTACTGGCTGTTGACAAGTAGTGGTTCAGCCACGCGCTGGAGAGACCTGTTAGGACTTTTGCAATGAAATTCTCCAAATCATAGAATCATAGAATAGTTAGGGTTGGAAAGGACCTTAAAATCATCTAGTTCCAATCCCCCTGCCATGGGCAGGAACACCTCACACTAAACCATGTCACCCAAGGCCTCATCCAACCTGGTCTTGAACACTGCCAGGGATGGAGCATTCACAACCTCCCTGGGCAACCCATTCCAGTGCCTCACCGCCCTAACAGGAAATAATTTCCTCCTTATATCCAATCTAAACTTCCCCTGTTTAAGTTTTAACCCCCTTGTCCTATCAGTACAGTCCCTAATGAAGAGTCCCTCCCCAGCATCCCTATAGCCCCCCTAAATAGTTCATCTGAACTGAGCATATTCTCTCCCAGGACATTAGCTACTAAACAAGATGTTGGCTGTAACTATTTCCCCCAGGAATAGTGAGGGGAGAGTGTACTACCACTATGCCCTTCATTTTCTCCTGCATTTGTTCAGGCAGCAAGAAAGCAGGCTTCTTTGACTGAAACGCTGAGGAAATAGCACTTGGACTGCACAAGGTTCAGAAGTAATAGTTAGGATAAGACTGCCAGGATCTAAAAACCTGGACCAGTGGTGGAAGAATGACCATGGTGAAGATCTGAAATGAAAGTCTATTAGATGATAGAGCTCAGTTAGAGACATTAAGGGATTGTATATCAGAAAAATTGAATTTAATTGAATGAGCAAATCAGAGACTAGAAATCTAGTCTCACTGACCAAAATGACTGAGGTTAGGAGAACACCACTTTTCTTCCTGCATATGCCAGAATACTCAACAATGGTAAGGGTGGCTCTGAAATTGAAGAAGTGCAAATTTATAGGATGACACATAAATTTGTGTCATTTAATTAGACCATTATACTGGTTTTTATACCAGCCCCATTTTGATACACAAGTATCCAATGTGCATGTATATGGTAAATTGCAAGCACTTGCATGTTCTGTGGGCCATATTCACAACAGAAAGGATCCAATACTTCTGGTGATGCTGTTACTTTAAATTACTAGCTAGATTAGAAAAGTTTGGGGTGGCGTAGCCTCTTAGTAGTGTGAATATACAAGGGAGTTTTTGTTGACCTGGTTAGCTCTGAATTCTGGACCAGAGACTTGGCAATGGATATATTGGTATAAAAGGATGCTGTCTCTTAAGGGAAAGTGTGGCATTAGTGGCATTTCACATCACTTTTCACATCTTTTTTTTGCAGTGATCTTTTTTTGGCACACTTTTAATCTGGATTCAGAGCACTGCCAACTCCTTACTTTTCTTGTAACACCGAGTTTCCAGTGAAATGTTTTTCTGACCACCTGGAATGTATTTCAACATTGATGTCATCCCATTAAAACCTGTTTTTGTCAAAAAAAACCTTTTAGATTTTATTAATAAGCTTCTTGCTAAGCAGCAGTGATGGGTTTGTATTTGGTGGGGTGTCTCTTTATTGCTGGATCTTGCGAAGTACGGAGGAAGACGTATCATTTTTGCAGTTTGATGTGCTTGCACAATCTGATGGTTTAATCTTCCTTTCCTCAAAACCAGTAGAATTTGTGTTAAAACAAATGGCCAGGTATGTAGCTTTCCACCACTCTTTTGTACCTTCTGTAATTTCCTAAACAAACTGTGCTTAGTGCAGCTCCTGCTGAGGTCTTGCTGTGGAATGAAAATGCCAATTCATCACTTGGGACACAGTCCCGAATTTACACTGCAAATGAGCATGGGAGTGTTCAGAGCTTCCTCTGTTCATGCTAGCGTGCTAATGGACCTGGATTTTGGGGTCTGTATTCAGATTTCTCATCACCAGCTGACCAGGGTAGGGTTTCTGAGCCTCTCAGTCACGTCTATTTTAACTCCCAGGTTACAAAGCCTTGTTGTTATCAATAAAGGCTGCCAGGAAGAACTGCTGAATATCGTTGCACTGTTTGCAGAATGCCAGGATGAACGCAGTGATTTCCTGCTTCCCTTTTTGTTTATTTCTGTAATTGCACCAGGAGTGGTGCAACTAACCATGGGAACCTCAAACCCTACAAGCAAACAGAGGCATGGGATTCTGGTAAACAGGAAAAAATGAATGCTTTGTGCTTCGTTTCTATCAAACAAAAGTAACAAAACTGGAGTCACTAACTGTGTAGAGTCTAGAGGTCAAAATAAAACCACCTGTATGTAGTGTATATATCCAGTCAGGATGACCTGTTGATACTTTCCCCACATTAAGCTGTTTACCTCTATGTGCTGCTCTATTCACAGCTGTTTGCACTTACTGTTTAGTTGAGCTTCTAAGCAGGACCAGCTTTTAACAGGGGAACAGCAGCTGTAATCAATGACAGCAATACCAGATTTTTAGGTCTGGGGGATCGTTTTGGCTAGCAATATAAAGACTAATGTGGGAGGTTTTAACCTTTATCTCAGCTGGAGTTCCTGGCTTCTGATTACTATGGAACATAAGGCTCTTCTTAGGTGCCTTTAGCACAAGCTCTGGGTTCTGAAGCCTTGCTCTCTTGTTGAGCAGTTTTGCAGATCTGGCTGAATAGCATCTTGTTATATACCAAGTAAGAACCTGCTTAATGTAAGTCCTACTCTGTCTGCTTATCATATTGACCTGAATGTAGGATGAGGTTAGTTTTCTTCCTGGAAACTTAGATCTGAAGATTGCTTGTATTACATTGAGTTTCTGCTTGACCTACACATCAACTGTAAAACTTCTCGCAAGTCCCAGCAATGCCTCTTGGCACCCTGGCCGCTTGGAGCAGTGGGGGGACTAGCTGTACCTTGATAGCCCAGTGTTGTACTGGAGATCTGCTAAAGAAAAGGCTCAGTTGGTCAGGGTAGACTTCTTGTTTCGTATTTTTTTATAAAGACTATAGAAAGGAAGTGATATTGATAATCTGGAAAAGCTTTAAAGAGTTCCTGAATGGCTAGCAGCATAAAACGCAGTGTGTTGTGTCACCAGCATTATGGAGTAAAAAAGCATTAAAGTATCACTCCAGCACACAAGAACATCCATTAGCACTTTATAAAAGTGTTTCTTTTTTATGCACTCTCTATTTTCTATATTTCTCATTAGTGCCAGCAGCTTAATTTCATTAAAAACTGCAAAACTGGAAGGGAAGCTGGATAGGAATACAGACAAAGGGAAAATTAACAAAATCCATTAGCTTTTTTCAGTGAGTGTTTTTCTGTGTTGAATCCTCTGGTGCTTTGGAAAATCTCATCCTCTGGGGTCATCTTTTTTACAAGAGCTGCATCAGTTAGTTTGACTTGCAAGTGAAATTCTAGTTCATCTCTCAGTGTGGGTTAGAAATCTGTGTTTTTTCAGGAGTACAAGGTTATTTCTACAGTAATGTGCATATAATCTGTACATGCAATGCTTAAGATGGAGGATGAAACACGCTAAAACCCAATTTGAACTGCTAATGCAAGTGTAATTGTTGAGTAGGGAAGTTATGTTCTGATTACCTCAGTTTTTCATTTGGGAGGAGAAGACATTTACAAAAGACAACTGTTACTTGCAGGTTAATACTAAGATAGGTGGTAAAAAGGACTTGCAGGATGCCAAGCAAACAGATATGTGCAATAGTACCACTAGGAGCCTGTAAAACATGAGTTATTCTTTTTCTTGAGGTGGTCTTATATTGAGTACCAGTGATGAAAAGTTTAGTCTGGACTTGCACAGCAGGATCAGGAAGAATAACCCCTTTTTCCTTGTAGTTAATTTACTTTCTGAAAGTCACCCTATTCTACAGAGATCTCTTTTAAGAGAAGCAATTAGAAATACTTGATATTAAAGGGTTAGCAGGTAAGATTTTTTTGCTTTTTGTTCTGCGGGGAAAAAACTGCAGGGAATTTTATTGTTGTGGCTTCATTAGAGATGTACTTTTCTCTCTTTTCTGCCCTTGTGTGGGATTCTGATGTGTTTTGCTGGGCTGGTAACCAGAGCGTAAAGGAAACAAAATATAATTAAAGAGAAGATGTGACTTCCTTCAGACATCTTTGCTGTGGATGTTTCGCAGCAACGGTGCAAATTCAAGCCTTGCTTGTTGAACAGGAATTTGGTGGTAGGCATGGTCTCAGTTCGTCTCCCTAACTGCAAAGAGATCCTTTACCTGCAGAAATCCTTATTCAAAGGCAGCTGTCCATCTGAAATCAGTAATTCAGTATTCCCATATACTGTGGGTATGGCAGTGTTAATTTAATATTTAGATGAATAGGTGGAAAGTATGAAGCAGTCCGGGTAGGGAGAATTCAGACACTAAATACATGAAGGTTAAGGTGGTTTTATAATGCTTTGAATGTAACTACATTTTTTCATTCCACAGAACTTGTTACTCTTTCTGTAAAATGTGTATTTAAGTTGCAGTATCCAGGAGCCAGATATAGCTAAAACCAGAACTGTTTAAGGGTGAAGTGGTTTGAAAATGGTGGTGGTGTTTCTTATGTGCCCGAACATGGTGAGGGTGTCTGAAGTTGTAACCAAATGCAAGTATTTGGTGTGTTGCTCTTAGGTCCTTTCTTGTTTCTGATAGCCAGGCTCCAACTCTGACTTCTGAATAATTGCTTCCTTGCTGCCATGACCTTTTGCTATGTAGGCCTTCCATCTCATTTTCTTTCTTGAGACACATAGTCTGGATTAAATACTTCCCAAGAATGGATTGATGACACTTGCTACTTGTGGGACTGACACACTCTTTTCTGTCACTGGGGTTAGTTGTACAATTTAGTGCAGGGAAGTTTTTCTTTTTGGTAAAGATAAATACTTGAAGCATCGGGTCAATTTTATTACATGCTAGTATTTTGTTAACCTGTGAAAACTTCCACCACCTGAAGAGACTGCATAGGAAGGACATTCCCTCCTCTTGTCTATAGCTGCTGTTTCTCGTTCTCTAAATTCAGCCTATTTTAGTTTCCAATCTCCTGGATTAGCCACAGTGAGGATTATTCACATCTAATCTTTGCAGACTTTCATTCCGACATTAGATATCATTAGATCACGTATTAGTACTGACTTGCTAATTTTACCTGTGTTCTTTGGGTAGTGTGGCACAAAATAGTTACCAGGGAAAACATGGATGGATGGATTACCTTGGTTCACAGGTCTCTGATGCTTTTTGCTGTGTGATGCATCACAGCAAACAAGTTATTGTGGAACCAGCATGGTGCTTGCCATCTGCTGTTCTGACCTCCTTGCTGCTGTGTTGTTTTGTCCGTGGTGTTTATTTAGATCACAAACTCTTTGAAGCAAGTATTTTGGGTCATAATGGCAAGGACATGGGCAAAGATCACAAGTGTCTGTATTGCTCAGCTTAACTGATGACAAGTTAGAGAGATCTTACAGCTAAAATTGCTTATTTATATCTCTGCAATAAAGACTCTGCAATTTAGATCTGCAATAAAGATTCCTGCTGCAAAGTTCCCTTAGATTAAGGATTTGTACTACTTCTAATTTACATAATCTAATTTTATGTGATATTTGAATGCTACTTAAAATAAAACTAAAACCCAAAACACGAGAGTAGCTTAAAAAGACAGAGATTTTTTTTTTCAATGTAGTGGTGGATCTTTAATCATACTTTATAAGTTTTTAGTCAAATAAGGTAATGTCAGAGGCTATTGGAGTCTCTCAGCTTTTACGTAGGTAACATAGAAATAAACTGCAGTAATTTTAATGGCTTGAAAAGGTCTTTGATTATATATTGTTGGCAACAATATATAATCAAAGTCATGTTGGCAGCTTGAATGTAGCCTTAGACTTGGACACAAATATGCTGAAACACATTTGATAGCACCAAATGCTTTTAGATATTTGCCAGTATTCATGCTGGGTTAAACCTTTTCTCCTCTTCAAACTGACAAGGAGATAGCAGTTTGTGCTCTTATGGCACCATGGATTGATACAGTTCACTCTGATCAGAAAAGCAGAGATAAGCAGTATTCAGGCTTGATAAACAGGCACAATTGCTGCTTGGAGAAATGGATGCATGGACATACATTTGCTCGAATTCAGGAAGTGTTAGGGCACCAGCAGCCAAGGCAGTGCTCTCGGTGAAGGCAAAGAAACTTCTGCTATCTGGCTTGCTCTGTTATTTCCCTGCTATTAAAAAGGATGGTAGATGTGAAAGAAGATTTTAGGGGCTTTAAACTTTGCTCCACGGTTTGGAGAGCGTAATTGCAAAGCTGTATTTCAACAGCCTGAGAAAGGAAAGCTTCTCTGGCTATATGTCTATCTACTGTCTGCTTAAGAACCAGCCAAAGAAAATGTGCTTACCATAACAAGAAGCCATAACCTGATTCACTGCCCCATGATAGATCAAGACTGAGAAAGTTCTAATTTTTGTGTGTCTCATTATGGGATTTATTGAGCTTCAGCTGAGCCCTGAATTGGTATTTTAGGCTACATAAAGATGTCATTTCGGTTTGCATTCGCCTGAAATAACTGATTTTATCGTGAGCTGGTTCGTAGGTCATCTGTGTGAAGAGACTTCCATAAATCTGTCACAACTTATGATGGATTCTTATTAATGTGTTTTTTGAACCAAATAAATAGCTTTTAAATCTGTTCTTGGAAGCATTGCATGCTCTTGTCTGAACTTTTGACTGCTAATTCGTCATTACTGTTAAATTGCTTAGGATTTTCAGGTTTCCAGACAAATATGAAATATGGATTTGGTTGTTCAACTAAACTGATAGTCCCTTTTGCCCGCTACAGGTCAGTGAAGACTGGGAGAAGTCATTATTCTGTACTCTTTGCTCTTGGTTTTTATCTTGCACTCTCCAAGCTGTGCTTTCTTTATGACTGGGTAAAAGGAATGGTAACCAGTGTGATTTTTGCAGCAATGATTAGAAGAAATGAGTCAGTGCCTTCAGAAATGCACACATGTTGTAACTGAGAAACTGAGAAATTGCTACTACTCCCCAAATAGTGTTAGATAAGAGTGAAGATGCTGAAATGCAAGAATGAAAGATTTCATTGCTAGATGTCTGCTAAATATATAGATTCACAGATGCCTCTGAAGTGGCACTATTACCAATAGAGTGGGTTTTGGTAGATATGGCATAAAAATGAAAAAACTATCCTTCCACGAACCAGTTGCCTTTGGGTAGTGTACAGGGTAAGATACCAAACTATTCTATTCTATTTCCTTCTTCCTTTTTATTTTCATTAACTTATTTGCGGGAGACACAAATGTTTGCACAGAATGCTTTACTGGTGGGGTGAGAAACCAGAGCTGCATGTTCAGGTGTGCAGCATCAGTTTATCTAGGACCGTGCAGTAGATTCTTTTTGGTATGAGAACACGAGTATGTTGCAGAGACCAAGGATCATGCTTCATTTTGAAGAGTGGAGTTGCAGGAACTGTAGATGGCAGATACCCGGTCTTGGAGCATGATGTATTAGAGCTTACAACAGAAATGATCACTTAAGAGAAGGCTGCATGAGACCTCTGTGCCTACAAAGGATCCTACAAGGATGCTGGGGAGGGACTCTTCATCAGGCACTGCAGTGATAGGACAAGGGGTGATGGGTTCAAACTTAAACAGGGAGATTCAGGTTGGAGATAAGGAAGAAGTTCTTTACTGTGAGGGTGCTGAGGCACTGGCACAGGTTGTTCGGAGAAGCTGTGGCTGCCCCATGACTGGCAGTGTTCAGAGCCAGGTTGCACAGAGCCTTGGGTGACATGGTGTAGTGTGAGGCAGCCCTGCCCATGGCAAGGGGTCTGAACTGGTTGATCTTAAGGTCCTTTCCAACCCAAACCAGTCTGTGATTCTGTGATCCTAAGATAGTCAGCATTTTTGTTTCCTTGAAGTAGTGATACATGGAGAAGGCAGGAGGAGTGTAGTTTATTCATGCACTGTAGGTGAGGTGTGTTATGTTACGCCATGCTCTGCCACCCATTGAACTAGCCTTAGCAACTGCCCTCAGATGTAGTGAGCTGGATGAGCCTACAGGATAAGTATGGATAGTATTCAATCCTGCACGCTAGAATGATTTACGGAGTTAAACATCCTTGGTGACCAGTAACAAAGAAGGAGACATAAGAAATCGGTAATTTTTAAAAAATCATTTAAAACTGAATTTTAAATTCTCTTTGAAATTCAAACAAATCTCAGTTTAGTCTAGTGAAGGTGGCTCATATGGGAGTGGGTTTATGAGAAGTAGACTGTAGGAGGGTACTAGATCACTATTTCTTGGCGATCTCTTAGAAGTTTGTAAAAATGCATTTTGTAGAGATTTGTTCTTTTCTGAGAGTCTTGCTATATATTGATAAAACCACAGCAAATTATGATGCAGAAAGATTACTATAATTCAATAATGGGTGATTTTTTTTTCTTTGTAAAAGGGTATGATTTGTAGGGAAAGGAACTAGCTATTATGAGAGCCACCGAAATAGCTGGAAAAACAGATAAGCTTTTTGGGCATAGCTGAGGAAGGCCTCATTTACCCAAAACGCTGTTGGTTTGGGGTTTTTTTTGGTTGTATCCAATACTCTACTCAAAGGCATTTTGCTTTCCTATGATTTTATCCCTATTTTGATGTTCTACTATTCTAAATATAAAAGAATATATGTATGATTATATTAGGCCTCTCTGAAATGTTTGAACCATCTTGCAGATACTGAGACTCATGTCTCCGTTCTCATAAAAAAAGCATTTTAAAGTCTTTATTGTTCTTTCTTAACTTTTAAAATGAGATTATCCATAATGATATGCTGCTGGATCAGCATATAATATCTAGAATATCAGAACTGACAGAGGAAATGTAAAAGACCTGTCTGTGCTACTTCTCCCCCCTTTTTGTTTTATAAGTGATATTTAGAGCACCTCAGCCTTAGTGGTTGTCTAAGGTTTCTGAGTGGCAACTTGGAGACTAATCAGAAATAATCATTCTTTCCATAATATAATGAAGATACCAAATTTAGAATAAATGCTTTTAGAGATATGATTCATAAAAAGGTAATAAAGCAGTCAAGATTATTTGATGAGCAAGAAAATAATTTGTAATACATTGGTTTCCACGATAGAAACATTCCTTCTCCACTCTCTGGTTGGTTGAAGAAGTCCTGTCCGGTGTTCTGCAGCCATCAAAGGGCTGTAAAGGTGGGAATCAAAGAAACGTGAGGACTTTCCCCTAGAACTAGCATTAAAACAGAGAATGACAATATGATGGGACCCATATTCAGTCTCATTAGCATCAAGAAGCTCTGTGTTTGACCTTGAGAGAAACCAGCCCATCATGTTTGAGTGGGTAGCTTTGTGCTGCAGTGCTTCGTGAGCCCTGTGTTTTACAGATGTGCAAATGCATGAGCATATATGGATATATAATGTTAACCATCATGATAGCACCTACCTCTGATGATGGGATAGAGTAATGAAGTATTGCAAGCTGTTGGAAGACGTGAAAGATTACCAGATGCTTGTTAGAACAGCATGTTTCATCCTCTCATGCAGAGAGAGGATGGGAACTTCAACTGCAGTCGTCTGTGAAAATGCTCCCACAGAGATCTGCTTATTAACTAACACCAAAAAAGATCATAGCAGGAGAAACTGAGAAAGCAGCTGGAATGGTGAATGCTTTATTGATGAGGGACCACTGGACACAGAATAGTGCCAAGTGTGCTCAGGCTCTGGTGATGTTATCAGTCTCCCTGGCATATGGCCTTTGGAGGAATTGTATAGAAGAGACACCTACCACAAGCGTTAAAGCTGGGATGTTCCTCTGAGTTTTCTGGCAGCCCAAGTGGTTGTTTTTCATCCTGTGCTGGCTTCTTTCTCCAGCACTCTTTCCTTCTTGCCCCATCTTTTTATAACATCCCTTTTATCTCAGGTTCATCTAGACCCGCCTTTCTTGTCTCCTTTTCCGCCTGTCCTCTCTCTGAACTCACCTGGAAAAATAACTACAGAACTAACAGAACATCTTGCCAGGGAAGGCTACAGCCTGCATCTCTTTGAGGAAGGGGCTTTGAGACAGCAAGTGGCACCATTTGGAGCTGCTGCTTCGTATCACAAAGTGTTTTAAAAACTTTGGGTTTGGGCCAGTCCAATTATGAGCCCTCAGTAATGTATCTGTCACATAATATATTCAATATGGCATTGTCATTAGCACTATAGCTATGTTGTGGTTTAAACCCAGCTGGCAACTCAGAACCACACAGCTGCTTGCTCACTGCCCTCCTTCCTTCTTCCTCTGATCCCGGAAGCATGGGGAGGAGAATCAAAAGAATGTAACTCCCATAGGTTGAGATAAGAGCAGTCCAGTAACTAAGGTGTAACACAAACCACTGCTGCTACCACCAATAATAACGATAAGGGAAATAACAAGGGAAGAGAATACAACTGCTCACCACCCGCCGACCGGTAGCCAGCCCAACCTGAGCAGTGATCTAGCCCTTCAGAGTAACTCCCCCCAGTTTATATACTGGGTATGATGTGCTGTGGTATGGAATACCCCTTTGGCCAGTCTGGGTCAGGTGTCCTCTCTCTGCTTCCTCCTGTCTTCCCCTCCTCCCTGGCAGAGCATGAGACTCAAAGTCCTTGGTCAGAGTAAACATTACTGAGCAACAACCAAAAACATTGGTGTTATCAGTGCTGTTCCCAGGCTGAAAGTCAAAAACACAGCACTGCACCAGCTACTAAGAAGAAGAAAAATGACTGCTACTGCTGAACCTGGGGCAAGCTAAATACTAAATAACAAAGAAATTTCTAGAGAAATTAAAATCTGAAGGTTCCCCAGAGAAAAGCAGACTTGACAGTAGTGATGCATAGAGCTACTAAATCTAAGCATGAGCCAGATAGGATCGTATCCAACCATGAAACTTTAAACAGAATGCATGTGGGATATGGGGTAGCTGAAATGCTAGGTCCTGAGCTTACAGACACCTTGTGTATGCCTCACTTCTGGGGAGCATGAGGAGGTTCTCTGTGGGTCACACCTTGGAGAACTCATGTGGAAAGGGATGATTAGGTGGCTGGGAGAAGACAAGACATGCCTGGTGTTACAGCTGGACTCGGTATTTGTGAGTTCAGTGAGGTCTAACCCCAGAATTTTCCACTCTTCTGGTTTGGGTCTGTGGTAGAGGCGCATGTCTGCAGTCGTGACATTTTGTGCGTCCTGTGAAGCACTCTTTGGTAATACTAATGCAAATCAATTTAAATACACTGGGAACAAACAGTATTAAGAGTTTTCCTTCAATCTGGGGAATACCACCGGGTTCTAGTGTAGAGCTAGTTAACCTCTGGGTTACTTGGTGATATATTCTTTAATATTTCTTCAAATCTGTGCCATTCTAGTTTTATCTTTTACAAATCAGACTCTGATGAGTTTATTTGGTTGCTGCTCAAGTCCTCTCTGCCAATCTTTGTCCTTTTATATGCACATCAAAATGTTATTTTTCATAGAAATTGTATTTTTCTATCGACTCACTGGCTTTCAACCTCATTAAAGCGTGTAAGTTCAGCAAGCTTGTACTTCACCAGTGGCTCAGTTGCTACCACACTCACTGTATTTTGGACACTTTCCACTGCAGTCAAGGGAGGTGATTCTGCTCCTCTCCTCTGCTCTGGTGACACCCCAGCTGTGGTCCTGCATCCCACTCTGGAGTCCTCAGTGGGAGAAGGACACAGACCTGTTGGAGAGGGTACAGAGAAGGGACATAAAAATGACCAGAGGGTTGGAGCACCTCTGCTATGAGGAACGGCTGAGAGAGTTGGGGTTGCTCATCCTGGAGAAGAGAAGGCTCTGGGGAGACCTTGTCGTGGCCTTTCAGCTCTTAAGAGGGACCTATAAGAAAGATGGGAAGAGACTCTTTAGCAGGGCCTGAAGAGACGGGATGAGGGGTGATGAGATTTTAAACTAAAAGAGGGGAGATTCAGGCTGGATGTGAGTCCAACCTAGTAAGGTACTTCTGCACTGAGTTTTAGGGGTTTTCTTTTACCTGTTCTAACAGTGGAACAATTTAGTTCCTGGTACCTGTATTGTAGGGCAGCTGCAGGTGTTCCCATAACTTACCTCAGCTTGCTCAGAGCTAATAGGATTAAACTAACTTAATTGGAAGGATATGTCTTGTATTAAAGGATATAAAGATTTCCTGGGATTTGGCTACAATACCATGGCTCAGCCATGTGGTAGGAAGAACAGAATCTGCATACAGTAAATTTCTTTATAACTGCAGGAGTAACGTATGATTAAAGTATAATGTATGTTTGAGCATACATTCACATGTATGTATTTGCATCAAGGTATTTTAAATATATATGTGTTAGTATCTCTACAAGCAGTGTATGGCTTTCCCTTTTAATAGTCATTTATTATTCCCACCTCTAGAGTATGTAAACTTTCTATTCATGCAGAAATTTCTCTTCAAATCAATGCAGAGGAGATGTGTGGAATCATTCATATATATGTATATATATATATATGTATGTACTGTGTGCCTAAGATCTCCTTCTGGGTGTTGAGTGTTACTTCACATGTAGCTTGTATACCTTGGTAATTGCTGTATAATATCCAATGAACATCTTTGTCTCTGGGATGCAAAGATACAAATGATCCCCTGAACCAGCATAGAAGTAGACACTGGTTTCAAACCTCTGGTGTCTGCAGTTCTGCTCTGAACTGGGGTAAAAGATGGTTTCAGAGCCAAATGGCTGCACCAAGGCTGTGACCCACTAGCTTGTGGCATTGTGGTGACACCTTTGGTCATCTCCTCTCTGCCCTGCTACTTCCCTACCTGGTGGGAAGGGGCCTGCAGCACTTGGTGCTCTTTGTGAAACTCTTAACTGACAGGTAACCTTGACCTGTCTGGAGACTTTTGGTTTGAGAGGTAGCAAGAGTGATCTTGGATGAGTATCATCAGTCCCTTTGAGAATAGTGCAGTTTTATGTAACATCTCTAAGGGATTTTGCAGGGATTTTTGGAGCCCTCAGCAGTGTTCTAGCTCATGCGGCTGTAATCTCTGGTAGAAAAACTAAATAGTAGTATCTTTTGTTAAGATACTGTCTTAGGAACTTTGGTGCTGTGGTCAGAGCCTCTGGCTCACTTCTGGATCCTGGTCCCATTTCTGGTCAGAGACATTTTAATGGAGGTAAATTCTGACGGGTTTAGGATTTTGTCAACCTTCTCTGAAGGGGGGATTGTGAAAGGAGTGTGGGAGCAAATAAAAGAAAGATAATTCAGGAACTGGGTGAAAAAAAACCTGCCTTTTCTTGTTGTTTTTTTTTCCTGCTGTTCTCTTTTGTTTCCAGCCTCCTCAGCCATGACATCTCATGTCACTTGGCTAAAAGATGCGATTCCCTTCGTGTTAGGAGATAAAGCAGCACAGGGGTAGTGGTAGCTGAAGCCAGAAACAGTTATGTGGGTAGTAAAATCCAGGGACAAGGTGACCTGTCCTTTGTGCCTCCTTAGCAATACAGCAGGGGGGAAAAAGGACACCCTCATGTAGCTTCCCTAAAGAAAAGGAGTTAGCAGTACGTCTGGTTTTCTGTTTGTGCATAAGCAGCATAAAGGTGGTGTAAATAGATGATTTAGTTCAGCAGAGAGCTTTTACAGGAAGACGTTGCATTATCATCTATAGTTTTAAATTCATTACACAACTGCCCAAAGGACAGGGTGTATAACTAATGTTCATATATATTGCAAGGAGGTGTTTGTTCTCAAGTCAGCTTGAGAGGGCTAGGGGTTGAAAGGAGTCAGATAGTAAAACGAAAGCAGTAACCCCTTTGAGAAATGTACAACATCTTTGTCCACTCTTTAAAATTTGATTTGAACCTCCTTCCTTCTTATATCACTCACCCAATTTCTCCCAGCCTTCCACTGTTTTTACAGGCAGGCCTGCATCTGACAGTACTGATGCTAAATAAGAAATAGATGCTGCCCTGTGTAAAGGTAATACAATGACTGGAGAATCTTCTGGTTTGGAGGATATTTTTCTGTGGAATCCTCTATTTTCCTAGCTTAAGTTGTTCAATTGAGTGTTAAGTTTGTGTGGTAGTTTCTAGATTCTCAGTTCATCAAAATCAGTGCTGTAGGAAAGACTGGTTGGGCACCAGATATTTATTAGTACAGGGCTGTGTGACACAGCTGTAGTACACAGTGCAGTTTTCAGCTGAAGAGGGCTTCTCTGCAAGCTCTATGCCAGCTTCTGTGCCAGCTTTTGTTGAACACAGATTGTGTTTCTCCACTGCAGACATTGGATTTATAATTTCTCCTTTTCCCCAGTTCTACTGATATATGAAAATTAACATCTGGAGGCTGTTTTTCAGGATAGAAAAGGCAGCATCAAGAGGCTTAGTCCTATGCAGTAGGATGTTTTTTAAATGGGGAAAGAATTGTGGTATTAGAGCCAGTTACTCTCTGTAGCAGTGAATAAATTTATTTCCAGTTCACAGTATGTTCTTTTCCTGAGGAAGAATTGGGAGGGGCATTACCTGTTTTGAGAGAGAACCATTTGAACTATATCTTTAACTAACTTTAGTTTGCAATCTACAGCTGAAAGTAGATGAAGACTAAATCGAACGTAGATTATTTGTCTAGAGATCTGTGGAGATTTTTTTATACCATTCTTCCATCTGGTTTCCATTTTTAATTGGCAAAAATCTTCTCCAGATAAGGAAGGTGATTCATGTGTTTCATGATCAGCATTTTATGATGTCCAAGTGCTTAAGCATGTCATCGGATTCAATAACCTGAAATCTGACTTCTGGAACTCGGAGTACATGTTTTCTTGATGGTTGCTATGGACCCATGTTGAGAATTCTATTCTGATTTTTAAGCTTTGATTCCTCTTTTTTTCACTTCAAGAGATGTAAGACTGGCTCTTTGTATACAAGCTAATGATTTGCTCTCTTTTCCTTATTGTCTGCATGTACTTCTAAGCTGTATGTGTGGATCCTGAAAGCAAAAGTGTTCGAAGTTCTTTATATCCTTTTTGGAAGGGCATTTCTTCTTTACTGAAACACACTAATATGCATTCATTAAAATAACTTACTGTATTTCTGGAACACTTTGATTTAGTATGAGCTAATGTCTGGAGCAATTTTCTTGAAGTGAGTAACAAGAGGAAAGGAATAGGGTACTATTATGTGGAGTTTTAGTATATTCCCCATGTTTTCTGGGTATGGCTGCATGGGAGTCCTATGTCTACTTAGTTTCATTATGGCTATTCCAGTTAGACACAGCTTTGGATCATTCAGCTCTGCTTCTGTGAATTCCTCCAGAAGTCATTAAAAAAACATTTGAATCTATTAGAAAAATGCATTTGGGACCAGTATTTCTTTTGAGAATAAGTTTAATCTGTAGGCATTTACATAAGTTTTGAACAGAAATAAATGCTTAGTATCTATCTTGGGTGATATGGTTTAGTGTGAGGTGTCCCTGCCCATGGCAGGGGGGTTGGAAGTTGATGATCTTAAGGTCCTTTCCAACCCAAACTATTCTATGATTCTATGATTTCGACCCTTCTGAATTTCAGAACTAAGTATAAATTAAATAGAAAGTCTTGTTAGAAAAAACATTTCTGGTCTGATTGTTTGTAGTTTTAATGTAAGTAATTCTGTAGTGTTTAGCTTCCTAGTAACCTAAATTGCCAACAGTTCCATTTGGAATTAGTTTATTCACATATACTTCTTGCAACATGGGATGTTCCCCTTTTTTGTTTGGAGGCAATACACTTCTGTTCTGCTCTGAATACTGAAGTACGACTTTAGATTGATGTCAGGAACTATAGTATGGAAAGCCCTTATGTCCTGGAGTTTCATGCTTTTGCTTGGAGCTAATACATGATGAAGTACAAAACCACGTGCAGTTAATTCTGAGGTCTTATTTGGGGAGAGGAGAAATGTGGTGTGTAAGTTCTTTTGACTTCAACTTTAAGACCTGGACTGCAGTAGGGATTTCATTAATGTCTTAGTAGGCATTGGAGTGCCTAAGGATACTTTTCTGGTGTGCACAGTTTTTAAAATGCCAGATAATGTAATGCTCAAGGCCAGGTTGGAAGGAGTCATGGGTGATGTGGTCTAGTGTGGGGCATCCCTGCCCACGGGGAGGGCTTTGGAACTGGATGATCTTAAGGTCTTTTCCAACCCAAACCATTCTGTGATTCTATGACAAATATTGTAACATTTGTACATGATTATTTGAAAGGAATCAAAAGACACTAATGAATCCCACTGAGTCTTTGAGAATGTGAATAGGCATATGTTAGCTTTCATCTGCTTGTGTGTAAACATAAAGAAATCATTCAATGGTTTGTTTTCTACCAAGAGTCAGAGCTACCTTGAAAAAACCCAAATGGCAACAAACAATTTGTTTCCTGGTTTTGTGCTGACAAATGAAGCTGTGACAATGCCAAACTGACGTCGATTGCTCTTACAAATGTTTCTGGTCCCAGAAAAGAAGTCCTGGTTAAAGCAAGCTGAAAAATGCTAGGCTTCAGTTTGATAGATCAATTACTTGTTGCAAAATCGGTTGTTATAATCAGAGGATTATGGTGTTCTCTTGAATGAATGGTGTCCAGTAGAAGCAGAACCAAAGCCAAACCGAATGAATTTAAGCTTTGAGTTTTTAAGCCATTCACTGCTTTTCTGGTTATTGTCCCCATTAGCTTCCATTCTAGGAACCTGAGGAAAATGAGATCCTGTTGCAGCTGGAGTTACAAAATGTTTTCAATAGCAATCTTTCCCTAATTCCATGTAAAGTGAGTATGGTATAACTGTTATGCAGCCTTCTGCCAAATTAGCTGTTATTTGCCCCCCAAAACTGAGGAAACTGTTTTGTAGCATTTGTATTCTAACAGGCAGTTTTATATTCTTAGATATAAATGGAAATCTGGCGGGATTGTAGAGAGGTGTCATGAATGATACGCTTATGTTAACCTAGACTCAAAGATATCACATTGTCCTATCAGGACGGTATGGGGAATAAGCACAAATACGTGTTCAGAATGGCAAGGCTTATAAACAACAACTTAGTAAACATTTGTGTGAACAAAAGCCATGTATGTAAATGTCAGACGTGTTTTAGAAGCCCAGAGGAACAGAAACCTGCTTCAACTCAACACCAGTTCAGGTCTTCAAAGACAGTTTTTGAGTGCTGCTGCAGATTACTTGTAAAAAAACCCAAATATATAAAGGCAATTATTTTCTGTGTGAAAGAGCAAAGTACAGTTAAAGGAAATGAGCGCAGATTTCGTTCTCTATACAGGACTTTTTTTTCCTGACATGTAGCTTAGGGAATATTAATTTCCATGCGTATTTATCGTTTCAAACTGGGTTGACTAACAGAATTCACAACAGCTAATACACTGGTTAAACTTTCCCTATAACCAAGGATGAGTCTGAGCTACAATGTGCTTATTTCTGGTAGTAATGCAGTAGTAATGACCTTTAGTGAGGCTAAGTAGTGCATGTTCTTTTCTGCAATGCATTTCAGGCTCCTGTAATAACAATAGGAAAATTAATATCAATATGTGCTATCTGCTAAAATACTATTAAAAGTATTCTCACCTCCACGTAACTCTTAGTTTTTAAAGTTGAATGAGGGCATGGGGTATACTTTAATGTAACTGTCCTCATACAAGAATATTCCTATTTAAAAGTCACTAAGATTTAGTGGCCTTAGCTTGCGTAACTGCTGTGCTGTGCATACCTTTATATGCTTTCATTTTTTAAGGGAAGAGAAACTATTTTATTGAGGATCCAGTTTTCCTCACCTTTCAGTTCAAGCAGACCCCGTGCTTTTGTTGAAAAGGGAGCTCTTGCTTTTGCAAGATGCACTGACACTTAAGGAGAGACAGAGTCAAAACACAAATTGATGTTTCAGTGTTTTAAAACTGACATACGAGTGAAGATGCTTGTTCCAAGTAGGAGCTAGATCAAACCTACATCCATTAAGCCTAAAGCATTGATATTGAAAGACACCAATAAGCACTCCCTAAAGTATGTATTCTCTTCCCTTTTCTGTCTCCCATTTTTCTGTTTGGCAGTGGTAATGCAACCTGAACTTTTGTTTCTAATATCTTTCTGAGTCATCATTTGTTTTCATGTGGGCTGTTAGATCAAAGGATGGGGAAACCAAAGGGCTTGACCCTGTGGGTGTGAAATGCTTTCTGGTAGTTTAGATTGAAATGGGACAGCAGGATGATAGCCTCCAGGAGGATGTAAGGTTGGGGAATACCTGGAGGCCTTTTGGGAAGGCCAGGTAAGAGACAGGTTGTGCATAATGCCGCTCAGCCATGAGGGAGAGGAGCATTAAATGTGTGAGCCTGTGACCCGGGCTTTTTAGATGTCAAATTCTCAAGTTATTTTCCTTCTGAAATTTCACTTTGCTTAATAAATGGGGTTTCTACTCTTAGTTGTGTGCTTGGTCTGAGACTGTACTCTTGATTTCAGGAGACTGTACGTATTCCATAGTCCAGTCAAGACTCAGGGATGTGTTTGTGGTCAGCTGGCTTAGTCTACACTGATTTAGCTCTTTGTATACCAGCTCGGGACCACGAAGGGTAGGGCAAGAAGTGAAATAATGTTTGAGAAGTATGTATACATGTGGCTGATTTTTATACATGTTTTAATGTTTCCTTTCCCCCTGTGAACTGAAGTGCAAGATTACATAAATTCAAGACCGTTAACAGAAAGCTGTCCTCTGTTTCATGAAGTATTGCGGCATTTTTAATTTCTTTCTAAAAGATTCCTTTTACTTTGTGGCAGAAAAAGAAATCATAGTCCATGTTTTTCAGAGAGGCATGAAGGAAATGCTTGCTCATGATTTTGCTACTTGCTGAAACTCCTGCCTACTGTAAATCACATTGGCTTCTTTCAAAAGCAAACTGGGGAGGTCAACCCAAAAGCACAAAGTTTGGAATTAGTTTTGCACTGCCTGACAATTATTTTTTTAATGGCTTTAAAATACATACAGAGACGGTTTTATATCCCATTACTGCTCAGTTAGAAACCTTTGGTGGGAATCACAAACTTATCTTTATAAAATACTTGACTCTATGCTTTTATAGAGGTCTTTAGACTGTTCTCTTTGCCAAAGAATCAGGTGAGAATCTCCAGAGTGATAGCTCAGAGTGGCTTGGGTGAAGACATAGAGCTGAGGGTTAGTAGGATGCTCTTGAGCCAGAGTGCTCATCTTCCTCTGCCTCCTACTCAAGCACTCACTGCAGAGGAAAAACCTGCACACCTGCATAGGTTTAAGTCCCTAAAGATTGAAAACTGTGGAAGTAAAAATGAATTCTTGCACCTCTGAAGGATTTTAAATATTTATTTTTTTTTGCAGTTTTGTAATTCCACTTTCTTCAATTGCTTTGGATAATGACATCATAACAAGAGATTTATTGATACATAATGTGAGATTCTGGGAAATTAAAGAGCTGGTGACAGCCTGATTTCCAGGCTTGATTTCTGCCACATCACAACCGTGCTGAAAATCAACTGAAAAACCTGTTAAGACTTTCATTTTCAGAAGTGTACATGCTTGTTCATCTTTGCAGGTGTATATGCCGGCAGAATGAGTGTGCTTTCAGATATCTAAATGTTACCTGAATAGAGATAAATTGAAATGTTTTTCCAAGTTAAGCATGTTACTTGCTTTGCTGAATCAGGAATATAGCACATAAGAAGCTAGAAGCTAAAATGTGAAGTCAGGAGTTATTTGTGCATAGTGGTTCATTTTTTGTCATTATAAGATTCTGTGTTAGCCCTAATTGTAAAGGTTGCTCCAGGGAGGAAGAAAAGAGAAATAGGGGAATGACCTCACACTTTCAGATACTTGATGGTGAATCCCACAGGCAAAACCATCTCCTTTTCTTTTTAAGGAAAATAATGCTATGAATGAAAATCTTCAGAGCTGTTTCTTGTAGGAGCTTGGTAGCGTTCTAATCTTAACTCTTTTGATGAAATTGTCTTTCTTAACCTTCTGGTATAGATTAGGACTCACTGCATCAAGAGGCATTTTTATTAGTAATAAAATACTCAGCTATTTCACATCGTGTGCAAAATAATGTTTGTGTGTATACATATCTTCTCTTGAAGAGCTTCCTTCCTACCAGTCTTACTAAGATTAAGAGTTGTGCGCTTATATGCGCAAAGGAGGAGTTTCTCTTTCACAGCAGTCTCCGTGCCTCCCATTTCTCCTGGATTGCTGTCTCTTCTGAAGAATTCCTCTGCCTATTTCTGATTCAGGGTAAACGATCTGAATATATGGGATGTGTGTGTGGCTTATAGTCAAGAATAGATACGGAACACAGGCAAAACTGAGGCAAAATATTTGTGTTTTTGAACACTGACCTGGTGAAAGGTCTCTTCAAGTGGAATAGGGTGCATGTAGAAAAGCTTAAAGCCACAGAGAGAGCTCTGGCTTACCTAATGTGTCATGGTACAATCACAGAATGATTTGGGTTGAAAGGGACCTTAAAGCTCATCCACCTTTAACTCCCTGCCACAGGCAGGGACACCTTCCACTCGAGCAGGTTGCACCCCTGTGTCCAACCTGGCCTTGAACACTGCCAGGGATGGGGCAGCCACAGCTTCTCTGGGCACCCTGTGCCAGCGCCTCAGCACCCTCACAGGGAAGAGCCTCTGCCTAAGAGCTCATCTCAGTCTCCCCTCCGGCAGGTTAAAGCCATTCCCCCTTGCCCTGCCCTTAAGGCTCTTGTCCAAAGCCCCTCTCCAGCTTTCCTGTAGCCCCTTTAGGAACTGGAGCTGCTCTAAGGTCTCCCCAAAGGCTTCCCTTCTCCAGGCTGAACAAGCCCAGCTCTCTCAGGCTGGCTCCAGAGCAGAGGTGCTCCATCATACCTGCGTTCATTTTGGTCAGTTGCATCAGCTTAACATGATGTGATTCTGCTGATTGTAGGATTATGGGATTTTTAGGTTTTGTTTTGAATCTGTAACTTCACTGAAACCAGGGTGAATTTACAGAATACCTGTGCTGGCATAGTACATGTTTCATGAGAAACTGGATGTCCTCACCTCTGGGAATAACATTGCTCCTCAGGAGAAAAGGCAAATGCTGGTGACTTGAAATTTCAGCTGTTCACCAATCAGTTGTTGCTGTAAATCCACTGTAGTTTTAATTTGCTAACACTTTTGTTTTGCTAACACAGAAGCATGTTCAGGCAGGGTAGTTTTTAACTCTGCTGGAAAGCATATGGGCTGCTTTGTATTGGGGATGGAGAGGCCAGGAAGAGCTTGCTTTACCCAACACCAAGAATTGCTTTACTTGTAAATAAAAAATGAAACCTGTTTCTTCAATTACCTATAGGGAACAAGAAGGAAAGGTAATAAAAGAAAGCCTCCAATCTCGGAGGGAAGTGAACAGGAATCTGATGTCCACTGAAGCTGCAGCATCAGAAAAAAATTGTTCATAGAGTGTTTTTGTCAGTACACCTAAAATTGACATTTCTCATTTTTCTGTGGATCATTTGGATCTTAGAATAGCTTGGGTCAGAAGGGACTTTCAAAGCTCATCTAGTCTAAGCCCCTGCAACGAGTAGGGACATCAACTAGGTCAGGTTGCCCAGAACCACATCCAGCTTGTCCTTGAATGTCTCTAGGGATGATGCATCCACCACCTCTCTGTGCAACCTGTGCCAGTGTTTTACCAGCCTCATCTTGGAGAATTTTTACTTGCATCCAGCCTGAACTTCCCCTCTTTTAGTTTAAAATCATCACCTCTCATCCTATTGCAACAGGCCCTGCCAATGAGTCTCTCCCCATCTTTTAAGAAAGGCACCTTTCAAGAACTGAGACCGCAGTAAGATCCTCCTGGAGTCTTCTCTTCTCCAGGCTGAAGAACCCCAGCTCTTTCAGCTGTTCCTCATAGCAGGGATGCTCCACCCATCTGATCATTTCTGTAGCCTTCTCTGTACCCTCTCCAACAGGTCCATGTCCTTCCTGTACTGAGCACTCCAGAGCCAGATGCAGGACTGCAGGTGGGATCTCCTAAGAGCAGAGTAGAGGGGCAGGATCCCCCCCTTGATCTTCTGGTCATGATCCTTTGGATGCAGCCCAAGATACGACTGGCCTTCTGGGCTGCAAGAAGACACTGGTGGTTTATGTCCAATCTTTCATCCACCAGTACCCCCAAGCCCTTCTCTTTAGGGCTACTCTCAATCCCTTCATCCCCCAGCCTGGATTGATACTGAAGGCTGCCTCAACCCAGGTACAGGACTTTGCACTTGACCTTGTAAATTATTCATTACTTTTGATGCAGAACGAGTGTCAGTTTGTCACATTTGTTAAGTATTTACATGTGGTAAGAGTACATAGGTAGTATGAGTTTCACTATATTGTGGACTATTCTCTTTTTACTTTAACGTACATTATGTTTTTGCTGGCTGTGTTAGCCAGGCATCTTGCTCCCATGGAGCAATCTCACTTAAAGGAAGAAAGCAAGTGGGAGTTTTGGGGTTTTGGTGCTGATTCAATTTTGCTAGAATAAGAATTAGAGGTAAAATGGATATAAGCAATAACAACAGAAAGAAGTAATTGAAAAAGGGGCATAAGTCCTACTGCTGATGAGAAGTAGATACCTGTCACTGAGCAAAGTGACAGCTGAATGAAATGAGGAACCTGTACTGGGAGGCAGAGCTATCTGAATTCATGTTTAAACTTTAAAAGTCTTTTAACAGCTGTTACCCAGTTTCTTGAGAAATTGCCTTAGCAACTGAATGTGAGTTACTGAATATTGCGACAGCTTCTATATCCAGACAGAGACTTTCCTTCTAATGCTCCTTCACCTCTCCAGCACAGCACTTTGACTTGAAGAAAACTTACTTTTTATGAATATTTATAGCCTGTTCTTTTAAAAGAAGTTTTATTGATTTGTGACTACTGCTCCCACAGAACTTGGATGAAAAGAAACCACTGAAAAGAGATCAGCCTTTGTCTCGTCAATTCTTGAATATTCCACGTTTAATTAATGTCAGCCTAGGTTTTCTTGTTATTATTCATAGTTGGAAAAAGAAAATTATTGGAAATCCAGAGGGTTTTTTAATATAGCATTTTTCAGGCTTGAGCCAGAACATTATAACCTTCAAAATAATATATGGACATTGCTGTGACACCGAATTAAGAGTTAGTGCTGAAAATCAGAATTCCGTATGTTAGATTCCAGATAATACCAAAGGGAGTGCTGTGCTAAGCAATGATATTAAGTAAACAGCAGTAGAATCATAGAATAGTTAGGGTTGGAAAGCACTTCAAGATCATTTAGCTCCTGCCGTGGGCATGAACACCTCACACTACACCATGTCACTCAAGACTCCATCCAGCCTGGCTTTGAACACTGCCAGGGATGGAGCACTTACCACTTGCTTGGGCAACCTGTTCCAGTGCCTCACCAACTTCTTCCTTATATTCAACCTAAAGTTCCCCTGTTTAAGTTTGAACCCATCACCCCTTTTCCTATCACTACACTCTCTAGTGAAGAGTCCCAGATGAAGTCATTAAGAACCTTAGCCTTCTCTAAATCCAGGGTAGCCAGTTCTCCTAATAGCTTTCGGAGAGGGCCCACATTGTCCCTAGTCTCTTTTATTTGCTATGTACCCGTAGAAACCCTTCCTGTTATCTTTCACATTCCTTGCCAGATTTAATTCTAACTGGGCCTTTGCTTCCCAGACAATATCCCTGTATTCTTCCCAGGCTGCCTGTCCTTGTTTTCACCATTTCTAAGCTTCTTTTATCCCCTCTAAGTTTTCTCAGCAGCTCCTTATCCATTCATGGAGGTCTCCTGCCTCTCCTGCTGCATTTCCTTCTAGTCAGGATGCAACACTCCTGAGTTGTAGCAGGTGATCCTTGAATACCAACCAACAACCTTGAGTCCCCCTGCCCTCTAGGGCTATCTCCCATGGAACCTTACTAAGCAGGTTCCTGAAGAGGCCAAAGTCTGCTCTTTTGAAGTCCAGGGCAGTGAGCTTGCTGCACGCTCTTCTCACTGGCCTGAGGATCTTGAACTTGACCGTCTCGTGATCGCTGCATCCAAGGCTGCCCTGGAGCATCACATTTCCAATGAGCCCTTCCCTGTTGGTGAGCACGAGGTCAGGTATGGCACCTCTCCTTGTCAGCTCCTTTTACTTTCAAGAGGAAGTTGTCTTCCCCACAATCGAGGAACCTCCTGGATTGCTTGTACTGGGCTGTACCATCCCTCCAACAGATATCAGGAATCAGGATGGTTGAAATACCCCCTGCGAGTGTGAGGCTGCTCCTATCTGCCTATAGAGGATGAACACAAACATGCATGTTTTAGCATTTCTGCAGTGCATGCAGAGATTTCCCATAGCCAGTATGGGTATATATACTGCCTTTTTGTTCAATAATTTTATGCAGACCATTATTTATGCTAAAAGGGGTGTTTGTCTATGAATAAGTACATATTTTTTGCCTTGGCACTTATGGGCAGACATGTATATAAATGCTGACCTCCTGACCCAAAGTGGCAATCCAAAGGGAAAAACCATCTTAACAACTAGAAATTCAGCAAGGTACCTTTCATAAAGATTCCATCAGATAGTTCCACAAGGCCTGGAAAAAACATATTTTGATATTTTAAAAGTCCATTTCACATTCAGTATCAAAATTCTTGTATTCCCTTTGAAAGGGTAGTCACTGTAACTGAGCTGCCTAATCCGGGTGGATGCGAACCTGCGGCAGTGCTGCCACCAGTTGCACACAGCATCTGGTGGCTGAAGCCAGGGGCATGGAGCTGTTTCACCCGGCTCTGGCCTCATGGGATTCAGCAGCCAGGAGCTGAGCCTTTCCTCTGAGCCTCTACAATCTGCTTAGTATCAAGTTTCTCTAATCCATTTTCATGTAATTAAGGGTGTGCTTGTTCACC
Source organism: Pezoporus wallicus (assembly GCF_028554395.1). Lineage (NCBI taxonomy): Eukaryota > Metazoa > Chordata > Aves > Psittaciformes > Psittacidae > Pezoporus > Pezoporus wallicus. Next base: position 758,937 of record NW_026635616.1, on the reverse strand, counting down.
AAATTATTCATCTTTCAGTATTGATCTGCTCCATCAATTGACCACATATCCAACCCTACAGCCAGGAGCAGTTTCTCATCTCTCAAAACATGACATTGTTTTGCTATAATTTTCACGTTGTTTGCTGTCTGATGAATGATGTCTTGTGTAATCTGCAGCATGTCAAAAACAATGGGAAAACATTTACTGGTATTTGAATTTACATCTTCTTGTTTGGAAAGAAAATGCTTCAAACCTTCCCCAGACCTTTCAATCCCACTCAAGCTATTTGATATAAATGAATCATAAGTGGTGACACTCTTTTCCAGTCAATTTTGCAAGTAAAATTTAGTCTTGGAACTCTCAAAAGCACCTATAATCTCTCACATGAGAAATACTTAATTGTAGCCAGCTTGTTTCAGCAGATGCCCTGCTTCGTCTAGGAATTCTCTGTGAAAAACATTGATTTGGAGTCTTTATTCTTCAAACTCCACTTTGAAAGCATGGATCTAAAAGACCTTTCTGAAAGACTGAGATACTGGTTAACTAAAAAGCAAAGGGATCTTTTTCTCTGCTTAAACCAGAGATTTCCTTAATTATTAAGCTTCCTTTTTATGAAGGTTTGAATGCAAAGAACCTCATCTGAACAGGAATGTCTTATCAATTGCAGGAAAAATTCTAGCATTTCAAACTTTTCCACATTTGCAATCGAAACTATTGTTTGCCATGGACACCCCCCTCCCCAAAACTTCAAACATATGTTGTTTTGCTCAAAAGCAGTACTATATATGTAGTTATAAAAGTTACTAATTTCTGCTTGATAGCAAATCCACTTCAAATAAGTAAGTTACACTTTCATCCTCAAATCTGTCAGAAAACAGGACATGAAAATAAGACAAAATAATCCTATACAGTGTTATTTTCTGGGTTATGTGTGTGGTTTTGTTTGTTTTCATTTAGCATATCCTTTCTTCTGTCTATGGCCGACCAAAGGGAATGAGCTTCTCTTTGTATCCAGTTTTCATCTCAAAGGCTCTAAGGGTTCTGGACACAAAACCATGCAATATGTTATTTTGTCGAATGGAACAATTAGTTACAACCTGCCTAAAATCTGCCTTTTGTTCTTAATTCACTCAGGGGTTACTGCAAATTCCTTCCAAAACGTATTTCTTGTTCACAGCTGCTGTCAAAGGCAATGTATTTTGAATGCACAAAGTCCTTCGGGCAGTACTGGCGTGCTAAGCATTTAGCAGGACATGAAAGGGATTTGGTGGCACTAGGAGGTAAATCATGCTCCTGGTAATGAAAGTGAAACGGGGAAGGCACTTTGGAGAAGTAGAGGCAGAAAGTGGCCTTGGGTGAAACTGATCTCATTGTGCAAATTAGGTTTTTATGCTTCATGCTTTTCATTGCAGGTAGCACTGGTTTAAAAGTCTTTCAGGGAAATTTGCTGAGAAATTTTGCAAGTTTAAACCTAGTGCTTCATGTCCATGTTCAGAACCAGGTGTATTGGTTGCAATGAAGAACCAACTGATTCTATCCCTTTAGCAGAAGTAGAGGAAGAGAAAAACTGCATGGGACTAGAAGGTGTGAAGAGCACTGGAGGTACTGACGCTGCTTGTACAATTAGCGTGCACCATCCCCTCTAGGCAAGCAGCTCAGAGGGAGGGAAGTGCAATAGAGAGCATGGTGTGATGGAGCTGATGCCTCCAGGGCTTCTCAGTGAGCAAGGCTGTCATAGCCAGACTTTATGCCAGCCTCTGGAGTGGAAGTGGGAACTCTGAAGTGAGCATGCCATGCCACTGAGCTGCTGCAGTGGTGCCAGGAATTCCTGCCCTGCAGGTGGAAAGGAGCCGTGTGGTTTGCAGGGATAGGTGGTGGTATTCCTGTGGCCATGTGCTACTCTCCAAACACAGTGCCTGAAACAAAGTTTTCCTTGGGTTAAAATTAGAATTCCTCTATTTTTCCCCCTATTTTAGAAAAAGAAAGCAATAATACTGTTCTGAGATAAACCCCTCAGCAATTACATCAACCCTATGAAATATAAATGTTTCCTCTCCCATTGCATACATGATGGATGAGCTTTTCACTGGAGAAACCAAGATTAGGATGTAAGGACAATCTGTGTAACTTGGGAAGTAGGCTGTGGTGTATAGCAGCAGACTGTTATAAAACATGACACTGTAGGAAGCATGACTAATGTGTGATGGAAAGCCCTTGGTAGATACAGTTCACTTAAGTACATGTCCTGTTATGAGAGTGCCTTGGTTTGTTATGTGCAGTGAGGATCTGGACAGAGAGAAGCTACTACCTGCTGGAGAAGGGTTATTTTATCCAGTGATGTGTGAGATCTTTTTGTAAAGTACAATTAATAATACAAAACCTTTGCTGCTTATGGAAGAGAATTCTTCATTTTTCAGGCTGGAAAGCAAGAATTTGTGAGTGTAGAAGTAAGGTACTATCCTTTTCCTGAGCCAAGATGCGACTGATTCAGGGAGGAGAATATATAGAGCTGAACATGAACTTCATGTCCTCATAGCAATCAGCAGCAGATGAGAAGTATGCTGCAGCAGCAGTTGTCTCTGTAATAGCTGTGGGATGCATGGAGAATGCCAATTTGCTTTATGAAGCTAACTGGGCAAAACTGCCTGCTTGGCGTGGGCTTAATGTGTTTCGTCACCATTAAGAGGCACTACTTTGAAGTGAATACAGTTCTTAACAAAAAGAAAAGGGGGGGGGGGAGCAATTCCCAAATCCCCTAGTATGAGTTTTATAAACCTGGTGTATCCAGACCCCTGATTCTGAGCTGCATTAGGACCCCTCAGGAATTACACCCTGGAACTATTCAAGCTCCTGCTGATGCATAAACAGGCATGTTTATGTAAACAGAGGAGCTTGTATCTGTTTGTCCCTTTTTGGTTGGTGATGAGCTACTTTTATTTGAAAACTCAAGGGTCTTTTCTGCTTGGTGCATAAAGGGACAGAGAAAACTCAGTGGAGCTGAAATTCCTGAATCGTAATGGTCAGTAATTTCAGGCCTGGGTTACAGAAGGATGTTGGGTTGGGCTGAAGGCACTGTGACGTTTTTCCAGTTGCCAGAGTCAGGCTTTCTTTTTGTTGTATTAGGGCAGGGGAAACTTAAATTTGGAGGACTCCGCGACCTGTAACTGATGATATTTCCTCCACTTTTGTTCTTTTTGTTTAATTTGTCAGTGTTCATTAGTCATTATTTGGGAAAAATCCATACCAACTTCTTTAATTTCTGTAATCTAACTGAACTCTATCAACGTTGCATTTCTCGTTTAAACAGCTGTTGAAGCAAAAGATACAGGAGTAAAATATATACTCAATGTGATTCATTTTTATTTTAACACAGTTGAGTGAGGAGAAGCTTCTGTCTCCTCTGTACTGAAAGGAAGAAGGAGTTTTGAAAACAAGGCTTTGATGTAGTTTACCTACAGGACAGCAGAACCAAAACCTGAGATTAGAAATTTCAGAAAGAAAGTCGATGTTAAACCAACATGTTCAAAACAGTTTAATACAAATACTTAAATACCTAAGAGCTTCATTAAATGTGCTTTAGGTTGTAGAAGGTTACAGTCACATTATGCAAAAATACTAAGGTATTTTGGAAAGAAAACAACGTTGCAAGCTCTCAATAGAGATGATAAAATTTGTCTATTGGCTTTTTCACAAGGAAACTTGTTTTTTGTTGAATGATTTTTTGTGTAAATGAGAAGCACCTCATGCAAAATTCAAGACACTAAACCAAATTTCTCCATTACTTGCTGAAATATTTTGCTTTTCATTTGCACTTATTTTTCTACCCAAAAAGCTTTTGTTTAATTTCTCCGTGGCAAATAAACCTTTTCCTGACAAGTTCTCCATCTGACTGCCAGAAAAGTGAAACAGTGTCAAAAACGCTGGTGGGTTACTACTACTGCTCCCTCAAAGCACAAGTGATCCTTTTCAGGAGGAAAACTTTGGAATCAAAATGGAGCAGTGATGCTCATGAAATTTGTAGGGTTTTGCCTATGTGACCTTGGTAAAATCATTACTATAGCCATCCTGGATGATGTGTTTCACAGATGCTGGGGCCTGTGCTCTTTGTATATCAATTTCTCCATCTTAAATGGACCAGCAGCAATTGAGGTATCACAGGCATATCAAGCCAATGAATGTAAAATGATTTTACACTTTCAAATGGACAGGGCTGTAAACTGTTTCTCTAAGCTTTGTTTGGGACACTGAAAGAACCAAAGCCTTTAAGAATGAAGACTCTGAGCAGTCCTGCTTAGCCTAGAAATCCCTGTTATGAGGGGGTTGTTTTTTTCAGGCTACTTTTCTTTGAAACAGAGCACTTCTGAAGGAAAAGTATATCTTGTTTACCAGTGCTGAAGCATTCCAATTACAAGCCCAGCAATAGGCATCTCCAGGTAGCAGGGGCTAAGGCATAGCTTAACCAATTGGTATTAACTGCATGTAGTAGATGAGAAAAGCTGTTATTTATGAAACAAAACTCCCTGAGTTCTCCACAGTACACAACATACAAGTTGGTGAGTTGTGCAGCAGTTTAATTTGAGCTCAGAGAGGACTGTATGACCCACACTTTCATTTCATTTTTCACAATGTTTGCTGTGCCATATGGTTAACCTAATAGGACCTATTTCTTAACACTTACGTTCCTACAGAACATTTAATATGTGTAATGTAATATATGTAACTCCTTAAACATCTCAAGTTGTTTGTAATTTAGGCTTTGGAAACATCTCCCCATGCACGCAAGGTGGAAAGATATTCTGTATCATCTATGCCTTACTGGGAATTCCTCTGTTTGGGTTTCTGTTGGCTGGTGTTGGAGATCAACTAGGGACAATCTTTGGAAAAGGAATTGCCAAAGTAGAAGACACCTTTGTTGTGAGTATGCTGCCTGCCTCATTTGTTCTGCATGCTGCTGCTTGTTGTTCTGAAGTTAACAAATGAAAGTAAAAGTATGAAAACCAGGGTATAGCTCCTCATTGTGACCAGATGCATAGCAAAAGGTAAAAAGAACTTTGCAAAGCCTGAACATGCTATTGAACATCTCGGAGTTGGATGAAGCCAAATATTTTCTACAAGAAGTGTGGTTGGGAAGAGGAAGAAGATCCAAAATACTTTGGTTTGCCTTTATAGTACTCCTAAGCTTGGTGTAGTTCTTGCCTTTAAAGGTTTTCATGTAAGCCAATAGGAAATTGCTGACTTGGGGAGATGGAATACAGGAACTGCAGGGGTAATGTGGAAATTGCCTCTTTAATTCACAGAGGACATTTGGTGTTTGAGTCTAAAATCACAATTCTTAAAATCTCCGGTGCCATCACACTTAAGGAAAGCAGGCACCTACGTTTTGAGACTTACAGGTTGTAGGTGACTAAAGCTTTGGGCATTCACAGAAGCAGGACAGCCAGAGAGGAACAGAGCATGTTGGTGCCTCTCTGTATGGTCTCCTCACTAGGCTGTAGGATGCCCTACAGTTTAAGGTGTTTTCAGCCTCTGCTACTAAATGGCTTAACACAGCCTGGAGCTTCATGCTAATCTTTAATTATTCATGCAAAATGGCACAGCTTCAGTAGAGGCAGAGGCCTGTCAAACAGACCAGAAGCTTGTGCAGATATTGATAAATCTCAGCCATAGCCTGTCCCTAACAATCTTAAATGCCTTGAATTCTAGCAGAGGAACTTCATTTACTCAGTCTGTTTCACACAGAGTAAAGTTTATTAAGGTTGTATTTCACTAATGCAGTTATTAAAAATGTATTTACTGGAATTTTTGAAGCATAGAATAAATGGCATAATGAAACTTAATAAAATTAGTTATTCAGGTGGTTTATTACCTTCAATAAAATGTTTTAGGTTTAACTGTTACCTAATGTTCAAAAGGCATATGAAATACTATTTGTCTTTTGATATGTAGACCATGTCATACCCAGTTAATACTTAAGAAGCAGCCAGACTTTGTAGCAGTTTGCATCAGCATTGCAAGTGTTAGAAGGGTTGGTTTTCTGCAGCAAGCCCTAATCTTGCATGCAGGACACCTTTACTATATGGAAAATGTCTGCCGTAGCTTTATTTTTGAAACAAATAAACTGCGGCTGTGCTGGGTAGATTTATGCAATAGGTAAATAAAAGCTTGAAAGGTTTTTAAGAAAAGGGAGGTATTTTTAACTTTGAAACATCAATTCAAGTCCAGACATGGTGCTGGTGAATAATACCCATTTCTATTGAGATTTGTCTGAAAAAAAGGCAAGAACATTCCATAAGCACACTTTATTTTTGTCCTTTCTGGTTTTTATAACTAAATTTTATTCTTTTGCTGAGAAGTACCAAAGATTTGAGGCCGATTTGTGTCTCTTTGCCTGTTTCTCATAGGGATAATTGTTTTCCTTGTTTTCATAATGGATGTATCCCTACAACAAGAATGCCTCAAGATAAAAAACAGCATCTTGCACACCTCTTGGCAATATCTGAATGAGAACACTGATCTATATGTTGCAGTCAGGAACTCTGCCTTATTCTCTTTACTAGTTCCCCAAAAGAACTAATAGGAGATGCTAATGGGTCAGAGCAGAGAATTTCATGTTGCCATAACCCAAACTACCACTGTGATTTGGGTTACAAGACCTGGACCTTGGTCATGGTGACTGTAAAAAAAATCAGTTTCTACTGACACTAAAATACAAGAAAATATATATTGTGAACAGTCTGATTTCATTCTTGGTCTCCTTTTGTGGAAGTTTCCAGTGTTCCTTTGCTTCTTTTAAATTGAATCAACGTGCTTTGGGTGGATGGAAAACTCTTTGGGAATTATGTCACTTTGGCCAGGGCTGTCAAATGGGACTCTACAGTGGTCTGTTCTAGCTTTTGTACAGTTTAGAAGAGAAGTCATTAATAGCTTACACAACAGACAAAGGATTTGGCTTATTAAATCTCCAGGTAATCTGTAGGTGGGGACAGAACTAAAAGTTGAAAGGCAAAATCAGGATTCAAAATGATCTTGACAAGTTTAAAGAGCAGTCTGAATGTACAGGATTCGATTCAAGGAGGACAAATTCAGGGGAAGGAATAATAAAACATGCAGTTGTTTCAGGGAACAGTTGAAATGACCTGCTCTAGGTGGCCCTGCCTTGCCAGGGGGTTGGACTGGATGTTCTCCAGAGGTCCCTCCCAACGCTAATGATTCTGGGCTTCTGTGAAATGTTCTGAGGACCGGGGGCTCATATGCTAACAAGGGTTAATGTTGTACTGCTGTGAAATGATGATGCTTCATAGCTAGAAGTAGAAATATGAGTGTAAATAAATAAATAGGCAAAGGGAAGGGGGTTATATCTACCTTTGAGTACAACACATAATGAAACATGGATTATTTTGCTGGAGTCAACAAGAGTAGATGGGTGATGAAAGACTGAAATAAATGCATGCAATTGGGCTATAGAACATCTGATTGAAAGAAAACACCTGTAAAAGTTTGCTGGAAAGAATAAAGTAGCAATTGCTGTGTTTGCCTTGGATAAGACCATAAATAGTAGGCTTAAAATGAAGGAGATGAGATGCAGTGCAAGTGTTAAGAAAACAGTTGAGCATGATCACATGTTGCCTGGCCACTAGTGTGTCTACAGTGGCTTAGGTGGGTTTGGTTTTGTCTTGGGGCGAGTTTGGAAAAGGTGATCTCTTCACATCCCTTCCCACTCTATTTTCTGTGATTCTGTTTAGCCAATTACTAGATTAGAGAGAACTGTGCAGTTACAAATTGCTGGGTTTATTCTGTTATTTGTGGATGCCCAAAGGTAGAGAGATTGCAGGTGCAAGCACTACTTGGAGCTCACTCAAATATCTGTCCCCTCTCAAAGCTTCCACATGATCTGCTGCTAACGTTAATGAATGCTACACATGTAACTTGGCCAGATCACAAATGTGGCCACAATAGAGTCCAGCCCTGCTCTGCATTTCCCGGTGCGATTGATTCCTAGGATAGTCATATTTGCTTTGAAAACTCTGTCAAAATAAACCCCTACTTGATTTCCTTATTTGTTTGAGAGCTATAATGTGCTGTGCTCTTGAGCAGCCAGTGCTCATTGTGGGTGATTGATTGGTGCTGATGTACTGTAGTTCAGTTTTACTAACGATGGGTTTCTTCTCTTTTCCCCTTCCCTTTCCAGAAATGGAATGTGAGTCAGACAAAGATTCGCATAATTTCAACAATAATATTCATACTGTTTGGCTGTGTGCTGTTTGTTGCTCTTCCTGCAGTTATATTCAAGCACATAGAAGGCTGGAGCACGCTAGATGCAATTTACTTTGTGGTTATCACTTTAACTACCATTGGATTTGGTGACTATGTTGCAGGTAAGATTTCCTTGTAACTCTTTATAATATTTTGCAGTTATGTTCTGCTTTGCCATATTATTTTGGGACAGATGCATCTCCCAGTTTTACCCTTTATCATTCCTGTGTCAGGGCACCTTAGAAGATATGGCAGGATAGAGACAGGAGATGCCTGTTTCTGCATAATCTTTTCTCTTTTATTGTACTGTTAAAAGCTGGTGTACTTGATTTTTAGGTAGAGTTTTTTGTTCTTACAAGTTGAGTGCAAGGGTTAATAAAGTATTTTAGTCTGCTAATTTTTTTCCTGCTGGAGTTGCTTAAAATAAGTTGCCCTGTGAAGTTATGTGACATCAGTTTGATGTGCATCTCTTAGTTTCAAAGTGCTCTCCCAGCGCTCTCCTTCTGCCATTGAGAAGTCTCTATTGCTGTTGCATCCTGCTTCTGTGTTTTCTTTCTTTTGTTTTTTATGTACATGCTTGACCATGTGTGTTTTGTAATCTAAGGTTTAGCATAACCCATAGATAATGGGTCCAGCTTCCATGGTTCTATTAATCTGGGTTGGATTGGTTGCAAATAACTTTAACAAACTGAGTTGAAAATGCTTGGGTCAGTTCTCTGCATCAACTTGTTTCATGGAAAGGTGTTTAGAGGTGTTAGAATAGGAGCTTCTCAGAATAGGATGAAGTACGTTGTGTGTGTTAATCCAAGTCATTGATGTGTTGAGGCGAGGATTAGGAATTCGGAGCATTATGCTTCGAGTGTGAGACTTGCTTTCTTCAGTCTGATTTCACGCATCTCCTGATGCAGCACCATCATCTCTCTCTCATGAGATTTCACTCTCCCATCTCTGAACACTGTGCAAGGCAGAAGTAGCTGAGAAAACCAGCAGTGCTGGGCTGCTGTTAGTGAGCTATTCTGCTGGAGGAAGTGTTCCTAGTAGACAGACATCCTCATGGTGTTGGCTCCTCCCATGTCCCACCTCAGCTGTAGCTGTCCAAGTCCAAGTGCACCAAGGTGAGGGTCTCATGCTGTGAAGCTCCTCCTAGTGATTTGGGGGCCTGCCTGAAGTTTGCCTTGATGGCAGGAATGTGGCTGGTGAAGTCCACAGAGACCTCTGAAGGGTCTGAACTGTTTGGCATATTCATTACTGACCTGGGTAAAACGAGGGGAAACAAAGTTAGTGTTGAAGTTATGCAACCTGTTTAAAAATGAAAGGTGACATGAGAAGTTGCCAAAGAGTCTGACGAATCACGGAACTGGGCTGTAAAATGGCAAATTAAATGTGTTTGGACTTTTACATAGGGTTTTTATTATGCTTTTGTATTTTGAATGCGTCTCACTGATTTCTTCCTTCTCCTTTCCCATTATTTTTTGTATTTTTTCGTGTTTTTCTTTTGTCAGGAATTTGTGATTCTGGTAAGATTCGCACTAGCACGGAATAAAAAATTTATGCTGTTTCCAAGTCAAGAGTCTGGGTGGTTTAGGGTTTCATTCCTGAGGGGTGCATGTATGTCAGGGAATAAAAATAATAGTGTATAAAGGTTATACTTACTGTAAAGCATTATGTGAAATGGCCCACTTCGCTCTAACTAGAACACTGAGTACATTGATCATTACTCTCATTATACATTTCCACAGAATTTTCTATTTGTAGAGCACTTGATATCATAATTTGTTCCTGCATCATGTCTGGGTTGTTGTGGTTTTTAACTTTATTAGGAAATACTGTCTCTTTCTACAGAATATTCTGTATATTATTTATATTTTATTTATATTATTTATTTGTTTTAATCAAAGTTCCACTGTAAATGCATGATGTTGAAATGTGATTCATGTTTTCTATTTTCTGTTCGAGTAACATGCACACGATGTATATTTGTACTGTAATGTTATTGGTTTGAAGTTTCTGGTGGGGGAATGAGACCTGTACTTGCAGAGCTGATACTGAAGAGAACAGGGTTAGCTGACTGTTTATCTCCATCATAACTGGGAGGTTAACATTGCCACCGGCCTGTGTTTCCTCAGAGATGAAGTTGACAATATTATAAGTGTGTGGACTAACACAATTGTTTCATGGCAGACGACTTAGGATTTTCCAAAAGGTTTATTTGTTTTCTTGTCATTCCAGTAATAATTGTCTAGTTAAATAAAAGTTACAAAAAATGGGTATTCATTCAAAGTGCTTTGACTGTCAGCTTCCACAGTGCATCAATGTACATAAATACTAAGGTGTCTGAGAAAAACTGGTGTTGCAAGTTCCCAATAGAGCTGATGAAATCTGTTTTAAGGGCTAGGCATCCTTCTTACTCATGAGGAAGTATGCAGAATCTTTTGCACACTAACAAAGTAGTAAGTTATCTTTACAATTTTTGTGCTTCCTTGTTTTTCTCTTAGGCAAGACATAACTTGGTCTAGACACATAACTTGGGCATAGACACTAAGGTCTAGTGTGAGGAGTCCCTGCCCATGGCAGGGGGGTTGGAACTGGATAATCTTAATGTCCTTTCCAAGCCGAACCATTCTATGATTCCATGATGATTCTATGATATTTTTGTGGTAGACTCCATCTAGTACTCTTTCCTTGAAGTTTAGGAAAGCTGAATGCCGTAAACAGAGATGGAAACAAGCATGTAGAGTTAAGCCATGTAACGTTGTAGGGGAGGTTGTCATGATAGAATATGGTATTGCATCTGAAGCTGCGGCTCTAAAGCCTTGTGTTCTTGGTTTTGGTTTGTCGCAATGAGCCAGGCAGCAGACAGAATGATGCTTCAGTCTGCTTTGTTCCTAGATGGCAATGCAGCTAGAGAAAAAACTCACACTGGCATTGATTTATACCTTTTTCAGATTCTTCCTCGACAGAAAGGCATATTTCTTCAATAATTGAGTGAAAATTGCCTTCTTACACTGAGGATTGGTCAAACCTAAAGCAGAGTGGTGTGCAGTGCTAATACTCCACTTTGCAATTACAGCAAGTGAACTCTCTTAGCAACAAAAATAAAATTGGCAATTCTTGTAGCATATTGATCCCCATGGGATAGTTCATGATTATGTGCCAGTTTTGGCTCAACGTTCCCTCAAAAAATCCAAAATCCCTAAATATTTGAAGACTTCCATGTATTCTGGTTATTTTTTTTTTCCTGGGAACTGTCATCCCAGAGGAAAGAACAAGTTTGCAAGCCCTATGTACAACTGTCACGGTTGTGATAACGTATTTGTTCTTTTAACCCCAGTACACTTCAGCTGAAGAGGAGCTCTGAGAACTTTTAGGAGGTGAAGGGGAGAGTGCTTCTGAATAGCTGTACCAAAAGGGAGCTTCCAGAAGAACTTGGGATTCAGGAATGTAATGGTGCTCATGGCTGCAGTGCAGGTTGTCATGTTAGAAATTCTTGTAGACTTCCCCAGAAGTTTTCTGCAGGTTTCCTCTCATTTGCACTGGAGACCAAGTACTCTGTTCCCAGAAACTGGAGTACCAAAACATCCCTTTTTGTGCTCAAAATCTGTCTGCAGACTAAGGAAACTTCACCTGCAGTTTCCACCAGCAAGAGAAGCCTTAAGGCAAACATAAGACTGATTACTCAAGGGGCTTGCAGGGAGTGAAAAGATGAAGAGGCCTTGTAGTGTGCGTTCAAGAAAGTATAGGAACAGTATCCCAAAAAGCAAATTTAACATTTCTCTGTCTTATGAAATAGTTTGATTTTTCTCTAATATTTGGAGGTGTTGATTTTTATATTTGTAGGGGTATAAGTAATTTTTTGTGATTGGAGAAAGCTTATTCTTGTAGCTTTTTACAAATAAGGGAAGTAAACTGTACTACAGCCTGCAGTGTCTTATGAAAACCAGGACATAGTCAAATGTCCCTTTTCTTGTTTTAAAGAGAAACCACCGACTTTAATATGACAGCAGGAAATCCAGCCAATATTATCAATATTCTGTGACAGGGAAAACAGATCTTTTTTGATCAAAAGTGTCATTTTTTTGAGTATAAGGAAAGGTTTTATTGGGTACTGAAGTTAGCACTGAAGTACGTGTATGTATATATATATATATGTATAACATGAAGCTATACTGTTCATACATGCAGATAAATCCTGTAACTGAAGTACAGATGAGAAGGTATAGTCAAATATTTCTAAGTGATTAAATCTAACAGGTTTGATATCTAAATTTGGTGAGCTGTCCAAAACTTGACTGAATGTAGTACAGTCCAACATATAAATAGCACATCAGCGGTCTGTTTCACAGTGCAGCGTAATGATGATAAACTGACCCTGCAATCAGTGCCATTCAGCAGCTCACAGAAGTTTTCAAGTCTCGCTTAAAGAATATATTCTAATGCTTCACCTGATGGTTGTAGCAGTCCAGCTGATCTGCTCTCAATACGTGATATTGCTATGTGATATTACTTACCAGGCAGAAAGACCTCTACAGGAAGAAATTGCTATCGTGCCAAGCCAGAGGCATGTGCTGAGCATCCCATGAAAACTGTGTGCTTTCCCACAGGTTTTGTGTCCCTTTTTGGCATTTGGAAGTGCTTTTTGCCTCCTCAGGACTTCATGTCTGTAACTAGGGCTGTCTGGTGTGAGCCACGTAGCCAGATTTAAGCCTAAGTCAGCATGCTGCGTCTTGCTTGATTTCTGTACAGGACAGCATGTAAGGGGTGTTTTATAGCTGTGGTTTGTATTCTGAAGCAGCTCTCCCTTTTCCACTGGGTGGCATCAAGTAACTCATATGGCCCACCTGAGTTTTCTCTCACAGACAGTGCAATGTTATCTTGTCCCAGGCACGTTGCTTTTATGGGTCTGCATGAGCCAGCCTCTCTCTGCTTTTTTTACAGTCCTCAGAGGTAATTCATTTCAGGCTTCAGGGCTGGGACTAATGATGTTTCTGGACTAAGCCCGTTGGCCAGGTTTGCCACAGTGCGGATGATGGACAGCTACTATTTTTTTTGCAATTAAAACAGTGTTTGGATTTTAGCCTATTCCCATACTCAGGATCGTTTGTACTGCTGATAAATAACAATGACATTTGATGGTTTGAAGGACCAGTTTCTGAATAACTCAGAAATTTGTGCTGGTATGGAATTAAGGTAGTCGATGCCAACAGCACTTTCTAGTCTCTGCTTATACTTTTGAAGCAACAATGCAAGCAGAACCAGACAATTTTGCACAAATAATTGCATGTTTGCCTTTTGAGTCAGCTGTAGAAAGAATGGGAAAGAGAGTGTCAACAAGAAAGAACTGTTTACTTTCAATATACTTGATTTATGTAAATAAATATATGCATTTATTTATTTATAAAAGCCATAGCCCTTACATGAGGTCCATAATCTGTCCTAGTGCACCCCCAAAATCTCCTCTAGTGCAACTCGTCACTAAAACAGGGCTTTTCACCTCCTTAAGGAATATGTTTAGGCCATAGAACAGCCCATGCCTTCCAAAATGTTGACAATCCCAAATAATAAGTTGTTTTGCAGATGTAAGAAGGGGGTAGCAGCAGGATTTACAGTGCCCTGTGATGAAGATGGATGGAAAACCTCTTTGATTTCTCATACATTTTAAGTGCCTTTGGATCAAATTTTGACCACAAACCATGTTGGTGATAAATTGTGGCTGCTCTTACCCTATCAGATTCTCCATAATCTCCATGGAAGATTAAGGCCATGAGAATTCTAATTCAAGAGTAAGAGCACTCCATTTGTGAGGTATTTCCTCTTTATTGTGGTTGCAAACTATTTTAGGTAGAGGTCAAACAAAGCTGGAAAAAGTTTTGTCCCTTAGCCCACAAAATTGGTTTTGACCAACAACAAAATGCAACTTCTGCCTTCTCAGCATTTTACCTCCTAAAGGGCTATGTGAAATGATGTTTTGCAAAAGAAAAATGATAGCACTGTTAAGTAAAAAGTTATGCTATGAAAAATCTGTGCAAATGTATCGTGTTGATATACTTTTTACAGTGTTACCAGTAAAATTGAGATGAATCCTCATATGCTTCAGTGCACATACATTTATCTATACGTACTCGTACCCAAATACATTCATACCCTTTTATGTGAATTGTAAATCAGTAGTTAATGAGTTCCATTTCCTTTAAATTCACTGCATTGACTTTTGTTCATGTTTTCCTGCCAGTGAAATACTATTTAATGACACGGTTTAGTGTTGAGGTGTCCCTGCCCATGGCAGGAGGGTTGGAACTAGATGATCTTAAGGTCCTTTCAAACCCTTACTATTCTATGATTCTATGATTTCCAGGTAACTGTGTTACAGCACTCCATGATGATTAAGTGTCACAGAAGACAGTATTTACCTCAGGGCAAACACCTTTAGATACGTCCTCTCTCTTCCTGGTAGTCTATTAAATTGAGATCTCACCTGAGGAGTCCTTGAAATTCAGAATCCCAACAGCTCATAAGGCTGTTAAGCCTTTTCCTAGAGGGTTGTTGGCTGTCCCTTTCTAACTAGGAAAGCAAAGCTCCTTTGGGCATGGCTAGATGGAGCCCTCTCCTGGCCAGACGGTCCGGAAAACTCTTGAGTGGGAGCGTGTCCTAACTCCTGCCCGGGTGATTAACCTTGCTGTAAACAAATTAGGTGGAAACTCTGAAGGAAATGCTTCCTGCAGACTGGCAGGGTTAGCTTCCACTTTCCGTTTATTAACTTCACAAACAATCAATTTAAAACCAGCTGAGCAGATGTTTTACATGACGCTTCCTTGTGCGTTGTAAGAGCAGTTGGAGAGGGTGAACCTCCAAGCATGGGTTGTTATTAGCTGCTGATAGAGCAAGGGCATGGTGGTAATCAACCGTTCTTTCAGATGATGATCATCCCTAAAATCCTGTTTTACTGGATTGACATGAGCTGGATGATGTCGAGAAACAGCTTCATTTCTGATGCTTTGTTTGTCATGGGCTGTGACAAACTCAACCTTTTGGTGTTTGACTGTCTTCTGCCTTATATGTGACTGTACAGGTGTCAAAGTATTTCCATTTTTGCAGTGTGGATTCATCTCTTGGGTAATTGAATAAACTGTTGCAGCTCAATGGATTTTATTGGTGAAAAGGCTTATTGATATGACAATGACAAAGTTTCCATCTGAGGGCTTCCATACAAAGCTAACCATCAATAAAACGCTGTGTTATTTGAATGTAATCTCTGATTAGATAACAAAAGCCAGGAAAAACATTACTGTTCATGAGAGTTAACCTTGTTACTGTAACAAAGTGATTGAAAATTTGCCCCACAGCATCCTTGGACTCTTTCAGTACAGGATGCAGAAACATAAAGCAACGTATTAGGTACCTGTACAGACTACTTTAGTGTGCCTGAAAAGGTTTTGCTGTACTTGTACTGTGGGCAGACATGCACATCAAACTTCTACTCGTAGCAACCTAAGCTAGGAGCCTGATTTTATTTGTCATAACACAGTTGAATTGCAAGTTTAAGGCTTCTGCTTCATTGAACTGCAAGTTGTGAAATGTGAGCTATTGTGTTGTCAAGAGCTTCGGATGAACATAACTCTCTTGTGTGAAAATAAGGCATCTGTTCCCTGTAGCTGTATTGTACCTGAAAGCTCCATTACAGGGATCTCAGAATTGCTTTTTAGTTTAACACTGGAAGGAAGTGACTGGTGCTTATGGCAGTGGCATTCAAAAGAGCTGCCTTCAGCTGACATTTAATTTATCTACCTTTTCTTGAGTATGGATCAGTTCAGCTTAAATCCCTCCATCCTGCTTTCCCTCTCTGCAAAACAGAGAATGTTTGCCTACCCAATAGGAGCACTTAGTAGTGCAGGTACTAATCTTTACTAGGGCTAAAGGATTTGTGTAAGTATTAAGATGTTTCAAAGTCCTTGCAAAATCTGATTTATCAGGATAGGAACTCACTACATATTCCAGAGCAATACTTTGGTATTTGGTACAGGGTTGTTACTTGGAGCAGGTGGAAAGTGCTTTCATTCAAGTTGTCCTCAAGGACCTCTACCTTAAATAACGATGTCTCAGAACTTGAATTGGTTTGTCTGTGCTCATTTTTAATTATTAGGAATGATTAGCAATCATTATCTAAAATTTGCATACTCCAAACTCTGTTTTCAAGAGTGTATGAATTTAGATCATCATTTATTCCAATTCAGCAGAATTTCTATGAATTATTGCATGGGTAAGAAAATAGGAGAAGCATTAAGACATATAGCTGGGTTTGCTCCTATGAGTATTAATTCTGCTTTAATTTTAACCGTATTGTTTTGCAGGGGGATCGGATATTGAGTACCTAGATTTTTATAAACCAGTGGTGTGGTTCTGGATCCTTGTTGGCCTTGCCTACTTTGCAGCTGTCCTCAGCATGATCGGAGACTGGCTAAGAGTCATATCAAAAAAGACAAAGGAAGAGGTAAGAATGTGTTGAAAGGGGAAGAAATACTACTGTTAAAAAACTTTGACTGGAATTCAGGTGAGCTTACAGCTGCTGTTGCTCTTAGAGGATAGGTCAAAGCTGTTTATGTATAAAGCATAAGCTGCAGCAAGCTTTGTAGGAGTCTAATCAGACATAGTGATTTTTACATGGCTGCATGTAACTAATTTTATATTTATTATTAAGTGTATATGCACAATTGCACCTGACTTACAGGGAAAAAAAGTCTCTAAAAGGATTGTTCTGGGCTGAGAATGTAGCCCTGAATTTCTGAGCTGAAAGTCGTTCTTTTTTGTTTCTATATGGCATGCAGGTATGTAAAGGAGAAATGCTAAATCACTAAATACATACCTTTCATTATTTTATAGTGGTAAGAGAATAGATGTTTTATATCATGAAAGGTATTGGGATGAGTTATTTAAATGTGCCTGGGTGTGTTTTTCCATATCTTCAGTGGCGTGCCTAGTTACTTGTAGTCAGGTGCATTGCTTGTGGTTCAAATACATTTTTACTTGCAAATGTGTATTTAATATTCTGCCAATGCTACAATATCTTACTTTAAATTTTGTCATTTAAGAAAATGTCCCAGTTCTGAAAATGTTAGAGGATAAATAAAGTTTTCTTTGATTGTAGCTGGCACGGTTCAGTTTTTCCTGAAAGTCTGAGAAATAAATGATTTGTGGTTTTAGCAACATAGTATTTCCTTCTAATATACAAAAATACCTTGTTCAGGCTTAGCTTTGCTCCATTTCCTCAGACACCGGTGGTAAGGTTTAGCTCTTCACACTGCTTCCTAGAGCTAATCTGGTCTTTAATCTCACTTTTCTCCTACTCTTATCCACACAACGTCTTATCCAGAGATCTTACAGTCTTGACTATAGAACCGCACATGGCACACTGAAGGTTCATTCTTTAGTGTTTCATTATCCATGTTATTATAATAATAATACATTAAGAATGTTTGAAATTTATATCTTGCCTTTATTTTATAGTGCAGCTATTTCAATGTAGACTAACTTCAGAAAATATTTAGAAAAACATTAATTGAACAAATGCATGGATGCCTATAACGCATTGAATACATTCCTATTTTATCAAGTAAAATGTCATTTGCTGGGTTATGCAGCACAGTGCTATGCCAAACTTTATTTTCTCAGGCACCAGGAATGTGTGCCCTCTTTCATCTTTCCGTTCTTTCTCACCTTTGTAGCCTAAACAAGCATATTCATTTTGTCTGCAGAAAGGAAAACATCATTCTTCAGATATATCCAAATCATCTTGGCTGATGCAGGTATTCGTGATTTTGCTGTATACACGTCTTGTGTGCTAGGTTAGATTAAAGACAGACATAATTGGTACCTTTTGTCCAAATAATCATATTACTGATGTCCAGAAATCACCCCCAATTCTTAGACCATTGTTCAGGCATGTCTAAGAATCCATACCAGAAAGAAAATGTTTTAGCAGCTTCAAAATGCTACAGGTCTGAAAATTGAGACCAGCTTGAGAACTGAATTATGGCATAGCACAAGTTGTGTTCTAGTTAGAAAATAGGAACAATTGTTTCTGCATTCTATCCTAATGATGCTTTGTTGGGGAAAAAAAAGAAGTTCTATAAATATATTGCATTTTGTTACACGATTGGCTGTGTATGAACAAAAGTGCTGTACAAATGTTCACTTTACAGGTAGTATTTTGTGATACAAACTGACTGCTGCTTGTAGCTCATCCTTACTATCTGCCTTGGAAAAACTGAGTGAAGAAGCTGGGCGAGCTTAGTGGAAATGTAGTCATTAGGTCTCTTCTATGCCAGCAGAAGCCAGAGGAGACTCTGAATTTCTTGTATTGTCTGCTTTTTCAGTTACAGCTGAATTTATGATCTGTTCCAGCTTCTATGGATAAAGATTATGGCAGAGAAACCAAAGTTCAAAGAGTAGGAATGAGTGCAATGGAAAAATCATAGTTCTAAATGTTTTTTTTTAACTGTCTTAAGGAAACATTCTGTCAGCCTTTGGGGAAATAGCTCATTACATCTAAAAATGAAATCAGAAACAATATCATATATTGAAATCTACAGAGACGCAGGGGCTGTGATGAAATCTATAGGACTCTGCAAATGAAAATGATGTACTAAATTTCCTAGGAAATATAAGGCACTGAAAGCCTTCCTTCATGAACCTTGCTCATTGTGGATATCAACACCTGCAAGTAAAGATTTTGTGGAGGATTTGTATCATGAAAAAATGAAATAATAGCCTACCATGTTTTAGATGCAGGAGGGAACAGATCGTTCAATACCCACTGGTTGTATTGGCTTCAGTGGCTCAAGACTTGAGAGCTGGTATCAGCCAAATCTAGTGAACTGTACCAGAGTGCAGGATGAAGACAGGGGGGTTACAAGTGTTGAAAAGCCCCTCTCTCTACTTCCCTATGATAACAAAAACTGTGTATCAGTATCTCTTTTAATAGGCAGCTGTAAAAAATCTTCTTTTTGCCGTTTACTATAGTCTGAAGTAAAAAATGGTCTCTCATAGCATATTTAGGATGTATATTGTGAAAGGAAACTTCTGTATTCCAGAAAGTGGGCATGCTGATAATCAATATCACATAATATCTATAGTCCTGTTTACGTTTTACTTAAGGTTGTTGCATTGTTCTGAAAAGCAGTTTACATAAGACTAGGAATAATGTATTTCACTGTTTCAACAAAATAAAGCATCTATTGTTTTCAGGATATTACCAAAGTTTGCCATATGCAAGTGGAACAAAAAGAAAACAATCTGATCAGACATACACTGATCCACAATAATGCTATATTTGGATATTAAAAATCCAGATAACTGGATTGACTGTCAGTTGCTCAGGTGGCTTTTGTCTCCTGAGAGTTTTGATGCCTCAAATAGGGAGGGAAGTGAAAGACAAGTGGAGTCAGAAGTGGGAGTTTTAGGAGGCTATGTCTGCTGCTGAAAGCAGTTCATACAGTAGGATAGATGAAGTGTCACAAAGTCACTGGAACATGCTGTGTGCTGTAATCCTAAGTAGGTGATCTGCCTCTGAAGTTCAATTTCAGCTGTACTAGCTTGCCTTAAACTCTCTCCTCTTCATTATTCCTTAGACTCTGATTAGTCAGAGCACTTTTAAAGTCTTTTGATTTTAGTCTTTTTGGAAGGTAAAATTTCAGCAGGATTTTTTTCCTTCTCATACTTTTCTTCAGCACGCAGCAGTTTCTGTACTTCTGTGTTTCAGTGTTTGTGTTTCGGGCACAAATGCCTGTCCAACCAAGAATCCTAATCATGTGGGCTGTAAACTTCAAATTTGCTTTGAAAATTAAATGCTTCTGTCCCTCAGCCTCACAATAGTCTCCTTAAGCTCTAGTCCAGACCCCATTCAAGTCAATGGAGGTGGGATTCATCTCCAGTGTAGATATCAACATCTGACCTACTCATCTGCATTCCCATTATAGTTAGTGGAAGGAAACAAGTGTTTCTAGCATGAATCATTTGAATTTTTAAGGCATCTACCATATGAATTGCGTCCAGGAAGAGCCTGTTCTTTTTGCTGTGTACCAAGAATCCAGGTGACTTATGTTAGACCTTGGCTGGGTTTGGACAAGTGATTTTTTCATGCTGGGTGTCTGTCTTTTGAAATGAACGATATGAATCCAGCTTTAAAGACCAAACCTAAAACTTTATGAGAAAAAGCACATTCACTTCTTGAGGAAATTCAAGAGGCATTTGTCATCTTTTATGTTTTATAAACAAATAAAAGTTCTTTATAAAATATAATTTGTATAAAAAAATTGATTTTGGTTCTAAGCAATTTGTTTAAGTTTTTACAAACAAATTTGACTCATCTGAATCATCATTTAGTTTCATCTTCTTGGCATCAGTGGCAGAGGTGTCACTTATGTCTATCAAAATAGGATATGCTTGACATAACGATGCCATGGAGATTATCTCACCCTCCGTGATATTTGTTGTGTTTCCATTTTACTAGATTCAGGTTGAAGGTAATCACTCAGCATAAGGTCCCAACCTAAAAAGAGCTTGAATACATCTCTAATCCCCTAAGGAGGGACCCTAAATGTAGGCTGTATGCATGAAAAGCAAAAAGGAGTGGACTCAATTGAGAGAGTTTTACAAAGTTTTAGTGAGTTGAATTGGCAAGTAGGGAGTGTGACCAAGGAGGAGAAAGGATAAGTTTTTTCAGTGATGGTGAGCTCTTAACCTGGCTTTTGCTGTTTTAAGAAACAAAGTCTTTTTACTTAGAAAAGAAGTTGGTAAGAATAACTCTTCATCCTGATGATCAGCTTATTACAAAGGTGTGAGACAACTGCTGATACATTATGTGTTGAGATGGATTGGCCTCTGTTGAAGCAAACTATTGCTTGGGCTTTTCCTTTTCTTACAATAAATCAAAACCAACTGTTGTGGTTCTAAGAATTATCTATCCCCAAGTTCAATGGGTAGGTCAGACTGACTTGATGGATGCCTGTTCCTAGAAAGCATGAAAATATTTGTGGGAGACAGTCATGATGTGAAAGCAACTGTGTGTAAAGTCCTTTTGCAAGGCAGCAGTTGATAGGGGTGGCACAATTCTAGGAGATGCGAGCAGGGGATAATTGCATTTCTGTAGGAATACTACAGATGTTATTTAAAGTACATTACAGGAAAACAGACCCTAGATCTGTGGTCTGAACTTTGGAAAGAGTGCAAAGAGGTACAAAAATGGCACAACAGCTATCTGAAGAGAAATTCACCATGGAGGCTTTAAGCATTAAGGAGGCTTTTTTCAGTGCATCCAAGAAGTACAGAAAAGTGTATTTGAGAAAGAATAGCCACATTCAGAAAGTAAACACAGCCGTAGGTCTAACTAGTCAAATTTGACTAGTGAAAAAGCAAAACAAACAAAAAGAACCACCTCACACCTGCAAAAAAAAACCCAAATCCCCAAACAAACCCAAGAAACAAAAGATGGGAGAAGTCCCTCCATAACATCTTTGAGTCCAAGATGTATAAAGAGTGGTATTGGTGTAAGGAGAAGGTGGAAATGGCTGACCTGGCTTTGAAGTCAGTTTGATCCCTTCCCTTCTCAAGAGCATAAGTCACTCTGGTGGTATTCTCAGTCTTCCCCTAGCAACAGTCTATAATACTGAGTTTCTGTACTGATCATTTTCTTACAAATACACTGTTTTACTATGTGCAATAATGAATATGAAAGAACGTGTTCTGTGAGTCCCAGGGAAACTGATCTACTGATGGCTTTTGACACTTTGTTTTGAGGTGTCTTTCCTCATAGCTTTGTGTACTTTGAACATGTGGTGGCTGCTCAACTTCAGATTCAGTATGCACACGCAGACAGGTAACATCTGCACTATTATCATTTTGGGGTGGTTTATATTTATATGGCTTATATTTAGATAATGCCTCTTAGCTAGGCATATTGAAGCTCTTTAGAGATGGCTGTTTTGTTATTAAATATTGAGTACCAGGTCCTAAAGTGATGCTGATGTGGTGCTGATTACAATAGAGCCATGTTGCCTAAATGCACTTCCCTGAGCAGCATGCACACTGTGCTGACTGAGGGCAAAGGGGCACTGTCAGTACCTCACCTGCCAGCCCCTATCCCTGGCCCTGCTTTCCCACCAGGGTTCCCCTTGCCTCACTGTGCAACTGGATGATTCAGGGGAGATGGAAATGCATCTACTGAGGGCTGATTGCAACCAGGTAGTGATGGTGAGAGCTATTGAATTTGCAAAAATAAAACTGGAGCAAGTGACTTACACTTCATAGTAAGATAAATTGATTAAAGAGAGCTCAGTTATAGCAATGGCATTTCTTGGAGTTGATTATCCATGAGGATTCCCTGAGTGTACATTATCAGGGTTTATATCAGGAAGTCTTGATTTTTGGAGACAAGATGTTAATCAACTCTTTAGGTTACTGTGACAAAGACATCTAATTTAACTCTATTGACAGTGATATTGAATCTGGAATCTGTTAATCTTCAGGATTAACATGCTGATTTTCCTGAAAACTTTATTTTAAGCTATGCTCAGTTCTTGGTTACTGTTAGGAAAAGATGCCCAGTGCGTGTTAGTATGCACTGAGTGTGTATGCATTTGATTAACAGCTGTCTTGTGGCCGAGTCCCTTGACAAAGCCAGCTCAGCAGAATACCCTTACATCTTTAACAAGTTCTGTAGACAGTGAGGAAACTGCTTTGCAGTCATGGATAAAATGGGCTGGAGAAACAGAGGAATGCTTTCCTTTACAAGGGATGACTGCAGTAGTAAAATAAGTGTTGAACCACAAGTGGAGTTTTGATGTTTCCTACAAACATTATTCCAGTTATTCCATTAGAAAGTTAAGAAATAGTTTTTACTGGGACTTGACCATGTAGTTATAGTAGCCATTCTTTACTAGGTACCGAGTTGTTTTCTTTAGCATATCTTTATAAGCTCAAAAAGTCCAATGACTTGATGAAATAGTCATTGTCTCTTTGCTGTGGGAGAAAGTTGAGGCAGTCTTTCAACTGCTTGTGGCTTGGGTTTCATTATGCTTCTAGTACAACTCTTAATGTTTGCTCTTTCTGGCTGCAGCAAAGTCATTGGCTGGATAGTGCAGACAGAATACAGGCTGTTCTCCTGAATCGCCTTAGGTTCAGCTTTCAGGGAACTTGAATAGTTTCTTGTGGTCAATACAGGTGGATGTCATTCACACTCATCTAGTTGAAAGAGGCGTTGCGTGGCTCTCTGAGGTAGAAGCAACAACTAAATAGAACAGCTGATTTTGATAGGAAATTTGCCAGCATCTTTCCTCTTGCCTTTGGAAGTTATTAACAAGGCAGAATATTAGAGACTGAGATAATGAGGCTAATAACTTGTGTACAGTATTGAGATACAGACATGCAGCTTTATGCAAAGAGGTGTCTGATGGGCCATATTCAGTAATAGTTCTGAGGAG
This sequence comes from Pezoporus wallicus, assembly GCF_028554395.1. Classification (NCBI taxonomy): domain Eukaryota; kingdom Metazoa; phylum Chordata; class Aves; order Psittaciformes; family Psittacidae; genus Pezoporus; species Pezoporus wallicus. The sequence continues at coordinate 735,232 of NW_026635616.1, read as the reverse complement.
GTACCTAACATAGGAGTGTTCATATTTGTGGGGCACAATAAAATGAATGTGGCAACTGTTAGTATATCTGGTTCTGGGTTTGTAGACAAGGTAAGATTGCTTTTATTATTATTGTTTTTATTTTATAGGCTTCCTGGGTTTATTTTGCTGAATCAGGCCATGATAAAGCAGAAGGGCCATTTCCTCATCTGCCATCTGTCACATCTCCACAAAACATATTCTCACATCTGCCACTGTAGATGTTCCTCCACAAAAAAACAATCACAATTCATGGACTCTCAGCATTGCCATTGGAGTATATGGTTTGTTTCATCCCAGGCATCAGGTGTGCTTACGGAAGTTATGTGGGTGAAACCAAATGATCGTTGCTCACCGGAATGAACCCACAAACATTACTTATTACAGGACTGAATAATCCAATTTCCAGCGGGGGAGCATTGTTCCAAAAACATTTCTGACCACCATGGTTACAAAAACACAACTGTATATGTAATTGTAATGTTACGATTTCACAAAATAGCATCTTTTCTCTTCTAATATTTGCCTGAAACAGAGGGATGTCAGGGGAGCAAAAAATAAGAGGTTGCTTACTGCTTCATTTGTGCCATTTACTTTGAAATTAAGTCTGGTAGCTTAAAGACCTGGTGTAGATGAGTTCTCTGCTACAGTTCTGAGGTCTTGATAGATGGAGTAAAAAGCAGTGGTTAAACTCCTGGGAAAGCTCGGCAGAGGTATCTCATTAGTGCATGTGGTGTTTCTATGTTGCATGTTGTTACTATTTTCCTTTACCTTTAAAGACAGATCGCAGTCTTCTGTCTGAGGATTACAGCACTGTGTGCTTTGGATACTTACTAATAATGCTATAATTACAAAAATCATAGAATGATAGAATGGGTTGGGTTGGAAAGAACCTTAAGAGCATCCAGTTCCAACCCCCTGCCATGGGAGATACCCCTCACTAGATCACGTTGCCCAAGACTCTGTCCAACCTGGCCTTGAACACCACCAGAGGCATTTACCACTTCTCTGGGCAACCTGTGGCAGTGCAGCAGCACCCTCACAGTAAAGAACGTCACCCCTTGTCTTATTGCTACAGTCTCTGATGAAGAGTCCCTCTTCAGCATCCTTGTAGCCCCCTGCAGATATTGGAAGCTGCTCTGAGGTGTCCACATAACTTCTCCAGGCTGAACAGCCTGAAATACTTAAAAGCAGATAAAGGGCATAGGAATTTATTTAGTTGGGTTATAAGTGAAATCTCCTTAATGTACAGGGAATGCCCAGGCTTCAGTAAGAGATTTGTGAAACTTTCCTACATTCCTATCTTCTCTACCCTGTGGAGCACTGTTGTAGTGAACATAAATTTGTGGCCAGCAGTAGCTCAGGTGGGACGAGGTGCTGTATGCTTACCTGGAGCAGCAGGTAATGGCAGATAGAAAAACCTACCCACGCAGGGAATCAGCCCACTCAGAGCTGCATTGTTAAACCCATCAAGCCTCTCCCTAGCTGCATTTTTTATTGCGATTTTTAAGTAGGACTTGGAGAACAATTCCTCCCTGAATGCTGGATGAGTTTCTTGAAAGCTGAGACATAATGTTATGTACTCTGCTCTGCTGCCTGGGTAACTTGACATGTTCATGTTCTTTCTAGTTTTCTCTCCGAGTAGCGTATCATGGAGAAGTTAATTGGATGTATTATTTTTAAGTATCAGAAAAAGTACGTTGGAGTGGAAAAATGAAGCTGTGAAACTTCGGAGAATGCATTAGAGATAAATGCTAGAAATGATATACTGAGGAACATGTAGAACATTAAGAGTATCTGTAAGGAAGGTCACTTTTTTCTTCCTAAAATGCGGTCAGATGGATATTTCCAGCTCATCCACTTACTTTTTGGCTTGCACTGATTTGGCCATCATAAAATGTATGAGCCCCATATGCCAAAGGGAAACAGCGTAAAGTACAGTTATGAAAGAAAGGTAGACATTAATTAGAGATGCTTTCATTTTCTTGCATAGTGTATGTAATGCTACTTTTTTTTTTACCTGATTTGATACTTAGGGTTTGCTCCTCCCCAGTATACCATAACATTCATATCATGTATTTGAGTTCCCTCCAAGCAGGATATGTCTCTTCCCACTCTGTAAGTAGATTAACCAGTTATACTGTAATATAGGGGTTTTTCAGGAATCTCCTTAAAGAAGAGAGTGAAACTAAGGGAAAGTTAGACAAGTGTATCTTCATTTTGGTCTATCTAAGGATAACCTTCATTAGACTTGTGGATGTTTTCTGTTTGATCCCAGATGTGGCTTAATTCAAAGCCTACATTACTCTTGTAAAGGTTGTGGCTACATGGCTTGTGCTGTCCAGACCACGCTTAATAGGATGAGTGATCTTCCTGCATGGGGGGCAGTTTGATTTGTATAATTACTTGGATATTTGTGTGGAGTCTCCAGAAAGGTCCTCGAACTCCAGACAAGGATAAGGAATTAGAGTAAATGTACTGACCAATGGAGCAGGTGATTCAGTATCTTCAAATGTGGCTTTTGGCTGGTGTTCCTTTGTTTGTTCATTTTTAATAGTAGCATCCTTTTAGACATATTCTGGGTTATGCTGCTGGCCTCTATCCAAGCACAGAGCTGAGCTAGAGTGAGAAAGCTAAAACATGATGTTGATGAAAATGAGTAGAGAGTTTTTGTCTGATCGGTGATATTGGTTGAGAGCTGGTTTTAGGTTATTATTAATTTAGATGGGTTGCTTATGTTTTTTCCTAGTTCTGTCAAATTCAGTATGTCTGACTTTAAATGATACTGGTGATAACGTGTGCACAGCCTGCGAGAAGTGACTTTAATAGAAATAAGTAGATATGCTTCAAAATTGTTCAGAGGCTATTCTTCATTATATCCTAGTAGAGTAAATGTGAGATTTCTGCTACAGGTAGACAGAAACACCTTAACATAGACATTTAGAGATGCTACTGGAGATGACTTGGGGTATTTCAGACACCCCCTGGAGCTGTCAGGTATGATGCAGTGTATGGGATATCCAGGCCCATCTGCAATGGTAGCTGGAGGCCAGGCTGCCTGTGCTGGGCAAGGAACTGACTCAATATTTTTAGGGAAGTATCTTATTTTGTGGTGAAGTGTGCTGTGTGGGATATTTTATTGTGTTACCATTACTGTATTTCTTGAATTTGTCATTGAGACCTATCTTCCCTAGCTCTGTAAGGGTATTGCTGCTTAAATGCCTAATAAAATTACTAGCTCTTGATGTTCAAAGTACAATGGTAATAGGTTAAAGTTGATACTCCTTGTGAACTATGTCTAACAACTTTCAGTCTAATCTGGATTTTGATGAGGAGGAAGCCAATCTGGGAACTAGGCTAGGGACTGCATCCCCATTACTGGTGGCATTTCTATTCCCCCAAAGGTTAGGCATGAGCATCATCACCAGAGCAGTGCTGCTTATTGTGTAGATGCACCAAGTGCTATCACTGTGAGGTGTTTTTCCGGTTACTTTTGAAATGCTTTGTGTCATTCAGCCTTATGTAAAGTACTAAGTTATCAATAATTTCTGTGACTAAGGCCTCATCCTCGTGCCTCATTGCCCAAAATATGGCAGCTGCAGAGTCTACAGAGCTGTGTGCTGTAATGAGGAAGGACAATTGGAGAACTGTAATCAGTTGTTGCAATAGGCAGGTATGTTAAGATTATTCCCTTTATTTGAGTAGCATGGGCAACTGGCATTTCGATCGCTTTGAATAAGACTTTTCATGGCTGTCAGCTCCCAGATGAAGAGGGGCTGAAATGCATTATGATAAAATGTCATACCCTAAGGACAGAAAGAACCTGAACGTACACAGAAATGCCCCTATGGAGAAAGGAGAGAGCAAATTATAAGAGCATGTTGCTTATGTATACTGGCTGTTAAAAACTGCACATTTCTTTTCCTATAACCTTTTGTGCTTGAGCCCGTAAGTGCTATGGAATTAGGAGTTTTATTCTGAAGAGATAACATTTTTGAGTGCATTTCGGTTCACACAAAAGCTAGGGGCGGAAAGCAGTAATCTGGGGCAGGCATAGTTCATGCAGCACTCAAATTCTAGTTTCTCATGCTGTGCCAATTACCTCTGTTTTACTACTAATGCATTTTCATTTCTGCTTAGAAATAGCCTACCTTTTTTAGCACCATAGCTCTGGTCTACAGGTAAATACAATTGAGTCCACCATATTCATGTTCCACATCACCTTTAACTGGAATGTGAGCCCCTCTCCAAAGCATATCTAATAATGTTCTTTAGCTGGCTGCATAAACTTGCTTCCCAAAAGAAATCTAACTGGAATTTAGTCACCACGTATCCTAACAACTAGCAGCTTTAAAGTTCTTCTGAATAACTTATGCGTGCAAGAGTTAAAATACAGCAGCTTGCCCTGTACAAGATGGGTACATCACCAGCACTGAGGTGAGCTGAAGGGGGAATTCTGAGCTTATCCTAAGGGTTACATAGACTAGCTTTGATCAGGAGCATGGCCAACTGTTTTTCTTTTGCTGAGAAAACATGAGGGAAGTGTGAATTGAAACTACAAGTGAAAACAAGTTTTAAAAGCATATGGGGAGACAGTTCAAGATGCTTGTAGCTTCCAGTAAGTTGCTAAGACACAATTTTAAACTTGCCAGCCTGGTAACATCACTTGAATGTGAAAATATGCAATGCCAGAGATGTGTGCCAGAGCAAATTAACTGGTCTAGCAAATGCTTACACAGCTGGTGAGGGGTAAAAATGTGTAGGATGAAATAGGAAATCGTATACTGGCTCTTTGCTCCCTTGGACAGAAGCATGCTTCATACAGGGGAAGTCCAGGTTAGATATAAGGGAGAAAATCTTTATTGTGAGGGTGCTGAGGCACTGGCACAGGGTGCCCAGGGAAGTTGTGAATGCTCCATCCCTGGCAATGTTTAAGGCCAGGTTGGACAGAGCCTTGGGCAACGTGGTTTAGTGTGAGGTGTCCCTGCCCATGCCAGGGGGTTGGAACTGGATGATCTTAAGGTCCTGTCCAACTCTGACTGTTCTATGAGTCTATGACCCTGAGCAGCCTGCCTTTAGCAAAGCTTTGGAGAAGGACAAACCTGCCCAAGGGGGTACGCTGATACAGCTTATCGTATTTTTATTACTTGTTTACTGCAAATAAAAATATTGGAGCAGATGAAATGTTCCAGCGTTTACAGGTTTCATTATTTTCGGATCAGAAGTGCAGTGTGTCTGACCCTAATTGCACAATTTAAATACTAATAATCCTTCAGTTGGGTGAGTGTGTGTGTTATGGATAATATCCTTGTTTTAGACAATATACGGAATGGGTCTGTATTAATCGCCTGTGTAATTCACTGAAGCTGAGACAAATGGAATAAAAGGAGCCCTGGGTAAAGGGGTTTTGTTTTGTTTCTGAAAGGGGAATTTTTCCTGAAACCCTGTCACCTCTGGGTAGGCTGCTTATCCTTTACCATCACTATATTCCTGGTTTTCACTGCACTGCAAAGCATAAATAAGCCCATTGACCACTTTTCTCTGATGGTTTATCCCCATATTTCCCTGTTTCGTTTTTGTGGGTGTTGGTTAGTATTAATTGCTGTGCTCACCAAGTCTAAGCTTGCCTGCTAATGATTGAAATTCTGGATTGAGCAGTGCCAATTAGACTAATTTGTGTAAGAGGGTTAATTCATCTGAAATGCTTTGCTTTGGAACAGTCTATCCTTCCTGTGCTGTAACTTCCAGCTATTAACTGCCTACAAAGCAGAGATTTAAAGAGAATCAATCTCTTTGCTTTGCAGTTATAACGAGAGAACCTTCTTAAATGGTGCTTCCTTTAGTTACGTAGTTAATATTGTAACAGGAGTTTGGTTGAAATATGAGCAAGAAAAGAATTGTAGAACAACAGAATGGTTTGGGATGAAAAGGACCTTATGATCATCCAGTTTCAACCCCCTGGCATGGGCAGGGACTGCTCACATTAGACCAGGTTGTCCAAGTCTCCATCCAACCTGACCTCAAACACTGCCAGGGATGGAGCATTTACAAATTCCTTGGGCAGCCTGTTCCAGTTTCTCAACAAAATACAAATAGTATATGAATTACAAGGCCACAGTTCACCTCGGATGATTATATCGGTGAGTTGCCCAGTCTGCCTCATACTGTAGCTGAATTAAAGATAACCTGGGATTCCATGCCAGCAGCTGCCTTTCTCCCCCTCCTCAACCCTACCTTCAGAGTCTGGGCTCATGGGATGCTCCAGCTTTCCTAGTACTAAAACATTGAAATGCTGGGAAGAAATCTCACAGAGTAAAGATGATGGCAAAGTGAAAGTAGGTCAGCCTTTCTGTAAAGTCAGTCAGTAGAAGGATGTGGAGAGCTGAGTAGGCAGCAAGGATCTACATACATATATGAAATTCTAGTGAAGGCACAAAACTGGTAACTTGCAGCCAATCTGACTGGAAATCTGCACAAAGCAGGGGAAATGCCCACCTCCAGGGTGCAATTGGTACTACTCTGCAATTGTCTTCAAGCTGCTGTTTAGTAGGTCATTGCAGTGGCGAAAGCAGACATGTTGCTGACATGACTGGAGCTGTTGCTGTATTGGTGCCATGTTTGAGCAAGCACAGAAAAGAAGGAACACAAGCAGCTGATGTTTTCCTTTAAAAAAGCTTTTCTGTCCAGCTTTAGAAAGATCTTTGCCAGGTCTGTCTGGATCATTCCAGATACACTAAAAGTGCTCTTAAATAACCCTGCACCCTAGTAACAATACATAACACAACCCAGACTGCTGGGATTTCAGCATCCCCTGACCAGCTGGGTACTGTGCAGATGTCAGGGCTCTGTAGCTTTCCTGTATTGCTGACTGCCTGTAATTAAAAGGAAGAAATATTAGCAGACGAGACTTTTATTGTGGTTTTGAGTTGCTGTTAACTCCTACCAGTGTGACATTTCTCTTTCAGTTGCTATCAATAAACGAATGAGTTTGTGACATGAGAAATCTGTACTGGCAGCAGCAGCTCTTTGCCAGCCTAAAGTCACATTGTGCTTTCACTGGGCTCTTGAGACTAAACAATGTCTGAAGTCCTTGTAATGCTTCCTTTCTTTTTTCCCCTCACTTTTACCACAGGTAGGGGAATTCAGAGCCCACGCTGCAGAGTGGACAGCCAATGTCACTGCAGAGTTCAAAGAAACCCGAAGACGCCTGAGCGTGGAGATCTACGACAAGTTCCAGCGGGCTACCTCTATCAAGAGGAAGCTCTCTGCAGAACTCGCCGTCAACCACAACCAAGACCTGACTCCCTGCAAGAGAACCCTGTCAGTCAACCACCTCACCAGTGAGAAAGACATCCTGCCAGCTCTAACAAAGACAGACAACATTTACATGAATGGTTTGACGCCGCACTGTGCAGCAGAAGAAATAGCTGTAATTGAAAACATTAAGTAGCCATGACTTTGAATCCCAGCCCTTGAGGAGCTCTTGGCTGAGACTAGCCATATACCTTTTCTCTTTTCCCACCCTGTCGATGATCAATGCTAATAGCATTTTATATGTGTGCATGAGTTTCACAGAAACTGCAGTCCAGAGTTACCATCGCATCTCTTCAAAGACACAAAGAATGGCACTTCTGTTATCGAAAGATGCTGGAACAAACAACATCTTCTGCCTTTATCTGCCCAGACTGTTTATCACGTCTCTTAACGTGCCATACGGCCTCAAGAATGAATCACATTTGTTTATGGTAACAATGTAGCTTTGAGGGATCAGTCCTTAAAATTTCAGGGTCTACCTTACTGAGCCTAGGAATGGACCATTTCTGGACTACAACACATTTGTAAATGGCAAGAAATGCTTATGCAGCCTTTTACCTAAGAAATTTTTGTCAGTGCCTTATCTTTTGAAGAACCAGAACCTCTACAGTTCCTGTATGGTTTTTGTTTGTTAGTTTTTTTTCATGAGAAACGTGTTTCATTTGAGCTTTCATTCTTCTTGAAATGATGGTGTTTTAAAAGGTGTCTGTTGTGAAGATACCAACCAGCATGAACGAATGCCAAAAGCAGCAATCATCAAATGATGATCTTAGCTCTAAATTTAAAGGCACTGCAGTTTCAGAAATTGAAAACATGCCCCCCAGAAGCATTTTATTTTACTCAGGTCCAGCTGATACTTGTTCACACTGACTTGTAGAATTCGCAGGCCCTCTTTGGGTCTTGTCTATTTCAAGCAGTGTTCAGCAGTTGTCTTTGCGTCAGGTGTACCAAAAAAACCTGCATCTTATCTGTCTGTCATCTAATTGCTTGATAGATGACATGAATAAATGAAAATTACTACTTAGAGGACAGGCTATTTAATTGCTGTATTCCAATAACCACATCCAGCAAACAATGCAGAAAAATACAGTGATTTTTCTAATAGGCATAAACCTGTCTGCCAGATATTCGCTCCTTGAAAAGGATTCTTAACTTCAAGTCAAGTCACACCAGATGCCATATGATATTTTACCAAGGAATCCTGCTGGAAGTGCTTTCCTGAATGTCGCACTGTACAGTGGCTGCCTGTGATGGAGCTGTGACTGACGTGGTATCACTGTGACTTTCTACATTTCAAATAGAGATGGCTCTGGATAGAAGTGCAGGCGTGAAAAAGAGCTGATAAATAGCACAATCCGAATACTGATGATTGTTCAGACAGGATAGGCTGACAAGAACCAGATCTAAACCAGACTATGGGGGGTTTTTATTGGTTTTAAGAAAACACTTTAATTTTGTACCTTCTGTTTTGCTTATAGGTGTACATGAGATTCAGAAGAAATGCAGGATGGAATGGATAATTTTGCATTTTTTTTTCTTATGTTAATCTATTGTAACCTGGCTGTACATAAAATGAATAGAACAGGCCTTAAGAGAACAATTAAGGTTCTGTGTAAATTAAAGAATGGGACTTTGCTGATTGGGCATGATTCAAGTGGCAAATATTACAGCATCTCTGACCATTAGATAACATGCAAGATATGAATGTTAATGTTTTTTGGATGCTTAGCTTGTTTTCTAATAAAATATAAGTTAATATGTAAATTCAGTCCATTAAGTGTAAATATCAGTCAATTAACATTTACAAAGAGTACGCTTTTAAAACAAAGGAGATTCCATGACACAGCTTATAACAAAGATCCTTGTCTCCCCAGCACAGTGTTCTGAATGTCCACATGGCAAGGGTTTGTTTTGCCGTGTATAAACTGTGAATTGTAATGAAAAATAAAGTTTTTCATTAAAATAAGCTTTTCTGAATCTCCTGCTTGCTGCAACTGGAATGCTAAGAAATGATTTGTGAAACTGATTTTTGTGCTTTCATTGGTTACTGAGCATAGTAGTTTTCCACCTGCTTTAATTTAAGCTGGTTTAGCAATAAAGTCTTGACTCACCCAGCACAAATTATTCTTTTCCTTGATATTAAAAAGGATGCTCTTTGGTTGCTCTCCCTGAAGTTGTGTTTCTTGCTGTTTTGTCTCAAAAGCTTGGCAGGCTGCAGTTTCTCCTGTCGTGCTCCAGAGCTGACGGCACTTGTTCCTTCTTTGCACTGAGGGAGATGCGGGGAGCTCTGACCTCCTGTCCTTCCAGGTGTCCTGGGGCTGCTTCTGCGCAAGTATGTGAACAAGCAGCTATAAGGGCAAAGCCTTTCATGGCAGAGCAGTGACTATTTTATGATGGCTTCTTTAATTGTGTCTGGGTGGTGGTAAGAGGACTGATTTCTTGCATTGCCCCAAATATGTCTCGGTGCCTTTTGGATCTGACTTTCAGAAACGGACTGGTAATGCTTCATGTTTATTGTCTTTGACACTCAGAGATGGGATACTTAGGTTAAATACTCAGATTGTTCTAGCCAGTTTGTTTCCAGTTAGAAATCTATAGGAGCGAGTGTCTATGTGGTTGCTTCAAAGAAGCTTTGGGGCATCTCAGGACCTGCTAGAAATGGGTATGTTGGTTTGAAATCCTGTGACAGTGTCTGAGACATTAGTATGGACATTTGTTAAATCCATTCACTTATTTACCTTAACTTTGTATATGATCTTTCAGAAAAGAAGCCCTGTTGATTCATATAAAAAAAGTTACTGGGGTTTTCCACATTTGTAACATACGTAAATTAATCCTACTTTATCAAACTAGATTTGCCTGTTTGGAACAAAGCATTAACAAATAAAGTCCTTTATTTGTAAGTTTAGTAAGTGAAGACTAAGAAAAAAATGGTACAGGCCAGATGGTATAAGTAAGAGGAGTTATGGTGATCCAACTGTGACTAGTACCATTACGCTAGTGGAAAATCTTTCCCTCTTCACATACACTGATATCACAATTGGTGACATGAATTTATAAACCGTGATGAACTCTATAAGACTCTATAAAAGATTTTGCTCCTGTATAAGAAGGCTTTTATATTAAAACCGTGTCTTTCTAGCTCATTTATCCCTTCCCAATATGGAGCTACAAAATCATGAATTACCACTCAATGAAAATCCATTTGTAACCTGCTTTCTCTCAAATAGATATGGGGACATCTCCAGACTGTCAGGCTACTTGCTACTTAAGCAGGTTTCTGAAAATGGTATTTCATTTTGGTAGCGGTTTCTTTGCTTTTATACTGCCAATCAAGCACCATTTCAAAAGACACTGGCAGAACATGAAGCACAAGTTGTAGCACATAAGAGACTGTAGAGGCACTTTTGCCACTTGACAAAACAATTTAGTACTCAGTGTTACAGGAAACACTGCATTAATAAAACCTGTTAGAGAAGTAATTAGAGAGAACCTGTATTGTTTAATGTTGCCTATTATAACCATGCGTTTTCTTGCAGTTTCTGTTATATCTGGCAAAGTGTCTATTGGTCAAGTCTTTGATTATTTATTTTTTTGATAGCACTGCATGGGAGGTAAGGAAAGAACTTGGGAGTTGCGAAGGATTTGTTCCATGCTCCGTTCTTCCTTGAGTACCAGGCCAAACGCTGACTGTGGCATCCTCAGTTCTGTAGGTCCTCTTTTCTGATGTTGAGGTGCTGCTCTTTGAGCTGTAAACAGCCTGGAAGGATCAATCCTGGAAGTTCATCAACATCCTTAACCATGCCTTCCTCTCTTCACTTCTTCCTGAAAACTTCTCTGATAGAAGAGGAGGAAAGCTGGAAGGTAACACAGGAACCCACAGAAGGGACCACCCTTGAACTGAAATGGACCTTCCTTAGGTCACCAAGTAAGCTGTAAGACCAGGGTGGCAGATGAGATCAAATCTTACCTGTATATTTGTTTGGAGTTCTTGCTACTCATGCATTATTTCTACTCCAATGACTTCTAACTAGGAATACAACACACTGTGTGGAAGGAGAAATGCAAGGCTGCTTTACTTCTCTTCAACTCTACATGCACATCACAAGTTTACGTATGTATATAGCTATATTTCCTGGGAAGGAAATTTTCCTGTCAGAGGAACTACATCTAGTGTCGAAATACAGCAGTAATGTTTCTACTAAATTGCTGTGATACAGTTATGTGGTAATTAACTTTTCTTTCCTACCTTGCAGTGCTTATTAAAAAATTTATATATTTTACAGGAATTTGTCAGAGTTAAGGTAATTATTTTGTCATAAAACATGAATCAGGCTTTTTGTGTATGTGTGTCGCCCTGCAGATTCAAATGAGCAATAGGAAAAATAGAGAAGATGCTGATTTTACTATTAGAGGTAAAAACCTGTTGAGTCACACGTATGAAAAAAGCTAGCCCTTTCATTTGAGCAACCATTCTCTGCTTTGCCAAATTATTGTTATCATTGTGAAAAGCCTATGTGAGAATCAATTTGAATAGGTATAATATACTTAGAAAACTTGAACTTTTATGCCATTGCTTATCACGCTTTCACAAACTTTCAGAGGAATATGCTCAATAAGCTTGTAAACAGGTATGTTATTTATGGTAGAACAACATCATTTTACTCTTTGTACATTCCAGCTGATACAGTATCTTATACAGCTTTTTATTCTGGACCCAGATATGGTCTTTCCCAGTAAGTGTATTTTAGCCTTGTTTGGCAACAAAGACTGATTTTGTTGGATGACTAGAAATACGAATTTATTGGTTAAAAATTCTCTCGTGGGAGCATGAGAGAATACATTGGTGGTTTTTGTGTGCTTTGTGTGAATTTTGCATTTTTTCCAAAGACTCAGTATTCATGTCCTCAAGCACGCTCAAATAGATTGATAGAAAGTTTTCCTGAAGTTTTTTCCAAGATCATGATTTTGCCCAAAGTTTCCCTGTATTTTCTGTCACACACAGAATTTTTGGACAGTTGAGTGGTGAACCCAATAGGGCTCTCTGAGTACTGAAATTAATAGTCTGAAAGGGGGAATTATAGTGCATCCCTGCAATGGACAATCCCTTCAAGTCCACTAGGTCTGGTGTTGACCATGATAAAGGAAGGTTCTACTTTAACTACCATAGCCGTACTTTGTAATACAATCCCTGTAACGTATAGAGCGCTTAAAATAATTTCTCATTTGCTTATTCTGTAGTAGAAGAATGGGAATTTTACAGATTTAAAGGCACTGTCTTGCACAACTTGGACAGAATAATAGCCCAAGAGTTGCAGTCAAGGCCCTTCTGAACTACAGAGTGAAAAGCCGCAAAGTCTGAATGCTTTTTTAACGGAGAAAAACTTAATGCTTTGCAGCGAAAAGGAGGATGAAAGTTGGCTCCACTGTGAAAAGTGAAAGTGGGAGTAACGTGTCATGTGCTATTGTGTGCTTTGTAAAGTGGGGATGGAACAGGCACAAAGGCTTTTTCATTTCTCGGTGTCCTTAGAGACAGTCAGAAGAGAGTCAGAGAGTAGCCTGCATTGTATCAGTGTATTATTGCTCTTTTGCAATGCTTTTGCAAGCTATTAAGTGTATTATACCTTTCTTGGGTGCTGGTTGGCACTATGATGGGATAGTTTGAAAGGGAAGACACCTTTTCTCTCGCTCATACTGCACAGGTGGAGTAAGTAGAGCTGGCTTTGGCCTTTGTAGAACAGGAGCAGCATTTGGGGAGTTCCACAGCCAAGTGCTAAATGGTATTCATTTTCTTCCAATATGAAGCCCTTAAAACGCTGTTTTATATAGAGAAAGGGTCTGGGAAAAATGGATTCCTATTTTCTCTCTCAAGACCAGAACAGAGGCTACAGTTCTGTTTTGTCATTGTAGCTGCATGTCACTTTTGAGCTTGGCTTGGCTTTTAACAGGCGAGACTGTAGCACAAAACTAGCATTAGAAGTGGCTCCTGTGACTTGCAGAACATTAAACATCTGGGACTGTTTGGAGAACTCGATAGGATTAGGTGGAGCTTTTTTGACTATCTAAGTATCATAATGCTTTGCAGAGAAGTGTTTTGGGATCCATGGTGATGAGCCGTATCCCCTTCCTTTTGGCTTGTTTTTCCTGATCAGAGAATCTTGGCAGAATTGCTTTGATGCTTCCCCAGCTATAGCTGTATCCTAAGCAGTTTAACGGAGTAAAAAGAAAAGCACATTTTTCCAACCAAGAGGACTTTTCACTTCAGTGACTAAACACTGCACAGAGGCAACGACTTATGTTGTTGTTTTGATTCCATGCGCAGACTTCAAGGAACGGAGCACTGAACCAAGATTATTTTTTCATTATTCCTGTTGGTTTTCCTTTCAGATGTTCCCGTTCACAACCTCTCAGAGCCTCCCCTTGCACTGACTGCGGAAAGCCTGCTTATTCCAACCCAATCGAGACTTCAGCATGAAGCCTATTATGAGCGAAAGAAAAATCAGGCCAAGTGTGTTTATATTGTGTGTTGTTAATAACAGCAACAGCTTTTGGCTTTTGTGAAGCACTTGTCAGGCAAGCAATGCAAGGTGCTTTGAAAGCGGGCATTAATTAAGGTTGACAACCTCCACCCTCTTCCCTTGTCATGAAGTTAGGAGTGAAGGACATCGATGAGTGCTTTTTAATCTCCCTTCCCAAATTGTGGCGTGACCCTCCAAGAGCAATGTGTAGTGGCTACTTGGTAACTTACGTGTTTGTGTAGGCACTATGAACATGGTGCTCTACTCCTTGATAGAATACTAGGATGAAGTTATCTGTAGACTTCCATTAACTGAAGTGGGTTTTGAATTGGACTCATCTAAGAACTTGTCTGATTCCGGTGCAGAGATCCAGATGCTTTTATGTGGACCTAAGTCTTCCCTTGAACTGGCTTTTGAGTAGGACCTAGAGAAACTTTGATGCATGAGCAATAGAGAGGAAATACACATCTGTTTACAATAATGGAGGCTTTTAAGGTGTGATGTCATTTATTGAGGTGGTATCAATTTTGTATGCTTCCAGGTTTTCCACTTTTTCACATTGTTCTGCTAGACTCGCTCTTCTCTATACTCACCAGCTGTTCATCCCTGTAAATCAGTTTGTTGAAGAACATGTAACTTAAAGCCTAATTTGGAAGCTTGCCCAGTGAAACATCAGCACATGGAGGTTCTGAAGCATCTCTCAAGCTGCTAAAAGACCATATCGGGTAAGGGGTACGATTTCTCAAGTAGGAAATACATCTAACGTGTTTTCACCTGTTTGGGGCAAAGGGGAGAGATACGCATGACAAAACCAAGATTAAGAAAAGAGCAATTGAAAGGCACAAAGAAGTCTCATATGACCAGTGTGTTAATATAGTGATTTGATTAAGAAAGGCATGATGCCTAGAGCAGACTTTCATTTACTTGATTTATTTTCATGCAGTTCTTCCTTCCAATGTAAATACTCTGTTAAAAATTCTACGCATTTCCTGTTTCCTGTTTGAGGCACCTGAAAAATCGGAGTTTATATTGGATTGTCAAGAGTAGTAATCGTGCTAACAGTGAAGGGTGAAGTCCCTATGGCTTATTTTCTGTCATTTATTGAGTAGTGAATTACGGTTCCTAAAACCACATCTCTGTTCTCAGTGCACAGTACCCCGTATTACTAAAATCATTTAGTTTCACAAATCTGATTATGTTCATACTATTGCTGAAATAAGACAGCAGTTATCTTGGCTAATAAAATTTCTAGCATGCATTAAGAAGATCAGAGAACATCAATGACTACAGCTGCTCCTATTTTTATGGCACAGATTGTTCATCGTTCTCCACAGCTAGACATGACTTAGTTATGTGTTTCTGGTTATTAAACCTTATAATAACATAAGGCATGCTATACAATCAACTCTAATAAATGACTTTATTGCCAATATCTAGTAATTTGTTATTCTTATCTCAACTATTTTCAAAAGAAAAAAAATGCCTAAGCCCGATTATGGGTGTTTTATGAGTTGATCAGTGTGACCTTTGTGGGCAATGCATGAAAAGAGGTAGCCAGGGCCTTGAGGATCATCAACCATACTTGCTCATTATCGTGTCTCACTAAGGAAAATGCTAGTTCATTAGCAGCTTATGGCGATAAAGGAGAGAAGTTGAAGGGGATGGTAATGGTACTGTCTACTTGCTGAACACCTAGGGGTTGACTTATTAAATGAAAAGAGCAGTATCCAACCAATACTTCTGATCCTTGGATTATCCCTCTGTAGCAAGACAAGCTAGAAAAGTCTTTGTGAGAGGACTGAGATTCTCCTGCAACCTCTTTGTGAGCCAGCAAGTACAAAAGGTCACAGGGATGACACTGAAATGATGCTAACACTTGGCAACAAGTCAAGCATTGCTGGCTCTGTGGAAGCAGGCTAAAATCACAAAAGCATGCTGTGAAAGGCCAGGAAATGCAGAGAGCCACTTGCTGAACTCAGGAATATGTACTCTGAACCATCAGACTGATGTTCATTTTATAAAAGACATTAAAGTGCAAAGCAATGGAAAAGAAATTACAAATTGGGTATGTAACACAGGATTTACTGTGGAGCCCAGGCATTCTTATTTCAAGGTCAGAGAATTACCTTTAAATTAAAAAGAATCCCTTTCTGCTTCAGCATGTGTATAGGACTGAGAATGGAGAACAGGTAGGAATCCTCCTGGTGTTCACAAACCCACCTCAGTTTGTGATTTCACAGGCTCAAGGTGAAGCACTGCTGTGCTCTCTCTCCCTGCATCCCTGCTGTTGTGACCTTGAGTTCAGCAGCAAAGGTGTGATGATCAGCATCCATTATTATGGCATGTATCTACTGAGTTTAGATCCTAAATACCCTTAAAGCCATCAATCCTGTCTGAGGTCTTGAGATAATTGAATTTGGACCAGATTCTTAGAGTCATATTCAAAGCAGATGATATCACTTGTGGCTCTTATTCCATACCGTCCCATACCCCTTGCCATGAGGAGCAGCAGTGACATCAGTATGTTAGGCACAACAAAAGTGAACATTTGGAAAACAACTTACAAATGTTCACTATGGATAAAAAAATGAAAAAGCCCAGAGAACGCCTTTGAAACAGCTCAGCCTTCAACGTGTCAAAAAGTAGGACACCTAAATCAATGGATTTTATTATAAGAAAAAGATACTCAAGATTTCTTGTTCATTATTAGAACACTTCAGCTGGCTTTTGTGCTATGAAAAATGAACTGATTTCAATGTGACAAGTTCAGTTGTGGGAGCTTTTTAATAGTTTTTATCTAGGCTTGAAAATACATTACAAAACCATGTTTGGTCAAGGTCGAACAAGGTTACAGGAAAATGGAGCAAGCTAATAGAAAATGAAAGAGAAATTGCTTGCTATTCTTCTGCAAAGATGAAGAATTTGTTTCCATTGGTGCAAACTGGAGGGAAAAACACAAAACGAAGCAGGAGAAAGTTAATGCAATTTTAAAGTAAGCAATTTCTATGACAAAAGGAAGATTGTTTTCAATATTCTGATTTATTTGTCAAAATGGAATTGAAATACCATCCCTTTGGAGCTATTTCTCAATAAGGGGCTACTTAAATGAGTGAAGAATTGAAATTCGGGGGGGGGGGTGGTGGTTTGATGTAGCTTTTTTAGATCATTTTAAAAAGCTATTTCCTTTCATAAATAAAGTTTCCATCATATAGCAGCATTTGGCATGGAGAAGATCAAGGCAGAGAGCAGGCAGGTCTGCTAAATGTTTTGCAGCATAAATCATAATGAAAACGTATTGAAATGTTATTTGTTGGTTAGAAAGCTGCAGCAGTTGGGAATCATGTCCAGGCTTGACCAATAGTCATTTTACTGACCAGAGTGCATAATTTAAGAGCCCAAGTTCCCTAAGCTATTGTGGAATGAGGGATACAGAGTGGGGTGTGCTGACCCTAGCAGGGTCTTCCCTTCTATTCTGGAAGGTGTCTGAACAAATGGGTTTCAGGCCTGAGGGTCATGTCTGAGAAGTCTTGACACCTGGTTTTCACAGGTTATCTTTTGATGGACACCTTCAGTGGTTTCCAATTGGAAACTAACTCTAAAAATATCTGTATCCAAATGTAAAGGTGTCTGGTTTGCTTCAATCTGGAATTAGCTGCTGAAGCTTTGACTTTCTGGAAGTATCAGGCTAGTTTTGGTCTTCCCAGGCGGCTAGTTAATGAAGTGCTGATAATAAAGCACTTCTCAGGCTTGCTCCTTTTCCTTTAGAAGGTTTCTGCAATGCATCTGGAACTGATCTGGTGAGTGGATGTTCTTGCAAATTGCATAACTTTTTTAGCCTAAATGAGCCTGTACTCTGCAGCTCTGCATTACAATGGGCTCTCCAATTCATCTGGGAAGCAGTTCTTCTCATACAACTCTTCACATTTCTGCCTGTTAGGCTATGATGATAAATAAATAATCCAACTTGCCTGCAGCTCTATTAGGAGGTCAAAGAGGAAGGGAAAGTGGATTGCTAACAACAGACCATCAACCTGAACAGGCTGAAATAATGGTTTGATATAAGGTGGAGCATCTTTTTGACTTATGATGATGTGTCAAAGCTTCAGAATTTTGAAGGTTTAACATGAGCCCTTGAGTGTGTTTCAGTGTATGATTAGGAAGGAATTTTTGCCTTTATGAAAATCATGTTACTTAATCCTATGTTAATACTGACACAATTTAGAAACGGCAAAACCATGAATATATGTACTTCTCAAAACATGCTAAAAGAGCAAAGAATTTAGCCATTTGTTTAAGGCGTAGTGTTAAAATGAGGCTAATTTCTTTGCTGAAGATGTAGTGCTTTCAATGTTTCATTCATTCTAGGTGTAAAATTTTCTGCTATGTTTGAATATGAGAAAAGCTTGATAGGGGAAATATTGATTTCAGTGTCATCTAATATAGCCCATCTTTGGGAGATCCTGCTCCTTTGAAATAGGCTCTCTATGAGTAGCTGGGAAGCCAGTAAAGCATGCACTAAAGCATGGAGTTAAGGCTGTAACATTATCTCGCCATCTTCCTCTGTATTTCTGCGGTGAGCGTCATCCTTTGAGCCATGTGCTTTTTCAAGGAGGTGTCTGTGACTTGACATCAGCCTTTGGGATCTCTTAGGAGGATGCAGTGCTATTCTGTAAACTTGTATGGTGTGATATAGCACTCTACCTCCGTCTCAGCCACACACTGCCTGCTTTGAGACAGGAGAGATGGGATTGACAACTCCACTCCATTAATATCTTGAAGTTGGGACTAAAGCCCTAACAAATGTTGTCTAGTTTCAGGGCATCATTACAGACCACAGTGAAGCCTGATCAGTTCAGGACACAGTCTTACTCCATGGAGAAAGGATGTAAACTTAGCCACGTTGCTGTGTGGGTGCATGTTCACTGGGAACAAGGAAGATACCTTTAGCTAACACAAGATGAGAAGCTCAGCTCAGTGGGCTATAGGTAAAAGGTGTTCTCCTGCTCATCTCCAATACCCTTAGCTACTCAACAGTGCTAGAAAGACAAGACAAAACAAATACAAAGCAAAGATTGATTTGGAGTATGATTTTAACCCAGTTCCATATTCAAATGGCCACCAGAGAGCCCTGGAGAATCCAGTGCAAAATGTGGGCAGATTAAAATGCCTGTCTTCAGGAAACATCCTCCTTCCATTAAACATGCAGGAGAATAAAAACATCTTCATAAAATTTTTAGAATTCAAATGAGATTAAAATAAGATCATGCTGCCTTTGTAGCCATTACAATGAAATCCAGAACGCTCCAAGAGAAAACTAAGGAAACAGGTCACACTAAAAGAGATCTGGGCAAAAATGGGATGTTAGTAGTAATAACACAGGATTTCTCATATGGAGTTCGCATTTACCTGTAGTAGGATTTGTACTTTGGTGTATTTAGTGGCATTTTTAGATTATCGCTCTTAAAATATGTACGTTGATTAAAAAGCAGTGGGTCCAATACCACCCTTACCTCAGATGGTACACAGAAAGCGTTCTCTTTATTACATTTGACCTGTATTTGCAGGTGTATATTTGAGAATAACGTTGGGACCCCCTACCTGGCAGGTAAGAAAGAAGTTAATATAAATTAACTTCTATATGGAAGTTAATAGTATACTAAAACCAGATTTTAGTGAGTAAAAGTACCTGTCAAAGATAACTGAAAGGCTTTAGCAGGTGTCTAAGCAGGGAGGCTGGGAGAAACCTGTGCCAAGCAAGGCTGAGGCACAAGTTGAAATGTGTATGTCACTTCTTTCCTGGGAAAGAAAAGAGCTTTTCTATCCAGAGTGATTGATTAGACTTCTTTATGTGGGCTTAAACGAAAAAGAGCTAAGATCTTTAGACAGATGGAGAATAACCATAATTGACGTACCATCCAAGAAACTCTGCCGTAACCTGAAAACAGCAGTAATAACAGCACAAGAGGATATGAAGTATATGAGAGTTTCAATGTGCTAAATCCAGGACCTTTAGCTATGTACTTATATATGCTGCTTTCAAATATCAACTCGGTGTCAGCGGTACAATTCCAAGTATGATTTGAGAAGCAGTCTCAGTAAAAGCAGCGTTATCCCATTTTCTGAGCCTTAGGCTAGCTGCTATTTCAAGTTCCAAGGGCCAAAGCCTGACTGGTTAATCCTGGCAGAAGTACCACAATATATATCAGTGGAAATACTTTTTCCATTTCTGACCTCCTGTATCAGTGTGTAACAAAATTTATCAATTCCAGCTCTTAATGCTCATCTTCAGATTGTAAGTAGCATAAAAGCAGGACCCGAGTGTAAATGAAGATGGTTCCTGTCGACATTTAAAATTAAGCTTTTTCAGGATAACAGTGATACGTTTGCATTGCATCCCACGCCTGTGGTCTGTTGAGAGAATGCTTTCCATCAGAGCAAAAAGATAATGCTTATGATACATTTATGTATTATATATGCTATGCAACAAATAAAAATTATATAATATATATAATATGAGATATAATATATGATTATATATCATTAAATACAACATTAATTTTATAATACATAAAATATAACCCTGAAGGTTATATAAGAGCAGGTTCAAAAAATGCAGTGTCTCAGAGATGAAGGCAAGGATGCAGGAGAGAACGATAGTGTCCATGAGTCAAGCCTCAAAAGTCTGCAATACTTTTACCATGCATAGTTTATGTGTATATATATATATATATGTATTCTTTGCCTGGCTGAATTTTGAATACCTCTAGGAATAGACATTCTTAGTCTCTATGGACACTTTTTTTCTCATGTCCATCTGGAATGCCTTCTGCTGCAGTGTTCAGAAATTGCCTCTTATTCTTTCTCTTTGTACCACCAAGAAGACTTGATTAGAAGACCGTGTAGCAGAAGGTAACTACAACTGAATCCCCTTTACACCTCTCTAAGGTTAAGTCCAAATTATATAAAGATTTTGTTATATACTTATTCTGTCTATTGAATGCTATGTAAACTTTCATGAATTTATAAAATACACCTAACATTGCATCTGATTTGTTCATAATACTAAACATGCTCATATAAACTGGGTGCTTAAGACCACAGTTCTGTTAGATTAGATGTTCAGAGTGATTTTTACAATTTTCTTCTTTAAATTTTAAATTCCTGTCTCCAGGAAGCATATTATAACATATAAAGGAGTAACATCTTTTGAAAGAGTACTATTTGCATTCAGAAATAAGTGATAATATTATGCAATACAATCACTCATGCTTTGACTTCAATTTAACTTGATTGCAGTTTTCTTTTAGTCCCATAGACTTTATTAGTTTCATTGTAAAAAATGCCTCAAAATGGAAAACAATCAACAACTTTTCTTCCTCTCCAACTAAAGTATATAAATGATATGTTAAGCACATATTTCGTTTAAATTGCTTGGGCTTCTCAATCCTGCACTGGCAAACAGATCCAGCAGCCTGTGTTTTATTCTGCTCTCTGATTTAGTAAATAGTCTGCTACAGCTGGTTGGCAGATGCCAACTAGAGGATGCCCAACACCACCAGGGTGTACCAGATGATGTGCTCAAATTAAAACTGGTCATATTCTGCTGTGTATGTGGCAGCCTGTTGCTGAATCCCATGAGAGTCTTGGGGACAAAAATGTTGCCTCACTTGTTTTTCCTCTATACTATGTTCTTTGTGATCCCTTCGCCTAGGGGTAGCCTTGTGTGAGCAACGTGGCAGAGGAAGGTCAATTAGCGAGCTCTAAGGCAAAAGGGCTGTGTTGAGTGCCATGGGAACAGAGAGAATGCATCCATGGGATGCCATGGGAGCGCCAATGTCACTGCCATTGTCCTAGACAGGTTGTAGCAGTCACGGGAGGTTCTCCATTAGAAGAACATGGCAGCATCACAGCCACGTTCAAAAGTGGGAGAAGGAGAACCTGGGGGACTACCAGTTGGTGAGTTCCTGGGAAGATCACAGAGCAAAATCTCATAGAAGTTATTTCTTCTAGGCAGAAGGTGACTGGGAACAGCCTGTGAGGATTTGCTAAGAACAAATTTTTCTTGCTAAACCTTATTGCTGTCTATGATGAATTGACTGTTTCAGTGGATGAGGGGGAGCAGTGGGCATACTTTCATTTTAACACAGCTTACGGCATGGTCTACTATGGTACTTTTATAGTCAGACTGGAGAATAGAGACTTGAATGGGTGAACTACAAGCTGAGTGTTAAACTTGCTGGACTTTTGGCCTAGAAAAGTATTTGTCAACAGTAAAAAGCCAGCTGATGTATGGCTTTTAGCAAGATTATTTAGGTTTTAAGAGACATGGCAGCAATATCTTTGTTCCTGGATGACGGGACAGTCAACTTTTGCAAGCTCACAGATGTCAACAAGCTGAGGAGCAGGGTAGGGAGATCTTCAGAACCTGGAGATGTTCAGAACTTGCATGGCCAAGGCTCTGAGCAACCTGATAAAAGCATGGAGTTAACACTGGTTTGAAGGAGAGCTGGATCAGATCTACAGGGGCCCCTTAGACCCTGCCCCATGATTTTGCATATAGCATCTTGCAAGAAAAGCATGCTCTATATACACATGTTGGGAAATACCCAACTTCATGGTAGGGACAGAGTTACACAAGGCTCTTCATCCACTGCAGCTGTGCTCCTAAGTGAGTCGGTACACAAGATTAAGGATTTTAAACATGCTGCCCCTGTTGCTTATATGTGGAGAATCTTCTCGTCTTTAAATTATTAAGCCTTCTTTTTTCCTCACAGAAATAATGAACCACAAAAGATGCCATTAATAATGCAGTCTTCTAGAGGTCCTAAATTTAGCAGTGGTATGCCAAAATGATATTTTTAGCTATCGATCATCCTGTAGGCACCAATTTATCATACACATAGACTATTACACATAGGCTCTATTTGTCTCTGCAACTCTGTCTAATATAAGGGTGCCTCCTCTGTCATCTTTTCCTTCTCTATAGTAACATTTACTCTTATTTCATGCCAATTTGGGCCATGGAGTTAGTAGAGAGGAGTTTAAAATGATTACATACAGCTCGTGCTAGTCTAGAAACTGAAGATCCTGGTGGATAAACTTTTCTTTTACCCAAACAAGTGCAAGATTTAAACACAGCATAATTGAAACTTGGCACTCGAGGGAAACAGGCCTAAAGAAGAAAAAATGACAACAAGAATTTAGTCCAGGGAGAAACCTAACAAAGACGTCTCAGTTGGTTACAGAGCACAGTTGGTTGACAGAAAGTGTACAGTAACTAAGAGAGGTCCTGAGACCCCCATGGGAAATGGTAAATCCAGCCCTTGTTCTGTAAGTTTACGAAGCAAGGACAGAAGCAAGAGGCCTCTATGAAATGGAGAGGGGAGGGATTTTGGGCCAGTTTTTTCAGTAACGTGAGGTTTCCTTTTGTTGCTGTATTTCTTCAATGGGTAAGACCTGAATGAGTGTATCCTAAAGTACATTTGGGCAGTAGGGTGGAAGAACAGCATTTAAGAGCCTGTTTACATGGCTGGCAGAGCTCTTTGGTGGCCACAGCTGTAACCCAGAGCCTCCTGAGGGGTTGGGCATGGCACACACAGAAGGTCAGGACAGGACATTGGATGTACTTCTGGGTCTGCCTAGGGCACGAGCAGCCCGAGGCTGCAGAAAGCAGCTTCCACAATTGATATGCAGCTGAGATCAGAGGGAAGAGCTGGGAGCTCTTGTTCCCTCTTCTTCTAGCTAGCAGCTCTCTGGTTCTGTCAGGTCCTGCAATGAACTTCATGCTTCCTCCACACCATTTCTAGGCGCAGGG
Organism: Pezoporus wallicus; assembly: GCF_028554395.1. NCBI lineage: Eukaryota > Metazoa > Chordata > Aves > Psittaciformes > Psittacidae > Pezoporus > Pezoporus wallicus. The sequence continues at coordinate 711,568 of NW_026635616.1, read as the reverse complement.
ATGAGAAAAGGATCGTAAATAAGTTAGTTGGTGAAGCTGCTTTGCTGACTAGATGTGAGCTGTGAAGATGTTCACTAGCAGGAGGGCCCACACTGTTGGTTACTGCAGCTCATCTGACAAAAACGCCTGTTGTGCTTCGATGATTACTGATTAGGTATCCATATTTTGATTCATTTAGTGCTATTTCTGTTCTTTACTTCCTACAAGGATAAAAGAAGTTCTAAACCTGATTATTTTGTTTATAATGTACTTACCACTAATGAAGAGCTGCCAAAAAGACCTTTTTTTTTCTAGCTAATGCAATAACAATTTGCCAATGGGCAACAGTGCGAGCGGGCTGTCTGTCATGCAGCCCTTTCTTAATTGAAAAACAAAAGTCTTCTTCTCCTTCTTCTGATCCTGCATAAATTGAATTGAAAAGGCTGTAAGCTTATACACAATATTATGACTGATAATGTGATTCAGGAAGGGAGTCAGAGGTCAGAGAATGGAACTTAAAACCGTCCATGTGCTTTGTGCTTCCAACTTGCTTACAGCCGAGAGTAAATGAGGTGACGAGGCAGCTCCTCGTAGGAATGAGTTTACATAGTTTGATGCTTCAATATCCTCTCGCAAAGGCGCGTAAGCATGGTCCAGAGGAGTCGATGGATACTGAAGCCAAGATCAACCCAGAACCCCACAAGCAGACACAGAGCTGTTGGCTTAGTGCTTGGAGTCAGTTCAAAGCCAATCCTCCTGAGCTGCCAACAGAACGTCTAAATCCTTATCCTTATATCCAAGCACAACTCGTAGGTATTTTGATGGGAAATCTTGGGCACAAAGGCACAGATTTTTATGCTATGCATTGAATTGCAATTAAGTTTAATCTGGAAAAGCAGTCTTCTCTATGACTGGACCTACTTGCAGGCCTGATTTCATATTTCCCAGAGTTCCTGCCTGCTTATTCTACTGGAAACATGTCTCGGTAACAACCCATAAACAACCAGAGAAGAAATTGATTCCTCAGCAAACAGCTCCTTCTGTTCCCTGCCCCTGTTCTGCTGTCATTGGGAAAAGAGGGGACCTCAGTGCTTTTGAGGTGCTTGCCATAGAGAGAGGTTGTGGTGCTAGATCAGAGGTGTTTGAAAAAGGAAAAAGGCAATGAAAGAAAACAAACCAATGCCAACCCCTGTGAGTTATTTGAACTCAATTATCTTGACTCATGACACGTGTTGTCATGGTGTTTCTGGTTTTAGTTAACTTTTGGAGAGGTGGCTGTCAACCGCATGTTGGCAGTATGTGTGCCATACTCTCCTATGCTGTGTCTCTTTCCAGCCTTGCAGCGCACCACTTGCAGGCTTGTGATGGGAGATCTTGTGGGCAGCTCCCAGCTGGTGCCTGTCCATCGTTTAAGGTGCAGAAATTGTGAGCTTTGGTCCATCACAGTATCTGAGCACCATTGCAGTGTCAAGACAAGCGTTTGTAACTCTGGAGGGTTTTGGCAGCTGTTTTGCTCCTGCCTTCCCCTGGAGCCCAGGAAATCTAGAATATCCTTCCTAGAACAAGCAGTGCAAGGAGTCAGATTTCTGTGATTGAAGGAGAAACTACTAAGGAAGTGTACCTTGAAAACAAGAAGTAGCAGGGGGGTTGTGTGAGTTTCTGATGGCTATATTTGCCATCAGAAGAATTTACAATGGTTAGATCAAGTAGTGTATCAGCAGGCAGGGAGATAGCAGAATGGGATCCGTGGCGACATCTGCTTGTGAACGGTGCTGAGTGCTGTTTATAAGGCATAAATATCAGCATATTAACAGCAGGACTCTTCTTTGCATGTAGGTCTTCTTAATAATGCCCAATATATGGCATTTTAAACTTTCTGATACTGTTCAAACAGTGGTCTACACATGCCTTCTGCTGGTTTCATGTTATAACGCTTTGCACTTGTTGATTTACCTTTCTGTCTTTTAAAGAACACAAAATACTTATCCATGTTCGAACGTTTAGCTCCAACAATCTAGAGAGAAAATGCTTGGTAGCACATAGTACCGTCAGATGTAAGTTACCATATGGTCCTTGGTTTTGGGAATCACGCCGTGAAGTCTCAGTGCAACCAGGAGCAGAAGCACTTTACTGGAAGCTTTTTGTATCTGTCAATTACTTTCAAGGCAATGCAGTAAGTTTCTCTCAGGTGGGCAGATGAAGGTGAAGAGCTGCGTTTCCTTTACTGCTGAGGCAGTTGGAGCACATGCTTCACTAGAGTCCAGGCAGGAGGGGCTTCAAAATACCTCCTTGGTGGCAAAAGCTTTAGTCAGAACTCGTATCTAAGACAAGTGAGCAGGAGACAGATCAATAGGAAAGCCTGTTTCATTAGCACCCCTGCTCTGCAGCTGTTTATTTTTCCTTTACAAAGGCTTATTTACGTCATTGTTTTCTGGCAAGTCGTGACTCCTCTTTGACCTCATTTTATCTCTTCTTTTTATGTGCTTCATAAAGGGCTCTTTCTCTGCCATCACTCGCCCCAATTCCAAGTTATTTTCTAGTCTGTTGAAGAGCTTTTTACCTTGCAGCTCATCGTATACCCAGTTTTGGTTATGATTTGGTGTACATAAACGGTTTATCTTCAGTGTAAGTTAGTTAAACTAGTTCCTAGTACTTAGGAAAAGTTCCCTCAGACAGGAAGAGCCAAAGTGGTAAACGGCCTTGAAAAGCAGGCAGACATCAGGTACAGGTAAGATAAATGGCCTTGGTTTTGTTCGCATGCTGTGTGGGACTTGGGAGAAGGTAGATTCACTCCTTCGGTTAAGGGTTCTCACTGATAGCAACGGGAGCATTTTCCTTAAGTGAGGAATGAGTAAGGATTTGGAAGTGAATATTTGTGCAGTTGTTTATCAGTTTGGCCAGGAGGACATTCAGCATCATCTGCCCTACAGCCTTAAATTATAAATTATGTGAGGCCCAGGAGGTATTTTTTGTCCCATTCTTGCCCAGTGCAGCACGATGCTTTTTATCGGCTGTGGCTTGTACATTGTAGAGATGCAAAGTAAGCAGCAGAAAGCAGAAAGTTGCTTTATTGTGCATACTCAGAGGATTCTCGGTGCTGAAATAAACTTGCTGAAAGCCTGCAAGTGCAGGAAAGCGGTGTTAGTGCCATTTGCCCCGGGGCCAGTACATCTTCAAATACTTTTATAATCATTTATACTGAACTGAATTGTTTGATGATTGTCTGTACTTTTCAATTCTTCTGGCTAACTAGGTCATGTATAAAGGTGCACTGTCAAACTAACAGGAGAATAGTTAAACCTGGAATATGGGCTGACAACTGCCATTCCTCGTGTGCTAGATGACATTTAGTATCGGTGAGGATGCTGTTCAGACTAGAGGAGAAAACTGCATGGTTTAGATTAAAGAAGTTTATAAGATATTGTTTGCACCCTTGGGATGACCTCTGCATTACTAAAATAGCTCCGAATGTTTGATTTGATTAGTAGGCATTTGAATCCATCTGTCCAGCTTGTAAGGAAAAATGTAACCAAGTGCCGGTAGGTAAACACAGACTGACAGCCAGTGATTGCTGAAATGCCCTGGCTACTGTTTAAAGACATAAGAGTTTGTCACATGCTGATTGTGAACTGAAGGGGAAATGGCTGAACAAGGAACTTATTTCAACAGAGTTCATGTTTTTCAGTAACCTGAGTGACTAGATATTCAAAGCTGTAAAGCTTTGCATGAAAAATAGGAGCTCCTATTTGTTTCATGAGGTAGGCAATGAAAGTGGGCTATTCCTCCCAGTCAATCGAGGCCTTCAAAGTCCCATTTGAAAGCTCTCCTGGACAGCCAAGGAAGTGATATGTCATGTAGTATAATAAAACCTGCCTTCCCAAGAGCACAGAATCATAGAAAGGTTACACAGAAAGGAACACAAATCATAAAAAGGTTTGAGTTGGAAGGGACCTTAAAGCTCATCCAGTTCCAACCCCCTGCCACGGGCAGGGACACCTTCCACTAGAGCAGCTTGCTCCAAGCCCCATCCAACTTGACCTTGAACACTGGCAGGGACGGGGCAGCCACAGCTTCTCTGGGCACCCTGTGCCTCACCACCCTCAGAGTAGAGAACTTCTTCCTCATATCTAACCTGAACTTGCCCTGTTTCAGTTTGAACCCATCACCCCTTGTCCTATCGCTGCAGTCCCTGATGAAGAGTCCCTCTCCAGCATCCTTGTAGCCCCCTTCAGACACTGGAAGCTGCTCTGAGGTCTCCACACAGCTTCTCTTCTCCAGGCTGAACAGCCCAAATATTCTCAGCCTATCTTCATATGAGAGGTGCTGCAGCCCCTGAGCATCCTTGTGGCCTCCTCTGGACTTGCTCCAGCAGCTCCATGTCCTTCTTATGTTGAGGACCCCAGAGCCGCACACAGTGCTGCAAGTGGGGTCTCACAAGAGCACAGTAGAGGGGCAGGATCACCTCCATGGTATGCACAGAAGATTTCTTTTAAAAACCAAATAAATCTGGACAGCTCAGGCACTTGACGGATGTATTTACTAAATAAACATCCACACTGGATTAGAACAGCAAGTATTTTGTTTCTTGTTATTTCTTTCAACTCTGCTTGTTGTTTTACTGCTCTCACAGAAACGAGTGCTCCGTGGGAAGGCATGCCTCGCATTTATGCTGACTTCACCCAGGAACCCTTACTGGCTCCTGTGTTTACCTCGCACACAACAAAACACATCCAGATTTGAACTCTGTCACTTGCATTCTGCTCGGAAGACAAAAACAAGTCCCTTTGGCCCCCTCTGCCTCTGAGCTTTGGCTTATTTGCGCTCTTGAGCTGCATGCAGTGTGTTTTCTGGAACACGTAGCCTGGTTATATCAATCATAAAACGCGCCGGAGGACAAGTGTAATGCTGTTTGTCTGCTTTACAGCTTGGGAATTGGTACCCCTGTGCTTGTCGCTCCACTTTCCTCTTGATCTTCTTTGGTTTGGGTTTTCCTGTGCTTTTTTGCTTGACGTTTGTTTCCTGATCCGTGGTTGCATAAAGCAGAAAGCAAGTAAGCGGGCTCACGGTTAAAGGATGTGCTTTTTCACACGACAGATAACTTCATGGTGGAACCCATTACCGTGGGATACTGTATTGGTCTATTCAAATGGATTCAAAAGATCACAGAGGGAACATCCACTCGGGGCTATTAAACACAGCAACTTGATGTCGCCTTGTCTTGGAGGTCCCTATAGCTATATACTTCCCAAATTGTACACAAGGAAGAATCTTCTGGTATTTGCCATTTCTTTACTGCTTCTCTGACATCTATGGCTTGTTGCAAAAGACAAAATGTTAGGTTTGGATGAACCTCTGCTCTGTTCTAGTACGCCTCTTCCTATGGCATAAGCTCTAATAGAGCTGATTCTGAACTACAGGAAGTTTTACCATTTGTTTCTTGTCTATTTTTAATCATTCCCTATGGTCTGCATGGGATAGCTTCTAACCTATGCTGCTTTCTGTCAGTGCTGTCCTTGAAGGCACAGCTCCTAGGTCTAAGCTCAAGATTTTGCTAGTTGGAAAGACCCACAATCTTTGAGGATTAGATTGAGGAGAGACACTCGATCTAAACAAGACGGAGGTTGCTCTGAGGGAGGGGATGAGCTGGGAGCCAAGTATGACGCAGGTAGGGCAGTCAGCCCAGCCACCACGACTCGGTTAGGGGTTGCTCTTAGGGTCTACTGACAAGTCTGGACATGGTAAAGTAACAAATCCAGCGTCCACACAGGGATGCCGGGCAGGAGCAGCAGGAGATGGGGCTGATGACACGGTGTCGTGGTTTAAACCCAGGACACACGGCTACAACGTAGGGCCAAAGTTCATCCAGGAAAACTGTTCAGCAAGTCGGGAAAGCAAAGGACAAGGCCAGGTATGGGTGCACCTACAACGTACCTCAAGTTAAATAAGCCATGAGAAGCTGGATGGGAGGAAGACCGAGGTGAGAGTGGTCACAATAATCAGGGTCAACTGATGGCCCAGGTTCCTATACAGATTCAGTCCTTTGTATCGATTGTTTTATTGCCTTGTTGGGGTTTGCTTCTCTCCGAGTGTCAGTGGGTTCTGAGTTGGAGTGGTACACGAATCTCTGAAGGGACAATGAAATAGATCACAGGCTGAGTGAAAGCAACAGGAGGTCTGCAGCACTTGGGCCTTGCCATGTTTTAGTAGTGTCTCAAAGCTAGTAGCATCTCCTTAACCAGTAAAAGTTAACACGCAGTGTTAGGATAGCAGGCAGGAGGAAGCGTGCAATAACCAAATAATTTTAATCTCAGTGACTCTGAAATCAACATCTGCAGCAATAGTAAGCAAATGCTAACAATTAAATGGAAAAAATAAAGCAAGGAATACTGTAATCAATCCTGAGGGAACATTCACAGCCAAGTTCTACACTCCTTTGCAGTCAATGGATTTACAGGCACAGGTATTGGCTCGAATCAGTAACTTTAGCTTGTGTTTCAAAGATGATAGAATGTTTTGACATAGATTTTAACAATCAACATGTAATAGAATCAGATGAACATCTTTTTAGTGACCGGAATGGTTTGTACATCTGTTGTAAATCAGGAAAAACCCAATGTAAATGACTTCTTTCAGGTCTACCACATGATGAAGGTTGGGCGAAGCCTTGGGTGGCATGGTTTAGTGTGAGGTGTCCCTGCCCATGGCAGGGGGTTGGAACTGGATGATCTTTCCAACCCTAACTATTCTATGATTCTATGATTGATTTTTTTTTTTAGCTAAAAACCCCAAACAAGCCAACAAAACCAAGAGATCAAATTTGCAGTTTTCTGTGTTTCAAAGTCTCGGTAACTGCGTAACTGCTCACCGTTACGTTTTAATTCATGAAGCATTTGTGACTGTATCCAGACCATTTAAACGCCTTGGTGCTTATCTATAGCTACGAATTCGGTCCTCTAGGATGGGTGTACCTTCTGAAGAAGGAGATGGTGGTTTAAACGCACAAGATTGGGACCACCCTGCGGAGCACTTAACCTCAATAGCACTGCTTCCGCTTGAAGGGGATTAAAGGAAGAGGTGCTCCGATGTAGAAACATGGAATTGTGTTTCTGAAGTTCATCCAGAAACTCTTTTGACTTTTGGATCTGGAAATGTTGCAAATCTTTTGTCACTGTTTTGCAAATATTCTGTTTATTTCCATAAGGATTGGTATGAAGTCGTGTTTTGCCTTTCTGAAACTACTCGGACAAAACTTAAGCCTTTCTTGAATGCTATGGAAGAAGACGGAAGAAAGAGGAGGCACAGGAAGGGTGAATTTCATTTCTCATTCATTGTAATCCGTTGCCTCGGGACATCTTAGCAGGCAAGTTACTTGATCCAGTGTTCAGCATCATTGAGGATTTGCAAACAGCGTATTCTCTTGGGTATATTCCCTCCCAGCTCCTCCTCTAACACTTTCCTGGAGCTGTGGTAGCTCATCAGTGCATTTAATTAAATATGACTTTAGGCTTATTTATGGCTATATAAATTTATTTGAGGTTTAGTCGAGATTTTATCACTTTTGTTCACTTTTATTCATTTTTTTTTGAGAGTTTTATTCACTTTATACTGACTTGAAGTCACTTTATTCCCTTTTGTCTCTTTTCATTCACTTTATCCTCACTTTTTACTCACTTTTTTTCAGGTTTGTTTTTTATTTTTCCAACTTTTAATCACTTCTGCTCGCTTTTATTTGCTTTTACTCAAGTTTTTGTTCACTTCCATTCACTTTTAATCACTTTTTACACAGCTTTGTCAGGAGAACCTGGTTTCGATAACAGCTCGTGAAGCAGAGAGAGGTTTAAAGCTTTGTTTGAATAAAGGGAGATCTCCACCAGACACACCTGGTTCAGGGCTCTCCATTTGCAGTCAGGAGCCACCTATTTGATACCTTCCCTGCCTGCAAAGTCCCTCCTCCTTTCTCCTTTGCCTTGGATCCATTCTGCACTGTGTAAGTTACAGTTCCCACGAGACAGGTGAGTTCTGCATGGTTGAACAAGCTACCACGTTATTTACAGTGTCTTTTCCATAGAACCACAGGTGTTTGTGCACAGAGCACTCTGTCAGTCAGTCCGGGTCAGTCAGTCCGAGTGACAGTGAGCCTGAACGGGAGATTTCAGAGAGAGTCTGAGCCATTCTGCATTAGAATGAGCCTGCATGAGAGTGAGCCTGAGCGGCAGGGAGTTTGCGTGCGTCTGAATGTCGTTTCTGAGCGTGAGGCTGAGCCGGATGGGAAAAACCCAGGCTGATGCTCGTCTGACAGCTTTTATTCCAGCTGGTGCTTTGTGGGAGGGGTCGTGGGCCGGGCCTCGGGTACATCAGGCACAGCCTTTGATTTGGGAGCTCATTACCACGTTGTAAAATAGACTTTGTCCGTATGAAACAGCTGCACCAAATGTTGAAGCTTCTCCAAAGAGCTTATCGAGTCAGAGCAGAAGCCGCGCCCGCTCCGGGTAACAGACCGCCCGAAGGACTGAAGTTCCAGTAACTGGTCACTAGATGGCAGCAGAGACGGTGAAATGCATTTCGGGTCTCTGCGCCCTGCTCTTGGGAGGGGGACACGGGGCGTGCTGGCCAGTTCTGGTGTATGTATATGTATGAAGTAAGAAAACCTAAGCGATGCACTGACTGACAGGCTATTACCGGGGAGCAGTTCCGAGGAGAAATCCCGGTGCAGCCCCAGCCCTGTGATGAAAGGGTACCGGCTGACCAGACTCATTGGCTGCTAAGTGCGACTGTTCTCTGCTTCAGGGGTGCGTGGATTTTGGGTTGGTTTTCCTTGTTTTGTTCCCTTTCTCCCCTCCCGTTCCCTGGCGGGGGAGAGGGGGGAGTTGACCCCCCTAACCGAAGGGAGATCGGGGTTGCGCGGTGTGGGTTTTGGTTACTGGGTTATGGGGGCAGGACGGGCCGGGACTGCGTGCTCACAGCGGGGAGCGTGCTTTGGGGTCCAGGCTGTTCCCCCGCACCGCCGCATCCCTCGCCCTCGTTCGCTGCCATTGAGGCTGCTTTCGGTTGACCCTGGAAAGCAGCAGCCGGTGCGGCTGGGGCTCTGCGGGCGCCGCAGCCCGCATCCACCCCGCGATGTGTGCACGCACACATACCCCGTCTCCAGCAGCGGAGCTGGAACGTTGCCGGGCGGGAGAGACGGGAGGGATCCCGGCGACGGGAAACAGGGTGAAATGAAGGCGTAAGGTAAAGGAGAGCGGGAGGGAAGGACGGGGAGACCCGGAACAGAGTCCGAGGGAGAAAGGGAAGAATACAGAAAGGAACGAGTTTTAGACAGAAGCCTTCACCCCTGGAAGGGAGGGGGGAGCGAACGGGGGGATGCAGGGACGGCGGGAGATTGCTGTGGAGGGAGGGCGAGAGATAGATTGAGAGAGATGATAGATAGATAGATAATGATAGATACAGATGACAGAGATTATTATAGAGATGATAGAGATGATAGGTGATAGATGATAGAGATGATAAATGATAGATGGTAGATGATAGGTGATAGATGATAGAGATGATAGATAAAAAATGAATGAAAATTTTATTATAAAATTAAAAACCCCCACCCCGATTCAGTAAAAAGAAAGAAAGGGATTAAGGAATAAAAAGATGAATTCGCAAATGCATGAATAAGTCACCAACTTGTTAACAAGTGGATTGGGTGGACCTAAATGCGCTGGAGGAGGTAAGTCATGGGCTGCTCCAGACTCTCTCTGGGTGAATTCTTGCACCACAAGTCCACCTTTTGAGAGACATTTCTCTTTCCCTACATCCAGTCTGAACCTTCCCAGCTGCACTTTGTAGAGGTTTCCTTCTCTTCCCATTAGCAAGAAAACCTCCATCATCTCAGAAACCACCCTTCAAGTAGCTGTAGGCTGCTATTACAGTGTTAATTCAGCAGGCGGAGTGAACATCCCTCAGCAAGGCCACCTAAAGAAGGCTTCTCGAGGAATGGGTGATGCCATCAGTATAGAGAACCTAGCACCGTGGAGGAGCAGCGGGAAAAGCCAATGGTCTGGATCAAGAACTTCTTAGCAAGACCTGAAAGGAAAGGTGGTGTCCTTGGGTACAAGGTACCCCATGCTCCGGGAATAGGGCACTTCATCTGCAACATTAACACTGATACCATCTCAGCACCCCCTTCAGGCCTGCAAAAGGTATACTCCAGCTCCCTCCTAAGGGTAGTCAGAAGCCCAGGACTGGCCTTTCCATTCACCACACCATTCTTCAGAACAAGCACAAAAACCCAGACACCACCTTCAGTACTTTGATTTCTGAGTATTTATTTTACTTTATTAGAAATTACAAAGAGACTCTCTCCAGGAGAGCAAGGAAAAACAAAACCCAACCCTGAAATATTTCCAAGCAATTCTGTTCCATATAAACACAAGCAAAGTTACATATTTCATTCACATGCACGTACAAAAACATCTTAAGTGAAACATCCTTCACGCAGAACATGTCCATTAGTCTCAGAATCAAGCACATAATCAGACTGGCCTCACTTACCGTACCTAATCTTATTTTCCTGTTTTAAGCTGTAAATTTCTACGCAAGAAACAGCTCTTTTTTTTTCTGCACAGCATTATGCACATTCGAATTAGCATGGATGGTCTTAGAATTAAATCACTGGGTGGCACAAGCTGCAGTACAGCTGTATACTAAAGCTGTTACACTGACGTCTATATAGTGGACTTTGTTGGGTACCAGGGAGAACTCTTCAAAAGGAATAAAAAGGTATTGCTAGAGGGACAAAGGAGTGTGACACACAGCGCTCTCTCAACTGCGACCCTGTATGATTCCCATGCAAAACACTTCAAAAGCCAAGTAATTCACAGATCTTCCTCTCCAAATTGATATCAAAGGTCTCAACAATTTCAGTCACGGCAAAATAATTCACTAAAGACATCAATGCTACTGGATTCAGACGCGGCCAATACGCAATATTCCAATTTGCCATCCTCCCACCTTTGGGTAGAGAAGGGAAAGAGAAGAAAGAACCAACAAACTGCAGCCTCCTGAGGCAGGTGGGTCAGCAGAGCACTTTACCAGTGACCAGCAGGAAACTACAACTGCCAGAGCATTCCAACCCACTGCATAATCTCACTGTGGCTTAACATCTGGGCATTACATGGTCAATGACCTCCTTGTTGTTGCCCAAGGCTGCATTAGCACCTAGTGAGATCTGATCTGATTCATCAAAAGAGCATACTGTCTGTATCTGACTCTGTGAGCCAGGCTTGAAATTTCACTGTTTCGCACATGATGAACACCACTGTAAATCCAAGGACTGTAAACGCTCGGAGGGGAAGGCCTCACCCAGAAGGTAAAGCTTCTACAGGTATAGGAAGAAACACAAATGTCAGAAACAGCACAGCGTAACGGCAGAACAGGAGGTACAGGTTTTACTCTGCCATCGTTTTTAAATGTACAAGCGATACAAACGCATTTCACATCTCTGCATAAACACGCACCCCCAAACGCTTCTCTCTTACACTGTAAGAGCACAGCTGAATCAAAGGAGGGTGTTTAAATATACTTGAAGCACTCCTGGCTTGTTGCAGAGTGTGTGTTAGAGAGAAATGGGTGTGAGAAAGTGATGTAAAATAACACAACTAGAAGTAAGACAGAACATCTGCAAGTGAGCAGTATAAAGACAGTACTGAAGGTTGACACTCAGGAGGTGTCACCAATGCCCCTGGAGAACACTAGATTCCTATTTTTAGCCCACTTTAGCCCACCCATTTAGCAAATGAGCAAGCGATGCTGGCAGCACTCTGTCCTCTAGCTGCTAAGAATAGTGCAAGGGACTTTGCATAGGTGCCCCAGCCTCAAGGATACTTGAGTAAAACAGTTTGGGCCTTTCTCTGTAGATGCTTTGCCACCGATAGGTGCTCTCCTTCAGTATGAGACACAAGGGCCAAACTGGGCTAAACCTTGAGGCCCCAGCCTAGCACATTCTGTGTGCTGTGGTTGTGGTCTGCTGGTTTGGATAGCTGGGCAGTCTGCTTTTAGCCCTGTACTACCATTTGAACAGCAAGCTCTGCTAAATGTGTAGAAAAGAAGAAGCACCAGCCCAGCAGGAGGAAGTCTCTTCTGATTCCCATACAAAAAAGGCTAAAGGCAGGTCACTTAGCTGAGATACTGATGGTGTGGATGTCTTCAGCTGAGGCAGTCAAGTTGAATTCACTTCCTGGGCACACAAAGGGAAAGCATACATTTCTAAAAATGCCCTTCATCTGACCTGCTTTATACTTCTACTTCAAGGCAGATGAACTGCAACCTCAGAATGACTATTTCTCTTCAGCTACAAATGTGATCCAGAGGAACAAATTAGATGCAGGCATGTAAAACTGAGCGAGAAAATATCACCCCAACTGTCCTCCTTGTAGCTGGGCAGTCGAATAACACAGTTGTGCTGTTCTTCATGACATGAAGTTTTGCTTAAAACCAGTACCGTACAGGTCAGTAACATTTCAGTGTCCATCTAAGCATTCGCCAGCCAGCAACAGTCCTGCCAAAATGGAAGCAAAGATCACAACACTCACAAAACCCTGAATGATCACAGTCCCTTTCCTGAACAGTGACTAAATCTCAAACACTCTTCTAAGAGGCAAATACTACTGGCTGAGAAAACAGGGACACTGAAGGTTGCCTAATGGTGCCTCAAAGGGAATCAAAACGAAGATTTCCTGATACAATCATATGCTCTTCTACTACTGACTAGGCTTCAAATAGCTGGAATTTACTCCCCAGGAGAAACCTTTAAAACTGTGATGGGCAGTTTTAACTCTAGTGTCCATAAAAGCCTGTGGTCACACATTCTTATAAAACATGGAGGAATTTCATGTTTGGCTTCTACTTCTATAAAGTGGAAGAGAAATACAGTTAGGAAAAAAGATTAAGGCTAGGCATGTTATCACAAAGAAAAATACTATGCCTGGAGCTCATTCTTTCAAAAGATAAGCTTGCAATTGTAAGGACAAATGGGAGGTTTGGTAAATCCCCCTCAAACACCCCAAGGGGTTACAGGTATAAAGCCAGTTTAAGTGGCTGTTCATTCTTGATTCATGTTCATTTCAGCTTTTTTGATAGATACACACATTGAATCAAGTTAAAGACCACGCTGATCAAGTGAGGGTTGTGCAGGACAAGAAAAAATGCCATCAGTCAGCTGAGCCATAAAAGAAAGCAGCAAAACAGATTCTGTTTCAGACTAAGCTGTCAAGATAACAACTTTGAATACAAAACCTCAGCCAGCCTGAAGCTGCTGCACTCAAATCAATGAGAGCAAAGGAAAAGTTTACATTGCCAATATTGCCTCACACCAATAGTAAAAGCTGCTTCATTCTCTCCAGAAAACTACATCAACTTCTCTGACCAGACGATCAATAAATCAATCAGGGAAGAAGCTCTGATGGGCGTCTTTGTAACAAGGAAGAATTACTGGAGAATGCGAAGGTCTTGCCTGCAGCAGACATGGACTTGTACATCTTCAGTAGCAAGTACAAGGGAGAGTCCTGCACCTTTAGGACAACATATTTGGGTTGATTCAAGGAATGTCTTGGCAGGATCTCAGGAGAGACTGCCCTGGCCTTCCAAAGGGGCCCAAGTGTGCTGCCTTATCTCGAAAGGCAGCTTTCTCAAAGTAGAACAGTCCTTGTGACGAGCAGAAATTAAAGCAGGCGTGATAGAAGGCCAGCACAGGTGACCAAGGAACTCCTGACTGAGCTCAAACACAAAGGAAAGAGTACACAGAAGTGGAAGTGAGGATGGGCTGGCCAGCAGGGATACAGAGACAACAGCCTAAGTGTGCAGGGACAGTTAGAAAGGCCAAAGCTCAGTTAGAGTTGAAACTGGTATGAAATGTGCAGAAAGGCTTTTTTAAGTTCACTGGAAGCAAATGAAAGGCTAAAGAAAAAGGGTTTGCAACAACAACACACACACACACACACACACACACACACACACACACACACACACACACACACACACACACACACACACACACACACACACACACACACACACACACACACACACACACACACACACACACACACACACACACACACACACACACACACACACACACACACACACACACACACACACACACACACACACACACACACACACACACACACACACACACGGGTTTACAACAGTGCGGGCAATCTGGTGACAAAGGATGCTCTTTATACTTTGAGGCTGATGCACTCAACACCTTTTTTTGCCTTTTTTGACCGATCTGGTCTGCCTTCAGGCCTGCTAGGTCCCTGGGTCTTCTAGCAGAGTATGTGGGAGTAAAGTATTAGCTACAATAGAGGAAGATCAAGTTAACAACAACTTAAGCCAATTGGACATACCTAAATCCATAGAACAAGACATCTGAAGGCACTGAAGGAGCTGGCTGACGGCACTGTGAGGCTACTCTACAGCATCTTTGCTGGGCCATCATAATCATCAGTGATATTCCCCAATCAGTGAAATACCCTGCACAAATTAGCTGTGCTTCAAGCAGAGGACTGGACTAGAAATGTCAAGAGGTCCCTTCAACCCAAAATATTCAATGATTCTATGACTTAGCACATCTCCTCACAGCTGCTTTCCACTGGTAACTTTGGGATTAATCTGTCAAAGCAAGCCTTGCCACCATCAAATGTACAGGGTGATCTTCAATCTCATGAGTCAAGAGGGAGTAGAGAAGCCAGAAAAGAAGGGAGCTGAAGAGCACCACATCAAACCTCTTCTAATAATTTTATGCAAGGTCCCTCATACATCAGGGCCAGCCCTGTTTACGAATCACAACCATCACAGTATTCTCTTAGTCTGTTTCAAGTCTATTACATATCTTCAAGACTAAATAAAAAGGCTGTCTGTTTCACATCTTCTTCATCTTTTTCTTGCAGCGCTGGTTGAAGACAGGCGAGGATCCCATCAGACTGTCAGCAGAATGAGAACCGTAGCTGCTCTCAGAGCCATTGGGGCTCTGTGGCATCCCAGCTTCACTCATGCCTGACATTGGTTCCTCAAAGACATCGCTGCCTAGGACCCCATGGCCATGCACATTAGCCTCCTCATTTTCCTGTGGCTCCATTTTCACCTGGGCCAAGTTCCAGAGTGGGGAAGCATTCACCTCAGCCCCTGGAGAAAGAAAAAGCACACAGTAGTAACTAAGTAAAAAGACGGATCACAAACAGCAGATGCAAGACAGCAGCACAGATAAAGAAGGAGCAAAAACAAAGGTACAGGTGAACTAAGCTGGAAGGAAAACAAACAAAACACACCAAGAAATAAGTGAAACAATAAATAAAATTACGTTGCATTTGTTTTTTTATAACCCAGTGATCATTGCTCTAGAAAATACAATGCTAGCCTTTCATAGCAATTCTCCACATGGCTTTCTGCATGAGAAGAAACAACAACTTAAAGACCCCATATCACTCTCCAGGAGTGTCTCAGCAGCAATGAGTACACCAACAGCACACGGACTACACCCTCCACACAAGCAAGACTCTGAGGCAGTTCAGAAGTCATTCATGATTATGAGGTCCTTGCGATGTCTGCAACCTCCTTTAACCTGTCAGACATACTGGACTTCTGCAGCAGAAGTGAAATGAGGGCAGAGGAGTAGGTAAATGGGCTTCCAGCACTGAAATGCAGGCACATAAGAGCTTGCAGTCAGCCACTCGACTGCCTGCCTCCTTGTACTCAACACCCACAGGTCTCATCCCATCCTTCTGCAGAACAGAAGGAAATCTTCTTGGCTAAACCTTGCAGACCCCCTTGCTGAGAAGTAGCTCCTCTGGGCTATTTTGGACCAGTGTGCAACCTGAGCAGACTGAGGATTTTCTGTACAAGACTATGAAACCATACTTCTTGATAACAGCAAATGTTTTTCTCCCCAAGAGCAATAATTATAGATTTCATTATTTCTGCTTATTTACAGTTTAAGAGAGACAAAAAATCCTAGGAAAAACAGACTAATTGGGTTCCTTGCTGAGATGGACATAAACAGCCCAGAACTGAACAAAGCTGGAAATCTTTTCACTTTTAAATCTGGTCCCCCTTGTGTGGGGTTAAATTCAAATGGCTAATAAATAAACCTTGGAAACCAGTTTTAATAAGTTTTCCAAACCTTGTGTCTCGAGGAGCTTCACTGCAGTTTGAAAACACAACCAAACCTCTTGCACTGAGCCCAACCTACTACTGTTCCCTATTATCAATATACTACTCCTCATTAATAGCAATTATACAGAGAACAAATCTACCACCAGTGATTTGTACTCAGTGTTCTACCACCAGTGTTTGTACTGAGAATTCTCCCTTATGAAGGCATTAGGAATCTTTTCCATAGCAGCTTAGCTCAAACCAGGGTTTAGGAGACCTTTGAGATAACACAGCCTACATTAGCTTAGCAGTTAGACAGCAAGCCAGAATGAAAGTACTCGCTGGTGTCCAGTTGCCTTAATGAAAAGTCCTTTTTATGTTCATTATAAGTAAATGTATTCCTCTCAACAGCAACGGACACATCATTAAAACACTTATCAGTTCCACAGAGCTGCAGCTCCAGCCTACACAACAATCAAAAATGCTCACAAAACCTGTGTCTTTCTTTCATCAATTGCTCTTCATTGCTCAGCCTTATTCCTTTCAGCTCTATCAGCTGTCATTGAGAGTGTCACTAATGACTGAAAGTACTTCAGTATGGACACAGGTTATTTCACCTTCAAAGCACTTTAACTTCAACGTACTTTGCAAATGAGATAATCCTCATGTTATCCTGCTGGGTGGAGGAACAAGGTCCCCAGGTTTGCCTCCATTTCCCTAACTGCAATGAAATTAAACAGCTAGCCCACAGCTCATCAGCCACAAGCAGAAACACAAGCAGAAACACAAGCAGAAACACAAGCAGAAACACAAGCAGAAACACAAGCAGAAACACAAGCAGAAACACAAGCAGAAACACAAGCAGAAACACAAGCAGAAACACAAGCAGAAACACAAGCAGAAACACAAGCAGAAACACAAGCAGAAACACAAGCAGAAACACAAGCAGAAACACAAGCAGAAACACAAGCAGAAACACAAGCAGAAACACAAGCAGAAACACAAGCAGAAACACAAGCAGAAACACAAGCAGAAACACAAGCAGAAACACAAGCAGAAACACAAGCAGAAACACAAGCAGAAACACAAGCAGAAACACAAGCAGAAACACAAGCAGAAACACGAATGTTGCACCAAGAGTTTTGCCCTCAGACACTGAAGCCTTGCTGCCCTCTCTGTGGGCCTCACACTTGTATTTTTGAGATGGAGATGTCCTAAGTGCAGCAGCTTTGTTTTGCTCCTCATGATATTAGGCTCTTCAGCCTACCCAGCTCTAGACTGGGATTCTCACAGCAATGAGATTTTCATAGGCCCTTGTGAAGTGAAGGGGGATTTTCAGGAAGGAACAGAGCATTTGTCTTCTTAATTAGAAGACATCAATTCAGTATCAAAGAGGCAGTCAATATACAGCTAACATGCTAACCTC
Organism: Pezoporus wallicus; assembly: GCF_028554395.1. Classification (NCBI taxonomy): domain Eukaryota; kingdom Metazoa; phylum Chordata; class Aves; order Psittaciformes; family Psittacidae; genus Pezoporus; species Pezoporus wallicus. The sequence goes on along the minus strand of NW_026635616.1, from coordinate 694,020 downwards.
TGGGTCTCAAGTGGCTGATGCTAATGCAAAGCTTTCCAGATGAATCACTCGCAACCCCACATGGGCCATAGGAGTCTGCTGTTCCCTCTCCCACAAAAATGCAGTTCCATAGTACCTCTCATTTCAGAGGTACTATGGAAAACAACACGAGTTTCCAGAAAAACATCAGCTTTTTAAGACTCAGCAGAATGTGCTATTTGGAAAAAAAAAAACAACAACTAATGGACTCAAGGGTATACTCTAACATCACAATATATGCTGCTTAGTTTAGAGTGAATAGGAGGACAGGCTTCACTGGTTTTTAACCAGATTTTTAAGTGAAACAGCTATTACCACAGGGATTTCCAGAGCTCAGAATGTTCTATATAAAATTCACAAGTGGCTGTCTTTGGGAGAAGAATGTCTTCTCCATTTTTCATTTAGCACTACTAAATGGTGCACAGAGTAAAACTCGTATAATATGGACATCGAAAAGGCACAGCACAGCAGATTCTCCCATGCTGGCAGTGTGCTTCAGTGCCAACATCAAGGGATGATGCTTTAAGGAAGAATGCAGTCTCCATAACCCCACTACTTCACTCACCATTCACTTTCCCTGGCCTCAGCTAACTACAGCAAGCTTCGGAGTAAAGATGCTAGAACAGGAGAGACTCCCATGAGCCCATTCCTTCTAAGTCCCTTCTGAGCTTTCATAAAACAATGACTGTCACTACCAGGGTGACTTCTGAATATGGAGGACTGCACTAAGTATCATTAGTATTTCCATAATTCATTCAGTGCCTAAACTATATAGGGTCTTGAATTCAGTTCAGTCACAAGGAACATGGCTTTCAACTTTTCAGTAACACGAATCTCTGGACAAGAATCCAAAACTACCCAGGAAAAAAGAAACCAAACAAAAGGAAAAAAAAAATCCAGGAATCTCCTTACCAGAAATAAGGATAAACTCCAGTCTCTTAAATTAAAATGCATAAAACCAGAAGTTATTATTGCCTTTGTTACACTAGCCTGGAAAAAAACAACCCAGTACTGATATCTGCAGCAAATACCCTACTTCAAAAAGCAAAGCCCTGGGGCCATCACTGTGGAAAAACAATCTACCTCACACCAGCAACAAAGCCAAGAACTTTGATCATCCCCTAAAAAGCAACACCATGAAAAGCATTTTGTGTTCTACAGGGTCCACAAATGGAGTAAATATTCAATAAATCCCAGCAACTGATACCTTTGATTCTTTGGGTTTGTATTTAGGAGCAAGTTAAGAGTTTCCCCCCCATCCAAGTGTTTTAGTTAAAACTCACAATTCCTTCTTCCTCTCCCTCTTCTGCTATTAAAAATGGGAATATAGACCTGCTGATGGACTGTTTCCAGGAGCAGCAAGAAACCCCTACCTGAAGTCTGTGGGGAAGCTTCTACTTCTAAGTTGGCAGAGAACCGCTCGCTTTGAGCTCCAAGGACTCCAACGGGCAAAGACTGGTCACCAGAAGCTAGATCTCCTTCCAGCTCCTCACTTATGGGGAAAGTAATATCACTGACAGGCTCCTCCTTAATCTTCACAGGCTTTGTGTCTTCTGCTGCCTTTTCAGGGTTGACAATCTTCTCATATTCTTCAGACAGCTGCTTGCTAACCTGTCAAAGATCAATGGGGGTGAAAAAGCAGCCAGAAAGGTCAGGGACTTCAGAGACTCTGATGGCAATTACACTGCAGTGCACTCTGTTCCCACATTATTAACATCTGACCTGAACAAACAAGTAAACAGGTTACCAGCTACACAGAAAAGACTCTTGTTTTTTCCTCTTTAACAACATTTTCTGTTCTGTAACAAGGGAGGTTTAATCCATTAATACATCTCCAAACAGATATGAGCACCTTTATTTCAGACACAGATGATGAGGCCCAGAAACTTAAACGGAAGATGAAACAAAAGCAAAGTGTCTCAGTCTTACTCTTTGCTTTTACCTATAGTACTGTCCCCATCCCCATCTAGGAACAAATTTAGCCGAGCATTAAAAAATAAGCAGCTCAGACACTCATCTGAGCCAAAGCCTCGGTATCTTCTGTCAGATTAAAGCAAAAAACTCAGAAGTCTTCTCCAATGAGAGAAGCGAAACAAATACAGGAATAAGATTTAGCATAAGCCTGTACTAGAAATTTAACAACTGTCAGCAATTAAAAATTTCAGATTTCACCTGCATCTAACAAATACTTGTTTATACCACTGAATCCCAACGGTCAGCAAACTGTGCTCAGGAAAATCCCAAGGCTTTCTAACAGCAGAAGCAAGAAGGAAAAAGAACAGCAAAGCCTACTTCCCCCATCTAGATATACTTTCAGATACAGAGACTGCTGTGGACAGACCTTATAATCCATCACAAAACATACACTTACAAGCATGTCTGATTTATATCGTTTCTGTAAGCCACAAGGTGCCAACCCCAGGAAAATAAGGAGCACAAGGTAATTGCTCCAAAATGAGTCAACTGGTGCTCATCTCCTCAGACAAGGAAGAAGAGATGGCAGGTTTTACCTTTGGTCACAGACTACCTACTTGATTCAGGGCTTGGATTTTGATAAGTAAGAGTTAAACTCCTACTTCAAATCCTTGCATTTCTCTAAGTCCACAGCAGGCAGTCTTACATCATTCAAACAAAATGCTTTAATTTCATAGAATACATGGACCAAGAGAAACTATACCCATATTCTTACAACTTATGTGATACCTCTTATTCCAAGGAATTTAACAACTCCTTTGCTTCCTCCATAAAAGCACAGTCCTCTCTAGAGTTGAAAGTAGCACCTCTGTGACAACTCAGATCAGCACAATACTAGCCTATACTCCGAAAGCTTAAGCAAGTCACCCCTTGCTGAAGCAAACACAAGCCACTATACATCCTAGTAATTTTTGTTTGTCTCCTTGTTTTCCGAGATGGTAAGCAGCAAAACATCCCATTAAAGCAAAAAATTCAGTCAGTACTGATTCTACCTCTACTTGATGCCTTTCTCTGGGACATTCAAGAGCTATGTGTTAAGCTCCTCTTAAACCCAGACAAACAGCCAGTAGAGCATTCTAAGCCTCAGAAGAGACACAAATAAGGGGCTCTGTCTTCCAGACAAAAAAATGCTTTAATGACGCCCCTCCACATGGTTTCCTAATTGGATTTTAGCTCAGTAAGACCCTGGACTTGCTATAGGAATAAGCAATTGTACTGGGGGTACGTTTCTTGGTGCTGTCAGGTGCCTACAGCTCTTCCCACCTGAAGCATGTAGCTGTGATAATCCTTAATACGGTGCTGCCAGAACTTCTGCAGTGAGAGCACGCTGCCAATGCCCACTTCATGGAAGACCTGCTCCATGACATCAGGGAATGGGGTGTGCCCAAGGCGGGCTTCTCGATCCACTGCAAAGCGCAACAGTTTGGTGAACTTCAAGCAGTACTCGTGGGCAATGTCTGTCAGGGTCTCCAGGACACTCTCATTGGCACACTCAAAGCCTGTGTGAGCCAGGATGGTGGCCATGGACTGGTAGAGAAGCTGCCGGCAGGAGGACCAACTCAGCTCAGTCACTGGTTCCCCTTTTCCTCTGAAAAACAGAACATATAAAAATAGCACATCTCCACAAACTGAAAGCAATGTTACCAGTTGAAGAGATACTGTCAATAATAAAGCGATGTACAAAGGGAAAGCAGATTGTCTGGAGCTGTCCACAGCTTCTCCACCTGGAGAGCTGGACTTGAATTTCTACCAAATGGAGTGCAACAGGGTCACTTCAGAGCCATTTTCCCAAAACAGCAGAATAAAGAAGAACATTGGAAAAACAAGACTACACCAGTCAGAGTGCATCAAAGAGCACAGCACACTAACGCAAACAAGAAAGTCATCTCCTTTTGGAAAAAGGCTTCTTTCCACCTCAACCTCATCAAGCCTCTTTTAAAATATCTTTGCTGCGTCAACAGAAGGCTGCAAATGCATAAAAAGAAACTGCTCAAGAGATTATGGCAAAATAACAGCAAAAATAAATCGTGTCCCAGCAGCACAACCCAGAAGACCAGACAGTCTGGGGGGTAAGCCAAAGTGCTCAGTCCATCAGGGGAAGTTATGTTCTGCCTGCTGTAATTATCACTGCTACAAACCCCTCCCAACATTAAACCTATCCCATTGACATGTGCTCCCCTACCTCTGTACAGACATTTCTTCACTACAAGCCCTTCTGCCATGAACTGCCTTCCCCTTGCAAGCTCCCAGTTTTGTGCACAGATTATCTTTCTATGCAAAGCACACATCCCATGCGGTCAGGAACACAAATGAGAGAATGGCAGAGAAATCTGTTAAGAAACCAATCACGCATGCACAAGAAAAAGCATCTGAGGATGTACATAATGAATAGGTTTATTTTGGAGATGGATCCATGATAATTGGAGGAAGGTGAACAGAGAAGGAAATGCTAACAGTCATATTGTAGTAAGAGCCTCCTGTTCAAATGGTAGTTTCAAGTCTACAGTTCCTTACTCATTCTTCACTGGTAATACTTTAAGCTCACAGTCTGTTTCTATACCAACCAAAACCAAATGTTAATATCTTTATCGTGTATTCCAAGAACCGTAACAGCAACAGCTGCAAATCAGCAGGTCCAGATGCTGATTCATCCGGGAACAGTAAAGGAATTCAAGGATGAAATAGCTGTGGCGATCACCTCTCGCACAGTTGCCTTGGCCCATGAGGACCAGAAGGCAGAAAACGTGAAAACATTTTAATACATTCAGAAGAGATGTGATCAGCTGCAAGCTGGGAAGCCTGAGATATTCTGGTGCGTCAGAGAAATTCCAAGAAATTATAAGAACAGAGTTAAAGGACATGTGGGTAAGAGCCCAGATAGCTTTTGTAAATGGAAAGCCTGCTGTGTAAACCTACTAGAGTCCTCCAAATCCATCCACAAGCAAGTATGTGAAAGATTTCCACTGTGGAGTCCAGGTCTCCCCTTGTGCATCTGTGCCAGAATCAAGGTTTGTTTCAGCGTATTTATGAAAATGGAGGAAAGGAACAGCATTGTTATTAAAACTGATGGTGGTACAGATTTGTGGGGATTGGAAAAAGCAAAACAACTGGAAAATAGCAGTGGATTAGGTTCTGCCTCTTCCTCACCTCAGAAGGGAGAAGGTGGTAGGAGCTACAGGGATGAGGACACAGGGCACACACAGAATGAACCTGGGGGATAGCAAAATAAAAGACAAGAGTGCAGGGTCAAAGGATGACAATGAATAACAAGGCAACAGGAAAGGACATGTCTATATTAAAGAAACTTGTGATCATATTCAGGCTTGCCACTCTTATCTTTCTTTCTTCCTATGTCTAAATAGGTGTATGCATTGCTTCTTCTCAAACCCAGGTTACCGCCAAAGAAAACTGAATTAAAATATGTATTCAGTCAAATACTGTAACTCTGACAATGGCACTTCAGAAGGCAGAATAAAAATAAGCCCTTCCATGTTTTATTAAGGGGAAGAACGGCCTTTAATTTGTTTTTACACACTAAGAGCAAGCATTATCAAACCATATAACTATTTTTACTGCTGTAACAGCACCTGCTGTTCTTAATGCATGTAAGTGTCTTAAACGAGTTAAGAACAAACATGCAACAACAAATGCAAAGCTTTCTTCCTGGAAAAGCATAAATGTGTTTGGTTTAGCAAGCACAGCAGCTCATGAGAAATCCACTGTCAGCCACGAAACATCTCGCTTCAAAAATGTCTATCCAGTTATTACAATCTGGTCTTTAAACTCCCCCATGTGGCTGACTGCTAAATAGCATTTCTTTCCTTAAACCCCAGAAACTCGCAAGGGACAATAAAGAGACATAACAGCCCCCCGAAACATGGACAGAGTCACAGAAAACCGAACTTAAAACTGAAGGCATCAGGGAAGACATTGCAGAGCACTGCTCAGGTCTACAAACTACAAGGCCAGAAAGAACAGGAGTCACAGGGCTCAGACTTCCTTCTCACACAATTGTGTTTCCCTTCACTCCTCCTGGCTAATTACTTTATTTCTTCCAAAGATGATGGTGTTCCTTCACAAACAGCACTAAAGAATCACCCTCATGTTCAGAGGCACTATGTTACCAAAAGCATCATCATGCAATAAAATGCATTTTATACAACCTCAGGCCATTAACGATCTCTGTGGGATTTAACTGTAAGTTCTATTTCACTGGTGCACAGTCTCCCCATTTTAAAAACTAAGAAACATTATCCTCTCATACATCATGTCCATTGGTGCACAGCCTTCAATCTAAGAATGGGAACGTAATGTAGTGAGGATTTATCCCTGAATTTAAATGCATGTAAACTACAAAGTATTGCAAGATCCTGCAAGAGATGCAGCATGTCCTTGTGAATTTAGTGCTTGTCAGAAGGGTAGACAGGGCAGTGGTGGCAGCAGTATTTAGTCAAACATTGGCTGCTGAGGTAGAAGCAATACAACCTTCCTTTATGTTTTGTCCAGCCCTTGGCTAGTAGGGTCAGTACCAGAAACAAGAATTCCCTTCACCCATGCTCATCACCAGCACAACACCAAGAAATGGGGTAAAATGTGATAGTCACATCATCTCAGGTCCTTGGCCACTGAACTCTTACAAAAGCACATTTATTTTAAATAATGTGCATGTTATCCACACAACAGAAAACTCAACCTTTCCTTTCTGAAGCCTGTTTCGCACTTTGAAATCAAGTGTTTGACCCTTCAGCCTAATGGAATTGATGTAGCTATATATATATATATATGTTCAAAAACACTCAGTTGGTTCAGTCAAGAACCAACCCAAGGAAATACCAACACACCTGTAGAAATCACTCTCCGGGTCACTGTGCCTCAGCTGAAATGGCATTTTTGGGGTTTTGCTATCCAGAGGAAGCAGGTCATCAGGGAGAGGCGGAGAGGCCGGACGAGACGGCAGAGGTTCATTGTCTTCAGCTTTTATACCCTCCGCTTGCTGCTGGTTCTGAGCCTGAGCCATGGCGATGAGGCTGCGCAGCCGCCTGTTGTGCTGGATGAGCTGGATGGTGTGAATGGTGAGGCTGCAGGGCTCCGAGGGGATGTCCAGCATGGTGGTGGGACGGGGTTTGTTCGCAGAAGGCTGGTGCAGTGGAGGATCCTGGACTTCCACTGTACGGAACTCACGCTGAAGCAGGTCAAAGGAGCTGCGGTTGGCCTGGTTAGATGAAACTGGAATCTCGCCCCAATATCGCAGCATCTTTGCCCAGGAGAAGGCTCCCGAACGCTGTGGTACAGAGGAGCCCTGTCGCAGGGGAAAGGGCTAAGCTTTGGACAGCAATGGGAGCTGGGTGACACTCCTGAATGAAGCCGACTACGAGCGCCACGAAAGCCGCCGCTCAGTGCCTCACGACGCTCCAGGCCGCAGCGCTGGCACTGAGCAGGTTACATCGCTGCTGCTCCTGAGGGGGAAGAGAAAGAAACGCACCCGTGAGGCAGTAACTACTTATGTCTCTAACAGGGGCCGCTCTGGGTCTATCCCCTGCGGGCCCTCGCTTGAGCAAAGGAACTCCGGAGGCCGCACTCGGCTCTCCCACCCTCTGTGCCTCCCTCCTTCGTCCTCACCGGGGCTCCCAATACCCCGCGCCCCCGCCGCTACCCCCGGCCTACCCGCTCCGCTTGCCCGCCGAGCCGGAAGTGGGCCCTGGTCCTTCACCAGAAACCGTCCCCCCGCCACCACCGCTCCTTCAAGCCGGCAGAAGGGAAAAAAATCGGCGTCGCTCCCGCCGCCGCCGCCTACTCTCCTTGCCTCACCTCTCACGCTACCCTGGGCCGCAGCTGGGGCAGTGGCTCGACACCCTGGAGCCACTCATTACCCCCGGCACTGCAACCGCAGCGGTGCTCGTTTCCGGAGGACTCTATTTAGGACCGGACCCGGGAAGATGGCGGAGGCCGTGGAGCTGCAGCCGGAGGTTGCCGTCGAGCCCCCCGCTTTCAAGCGGCCGAGCTGCCCGCTGCCCGCCGCACCCCGCGCCGCGGAGGGTGGGGAGCCGGGGCCCAGCCCGCCGCCAGCCCGCCCTGCCGCCGCGCCGCGCTACGAGGAGCCGCCGTGGGGAAGCCGCCCTCCGGACGGAGCCGGCTACGGGCTGGAGGTGCTGAAGGGCGGCGTGGTGCTGGGCTCGGTGAGGCTGGAGGGCGGCAGCTGGTTCCTGGTGGGGCGGCTGCCCGGCTGCGCCCTGGCGCTGGAGCACCCCTCGGTGTCGCGGCACCACGCCGTGCTGCAGTACCGCGGCGCTGGCTGCGCCCCCGATGACCCCAACGCCGACGATGCCGCCGGCTTCTATGTGTACGACCTGGGCAGCACCCACGGCACCTTCCTCAACAAGACGCGGGTGCCGCCCCGCACCTACTGCCGGGTGCGGGTGGGTCACGGGCTCCGCTTCGGCGGCAGCTCCCGCCTCTTCTTCCTGCAGGTGAGTCGGGGCCCGGGGCTTGTGTCGGTAGAAGCTTCCCCGGATCGAGCTCCGGGATTTACTTGTCTCCATCTTCATCTCTATGGGATGGGAAAGCCGCTTCTGCCGTGTGAGGTGGTTTGGGTGCTATGAAAGCAGCCGAGCGCTGCTATGGTGGTTGTGCTGGCAAAAGTAGTCAGTTGTAAGTATCCGCTGCGAGCTCTGTGGTGAGGTTTGGGGCTGAAGGACAGAGCAGCGCATTGCGGCATCACTCTGGGCGGCTCTGCGGATTGCTCCGCATGAGAACAGGGCTGGCAGCTTCTGCCGGCGTGCAGTGAGTGCAGAAGGCATTTCTCTCCGGCAGGATGATGCGTTAGTGAAGTGAAACGCTGATATTTCTGTGTGAACAAGGGCAGCTTTCATTAGCAGAAATTTAGGGCACTTGGTGTGCTTTGCACATATGTCAGAGGCTGCTCGTTACATTCTTCCATATGGTGTTGAGGGACTTTTTTACCTTCTGTCTTTAAAGTACAGCTATATTTGAGTTTGGTCTGACTGCAAGTACACAATAACACTCACCTCTTTTTTTCTCCCTTTCAGAAAAGGCTTTAAGACTGATATGTTCAGTTATGCAAGCTGTAACAAATGGTCTAATAATTCCACTTTTTGAAGAGCACTGTAATGATTTATTTATGTTATTGTATGGAAACTGGATCTGTGTTGAAAATACCTCTTTATTTTTCTTTTAAAAAACATTTTTGCTAAGTTACTGTTTGTGACTTAGGGACCCAAGGAGGACCAGGAGTCTGAGTCAGAACTAACTGTGACTCAACTGAAGGCACTGCGCAAGCAGCAGCAAGCAAAGCTAGAAAAGACAATGTTGGGAGAGGACTCTGATGAAGAAGATGAAAAAGAGGAGAAAAATGAGAGGAGTCAGAACAGTGATATGAGCTGCTCATGGGGAATGGGTAAGTGATGATGTGTAAATCAGCTGATACATCTTGGAAGGTCTTTAAGCCAGTTTTCAGGGAATACCAGGGTTGAAATTCCAGCTTTATGCCAGGAAAGTCTTGGCTACACAGTAATCCTTTTAAAAAGAAGAGTGCTGTGACAAGGGAAGCTTGTATTTGGTGAGAAGTATGACAGAGCTCTTTTAGATGCGGGGAGGAATTTGCCTATGCCTGTAAAAGACCATGAAACTGAGAGTCTAGGTTTGTTCACACTTCTGCCTGAGAGGTGAAATTTAATTGCTTGAGACTTCTGTGCAGTATGGTTGTCTTTAAATTTAAAGAAGTCCACATCTTAAAGCTAGATAAATTGTAATTAATGAGCTGTTCAGGCCAAAAGGACTTGGGGATTTTGAATGGAAATATATAAGCACATAATCCTTTAATGTGCTGACACAGCAGTGATGTTCATCTGCAAAACTGCATCTTATGATAGAATGAGTAATAGTAAAAATGAAGCAGAGTTTTTTTTTGGTTGGATGCAGAAATAATATTCAAGCTAAGGGAAATAATCTTAGGATTACATAGCTGCTGCTTCTTTCAAACTAAAGTTGAAATATACTGGTGATCTCTTTCTCCCGTTTCGCCATACTTTTGCACTTTCTGTGTCTTGTAGGGGAGGATGCTGAGGAGGATGAGGTTGAAGAAAACCCTATTGCTGTTGATTTTCAGGATGTGCAAGATGCCTTTTATATGAAAGATCCTAGGAAGGCCTTACAGGGCTTTTTTGACAGAGAAGGTACTGTACAATTTTTCTAAGTTTAACGTGAATTTCCTGTTTACCAAAGTGTGATGTTTATGCCCATGTTTGCCTTTGGGAATTAAGGTGTAGGAGCTAAACTTTTCTCTTACCTTGTGATCAAATTTTGGGTGGGGGTTGGTGGTGGTTTGAGTTCTTTGTGTGGTTTTGTGTTTGTGGTTTGGCTGTGGGTTTTTTTGTTACTTTGTTTGATTTGGTTAATTTAATTTAATTAGTTAGTTTAATTTAATTAATTAAAACTTAGATCACCATTGTATATCTGAGACTTCCTTAGTTACTAATTCCTAAACTGGGAATTGTAGCAAGAGTTGTATGCCTTTGGAGCAACACGGAAACCACAACCATGCTTTGAAGCTATGCTGAAAGATTCATACCCATCAAATCTCAGTCTGTTCTGTTTGGCAATGGCTGTTATTGCGAGATAGAATTGGAAAGTCCAACAAGACAAATGGCAGTAATGAATTGCTCTGAACTTCCAGTGGTTGCTAGTGAAATTTACAGATGACTCACTTATTTGTGAAAAATTAATCTTCAAAATATCTGTGAGTTCAGACTGAAAAATGGCATTACTTCAGTGTCATGTACTTGAATACGTATAGAGACAAGATTGTTTTTTCTTTGAACTACACTGTGAAAAACAACCACATGAGCATAGTACCAAGAGAAGATCCCATGGCAAATTCATGCTTATAACAAGGGCAACTTAACCTGTTTTTTTTAACCATGACATTCTTCTCTGCTGTAATGATTATTCTTGTTTATTTCAATTTTGGTTACTACATCAACTTTCTTTTTCTCTCTAGGAGAAGAGTTAGAATATGAATATGATGATCGTGGGCACAACAGCTGGCTATGCAGGATCAAGTATGTATCTCCATTCACTTTCTCTGCGTAGAAGCTGACTTCATTGAATTCACAAACAGAGCCTGAAGGAATTACTTGTCTTGTCACACTTGGCAAGGAGGCCAACTGGAATTTGATACTGAGACAGAAGTTCAAGGATCAGTGCCTGGTTTAGTGTCTGTGCTCCTTTCTGGTCTGGCAGCGTGGAGACCTCATAGCAGCCTCCCCATCTGAAGGGGGCCTTTAAGGATGCTGGGGAAGGACTCTTCATTAGGGACTGTAGTGGTAGAACAAGGGGTAATGGGTTCAAACTTAAACATGGGAAGTTTGGATTAGATATAGGGAGGAAATTCTTTACTGTAAGGGTGGTGAGGCACTGAAATGGGTTGCCCAGGGAGGTTGTGAATGCTCCATCCCTGGTGGTGTTTCAAGGCCCAGTTAGACAGAGCCTTGGGTGAGATGGTTTAGTGTGAGGTGTCCCTGCCCATGGCAGGGGGGTTGGAACTGAATGATCTTAAGGTTCTTTCCAACCCTAACTATTCTATGATTCTGTAAGGCAGTTTTTGATAGGTTCCTGCAAGAGGCCACTAACGTAACTTTGTTATCAGAAGAAGGTGAGGTGAAAATTAAGTCAACAAGGTAGGTTTCAAATGGATAGGAGCAACATTACAGTGACTGTACTGCTTAAGAAACCTTTCCTTCAGTATTTGTTAGTGGTTGCATGGATGCAAGGTACTGGTGCTTAAAATGATTCTGAGACTGACATTTAACTTTTTAGCTTGTTATATTCCCAATGGAATGAATATAGGAAGAGTTACTGTTTGGACTAGTGAAATAAAATGTGTGCTTTAGGTTATCTTGTGTTTCGATTGGTACTATATGAAGTGAAAAGTGAAAAATACTTAACCCACCGGAAAAGACCAGATTAAAACGGAAAGAACAATGTCACTATGATAAATAATATATGTTTGTATCTGAGCTGTTCTCTGATGTTTCAAACTGAACAGGTTGCCCGTGGATGATGCATCAGGGAAGCAGCTGGTGGCAGAGATTCTCCATTCAGGAAAGAAGAAGGAAGCAATGATACAGTGCGCCCTGGAAGCTTGCAGGCTACTCGATGCTCGGGGAGTACTAAGGCAAGAAGCAGGTGAGTAATGAGTCAAATGCTGTGATTGTTCTAAAAGCCTTAAATTAGGGATTTGCGATTGCTATCTTGAATTTGTTTTATTGCTCAGTGGTATACAAATCATTGGCTTCTTGCCTTCTCCCTTCCCTTTGCCAGTATCCCGAAAAAGGAAATCAAAGAACTGGGAAGATGAGGATTTTTATGACAGTGATGATGACACCTTCCTTGATCGAACTGGTGCTGTAGAAAAGAAACGGCTGAACAGAATGAAAAAAGCTGGTAAAATAGAAGAAAAACCAGAGACTTATGACTCCTTGGTAAGAATTGTTATGATATGCCAGGCTTATTCTCTCATGCACCTATTAGTACTAAGAAAGAAAATCAAAGCTGTTTCCTGATCTTTCTTTGATAACTTGAACTCTGTTATCATTTCAGACCTTTCACTCTCATTTGGCCAAGTTGCAATAAAATAGTGGGTTTTTTTTATTTGTGGACAATATCTATGAATATCTTAAAGTATTGATTTGCTTTATTGAAGAAGTAGCATACTACCTTGCTTTTGCCTGTGTAGTATGGACTGCTACTTGATGAATCGTGGCAGTGGGTGAATGAAATACCGGGGCAGGGTACTTTTATAATAGTTTTAAAGCATCAGAAAATAATTGCAGCTTTTCAGGCATACAGGGCACATCGTAAAGAAGAATGGGATCATAAAGAAGGATCTCATTCTGCTTCAAAGAATAAGTATCCTGGACTGACAGGCATATGACAACTAAAAGCTATGCACAGACAATAGGGTGTGGGGGAGCAGGGATAGGGAGGATTGGAGGATCACATTGGTGCTGTAACATTGCTGCAGAAGCATTACCATATTTTTGTGTTTCAGACAGAAAATGATTTGAACGGTATGTGAAGGGATTGCTAGTTGTTTAGGAACAATCTAGACTATATTTTTTTCAGCCCAGAAACCCTGGTCAAAGATCAGAAGTAGATAAATGGAGGTAATTTGGTAGGATATTTGAATAACTCTTAAAAGGGGATTTTAAGAAGATACCAAGATCTTCTAAGCATGTTCTTTTCTAGGTCAAAAAGCTAAATGAAGTTGAAAATGAGCTTTCTGAGATAACAGAGAAGCTGAAGGCTTCAGGGAAAGGTAAGGCACGAAGTTTATTTGGTCATAGTGCTTTTCATAAAGAGCAGTAAGGAGATAAAAATGTATTTTATGGATTTCTGTCTTAAGGGCCTTTTTTTTTAATGTCCACTTTTCACAAAGGGGTAGGGAGATTTGCAGGTCACTGAGTTAGCTTAATAAGGATACTTAATACTCTTCAGCCAATAGTTTATGTACCGTGTGTATATAGTCACTTGCTAATAAATGCAGCCTTGTCCAAAGCAAGCAACATCTAAGCTAAGTTGAGGGGAGTGTACAAGTTCATGGATGAGCATTATTACTGGTTATCTGCCCATATTAGTGAAACTGACCCAATTTGAGACACGCTTTTTCTCGTGAGTTCCAAAACTGTTTATAAGGGAAGACTAAGCAACTGGCAGAAAAGACAGTGTATTTTATTTCACTTCTCTCATTGTAAATGCATCTTAAAAAGGAAAGGTGAGAGAAGAAAAATGTGGAGTCAAAACAAGAGTTTTTCAGAACTAATTACTGATGGACTAACGGTATCTCTCACTCACTGATGCAGCTGAATGAAAATCAGATACATAGAGCTCTTCAGTCTCATCTTTGGTTACCCATTCAGAAGAAAATTATCAATAAGTTGATGGTGCAGTAAATAGCCCTATACCTTTAGTCACTGAAATATAAAGCGTAATAACCATGGTTGACTTACCTCCCAGCAACATCAAATTTTACTTCAGTAGTGTAGAAAACTGCTTCAACAGATACTGAATGCTAACAGTAAACATCTAAGTTGAATTACCTGATCTTAGGCACTGTTGGAATCGAGCAGAGAATTGTATTTGCAAGAAGGGGTGATCTGACTCGTTGAAGATCACTCCCTGATTGAAGCACTTACATGGTTGTGCAGATAAAGAAGCAAACTGCACCTTTAATTGTTCTGAATTACCTGACTAGACACTAAGCCATATCTTTGAAATTTGGTGTTTAAATTAAATGATCATTCTGCTCAACTCCTGCCTGCTAGGAGCTTCAGACTGTTATCAGTAAGTTTTCATTGACGTGTTTTGTCTTGGTTCATATAAATAGTTGCAAGGAGAGTATTTCTGTCTGAGTTTCCTTTATGACAAGTTTTGTCATCATTTGTAATTGTGTGGAGGTGGATGCTTAACAGTTTCTTGGGTTTTGAAGCCTCTTAATTCTGTATATATTTGAACAGTTACTGTTATGGCTTTAATATGCTTGCGGATTATAAACTGTGTTTTGTTCTAGCTCAGCAATATCCTCTCCACTTGAGTCCATTTGTAAACATAAGTCTTACTAGACTTTTCTGTAAATATTTGTCATGTAAAATTGCTTGAATGTGCACCTTTAACAAAACCATGCTATTTTATTGAAATTTAACATATGCTGCTTTAAATACAAAGTGCTGTTTAATTAGCTCAAGCTGAACTGAAAATAACTTATTGTTTGCATAATTATGCTTGTGCATATATACATAAATGCTTCTAATGCAGCAAATACCAGATTTGCCACTTTTCATATAACACTGAAGGGCAGAAGAAGGCTGCCTGTCCAAAGGCTCATTCAGATTCTAGCAGCAACGTTCTTCTTTGTTTGCATTCAAGTTGTATTTGAACGCTGTATAAAAACTTGTTCAAGCCCAAGGAAGGAGTTTTTCTGTGGGTATTTTGCTTGCTTATTTGAATTCCATGTGTTAGAATTCTGCAATCATTTTTCTTTGTCATTAGACCTTTAGTTTTTCCTCTTGAGTTTGAATTGCATCAACATAGACAGAATTATTAATATTTGAAATCAATTGGAGGAGAAAGACTGTCACTGTTCTTTTCCAAGTACAAAGCAGTGTTTTCTCATTAGAAAATGCAGTCAAAACAAAGGTAAATCTTGTGTGATTGGCCTAACATAAGAAACTATTCTTGTATACACTCTGTCATGCAGGGTTGGGAGGCAGCATCATGTGTTGATTCATTCTCAGCTTTGCAAATGTTATTACATACACGTTCCAGGAAAGTCAAAATGGGATTCCCCATGCAGTGGTGTGGCATTCTTTGTAGCTGTGTTTATTTTAGTCTGTGACTACAAAAAGAACCCATAAGCCACTTTGTTAAAGACAGCAGATCTTGCAGTGAGATGAATAACTGAAAGACACTCATAAAGAAGCATTCAATTTTAAGAGAGGCTTTGTTATGTAAGTGGATGAAAGTTTACTCTGAGGCTTTTGTTAGGAGAAATGCTTTCATCTTTCCAGGGCTGATAACCTCTATTATTTCACCTTGCAACAGAAACTTGCAGAGAGGACAGTTTTTCCTATATACGGTATTCTGTAAAGGTAGGACTTGAGTACAGCTGTTGTCTCCCCACTCGTAACAATGCATATCTGCCCTTTATCTTGCCTAGTCCAGTCCCAGCCAGCACCTCAAGATTCCTTGGATGAATTCATGACTGAAATAAAATCAGGATCTACCTTAGACAGTGTGGCACGAAAGAAGCTTCACTTGAGGTCCTTTGAACTGAAGAAAGAGCAGCAGAGGCTGAAAGGGCTAGTAAAGCTTGTCAAGCCTGCAGAACTGCCTGAGCTGAAGCCCCAGTAAGTCTTGGCTAAAGTGTAAAACGATTGCTTTTACCGTTGTTGTTATCCATGGGTAGTTGTGCAAACCCAGTAAATAGACAGCTTTCCAAACACAAAGGCAGGACGGCCTTCCAGCCTACTTGGCCAACCTACCACTTCAAGGAGACGCTGTGCCTTTTGGGTGTTGCAGCATCTGTGGTTGAGGCAGATGTACCGCAACACTGGAGTAAGCTAAGCCCACGCCGGGAGGATGAGAAGGGGAAAGGATTGGAGTCGTGGTGTCAGCTTTCACCTTTTTTTTCCCAACCTGCATCTAAAAGGAGCAGAGGAATGTTACAGGTGTTATGTACAAGTTGAAAACCACTTCAATTCCATGAAGCATACCTGGAAGTCAGGTGTAGTGGCTCTTCAAGTACTGCCTCGCAGAACTGCTGCAGTTCAAGAGGGTGTGTGCTGGGTTCATCATTTGCTAGTGGCAGCTTAATTACAGGCTTAATTAGTTGGCTTAAATTGAGGTTTATCCTTCAAGTGTGTTTTTCTGTATGCATATGTGTTACATACATATGTAGGTGTGTGCAGTTGAATTTGAGGGAGTCTGTGAGACAGGTTTTTTTCTCCTTATTTATTTTTTGCTTCCTGTTCCTTGGATGCTGCAAGTGAGAGAGAAATTAAAGGATTTTTATATATCCATTTCTAATTTGCAGATTGGTTTGCATTTGTAAATGTAAGACTGGGTTGATACTATGTGGACTCTTTTCCTCTGTGTCTATTTTTTTATTAGGAGTGGGAGTTACAGTCTGGAAGCAGAGAACAAGCCTAAAAAGATTACCTTGCCTCTGTTTGGTGCAATGAAAGGGGGAAGCAAATTCAAGCTGAAAACTGGAAGCCTAGGGGTAAGTTTGACTTGTAAGAGCAAGTCAGAGGCTGTTCTCAGGCTATGGAGACTGTAGGTGGCAACCATGTCTTCTCACATGCAAGGAAACAGAATGGAGGTGCAGGCCTGTGGCAGTGGAAGGTGCACAGGGCAGCAAGCAGTGGCTGTTGGATGTTTGCTGCCAGCAGTTGCCGTTCTCTGTCCTTGTACAGCCAGTCTCCTAGGCACAGCTGTGGTCAAAAGGCAATGAATTGAGTAGAGGCAGCCTGGGGACATCAGGCTGAACCACTGCTATACCTCAGCAGTTTTTCTTGGTCTTATGGCAAAGATCATATCCAAGATTGATTCTGTTTCCAGTGCCCTCTTGTGAAAACATTGTGCTCCTTGTCTATGGACTGGGTGTATTTTTTCATCTTCCATCTCTACTCATAACTTTTCTTTAAAACCTAACTGTTCTTCATCCTGAGAGTGTTTCCTTACCTGCTGTCGCTGACAGTAATGTGTGTGTTTTCTTCTGTAATTAATATCTGTGGCATCCAGCTCCATTTATCGTAGCACTGAAGCACAACTCTTTCTCCCACAGAAGTTGCCTGTTAGGCGTCCAGAAGTCCCTGAAAGCTTGTTAAAAACAAAAGATGATGGACCAGAGGAGGAGGAAGAGGAGGAAGAGGAAGAAATGGAGGAGAAGCAAGAAATAGATACAATAAACAGCAGAGCATCAAACGTAGAAACAAAAATTACAGCAGAAGAAGAAACAGAAAAAGAAACTAATGCTCCTGATGGTTCTTCTTGCAATAACAAGAATCTAGAATCCCTTCAGGATGGTAAATCGTTGGTTTTGTTTTTTCCCAGTAATGAAGCTGAGACTGTTGCTGCTGAATTTTTCAGAGCTCTGTGAATCTCCTAGTGTCTGAGTCACAGTTTCTCCAGCAGATTTCTTTTCCATATGTTTTTCCTACAAGTCCAGACTCTGTGTGTCAACAGCTGAGTTTAACATGGTTCCAGTTGAAGCTCCCTGTGGCAGGCAGTTCTCCATGCTTTTGGTGAAATAGAAGAAATCTCCTGCACTCAAAAGTCAAAAGTTTGATCAACGTCCTGGGTTCAGCTGTAACAGTTACTTTTCTCCTTCTTGGTAGCTGGTGCAGTGCTGAGTTTTGGCTTTGGTCTGAGAACAGTGCTGATAACACACCAATGTTTTAGTTGTTGCTAAGTAGTACTTAACTCTGATCAAAGACTTTTCAGTTTCCAATACTCTGCCAATGAGGAGGGGCACAAGAAGCTGGGAAGGAGCAGAGACAGGACAGCTGACCCAAGGGGTATTCCATACCATAGCATGTCATGCCCAGTGTATAAACTGGGGGGAGTTACCCGGAAGGGCTAGCTCACTGCTTGGGTTGGGTTGGGTATTGGTCGGTGGGTGGTGAGCAGTTGTATTCTCTCCCCTTGTTATTTCCCTTACTGTTATTATTAGTAGTAGTTGTTCTGTATTATACTTTAGTTATTGGACTGTTCTTATCTCAACCCATGGGGTTTACACTCTTTTCAATTCTCCTCCCCATCCTGCCCGGAGAGGGTGAACAAGGGGAGCGTGAGTGAGTGGCTGCACGGTGCTGGGTTACTGGCTGGGCTTACACCATGACAGTGAGTCCTGCTTTCATTGGATTGAGTGTCCATATGAAAACAACTGCAATGCATTGTTGGCAGGGAGAGTGGCTTAATAAGGAAGAAACAAGAAAGTCTGTGTAAAGCTTCAGATCTCTTTGTAAGGAGGAAAAATACTTTTAAAAGTGGCAGTGGAGAGGCATCTTCTTGTGTCTGTGTGGTTTACCCCCATTCCCTCCTTTTCTGTATCAGCTTGATGCATTTGAAAAGTCAGTACTGATGTTTCTCAGTAAATGAGATGTTTGATGACAAGTTTAATTCTAACTTTCTGTCTTAATGCTGAACAAGTTACTGGCATGTTTTAATTGGTCACAGGTTTTTCTTTAATATTGTATTGTGAGGGACTTGGTACATGAAGTAATTTGGAGAACTTTCAAGAGAAGTTATTCCTGTGACAAATGCAACCCTTTTGTACTTTGTCTCAGGGATGTTAGTGCTCTGCTCAGCAGAGTTACTGCAGAGTGCTCATCTGGCTCTTTCTTTTTTCTTTTACAGGGGCTCCTTTTCTGCCTGAGCCAAAGGTACTAAGGAAAGAATCTCAGATGGGACCCTCACAAGAGAAATCTCAAGGTGAGCAATAGAGTTTAGGCTCTGTTGTACAGTAGCATGTTAGTTTAGAAACTGTCTAAAGGACTTAACTGTCTTCTGTCAGTAGAAAGAAACTAAGCTTAATCTAGAGCCTAAAAAATCTAGAATTGAAACAAAGGATTGTGTTTTGCTTGCAAAGTGGTAAGTGTGTGGTGAAGACACGTCATTTCAACCGTGCTTCAGTTCTCTGTGCTTTTCATAGGCATTAGCTCATTTGAGATCCTTTGTTTAAAGAAGAAAGAGGTATGAGAAGAAAAATTATTTTAATTTAGGAGCTTAAAGATAATGCTCCCCACCCCCTGCCCTACTGTCTTGCAGTAGCTCTGAACAATAGGAAGGACAGAACTTTTATAAAGTGACAAATCTTCTGTAACATTAGCTAATAATCTATTAATGACCTAGGTGACCAGTCTGTATGTACATGCACACAAGAAAGATCCCCAAAGTGAAAACTGATGTACTGAACATAGAGGAGATCGATATGAATATTCTATTTTTTCATAACTGAGACTCTTCAGAATGTTATCCTGTCCTCATTGTCTCATCCATAGTCTTTACGCCACAAGAGGCTCAGTATTTCACAGCTCAAGTGGCAGAAGAACAAGGCATGCTTCTATCTCTTCTGTATTCAACTCACAAGTTTTGGGGTTATTTTTTGGTTGGTTGATGTTTTTAAAAATGCATGTTGATCCTGTGCAATTCTGTTTTCTTCTAAATCAATCCCTGCAGTGATTACAGATAGAGAGTATCTTTAGAAAGGAAACATCTGCCGTTAACCAAAGTGCGTTATAGAATACCAAATAGAGGACCTTATTGAACTGCATTCAGATAGGTGACTCACAGTATATTAAGCATATGTTAATAAACCTGTGAAAACCGAAAGGATGTTCAGCAGTCTGAGCTATTAATTTTGTTGCAGTGAGCTGTCTTGGATTTCCTTTTGTACCAATTTTTGTGTAAACTTCCTGCAAGCTTATTTCTGATAGTGTTTGTCATTTATGATGTGTTGTAAACCAAATCTTTCTTCCCAGCATCTGAGGCAGTGTGTAGGGAACCTGAGGAGGCATCTGAGAAAGTTAAGGAAATCAACAGCTCAAGCAAGGTGAGTTACAACACCATGACTCCTACAGTTTAGGAGTTTCAGGAAATCATTTAGTAGGCTATTTTATAGTGAAATAGTAGCAGTTTGACTGAGCATAACTTAGTGGCAGTAGTGCTTTTCTGCTGATGAAAACCCAAGCATAGAACCACATAGTGCCACTGGGCACAGATTTTGGAGAAGGTAAAGTATGGTATTTTTGACATGATGGAGGCTCTCAATTCAACCACAATCTGTTTTAGAGTTTGATGTTTCTTCTTCCCTGTGTATTATAGCTTTCATCCCTGACTCTAGTAGAAATAGCCCTCCCCTTTCAGTATTTGTCTCTGAATTAATGAGAGGTTTAGTGGCTGGGATACATTGGTGTAAGGGTGCAGCACCTTAAATCGTTTTTGCTTTTGCAGGCAAAGCAACCACCATTTTTTTCCTCACAGTACCCAGATGATGACCCAGACTACTGCATATGGGTCCCTCCTGCAGGTATCAACCATTTCCTTACCTTTTTTAGTCTTATAACTCAAGAATCTAGTTAGTAAGTAGTCCAGGTGTCCTTGTAACTTCTGGAGAAAAAGGTAACTCGGGAATACTTTAACCAAAACCTGATGTTTTCTGGCATTTTATGCCACATATCTGCTGTATGGCCATGCAAGTCTTGCAGTATCTGTAGTAGCTTCATCTCAAGGGACAGATACACCTGAGGTTTGTTTCTGAGTGTCGTAACAGCCGAGGGAGCTAACTCCAGTCACACGGAGTAATACAGTGATCTAGTTGAAAGAGAAGCTCAGACCTTCACTACAGATGGTCTGCAGCTATTATAATAACTCCAAAAGGAGTAAGAAAAATGAGAATCAGTTTCACTGTAGAAAACTATAATCTGGTGAATCATCCTTCAGTGAAAAGACTGCTCTGCTCTGGCATATGAATCCACTGGAACAAAACACCCGATGCAGTAACGTGGAGGTGTGATCTGGGATAGCCAGGCGAGCTGTGTCCATAAGAGGGAGCTCATTTCTCTGTCTCTGCCTGCTAATAATAAAACCTGTTTTCTGAGATGGCATAATGAGGATACAAGAAAAAAAACAAACAAAAACCCCACAGGAATATATGATGCAATCTTGGCATGATTAGTAAAATTAAGAGGAGTGATATGTATAAATCAAAAGATGATTTCAATTGTAATATCCAGTCTGACTTTTTATCCTCTTTGTGGTTATCTGACTGCTGCTGCCTGGAGACTGTTTCATGCTTGGGTACACATTTATCTTGGATAAGAGGGGGAAAATTAATTCAGCTTTTCCTCTTTGCCCATTAGGTCAAAGTGGTGATGGCAAGACTCATCTCAATGAAAAATACGGCTACTGAGCATCAAGTGCCCTGGAGTACAGCTGAGGCTTGAAGGATGGCTCTGTTTTGGACTCTTTCACTACATGTTAAGTGAGGGATAAAAGACTTGGCTTTTCAGAAGCTGTTCCAGATTCAAGGGCATTAGCAGCAGCTCTGGCTGCTGCTGGCTTTCCTGGTGTGTTCTCTTCTAGTCTTTTAAATGCTTTTTTAAAAGTAAAAGCCCACACATTTTTCTGCCTCATCCTTTTCATTTGGCTTCAACCCGTGGGCTCAGTTTTCCTTTTGTAAATAAAAGTATACAAAAAAAATACACCTCTGTATACTTAAAGGCTTGATCAAATTTATTCCTGTTGGTTTTATGTGATTAAAATGAGAAACACTACTGGTATGCTGCTTTGGCTCCTGTTTGAAAAGACTGTGATGGTAAATACAACCTAAAACTTGAGGGTTTGCTTTCGGTTTTTTCCTATGGAAAGAAAAGGTATTTTGAGAAGAAAATTGTTTTCATTTCTTCCTCCAGCAGTTGGGGGAGTACTTGGTTGGGAGCGGACTGGAAAGTGGGAGCATACAGTGTTTTTTATACATGTATGTATGCATACATATAGTAGACATATACATGCACACACAAGGTGTGGAAATGCCAAGGAACTAAAGAGGCTGGCACTGCTTATCAGAGGCTAACAGAAGAAATTATGGAAAGATATTATGAGCTGGAAAAGCTTATAATGAAGCCTGTCTTTCTGTTGCAAAACAAGAGCAAAGCATCATCTTAATGCAATTTAAGGTATGCTTGCTCTTGATTTATCACAAATATTAATTTTGAATGCCTATATAATTAGTTTATGAAGTTCTGTGTATTTATATATGTGCCTATTTAGTGTGTATATGCTATATATATTTAAAAAAAAATCATTTAAATATCCATAAAAATGCAGGTATGAATTGGATGACTCCCAATTGTCCCAGAGCCTGTGTTGTGGTAAAGGCACAGGTCACACAGGACATCTGAGGGATGGTAAATCTCTAGACACAAACATACAGGGGCAAGGAAAGCTGGAGAAATTCTAGTGTTGTGCTCCAGGGTCATACATCCTTTGCCATGCTTCCACTGGACAAGGCTGCATCCCTGTGGATAGATTGCAGGAGGGCATGTCAGAAGCCAGGGAGAAGGGGTAGCTGTACAGCTCTTCTGGTTCTTGAAGGGATAGTGTTGGAGCAACGGAGCTCACTCTGATTTTACCCTACAGGTAATGTAAAGCAGTTTTGCAGCTTGGCACTTTGGGTGTTTTACTTTATATGCTCAAGCTGCAGAACCAGCATCTTTGCACCTACCATCTTCAACATGTTTAGCTTTGCATTTTGACAGCATCTGTGCACCAGGCTGGGGCAGCCTGATGCTCACTGCTTCTGGCAGAGGCCTATCTGTACATAAGCCAAGGAAGGGCTGTCGCCCCTCTGTTCAAAGTGCCAGCTCTCACAGGTTTCACAGACTTCTCCAGAGCCTTGCTCCAGTGTGCAGCAGGCATCTGCAAGGGCTTCTGTTCATCACTGTGGGTGCAGAGGGCCTGGCAGGTGTCAATGCAGCACAAGGGAAACAACAGTTTGCCAGTTATGCTCATGAGAAGCACAGGGAGAAGAGCCCACGAGGTGGGTACAGCTTTACTTTGATAGCAAAATCACAGCGATGTATCTCTTCATCGGGGGCTGCTTTGTAGTACAGACAAATGGTACTTGTCCTGATGCCAAAAAGCACATCTCTGGGGATCAGGGACTTGGGCAGTTTGGTCCTGGCTAAGACCATGAGCTTCCCCATCTTTCTTTTCATAAGGGCTCAGCTGTGCCTCTGTAGAGATCTGATGGTAAGTCCTGCTCTTTTTCGGTGGTCCATCTTTTGTTGCATTGTGTAATATGAATACCTAAAGGTGGTCCCCACTGGTGGTTCCAGTCATTTTCATGGTAGCACTCAATAAAAGCAATGGGAAATAGCACCCCTTATATTTGAAAGTTGTTATCATCCCATCGATGATCCCTTAGCCATCTCAGAAGAAGCTTTTCAGTTGCTCACAGCCACATAAGACAGGGTTAAATCTTTTCCTTTTTGGCCAGGTACATGTATTATTTGTCAAATATCTCTTTCTTCTGCTGATAGCCATAAACCAGCGTGTGTGTGTGTGCAAGCAGGGGCTGCCATTTTAGGCAGAAAGAGATAGATACACACAGTGATAAACCTTCACCTCGTCATCACTCTCTCGTCCACTGGGCCATCACCATAACCTTGTTTCTTTATGATCTGCAAGTCCTCAAAATACTTACACCTTGCTGGCAATAGTAACCCTGTTCTCACTGCAACTTGAAGCTCTCCCGAGGGTCTGTGTATGTGTCAAGCGTTGGGGTTCTTTTCCATAAGCACCATGATGTACGTCCTGTCATGATCCCATCGTGGAGGAGGGCATAGTCAACTGGGATTTTCAGCAGCAGGATAAAAACAGAGGGCATAACTTTTGCATCCCTTGGCTGGGATACAGAACGTAGAGTCTATGAAAACCAAACATAATTGCATAGCATTCTGGCACCCTGGGTGATTAATTACACACATTTCTCCTTCAGAAGCTGGCTGACAGCTGAGCAGCCACCATAGCCTTTGGCCTTAGAGAAGTGTAGCCCTGAAACTCTGTGTCATCAAGCAGCTGACTAAAGTCCACATGCGCCCTTAAGCGCCCGTTCTCCTTCAGTTTTCCTCTCCACTCCTCCTTCATCCCACAGGGCACCTGGCACTAACTCCATGGCAAAACCATCACTTGGGCTGTGCGCCCAGTCTCCTCTATGTGTCTCATCTCATGGAGAAGAGATCCCTGCCCTGCAGATGGAGTTCTGATCATGGACATGGAGTGCTGCTGCTGGCTGACATTACAGGCCTGTTCCAGGCTCGATGTTTGAGATGTTTTCCACATAGGTCTTCCATTTTGACACAAAATCAGAGCCAATCTGGGTTCCCCAGATTCACACAGCAGTCTGCAGCTGGGGCACCTTCTTGTGGCAGTGTTAGGCAGGCAGCCAGCAGAGACAGCTCTGAGTGTGATTAAAGCATGGATGCCAAAGCTCACCAAGGTTTCTTGCCTCAGGTACCTTTCCTGACCTCCCTAACACCATAATGATGCTCACTGTGTCAGAGGAAGAAACAGGTCTTGGGTTATCTAGGACTGTTGCTTGGCTTAAGGATCCCCAACATTATTTTTCCACCCAGGAGGATGATGAATATATTAACACACAGCATGTCTTCAAACAAGGGGATGCTGCTCAGCATGACCCTCCAGTGCTCAGACCACTCTTCTTCCATGGAGCTCTCTTGCTCTGCTCAACAGTTCTGCACCAGTCAGACCCCTTGCTGCCGTAAGCAGTGTGAGACCTCCAGCAAAACAGAGCTAACCATCACCGGTGAGGTTTAGCTCAATCATACAGCACCATTTTTTGCCTGTAACATTAGAACAAAGACAGGCTGCAGGCCCCTGTGTACCCTATTCTCAACAGGCTGTGCTGTAAGAGGAGCTGGAAGGACAGTCTGATCGCATCTCGGCTTTCCCTGAACGTACTGACTCAGTCTGAAACTTGTTTCTGAATCCATGGTGCTTCAATTAACAGTGGAAGGCTCTGCTTGGAGCTGTGCACGCAGACAGCCTTGGGGTAGAGCTGAGCAAAGTCACCAGGATCGAACATCTGGCATAAGTCAGAAGAAGATTGACCCTCACCCCAAACTGCGCTTTAGGAGCTTCTTGCCTCAATACCTTATCCAGACTAACAAACCTGCACTTTTCCATGGCCATTCCCACTGCTCTGGGTGCCGTTTGTTTTCCAGATGCCCCTGGTTGATGCTTGGTGGTTTTGACTCAGCACTGTTGCACCTTCACTTCATTCAAAACCAAAGATCAGAGCAAACAACCTCCAGATGGAGCTCCTGGTGCACAGACATCACCGTACCTTAGGTCTCTGAGTTAAAGTAAGGAAGCTCAGCTCTATCTGTGGATATGGTCCCTGAAGAATGCTTCCTCTTGCTTATCCAAGGAAAACCGAAGCTACATGTGACGCTCCGCTTTCAGGAATGGAAAGGAGCATTCATAAGGTCTTTTCAAAGCATTCAAAAGAGCATAACCCCTATTTGGTTACCTACTGGTCAGATTGGGTTCACAGCACTGTAAAAAGCCACAGGAGACAGGGAGGTGTCATTAATAAGTCGAGTGTCCTATAGCCAGCCCACAGACCTTGCTCCACCATTCAAGAAGGGATTGTTTAAAGCTGCTGTTTCCTGTCACAGCACTCACGATTAGTTGGTGTTTTCTTTGCAACATGTGTTTACCTCATTATCATACTTACTTTCCACTGCTATGAAACTTCCACTTCTGTATTCACCTAATAAATACTCTTAAATTTATGGAGCATCAATGCCCAAAGGCCTGTGAGCACCTAATATTTGGGCAGCTGGCGGCAAGATATTTTCTTTTGCAGTTCAATGCACAAAGCAATATCTATTTTGATACCTGCATAGCACCACATTCTGCTGTTCTGGGCCACAGGACTATGCATACACACTCAGCATGGATGTAGGTGAGGTTTGTAGCTGGGGGGGTAGGTTTAGTTTCTACAATCTGAAAATGAAATGCTGTCTTAGGAGTTCTCAGTTTCATTATCAAAGTGAATGTGAGGTAAGATGTGAGAAACGCTCCCTAAGGAAAGGTCTATAGATGATCTCGATTTGCTTCGTTATGCTTGTAAACTGGGGAAGTGTTCTGTTGGTTGTGCAGCTGTATGGATGTATGTGCAGGTGTACGCGCGCTTTCAACCACGAATATATTGCTTTGTTTCTCTGCTTTGACCTGCTAAATAACTTGAAACTCAAATTTGTGCTTTTGCTGGACACAGTCTGCTGAAACTGCAGTCTTAGGGCATATGCTGAGTACCTGTTTCAAATCCAGTTTCTTCTGGCACCAAGAAATGAGATATGCAGGCTAAGAATAGCATATGATACAAACCCACCTGCAGGTGACTGCTCAAGGGAAGTCTGACTGAGATTAAGCTCATGGTCATCAGCTCCCCCAGGGTAGAGGCAAAAGGCATTGAGCCTCCCTTTTTGTAGGGATTGTGTTTTTACCCCTGTATATAAAGATCTACTTGCTGAAGCCTTGACTGCATGGTCAGTATGCAGTGTGTGCAGTACTTTGTCCATATGGTCAGTATGCAGTGTGTGCAGTACTTTGGTTTAAATGCACCACATGGACTCTGACAAAAATTGATATTCATCCTAATGGCAAAAATCTTCATACATATGGAAATGTTTAGGAGCTGGTGTATGCAATAAAGGCACAGCAGCGTCTGCTCTGGAAGGGCAATTCCAAAAGGGAGAGATTTACCCAGTGGCTTCTTACACTTTCTTCTGTTTGGGAAGTGATTATTTTCTTTCCATGCAGAAGCCAGGGACTAGCAGGCACCTTCTGAAGCCACCCCTTGGCAATAGGTTTGGCTGATTTAAATTGATCTTGTCTCTGTTCTCCCACCAGACTCAGTTGGGTCTGTTGTGTGACTGCTCTGCCATTGCTTCTCATGGATGCTGAACCCTGTTCAAGCTTCATGGTACCCCATGGGGCAGAACTACGTTGTGCTGAGCTCCTTCCTTTGTTTGTCTTCATTCTCAAACTCACCTTCGCCTTACCTGTAGCCCAAAACCATCCCTTTCATACTTTTATCCTGCTCCTGAGTTGTGCAAGCCTGAAGAACGATTCTCTCCCTCAGCCAAGCAGAAACTGAACCTGAATCTGTATTTCGAAGTTTTGAGTGGAACCTCAACCAAGTGTTCTTTTGTTGGGCACCTGAGATTTGCCCTTGCAGATGCCTTCAGGGGGGCAATGGCAGAGCTGTGAGCTCATGACAGGGCGGGATGACGTTTCTCTGCAGAAAGCCAGAGGAACACCGATGTGAAATCTCATACCTTACTCATTCATCTCCTTATCCCCCAGCCATAAATAACCACCCCACTCCCATTACACCTCTTCAAGGAACAGCGATCCAGACTGCTCCATAGCAGCAAGGCAGCAACACTCTAATTGCTCTTACATGCTAGGGTAGTTATGATGGGGTCTGTGGTGGAAAGATGATTTACTTTCCGGTGTTGAAAGCACAGCTGTAAGCCCACAGACCTTCTCTGTGCTTCCTCCTGACACAGCTCTCTTGGCCTCTCAGGTGTCTCACCGCAAAACAGATGAAACCATTTTCTCTCTCCGAATTAGCAGATTTGCCTGAGAGCTGTTGTCTGCCCTTGCAGAGCAGTCAGACAAGGGGACATGCCGTGAAGTGCTGATGCTCTGTTTAGTTTCTCTTCTGCTGCTCAAAGCATACAGACAAGAACTAAACAGTTTGGGCTCAGGCCTAAGGGGAATCAACTGAGACTGCATCCTGACTCCCTCCCAACCTCTGACTTTCCCGTGGCATTTACCTCTTGCTGCCCAATTCACCCAGCAGTAAAATGTGGCTAACTTCACAGAAATGCAGTTGTACTCAATGAGAGAAACCTCGACCTCTTTGAAAGACGCTGGCACTACATCTAGGACCTTTGTAAATGGCTTTGTTAGCTAGGATTAAAAGGTGCCATCAAGCATCTCCCCCCCCGAAGATGTGGCGCTGTTTGGGGTGGCAAGGAGAGAGGGGAGGATGACAGGGTCTCTCTTGTATAGGAAAAGGCAGAATTCAAGCTGCACTTGAAATGACTACAGAAAAGCTTTCTAGATGTTTGAATGGGCCAGTGAGAGATAGGAAATGGGCAGGAGATACAATTTTATTATGCCAAAAAAATCACCCTGGTTAGCTCTTGTAGCACCTGGGTAATTAAAAACCTGTTTCAGATTAGCCCCAGGCTGTTCCCCAAAGACAAACGTAAAGATGTGCTCTTTTCAGAGTACAGAGTAATGGTTAGAGGTTACAGTATGATTGCTTTCATCTCATAAAATGAGAATGAGAAAAACCCTCTAAGATCCATTAGCGAGAGCACTGGCTGGGTAGTCCACGGGTACAGATAGTTTAATCTCTTTTATACTGTATCACAAATGGCTTTCGTGCCTGTGAACACTGGCCATATATTTCTCTCTAATCATCCTTCCACAGGCCAGATCATACCAGTTGTGTTCTGGTCAGGGGCAGAATGGCTGTGAAATCTGGAGTGGCTTCCCCAGCAAGAGCATGGCTTCATAATCAAGCAGCTTCCTCAGTGTTGCCTCTATGTGCTGGGAAATAATTGGGCTTCATCCTTCTTATGGCTATAAGCCCAAGACACATGCAGCTGTGCTCAAGGAAGTCGTGTACCCAGCTGCAGTTTATGATGGCTCTTCTCCAGTCTCACAGAGATGATATGTGGTGGCTATATACAGAGAGAGAGAGATGCAGAGCATCTACAAGCAATATTGTTATCGTGTATAAAATGACATAAAAACTACAGCAAGCCAGATTTCATTGTCGATCCTGCCTTTCCTCTGTTTGGAATTTGATGAAATGTGCCGTGACCGTAGGCTTAACCCAAACTAGTAAAACTCTTTTAATAATGACTTCTCTTTGTCTCCACTAGCTGCAAAGACTTACTTAATGTTCTGTTGTTTTTTCTAACAAGCATCCACTGTCAATGGGACTTCATTAGAAGGGGGTTTTTAAACTACAGCTCTTGCTCCAATTTGTATTTTGTAATAGTCATGTTTAAAGAAAGAGGAAAGAAACGTCATGTTCCAAGCCATGAGGGGGGCATGTGTCTAAATAATACAAAGGAACTGGAGCTGTGCAACAGCAGGAGAAGGAAGAAAATGCCAGATCCTCTCCACAGCCACTCAGAGTTTAGTAGAAATAGGAATAGATGCACTGGGCCAAAGGCTCTGCTTAGCTTGTTATCTCTTGGATGCACAGGGGAAGAAGCACAAGAAACAGAATGTGTGTGTATGCCTACATAGAATCATAGAATAGTTAGGTTTGGAAAGGACCTTAAGATCATCTAGTTCCAACCCCCCCTGCCATGGGCAGGGACACTCCCACTAAACCATGCCATGTGTGTATGTATATATCCACACATACACATATATGTCAGACTGGCCTCAGAGATGCACAGTGGTAGGGCAGAGGCAACAGTGACAAGCTGCAGGAAGGAATATTCCAAGTAAGTATTAGGAAACGCTCTTCAGGCCTGGAAGGACTCAGCTCTCAACTGGACGAGGGCCTGAGCAATCTGACCTAGGCTGGGCTGGCTTTCAGGGAATTAAACATGATCACCTCCAGAGGTGTTCTCCAGCCTGAATGAATTCATATACATGAATATACATATATGATTATACGTATTATATATACATAGGCATAGATCACAGGCATACATATTTTTGGAACATATGAAGACACATATATGTATGGTATGTATGTGGAACACTCCCTCTTCACATTCTGTGTGGACAAGGGCCCCTTACCTAACCTGTTGCACTGTTGGCTAGTCTTTCCAGTGAAAAGAGAGACCTTTTGGACCTCATCCTTTAGACACACTTGTTCCGTGGTGTTCCTCACGCAGCTTTCAATGCAGAACTCATTCCTTCGGAATTGAGTAGGGCTCCTGGCATGGGCCATTCTCATGAAAGAGTTTCAAAATCTCAAAACTCAAGCTAGAGCAAGCATGCTACGAAACAGATTTAGGCGAGCAGCTGCCAGATCTGTCTTGTTTTGAGTCTGACGTTTGGCCAAAGGATGAGGATGGTTGTTTTCAAACTGGAAGTTCAGATATTGGGGGAAATTATGGCCTTCCTTCTGCAAGGAATGACAGCATGAAACGAGTGCTGTGTGCGAGGGAGTGAACGGGTTGTTGTCTCCTAAACTCTGGTTTTAGTTCTTCCTTGGATCCTATTGCCTTTTGCATAGAAACTTGACTTCTACAATCCCTTCAGCCTAAAGCAATGTCCTTCCCCTTGTGAGTGGGTGGGAAGCTCTTATTTCAGAATCCTTTAAATAACCAGACTCAATTTCACCCTCATAAATTTGATCTCCAACACACTTCCCCTTACTAAATAAGCAAATATTTTCCCTAAAAACAGTTTGGCTTATTCTTAGGTTGACCTTTTGTCAACAAAGCATGAAGATATTATCGTGATGATTGGAAACACTTTTCTAAGGCCCATAAACCAGGCAAACAAAAAGGGGAGAGGGGAGGGGGGAAAGGCTGAGGCTTAAAAAAACTCATTTTGGAAATGTCAACTGAGCAAGCAAACAGCATGAACTATGAAAAACAGTGAAAGAGGCAGAGAAACAATGTGTGAACAGTGACAGAGCCGGTAATTCACCGTATACACAACAAATCCATCTGTTAAGCTGGGAAACAATATTTTGCTTAGTTCTGTGGGGTTTTCCATGGCGGGGTTCAGATGGTACCGTCTCCAGAGTGCCTTGAGAAGGTCCTCAGCTCCTGCCCTGCCACAAACAGCTTTGTCAGGAGGGACACCAGGGATGCACAGGGTCCCTCCTCCATCCCAGCTGTGGTTGCCAGCCTAGTAAGCGATTTCCATGTGCCGCAGGTGAGGAGGCAGCTTCTCCAAAGTGTCTGTCACCTTCCTCTGCCAGTGAAACTAAAGGTAAAGGCTGTTTGGTTTTCATTCCCCCAGCAGGATTTAACCTGGCCAGGGGTGTCGGCCCTGCTGCCTCCACTGGTCCCCAGAGCTCCCAGCACACAGGTTTGACCCATACAGTGCTGGGATGTCCCAGAGCAGCCGAGTGTTGTTGGAGGGCACAAGTTAGTCTCTGTTTGAGCTCTCCAAGTCCAAGGCGAGACAGGTGGTAAGTGAGGTGAGTGATTAGGTACAGCCTGTTCAAACAAGATGCTTCATAAACCTAAGCAAAGTTCATTCCAAAAGCTGAGAAGCACTGGTCCCATGACTTAGGCAGTTTTAGTGTCATGGAGAGGAAAAGCCTGGGGTAAGCACGGGAGAAATGGTTCACTTAGCTCCAGAGTGGCATAATTCCTGCTAGGGAAAGCTCATTACTCATCATAGAGGTCTTCAGCAGCAGTGGGAAGGAATGATCTATCTCAGTGACCTCTCTTAGAGGTGCTCTTTCCCAGCTGGTTCAAACCCCTCTCATCATAGCAGCCCTACTGAGACAAAGGGCAGCATGCATTGACAAGGATTTGGTGTTGGGGAACTGGGAAGGACATTACTCACCACCAGAAGTCCCTTTGCAGCTGGAAGCTGATAGAGCTTTTCCTCACCAACCACCGACATACCAGTCTTCTGGATCAACCAGCAGCTATTGACACCTCCTTTTCCTTATGATAGTGACTGGGATGAGTAAAGCAAACAAGACGGATACTCCTTGCTCCCATTTTCTCTTCCTTGCCTTAGACAAGCTGCATCCTGGGCTGGCCACTGTGCGTTACCACCAGTGCTGTCATCAACTCCAAAATGACACAGAAGAGTTGGTGGAAGAACCAAATGGTGAGTGTATAATGCTGTGCTAAGGGACAAGGTATCACAACAAATATACCCAGGGTCCGGCACAGGGCAGATAATGCCCATTATCTGTTGTGGTCAGTGGAGTGCAAATATCTCTCTCTGTTTTGCTCTCCCTGTTACAGTTTGCTATGCTTTTACTGCCATCACAGACATTAGAGAGGAGGGAGAGATGAGAGCACAGTTCTTAACAGATTTAGGGAAAGGCTGGAGCTATAAATCAAGCTCTTCAATGCATTTCATCTCCTTCCCCTTCAGCATTTAGGAAGAAAACAAATGCATACACAGGAAATAGGGAACAGATGCGCAAGCGCATCTCGGGACATATAAACTAAGATGCAAGTAAGCAGGCAGGCAAGAGTAGCAATAAAGGGTAATTAGACCACACAGGCACCACCAACATGGAGCTGGACCTCCAAATATTGCCAACATCCAAGAAGGCCACAGCAAAGTGAACTCTTCCATTTGTGGCAGTGGTGGTCTCAGGCCAGGACTTCAGCTATAAGTACCTGATGCGCTGATGGCTGGTGGGGTAGTGATGCTCCCCACGGATAAAGAATCACTGAGGCATACAGGAGAGAATCTGACAGAAACCCCCTGGTTCCCTCTTTGGGGACAATTCTCTCTTTCCACAGCAACTAATCTAATGAGATAGAGCTTAGGGCAGGGATTGGAAAGCCATCATATCCAGCCATCATATCATACTTGCTCTTGGGTTTGAGTGTGGTCAGCACTTTTCATCTCCCACCCTGTATACAGAAAGATGGGTGTTTTTATACTGGATCTATTGAGGTTGAGACATTCTTCCCTTGTTCCCAGGGCTCCATAAAACCTTACCCACAAGTGTCCCAGGGCACCAGCCTGCAATCCTGTGCAAAACTCGATCTTGCAGCACCCACAGAAACATGGTACAGCCTTGTTGCAGAGGCCTGTTGGTCCCTTCAAGGCCAGTAACAGCCCTTTGGTCCTGCAGAGTCTTACATGGCAGGGCAGGGTTTGACTCTGAGCATCTGAATCACCTCAGGTCAGTATGCTTATCATGCTCCTACCTTGCTCTCCCAGTTTCTGTCTTGCATGTGTTAGACGGGCATCTCTGCATATGTTTTACTTCAAGGTCTGCCCAGGCTTTTCTGAATATACAGAGAGCATCACACAACACAATCACCGCAGTGATTTGTACTTAGGTCCAAGTAAAAAGTGTCTTTATTCCTTTGCATTCCCCGTCTTGATTACATGCACGGGACTGTGAATGCAGGAAGGTTATGGTTTGTACTGTGTTCTGCACCATTCGCCAGGGAGGTCCCTGCTCTGCTCCCCACCACCCTCTGCAGTGCCTCTGGGGATTCAAAGGGTCCAGACAGCGATGTCCCTGAGCCTGGTGACTTAAGAGAGCTGGCAAAAAGTACTAATGTGACCATCCCACCTCCCACTGCAGGAGGGAAGGGGGGGTTCTGCTCCTCCTGCCTCACTTGCTCCAGAGAAGTGCACTCTGCTTTCCAGCTAGACCAAAGTATTTAGTTAATATCTGAGATAATTTCTGTATTCCCCAGATAGGGAAAGGTCAGGCACTTGGAATAAAATATCTCCACAAGGCCTCCCTCACAACTTACAGATGACACAAACATGCTGCTTCTTTCTTTTATCCCATTGTTCCTCCTCTGCCTCCTTTATCTACCATCTACCTCCCCCTCAAGTCCTAGTGGTGCTCTTTTCTCCTCATCCTCCCTGCTCTCCCCTCTCACTGTACATTGCACAGATCACTTAACTGCATTTGGCAGGAGCTGGGCTTCGTTAGGTCTCATGCTCGCTCATGAGCACCCCATGCTGGAAGCAAACTGCAGGCTGCCCTTCAGTGCTCAGGGGCTTTGGTGGAGTGTTGGCAGGAAGGTCTTCAAAGTCAACAGGAGCATGAGTAGCCCCAGATGCTGGCCATCGTAAGCAGAGCCCTGCGTGCAGGCAGGAGGGAGGTGGTACTGTCCATTGCCAGAGGGCATTTTCCTCCATGTCCTCCAGCCTTTTGCTGGGGGATATACTTATATTTAACTCCATGTTTCCAGGTCAGAAGAACCGCTGCCCCTTCCCGAAAACAGACCATCTTAATGCCTATGCATGTGGTCTCACAAATCGTTTCCCCACAACAACAGCTGTTGAAGCTGTTTGCTGCTGTGTAGAGCACTTCCTGAGCAGGGGAGTCTTGCTCTTCAATCACAGGACAACACGCATGAAGGGGACCTGATGGGCTGTATCTAGGCCTTTGCTATCACAGGCATCTAGGTCATAAAATCCCCTAAGAGACCTTTCCTTTACTCGGTGGTGGTATTCCGGGGAATGTTTGGTTAGCAAGAGTAATATTTACATTAAGCATGAACCAGAATCAAACCTCAAGCACAGGTTTCAGTTCTTGCTTGGCATTTCCTGAGCCCCATTGCAACAACACATGAAATCTCTAACCCGTCAGGTTTGGTTTCACGCTCTCTCTTACCTGTGCCTCCAACCAGGCTACCTCGATATGCTGCAGTGTAGAAACAACAAGCTTGCATTCAGCTGTAAGACCCTGCCCAGGGTACCCCATGTATCCCACTGAGTGGGACCCAAAGCGCATGACAGGTTATGGAAAGGTTTCTAGGAACCACTTGGGGTCCTGCTGAAAAGCAACCACCTCTGAACACATTGCAGCACTCATTGAATTGCTTCCAACCATGTAAGAGCTTCATTTGTGAGACTCCTAAGGAGATTGCATCCAGTTGTCATTGCAAAAGGGGGAATTTAAGGCACACACAATGAAATTATTCCCACTGGGAGCTGCCAAAAACAACAAGGGTGGCACCCCATTGCTATGAAGAGGAAAAAAAGGCTGTAGACTGTCATCTCCTGCTGTGTGTGGCCAGGACTTTGATGTCCCATCTCCTCTGAGCACAGCCCTTCCCCACATGGCTTCCCCTCCACCAGCCTCCCAGGCTTCCCAGGTACTACAGGAGAGCATGGACCAGGCTGGAGGCAGAGGTGAGCCCCATCAAGCTGCACAAGCTCTTTGCCTGCCTGGTGTGGGAGCACAGACCTGTACTTGGGGATAGGCTACCAGCTATTTTACTATTATTATGTATTATAATTATAATATATATTATATATAATGCATATTAATATATTATTATTATTACAGAATAATATTATTTGGAATTTATATATTTTGGAAGGTCAAAATTTCATTTACAATGTATTACCAGCAAATCACTTAAATCTGGGTGGTCACTGAAGTAGTGAGTTCTCCTGGATTTAACTTGGAGTTTGGTGTCTAAATGCTTCCGAGGACCTTTCTGTAAAACAAGGATAACGGCACCTCAGGTCTACAGAGAGGTTTTGTGAGGACACAGAAACTCCACCTGGTGAGGTGGGCAGATCTGGCAGCACAGGTAGGTTATGCCTTAGGGGCATTGCCCTTTCTTTAGCAGGAGCTCAGTGCCACCATGCTGCTGCTGCCCTGCCATACAGAGGACTTCCTGTCGATGTCCATAAGCCTCAAGGCTTCCCAGTTGGGTAGTCCTGCCTCAGTTATCCGAAGACAAAGCCATCCCTGGGTTGTCAAGCTGGAAAGCTCATCCATAAACTGTCCCAGGCTTCCCCACCACCCTCCGGGCTCTGCAAATGTCTTCTGGTGTCACCACAGTTTTAAAAGACCTGGGAAGCAACACCTGGACCAGATCTAGGCTTCATTAATCTGTAAGATGTCCTTTTTTCTCTAACCAAGCATACAAAGCAAAACGACAAAGATCTCTGGGGGAGGCTGGGCCTGGAAGAGGCTCAAAAGAACTTAATCTCATTCTGCTGTGTATGTTTTTGCTTTGTATAGTGCTCTGTACATGCTTTCTCTCCAGATGTCAGCATCAGAGATGTCAGCATCAGCCAAGCTGCGGGTGACAGAGCAGCTGCAGAGGTGGTGGGGCTGCCATGAGCATGCTGACCAGGAGGGGTGGGCATCCTGCACTAGGGCAGCATCACCCTCACTCTCTCCCATGGCATCACTGCTGGTGCTGCAAGGCTGTTCCCAGCACTGGCTCTGCTGGTGTGAGACAGCCTGGTCCCCAGTTGTTAAGAGGAGCTGTGTCTGATCTGATCTCCCCTGAGGAGGACAGCTCAAGTGAAACCACTGGATAGGTCTGCCCAATGGCTGGAGCTGGGCGCCATGGGCATGGCACAGTGCTGCCAGATGCCAAAATGCAGGAAGCGTCCCGCTGACAAGAAGATGTACAGCGAAATGGCCAAAGGGGCATTGATCAATCTTCAGCATCAGCTCTAGATTTCAGTAGTTGTTTTGATCTGTGAGTTAAATAATACCAGTGCTTTACTGAAAGTACATTTGGAGAGGTTTAACAGCAATTAAACTCATATGTATCTCTCGCATGGGAGCTTGACTTCAGTGAATATGGCTCCAATAATCAAGTGGTATTTTATTTACATGCTGTAATTCTGATATTAAAATCTATACACAAACCTCAGTGGAGACAGCAGTCTTCTAATGTGTGCTGGGCTTTGCAACTGGCAGCAGCATGCAGAGGTAAAAGGTGACAAGATGGATGTGATGCGAGTGCCCCTAAGATTAACCAACACCACAAACACAGCTGAGTGGGGTCCCTGACAACAAAGGCACAGCTTCCAGATCTTCAGCTGCAAGCTACTAGAAGGCTAGCTGAAATCCCTGACGGATAAGCACTGGCAGGAGACCAGTTTGGGATGCTCTGTCACGCAACAGGGTCACAGCATGGATGAAGTATTTAAACTCATAGCTGCTTGCAAGCTTCATACAGCGAGGGCTCATATTTAGGATGAAGGTAATGCTCCCCTCGAATGACAGGATGCAGGATCCTGAACCTTAGTCCTTTGAAATTGCCTACGGGACCCAAAAAGGGTTGCACTGGGAAATTTGCCTTGTGGAGGAAAGCTTTTAGGAGAGCCAGAGAAAACTTCAGAGGCCTCACAAAGACACAATGATTCTGCATCTACTGCCACAAGTCAAGCACAAGTGGCTCAGTACCATTCCTGGTTCAAAAGCCTTCAGTACCTCACGTTCCCTCTATGGATTTGTGTCTCCCACCTCATGGTTGTCTTCTCCACCTGCACCGTGAGCTTTAGGAGAAAGAAGCTCTGTTGATACCAGATGCTTGACCCAGAGATTTTGCCTAGTGAGTCATAGCCAGTGCCCCAGTGAGGATGCAGCCAGGAGATAATCAGTAAGAGCTGCTGAGGAGAAGTATCTATCTTGAGAACTTATGTTTTCCCTTCGTTCTGAATGTGGACAACCCTGTCCTGCCAGGGACACATCAACCTCTCCGTGCCCATCACCCGGACACCACTGCTCAGGCTCTCTGGGCTGCACTGCATGGCCAGCCGAGCAGGGTCCAAATGGCTGCTCCTCCCTTTGATATCTGTGGCCACAAAGGAGAGTTCATTTCTTTGTCACATGTTGAGTTGATGACTTTCCTCCAAGCAGAGGAGTTGTGGGGAGGGAAACAGTCGGAGGCTGAGATGAAACGGTACCTCCAGTAATAAAAGTGAAGCAGATTTGCCTATAGTGAGTTTTCCTTTCTGAGAGCCATGCCTGGATAATCTCAGTTTCTACCTAAGAGATAGCAGAGCTGACATACTCCATGTGGCCACACATGAAACCACAGACATGACCCCTTGGCTCTTA
Organism: Pezoporus wallicus; assembly: GCF_028554395.1. NCBI lineage: Eukaryota > Metazoa > Chordata > Aves > Psittaciformes > Psittacidae > Pezoporus > Pezoporus wallicus. The sequence continues at coordinate 656,369 of NW_026635616.1, read as the reverse complement.
GTAAAGGGGAGGAGGGAAAAGCACTAGCAAGGGAAAAGAAAACAATGAAACTCAAATTCATAGAGCAAACAAATGTAAGAGCTCCTATTTTTACTCAGTGATTTAAATGCCAGGCCCCCTTCTTATTTCTTCCATTTTTAATCTACAGTAAGTATCTCTGAACTTTGCTGAGACAATAAATCTGGGCCTCTTTGAAGACCTTAGGCGGCAGTGCAACAACAATACACTTTCTAAACTAAACATTTTAGATTCGTTTTCCTTTTGATGTGCAGCACGGTACCCCCACTGCATACGTATGCACACACCAACGCACGCACGCATCCTGCTGAACCCACCACGCTGAGGTCTATTGTTCCTCTGCCACCGGCAATGGACATAAGAGAGCTCATAGCTGGACGCAATGCGCAATAACACCCTCGCAGAGACGCACAAGTGAGCAAAGGCTCCTTGGTAAAAGAACACCATAAAAGATGTGACCAGTAAACAGCAGAGTTTAAGGTCACAGAGGAGGAATTAATTGTTCCGTGGTAGGGGCAGGAAGTGGTTGTAAGGAATGTTAGAGTGTTTATTTTTAAAGCACGGTGAGAGAAAAGGAAAGAAACTTCAGTGCATGATGTCTCCCTGGCACCCCCGGGGACTATCAGCGGGGTCACGTCCATGAGATCTACTATGCAGGCTTCAGCCCCCTGAACTAGCAGACTAAGTGAGGGCAACAGCTATTTATCATCCTTTGTGTGAGCCTGCTCTGGATGCTTTGCCTGTGGGTTTCACTGACAATTGTTGACAGAGAAAAAACAACAAGGCACCGACCACTTCACCGCTCTAGCAGATGTGCATCCTAGTCCATGTGCCTCCTACAGCCATCCAGCTGAAGGGATGCAAAGCAGTTATGAAGCGCACATTACTCACCAGTCCATCACTCACCTGCTTCCCAAAAAGAGCTCCCCTGGGCCAGCAGTATGGCTGTAGATTAGCAAGCAAGCATGATCTCTGAGCACAGCAATTTGGGGCAGAGCTCAAAGAAAGACAGTGAAATCTGGAGGGAGAGGAATGCGTGGCCCATGTTCTGTCTCCTGGTCACGGTGATGTGAAGTCCCCGTTTCACCAGATTCATCATTTAAGCCGCAAATAGGTCAGCAACAGCACTTGCTGTGCGATACGCACTGTGGACATCGAAGCACGGTGTTAAATCACTCATTTTCTTGATAACCCAGCCTCTTGTTATCCTACCAACTCTGCAAGCAATGATTCAAACTCCAGAATATCAACTTCTGCTGAAGGCAGAAATGTCTATGGAAAAGCTCACTCAAAGTGTGAGACGAGGTTAATTAAAGCAATGTTGTCTTCTTGAGCCTGGAGAGAGCTTGAAACAACAGCTTGGAGAGGTGGAAAAGCTTTTTTTCCACATTAAGTTTCTAATTCTGGGACAACAACTGATTTAAGTTCACTGTTGGCTTGCTAGTGTTTTATCAGCAGTATCCAGCTTAGATGTCCATGCCAGGTCTTAAATAATCTCCTGCACTTCTCCTGCTGCCATATAGCCTTTTGTTCTATTGCCTGCTTAATTGCCTTTTGCTCTGTAACAAGATCTTCAGTTTCTTCCCTGTGATTTTTAACGGAGATACGGTTTGACGATGTAGTAGTGTGTCAAAACATGGACCCAGCCAAGGGAGCGAAGGGGACAGGAGGGAGAGAGAAGGAGTGATGCTCAAACTCCTCGTTCTCCCCACACTTGCTGCCTGGGGAAGAGCTGCACCAGGCACATGGAGCCATGGGGACAGAGGAGCAGGGCGATAGCTGCAGCTTTCTGAATCATCAGTGTCCTCCAACCCCTGCCCTCCAAAAAGCAAAGCCAAAACGGATCTGCCCGGCACACATTCATTTCCTGGAGACGGCAGAGCGGGTTAAAAGCACATGCGAGTGCTCACCCGCAGCGCCCAAGCCCTGAAACCTGACCCGGAGCAAGCTGCGGCAGGCAAGCCTGACACAGGGGGATGCTGAAAGCTCTCCATCCCCGCCGGAGGTGGAAGCGAACCATGCTGCCCCTTCGGTGGTTCAAGATGGTAAGCAGAGGGAAGCGCTGGTGTTTGGACAGATGCAGGCCTGTGTCACAGGCAGAAAGGCTGAGCGCAGCGCTGCATCCCCTGCTGCCTGTTATGGGTCCATCCATACTAATTCTCCAGGCTCCTTTTAGCCATCTCAAAAGGACTTCCTCTCCAGCTGCTTCTCAGGTCCTCATCACTCTACAGCTCTAGTCCCACCGTAGTAACAGAGCAGACACCAGTGAGGACACTGTGGTTTGACAGAGCATTAGCAAAAAGTGATTCAGGCTCTGGATTGCCCTCTGATCCTTTGAAGAGGAGCTATAAAGAGCAAAGGCTTAAAGAAATACATTTCAGGCTTTCCCATCTTGCTTTCAGGGCCCAGAGAAGCGTCAGTCTCCAGGGTCCCAACACTGAATTTTGCATGTCACTTCTGACTCTCCCTGATCACACTTTGCTGCCCAGATGCCACCCCAGCACACCAAGGCATTGCACAGCAGTGACTGGATGTCTCACAGCAAGGGTACAATGCCCATAAGCACAAAGCAGATGTCAAAGTATGGGTGGGTTTATAACACTAGACACACCTAAGGCCATTCCCAGGTCCTGGCTTTCATTCTTTGTGCTCAGGATCAGAGGAGCTCAGAAATTAGGGCTAGGAAATACCTTCAGGAGTTTGCAAGACAGTATTGGCTATCCCTACACTGCTCCTGACATGTTTGTCCAAGTTCTTCTTTGGGACACCTCCACTAATGGATTTCCACCACTCTTCTATGTGATCCATTAGCAAAGATGACCTAAGACACGCTTAACAGCTTGGAGAGGCAAGCAGTAAACACCGCAGTGACTGCTTGCCAGGCTGAGAGAAGGGGAGAAAGTTAAACAGGAGAAGGATGGGAAAGCTGAGAGGAGCCACAAAAAGTCTGCACAGATTTTGATTTGTGTCCCCTTCAAACCTCCAAGAGCTGCACAAAGCCCAATCCTCCTCTCATCCCATCTGGAGGCCCAAGAGGCTTCCAGATGGTCTACAAATGAAGAGTCAGAGCCATGTCAGCACCCCATGAGCTCGCATCACCACCAGGAGGTGATGCGTGAGAGTGTGACTGTAAAACCCGAGTCTTTGTCTCAAGCCAGGAATAAGAGACCGTTGGGAACACAGTCACTGGCATGTGGCACCGCTCCCTCCCATTAAAGTAGCCTCTTTAGTTTGACAGATGCTGGTGGTGCCAACGCCAGGGCCTTGACACCACAGCAGCTCTCTTGCAATTGGCTTGTTTCAGCTCCAAGCGGGTACAGCCCTGTAATAGCAGCACAACTCCACTCGCTACACTTGGACATTACCATTCCTGTTGATCTTGGCGTATTATTTATCCATCTTCCCAGCCATAAATTTCCTTCCTGGACTCCATGACTTGCTTTATGACCGCACTCTTTGAGCTGAGACTGCAAAGCCCTGGGGACGAGACCTTTGCCTCTGTGCTTTCTATTTAGAGCCTTGCAGCTTTATGACACTAACAGAAAGAGTAACCTCATAGACTCACAGAATCATAGAACTTCCCAGAAGACTTTGCAGCCCAAGCCCAAGTCTGTTGAAATGCTACTTTTTGGCTACTTAGAAGGTCACCCATAAGAGCATGGATAAATCTCACGCCCCAGCTACTACACACAGGGAGGAGGAGATCTTGATAGCTTGCTTCAAATATGACCTACAACAAACCATAAAGTCTTTCCCCTGTTCTCCCAAACAGATCAGCATAAAAGTCCACTCCAGAGGCTCATTACTTGGCCTCTGTTTCCTGAGTTTAAAGCCTTGAAGGAGGTGAGTAGTCCCACTGTATTAACACCAGAGGCTCACAGATCTTTGCACCAAGCTTTGGGAGCTCAAGCAAGGCCAGGGCTCACATAGCATGCATTAACGCCTGTCTGTCAGAGAGTCCCAGAGCTTGCCATGCTCCTGGCTCATGCTGATGGCCTCAGAAACAATCTGATGACAGCGCAGCCCAGCAGCAGTTGCCTAATGCTCCACTCCCCCTCCCAAAGTCATTCCTTCCTACCAGCTCTCTTGCTCTGGACCTCTTCAAGCAGTCTGCTGTGGGTGTCTTTTCATTGGGGTGAGTAAATCTGAATGATGCTTTCCATCCCTGCCCGCCTCAGCTTGGAGGGGTCCCTTGGGTGCACCATGAAAGGAGAGGCACATCTCAACTGGATAACAGGGTGGTGCAGTGGTTTTTATAGCTACAGATTCCTGCATATGTTTCTGAGCAGGACATATATACTCACACATAAAGATGCAGAGAGGCGTCAGGGTTGAGGGCCCTCATACAAATGAGTCCTTCTTGGTTGCCCCCTCTTTGGAGGGCACCTTGGTGGGCTGGGGGTGATGAGAGATGCTCTTGGCTGCTGACAACCAGCTCTCCCACTGGGCATGGAGTGTTGCTTCTTTCTGAGAACAGAGGCCAAACGGAGGGAGTCATTTGCACCATTGAGAAGTGGGTGTAACGCCGTGATTTACTGGCATATTACAGCCACATCGGCACTGACTTCGCACGGATAAGGACAACTGTGAGGAAAACAAGGGAGGAGGCAACAAGACTCAGAGTAAATCCACAGAGATCAATAACGTTACATCAGATTTACGCTGGTTAGTAAACCAAAGGTTGCAGTCTGCTCCCCACAGCACTGGTTTATTACAGCTCCAGATTTCATACCACAGCCACTGAAACCAGGATCTGTCCCCTGAGGTTTGATAAATAACCTCTTCCTCTCGAAAAGCCTCTTCTTTAGCTCTCCGTGAGTGGAGAAGAAGAGACAATGATGTGTGGATGGAAAAGCAACAAAAAGAACTAAATTAGAACTAAAACGCAGCAAGGCTCCAAAGAATTCACAGATGTCTCTCCTCTCCTCTCCTTCCCCCCTCCCCTTCTCCGTGGTCAGCTGTAAATATTTATCTGGCAGGCTGCAGTGAAAGGCATGGCCCAAAACACTTCATCACCATTTCAGCGTGGCTGCCCTCCAGAGCACCCTGAGCATGGGGGTCGGGGAGCTCTTTCCTGCAGCTTTGTTAGAGGAAGGTCCCTCTGTCCTTACGCGGGCACAGGACTGCTTTCAGAAGCAATTCAGAGTATCTCAAACACGGGCTGCTGGATGCGTTGCTTTTCTTCCTTTTGGGGGTTGTTTGTCTTCTTTTTTAGGGATGTTTTCACTTCCTAGAGGGTCTGATTTTCCTTTTTTAAGCTGGAGGGAGGGACATGGGTCAGCCCTGCCACCCCAACACCAGCAGCATGGTGCTGATTGCCAGACAGAAGCAGTGAAGGGGGGATGTGAAGTTGGACTGGATCAGTCAGGAGCTTCCTTTGGGAAGCGAAGGAATCACTGTATTTCTATAATTCACCCCAAAGTGTTGATGAGACACGACCCCATCCTGGCAAGGATGGCTGTCTCGAGAGTGGAGCCCATCAGCTCCTATGGGGAGCTCAGCTCCACTAGGGACAAGTGGAAGCTCTCCAGAGGCTGGCAATTTGAGGGGCTTTGGTTTTGAGGATGCCCAGCAAGAAACACCATTGGTGCCTAGGGCTGTGCTCAGAAACCAAGTCAAAACACTTCCAGCAACTGCACTTAGTGTGTACCTCCGTTTGCCAAGAGCAGCTGCCTCCTCCTATGGTTGTGGTTAAGGGAATGCATTGTGCGTTTAAAGGGGAAAAAAAAACAAAGGCTTCCTCAAGCAAACACTTGGACACATGTAGAGAGATGCAAGCTCAGAGAAGATAGCGACTAGCTCAGCTGGAGTCCCCTAGATGAATGACAGCTGGATCTCCCTGTTTGGTGGTGTTTAGAGGTGCCAACACAGGGTATGGATCATTGCCTTCAGCTAGCACCAACGTGACATGCAGAATCCAAATATTCCATCCAAAATATTCCTCCTTTTTGGTTTTTTTCTAACTTCTTCCTGCCCCTTCCTCCCTGTTCAAATCCAGAGTGGTGTCTAGGGCCCAGAAACACCCAGCAAATTCATCTGTTGACTTCCTTCAAAGAAGTTATTGTGCTGAGCCTCTGAAATGGCTCACCCTACACCCTGGTATGGAGGAGCTGGGCGAGGAGAAAGGGAGGACAGAACCATAACAGGTCCACCCTCAGGGTCTCCTTATAGGTTCACTCCAGCCCCACAGCAGCTCAGAGGCCAATGCATGGTAGAGTCTTCCTTGAGAGAGGCACTGAGATGGCCAACCAAAACCTCTCTTGCTACTTCAATGAGCAGCTTATTGCCCCAGTCTCCAGCTGAAGCATGAAAGTAGTTTGTTTTTCCAGTTCCCTGCTATTTTCTGCAGGGAACAGCACGCTTTGGCAAAGCAGAGCCATGCCTGACATCATATATTCTTACTGGCCTTCATCACACTGCAATTTACTGCCAATTAGCTGGTTCCCCCCTGATTATTTATTAGTCTGCCTTTATGCCTTCCTGGGCAATGAGATTCAGTTCACTTCTTCCCTCCTTGCCAATGCTTCCAGTGGAAATGAGGCATGGTCAGCACATCTGCAAACATGCAGAGTTCCTTGAAAAGGCAAGTCCCCTCCTTGAAATGAACTCCTTTAGAGCACGGGAGCAGTAACCACACACATGAACTGATCTGAGGTTAATCTATTGTCATATCCATGGCTCTTGTAATATTTAACACTCTCAGAGCCTCCTGCCTGTAAATGTAAATGTATGAGAATCTCCTCTTCCTTCATAAAATGAACAGCCCTGTAACTCCCTTCTCTGCAGTAATTAGGGTGCCTTCGCAATTGCAATGCCAATGTGGCCCAGCTGTATCCAAAGGTTTTAATAACCCAAATAGAGGCTAAGTAATCAGACTTCAAACCGCACAGGTTTTAAGCCAGTGCTGCGAGATGTGAGGCCTTTCTTGGGACTTTGAACTCTCCAGGGCTGACAGTACTGCAGCAGTTAACTGTGTGCACTGACACTGATCACAGCGTTATTACCTGGATGCTCTGCAAGCAGCATCTCCTCTTAGGGCAGGCTTTCCCAAAAGGCTCTGTTTCCTTTGGCTAAAATGGGCTGTTGGCTTTTTACTGCATGTAGGGCATTGTACCATGAGCAATTTCCAGTCTCCCTCGTCCTGTCTCCCTCTGAGCCCATGACAGTGACTGGCCAGCATCACACCTCAAAATCCCTGATAGTGGCCGGCCCACCTTTTCCCCTTATAATGTACTAAATGACAACACACAGGGGCACGTGGGGAAAGACCACTTCTACGGTAAGGAGCCTGGTGCCTCGGAAGAGCCGAGGAGAAGGTGAGGGAAGGCTTTGCATTATCAGTACTGCATTATCGGTGCATTAGGGTCAGCCCTGGGAGTGCCAGGCACCAACTTTGAGCAGGACAGAACAGAGCTGGTGCTTTGCATGACCCCATGGGGTTAACATGGCATTGAGTTTACCCAGCTGCAGTTTCCATCATCTCCTCTGTAGTCAGTCCCCATGTCCAGCCAGCAGGGGCTCGGAGTAGCTGACTCATCCATCAGTCCTGCTCCATCAGGGCAGCCAGTTATTGCTGCCTTCATAGCAGTGAGGCTGAGCACGGCAGGCATGGGGAAGGCATAAAGTGGGGGGATGAAATATTTTGTGCACTGCAACTGCTGCCGAGCTGACAACAGCCAGCAAGAGCTGGGATTTCCCACGATCCCTTCACCTTCCCATCAGTGGGAAGTGCCAGTCTGGCCCCCGGCTACTGGCCAGTTCTCAAGGGGTGGGGAGGTGGAAGGGACCTCCCAGGCCCAGCTGGAGCTTCTCTGACCCAGACATCCAGCACGACGCTGTTTTGGCGATGCACTTTGCCCTCCCGCTTTGCAAGCCAAGAGTTTATAAACCCTGCAGGAAAAGTGCCTCCTCTTCCTCCCTGCACTGCCAGCTCTGCTTTCAGCTGCAGGCGCTGCTTTGCCACCTGCCTCTGAGCTGCAGATGCAGCTCACTCTTCCCTCTTGTCTTATTAAAGCTGTTTGCTTTTCCTGGGCAAGGGACCGGCTTGGTGACAAGCAGGAGATGACAGGGAAAGGTGAGAAGGAGCTGAGGCTCTGGGTGAAGCCCATGCACAGTGCTAGACAGAGGCTGGCTGACACTGCTGCACCACAACTGCCCCGCGGCCAAGCCTGGCCGGTCAGAGCCTCCCCATCCCAGCACCGAGCCCATCCACAAACTGGGAAATTTGTAGCAAACACGTGGTTTATGGACTAACAGCCTTGGGAGTTAGGGAAGGGCACCTTGCACCTTGGAGGGAAGATGCTCCTTTCAGTGAGACCATCAAGACAGACTCTGGAGATGCAGGGCAAAGTCTTCATGCAACCAAGAATTTCTCTAAGGACTGAAATGATTTGCTTACTCTGCTCTGAGTTTCAGCTCCAAAGGGAGGATCTTTCCTCTGTGCAGATTTTTCCTATTCAGATACAGCAGGAAAACTCAGTATTTTGGTTTGTGCAAGAAGTAAAATCCTATTTACCTTGAATCTTGCACTGTCTCCCAGAGGCAATCACAAGGCTACAGTTTGTAGAGCACCACAGTAAAGCAAGCCCCAGAAATACCACTGGAGATAGAAAGGGGAGGTGATTTAATATGAACCATACGTGCTGCTCAGGGGTTTCTGAGTAATCCAGCTTCTGCATGTCCCTGCTGCATTACAGAAATGATGCATTGTCTCCCCTTTCCTTGGCTTCATTGCAGGGAATGAATCTTCCCCGAGACCCTAATTGCTTCCAATGCTCTCTGCTCTATTTATGTTTGATTTTACCCGTGGTTTCAAGCAGTACTGATCCTAAATGACTGTTGATCTAGGGCTGTACCCTGGCTAACATCTGCTTTGAAGGAGCTGTATGCAGGTCTGTTTGAATAACGTTAGACAGGGCAGAGAAGACTCGACTCTTCAATTAAAGGCTTTAGAATGAGCCAGTCAATACAGTGCTTTTCTTCACAGACACAGCCATGTAACCATGATGGTTTTCATTTCAGGCTAATGTGTATCTTTCCACTATCTTTGTGTCAATTCCTTGCCTTAGCTGCTCCCTGCCTCTGTTTCCTCCTCACAAACTGCTGTAGCTCCTTGTGCTTTGGCCAGCGTGCAGTCAAAACCTTAATACCACACCGTGCCCTATTGAAAAGAGCAGGAGCCACGACTGCCATCAGCCCTAGCATCCAGAGGTCAGCAGATAGAGGCAGCATCTCTTGCTGCTTCTGGGCAGAGCAGGAGGGGAACGTTTGTAACCTAGTCTGAGCACACGGTGACCCACTTCATAGGCAGGGCAAAGTGGTGCCTTCTCTGTCTGCTCTCATGAGAACAGACGCAGCTCAGTCTGTGTGGTGGTGGAGGACAGGAGGAGCATGTAAAGCAGACAGATGGCTACACAGCCAGCCCGGTTATTACTGGACTAAATTGGGTAAATCACAGGCTAAGCAGTTGCTCTCCCTGCGGTAGGAGAGGATCTGACACTGTGATTGAAAATCAGCAGCACCTCAGAGGCAATCATGGCTGGGAAGCTTGCTGTGCTGGGAAGCGCCGCTCAACCGGGTGCTGCACTTGGCCTCTGTTATTACTGCACTTTAAACCATGAGAACAAAATGTTTGGGACATGCTAATGACACCAGGAGAAACAGAAGCATTCTGATTTGGGAGTAATTGTTGTAATTATTTGCTACCAGAGCAGACAGGAATATAACATAATGGGTCTGATTATTTATCAGCATTCAACTCAAGAAGAAAACAGTGCCGGTAAATAGCAGAGGGTTTACTTTGGGGAACTGTTTAAAGCTAGGAAAGGACAAAACATCTCTCTTCAAAACAGGGCCTGTGCAGGCTCTGCACTGAGATCTGACAAAGGCTTTCAGGATTCAAAACATGGTTGAGGGTTTGCCCTATGTATTTGGCTTGGTCGCACTGCCCTGGCCAGGTTTGCTGAGCAGCCTTCCCTTAGGCAAGACCCTCACCAACATCTTGCCAAATGTTACCCATTGGCAGTGAAACCATCCAAGGTGGAACACTCTGGTTACCCTTTTTGGGAAAATCTGGCAAAGATGCTTCAAGCATTTCCAGGAATGTCAATGTAGTTTTGTCTACATTAACACCTTACTGCTGCTGAGAGGAAAGGATGAAACAAGATTGACAAGGAAGGAAATGAGTATGACAAGACTTGTGAGTGAAAAGAAATTGCACCGAGACCCCAGTGCCAAAGCCTCTGGGCTGGCTCGCTGCAGGGTCTTAGAGGAACCTGAAACCAGGAGAGGAGGTGAAGAAATGGGAGGCCTGGAAAAATACGTGGTTAGGTAGAGGAAAGGCATTCATGGAGGCCAGGGGGAAAGAGAAGTAGGCCCAGGTGGACAAACAGGAGAGCTATGGGCACACAAGGACAGATCTCCCACCAGCAATACAGGGCACTAAAGGCTCACCATCCCTGTGGGACCCAATGGTGTAGTATGCCAGTGTGCTCCAAGGCTCCCCTACATGGAGGACAAGTGCTGGTTAGCCTACCTTGGGGCATCTGCAGGATGAGCCATGGTGAGAAGAGCAGAGCTCCTGGGGGAGCCTTTGATAGAAAGCAACTTTCCTCCCATTGCGGATGGTGAGCACTTTCCTCATCAAAGGGGCATTGTTGTCTCCATTTATGTCCCCACTTGGCATCTCACTCTCATGGCACTTTCAGTTCCCCACTCCTCTGACCTTGGAGCTACTATGCTATGAACATGTCAGACAGGAACATGCAATCGATGCTGGCCAACCCACTAACTGACTGAGCTATTATTACAGCAGGCACTGATGTGAGCAGCCACAGAAAGGAAAACAGATTTTGGGGCTCCTCATGTGTCTGGGGCTATCTGCACATCCTGTCCTGGGTTAACTGAAAACATGTGGTCAAGGCTGCGAGGCTGGTGTGCAGCTACAGCCAGAGCTAGCTCTCAAAGCATCTGCATCTTCTATTTCCTCGTCCCCTTTCTTGAGTAAGCTCACTAAAATCTAGCTCAGGAAATGGTAAGATACCAACATGCTTAAATGTCCTCCTCGTCGCTGATGTTAATTCTGCAGAGCCCTGCTGTTTCAGCTGCATCCTTTTTGGCTTGCTCACTCCCATGTGAGGGTTACCACTTGCTGGAAGACATTTGTCCTTATTTTCCTCAGGTGTTCCTGTATCCCCAAAATGTATTACATGTGTAGGATACATCTCATAAGCCTGACAGTGCTCAAACCAAACTCACTTTGCTCCTATGACACATGGACACCGGCCTGTGACCCGGTAAAGACCTGACCCACTTCAGAAACCAAAGCTGTGCCCTTGGGACCAGACTCTGCACATACTGACCATGGATGGTTCAGGCTCAACCCGGCTGTGGCAAGTGATGTGATGGATACCAGGCAGTGCTGACAAACTGGGGTGAGAGCAGAGAGGCTGAGATGGGGGTGGCAGACAGCAACCTTCCCACCTCCAGAAAGCCTTCCCACCTCCTCACCTTCCTCAGCCAGAGGTGGCATTTGTGCAGGCAGTGTTTCCTGGGGAGCAGTTGTCATTCTTTCTTTTCAGATGTGGAGCCATGTACATAGCGAGCAGCCTCCGCCTCCTGTGGTGCAGGGTTCCCCAGGGCAACCTCACACTTGGTGCAGATCCGCTTCCAGTTGTTTGCTTTGAACCTGCCACCTGCTGCTTTTATTTGATGTCCCTGAAGTTCTTGTCTGAGAAGGAACAGTGTACAATCACTCTCTATTTTGTAACCAGGTCGCTTTCTTTTGAGTCACTGTTGTCTGGGTCCCTGCTTCTTTTTAATTCAATGGCAAAAGCTTCCAAGTGCCTCAAGGACATAGATCAGGCATTTGCAATTTTTAATTCACTTTTCCTAAATATTACTGGTGTGATGCTTTGCTAAAGTCTGCCAGTTGCTGCCACAAGCGGCTAAGACTGCAGAAAGAGCAAAGAGATACTCACTGCCCTTGCCTTGGCACACGTAACCTATTTGTATACCCTCTGTCTGTGCATCACCACCTGCAAACATACAGCCTCATTCATGTCCCTCCCCAGCACAAGCTCTTCTGCCCATGCCCTAGGATCCACCAGCAGCCACCCTGCCAGCCCCACACCTGCCTGCATGCATACCCATTGCCTCCACGACTTCCTTTCCACTTCAAATATAAACAACATGCTGTAAATGTAAATGCCATAACCATATAAATGCCACTGCCAATGCACTCTGTATCTATACACCCACATGGCATCAGCACATACCCCATCCAACCCTAACCTGATACACACCCTTGAACTCATTCTTCCACCCCACACCTTGCTACAACAGGCTAAGCAGCTTCAGAAAGAGCAAGGGAAAGCCCCAGTCCTTTTGAATCTTTTTCCATGCAGATGGAAACGGGGTAGGTGTGTTTTCCAAGCATCATCGTGCTTTGTAGCACACTGGTGGTGAGTGTGCCCCAGGCGGGCTTCACATCAGGCCCTGTCAAACAGTGAGCACAGGCTCCCTGCTCATGGGTGACTGCAGGAGTACAGAGATTTCTGCATAAATAAAACATATGAAGACACACATATATATTATATTTGTGCATATATGTACAGACATCTGTGTAAGAGGATGTTTGGACAACACATCAAGAAGAGCCAGTCTTGTGGGCTGGTTGCAAAGGGACTTGCCAATCCTAGAGCACACATACAACTCACTTTGCCACTGCTGTGAGCTTGGATCCCCCTCTGCTATTTTTATAAGGCCGTAGCATTAACCTAATTAATTTGCTTTAATTGGAGAACATTATTAGCCTAAATGGTCCCACTTAAATCACAGAGAAGCCGTGGCCAAGCTCTTCAAACAGCCGCCTGTCCCCACTCACCCTCCTGCAGCTGGTTAACACAGCTGAGTGCAGCCCGGGCTGTGCCTTGGCACAGCAGTCCTCCTCTTCACAGGGCTTGTTTTCTGCTCTGCAGGGAAAGACTCAGAGCAAAGATACCTGCTTAGCAGTTACAGGCTCCCTCACCGAGCCATCACCCAAACCTGGTGGGAAGAGATCAGTGTCCTGAGCCACCTTTGGAAGCTACACTGGTAACTACAGCTGAAAAGTACCCATAAAATCTTCGCAAATACCACTAGCCTGCTATTGGCTTTAGAGATACCAAGGTTTATCACCACACTTTACCACAAAACCTGCCCTCTTTTGTCATTAACATTAAGGGCTAGCTGCAGGGAGATATAGAGGTGGCCGTGACTGAACTTAACCCACGCTGGGTTAACATGCTGGGGACCCAGACTACAGCCCTGGGTGCAGCAGCGACAGCTCACTCAGCTGACGGCACATCGCAACGCTTCACGTCAGCTTTCTGCCGTTCCCTGCTGAACCCAGGCTTTGGCACAATAGGTGCCCATACCTATGGTGTGGTTGATGCAAGATCAATGCATCCCTCTCTATGCACTGACATACTTATGATCGAGCTTTTCCGGGCAGAAGGCTGCAGATGATCAGTGTTTGTGGAGCCACAGCAGCCACCGTGCTTCTGAATGGCCTCTAGGTCCCCAAAGGCAGGTGCTGAGCAGTGAGGATGGTTTGGAATAAACATCACTTAGAAAGGTAATTCTGTATAGGAGGTATGAGAGCAAAGGGCTTGGGAGAGCAGCGGGACCACCTTAGAACCCTTGCAAAATGGGCCAAGGCCAATTAACTGTGAGCTGCAGCTGACAGAGAGGGGAGGAGGATTTCAAGAGACAGCAGGAAGCCTAGAGGAGATCAGAGCTTGGAGAGGAGGGCAGAGAAGGCCTCCTGGGAACGACTCTAAGTAGGACTGCTAAGGGAATTTAAGCTAGTATCTCTCAGGAGGCCTTGGAAAAGGGGACATAGGTAACAGCTTTGTGAGGTGCTGGCTAAGATACAGAGATAGGAGTATGGGGGAGAGACAGGAATTAGCTCAAGGAGATAGCAAGGGGTGGGGAATGCACATTACAAGTACCTGAGATGGAGTTTTCAGAGCAAGATCCAGAGGAAGGCGATGGCTACAATCATGCCACTGAGGAGCATAAGTGCTCTGGCTGTAAGCAAAAGGGCTGCTGAGAATCTTGGGATAGAGATGGAAGGTGCACTGAGGCTAAAATTGCAAGCTGAAGACCAGCTGTGTGGTCACCCACCCTTCTGTTCTGGGGGGATGGAGACCTCCAGCCAGGTCACATTCAACCTCTGAGCACTAGGCAGGTCACTCAATGGCCAAAGCACCTTCTTGATGGGGGAAGCACTACTGAGAGCCAATCAATACCATCCTATCAGGGCTAGCCTCAAAGGAAGCAGCTGCACAGGGAGCATCTCTTACATGCAAAGAATTGGGTATTCATGTTTTCAAAGCTCTTGCTAGCTGATTGTTTCCATGCTCTTGCAGGTCTGGGATTTGGAAGTGCTTGGGGCTGTCAGTGCTGTCATAGCTCACTCTTCTCCATCCTCTCCTGTGCCCCCTGGCCCACAAACACCTAGATGGTAGCAAACAAGAGACCCACCAGAGGTGTTAATATAGCAGCCGTTACACTTTATTTCATTGCTTTTTTAATTATTTTTCCAATTCAAAAACACAAGAAAAGTTACAAAAGTACTAAAAGGCATCGATATTGGCAGGACATCCCTGTGCTCCCACCTGGGGAAGGCAGCTGGCAGCACCCATGGGTTGGCAGAAACACAGCTCTGGGGCCAAGCACCTCAGCAGCTCTTGCTGAGCAAAGCCTGGGGCCACAAAGGGGCTGCTGTCCCAGCCATCTGCATGGGGAACGTGGCTCTTCAGACAAGGACCACACGTCCCGAGCACAGGGATTTGGTCTGAAGGGCCAATGCTTCCTGTCCTGCACTGGTCAGGTTGATGGGCAGCAGTTAAAAAGCAGAGGTGTGCCATCAGAACAAGACAAGCAGAGTCTCTATAGGGGCAGGAGGATTCAGCAGAGAAATTGGTCTTTCTTGGAAAAAGGGACTTACTGCAGGGAGCCACGATGCTCTGCCAGAGGTACCTCACCAACAAAAGCAAGCACACCCTTGGAGGTGATGCTGGTGCGGGGGGTGGCCCAGCTGTGGTGGCCTGGAGCCAAAGAGCAGGCAGAGCTGGGTCAGCATCTGGACAGATGTTCCCTCACCGCCTTGCCCAACTGCTCTGCCTGTCTGCGTGAGAGGCGGCTGGGGAGGGAGGAGGATAGAGATGGGGATTTGGGTCCCCAGGGCTCCACGGCCTTTGGGCTTTCCCCAAGGGTCCCAGTGAAGGGCCCAGAAAGCACCAGTGAATGCTGGTTCACTGTGTAGCCTCTTAGCGGCAGCTGGACTGACCGCTGGTCTCATCCACAGAGTGGCATCAAAGACCTCCCCACTGCAGCAGAGTTAAACCCAAATATTTTACTCACAGTTGCTCCTCTTGACCCAGGCAAGAAGTAAACTGCTCACTCCCCCTTGCACTCAGCAAGATAGAGGCTCAAGGTGGGGAGCACCTAGACAAAGAGGTTACTCTCTCTGCCAAGTGCAGCAAGGGGAAATGCCTTGTTCCTCTGCCTCACCAAAAGAGGTAAAACCTTGTTCTATTAGCTGTTGCCTTGTGGCACATGCACGCCTCAAGGACAGATCCCAGTCAAATTCCAGTGGCAGTAAGGCCAGCATGGTCCCAACTGCCTTAGGACTGTATGGAGAAATGTCCCATAGCTTCACTGGAACTCCCCTCCTACTTCTTCTACCAATAAGTGGCCACAAAACGGAGACTCTTTCTTCCACTCTATGCTATATCTAGGAATACTTGTTCCACTGGTATAAGTGTACCTGAATTTACTAGCCAGCATAACAGGGGAGTGGAAAGCTTGCTGGAGGCATTAGATTTGGTTGAGTTTGGTGATAGCCGTTACTTTTAGCATCATGCTAGGGCAGCAGGGCAATGCTGTGAAGAAATGCTGCATACTCCAGAACACAGCCTCAGCAGAGAGGAACCCAATAGCACACAGTCACCCTCAAGCTATTCTCTCTGATAATGCTGAGGACTGAGGGTGGGTGCTGTTTTCTCAGACGGCTGAACACAGACCTGCCATTCTAGAGTTTTACTCTACACATGGGAGGCTCATGCCTCTCTCATTTCAATCCCCTTTTAGATGATATCACTGAGTTGCCAGCAGACCAGCTGGAACTCACAGCTAGATGTGCCTACTACCTCTCTGCACCCCTCCTCCAAGGGTCTTCCATTCACAAGAGCTTGAAGTGAATGCAATTATAGCAATATCAGAGAGGGATCTTCCTGCTTTGCAGGCAGTCCTGTATAGCCTCTGCCTCCAATCCTGAGCTCACTTCTGAGCGAGAGAAGGATTAGATCTATAGCAAAGCACTGCAGACACAGGCACTCTTGGGAAACTGACTGGACTTGGTTTCACACCCGTGGACCACTTGTCCCTGCTCCCATATAGGCCATACTAGCCCCTGAACCCCTCCCAGAGATCAACCACCACCATCCCCAGGTTTGACACTGCCTTGGTGGCTGCCCTTGCCAGTTTGTGGACCTGACTGGTTTGTTTTGCCCTGAAAGACAAAATCTCTCCCTTTGCCACTATTCAGATATGGCATTGGTATGAAAACAGGCACTGCTGCAAAGCCATACGCTTCCTGCTGCCAGAAAAGCTGTACTGCAAAGAAGTGTCAATGTCCTCTTCTTCTCCCACCCATCCCCTTGGGTATCACCACCTCCCCTTCTCCCTGCCAGGCAGGTGGCTGGATTACAGTTCCTGAGGTTTTTGGAGAAACTCCTTCAGTAGGCACATGACGGTTCTTCCACTGGAGCTATCGGGCTCAGCGGCTTCAAGGTGCTGAGGGAACGGAAGGCAAAGGTGGATGGATCATACACAAAGTGGGGTGGCGGGCAGCCTCCATTGATGCTCTGCCGGGGAATAAAAAGAGGGATTAAGTCAGTGCTCATACAAGCTGCAAATGGTAAAGGTCCTGCCTTGAGTGCTGGTCACATCCCTCTCCAGCACAATTGCACCTCCTTGAATGAGGTCATGCTTGTACTTGCAGCAAGTGCAACATAAGCAGTGAAGCTCTTTGCTTGTGTCCTTACTCCTACCCACTGAGAAAAAAGCATGCATATCCCAACCTCCTCCAGGACTGAGATCCCTGGGATCCACATGCCTAGGACTCATTTCATTGCACCTGCAGCCAGTAAGTGAAATAGGATATCCATGATGCATGGCTCCAGACTGCAGGGTTCAATGAGGAATGGCTGAGAGATTCTCAGAGGAAAAGATCCCACTTGAAGGCCTTACAGCCTGGTTTGTACCACCGTACCAGCCACCAAAGACCATTCTCTCTTTTGCTCCCAGTGCTCAGAGCAGACCCAGAGTGCATGACAGGAGGGAAATGCTGTTCTTCCCCAGGCTCTGCCAGGACCTGTGGATCCCAGAGGAATTATAGCACCAAAGAAGTGATTCTGCTCTGTTAAATAGAAGTGTTTTCCTTCTACTTCTTGGGAACCGTTTTGTTTCTTCTCTTCCGCAAGCACAAGCACCAGTGTGGCAGCTGCTTCACAGGCACTCTTTAGCCAGGAGATGAGGTCTCACCACTTCATGGGCCAGCAGAGTATTTAATCATAATCCCATAGAGTTCTTTCCCCAGGGATAGGGATGAGCTACTGTGAGTGCCACACACTGGGAAGTTCAGAAGCTTAGAAACTCATGCAGACGTCCCGCACCCTCATCTCACTTCCATCACTGCTGGGAAGGACTTTACTATTGCTTTCATGGAGGCTACATAAGAGATCTGACCTGGGCTCTGGTGTTCTGTGCCCCCCTGCTCCCTCTTCCAGACTTTTCCTAGCAAACCCCATGGTTTCCATTGCTCAGCCTGCACTTGGGGACTGCTCTTCAAATAACAGGGCTTTTTAGGAACAATTACCACCTCTGCTGTCTCCTCTAAGACAGAGGTTCATTTTGGCTCTTCAAAGTCAGGTCTATCAGACAGCTGCAACCACAAAATGGCACGGCAAGGTGATGTTTTGATGCCACCTGCTTCTGTCCTGGCTGGGTTGTCACTTGTCATCACAGCACAGACACACACAGCTTTTCCCAGACAGCTATCAAACGGTGGGGCTCACACAGTCACCTCAAATTAGAGGGAGCTGTGGCAGTGTCCAAGCCAGGCCCTGGGTGCTGAAAGATCTGGGAGCCTCTGCCTCTAGGATCTTGGTCATAGCTGGGCCCCATAAGCCCTTCATGTCAGAAAGGGCCTCTTTAAAAGCCAGTATGGGCAGCATGTTCCTGCCTAGTTGGTACCTCCTCTGCCAATTAAGATGGGCACTTGAGAATGGAAAATGCCAACATGGTGCTTGGCCTCATCTGTGCCTGGATTTTCAGCCAGCAAATCATGCCCTGCTTCATCCCCCTGACACCTTGGCCAGCAGCATAAGAAACAAGAGAGGCAGATTTAAGGGCCCTCACTCAATAGCCACCTGCTGTGGGGTTATATATGGTGTGTGCTCTGGCAAGCCTCAGAGCTGGAGAGTAACATAGCAACCCCTATTCAAAGCTAAGGGGCAGAATAAATCAGCACATTTGTCCTTCTCCAGAGCAGAGAACGTCCCCTGCCAGTGCCAAAAGGGAATGCAAACAAAGAACCTGGCAGTCCCCTCCATTTTGAAATGCCAGACAGGATTAGGGAAGGCAGCTGAATCGGCTCATTTCTGGCACACAGCAGATGAAGAAGAGGCTGGGGAAAGACGGATCCAGAGGACAAGCAAAAGTCATCCACAACAGCCATCAAGCTTTGGATGGGAAGGTGCCCTGGGGTTTCTCTCTGGACCTTTTTCTGGGTCAATGTATGGGGCAAAGAGCTTTCCCAGGTACTGCAAGGAACACAGCACATAACAAAGGCTGAGGAGAAGGACAGGGATGTGAAAAGACAGGAGGATGCAGAGATTCACAGTTGGTCAGGGAGCTGCAAGTAAGGCGCAAACTGCACCAATCCTGCCTCTTCATCACGGAACCTCTCAAGCAGCCACAAGATGATGTCTGGCTTTCAACAGCACAGCTACCACAATGGCAGGCAAAGGCAGGGTGGGAAGAGCCCTGCAGGCAGTAACAGGAGGATGCTGTAATGCAACCACCTTAATTCATGGCAACCCTGGGACCAATCTGCAGTGATTTATAACCCTGAGCAGTATGGGTCTGTCTTGCACCTATTCCGTGACTGATAGAGCAGCAACTCCGCTAGGAAGAGCAAGCACCGGCACCAAATCACTCCACACTCTTCTTGCAGAAGAGCATGTTTTCTTTGGAGCCTTATCCTGCCCTGGGGATGACCAGACCTGATCTGGCTTAGTCCACTACACCATTTGGGATCACAGCATGTGGTGGTCTGGCTCTGATGAGTAGCACAAGGCAAAGCTCTGTAGATGTATTCCCAGAAAGAAGATGGATAGGGCTGGCTGCCAGAGAGGGAAACATGTTCCTCCCACCCTATCACTTGGGCCAGCTGCCTCTCTGTAATGTGGGCACACATCCTAGCTAGCCTGCTCTTCCCCTCGGGTGCCCAGTGCCAGCCTGGGATGCCTAGGATATCGCTCTGACTACAGAAGGCTGTTAGAGTGGTTGCTGCCCCTGCAGCAGCTCCAGGGAGCTTGCTATAAACCTGCCTGACAGCCCCTGCTGAGCAACCCCAGACCAGCTCCTGCAGAGGCTCCTTAGAGCGCAAACAGTCCGCGCTCGACATTAAAGGCCGGTGCGTTCACTCTAATGGCATTCAGACAGCTGGGTAACTCGCACAAAATGGAGCCTAATATGGGCCCTGTGCTAATGGCAATCATTAACCAGGGCCCTCAATTTGTTAGGCAATGTATTTACACAGCTGGAGAACGGCCTGAGACACGAGCACTCAGCTGCAGGCAGGATGGGGCACACGCTCCATCACACGTGCCCGTGCTCACTTGCACACGCTCACCTGCTCTCACACGCCTCGGGTTCTCCCCAGGACACAGGCACTTGTCCACATCCCTCTGTGCACACACAGACCTTCTCGTGACTTGGAAACCGAAAGGAGAGCTGTCCCTGCTCATACAATTCTTCTCTGCTCACATCGTAACTCAAGGCAAGCAGGGCTTGAACTCCACGGGCATCAGGGGACAGTCCAAGGCAGCACAGCTCATCACTTGCTTATAAAACTGCCCCGAGCAGGAGGTTGTTTCAGTACCTGCAGACACCTGTGCTGCCTCATTGCACGCCTCATTTGAGTTAGAGGAGCTCCTAAGGGACCTAGCTTGGGTTAAACTATGTGCAGACCGCCTTGGTCGCGTACACTTGTCAGCATGCACACAGGCACACGCTTCTTCCTCCACATACACCCACCTACACGCACACTCTTGCAAACCTGTCACCAACTGCATTACCACCACTGAATACAGGTGGTAAATAGGCAGCCAGGCTTGAAGCGTATCTAAAGCACATTAACAAAGCAGCACAACAGACGATGGTACAGATAGCGACCGGATGCAGGTGCCTCAAAGAAGACCAGCAAGATTAAACACCACAGAAGAAATGCAGGATTTCAATCATATTAGCAGCCCTCAGAAAGCAGAGAAATGGGAACTGCTTCATAAATCCATCTGTAACATGATTGTACATACCAGCAAGGAAGAAGTGCATAGGAATCAGATAAAACAGGTAAAGCATAAGCCTACTGAAACAAACACACATTCCTTCTAGAAACCCATCCCTTACCCCTGTGAAGTCTGGGAAAATATCCCAAATGCAGATTGTGAAACAACTTTATTTTGGACTCATGATCCCACAGAAGTGAGGTTCTCTGGACAAAGCAGAAGCAAGCACAGCTCCAAGCATGCTTTCAGCTGTGGGAATGACAATCCCCACAGGAGGGGTAAAAGAAGTTACCTAACACAACAGTGTCTTAGAAGGGAGTGGTGTGCCAGGGGTGATACAAAACTAAGCCCTGCTTAATACTCTTTGGTCCTCTTTCATAAGTGCTCTAGTATCCTGGTGGGATTCAAAATCAGATCAGCTTGTGCACTCTGCCAACCCATCCCTTACTCAGGGCCAACGCAGCACAGGAGTCCCTTCTTTTTCCTACCCTTGGGCCCTGCTGATTGGGAAATGCTGTCGAGCTCTGTTTAAAGGATACTGCCTTCCAGTGGTGGATGCCTCTCAGTGGTGGGCGAATGATCCCTTTGCAGTCTGCAGACTCACTTGTTAAAAGTCCTTTGGGATGAAAGGCACCATGTAATTGCAAGTTGTAAAGGCGCATCCAATTCCCACCACTGCCCTATGTGGAAAGGAATAAATTCCCAAAAGAGCCTTGGCAAAGACAGATGTCTGCGTGCTTGAGACAGCTGCCTTGCCCAGGAGTAGACAGAGCCAGAGGTAGTACTGATACTCAACTCAGGCAAGGCACAGAGAGAGTAAAGGCTGTCAGACTCCATACTGGAGCATTTATAGTTACACTGCTTTTGATTCCACTCTTCATTCTCCTTCCACTCACCCCTGCCAGGTGGTTAGTAAAGAAACTGATGACACTTCAACCTTGATGGGTGAAACCATCAGCTGTGAGCAAGGGAAGGGGACCTTCATACTTGCTCCTAGCTATATTCCAAACATGGCCCTGACCAAGCCACTTCCTCAGTTTCTCCTATCCTGCTTTCAGCTGGGATAGAGAAATGTTCTTTCTAGTAGCTGGTACAGTGCTGTGTTTTGGATTTAGTATGAGTATGAGAGTAAGGGTGATAACGCACTGATTTTTAGTTGTTGCCCAGTAGTGTTTATATCAAATCGAGGACTTAGATCTTCTCATGCCCTGCCGGTGTGAAAGCTGGAGTGGCACAAGGAATTGGGAGGGGACACAGCTGGGACAACTGCCCCAACTGCCCCAAGGGATATTCCACACCATATGATATCTGCTCAGCATATGAACTAGGGGGACGTTTGGAGCGATGGTGTTTGTCTTCCCGAGTAACTGCTAGGTGTGATTAAGTCCTGCTCTCCAGGAGATGGCTGAACATCTGCCTGCTGATGGGAAGTGGTGAATGAGCTCCTTGTTTTGCTTTGCTTCTGTGCGTGGCTTTTGCTTTACTTATTAAACTGTCTTCATCTCAATGCACAAGTTCTCTCGCTTTTACCCTCCTGATCCCACTGGCTGTGTGGTGCCTAGTTGCCAGCTGGGGTTAAACCGTGACATACACCACAGTCAGGCAGCCAGGATGAACTAATTACCATCTAGGTGTGGGGACCTTCCATGAGAGGCGATTTCCTTTCAATTACAGTCTTGCTTCAGGCAGTTTTCAAGAAATAGTGGCTGACAAGCAGGACCAGCTCCTCCAGTGGAGCAGCAATTCACATTTAACTGCTGCTTCCTTAACTCCTGGAGGGCCTCTGACAATTTATTCCAGTCACAGACCTGGAGCAGCAAAAAGAGTAGCTTTTCAAAGGCAAGCCCCTTTCCTCCTGGAAGTCTCCTCCACATCCAGGTTCATATACAGTTTAACTTCAACTAAAAGATATAGCATAACCGAACTTCATTCCAAGACTATCCTCCCTTCTCTTCCAAGAAAAGAAAGGGTCAACTCCAAACACTGTTCTGACAAGGAAAACAAAACTCTGCAGTGAGCTTTGTTTCCCTGGGTTCTCCATTGCCCTTCCCTACAAGGCTGAAAGGGCTGTCTTCCTCCACCAGCGTACGGCTGCCCAATACCAACTTCCTTCTGTGCAACCACGCTGCAGAGAGCAGTCCAGCAGTTTACAAACACATCACTGTTCTTCTCTGAAGAGAAGGAAACCCCTTGAGAATCTATCAAACATCTGCACATCTGTGTGCAGAGTTGTCAGATGGCTACTACCACACCTAAGAGAGGTGCAACCAGACAGACACCACCAAACTTCTTTGGAAGGTGCTTCAAAGGACCTAGCAGATGCTTGCTGGTCACTTGCCCAAAAGCAGAAATAAGCCAGTTTCAGCTACGGGTCCCTGCTGGCACCAGTGAGCTAAGCCTTTCTTCTCCTCTCTCGCACATCTTTGAGATGTGTCTTTGAGAAAGCTGTTTGCAGGCTTTGATTTGCCAGCCTGACAACCTGAAGGAAGGAGGCTGCATGCTGAAAAGGGACAGATGGGTCATTCAGAGGGGCAGGCTGTCAGTGGTCCCTGGCCAACCTGAGGAACTCACTGCTCCACGGTCCGGTCCCAGTGAAGGTCATGCTCCGAAGGCCACACAAATCTCTTACGAACAAGTGAATGTACCCACATGCCCCTACTCATGAGCTGTGTCTTGTCCCCACTTTCTCTCTGTCTGATACAGCGGCCTGTGCTTCCCTAAACACACCTGCAGCAGCTCCTGCACGCACCACAAGGTCTGTGTGTGCCTGAGTGGGATGACGAGCGGGCATGAGAGGAGCTCCAAGCACCCACAAGACACACACAAGGCACAATCTGACCCTAAGTCTAAAGTCTGTACCTAAGTGACACCACCTTTTCCTCTCCTCCTTCCCCACCTTCCCCTTCCCTCCCTGTGTGGCAGGAACATTGTCCCTGCAGAGAGATCAGAGCCAACTGCCCTCGCAGCCCTCCTCCCTTCAGGCCAGGAGCCCCAGCTACCATGCTTCTGACACAGCAGGCGCGTGGTGCGTACTTGTGCACGTGCAGCTTCCAGTTTGGATGAGGCCAGGACAACCTGCCTGCCTCTGGCCAGGCAGGCTGGCACAGAGCAGCACGTGGCTTGCAACTTAAAGGGAACGCAGATTAAAACTGCAAAGCGAGTATTAATTACCCTGGCATGAGCAGGCTGCAAACACATGCTGACACAGCTCGCTTGCCTCTGGACAAACCGCCCCCAAGTGCGGGAAGTAGGTGTATTATGGGAGAGGTGTGTGGGGAAAGAGGATTACAGCTCTGGGGACTGGGAGAGGGAATGGGTGCCAGGTTCCCACAAACAAAGGGGAGCGGGGAGCAACTGCAGTGGGACTGGATGCGGTGGCAAAAGACATGCCTGATGTGCCATCTTGGACTCGAAGCTCTGCTGGAGAACAGTGGCAGAGCCACCGTGACCCTCCGCCATCCCCTACCCTTCTCCCTCTGCTCTACCACCCAGGTGTGACCAAATCTGTCCCCCAGTCCCTTGCACCATGGTGCCGCCAGCCACAGCCACCACCCAGGGCTGCACCTCTGCCCTAAACTCCTTTCTACCCCTTTTCCACACCCCCCTTCTTAAACCAGACCCGTAAGCCACATCTGACCACAAAGCAAGGACAGCGCTGCGAATAGGAATAGGAGGGATGTCAGCCTCCTGACTCACCAGCCACTCTCTACTTTCATAATGATGTCTGGATTATGCAGCTCTTGGTGATTCCACAACATCCCTTCGGCAAGCACTTACATGATATAATGGGTGCAAGGGCACACATAGCAGGACTTATGAAAAGCAGGCAGCACTAAAAATCCTTTAAGGAAGCAGGAAAAGAGACATGACAGTCCCTCTTCTGGCTGCTATGGACAGGCTGAAGGCTAGCTAGCCTTTGCCATGAAACCTAATGAAAGCAATGCTAAGTAGAAGAACATCTAGAGCCAGATGCTTGGGATTGTTTTTAACAGAGGCATTCCCACCTTGGCTACACTGAATCCAGAGGAAACTCTGGACAAAGTCTTTTGTCAGGAATTATTCACACTAAGGGCTGAGGTTCTCCAGGGCCAGCTATCACTGCACAGAGACCCTCAGCAGGAGCAGACAGCTCAGGGGCTGGGTTGGGAGCATGGGGGGAACTGGTTCCCTCAATAAGCTAATGGATATTCATACTCTCACTTAGCAGAGGACCTTCTCGATTTTGCTCAGCACACATGTGCCTATCCACAGGAGACAGGAGCCCACACGGGGAACTGGAATGTTAAAACCTCAATGAGCAGCCTCTGCACAGCAAGTAACCCAAGGATGCTACCAGCGAGGGAGATGAGTCTCTCTCATTGCTTCTAAAGGGCAGGTTCAGGTTTAGGCACACTAAGGACAACCAGGACAGTTTGACAAACTGTTAGCTAGCTGCAGTTTGGGATCTCTGCTGCCTGAGATGTCAGAGCCATTTGTATTGCATGATAGGGTACGAATAAAGACACAGCTCAAGGTATGTGGTTTGAAGATCAAAGTCCAGACTTCAGGTCTCCTCACACTGTCTCTCTTTGGGCAAGTGCTGGTTTCTCAGTTTAACTCTGCCTCTGGGATGCTATATTTAGCAGTGCTTGCAAAGCGCACTGGGAGCCTGTGATGGAAGGAGCAACATATGTGTGTGTATGTACACAAGGTCTTCTGACTTTTTAGAAACCTTTACCTCATCTTGCGTGGCCAGAACGAGAGGTTTCACCAGCACTACTCTGTCACCTAGCCTGCCTTACATTTGTGAATGGCTCAGGTGTCTGCCAAGAAGGTATCTCCTGCTCAGCTCCAACATGAAAAGGTCCCTTATTTTAGGAGAAGAAAACCTAGCATGTTTCTGCAGTGGCCTTTTATAGGATGCAGATGCAAGAGATACAAGAGAGGGAAGTCCTTCCAGGGATCTGGCCTCTGGCCAAGCAGAAGGCATTCTCAACATTGATAAGATCAAGGCAAGAGCACAAGAGGTTTATATTCTGATTTAAAATTCCTATTTTGTTTTTACATAGCAGAAAACATCTCTCTGATCGGCCAGGTTATCAGATTGGCCTTGAAATCCTTACTCCCTCTCTGCCTGCTCCAACAAGAGCTCTTGAGATACCCAGGGGCTTGCCAGTTGGGTCTTCCACCCACCTGCTGCTGAGATAAGCCCATTCAGAGATTGCAGGTAGGAATTTGTGAAGGAAGAACAAGAATAGGACTAGATGAGTGTCTTGTAAAAGGGCTTGGAGAACTGAAAACTTGTGGTATTACAGAAAGACTTTGGAAGATGGGTCTCTGCATCCAGAGCTGGCTACAGCTGACCAAGCCTGGTCCAGGGCAGAGGCAGTTACCTGTGAGCACGAGCACATCCTTCCAGTGCAAAGGGAGTGTCTCCATGCAACCCCCAGCTGAACCATGCAAACATGCTCTGGATGCTCAAATACCCACACGCATGCTGTACCCCTCATCCACACCTACAGCCTTGCTTTCAGTTACACACATTACACCAGCTGAGCAGGTCTGCACACACGCATTGCCCACCTCACTGTGCAGCACCCATGGAGGCTCATGCCAACCGCTCCCCTTGCAGTGACATGTGCTATGCTACACATATATACTATGTACAGATCCATACTTCATACACACACTGTCACCTCTAACTGATCTCTGCCCGAGGGGCTGATTCTCCTGTTCCATTACCCTTTACTGGGGGGAAACAGAAGCAAGATTTTTTGAGCATTATTTTCCCTTCACTATAGGCCCTCCCCTTGCACAGCTGCTGTTCCCAAACACATTTCAACACAACTGCACTGCTGGACGTTTGGGAAGTTTATTAATCTCTCTGCCTTAATCTGTTCAAGTTCTTAGGCTTGTCACATCACTGTCCTATCATCCCTCTTAAGAACTGCTGAATGAGTAGAAAGGTTGCAGCCTGACACCACCTGAGCTGCCCCTTGGGGAAGCTGAAGGGAACAGTGATAAGGTGACACTTTAGTGTTAAAACAGCACGTGGAGAAGCAAAACCCCACCTCACTACCGTGTGAAACACTGTCCTCAGCAAAGACTGGACAAAAATGCTTCACTGATGTTACTAGCAGGTCACTGCCATTGTCATCCTCACAAAGGAGGCAATAAGCATAATCCTTTCTCCTTCACTCTATCCGGCAGCAGAACTACAGGGAGAAAACAATCATGCCTTAGTGGCTGGACTGAGATTTCCCTTCATAGGACAAGAGCATAGCACCATCCTTCAGAGGTACTGACCTCTCTCAGCTGCTTCCAGAGCTGAGGCACCTCAGCAAGGTATTCTGCCAGGGACCTGCTGCCTCCTAAGCTAGATATACTAAAGTGGGCACTTGCAATCACTTGAAAAATGGAAGCAAAAATGGTCTCCTTTACCTAATGACTCTGCCACTGTGACAGACCAACAAGAGACAGTGAAGTATCATATGCTATTGTCATGGAAACCACATGAGCACCTCAGGTATAGAGATGCGCTGCCACAGCTTGGCAGGGCTGGCCAGAGAAGCATGGATTCTGTGCCATCTGTCAGAATGGTGTGCTCTCAGTTTCTGCTGTTTATTTTAGTGTGAGCTGACATGGGCTCAGCAGGGAGCAAAGGGGTAATTCTGCCTCTCAGATTCTCCAGGGACACAAGAGTAGTTGCAATAATGAACTCAAGGTGTCAGAGGAAACCGCGCCACTGAGGCATCACTGGAACCCCAGGGACTGAGGGACTGACATCAAGCAGCACTGGAAATAGCTACAGGTCCAGGGACACCCAGGAAAAATAGTAGAAGCACATGGACAGGCATAAAGGAAGGTGATAATCAAGCCGCACTAAAACACTGCAGCAGGATTAGACTGTCAGTAGGTCTGAAGGACAGGCACAGCATGGGAGAGCTCACAGGGCACAGGAGGAGACAGCTCTAGTTAAAACAATCCAAGCAGGAGCACAAGAGATGATAATAGATCAGGATTAATTGTGCAATCAGAAGTATCAGGTCATTGTGGGGATGCTGAAAGACAGGACTGAAGCGCCCTAGCAGAAGGCATGTAAGGGAGTTGGAGAAACACTGTCCAGCTCTGCACAAGGTTCTAGCCAGGCCAACCTGCTCCTCCTCCTCTCAAATACCAAATTCACCATAGGGGCACTCAAAAGCATGCCCATAAACAGAAGCACTTCTGGGTGCACAAAGGCATCAGTCCCTTTTCCTGCTGGACAAGCTATAAACCCTGAAGGATCCTGGTCTGTCATTCATCCCTCCTGCAAGACTATAATTGCTGCAATGAAAGCAGCAGCTTTATCACAAAGGCTGTCTGTTTTCTTCATCCTGACCTGGTTTTGCCTGTGTATCACAAACATGGGGAGCATCAGATGGGGCTCAGTGGACTAAGGCACTTGTTTTGGCTGCAGCGTGCAAGGTCACAGACACATCTCCCACAACACTATCCAGTACTGACCAAAAGAACGCCAAGGTACCCATGGAAGAGACAGGCTGGATGAAAAGTCAGGGTATAGGGTGCTAGAGACAGACTCAGAGGTGCAGGCAGCATAAATTACAAGCAGGAGAGTTGGGCAGACCTAGCCCTGCCAGGCATGTGTGTGCTCAAGCATGGGAGATGCTCAGACACTGCAGTGTCAGCCCAGCTACAAAGCCACCCAAGCAATCTAGCCTTCTTGTCTGCCATCATTCAGTCTCACATGCCATGCAGTTCTGCAGGTATAGTCCATTTTCTGCAGCTGCCTACTCAGTACCTCTCACCTCTACCAACCACCACTTGTTACCTCAGATTAGCACTTCCCTCAGCCAAGAAGGATCCAAATGACACCCTACAGGACAGATATGCATAGCTGTATGAGCTCACAGGAGGGAATGTAGTTTCACTCCAAGAAAGCTTTGAGCCCACAGCCTCCAAAACAGAAAAGCCAGTGTATTATTAGCCTCATCAGCACCTAACCTAAATTACAAGTAGCAGCTTTTGTTATGCAGCTGATCAAGCCACAGGAAACCTCCACAAATAATCTTCTGGGTATAGATGTTCACAAAGAATCACCACATTCAGATACATGTGGAAAGATGCAGGAACTGGACCAGAAAAGGGCAACTTACACGAATTTTAATTACTCTAGTCTTCGCTCCACAATTCTTCTTAAGCAGCATCTTCTGAAAGAGAAGTAGAATCCAGGGATTAGTAGCAGTAGCACGAGGGAACAGAAAGAGGGAGGTTGCAGGGAATCTCTTTTCATCAACATTTAATTAGCAAACAAGATGGATGGATGGGTAGGTGAGATATGAAAGGCTAAGAATTACTAGAGGTGGCCTGACCTGAGACTGTCCCACCCACCCTGCACAGTCCCTTGGCAGTGACTGACACCCTGGGATCTGAAAGAACATACAAGAAATTCCAGGGAGAAAGAGATGGAACAACTGCCTAAAAGGAAGTTTCTTCTGTCCATTAGCAGTTAGACTTTGCCCTGATGCAGGTGAATTTATCTTCCTTTCGTGAAGAAAAGAATAGTGTATTTAATGTAAATGTGGATGTTCTCATTATTTAATAGCTATTTTCATTATGTTTATTTAGAATTAAAAAACAAGGTAAAAAGCACCTGCCCACAGACCTAAATCCCCTTGCTATATACTGCAAGGGCCATTAAAGTTGCCATAACACATGAACTGCACAACTTAGCAAACAGGATATCCTTCAACCAGCAATTACTGTGCGTAACTACAGAAATAAACAGGTGAGTTACAGCTTTATCCCAGTTCCGAGGCAGTGCTTTGAAAGTTGGCAAGTGAATAAAATCATTCCTTCCCCTCAAAAAACCTCCAAAAAGTGACTCAGAGTGGAAAAACAAGGCTTTAAGAGAACAGTTTTTCCCATAAATACTTCAACTACATTTTTATGACAAAAAGCTTGGTGATGGAGGCGCATCAGGAAGAAGCTTCTCCACCAGCTTTTGAAATAAAGAATAGATTTTCCTAGCTCCTGCTTGTTTTCAAAGAATCAGGTTGTAAAAGAGTCCTGATTCTCAGTTTTCAAGGCCCATCCTTGAGGGGAAGAGCACTGTTGCAGCAGAACATATCCTGCTGCATCCCATTTGACTACAAGCTGCATGACTTTGGGCAAGACTCTCAAAGTTCTCTAAGCAAGGTTCTCTAAGCTCCTGTAACATGAGCTTTGCAATGGTACTTGGCTGAACCCTCAAGGATGGAGCAAGGCTGTGACACCTAACTCCACAGTGCCTCAGTAGCACCACAGGATCCTCAGCTGAAAGGGGAAAAGTATCTTTAAACACAACCCTGTCAGCCAGGGAGCAAGCAAACCACTTTCCAGTGCAGTCCAGAAGGGTCCAGTGCCTAATGAGGTCGCATCCACAGATCCATCCCCCAGTGACTCCATCACAGTGCAACAAAAGACATTATTTCCCATGTATCAGTTAGCTGAGGCAGCAAGACCTTAAATTTACTCATCCTGACCTTCTACTAAAACGCACAGGGAGGAAAAACAGAGACAGCAATTACAAGGCAACAATTAAGACTGTCTGAAAAGCTTGAACTAGCCCATGGGTGGATGGATGGACGGATGGTCAATACAGCAACTCTACCAAGAGGAATTCAAGTGCTCAGCTATATCCCAAACCCTGTATTTCTGGCAGAAAAATCAGGTGCTCTTTTAGCAGTGCTGTTGTGATGAGTTTTAACCACATGAGGATCTTACCACTATTTGCACTGTTGCTACAACGTGCAGCAAGAGCACGATGCCCTACATAACAATTTTTGTTAGTTAATAGAGATCTTTGGTGTGCCTCTTGATGAGCTTAGAAGTAAAATGGGGACATGACATCCCCTTATCCACAGGCTGTAAAACTGGAGCATAAGCCTCAGAGGGAAGTCTCTGGAACTGCTGGATTTTCCTCCTTCCGTTTAAAGTGGAAGTGGAGCAAGACCATTTGTGCTGTACTCTTCCAACTTCACTGCAAGATCCCAAGAACATCATAGCAGACAAAACGGGGGGGGGGGGGGCAGACAGCGAGCAAGCCAGCCACATGATCCTGCAGCTAAAAATGAATAAACAGAAGGCCAGTTATCAAATGTTATTCTATTTAATCAAATTGCTTCCACCTCACTTGCAGCCACACACTCGCTGCACCCAGCACAGTAAAGCCATGCTTTACAAAAAGTAAGTTGAGCATCTTTGTGTGGTTTTCCATTCCTTGGTTTTCCCTTTCCTTGCCAAACCTGAGTGCAGACTTCCAGTCGGGGAAGCTAAAATGCAGTGATGCCTAGCAACAACCAGGGACTTTCCACGGCAGCCTCTCCTCCTCATCCTCCCTCTGGAGACCTCCACGTCACAAGTCAGCCAGGAGATGCAGCAACACATTAACTCCTATTTACACAGATACAGGGTAGAGCTGAAATAACATTTATTTGGCTACATGACTTGCAGTAGCCTAAAAGCAGGAGAAATGGCATATAAGAAAGGTGACACATTCAGTTTAGTAATTATGTGATTGTTCCTAACTACTAAGCCAACCTGGAAGTGCAGTTTTGTTTCCGAGTTATTTTTTGGGAGCTATGACAAGGAGATTTGCTGAAGGTCATAGAAAAAGTTGCAGAGCTGAGAATAAACGGTAGGGTTTGGTTTCTGAGATTCTTTCTTCCACCTGCAGAAAAGGAAATGAAGAAGAGGCAGCGTCTGTGTCCAGTTTTTAATTTCAATTAAAAAGGCCCTCCTGTTGGTCTCTGACAGAACTGCTGGCATCAGAGCTGAAACCTACAGATTGGGAGCACTCTTATGTGCACCAAGGAAAGTTTGTTTTATGATCCTCTACTTAAAAAGAGGAAATGACATGACTAAGGAAACATGGAAAGTCTTTTTAAGGGCACAAGAGTTATGTCTCTCTCTAAAAATAAGACTAAATTGGAATGGTTTGGGTTAAACTCCCAGGAAACAGCAGAATCTGGTCAGCCTAAAAACCCTCCCACCAGTCTCACCTCCTGTTACACAAATACTTTCTGTTTATAAAGCCAGTGACTGTGCTCTGGATTCAAAAGAAAGCTGCAGGGACTGGAAACGACCACTTGGAGAGTTACATATTTACCGAGTAAGATGTGGTAATGAACCTCTGAACAGGCACGTGTGGCTTTGCTGCACATCGCTGCCTCATCAAGATACCACATTAAGAGCAGAGATGAACCACCACCCCTGCTTCCCCCAGAGCACAGCTCTCTAGTGCAGCCTTGTTTTAGCAGAGATCTCCGATTAAGCTCCAAGTCCTCTACCACTAACTTAAGCAGTAATGAACTAACCCTACTAACTAATGAACTAACACCCTAACTAACTAAGGGTGTTAAGTGTTGCACACATGTATTTGCTTATGTACACAAGCTCCTGTACCCAGATCTACTGCATACAAACTGTATTACCTAGATGATTGTAACAGATACTAACAAAATACAGGTATTCTTAACAGAAAGTCATTCTAGGAATAGTGAAACTCTCAAGAGGGATGAATCTATGTCACACTACTGCAGCTCAAAACTAAGTACTTACCACTGTGCCAATGAATGGCTTAAAGACGGGCATCACAGCTAAACATTAGAATATTTAAGAGTTTGAACAATCTCTTAAATCACTGTACAATGCAAAGGACCAGCTTATATGTTAATAAACACCTTTCATCTTGCATCTGCTTTGTATGTGCACAGTTTTAGAGTGATTTCATTTTCACTACCTCCATAGGACAAAGCAACAGCTCTTCTGTCTACTGGTGGGGGGTTATTATCTTAACTTCATTATCTGGTTGCAGTTTTAAACCTAAGAGCTGGATGCTGTTTAACTGCTACCACTTTTTTTCAGAGCAGTTTAGTCTATGTCATGCAAGAGAGCACAGGAACTCTCAGTTCAACTTAACCCATGTAATTGACAACAAATCAGTGCACTTCATCAAATGGTCCATACTGATACACAATCTGCTTTGCTTTGACTGAATAATTTTGCACCTATTTTCACTTGTTTAATGGAAAAGATTTCAAAAGTGAAGAATTTGTTTCAGTAACTGTGCTGCCACTTGATTCAAAAACCAGACTTTCAGAAGAACATCAAGCAGGCCAGAAGTCTGCCTTTCATTAGTTTTCCTGAGGACCCTCCACAGCACTTTGAAGACACTGATGTGTCTGTCACTTGTTGGCATCTTAAAGCTCTTGACAGGATACGAAGGTTAAAGCAGACCAAGTTTTAGGAAGTCTCTTCAGCTCCATAACTCTTGTTTTACTTCCACGCTGTTAACCCTACCACTCTGCTTCCCAGGTGTCTGGAGTCTTCCAGAAACAAGGTAGATCAAGCTTGAATGTCCATCACAGAAAACACGTATGTAGAAACAGACTGATGATGCTTCGTTGTTCAGAAAGAACTGAAAGAAACATTGCGACATGAGTAGAAACTGTGCTCTAAGTCATAGCAGAAGGCTGATGTGAAGGAAAAACCATGCCCGGTGATGTGATGGCCATAAAGAGAAAAAAAACGACAGCAAGGCAGTGAAGCAGCTCTATGGCCCAACAAGCAGAGGGCTGAAAAGCCCTCAACAAGATGCCTCTTGTGAGGGGGAAGTGAAGCAGACGCCAGTGCAGAGGCAGTGCCAGTGTGTGAGCTCCAGCCCAATGCCACTCCTGGTGCACGCACAGAGCTGGCCAGGGGAGCACAGCCCCATGGCTCTTCTCTCCTGGGAAGGCACTGGAGCGCAAGGAGCCTGCCCGACTCATTTCCTGCTGGCCCCTGGAGCCTGGTTTGGGCCATGAGACGCAGCCTTCCGCACCAGCCCGCTGCTGAACACGGCCTGTCCCAGCCCACCGCTGCCGAGGCAGGGAGAGCGCACGGAGGGTTAAGGCGCAGGGCAGGAGCGCAGCTGCGGGCAGTGGGCAGATGAGGTCAGGGCCCCGCACAAAGTGGCTATTGTGCAGCACACTGCTGCTGCAGGCTTCTGCTTGACCAAGACCCAACTCCGGCCCACCGCGGGGCATGGGGTGGGTGGCCCAGGGGTCCGCAGGGGCAGGAGGCTCACGGCTGCTGGACACCAGAGAAAGGGGACACACGCAGGCAAGCAAAGCAGCAGCAGCACCCGCCTGGTACCGAGTGGAGCATTGCAGCAGGGTGAATTAAAGGAAGGGGATCGACTACCTCCAAAGGCAATGCTCCCACAAGAGAGGCCCCAGCCAGAGCTCAGTGGGGATGCTGAAGTTATCAGTCCCTCCCTCACACAGCACCGGTGCCTCTGGGCTTAAACATCAGAGCCCAGTGCTCTCTGCTTTCACAGACATCTCCTATCCAGGAGCACAGTGCTCCATGCCCATGCAGCAGAGCACAAGGGAGCCAGACCACGGCTCCTGTCCTTCTGCCAACGCAGTTATGGGTGCTCTGCAAGGGGCAAAGCTGGCTCTGCCCTCCCAGTCGGTTTAGGAGGATAACAAGGAAAAAACCTTTCAAATCTATTTTGTAGGTTGATTTTGGACTGGATCTTTAAATTCCTTGGCACTGAGCAGTGCTGCTAGGACACTGGCATCACCTTTTAGCTCTGCAGTACAAAAACTGTATGGAAGAAGAACATCACAGGCTCCTCCTTGCTGCTGTAAAGCTAAGGCAACTCCAGCTGACCTTACCCCCCAGCCAGGCTCAGGCTCACAGGCACACATGACTATAATCAGCAGAGAAACAAGAGGGGCAGGCCTTCCCAGCTCCCTGCCCAGCCCCTACATCAGCACAGCACCACGAGGGCTGCACTTCACCCACAGCCTTAAATCATGGTTATCATCTGTCAGTCTGCAGACTGCTCCACCAGAAGTTAAACAGCCTCACAGCACTTTAAAATACAGTGCTTTGGCCAACAGGCTCCTCCTAGGAAAACAAACTCCAGCATCCAAAGACTGTAAGCTGTGGTAATGCCATGGAATATCCTGAAAAGCTTTGGAGTTCTTTAGCAAGTCCTTTCTATTTCATATTCAGTTGAATTAGTCATCAACGCTTCTTTTGCAACATTTACCCTCAATCTGCCTTCAAAACATCAATACATTTGGTCTTTCAACACTATCATAAAGGGACCCCATCTCTATCAGACACAGGAGCCCCAGTTTTCCAGGCAGCACCTCTGCCAGCAAGTGGCACGAATCCATGGCCTTCATATAGTGCAAACACTGACCACTTAGCATCTCTGGGCAGGGCAGCAGAGGAAATGCTGATTACTAAAGTGATCACTGAGAACAAATTCAAACTAGAAGCGAAACAAAAAACCAGACAAGGCTTTACAAAACAGAGCACTGCAGGGACCTGCCCGAGACCACACATGGCAAACGGTGGACCATGAAAGGCACAATAAACTAACTTCTGTGGTTAGCAAAATCCCTTCTAATCATGGTCCCATTCATCACCCTATTTTGTACACTACTAGGAGCGGTTCAGCTGTCACTGCTTAAGAGACATGGGTGAAAGCCTACAGCAAACACAAAATGGCCCTGAACCAGGGGTGAGTCTTACCTGGCAGAACAGCAAGTCTATCCCACAGGTGATTGCTCTCTAAATAAGCACAACCCAGTTGCAATGCCCACTACAAGAGAGTGTGAGCCCAAGCCTGGCCAGGAAGGTCTGCCACCTGGCAGGGCATCTGAATTCCCACCTCTCCCAGGGAGCAGGAAGCAGATAAGGTTATTAAATTACAGGCTGCTTTTTGAAGTTCTGACTATTACACTACTGCCATAGCTAATGCAAACACAGCTACCAGTTTACACAGTTATGGTCTAAGCAAACAGACTGGCCAGGTGACTGGTTTTCTACTGCTCCTCTGTCACCTTTGTGGCATATGGTCTCCAGATATGCTCTGGATCTGTACAGAAGCCCTGTCCCCCTAGGCACAGAGAAGAGGCCAGATTTGCCCTGGCACTTTTACCACTAGCCCTTTGATGTGAATTTGGGGATGGAGGAAGTGAACACTGCACGGTGCATCTCTGGCTCAGCAGCCACTTCCCCTGCTGGTTTGCCTGGCAGGGTCTGAGTCTGCTGGTCTGCAGGGTGCATCAGATGGTTCATCTATTCACTCCTCGCCAACCCCAAATCCCTCACTGGTTTTCTTTGAGGCCTGGAAAGAATGCAAAGCTCCATTTGCGTAGCAAGCAGACATGACCAAAACCTCCAGCACCTGTGGAGTAGCACAAATACAAAGAAGGAGCAAGATTCATTAATTCCCCATCACTCGGCTGCACTTGCCAAAGTTATCAAAGTTCAAATGCTGCGCTTGCCCCTCCTGCTCACTAGAGCCTGGGAATGGAGGAGGGAGGGGCGTGAAGGGACAGAAGGCTCTAGTTTCACAGCTGGCAGGCATGGTAGCAGCTCTTGAGGAAAAGCTGACAAGGCTTTTAATTCAGGGCTGCCAACGTGACCGTTTCCTCGCTTCGTTCCTGGCCTTGATACCAAAGCTGTCCACAGGGAACACCCAGTCTGGTCTAACTCACCATCTTATGTCTCTGTAGTGTATGTTACTTGTGCAGTTCCAGCTTGTGACTGTTAACTGAAGCCTTGGCTCGGATGCAAGTCCAAAGCCCTCCCTCCCCACGGACTTTTGCCATAGGCAGAGTGAGGGCAGAAGGCACGTTGCTGCTTGCAGCTTTATCCTGTTCCCCTTGTCAGCGCATGGGAAATGCTGCTTCACCACTGTCCCTGAGCACACCAAGAAGGGGTGAAGACATTAGCCCAAGTCAGGCAATAAATGGTTTCCTCCAAGCAGGAAGACAAGAGAGGGCTCTGTAAGCCACATGGCTGCATTACAAGTGAAAGAATTCAAATCAATGAAAGGTGCAGGCTCTTGTCAGCTGTGACACTGCAGGGACACAGAGAGGGAGAGAAGCCACAGATGGCTGCTCCTAATCCCAAAGCACACAGGCACTACCAGGGAGAGGGCCAGGTTACCTGTACACCATCCACTAACTGAAAACCCTACAAGACATTCCAAAGGCTCTGGGCAAGCCCCAGCTTCTGGTGCATACCAGCCAGAGAGTGCACAGCTTAGGCGTCTGGGACACCACATTTCCAGAAGGAGACTCCACGCTCATACAGGTTCAGCCTGGCAGAGGAAAGAATAGCTGTACGCAGAGAAGGTAAAAGAAAAAGATCAAAATTCTTTCAAGTCTGGATTTTTAAGCCAATTTCTTCATGGTTTTGAGCCAACGTGAATGATTTAGATGTTGATCTCATCTATTTATGTTTTAAAGTATAAGTTCTTGGCCTGGAATGCCTGTTTGTGAGCCCAAAAGCCTGCTCTAAAGAGTATAGTTAGAAAAGGGACTTTTCAGGAGGTAGAAACCCCACACTGTACCTATCTAATCCATCCCAGTAACTGTACAATGGAGATCAGTGTGTTGGTCTGGGGAGAACCTGGAGTATGCACCCTTTCAGCAGATTCTTAGCTAGAGGGTTGGTGTTAGTGGAGCTTCCCACAAACAGGGCAACATGGGGTATACTCATCGGACTCAAGGAGGGAAGGACTTTTCAGTGGCAGAGGAGGCAGGCATGGCCTGTCCTTTACAATAGAAACCTCAGAACATGACTGAATCGCCTCCCATCCTCTCTCCAGCTGAGTGCCAGAGACACTACCCTATGGGAACCCCTGCCTTGGGCTCAGCTGGCGCTGCTGGGAGCACTCACAAAGGCAGCTTTCAGCAGAACACACACAAGGTCACATCTTCCGATGAGAACTTGGATGTGTGGACAGTGGAGAAGCTCTGAAGAAAAGTGAAATGCAAGCTGACTGCATAAAGAGCTCTGGGAAGCCAAAACAAGCCTGTCAAACAAGCAAGCATCCTTGCGCCATGGGGCTTGCTCAGGCTCCACAAAGTTGAAAACAGGGCACAGAATCCCACTCCTCTTCCCGAGACACACACAGGCACATGCCACGTCTGCACAGCCCCACAGCATCTTTCCTTTCATATGACTCTGGTTTTGAGATCTCATTTGTTTCCATGGGCACATGAAAATAATTTTACATAAACAAGTAATGTATAGAAATTACATGCCAGAAGATTATTAACAAACCTGAGAGACCATTTGTTTGCCTTCAAATAGGTGTCCATGAAGTGGATTTGTAGGTTGAAGCTGAGAGCTTTTGATGGGGTTTGACCACCAACTTTAAAAGGGCTGACCTAGGCCTGTACCCATGTGAACAGCTCGCAAGGATTTCAGAGGCACCAGTATCCCCCACCTGGTGCTCTGTCCTTCCTCTTCAGTAGGTATACGGTCCCCTTCAGCACTGGAAATCAGCACTCGTGGATTCTAGTACCCTATTGCACCCTCTTTGTTCACATCCTCATGGCTGCATGTGACTCCAGATGGCCCAGAAGCTGGTCCAGGGATGCCTCCCCAGTGCAAGACACAAAACAACCCGGCAAACAGTGCCAGAAGCAGGCCACCACCTCCCCAGCCCTTGTTAGCAGAGCATGGCAACCCTTATAGCTGTGCCCAAAGCACTAATAGGAGAACTGCTGCCCTCTTGTATTGTTCTCAATTGTGTGCATCAGGATCCACTTTCCAAATCATTGGCAATATGCCTTCAACTCAAAAGGCTGCAAGATCCACATCAGAGCCTGTATAACACGTGCCAGCGCTCATAACACGTGCATCAATTTTAACACACAAATCAATTTGTTGTTTCCTTTTTTCAGTTCAGGATTTTGGCTCATCTGATGCTTACAAAACAGTCATGTCCTAGGACCAAGAGGGCTCATTCACCCACCACACTGGAGAAGAGCAAAAGCTCATGTCATCTCATTAAAAGAAGAAAGAGTCCAAAGAGAGACCTGAATGTCTCAAGGCCGAGGTTATTAAGATCCCCTGTGCACAGAAAGTTGATAATCAAAACAAACATTGATACCACATTTACATGAATAGTTTTGAGGTAGTTTGCATGATTTGGGTAGTTGCATCTGGAAAGCAAACAAACCAGTGTCTCCACTCAGTACAGTTTTATACAGTGGACCAAGCACAGGCAAGTCTCACAGCTGCAGCAGTAGTTACCACTGCTTTACACTTCAAACCCTACCAGCAGCGCCATCATGAGATAGCAATCTGATTTGTTTCAGCTTCTTGTGGTTTACTGTTGCACTAATCTTTAGGGTCTTCCCATAGGCTGTTTAGCACAACTGCCCATAGTGAGCGCCTGCAAAATGCAGACAGGAAGAATTAGCACAAAAATGCCTTTTCACACTTATTCTTCTCAAGGCTGACTGCTACATTGCCTGTATGATGAAAGATACAGGAACACTATAAAGATGTCCTACTAGAAGTCCCTCTGCTCAAAAACACACCTTCAAATCACATTTTCCAACTTCCACTGCTCATAATTACACTCTTACCACTAACAATACTTAGAGCTGGCCATGTTCTTCAGAGGATGCCATGACATTCTATTGAGTTGAAGACAAGCTAAGAGCCTGATCTGATGATACACCAGATTCAGAACTACAACGAAAACACATATATCATGAACTCACTGAGCTATTTCCACCAGAGCTCTGACCAAAGTGACACATCTTAGGCTGAGACTTACATTAAGGTGTGCTCAATATAGCATCTTATCACCTAGCCAGGTACAGCACGTTCTTGTGTGAGGTTTGCCCGTCTTTCCTGCACAGACAGGAAACAATGGCAGTAACAGACTTTCCTGAGCAAACCCAGGGCATTCCCTATGGTGGTTTCCCCAGCTGCAGACCACATCGCCTGTAACATAACATCTAATGGGTTTAACAGCAGTGAGAAAACCAGACATGTGACTGGCTGCATTTTAAAGGAACTGCACAGATCCACTGGCTTTGGAGCTTGGGAAAGGATGTGTTAAACTGTCCTCTGTTTCTTAATCACGTATGATGCCCACACACCATCACACCAGAGCCTAGAGGAGTGTCCGATGAGCCTCTGAAGTGATATGCAAGATAGGGAGGGTCCTGAAGTTTCCACAGGCAGAAAAAATGCTTTCAAAAATGAACATGTTTACAACAAGATTGCAGAGTGATTCAGGGTTTTATGCTTTGTGTAACCTACTTTTTCCATAATCAAAGGCATGAAGGTGAAATTATAGCTTACACGGATATGCCAGGGTCTTGAAACACAAGCACATTCTTAGATTTAAAAATACAGTTTGCCTAGCATAGATATGACCACAGACTTCATTTATATTAAGTTCCTCACACTCCAGAAGATCCTCAGTGTTGTAAATCCATTCTTAGGAAATCGCTTTCCATGACCTCATAGCAGCTTTCCAGTATCTGAAGGGGGGCTATAGGGATGCTGGGGAGGGACTCTTCGTTAGGGACTGTAGTGGTAGGACAAGGGGTAACGGGTTCAGACTGAAGCAGGGGAAGTTTAGATTGGATATAAGGAAGAAGTTCATTACTGTGAGGCACTGGAACGGGTTGCCCAGGGAAGTTGTGAATGCTTCATCCCTGGCAGTGTTCAAGGCCAGGTTGGGCAGAGCCTTGGGTGACATGGTTTAGTGCGAGGTGCCCCTGCCCATGGCAGGGGGGTTGGAACTGGATGATCTTAAGGTCCTTTCCAAACCTAACTATTCTATGATACTATGAATAAGCAAAGTCCACCAGGAGATTGAAAAGATTATTTTCAATAAGGAAAACCATCAAACTTAATAGGGCTTCTCTTAAGTATCTTAATTTGTGCTTTCTTTTAATGTACCTGGAGCCTCCAGGACTCCTATGCTTTTGAAGCCTTGAATTCAGAAAAGAACATAATCCTATGTTGGTGTCTTGGAGAGGAAAGGTTCACCTCTGACATACCGGTCATCTCAAAACCAACTGCAGCTCAGCAAGAACTGGGTGTCTGGGAACAGAGCTCTGGAGAAGGGCAAGAAAGTTTAGAAGAGAATATGCTCTGGTTTAACTCAGTCTCCATCTACATGAGAAGTAGATGCCTCTATTGAGTGCCTCCTGCGAGATGAGCTGTGGACCAATGCCCAAAACTCCCATTGACATCAACAGGCTGAAAGAAAGTGCGAGCAGAGCCCAGCAGTGCGGTTCTCATGTGAGCCAACAATGGAGAGGCTATTCAGAGCTAAGGCAGAAAATCAGAGCTAAACCCCAGCCCATGCCAAGGACAGCTGTGTTGTTGACAGCCAGGCTGGCTATTCTACTATGCCAAAGCTTGTCCAAAAAGAGTATTTCCTAGAGTGTTTACTCTAGTTGCAGGCTTAGCCTTAAAAGCCCAGCCAGCTTCTGCCTCTTGAACAGCAATGGCTGCTATATTTCCATGTGTCAGACCTGCCCTGGCACAAGCTGCTTGCTTTCAGTGTGCCATGGCAGACCCGGAGCACAAACGCCTGCCATTAATAGTTAATACGCACCATCACAGGACCGCCCTGCTTCTGTTGATTCCAAACCCGCACTACCACCTCCCTCCTTCCTTCTCACTCACAGGCGGTGCCCCAGGGGAGACTGCAGGGTGGAAAGCACACCTCTCGAGCACCGCTGCCAAGCCGTGCTGGATGAGGACAGTGTCCTGCTTCAGAGATACAGGGCTAAGCAGTGCCAGTGGAAAACAAAGGGAAAAACAAGCTCTTACTTTCCGTTCCTTGATGCCATTGTAGTGCTTTGAACAAGCCTCTTACTATTCGATTTTTAAGGAGCAGCAGGCCCTGTTGTCTCATAGGTGCTGACTTTTAAGAGACTGGCCATTTGCATAAGTGCTCAAGGTGGGAATTCAACACTTAGTGGTGGTGGTAGGGTAGGAACAAGAGAAAAAGCCTAACCTATCTCTTCTGCTCATTTCAGTTTCTTGATCTATGTAACAGCAAGAAAAGCAAGCCGAAAACTGCCATCAGGCACTTTCTGAGCTACATGAGGAATAACCAGCTTGGCTCTAAATAGCAATTTACCCTCTCCAGTCTCCTCAAGCTCACCTCACTGCTCCTCTGAAGAGGTAAACGTAAGGCTTTCTCCTTTTCAGAGGCTGCTAGCATAAGCAAAAGATGTAACTTACCACGCCTGAAGAGAGATCCATTCATCCGCAAGCCAAATACAACATGGGCAGTGACAGCATATGGTGAAGCCACCTGCAAACTCCTTTTCTCCCCAGGCAAGGATGAGATATTTGTATCACAATGAGCCACATGCTGCAGGAGGAGTGGGAAAGGAGAGGTATCAACAGCCACATGGGGACCCAACCCAAGCAGCACTTCTAGTCCAGACACACCAAGGCTGTGTGAAGACAATCCAGCCCTATTCCAGAAGAAAGCACTATAGAGAAGGTTCTGGCCTTCATTTCCAAGCAACATCTATTAACTCGTCTTGCTGGAAAGTACAAACAGGTTACAGCAAAACTTCTTAATCTGCCAGGCCCTCAAGGCTACTTGGGCTGAATTGAGACAGTGGGGAAGAAAATGTGCCAGCATTATCCTTCTGCACTGTATTGTGTCAAAACAAGAAACAAAACACCCTTTGGAAAACCTTCTTCAAAAAGCATCCACAACAGCC
Organism: Pezoporus wallicus; assembly: GCF_028554395.1. NCBI lineage: Eukaryota > Metazoa > Chordata > Aves > Psittaciformes > Psittacidae > Pezoporus > Pezoporus wallicus. The sequence goes on along the minus strand of NW_026635616.1, from coordinate 614,188 downwards.
ACCTGCCAAGAGAAAGAAGAGGAATATGCTGCAAGATGGACACAACTGGGTAGCCAACCCAGCAGCCACTCTGTGACTGCCATTCACCCCCCCTGCAGTTAGGATCTCTAGGGTTTGCTGAGTGATGATTTTTGTGGCCTGACACCAGCCAGCCATGAACCACTGCAGGAAATATGGGGGACTGGGCTTTCCTTCTGCTCCTTCAGCAGACATTATTCTCTGTGGTTCTTTGAGAGAAAAAGGACAGAGGTCAAGACCCCAGCCCTGTCCATTCATATGCAGATATTCTGGCAGTCACTTTCAGGTGGGAACACTCTCCCCTCCCACCCCCAAATTTACTCCCTTCAGGCCTACCTACCCTCAGTCACACCAGGAGTTCAAGCCTCACACAGTATCACCACCCTCACAAAAGACTTGCTCCCTAAGTCACATCTCAAGGACACATGCCAGTGGTGCCCATATGCCCATTTGATCTCCTTTCTCTCTGGTCTGCAGCCAAAGAACTGGCTTTAGCCTAATACCTTCTTACCAAGCTTTAGAGCTTAGAGAAAAAAGGACAACAGGGTTGGGAAGGTAGCCAGCAAGCTCGCCAATCTAAATGATAAGCCATCAGCTTTAGCCTTAGGCTCGTAATTTACTGCCACTGGTGCCAGGGTGCTATTATTGTCCCTTTGGGAATCTTAATACAACAAAATTACTTTCTCTAGCTCTGTCTCTACCCATTCTTAATCTCCTCTTCCCCACAGCTCTTTTCTTGCCTTCAACACATACTTTTCCAAGCTTCAGCCACATCTATTTTCCTTCCCTAGTCTTCCTTTTCCTTCACTCAAGCTCTCTGGTGCACTCCAAATTGCTCTGACCAACCTAATCCCCACTCTCTCATAATTCAAAGCAGCACCTCAAGGAACCAGGTTTCAGCAGATGTTCATGCTGCTGGCTTATGCTTGGAGACAGCTCAAATGGTACTTAGGTCTCATGGTAGCTATATTCACCAACATACAAGCTCCTAGGAAAAGAAGGCAAAGTTACATGGGTATCTACTCAGGGACAGATAAATATTTCCAGAAAGAAGCACATTTAGTAGCTCAGTTGTCCATCTCCCCCTTGAACTGATGCCCCTTTGCATGTGCTACAAAACCAGGTGAAAAATGCACTCAGGCAAAACAGGGAAGGAAGGGATTAAGGGAGAAGAGCTGAAGTGTTTGGCACTAGGAACAGACAAGCTAACACACTGTCATAGGGCTAACACAATGATAGAAGAGGTCCAAGGAGAGATGCATGATCAGAATGAAGGTTTGCAAGTAGCACACCTGAAAGGTGAACACAGCATCAACAGATCTCATGGGCTGAGGCCACATCTGGAGTGCTGGGTCCAATTCTGGACAGGAGAGATGAGGAGCTACTGGAGAAAGTCCAACAGAGGGCCACAAAGGTGATTAAGGGACTGAAGCATCCCTCCTATGAGGAGTGGCTGAGAGAGCTTGGATTGTTCTTATATTGTGCACCAATATCTGAAGGGAGGATGGAGCCTGTGCTTTTCACTGGTGCCCAGGACCAGGGGCAATGGGCACAAACTGAAACACAGGAAGAGGTTCCCTCTGAATGGCAGGAATCACAATTACTGTGAGGGTAACTAAGCACTGGCACAAGGGAAGTTATGGAGTTTCCATCCTTGGAAATACTCAAAAGCTGTCTGGATGCAGCCCTAGACCACTGGCTGTAGGTGACCATCGCTGAGCACAGCGGTTGGACAGGATAATCTCCAGAGGTCCCTTCCAACCTCAACCGTTCTGTGAGAATTCTCTAACCTCTGTCATACTGACTGATGCCAAGAGTTTAGGAATAGGGCTACATTATCCTACTTGCTTTGCCCTTGGCATTTACAACCTGGCACTGTGGCAGCAGGTGAACCTTACTGTCAGTGAAGTGAAAACATAGCCCAATTGCCTCCTTCAGGAAAGAAACGAAAATCATTACCCTTTCTAGGAAGCAGCTAGGCCAAGTTCTACATGGGTTACTGCTCTCTGATGCTCTGATTCATCCAGCCCAGCAGCACACAGGCACTTCCACTACAGCATGTTTTTGCATGGATTAGATAACCATCCAGGGAACACTTAGGGAACACACAGAAAGAGGTATCTGCTGCCTGGCAGAGTCATAATCACCCCCTGGGGGCAGGGTGGGGTTCCTCATGCCTTCCCTTGTTATTGAGTCTCTCTACCTTCCAGACAGCACCCTTCCTTCCCACTCCCCCCTCTCCACCACTGTCAAACTAGGAGTGCCTTAATCAGCAAACCAGACATCAGCTGGGTGGCACTGAGCCAGAGTCCTTGCAGCAAACATCAAACCAGAAGAGAACATCAACTCAGCTCCTCCAAACATACGAAGAACAAAACACCTCTACCATGCCCCATTGTGCACTCATGAGGTCCATGCCTACAGTCCCAGAGCTACATCCCTGCAGGCGAGTAGCCTGGACCACCAGTCATTTTCAGCTCCAAACTTTCTCGTGGTTCGGACTGCCTTGCAGCAGCCAGGCACAGCCTTTGTTTTGCTGTCTGCTTTGGTGCCAAATGCTGGTAGGGGTGACATGGACCAGAGCTTCTGTGCTGGAGGAACAGCTGGTGTAGAATATTTCTGGGGGTGACAAATACAAGCAAAATTGCAGGAGGTTACCAGAAGCAGGATTTCTCATTCTGTAATGGCGCAATCAGCTTCTGCAACAGTTTCCTTACTGCATTGCTTCAGCAAGCACCCTGCTGCACCCCGGGACAAGGAGCTGCTATGGCCCAGTTTCTCACACCTGGGAGAGACAAGTTCTGGCATGGGGCTGCTTGGGAAATGGTGTAAGCCATTACACTAAGCACAAGCCCCTCAAACCCACTCAGTCCCTCTGGAGAGTGAGGCTCAGGGCAGAGACAGCACCAGCAGTGGGGGTTTCCAGCTCTCCATCGGCACAGAGGCAGGCTCAGGCAGGCAAACAGATGATAACAATTTTCAGGAGCTGACAAGGTCTGGATTCAAAGGGGAGGCCAAGGGGTGAAAAGGACTCACGAGCTCACACGTTCTCTATCTGGAAGCTATTTGTCAAGTCCTGGAGAGATAGACAAGGGCAAAGCCCAGCTGTGGTAAGGATATGGAAATCTCACCCTGGAGCCATTAGCAGCCCAAAGGCTGGACCCCAGTGAGCCAAGGGTCATACACTGGTCCTTGGTCATGGGTGTTGAATGCTGCCCTGCAGCCTCTGTGCAACCAATATTGGCCCCAAGAAAGCTTCCAAGTGACAATCTCCCTACCAGGCCCAGTCCAACCAAAGAACCAGCACTCAAACATTGAGCAGAAGCACTGCTGGGCTTGGTATTACACAGCTAAGCCCAGATCAGAGTTCACACTGTATTCAGGCCACTTTCAGTGTCAAGCCAAGATGAAGTTCCACTTACCTGCTGTGCACTGCAACTATCCACCCACCAAAGGGGTGCATTGTCTGCAGGGAGAAATCCAAATGTTAGCACAGGATGCATTTTTCTCTTCTTGTGATGGCCTTTTTCATCCTAGCATTAAGCCTCCATGAGACAAGAGTATTGATATTATCTAATCATACATGCAGGCAAACCATAGCAGGAAGGTTTCACAACTTGCTCAGAACTACCTAGTGACTTTTTAGTGTAACTGGAAATACACCCTTGTAGCCAAACTCTCTGCCTTGTACTTTAAAACAATGCTTTCCTTACTAGCCACCTACCCACACACAAATGAGGACAATTTGGATTGCTCACCATGCCAACCCAAAGCTGCTCTCCTCCAAGAGAGATGTCTTATGTTCTCTCTCCCTGAAATGCTACACTCTGGCTTTTCAAGTGCTGAAAGATTTCAAAGGAGCTCCAGGCAGTCCCACTAAACAGCACTGGAGGAAGGACCCTTTACTTCCTCTCCATTTACACAACGTGCCAAGACCGGGGGAATAAGTTCAGCAACTCCATAGAGTCTTTGTGACACCCTGGACTTCCTTACACCTCAGCTGACCCTTGCGTCCCTCCGTGCCTTCACCTCAAGAATGTCCCTCCTCTCCTTGACCTCATGCTCTCAGCATTGCTGTAAAAGCCAGGGCTGTCCAAGGTAATAGAGTGGAAGCAACCACAGGCTTTCTAGGACATGCACCGTGTTCATCCCACAGCAAGTGGATGGCAGCAGAGCCTGCATGTAAAGACACTGCTGTCCAAGGACCATGATCAAGGGGTGGCTGGAGAGGTCATTCACTGCTGTGGCATGGGTGTCTGCACGGCCTGGCACCTCATCAGAAAAGGACTTTTTAAGCCTGCTCCTGTGCAGCCTTCCCTGCCGAGGGAGGCTGAACTGAAATGCCCAGATGATCGAGATTTCCATTTACCCAGAGGCCATGAAGGCAGAAGCACAGCAAATCCCTAACACCTTAAATGTGCTCAGATTGCCCCTAACCCACTTGGTTTCTCCCACACTTCCTAGAATTGGAGAATGGCCTGGGTAGGAAGGGACCTTATAGCTCATCCGGTTCCAACCCCCTGCCATGGACACCTTCCACTAGGCCAGGTTGCTCCAAGCTCCATCCAACCTGGCCTTGAACACAGCTTCTCTGGACAACCTGCGCCAGGGTCTCAACACCCTAATACTGAAGATTTTTCCCCAAATATCTAATCTAAATCTACCCTCTGTCAGTTTAAAACCATTTCCCCTTTTCCTATAGGGTCTCCTCAGAGCCTTCTCTTCTCCAGGCTGAACGAGCCCAGCTCTCTCAGCTGGTCTTCATAGGAGAGGTACTCCAGCCCTGTGAGCATTTTTGTGGCCCTTCTTTGGACCCAATCCAACAGGTCAAAGTCCCTCTTGTGGCATTGCCCCCAGAGCTGAATGCAGTACTGCAGGTGGGTCTCACAAGAGCAGAGTAGAGGGGGAGAATCACCTCCCTCAAACTGCTAGCCACACTCCTTTTGGTGCAGCCCAGCATACAGTTGGCTTCCTGGGCTGCAAGAACATACTGCCAGCTCCTGTTGAGCTTTTCATCAATGAGCATCCCCAAGACATCCCACAGAGCCGCTCTCTGGACTAATTTTCTGTCACCATCCAATATAAACAGAATTTGATGCAAAGGCAAAGCACTCAACATCTCTTCTTCAACCCTTGAGTAACCCATACCCCATCATGCACCCAAAAGTGCCGTTCGGTCTTAGAAGACATTTGCTTCTGGTACACATTAACCTTGCCTGATCCTCTTTGTCATCTGACAGCTCCACAAAGCTGCAGGAATGGAAAGTAAGAGCCCAGATGAAGCCTTACAGTAGCCAGTTTAATATTGTCGTTCCTCGCTTACATTGTTTACCTGGCTGAAAAACACATGATGCCAAGTGCTGCCCAGGGAGTTAATACCAGTTTTGTTGGAGAATGAAAACAGATCAAGAAACACCTTGGTCCCATTTTACAGGTGGGGAATAGAGGTATGGAATGAGATTTGCCCAAGGATTTGTGGCAGAACTCAAACCCCAGATTTCAGATCATTCTCATAAGAAATAAGATTGCTGAGTTTAGCTAAGCTGATGGGAATCCAAATGTCAGAAGATGGAATCTACAACACAATTCTATTGCTATTTTTGTAGCAGAAACAAGTACAGATAGCAAGTAAGTAGTCATCATAAAGCTTCAAGATTTACTGGTTGACAAGTAACCAATTGGAACTATAAAAATGATGCAAATGACCACACACTGTTCCAATATTCAGGCTACATCTTGTTTTGCATGTGTTCTGTCACCCCTATCTCTCACCAAAGTACACTCTTAAATTAAAGCCACCAGGTGAATAGCCTCTCTTTATCACAGGGATTCCACAACCTACAAGCGTAGAAGTACTTTAAAAACTACACAACTCCACACCAGCTTCCAGCATCTTTTGCAATACTCTTCGCTTCAACTGATAGAGAAGTGTGGAGAGCAGATAGACCAGGGAGCAAATTGGCCTCACAAGGCTGCCCAGAGAAAGCACAACAGTTCGTAAAGCTTACTTCATTATACCCTAACCTTCACCAACACAATCCCAAACACACTGCTGAGAAGAACTGTAGGCAAAGTAGGTAGATGCTATGCCTGGGATCCAAATGAGAGCAAGCACCTGCTCTAAAGGAACATTTCGACATTTACTCACATGCACTCCAAAAGAACAGGCAGCTGGGCACCGGCTCACCAGCTTTCCTCTCATCTCATTAGGATGTGAGACTAATTAAAGTCTGTCAGTATCAGTAGAAGATTTGGGTGATGTGAAATGCAAGACTGGGCCTTTTGAATGTTCTGTGAGCAGAAACTTGGCTACAAGAGCAAAGAGGGAGTGATGAAAACTGTACTGAAACCACAAGTCCCTGAATTATGTATTCATGAGATGTATGCTGCCAGCAGGACTGAGAACAAGCAGCAATGTAATGGGGAAATGGAGGGGTCTTACTTGCATACATCTTGGAAAATGAATATATAGTCCTTTCTTTCAGTGGGTTCATCTTGTAGGCTTAAAGGGGGTGTTGTTAGTGAGGTTAAAACTAGTACTTCCAACCAACCAGAGGCTGTAAAATTCTTCCCTAGCAAGAGGAAATTCAGAATTAACTGTCTTTAACTTACTGCAGTTTACCAGGGTCAGCAGATGCCTGCAGGTACTCTTTCAAACAGTTGTTCTACACCAGTGCAAGAAAAACAAGTGATCAAGAGGGAGCTGGAACACTAGCTCTGCAGTAATGCCTCGCGGAAAAGAGATGCCAGATGGGCACTACGCAGGGCAGCCCAGCACACCAGTACCAGCCACACTCCATTTCCCAGCCACTACAGAAATAAGGCAACCTCCTGGCATTTACACACCTTAACCCCAGGCCCCTACACAGGTCCTGCAAAACCAAGAGTAACTGCACCTAGAGCAAACTGTAATCCTTTGTAGAGTGTTGAAAAGGTGAAACACACTGCATTACATTGCTGTGAAACTCCTAGGAGATATAGAGAGACCTGGCTCCAAGGAGATCAACAAGTGTGAAAACACCTATCCCCATCAAGTCTACAATCGCTTTCATCACAAAGGTGTCTCCTTATACACCCCTAAGCAATTCATTTCTTTTGGAGTAACTGGTAAGGGTCAGATCATGGCCGCAGGGTAACTTGACTCAAGTCAACTCCAGTGATTTTGTTCCTGCGTCACGCGATCAACCGGGCAGTATAGGGGTTAGCAAGAGAACAGCCCAACTGTAGTAAGAGCAACTCAAGTAGCAGCAGCTGCTTAAGTATCTACACTTAGGCCTAGCTTATCCTAGACAGAGAGCAGAAGTAGGCTTAAAGGGGGCATTCACAAGAAGATGTATTCACAAGAGGCAGCCCTATGAGTTTACTGACCCCTGCCCCAATAACTCGTTTTTGTCTTTCCTTACACCACCTTCTCTCAAGCGATGCTGCCTTCCTCTTGCGAAGTTCTTACCTGTTGCATTTTTTCCAGGTCAAGGCTGGGCCTGCTGACCTTATCCCCATACCCTTGTCGATGTCTCTTACAAGGCATGACTTGCTCAAGGCCCGCCCCGACGCTTGTGAAGATTAAAGGTCTGGAGGCTGTGCTCCGCACCAAGGGCTGGAGTCTCTTGGGAGGGGAGGCACTGAAGAGCACGGGGCTGGGGCTGGCGTGCAGGCCGTCGGCGGGCTCTGCCACAGGCCGGAAGGACATGGCGCACAGGTTCTTCACCTCGTCGTCGCTGGAGGAGGTGTTGTTGCTGTCACTGCAGCAGGCAAGCCTGCTCACCTGCGACCACTTCCGCTTCTCAGCCGCAAACTCCCGGTGGATGCGCTCGAGCTCCTCTTCCGAGCTGTGGCGGTCAAGGCTGGCGTGCAGGAGGGCACGGACCTTGCAGCATTGGTTCTCCTGGTTCTGGAGCTGGTTGGGGGCCAGAGGGGTCAAGGTACAATTCCGTCTTCTCTCTGGTGGGAAGAGGGGAGAGAGAGTAGTGGCAGAGCATTTCTGTGTCCCATGCCCTGGGCCTGCCTGTTCCTGACCTGTGTTTTTCACCTCCTCCCAAGTAAACTGAGCTGTTTTCCCACCTTTTCTTCCCCAGAAGACACCCACTCTGGCCGAATGCTTCCCTTTGGAAGTTTCCAGACTTTTGCCTAGACCAGGCTGCTAGACATCCCCTCACAAACTGTCACTTGGAAGTCTAGTTGCAGAGCAAGAACGTGGATCTGCTGCCCACCTCATCCCCTGGATGAGGAGCTTCCCTGAGGAACTTGCTTCCAACTAAAACCACTAAGTTCCAATGACCAGTTCTCAGGGCACAGGAGGCAAATAAGTTACATTGCCCTTAGCAGCACGTCTGTGGCTCAGATAATAGAGATCTGGTTTCTGGAGGCGAAAGTCCTCTTTCTATTACAAGGCTTGCCATACAAGAAAGCCTGCCTTCAGCCATAAGCTGGGCACACTTTACCTGTTCTGCTGAGCTCTTTCTATGTTAAGCATATGGGGCAGGGATTTCAATTTTGATAGGACATGTCCTGTGGGTCAGGAATTTTAGTTCTGCCTTTGCATGAGGGCCCACTTGAATTTGGCTAAACAGCAATAAAACACAGAGCATACACAGAGACTTAGCACAGCTCAACAGATGCTCTAAGCTGCTTTATACCAGATTCAAAAACAGCAGCAGAGCACCTGTCTGTCCTCTGTCAATAGGGCTGCCTAACACCAACAGTACAGGAGGAACGGAGCAAGCTAAGTAGAAAAGGAGCCCAGGCGAATGAGGGAAGTAAAGGTCAGAACTCAAGGAAAAGGAAACCTAGAACAAAGATGGTGCAGGTCCACAAGAATGGAATAGAAGATAAGTTTTTAGTCCCAGTTCTGCTGCTGGCTCAGTTGGAAGTCTTTGAAGTCTTTGCTGCCCCATCTCTGCAGCACTGATGCTTTAACACATCTACCTCTGGTACGAAAAGTGTGACTGCAGTTTCTGATAACACCAGCTTCTACCTGTGAGGTTCCAAAGACTACAGGGTGACTGATTCAATGTATTTGGTTGTGGTACACTGGGGACAGAGGAGGCACTTCCAAGAATATGAGCACATCCCTTTACCTCTATCAATCTGAGCAAGTTCCTGGTTCTCTCCCTCAGAGTCATCGCTGTCCTCATCACTTTGGGGGTAGGAGATCTAGGGGGCAAAGAGAAATAAAAGGCTTCATCATGAACACTGAATATTGCCCTGCTGCTGCCCAAGCAGCTTCTCCCACCCTCCCACTCTCATACCCTGCAGGCATCACCCCACCTAACCGCACACACCCAACCATACCACCTCCCTGTTTACACATCCTCATCTCCAGCCTCAAACTCCCATCATACCCTCTTACTTGCAGCAACACAAAACACACAGCCCACTGCTATTTCCACCTTACTGCACCGCCGGCTCTTTCCCAAGCACAACGAATATGCCCTGCCCTGAGCTTGCCAGGCATGCAGCTTGTAACCATCATGGCCTACCACATCCACATCACGTGGACAACTGAATCTCCAAAAGCCACCGCCGAAATAAAGACACATCCTGTCAACAGCACTATCATCTTGCAAGGTACCCACAAATGGAAGTGGTATGTTAACTTCAGCCATCCTATGTATGTGCCCACACTTCCCCTCCACAGCACACACTATGCTGTCCCTGCCAGCACAGAATCTTACAGTCCCACTGAACACCTGTAAATGCTCTAAGAGTAACGATAATTCACATATTCTACCAGGAATTTTCAGGAACATTTGCTCTGGGTCAGCCAATGGACTTCTCCACACCACTTACTGTATACCCAAATACCCAATTAAAGTTCAGTTCTAACACTGAACAAACTTGGTAGTTGCCTCTTGAGAAGGGTTGGGATATCTGAAACCAAAGCTTTTGTAGGTCAGATAGATCCCATTGCTGCAGTTTCCTGTGTAGAGGAAACTCTACCTTAGCATGTGTCTCTGGCAGCGGCCAAAAGCAAGTAAGTCAAAGGAAAATGCAATACTTCAAAAGAAACCTTCATAGAGACAGTTCTGGAATAACATGATCACTACAAGAGCAGTTTTGTGATTCCTTACAGCTTTTTATTCAGAACAACAAGCATTCCCATCATTCTTAGCCAAGTCTCTCAAGCTACTTGCCCACAACAGAACTCTGTGACAACAGGTTTCAAAAGGTTACATGCTGTGTTTCCTTTGAAAAAGGCCTGATGTGCTGTGCTTGGCTTTTATAGATAAGGCAGCATGCAGCCGCCACACTGATGGGGACCTGTTTTGCCTCCACCACTGTTCTAGAGAAGCATCCCGGGAGTGCTTCATCCTCTCAGAGACCCAGAAGAGCAACTGCACTTCACTAGGTGCCTACAAAAGACACATACAGCTGGTGCAGAGAAACAGGAACAGTGGAGAAATTCTGACTGACACAGCTAGCAAGTCAACACACCTATTTTGTGATCATCACAATATGACTGGCTTTGCAGATTCTGTTCCCCCCTGCCCCAAGCCTGTTGCCACCTTTTTTCTCCTCCTTTTTTAAAGCTACCTTTTGCCCTTCTCTATTTACATTGCACTTTAAGAAATCAGAACTACTTTCCCTCCTAGCTAGTCTTTAAACTACTTTCCCAAGTGTTAAATGACGAATGGTGAAAGTGGCACAGCTTTACCCCCATTGCTGATATTCCTGAAGTAAACGCAGGGCGTTGTTTTTCCCACTGCAACCACAATTTTCTTGGATGCATTCACACACACGTGTCATTTAAGAAAGGCAGCTGGCACTGAGGAGCCCTGCCAAGTTAACAGACCTCTGCTTGTCCCCAGAACAGGTATAATACCTTGTTTGTGCCACAGCAGTTCACAGAGGGGACAGCTGACACTGAGGTGCCATTGTGCTAGCTGCTGTACAGACAGACAGCAGGGTCCTGTCTTCCTTACAAAAGCCAAGGCTCCAATTCTAACCCGAGAGGTACTGACCTTAGTCTGTGGCTCATTCCCACATAAAACCCTTTCATTTGGATGTGGCAGGGCTTTCAGTGAAGTTTAACAGCTCTGCCTGGGAAACCCATCAGCCATTGTTTTGTACCATGTAAATGTCAATACATGGCATGGCCCTGCTTCAAAAAAGAGGCAACGACATCTAGCACATGCAGGTCAGAGAGCTACTGCACAACATCACTGGCTTGAGATGCTTAACATAGGAGTTGGATTTCAGTCAATGATCGACACTTTGAAGGTCTTTGTGTCTATTGGTCCTGGGCTTCCAAAATACTCACTCTTCCCTGTAGAAGTGCAATCTTGCTGCCCTCTGGTCTCATAGGGATAACGCCCCTCTGTTAAGTCTTGACCAGTCCCACAGGCAGCCTAATACTAACCCCTGTGAGTTACCTCCATCACTTCTCTGGAGGCTTTGTTCAGAGCACCTGTGAGAGAAATCTCTTTCAAACAAGAAGATACTGGCTCTGTGGATTTGGTCTCATAGTAGATCCCAAAGAAATGTAAGTGGTGGGACAATATGAAAGGCTTCATGGAGAAAAGGGCATCCTCCAGTCTTGCATCCTGACACTAGTCATGGAAACATAAGCACCGGCTCTTTAACCACCTAGAGTTTTTACAAGTAACATATCAAGTGCTTTTCAGAATGAAGACAATCAGAGACACCTTTTGGAAGAGCATACCAGTGGCCCATTTCTCTACACAGTCACACTTGGGTTCTCCCATTATTCCCACTGGTGCCATCATACCTTTGTTCTAGACCATACCTTTGTTCTGGACAATACCCTCAAAAATTAGAATATTTTCATGATGTACATCACAGGCTAAGCAAAAAAAGCATTAAAATCCAGCGATTGTGTATTTCATGCATGACAGATGCTAAGTCTCAGAAGTCACATTGCCTCTTATGTCCCACGACCTGTACTGGCTTTCAGACTGCCTCGCATCTCTTATTTTGTGTGCGTTACATGCAAATACCCTCCTGCTTCATCTTCGCATCTTCCGATCAGGAACATCATCATTTTCTTCCCATTTGTTATTTAGCAAGTTCTTCTGTTTTAGTACTTTCTATTAGTAAACCCTCCCACAAATTACATGCTAGCTGTGGGAACTGAAGTCTCCCAAGCTCCTGTGTATGAGACCCTCACTCCCGTGTTCCCTAACAGAGAACCATCACTCATGGCAGACTAACTCATTGCTCATGAATCTTGCAGAGTTGCTATTTTACACATGAAACTCCTTGCCATAATACAGCACGCAGATGAAGACTAATGGAAGTTAAAAAAAAAGAAAGATTTTGTCTCTGTACGGATAACAAGAACTCCTAGAAATGATAAAGATATAAGGACTCAAAGACTAACGCTCCAACTAGCTGGAAATTAACGCTCTCTCAAGGCTTTCACACTTTTCTCTTTTCAAAAGCATCCCACTAAACACAGCAGTGTTGTGTTCAGGTCTCCAGCCTCCCTGTATAAGTCCCTGTCTTATAGCAGCCACAGCTTTACTTTCATCCAAGGAAGCACAGCCTTGTTTTCCTCACAAACTCAGAATTGTGGCACTGCTACAGCAGAAAACTTGATCTCCTCCTACCAGGTCATGGCTTCAGTCACAGCATACAAGTCTTAGAACTGTTTATATTAAAAAGACACCTCTTGTTATCATCTCATCCAAGCCCCTGATCAACTAGAACAGGTTGCCCAGGACCGTGCCAAGGACACTCTGTACCTTAACACACAAAAGTGAAAAGAAGAAATCTCCAGTTCACAGAGATCTGCAAATGTTTACAAGCCACAGCAAGAAAAACAAGCCAGAAAAAGGACAGGTGCCCATCCATCCTCCAGGCTTTCTTCAGGAAACACACCAGATCCCAAGGGCAAAGACAGCAGCCTCCTGTTGATGAGGTTCTCAATCTTACACCTGGGTTCTACAGCTCCAGCACCAGACATGCCTTCTGCCAGGCTAAGGACTACTGTGACAAATGGAAACATGGACAAACTTCCCCACAGATTTGATTTTGCAGTCTCCAGCAAGGAAAGATGGGCTTGTATAGAATAACCAGATGGAGTTTAAGAGGAACCAAATGTCAAACTTATAACTCTGAGGGAGAGTTAACATGAAAGAAATTAGCAGATACAAGAAAAAGCTAGAGACAGAGAAACATCCCTTTCTCACCACACTGCTGTGTATCAACTGAGGAATGGTAACTAGCTGCAGCCAAAATTGGCCAGGTCCTAAAGGGTCCCATCACCCTTGAAGCCTAAAGCCCCAAAACACACCAGACAACAAACCCCCCCACCCACCCTGGTAAAGTGGAGCCCCTCTTGGCTTTGCTTACAGAAAACAACCTGCTATAACAGGATCAAAAGTAACTGCATCAAGAATCATCTGGGAGCTTACAAAATAGAAGGGAATCTCACTTACATGGCAAAATAAATCTCTCCCAACAGACTTCACTTAATGTCTGTATGGTCCTAAAACCATAAACATCAACAATGTGGTTTGGTGCAGTGGAGGGTGTTTGCCTGAGGAGCAGATAAGACAAAGATACAGCTGAGCACAGGTAAGCCCTCATTCCCAGTTTGAATCAAGAATACACACGGGCTGGAGGGCATGTTCCCAATCTCCCTCTGGGAGGGAGAGAATTTACGTCCAGCCAGGTGGCTGCCCCAGAAGAGGCAAATACTGCCTGCGCTGCTACATACAAGGTTTTCACACAGGCTCATTCACTTGAGCCCTGGTACTCCAGGGAGTCTCTGCAACTGAGTAAAGCCCCTTCCAAGAGTCCAGCAAAGAGACTTTGCTCAGTTGGTCTCGCCCACTGGCTCCTGGCACAAAAGCACAAAGGGCTGATGAGCTCACCAATGACTACTGGTATCTCTGCCATGGGGAACCAATTTCCATTTCTTCAGATCAGAGAAATGAAACCAGTGCTCGCTTACATTGTCCCTGCCACACAGCCTTCGGAACACCTGCTAGAGACATGGGCATCCTAAAGCACAGGGCTCTGCTCCTGGCTCTTCTCCATCCCCACTGCTTGGCTTTAGTAAAAGCATTTTACTAGATTTCCCCCGTGTTATTTTGCCAGGTCAACAATCACTGCAGTTGCTATGGGACACTGCCTCATCCTCAACGAGGGAGGTGCCAGCCTCCCAAGTATAAGAAACATTCAATTAAACAAGTGAGAAACAGGACTGATGAGACACTGAAAGGCAGTTTTGAGCCATGGAACAACATGAGGAAGAAGGAAGGAATGAGTCAAACAGACCTCCAAATTAACATCTAATTCCTCTCACAAGTTCTTCTTCAACTTCTATTTTAGAGATATTACAGGGACAATTTATGTTAGTAAAACAAGCTTTAATGCCTGCTTTCTCCTCAAGAAGAGTTAGAGATTTAATTCAGTGTTTAAGTATCCGTGAGATATGACTACCCAGACTAGATATGGGGTCCTTCAACAGCTAAACTTCCAGCCAGAACAGTCTCTGGAAACACTTTCTAAAGTCTCTTTCCATTGTTACTATTATTTTCCTTTTTAATTTTCATAGCAGCTCTGCCTTCAAACACCTTTTCCCATTTCCTTGCAAATGGTTACAATTCAAACCCATGGTTCATAACCTGTCCTGCTTGACAGAGGAGCTGTCTGGCTGAGTCCTGAAAGCAGAACAGGCCAGTGGGACACTGCACCCCAAGGTCCTCGTTTCCCAGGCTTGCTCTATGCTGAAAACAGCAAAATTCATGGTTTTGTAGGAAGGCTGCACATTTAGTCAGACACATCAGCTTCTGCACGGGCCCAGAGCCCACTTAACCATCAGTGGTCTCACAGATTTGAGAAGCAGAGGGTCACTCCAGGCAGCAGAGCCCACAATGTGTTACCAATATAAATGTCATTTCTGTTGAATGCTTGCCTTACACAAACACAGGCAAACATGGGGACTGGCAACAATCAGGGTGCAACTGGTGGGAGTCATTAAGCAGAGAACATAGAAACTGAGCCTCTGGTCTGAGGAACAACTGCTGAACTTGGTTTCCAGAAGCATGGGTTTCAGTTGGATTACCTAGACCTTGAGAGGAAAGCACTATGCTTACACACAACAGTGAGGACGTGAGCGATGGGCAGGAGGAGGTGCATTTGTGGTCCTCTTGCTGTTTTAAATCCTCTTCCTCATGCTTCTGCAATTCCAAGAACAAATATGCGTGTTTTCAGCCTAGTTCACATGGCAAGATTATGTTTAGCTACTCTCTACAGGTCCTGCAAAAAAGTTATAACTGTGGCCAAATCTGACCAGAAGTACAGAGGCGACAAGGGCACTGGCTTAGGCTTGGGAATCCCCACTTGGAAGTGGGGTGCAGAAGAGGACTCATTACAGAGGCAGCTGCAGTGGGGCTGGCTCCAGCACTGTGAAGGGGTACCAAGAAACAGGCCAAACCCACAGAGCAAGCTGGGCTCCTTGTACTCTCTTGTCTGCTCCATATTAGTTCTCCTGCAGCAGTCAATCTGCATCAAGCCTCCTCTTCTAGACTTCCCCTTGCTCTTCGCAGGGCAAAGCTGAGATGAGACTAAAGATGAGCACACAGGGGGCTTTCCCAAAGTAAAAAATAACAAATTAAAGCACGCACAAACCCAAACAACCAGCAAATCCCAATGCTTCAACATCACTCCAGATCAGTATGGTACACAGCACCAGTAATCCTATGGTGCGTGGACATGTGGACTGCATAGTCAACCAGAAACAACAGACGTCTGATGTTCTCTGATCCCAGGGAACTGAATGCAGCTGATGCTTACAGCCAACACTTCTACATCCACCCTGGCTCTGTTCTCAAAAGCTCTGGGCAAATACTGTTAGAAGAGCAAAACCAAAATCATCCTTTTTAATTCCATTCAAGATAAACATCCAAAAGACAGTGTTTGCAAAGAGACTAGAACACACTCGGTTCTACACAGCAGAGATTCTTGGAACAGTAACGTTCACCTGTTAACTTACTCATCCTGTGCGGGGAGATAGCATTTTACATACATCCAGAAAGGAATCAGCAAGAAAAACAGTGTAAAATGTTGGGAAACACCCATCAGAAAGAAGCAGTGACCTACAAAACAGTTGTGCTGCAAAGAGATCCCTTTGCAAAGGAGGTCAACTGTTCTGACAGCTCACAGCATGGAGCCCTGGCATTCCCCTGGCTCGCACTCTGCAGGAGCAGCGTTACTCAGCAGTGTTGACACCACAAAGCACAGCAGTCCAGAAAGACAAGAAGGAGCCTGAAGGATTAAAGACCTTCATTATGGGGCCTCGTCCAACCTGCATTAAGATACAGCAGTTTAGCTCCAACTGTAATTTATAGCCCATTTGCTGCTGAACCCCAGCTCCAAACACAGTCAGATTAAAAGCAGCACTATTTGTCACAGGCTGACAACCCTTGCAGACATAAGGGGAAGACAGTACAAGGGACACCTAGAACTGGAGAGGCACCTATAGCATAGCTAATTTTATCTGTAACACATGTACTGAGAGGGGAGAATGGGAGATGGATGCTCACCAGTGCCAACCATTCCTGCTTTGGCCATGGGGATTTAAATACGCGCCCTCCCCACTGGCATAACTCAGTTATTACATTGCTGTGATGAGAAGAGATGCCTTCGCACAGACCAGCTTCTCTGACGGTTCACAGCGAGTCCCCAGCACTGCATGGGTCCCCTCCACCAGGGTGGTAGAGCTGGCAGCAGCTGCCATAAACAGCACATCTGGTAATGGTTGTTCCATTCCCTTCTCAAAAGGCCCAGAAAGGGCAACTGCCATCGCCCCAAGATACCTCATTAGCTGAGGAGAAGCTGTCGGTGTTGGGAGACCTCACTCAACACTCACCTCTGCTCAGCCACAGAGAACTACATTAGCCAGATTTGCAAACACAAGGAACAATGCCTTACAGTCAGGCTGGAAAATGCATTTGGAGCACATGAGACATTTCAGGCTTCTCCTCCTCTAAAAATCCCACATTAACCCTTCTGAGTACAAGCAGACAGGAGCTGTTTCACCTCTGTGGATTGACATCAAACTTGCATTTTAGCATGGAGCAAGGCAGTAATGCAGGATAACCCTTCAAGAGCAGATCTTTGAATCATCCCATCAGGCATCTTTTAAAGTAAGAGTTAGAACTATGTAAGAGCTTGCAGTAGCTCTTGCAGCACCAAATCCTCTCCTTGTGGGATTCCAAGTGGTTCCTAGTTCGGACAATCTGGCCAAAGTGGTGGTCTCTTCACCCCGCACATGAGGGATGGGCTAGAGATGAGCGACACAAAGAAAGAATTTGAGTGTTTACTGTCTCCTCCATGAAATTAAATCAGTAAAGAGGTAAGGCCTAAGCAAACAATGGGGATCCTTCAGCAACACGGAGGTAATGGTGTGATATTTTTTGCCACAAGCTGGTCTGGATGCAGACATTTGGTGGGGGGAAGTGGACAGGTTTGCGTAAAAGAAGTTCATTGGGCTACTAATGTACAGACAGCAGCTCTTCCTGAGAAGTCTCACAGACCAAAATATGTGCTGTTCTCATGGTCCCCCCTACGTGCCCATTTCTGGTGCCTGCAGGAGATAGGATACCAGGGGAAACAGACTATGGGTCTACGACAGGATGGATGCTCTCAAGCCCCATTCATGCAAGCAGGCCGTGCAGCACATGCATTGACTTGCAATGTCACAACAAGGGAATGACCGCAAAACACAAAGGTGTTCTTACAGATCCAACTCGCCACAGCTACTGAGCCAGTGCCCAAGCACCACAAAAATCAGCACCCCCATGTACCATTTCAGGAACATGAAAGGAAAAGTTGCATTGCAGAATACCACTGAGGGGTTTCCCAAGAGTGACCTGTTTTGTCCAAGCCGGGATAAAGGGTTTCTATGAACAAAAATGTATACACAGAAGCTGCTGATTTTTTAAGCCTCTAGATTATTTCACCAAATAGCACTGTTCTCCCCTGTTAAAGGGCCTTTGGCCAAAGAACTTTTATTTCTTTGGAATAACCAAGTCCTAGGAATAGAAATGAAAAAAGGAACCCCCACACAAACCAGTCTGGGTGCAGACAACCGGCTGGAACAACCACTTGGCTTGTGTGTAGCAACTGGGTGACAGGATATGGAAGGGTTATTTTGTATTTTCCCAGCTTACATCCAGACACACTCTCAGCACACTGGAGGATGGATCTAGATGCCTGTCTGGCACCTTTCGGCAGGATGGGAAATTCCCTCTTCAACCAAAGAAAAGTTTCTTCTCATCTTACGCCCATATAGAGCTTGGCAGATTATGGCCTCTGATGCCAAGAAGGACATCAGTTAGAAAATAGCCTGCACCATGGAAACAATGTGGGCCCATTAGGAAGGAGTAAAATAAGGCAGATTTCTGGACAAAATGAGTGCGAGGGAATGGGATCTGTATGCCATCAGCAACTTGGATTCTGTGATCAGCTTGCAATCAGTGGCTGAAAACCAGGGATGTAACCTAGTCAACCAATCAGCTAACCAAGACCAGTCAATACTGTGTTCCCTAGAAGTGTCAGAAACCAAGGTCTGCCTACTCTCATTGTGGACATTAATGAATATTAAGGTATTTGGGAGTACTTCATGCAGGAATCTCCTGCCCTTTCAGAAACCTAAACTCAGATAAGGACCTGCCTTGCAGTCAGGCAACAAGCCTCAGGTCAACCCATCCCTGAAATGGTACACATAAAGACCTCCTTAGGCTACCTAGGCTTAGGCACTAGTTGCCTCTTTTCCTCAGAAGGTACTTCTAGTCCTGAACTCTTAGGTCTTCTCATACGGGCTGATGCTGGAACAAGGGCCAAGAGGTGATCCCAGGCAAAGCTGTAAAGGGCTTTCCTGAGGTGAGTTCACTGGGTACAACGACCAACCTACCCATGTTGTCATGCCAGTCCCACACAAGGCAGCTCATCTGAGGAAGCCAATCCATAGCCTCATAGACTACCATGCCTGAGGGACACCTCCCCAGGTTCCACCACATCTCGCTGACAGCACTCATTTAGAAGGTGCGTGCCAGTGGGGCACAAGCACTGACTTCTGTTCTCAGCACCACAGCTCAAACCTTGGCAAGCTGAAAGGGCTCTGCAGCAGGACTTCATCTCTACAGTGAGCCTGGATGGTGAGCCAAGAGTGCTGGGGGAGGAGAGGGCTGAAAACAGACTGCCTACACCAGCTGCTTGCAAGGCTGATAGTCACTCACATAACCTTACTCAGGCTCTTAGCTCCTGCCATGCTAACCCGCAACAGCTAAGGAAGACCCAGGATCTGGATTACTGTAGGTGCAGCTATGTGACAGCTTTGACGTAAACCTTCCAAGCAAGATACTTTCCCACAAGCAGGCCCACGAGGAAGCTTTCCTAAGTGTCCACAGTATTTCACACTCCATAAAGGCTAGACTATGGAGGCAACCAGATGAGCTCTTCACATGATGTATTTTGTTGTAGCATTCCCGTTCTGCTAGGGGTGTCTCAGAGAGAACAGCAGACATTCACCTGGCCAAGGACTTGGTGTGCTGCAGTAATTTAAGGAGGAGGAAGAGAGACTTCTTACCATGCAAGATCCACTCCCACTGCCTCAGCCAGCTCCTGAGATGCTCCAGCCTCAAAACGCCTGTCCTACAACAACTGAACGATTCATAATGCTGTATATACTGAGGTACATGTGGAGGCCAGGTCAATGTTCAAACAGACCAGTCCATGGCAGGGATAATGAGTCTGAAAAGCAAGAACACAGCAAGAGAGGGGAGAAATGCCCAGGCTCACCCAGTTGGTCCGGAAGAAGCCTTTTTTGAACTGTGCTTCATCTGTGTGCCATGTTCCCACAGCTTGAGCAGGCCTGTGTCCAGAGTAGGATGGAGACAGCTCTGCAAGGTCACACTGGGCCATATGTCCTTTACATTGACTTTTAGGCCTGGGTCAGAGCAGAGTTTGCACCACGCAGGGAATCCTTTCTGTGCAGATAAAGGTCAGAACTAATTGGCTTTTCTCTAAATCCTTGCCTGGGTGGTTCATGCTGAGTAGTTGTGGGTGGTACTGGTGCCTATTCAAAAACAGCTTAGCTGGCTTACTCTGCTGGTCAACGATGGCAAGAGGACAAACAGGCTCTGCCCACGGCCACGTACAACAGTTACTGCAGAGAAAACAGCCCTGAGTGCACACATACCTGTGATGCTGGTTGCTAGGAAGAGTTGGGTCACCAGGCAACCCGAGTCCCACTGAACAGGAGAACAGGGGCTACAGAAATGCATGGGGGTAGGAGAGGTTGACACTGCCTACACTGTGGGTGGTAGTGTATTTCTCACTGAAAAGGGAATACAGCCCCCGATTCCCATACTGAGGCATCCCAACAACACTTTTGTAGCCCCAGCATGCTTGAGAAACAGCCAAAGGAGCTGGCCAGACTGGCCCTGCCACCCACCGCTCCTCAGAGATGTCCTCAGAGGATGCAAGCCTTGCCTTTTAGTTTAAAAAAGGTGAACTCACTGTTCTGCAAGACATAATTAAAGTAAGTTATGACCTGGGTCTGCTTTCTATTTTCACTTAAGCTATAAGCTGTTTTCCTGATGAGGAAAACTTCTAGCATCCCAAATAGTGCAACATAAATTCAGGAATTATAAGACAGTGCATGACAGCAGGAAATTAAGCGCAAAGTCCAGCAAAGCGGAATGGATTTATCTGTTTAACTTCATGCAAAAGTTCAATACACAGTATTACCTCTTCAGAATTCATTTTGCATTCAAGTAAAAATCAAGAATTTAGAAATAGAAGAAAAACTAATGACATTTCCTCATTACACTGGTGAGTAGGTTTTTTCTTCTTTTAATTTAGCCCATACTTTCCTATCAGTCAGAGAGAAGGCAGCTGAGAGGATGTCCACTGACCTATCCCAGCATCAGTGAACTGCCTGTTATGCTGTATCTGCAATATCTGCAATTTGTCTAAAGTCCAGCTCTCTGGAATTAAGTCATTACAGGAGGTTATCAGCACTGGATGTCAGCACAGGAAAGATGACAACCCCTAAGGATTAAGACATTAGAAGCCAAGTAGAAAGATTTGCCAACTTATTATTTTACAATGCCTCAGGCATTAATCTCAAAAACTCAAGGTTTCTGAGTGGCTGGGATTGCCTTTCCTATCCTTTCCCTTGGCTAAGGGTCTATCACAGCATTTCTAACTCATTAACATAATTCTAGTTCAAAATACCACAAGCCTAACTTTAGGCATATTCACAGATACTCCAATAGCCAAAACTGTACTTACACACGTTTATGCAAGTGCTTGTGTCCCTCCTGAGCAAAGCAAGACAAACCAGAAGGCTCTAACGTTACCGGGTGCTAACAGGAGGAAAAGCAAAGCTGGAGGAATGAACCTGTTTGGTGAGATGTGCTGAAAAACCCGTGAAGGAGACAAAACCTTCATACACCACAGGAGACAGACAAAGGTACATTTTCACTGCGCCAGCCTGTCTTCAGCAAGCCTGAAGAGCAGAGGCTGGCTGAGCACGTGACAAGCAATCAGCCCAAAGAAAGAAGGAAATTAATCTGTCCTCATTCATACGAAGCATGAGCCCTTACACAGATCTTTGAAAGCACACCCACTGTGCACCAAGAATAATGACTCTACTTCACTCTTCCTTTGGTCTGAGGAGGAAAAAAACTTGAATCACACGCTCCTGGCTCTGCAGAATAACCAGCTGCCACCAGGACAGTGACTCAAGTCACTGCCTGCAAAAGCCTGATGTTCACTTTCCACAGCCAAGCAAACCCTTTCATATAGGAAGGATCAGGATGATTCCCAGGCTGGCCAGACTGGAGTCTTGCAGCTGATTCCAGATACAGGTGCCAGTAGAGAATAACCAACATGACTTGCTGGTCCCCAGTGCTGTGCACGCACACATGCGCGCAGAGCTTTGTTAACGCCTCATCCACAATCCCCTGGTGCAACAGACACCCATGTTCCATGTCACCCACAGTTCCCATGTCACCAGAACAGACTCACCTATGACTTCATTTCATTGATGAACATTAACGAAATGACAAACATGTCTGTCTCACCTCTGCCCAGGACAAAAAGCAACATGCTAAGCACATAAGCAATTTAACAGCTTTTCTGGATTAGAACATCAATTGTATCACCTCCAAAGCTGTCTGTGTCGACAGCAAAGTTGGAATGGAATTGCCACCCTTAAAGTGCTCAGTTTTCTTCAGCTGCATGTTCCAGCCAGCTACTTTTTTAACACCCCACAATCCAAGTACTTCATTCTGATAACACCTAGGGCCACAAATTAAGGGCTTAGTTTGACTGGCAATGCACAGACTTGTTCCAACGAGATGCTCCCTGCCCCAAGGAGCCTGCTTGCAAGCAAAGCTTAGAAAATAGACGCCTACACTTTAGCTACTACACAAATGTGCAAGGGCACAAGAGCTGAAGAGGGATTTGGAAGAAACGCATTTGTATGAGAAAACCCTAACCCAAGGTGCAGGGATGAACAAGACATTTCATTAGTAGAAAGCTTACTGTGTCAGAGGAGAATACTCCTTAAGGACTCGGTACTCAACAGCAATGCACCCCGAGCAAGTTCACTGACTACATCAAGCTGTGTGTTGCGGTCAACACACAGCCATCCAGAGGGACCTGGACAGGCCTGGCAGGAGAGGAGGGCCAGTGCAAACCAAACGAAGTTCAACAAGGCCAAGTACAAGATCCTGCATCTTGGCTGGGACAATCCCAAGCACAAATACAGGCTGGGAGGAGAATGGATTGAGCAGCCCTGGGGAGAAGGACTTGGAGGTGCTGGTTGGCAAGAAGCTCAAAATGACCTGGCAGTGTGTGCTCACAGCCCAGAAACCAACCGTATCCTGGGCTGCATCAAAAGCAGCGTGACCAGCAGGTCAAGGGAGGTGATTCTCCCCCTGTACTTCACTCTCCTGAGACCTCACCTACAGTACTGTGTTAAGCTCTGGGGGCAACAAGACAAGAGGGATGTGGACCTGCTCGAGCAAGTCCAGAGGAGGCCACAAAAGATCAGAAGGATGGAGCACCTCTCCTATGGAAACAGGCTGAGAGAGTTGGGCTTGTTCAGCCTGGAGAAGAGGAGGCTCTGAGGAGACCTTAGAGCAGCTTCCAGGGGCTAAAGGGACCTACAAGATATTTTGAAAGGGACTTTTTACAGGGCCTGTAGGGATAAGACAAGGGGCAATGGCTTTAAACTGACAGAGGGGAGATTTAGGTATTAGGAAGTTCTTTCCTGTGAGGGTGGAAAGACACTGGCACAGGTTGCCACAAGAAGCTGTGGCTGCTCCAACTCTGGCAGTTCTGAAGGCCACGCTGGACAGCAACCTGGTCTAGTGGAAAGTGTCACTGCCCATGGTAGGGGGCTGGAACTAGATGAGCTCTAAGGTCCCTTCCAACCCAAACTGTTCTATAACAATTCATGCTTTAGCCACAGCAGCTGAAGGACTCTAAGCCACTTGGCTGGACTATGAACCGTAACAGCTCAGGAACAGACATGCTGCCACTTACCCACCTCTGCTACAGTGGTGCAAGTGCCCAGTGGGCAGGCAGCAAGGTCAGCAGGACCTGACTTCCAAGGGTTCAGATTTGAACCCTAACTACCACAGTTCACAGCCCAGCCACCCCTACCACAAACTGCCGGCAGCACTAACCCAACAGCAGGTGAAACATCAGTCTGTCAATCCCTCCCTTCCCCTTATGGTGACTTCTGGTGAAAGGGCAATAAAAGAGACACTAACCTCAGCAACACCAATCATCAGGCCTCTTGAGTCAAAGCCCTCTGAGCATTGTTAGCTGTCAACTGCCTAAAGGCCGACTTTAATAGGGAACGAAAAGAAAAGTTCATTGTATCAACACCCAAACCTTGTGTATTTCCTCGTTTCACTTACAGGAGGCAACGCAGCCTCTCAGCTCCTCCAAGGAGGGGAAGACTAGGAAGACCGGTCACAGCAACATTAAACCTGTTCAGCACACATGGTACCAAAGTGAAGCCCTTAGAGTGGGCAGAGATTTCATCCTGAAAAGATTTCCAAAGCTTGGCTGACAATCCAAGGCTGGTCAAATCTCCTAAGCTTACAAGAATGAGTTGACATTTTATCCAAGGACAGTCTCCTGGGACTTTGCCTCATGGTAATACTGTTGCAAGCTGGAAACAAAACAGCAGCTTGCTTTTCCTTGAATTCGGGAACTTCCAACAAAGGTCATAAAGTAGAAAAGCAAATGTGTAATGAAGGAGAAGAGCAGCTAAGCACACTGTTCTTGAAGCTCTTGGTTTGGGTGGTGGATGCAGAGCAGTTTTTATTCTACCCAAACTAGATGCTCATTCTCCACTTACACTACTATAGACCTGATTTTATGCTCACACCTAACTTTTCACTAGGTTTCAAGACAACAAACTGAGCCTTTTAAATAATGCACGTAACACGTGCCAGCAAGTACATAAACCTGTAGAAACACAGACCGGCATGAGGAAGTTGAGAAGGCAGAAGTGGGGTCCATGCTATCTGAGGGCAATAGAGGGAGAAGGTACAGGACACCTGGCCTTGTCAGAAGGCCCATGCAGCGAGCCATGGGAAGCTCCCACAGCACTTGCTGCTTGTGACACCTACCCACTGCCCACACCTGCAAGGAGATCTGGCCCAGTGCCTAAGATAGAGCACTGCACGGTGTTAATGTAAAGTGATTATAGATGCTGACACAAGGCTCCACCAAGACCAAGCAGCTGCACAAGATCCCCAAAGGCCCACAAACCATACATAAACCCAGAGTCTGAAAGTCTGGCTTTCTGCCCATACACATGTATACCAGCCATTGTACCACTCCCCAGAGCAGGTCGCAATGATACCTCTGATGCTCTGTGCATCAGCCTTGCAAGAACCAGTGCAAGATTAAACCTCTGTTCTCTATTGAGCCAGCAAAAATGCAGACAACCTGTTTGCAGCACAAACCCCTGGCACCAGTATGGACAAAATGGCTGCAGATACCCACTCCTGCAGGTCTTCCTGCATGCCTCCAAGCATCCTTAGGGCTGTATACACCCCCAGAGCTCTTTCCAAAGATTCTTCTGGTTTCTCAGCCTAAGGTTCCAAGAGACAAACAAGGCCGTGAATCACAGTGTTCAAGAGAAATCCCCCCCAGTCTCTGCAGAGATTCACTGCACTGAATAGGTCCACTACAGCCTAAAGCGCAGGCTTTATTTCCAAAAATAAAGTCTAATCCTGCCTCCTCCAAGAACCATAGAACGTGCACTCCCCAACGGAAGAAGTTCACAGTCACAGCAAACTTTGAGGAAGCATCAGCACTGTTTCTAACCAAGTTTCCATCAGCCAGTCCAGTGAATGTGCAGAAGTGCAGCCACACAGCAATCCGCCCTGTGCAACACATACAAAAGACCACTAGAGCCTGGTATAGGAATCCCCAGCCCCCAACTCACGCAACAAGGGCTGCTACTTTCCCCAGATCCCTTCTTTGATTTGTGGCCAGACACTGCACTTCCCACAGTACTGATGCCAATCCAGAGCAGCTCTGCTGATTACAGGGGGTATCCCCGAGTTCACAACACTTCTGCCAAGTCAGGATCTGGTATTTTTTTGTAACTCACTCCCCAGGACTCCATTTTATCCCATTGCATATGGCTCAAAAATTCCTCCTTGCATTTGGTAGGAAAGGCTTAGATATTCCTTATCCTGAATTTGTGATCCTCATTTTTCTTTTGAGCACTAAGAAAGGATGTAAGCAGAGTGCAGAAAGCCAGGGGTCAGTGCAGTGTGCCGGCCTGTAAACTCCAGCTCAGAATCTGTCCTTTAGGGCCAGAAGAGAGAAATGCAAATAATGAGCCAAAAGGCATTTTAGGCAAACCATGTTTGTATAGTACCTGGCACAGTGGGGTTGTAGCCTGGCAAGGGCTGGGAGGCTGCACACATACAGAGGTAACTAGACAGACAGGCAAAAAGTTAAACATGAACCCTGTTAAAAGCAAATACTTCTAAAGGACAAATACATCTACCTTTATCAACCTTTCTGTATTACCTATCGGATTGTGCAGAATAACCCTCAGAGCAAAGAAACAGGACTTCGGTAAGAGGAACACAGCCTAGGCCAGCTCAATAGCACACTGGCTGAGAGGAAACTGACCTGGCATAATAAACACTGCAAGTTACTAGCTTCCCAAAGCCCCGTTATTAGTTACACGAGGGGTACGAAAAACCAACAGTGACAAAACAGGCTGCTCTTACCTTTAGCTGGAAAGGCTGAATTTCGTTCAAACTCTGGTTCCTGAGCTTTTTGGTGAGGATTTTCAGCATGGTACAAATCCGAGGAGCCAAGAAAGGGTTAAGTACACACGCACGCCTCTTACATCTGCCGAGCCGCCGCCGCTGCTGCGCTCGGAGGAGCTCCGCAGAGCTCGCATCCAGCACCCCAGGTACGCGGCGGCGAGGTGAGGCTCGGGACAGCCCGCTCCAGCTGTGCCCCTCTCTCTTCCGCCCCGCACTCCGTCCTACAGCCCTCGGCGGCGGCAGGGAGAGGGAACCCCTTTTCAAAGCCTACAGATAGACACCAAACTTCCTCCGCGTTCAGCCCCCTCCCCGGCTGAGGAGGGAGGTTCAGCTGGCAGCGTGCAGAAGGGGACAGGCGGCATGGGGCGGCAGCGCTCACTGCGGGCCGAGGCCCCGGGCTCCGCTCGCCCCCGGCGGGTCCCGCACCGCCCCGCACCGCATCGCGCTCCGCTTGAAGCCCCGGGCGCCGCGCGGCCCCGCGCCCGCACCGCGACGCGCAACTTGTAACGAACGGCGCGGCACCCATTGGCGGCACGGGCCGGGACGGGCGGGGCCTCCGCTTAAAGGGACCCCGCCGGCGGCGCCGCTGGGGTGGGTCCTTAGGGACGGTGTGAGGAGAGAGGGAAGAGCACCCATGGGACGCTGACTGCAGGATGGAGAGCGGCTTCCCGCAAGGAAAGGCCTCGGTTCGGCTCCAGGTGGCAAAGTAACTTCTCTTAAAGGCGTGCAGCAGGTAGAGCCTGAGCCAGAAAACAGCTCTGCTCTTCAGGCAGTGCCCTCCTAGAGGTGCCTGCAGTACCTCGTCTGTTAAAGCATCCTGGCTCTGTAAAGTCTGCATTCACGCTGTGAACTGATTTCCCCCAGTTCACACCAAATTGAAATCACCATCCACACTTAGGGCTCTAAGCCACCGTGCGTTGTTCTAGGTACTTCTGGTTTCCTTATTGCAGGAATACAGAAAACTCAGGGACAGCTCACATGAGCAGATCGCTAGCTGAACACCCTGCCTCCAACGGGGAAGAGTAAAACGCCAGGTGAAAGCAGAAATCCTCCCTGTAGATACGCAATAGTATACCTAATGCTAGGTAAGAACTGCTCCTGATCCCTGACTGGTAATCACGGTATATCCCTAAGCCCAACATCTGAGAATCTCTTATTACAATTTTCTTACCCCAGTGAATGTCACTTAACAAGATTTGGTTTTATTTTCCATACAAAGCCCAGTTCCCCAGCCTTTATTCTTTCCTTATTCTGGCGCTGGAGCCGTTGGCTTTCCCCGCGATGGTCTGTAAAATATCACCCATAAACCACCACCATGTGGCTGCTTTCCCATATCTGAACTCTCCAGGTTCAAGCAATGGGACAGGCACACGTCAGGGCCCATTTTTTTTTTTGTCTCAGGGCAGATGAAGCTGAAAAAGCTCCCTGGAACAGAGAAGAGCAGAACCTGCCATCCCCCTTGCATCGCCTCACAGCCCTGTACCCAAACTGTTACTGCCCCACTAAGGCAAAGAGCAGCAGTGTGGTGCTCAGCTGCCTGACCTGCTCTGGGGCCAGTACTGCTTAAGACAAGTGGCAAAAGCATGTGCCCATGAGGCACCTGTGATGTGAGAGAGACTAATACTGTAATTCCTTGTGTTAACTCTGCTCCTCCCACCTTTACCTGCATGTATTCCAGCAGACACCTGCAGAGCAGCTATTTCTTTCTTGCTCTGTATTCCATATAAGCAGAATAGCCAGGAACACCGCCTTCAGGTACACCTGGAGCTTTTGGGGGTCAGGCTGTACACACCTGCTCCAGTGTTGTCTCAGACTGCATAGCCATGAGCATCTCTGTTCCAGTAGGCTCAGAAGAAACTCACACTCTCAAGTTTCCTCCCCAGCTAACCTTGTACCTCTCCCTGGTAAAGTACTGTGACCTCTCTCCTGCTCCACAAACTCAATGCCAGGAGGAATTGATTGACAGATCACAAGCTCTCCATTGGTTCACAACATCCAGCAGCAGCTCTGAATGAGGCACAGGGACACACTGCTATAACCAACAACCAGCAATTTAGCAAACCCTTGCAGAAAGCAGAGTTGCAGCGTACTGCTGCGACTCCTGTCTTGTGTGATCCCTGCCCCGAGGATGAAGCTTGACATGCTAGATGGCCTCCCAGTAGATGACAAGTCACACTGCTGCATCATGTACTGGAAAGCAAGCTTCCTGTGAGGTCTAGATGTGCTGCTCCTCCACACACATACAGGTTGCAGAACACTGCCAAATAACTTCTATCCAAGGATAGCAACATACTTTCCAGGCCTAAGTAACACTATTATTCCCAAAGGAGAAAACTAAGATAGAGGAAGGTTACTTAAGTTTCTAAAGGTCACTGAGGAAAGCCGTGGAAGATCCAAGAATAGAAGTGGTATCTCCTGGCCCCTCGCCGCATGCTCCAGGCTGTAATCTAGCCTGTTACTAGATCACACTGGTGAAGCTATGCAAAATTCAGTGGTTTCACTGCCCAAGCATCTCATGTGATCACTTTGCTTTGGTTTTGGTTGCTGTGGGTTTCTCACCCCTGGAGTTTTGATCTGCCTACTGGGTTCAATCCAAATCTCAAACCTCGTCCAAGTTTCCTCTGGTCACACAATAAAAACCTGAAAAATACATTGCATAACATGAGGGTAAGCCCAGACCCCTGCTCCAGCATTGCTTGAAGATCTCTTTAAATTCCCCATGGCCACACCAGAAGCAGAAGAGAGGCAGGTGACAAGTTTCCCCTGCAAGAGCACATGGCATTACAGAGACAGGGAGAGGGCAGAGGGCTGTGAGCTGAGCCAGGATCCTGGTTCACTTCCACAATACCCACATGTGCCTGCCTGCTGCTGCCATGGAGAAGAGATTGCTGGAGAACTGCCTCAGCTGATGGCGTGCCACATCTTATTTTCCTTCCAAGACATACCTCTGTGGGAATTCTGGCCAAACAGCATAATAAAGGAGACAGGCAGGAGGTGTGAAGACAGTGCAGCGAGGACTACTTTAATACTCAGATTCCCCCTGAGCTGTATTTCTTGTGCTTGGAGGACAATCTAATACCTTCTGCAGTTTATTCTGCCCAGGGTGTACCATTAACATTGCAAGACACAAAAACAGGAATGTGTGTGGGTGCAGAAGGGCCCATTAGGCAGGCCTGGCCAAGCCTTCTCATAAGGAAAGAGAAGCTATTTTCACCTTTTGAAGTCACCCGGGGCTCACCTTGCACAATGAACCCCCTTCGGCCCTCTTTTCCCTCACACTCTGCCATAGCTGGATCATGCTGCATCTGGGCGGACGTTGCTCCGGACATCCCGATGTTGGAAGCAATTAAAAACCCATCCAAGGCAGAGGCTCAAGTGCCATCTATTGGGGATCTCCCCTCATTACACCAAAGTAAGCAAAGAAGGGGAAGGAAAATCCCTCTCAGACCGGTCTCGCTTATGGCCCTGACTGGGTGATGTCTGAGATAGACACTGGAGCTACAGCAAGCGCCAGGCACGGAAGCGGCATCTATCTGCCAAGGGCAACGCTAAAAGAGAATAGCAAGGCAGAGGCAGGATGAAAGCTGAGCCTAGAGCTTGCTTTGGAGGGAGATGTGGGCCCAAAGCATGGCATGCTTTGAATGGTGCCACGGAGCAAGGCCATCCACCAGCTGCCTCGGCCACAGTCCAGTGGATAAAAGCAGAGGAGAAGGACAGTCCACAGAAACAATGCTAATTGTTCCCAGAACAGTGTGACTGACAAAACAAGCAAAGGGCACTGAGCTCTGCCCCTCAGCCAGCCACTGATCACCTGTGGCAGGTACCGCTGGGCATCTCTCCTCCCAGTGAGGGAATTGCTCTCTATAGACACCCATAGGGGAGAACTGGCCACTCTTATCTGAATGGCTACAAACTGTCACAGAATGGAGCCAGCCGCTGTCATGCAAACACTTTGGACACTCAGGGAGCATCAGGAAGGGCTGGTCAGAGATGGCTGAGATTGACAACTACCTGCTCTCTTTTAGATGCATCTCTTTTAGGCACATCCGGGCAATGAACTATTCGGTATACATGTTTTGCAGATGCAGTTTTTGACTGCCACAAGAAGAGGAAAAGAAGCAGAGCAGAAATTAAATACAAAGCTGTTTGGCAATTACTGATCCTTACTATTTGATAGAGAAACAATGTCCATGCCAGCACAGGCCACGTGACAGCAGTAAGGAAAAGAGATGATCCTCTTAACAGCACTGCTGGGCAGCCCCATTTCTGTTATAACTCCCTTGCTGCCCATTCTCTCCCTGCAAATTGCTAGGGCCAATTGGAGAGTCAGCGTGTGGCTAATACACCAAGAGCCAGGGAGAGCAGGATTGTAACGGCCATTTACACCATGCTCCTCTAACTGGTATATTTGTTCCTCTGCAAAGAGGCCTGGAAGGGGCCCCATGACACCCACTTGGTAATGAGCTGCTTGGACAGTGCCCACAGGGCCTGCAGTTTAGCTTGGCCAGCTGGAAGCTCCAGGGTAAGTGTAGCCTGGCTTCTTGGAATCACAGGCAAAGAGAATAGATGATTCTCACTTTAAATAGGTTCTTCCCTCTAACCCCTGGAGAAGAGGAATTATGTCATCTGGCTAAAGGATCTCTGATCTTCTTCTCTTCAAATACAGTCACTGTAACTCTATTCCTTTTCAAATGCTTTCATGGTAACAGTCCTCAGCATAGATCACACAGTGGTTCTGAGCCCTGCCATGTAGCGAGCCAGGAGTCCAAAGACAAAATAAACATCCTAGCCCCACAGAGAGGGTCATCCAACTCATCAGCTGCCTTGGGATTGAAGTCTATAGGTCAAAACCAAGAAACCTCAATCTACAATGCTTATTTAGAAGGGCAGCATCAGAGAGAAAGGGCCCATGATCCTGCAAAAGCGGGGAACTTCTTAAGCAGAAGTGCTAGAAATGAGCACAGACAGTCTGCACATGGGAAGGGAAAAATATTATTGTGGTTGCTAGTTTGATGGGGGAAATTCCTTTCTGGAACTTCCTGGCTGCCCAGACAGCCTCTGGGCTTATCCCAAGTGTACAAATAAAATACAGCTTTCAACATCAAAGAGGTTTCCCAGTTCATCTAGTCGGGCACTATGTCTAGATGTGTATTTGTGAGTGGTTTCAGTGCTTCTAAGAAAAGTGCAGAAAGAGCCAGGTTAGTATCACCAGGGAAAGGAATTCTGGGAATGATTTCCAGGAGGTGCAAGTTTGAACTTGCTTACCATGGGCCCAGTGCATAGGAGGAGAGCAACAGCCAGGTGTCGCGCATGCTGGGCCAGGCTGGAAGTCTCCTGGCCACAGGGCCTGGCTGCAAGCCTGGCCAGACCTCTCAGATTGCCATCAGATGATCAGAAAACATCAGCCAGGCACTGGAGATGCTTCACGGGACTCCCATCAGCCTGCCTGTGCCCCAGCTCCAGCTGCTGCCAGAATCCAGTTCGTCAGTGGCGAGGGAAGACAGTTCTGGGTCTGCTGAAGTCAGGGCATAAACCTGAGCTACTGAGCTGCTCAGGGAAGGCTGGGGACAGGAGCACGTGCTACCTGAGGCCTCTGCAGGAGTGACAGCACAGCAGAATCCTCAGAGAAAGGCTTGGAGGTAAAACATACAGCTCTCAAAATAACTGTAGAACTGAAAACGGCTGAGGATTTGTGGCCACAAACCAGCTGAAAGCCAGTTGAAGGGGTCCAAACATCCCGTAAAACTGCGCTTTGAGGAACAGAACAAGACAACTTGTCTTCATAAGCCTCTGCCTCCAAAGCTCAGACTGCCAGACTGGCCAAGGGAAGAGAGACCTTAGAAAAGTTTGTAATGAGAATAAACCACAGGCATGTCTTACTCCTGGCTTTCTGAACTCTGAATGCGTGCTGTGTCTGTATATTCCCCCCTCTTCCTCCCCTTCTCCAGTTTCTTCCAGAGGCCAAGGCCAAATGCTGAAGCTTTTATCAGTTTCTTACAACTAAGGACAGTTATTTGCAAGCTATCCACCAGAAATCCCAGTTGGAACAGCTCTCTAGGCAGCATGGCTGTGTAAACAAGGATGAAAATGGCCTTGAGAGGGAGGAAATGAGTTTGGCATCAGAAACCGTGAGCTCTGCATGAAGGCACGCCAGCACTAAAAATGGTCAAAAAGGGGGGCAAGAGAAGATGGGCTAAGACAAAGGGCAGACAGAGGGTGAGGATGAGATATTACTGTGGAAGTCTTATGTTACATCACTCCTTTATGTCTCTTTGTTCCCAGGGTCAAACACTTCAGCTAAGAGGTTCTGTCGGAACAGAAGTAGAATGTGGCAGATCCATGAAGAGAAGACAGCCATGGCCTGCTGCTGTCCGGCAAACCTCCCTTATGGGGGGCTGCCTGAAGGAAACCTTGTGGAAAGCCGTCTTGCGTCCGATACTTTCTGTTGCCTGTGTTATATACATCCATCCCCAGAGGGCACAAGAGACCATCACTTTGCCTCCGCCCCGGCTCACCCGCTCCAGCTGAGCACCGCCGGGAGAACAGAGAGAGATCTGAAGGGGTTCTTGTTTTTTTCCCATCTTTGCCTCTGTGTCCTTCCTTCCTTCCTCATGAGCTGTGGCAGAACCGGGATAACTACACAGCAGCAAGGAGCTGCTTTATGTTGACAGGCACGCACGCAAGCAGGAAGTTTGTTAGCCAAAGTGCCTCAAGCATAGCCAGCCAGGTTGCTGATCCCAGGCGCTGCACGTTCCTTTGTCACTGCTTAAGCCCAAGGACAGTGTAACCAGTCTCCTGGCCCCCAGAGAAGAACAGAAGTAGGGCCCACACAACCTGACAGCATTCAGAGGACGCAATGTAGAAGGAAATTCTCTGGGTCTTAGTTTCCCCACCGCAGCCAGCATTCCTAGAGGTATTTATGAGTCATTATCCGGAACCTGGTTTTGAAAAACCCCTCATTTCTCAGCCAGATCCACTCAGCTGGATGCTGGCTCCTCTCTAGATGGCTAACGGGCCCAAATACATAGCATCAAATCCCCCCGATTAACCTGCTCATGCTGCACAAAGAGGCACATACAGCAGGTGTGTGGGATTCAGTCTCTGGGAGATCTGCACAGCTGTGTAGCAAATTGCAAGAGAAGTAGGATAGATTGAGCCTAAAGAACGTTAATCTCATCACTCCCCAACCCTCCCCTTTTCTCCTTTATAAACCCAAAGGATGACTTCTGAAGATCCAGGCAGATTTACTGTATGCATGGCAGACACACGTCATGCCAGCAGATAAATGGGCTTTCAATACACTTCTGCCCAGTTCCTTGCTGCTGTCATCACCACACTACATTAACATCACTACAGTATCGGAGTTGTCCCAACATCTATTTGCACATGTGGGTGGGATGGCTGGATACTTAAGTCACATATTGCATAGTAGAGTGGGAGTCCCACCAGAGCAACCAGGCTTGCACAGGTAAGAAGAGACACTCATTATGTATGAGTTCATCTCAGCCCTGGCCTGTGCATTCTGGTGCTAATGTGGTGGCTACACTGACAGAAATGAAGCTCAGGTTATGGTAAGAGTCAGGCTAAGAGGATAATAACCATAAAAATTTAGGAGAAAGAGCTATGATTAGAAGAGCAGATGGGTCAGGAAAAGTATCCGACTTGGAGCACTGTCATTAGCACCCTGACCAAAGGACTTCTGTTCCTTGACACCAATGCAGCTTTGCTGCTGTCAGTCAGACACCTTCCTGTGCCATTCCTCAGAGGACATAGAGAAGCTAAAATCTCAAGTGCATTCACGTAGTGGAAACTGGATAGTGCCGTTCCCAGGAGGTGCTGTACCACAGGGGTCAGTGTAACTGGGCACACTTGCAGGGGTGTTCCCTTGCAGAATCTAGTCAGTCCCTCCATAATTTCATATAGCAAAATTAGTGTAATCTTAAAATCCCCAGGTTTATACCTGAAGAAAAAACTATTTTCTACAAAGCCTGATGAAAATTAGCCAGGCTTTGAAAAGCTACTGGTTTGTATGGTTTTATTTTTTCCTCTTAATGTTTTATGTGACTTTCTTCCAAAAAATATATTTAAAAATGTTAATTAAGCCGAGTTCACCATTGTTATATGCCACTGTCATGAAGGCAGCAATAATAAAACTGTGTAATTATACTTCACCTTCCACCAGGGGTATGTTATTTAGGGACAACATGAAAGGGCCATTAACTGCAGAAGGCAAGGTGATAGAAGATTTAAAGGATCAAGGCCCATGTCCACAAAACACATAAGGTACCATAAAATGGATCTTGGGAGAAATCAAGTATCTAAGTCCAGGCATGCAACCCTTAAAACCCTGCCTAATCCCTTGGGCTCCCAGACTATGTCTATACCAGTAAATTAAACGTGCCCAGGTCTGTTCTCTGGCACTGAGGGCCCTGGCACAGGATGGCTTGCACCCATAACATTAAACTCTTTTATCCTGCAAGCAAGGCATTTGGATCCAAGTGGTTGTTGGGAACGGCCCCCGGCCCACACTAACTCCCTCCCTCAGTCATGCCTGGGAATTGTTTGGAAGAGGGCTAACTGGCACAGCCCAAAAAACACAGCAAGAATAAATTAATGGGAATCAGCTATTAATTTCTTAGACGATGGAGTTGTAGTGCCCCAGAGCATTTGCCAATATAGACGTAACCCTAAAATCCTGTGTGTGCATATGTATTATCTATATACATACTTATACAATACCTCTCTATATACATTTATGTAGATTATTATGCACTTATACTGTATATAGTTACAAGTGTCAAGTTTGGTCTGCATAGGAGGGATTCCTTGGCAGAAGTGCAGTGGATAGGTGTTTATGTTGGTGGCTGACCAGCCACCAGTAGTCCTTACTTTAAAGAGTCTTCATTCCTCCCTTCCAGGTTAACCTGGAATTTCTGCCTTCACAGACACTGCAGGTTTGTTCTGAATAACTGGAAATATTTGGGGGCAGTTTTCACATCCATTTTCACAACTGGAGTGTGCATTCGTCCATGCTTAGAGGTACGTGTCTGGAGGCTGCCTTTGCTTTGGAGATTTGCTGTGCATCTCTAACACTGTCTCATGTCGATGCTGTACGTGACCTGGCAGATGGCAGGACTCTCCTGTGACTGAGCACCTTGTGTCCACGTTGTCAGAAGGGAGCCTGAATCTCCAGCTCTACCTGCTCCTCATGCTAAACACCACTGCAGCCCTTCAGAGCTGGAAGCCATTGCTCTGTCCTGCCTGCCTGACGTCAGTCACAGTGTCATTTTGCAGGGGCAAACAGGACACGCAGGGATGACAGGATTGGCATGGCAATTGTGGGCCCGTTCCTATAGCACATACAGAACCTAGAACGTATCCCAGATTCCAAGGTACACTTTGATTTCTCCTGGTAGCAATAGCTGGTTTTCCCTAAAACTACCCCACACAAGTCATGTGGAGGCATACAATATTTATTTCCAGGCTTAGCTTTCAGACCATCCATCAAAAGGATAGCATCCTCTGTCCAGCCTTGTTTCAGCAGTGGAACATGAGCAGTAGCTTATCTTGACTTCTACAGGAAAGAGCCTGAGCTACAAAGGCAAAAATCCAGTGCTGTAGAAAAGGAAACTTTATGTTCATATAACCATGTCCATATAAACCGTACCATGTCCTTGTTCATATAAAACAATATACTGTGAAACCTGCTGCTCCATGCGGTGGGTCTTCTGTGCTAGCCAGACAGTATGAGCTTGAAAAGCCTGTTTTGTGAGACTCTGCAGGTGAGTTACCTGGTCCTTGAGCCATGCTGACACCTTCCAGTCATCAGTGGGTAAATACCAGGCACTAAGGCGGCTGCGGAATAGCCCCCTGCCAGCTGCAGTTAGTGCCTGATGGGTGCTAAGGGACCCGCAAAACAACAGCCCAAGGCTTGTCTCCAAACTGCCCACACGCGAGCGGGAGAGTAGGATGTCTTCACAGCTGAAGACCTGAGCCAAAAGCCAGAGCAATACACGCTGTGACTGATGCCGCTGAGTCAAGAGGAAATGACCCACTCCTAGATAGCACTGCAGGAACTGCTGCAGGGATAGAGTCATACACATGCACGGCCGGGCAAGGCACGCCGTAACTGAGAGCATCTGCAAGCCCGCTCCGCCGAAGGGCACCGGCCAAGCCATGCCCGGCGAGGGGAGCGGGGTGTGTCCGGAGGCCCGCACAGCCTGGCGTGGCAGCAGCGATCTGCTCGCAGCCGGAAGGGAAGCCTTGCTCCTCCCTTAGCCCAGGCAGGGAGTCCCATCCTCCCGTCCAAAACGAGCCCTCGGGGGTCTTGCTGCCCGCTGTCCCCGGTCCCTGCGGGCCGAGATCGCCGCCGGCCGCTTCCCCTCAGCGCTACCTCAGCGGGGCCGGCAGGGGGCAGCAGCGCCGCACGCACCGACGGCCGGCCGGGCGCGCTCAACGGGCCACGGCCCTAACGGCCCGCGGGGCGCGGCCTCTGCAGCCCCGGGTCCTGCCGCCGCCCGCCGCGCACCCCCTAAGGGCCCCGGAGCCCCCCAGCACCGTCAGCTCCGAACGGGCCGCCTGCAGGAACCCCTGTGCTCGGCTGTAACGCCACTGGTGCCTGGTTTACAGCGCTCAGCGACCCAAACCATCTCGGTCCCCTTCCCCCTTGGCGGGGAGCGAGTATCCCCGTGTTCCCTGTCATTACAGCGCGGCGGGGGCACCGAGCCCCCTCCTCGCTTCACCCCGAGGCCTCGGCCAAGAATGCTCTCATGGTTGCCTCCACACTCCCTCTCCCGAGCTTTCCTCGCTCCGGTGCGATCCCTCCTTACAACAGCTGGAACATCGAAGCCAGTTGCAAGAGTGCGTGTGCGAGTCCCTGCCAAGACGTTCCCATTGTCACGGCTCGCTGAGTTCCTTCCCCTTCCTCCACCCACCGAATCCTGCTGGGTTACTGGAAACACCGCAGTCCTCGTGTACCAGTGTCTGCAGGCCACCTATGGCAGAAAGGGATTTTTCCAGGAAAGGCACTTAATCACCGTCATTCCCAACTTCTCTGCCACTTGTAACTGATTCTCCCTTACTGAAGGGGGTGAAAACCTATTTCGACAGCATAAGCTCCTCGACAGGGCAGAAATAAAGAAATAAAAGTTAATAATAGTAACCTAGGTGAATCTGTGTTCCCCAAGCTCCAGGACACAGCCAACCTGATCCATACAAAACCCACTCCAGAGGCTAGCTCCATCACATCCTACCCACCTGTGCAGTGGCTGGAGCCTCCTGATAAGGTCACTGTGTAGGCAAGCACTTCAGTTACATGGGGTTAAAGTGACAATTGTACCTTTTTAGGGTCGCAACCTGAAGGAAAATAAGACTGATTATTAACTAGAGGTGGAGAACACTCCATTAATGAAGGCAGCGAAGGCAGGACTATGAGGTTCTTGTTCTCTTTCTTAAGGCTGGATTATTCTGTCGTTCTGCTTTTAAATGCTTATGTCTTAAAGCTTTTTTAAATGCCTCAAACTGCAAAATGGAGGTAAATGCCTACTGCACAGAGGCAACATGAGATTTATTTATATAAACAACACTGGCCAGATAAAGCATGTCACAGAAGAGCACAGAACAAAGTAAATATGGCCAATAGCTTCAGCATGAAGGAAGTAGTGTATATTTTTGTCTTTGTGACTGAGAAGTATAAGGAATAAACAGCCTCTTTTTACACTGTACATTACATTTGCTTGCTGAACATTTTCTGCTAGATACCTGATTTTCTAGCTAGAACTCAGGACTCTCATGTTATTGTCACCAGACACAACCCTAAAGAGAGCGAAACACAAACAGAGAAACAACCAGAAACTTTCTTGTACCATCAAAGATGTAGGAAAAGGAGCAAGGAAAGGTGGCAAACCACAAAGTTTGCCCAACAGAGAGGCCAAAACAGGGCAGAGAAGCATCAAAAGCAGCCACAGGCATCTGAAAGGAAAGCACAAGTGAGTGGGAGGGAGACAATGCAGTAATACAAAAATAAAGCCCCAGGCCCATTTGGGCACGTACAGATTAAAGGGCAGGGGCCAGCCAGACTGACAACTGTCTTGGAGCTCTTCCCCAGGCAGCAAGTCACTGGGTGCTCTCCGTCTGTAATAGAAAGGCTTTAGGCACTTCTGGTCATGCCAGCTCCCTTTATTACTTGTTCCTCAGTGAACTGCTCTTCCCCCCTCCACAGCTTTCCCCAGCAGCCTTACCTGAACCCTTAAGGCAAGTGCTGCTTTCTTCTGGCCACAGGGCAGCAGAACACAACACCCACCACAGGCACCCCACCACTGCCTGCCCCACCAGGCCTACCAAGGTACAAAATCCGCCAGAACAACTTAGTAAGGACTTGCTTATTTTGGCCATTCTGAGGAGAAAAGCCACAGGGTTTCAGTCACATCTCAGGTGCTCTTTTTACCCAATAGACCCCCACTGACCTAATGCACGAGAACCATTAAGTGATGCTGGCCAGCTGCACTGCATCTTCACTACCATAAAAGCACACAGCATGGTACTGTAATGGTAAAAACTTGAAAGACAGCTAGGAAATCTCCCTCTCTCCGTAACTCCAGGAAAGATATACACATGGGAATGCCCTGACATGCTTTTTAATTCAGTTCTTGCCTCACAGTTCAGAGCCTGCTGCATCCCGGTAGCACATGCAGTATAACACAGCCCAGCAAAACCTGGGTGTGATGTAGGTGGGCTCAAAGCCTCTACCCTGTCTAAAACATTTCTACAAGAAGTCATCTTCACAGCCCTACTCACCCCTAAGTAAATTCTGCTCCAGTTTTGGCATCCTCCATGCACTGCTGGAATCTCAGGACTCCTTCTTGTCCGAGAAGGCCTCACAGTATAAGAGCAGGTGCCATAGTTGCCCTTTTCTCTACTGCAGTTATAAGCCATGGAGAACCAGACTGGTGGAAGCCCCTTGATGCCACCCTGCTAGCTGGGAGAAGTAGAGCAACCAGGAAAGATAAGACAACCTCATAGCACTTCAGGCTTTTTGTTACCTCCAGGTAGTTTGGGTTTGATCCAGCCCCATCCTCCTTGAAGGATCTCCAGCCAAATTGCCCACTCTTCTGTAGGAAGGACACTACCTGGTTCCCCCCACAAGCTTGGCTGACCAGGTTGATGGCAGAATGGTTTTGGTGTGAAATGATGGGAAGACCCTGAGTATCAGATCTGTTGTTTCTCCTAGCTCAAAGATTCACTAGGGAAACCTGGTGCCTTTTCTTTCCTTTCTGAGGAGCTTGGCTTGACTCCAGAGAGATTAGAGAAGCTGAACTGGGAGGGGAGGATCCTGCCATTAATAAAGGACCAGGTGCAAGTGTGGGGAAGGAATCTATTCCATCATTAAGATACCTCCATTCCCTCTGGGAAGCCCCTGACCTGTAGTAAGGGTTCAATGTCATTCTTGAGGCAGGTCATTAAGCAGGAGGCTGGTGGAGGAAGCAATCTCTTCACTCTCTCCTTCCTGCTCCTGTCTCTATAGATGTCTTGCACCATGAAACAGAAGTCCTTACCCATGCACAACCCTTACCTATTGCCAAGTGTTGGGAAAGCTGCGCCTTCAGGAACTGTTACAAGAAGGTCACTGAGCTGTTGAAATCTGACAGCATCTCCATCACATCCAAACCATGGCAGCCAGTTTGTTCTCTGCACCGCCTTCCACAGCTACAATAAAAGTGGGCAGCCCAGCAGGTAATGCTTGCAACTCAGAGTAGCTGAAATTGCATAGGGCCCAATTCCAACCCTGCTTTTGTGCAAATCTGGGAAAGACACCAATTCTTCCTGCACCCAAGTGAAAAAAAACAGCCATCAGGCAGGAGGCTGGCTTGTCTGAATGAATTAATAGCTGTAAAACAACCCAAGTTCCACACAGGCCTGTCAAAGCCATTATTGGCAGCGTGGCTATCACCCCTCCTTCAGAAACAAAGGGCAAAAAGAGGCTACATCAAGCAACTGCAGAATGACCCAGCCTCAGAGAGAGATTCATCATCATGCAGGTGCCTAACAGTAACATTTATTTGACTGATGTAGACTAGACTTGAACCAGGCAGTCTGGAGTTTCATAGCCATCCTCTTAGCTCTTAAGGCTGAGAGCCTTAGAAGGTTGAAGCATCTAAATAACATCAGCTACCTGAAACCTAAATACTTTTGAAGAGCAGGACCTCAGGATCAGCCTGCTAACCAGAGGAGCCTAACTTCATGCTACTGGGAACACCAGTGTCACCTGATACTTGCAAAGAGGCAGTTGAGGATTGAGAACCCACCCAGTTAAAGCAGTATAGTATCTTGCTTCTTAATAGGGAGATATAATTGATGTTAATCTTTTGGGTGTGCTACTAAATACCCAAAGGGGATGTTTGTTTTTCTATTTCCCTCTTCCTTAATGGCAGGTTTTCCCTACCCTGCACAGTCAGTCACCCTGCAATTCAAAGCTATAAATATTTTAGCTTGCTTGATAGCTGTAGCATTTCAGTGCCTTTCACCTCAAGCTTCACCTCATCCATTATCCACTGCTCCTTTGTGGCGGAGTTTCTGAGCTGATCTCCTCCTGTTAAGCTACACAGGCTGTGAGTTCTGTGTCAGCTTTTCCTCCAGCTGATCCATACCAGGTACCTGAAGGAGAAGTATCAAAGGAGAGGGAGCTCCTGCCTTGGGCAACTCGGAGAGATGCAAGCTGTTTTCCTGCACCACTAGAGACAGCAGAGATGTCCATCTCTGACTGAAGAAGATGGATGAGACTGGGAGCCAGAGTAGACTGAAAAGGGGAACAGAGAAGGAGGGGGACAGGATGGGTTGTCACGAGAAGGGCAGCAGGAAGCATAAGGCAGACGAAAGCTGGAGCAGAAGTGGGGGAGAGGCAGGATGTCTAGGGAGAAACAGGGTTTGAAATAAAGAAATGGGCTGATAGGCAGAGTGGGCATGGCTTAGAGTCATACATGAAGTTTAGCTAAGGGGCCGATGTATGTGGAAGAGTGGAGATCATGTGGGGAAAGAAGGCAGCAGCAGTTGTGGAAATGGATGGATATAGATTCTTACCTACCAAGTCCTAGCTATGGAAGTAGTTCTGGAGTTGCTATACAGTGGGCCTTAGCAAGGGCCAAAACCAACCCAATGGGTTTTCACAATGGGGCTTGAGAAGTCTCTGATATGATGCCTAGAGAGGACATGTCTAAGATGTGACTGGAGAGAATGGAAATCTGCAACCTGGAGACTTCCTAGGCAGAAGGTTTGGGAGGGTTGGGAGTAGTGGGTGAGTGAACAGCAGGAGAAGGGGGCATTAGTATTTCTTGAGGAAGAATAGCAGAAAGAGTGTGCAGAGAATATGAACAGATTGAAGGAAAAGCAATGATGCTACTGTTGTTCCTAGCCTCTTAGGCAACCATATGCAAGTGCTCTAGATGAAGCCGGCTTTGCTGTAGGCTTTACAGTTAATGCCATTTTAATTTATGACATGCCACTAATGGAGAAAGATTTAACATGTATTTATTCAATGTCACTAAAAATACTCCAGCAGTTGCAGGGGGAAGAGGATAGGGCTGATCACTGGGGGATGGTGGGGAGGGCCTGTACTTTCATAAGGACTGAAGTGTGATGCTTACAAGTGGGATTTGGAAATGCTCTCTCCCACTAACTGCCCAGTATCCTCTGCCATGAAAACCTGCTGTCAAGTGTCATGTCAAATCAAGGAGACTGGGCAGAGGCAGAGAGAGACCCTTCTCCTAAGTGCAGCCCGATGGACAGACAGGAATTTCACTGCTATGGCATTGCCTGAACCTGGCAGGTTCTCACTAGAAGCAAATGCTGTTTGGCTGATAATGAAGGAAAGGGTTAATCTGATTTCAGTCCAGGTGAGGATGTTCAGTACAGGAGTCCCTTTGTCACTGGTAACACTGTGTTAGCCATGAGCAATCATCTGGCAGGTTTTAATCTGTCACAAAGTCTGCAGAAAG
Source organism: Pezoporus wallicus (assembly GCF_028554395.1). NCBI lineage: Eukaryota > Metazoa > Chordata > Aves > Psittaciformes > Psittacidae > Pezoporus > Pezoporus wallicus. The sequence goes on along the minus strand of NW_026635616.1, from coordinate 571,881 downwards.
TGTGGGGCAGTAGGTCAGCTGTGGGGACAGCTGGGTGCATGATTTTCTTCCTCCTTCTTCCTGCAAAGCCAGGTTTCTGGTTCCTGTCCTGTGCTTCTTCCTTGTCTCTACATGGGGAAGCTTGTGTCTACAGCAAGGGGTGGCAGAGTGCCTTCTCTCTTCTTGCCCCGGAGCTGGATGCAGCCTTGACGCGCAGATGGTGAAGATGTACAGATCTCTCCCTACTTCCATACTGGAAGGTAGACAGCAAACTGGGCAGGGGATCATGGCTCCCTGCGCTCCCTCAGTAAACCAGCCTGCCTTCCCTGGAATAACCAAGAGGATATAATGCCTCCTGGCCAGGAGTGACTGTGATGTCCTGACTCCTCCAACATAATTGGGCTATAAAGTAATAGAAGGCTTCTTGCTCACAGTATGCAGCTCTGTCCCTATGTTTGCTAATTAGAGATGGGCTCACATAAAATGCTAAGATTCAAGCCTCCATGGGCACCAAGGGAACTCGGATCCAGGTTAGACAGTGCTTGGATGCTTTGGTGATTGGCACCTTAGAAATTACAGAGATAGCGCACAGTGGAAATAGATGGGACTTTGCAGCTTTGGCTCTTCTCTGCTGGTTATAATTATTTAACATGATGTTTCACATCATATTCAAGTTCCTGTGCAGACAGCAGCAGCAGAGAACAAGAGCTCTCAGTCACCTAGGAGAGGATTATGTGGCTATGACAATGTTCAAACCCACTGGGCTCTGCCATGCTGCATTATTTAAGCCCAGTAACCAAATTTAGTAACCAACCCCTGAGGCACTGAGAGAAAAACACAGCTTCCAGAGCTCCTTCCCTGCAGTCCTGTCGCTCCCTCCCTTAAAGGAGCCACTGCTTTTCCCTTCCTCTCTCAGCCCTACCAGCCAGGCCTGACCTACCACAGTGCTCCCACAGGAGCAGTGAAGTCCTTTGCATAGGCATAACGTGTGACCCAGGTAGAAGCCATCCCACACAGTGTGAAGCCGTGGGAGTCGGGTGCAGAGTTACCACATAGGGAAAACAAGAGTTGTCCCAGCTCCAGCCCTTCAGGATGCAGGAACCTGAGGTTGCGTCTGTGCAGTGAGGCATGAGCTCAGGTACAGACAGACCAACCCTACAGCCAGCACAAAGCCTGTCTGGAGGACTGGCTGCTTCCCAGCTGTAGCTCCGTACTAGATATCCATGTGTGCTCAGGCTGCTAATGCTTCCCACTCTGCCCACACCTGGCTCTCAGCTCTGCAGCTCCAGCTAAATCTGTGCGTGAATGTGCCTGCTGGTAAAGTGTGTGGACAAAAGCAATTCTGGACATATGGACAGGCTTAAACTTGTGCTTGGGTGAAGATCTCTCCTTGCCTTCCCTGCCCACCAAGCGCTGCAGCTGGAGGAAAGCAATGGACTCAGCTCTAGCTCTCACCAGCTCATGCCTTCCCTCATTGGCAGAGCTTTGTCACTGCTCCACCATGTCACAGTGCCAAACAATGGCACTTGTTAACCAGTTTTTACAAGGAATAAGACAAGGGGAGCCTGGCAGTCTTGGGCAGACCCTCTTCACCAGCACCTCAGACTGTTGGCTCATTTGGCTTGGGTTCAGTGAGAAGGTGCTATGCCACAACAGGCCCTTGTCTCCCCAGTAAGATGGGAGAGCCCAAGCCCAAGCTCTCTGGAGCGATCCATGGGAAGGAGAGATTGGGCAGAGTGAATATTTAACCAGCACTATGTCAAATGCAAACACACATCCACTGTGGTGTTTGTCATCACCGAGCACTGATCTTGTACACACGTTTAATGCAACGCAGCTTACCTCCCTGCTGATTCTGGCAGAGCTGGCTTGAGAGACCCAGCATTTACCTCGGCTTGTGAAGAGGTCATTTCAGTAGAGCCCAAGGTCAGCCTCAGGGAGCCATGAATTAGTGCTGAGACCTGCGGGTGCTGTAGGTGACTCCCACCACCACCGCTATTAACTGCAAGGTGTGTCCGCTCCACAGCAGCAATCGGACGCCACAGCCTCTCAAAGCTGTCTGCCGTCTCTCCGATACCTCCCTGGCCTCCTGCCCAGCGCCCCAGAGGCAGCGAGTCGGAGCCTGGTGTTTACAAACACAGCCTTTCAAACCCTGCCTGGAATGAGGAAAAGGAGCAAGCCCAGCTGGAGGGCCCTGGGAGGAGCACATCTCCTAGGAGCTCATCGGGAACATCTTCCCGAGCCACCTCTCTTGACCTAGATGAGCTACGGCTGAGCTGCCAGAAGAAGGAACAACGAGAGGCCAGCAGCAAGACTGGCCTTGCTCCAGCTGGGCCTCTGGTGGCTGCCATGCCAGGGAGCATACAGCAAGACTGATCATAAGGGCGAGCTCTGCAAGGAAAGAAAGACTTCGGGGTGGCATGGATGGTATCAGCTAGTTCACAGGCCAAAACATCCCCGACAGCTTGTGCCATTCTCAGAATCCAAACTGGGGGTATTCAGGATTCATCGGGCTTCTAACTTCTTTGCTGTTGTTGTTTCTGCAATACCCTGCCTGGCCAAACTCAGGGATGGGTTATTAATCACATGCCTTGAATGACACATACGGCCTATTGCACCAATGCCCCTGAGCTACCCCTATGCCACAGCCATTTTGTCTGCAGACCTCAGGCTCCTTCCCACTACCCGTACTGGTGCGGTGGCCACCAGAGCCGATACCAGCCTCTGGAGGATGATCCCTGCAAGCAGGATGCCCTCATGCCCAGCCAGCTCTTTCCCTGCCACACAGACACCCACCACAGCGCTGCGGGTGGCAGCGAGGATGGCGGCAGTGGCTGCCATGTGGGGCTCAGCCCTTGGAGAGCTGTCCTCGTCCAACGCACAGCACTCAATGCCTGGCGGTTCCAGGCTGGCTCCTGCTGCGCAGCACAGGACAGGCCTGGGTTTCTGTGAAGTCAAGATACCCCAGTCCTTTCTAGGGTCTTGTCCCGAGGGGAGAACTTATTCTGCAGCAACGTCTAAAGCAGCTGCCCATGGGACACAGTATGCTGGAAAAACAGTCGGTTCATTGGGGTGTGATCACTCCCCCCCACCCATGTGCTGGAAATCAGCTTGCTTGATTCAGCTGCAAGCTCTTTTGCGGGCCGTGGTTTGGCCTGCGAGAGGACAGCCGCCCAGCTCTGCAGGCTGCTGTGCCCTCCTCGCTGCTTCAAAACAAACAGCAAAGCCTGCAAGTGTGCGACGCTAGCGTGGATCCCGCTCTTGGGAAGGGATGTGGCTCCTCAGCCTTCTCTAGGGACGCACATGGAAACCGAGCTGTCGGGATAAAAATACTGGTCCTGGTGAGAGCACAGCAGCTGTGACTAACATCAATCCACTTGGCAAAGGGCTTCCCGCTCTCCGCCTCTCCCCTTCTCCGGGAACCCTCAAAGGGCATAACTGGAATCCCCGTCTGGGGAAGGGGAGGATGAGGAACACGCAGACGCCCAGCCTGGGATTCCCTACAGCTATTGCTGGTTCCAGGCAGGCGAGAGCCATGTGCAGCAATCTCACAGGAAGCGAAAGGCGTGAGACTGTTTGTGTGCAATATATACAGGCGGGCTGGCTGAGGGCAGCCCAGGCCTCTGCTCTTGGCATGCAGGAGCAAGGCCCCGGGTTCCGCCAGCAGCCTGCCGCCATCCCGCCTGCTCGCTTGCGCTAGCGGGAATGCATCCGCAGCAGCAAACACCCAGGCAGAGCAGGTTTTCAGGGTGGGCTGCTTGGCCGGGAGGGAAGGGGTGAGTGGGTGTGGAGGCGATAAACCCGTGATGCTCCTCAGTTGCGGTGCAGAAGCAGGCCTCAGATTTCCTACCCAGTAGAAACCTACCCCAGCAGAACTCTTATCAGTGCCCAGCCCCACAGACGTGCAGGGAAGTGCCACCACTGCTGGGTGCACAGGGCCCTTCCTGGTACTGCAGGCTCTGTTCTTCTGCCTTAGACTTCCTCAGGGCTGACCCGGTGGCAGCCAAAAGCCACAGGAGACACATGGATGCAGCAGAACCAAACAGACATGAGCTGCGCTCTGGCACAGGCAGGATGAAGCCGTTGCCTGGGAGAGAAATTACTGGGGGCATAGAAACGTGCTGACTGCCTTTACACAGAAGCAGGCTCAGGAGAGAAACCCACTGTAGAGCAGTTGAGCTCTGTCCTGTCTCCTCTACTCCACAAAGCACGTGCCGCTCATGCAGTACCCTTCTCATCCCATGACTGCACCAGCCATGGCCCATCATTAACAGCCTTCCTTCCCAGACAGACCATCCTCGCAACAAGGGTAACCTCTCTGAGTGGAACAGCACTTTCAAAGCAGTGTGCCCTGCAAGCCATGGTCCTAATATTGTTTGCATTGAAGTCCAAAAGATCAGCCTTTTTGATCTCTCCCGGGCAGCCAGCAACTAACCTCTGGAACCTGCCTGTTTACGAGACACGGAGAGCAAATGTCTAAAAGAGGGCGATGAAGAGGACGTGGGTGCAGGGGGAGGAAGAAGGCGGGGAGGGGGAGAGGAGGGATACGTGTGTCACAGCTTACCTCAGAGCCAGAATTAGAAGCTGGGTAAAAAAATAAAATCACAGCAGGAAATAATGTGTGGCTTAAAATAGCAACATCAAATGGGAGCGAGAATGGGGAGTGGGTGGCATCTGAGGTTGCTGCTCTGTTCCTCCCTCAATGGCAGGGTGATTAATATGTCTACGCTACTTGTGTTTATGTAACAAAGGGCACTAAAGGCCAAAGCTGCGTTTTCACTAACAAACACTGCAAGGGAGTCCATGAATCTTTTCTTCCCCCCGTAGCATTAAGTGGGAGGATCTGCACTCGCGCTTCCTGCCCCAGAAACACAAAAAACCATCACCAAAAATCCACGCTCCGGCACTGCACGCGCAGATACTTTTCCACGCTTGGCACAGAGGCACAGAGAACTCTAAAGCTTTGAAGGCATTCTTCTGTCTTTCATGGCTCCCCAAAGAAAGAGCCTGTTCCCGGAGCACACCTGTAAACGTGGTCAGGTTGTCTCTGGCTGGAGGCTGTGTTCTAATAGCAGGCAAGGTACCACTGCGTGTTACTACACATTTTTGTGCTCATACTCTGTATTTGCAGTGAATCATAGATCTCTGAGATGGGTCATACAGTCCATTTCCTTGCCAATGTAGGATTGTTCCCAGCCATATACTTAATCCCTCACGTTTCTCTTGGGAGACGATGACTCAGACTGATCAGTCTTCTCTCTCCACACCTTGTACCCTGAGAACTGCATTAAAGACTGGCACTCATTCATGTGTTTTGGTAAGGAAAGGACATTTCTCTTGGGTGCACCAAGAAATATTCAACCCACCACATCACTGTTCACAGATGATGCTGAAGTTACCTAGCAAAATGCCCAAGGAAGGTATGGCACTTGTGTTTTGGACTGCTGTGATCTCCTCTGGACTAATAAGCAGAACAGGCCTGCTCTGAACTTGCAGACAAAAGAGACCTGGAAAGCATCCCAAGTGAGCCCCGTGGGATGCATGAAGCTCGTGTCTCAGTACCTCCCCTTCATCAAAAAGGCGGTGTGCTACAGGTCACCCCTCCCATGTCTGTCCACTCAGAGAGCAAAGGCAAGAGCAGAGACCTCCCTTCACCTGCACACACAGCCTAAGCCTGCACTCCCTCACAGTCACTGCTCCTATCAAAATACACATTTGCAAATATCTGTACACACAAATAGCCCAAGACCAAGTTTGTTGTGTGATAAAAACCTGCTGTACAGGCCTGATTCTGATACTCTCTGACATCAGCAGATATCTTTGACATAAGCTGGGCTGTGCTGCTGTCAGAGGAAGGAGAATCTGGCCCAGATCTGATGCAAATCTTCCCACAGGCAGGCAGAGCAGCACGATTTGTTTAAACATAGTATGCTGCTGGTGCAGACACAGATCACTTCCAGCAACTCCATCAACATGTATAATATCCTGCTAGTTAAATCCAGCCGAGGTAAATATCTCCACCATGTTATCCCTCCAAGCAAATATAGTACCTGTATGGAAGAAATTCCTTAGAACATTTCCTGTCTGGAGCTGAAGCTTGCCAGGGACTGAATTTCCTGTGAGGCTACAGTTGGGAATGCAAAGCAAAGAAGCTAACAAGAAAATGAGATATGTATTTGAACCTGCTCTACACAGATCCTCCTCAGCAAGCACATCCCCCCCCTCCCCCTTTAGATAAAAATGAAGCACTTTGATTTTCACATATCGCCTGGGTCATTTTTCATTAGTAATTATTATTTTTACCCCCCTGCCTCCTTTCTGCCTCTTTTTTTCCAGCTGCAATTCTGTGACTTACGCATCCTGAAAATGAAAGAGATTGTTTTTGCCAATAGCAAAGTGCTATGCATCCTTTCAACCATCTGGAAATGGATTTTTTATTCTTCCCGTCTCCCAACCACACATGCACGTGCACACACACAACCAAGTCTTTGTCTCTCGGAATTATTTCCCGCACCGAAGCTGATGGCCATGAAAAGAATTCAATAAAAGAAGTCCCACAAGCATTAAGAGGCCGAGACAGAATAAACAGGCTGACTTCCTGGGCACTTGTTCTCGTCCAAACTGCCACCTCACGAGGAAGTGATGAATGCAATGGAGCATATGGTTCTGTGGTTAGAGATTAAGAGAGGTTGTTAAGGCTCCTGTGTTTTCATCCTGGCTTTGCTACAAATCTTTGTCACTACCAGCAAGTTGCCTACCTGCCTAGTGCCTAACCTCCCCCAGCTATAAATAGGGTTACAGATATTTTCTAATCCCTTGTGATGATCAATGTGTTCGTGTTTTAACGCGAGCTGATCTCCAGAGATAAAAGAAGTAATCTAAAGTGAAAATTGCCACGGTAGCTATATGCTGAGACAAATAGAGTCAAGCAGGACAGTCTGGGAGCCAATGACTAGACTTGATCATCTCTTGCCCAGAGGCAAATGTTAAGTGAGCTATGTCACTATGCTATCCAGATGACTGCAGGTCTGCAAGAGACAAAGAACAGCCAGAGCCACACTAACTGGTACAAACATGCTTACGGTGTCCAGCTGAGAATGAGTAACAGCTGCTTGCTCATCATCCTGATTTCTGTCACTACTAGTGTTTCTGAACGCTGAAGTGTCCCAATGCTGTGACTCAGGGTTGTGAGTCATGGGGCTGCATGTCTCTACCGTGTGGAATCACTCACTTGCTCTCTCTGATGAGACTGCAGAAATCACAGATCATCTTGGGTCTCCTATACTGGTAAGCCTTAAAAATATAGGCGGATATTTACAAACACATCCAGACCAAAGTCTCCAATGACTGTCTATCTGGGATTCATATTAAGAAATCAGTTTCACATACACCCCCCATCCAAAAAAATCTAGGAAAAGCGAAGCATTTTTTTCCTTCTGTGGACATTTAATTCCTATATCCCCAAAGCTCTAGTAAATCTGGACTAAACAGGATGCTGTGCAGGTAGGATTCAACTTCTTGCTTCCCCTGCTTTTACCAGTCACGCATTTAGACCTGAAATGCTGACAGCAGGGTGACACAATGTTTTTTGGCACCGCATCTACCTCATCCTTGTCCCAGCTCTCCAGCCTTCCTGGTGAGGAAGCTTTGATCTAGCAGCATTCTCCTAACCTCAGCGCTAGGCTGCAATTAGCTGCACACAGGGCTGCACTGGGAGCCCTCTGTGAGCTGGCTGGCAAGACCTCTGAGAACACACCAGATATTCCACAGGTATCATCAAGACCTGTGTTGACCACATACAATGCAGTGGGCAATCTTCCCATCTGCAGACTGCAACAGCAACCGGCTGCGTGTCCCGGAGCTCACCTCCAGTTTGTATAAATTCCCTGTTGATACAGGTGCAGCTGAAATGGCCGCTGCTTCCTCTTGGGATGGGGGAGCATCACCTCAGCACTGAGGTGCAAAGCCCTGCGTGATCTCACCGGCTGGGAACCTCCTGTGCTGCCTGCCCATACAGCCCCTAATCAGTGAAGCGGAGGCCCCATGCTGACAAGAGTGGGATTGCCGATACTCCACTAGTGGCAGCGTGGTTTGTGCTGGCAAAAGAGTGTTTCTGTTGGCATATGCCTCTTCCCTGAACTGATTAAGTCATGCCTGTTTTTGCAAGTATCTCTGCGGCAAGGTGTTTTGCTGGTGTAAAGATGTGGTAAAGAATCACTGTCCCTGCTCACAGCCAGTTCCCTGAAAAGCAGATAAAGAGCTATGATGGCAATCTCTCTGAGTGAGCTTTCTGTGTGCTGAGACAGGGTGACTGCCCTTATACATCTGCACTAATGCAGACAATCACCAAGATCCGTACTAGGAAAGCAAACACAATGCTCTGAGCACAGGGACTCCCGAGTGATGGGAAGTGACTTCAGCACACCAATTCCTCTGTTCCCGTAACTCTCTGTGGGTTTGCCAATAATCCTTATCGTCCTTGCTGAGAAAGGAGTGCCTTTGCTAACTGATTACATCCTCCTTTCCTTACCGTGGTCAGCCAGTTGCTGCATGCCAGAAACAGCTGGTATGATTGATAGATAAGCACATGTCTCAATGTATTTTCCTCTGTCTGCTGTAACCACATCCATCCCTGCAGCCACTAGAAGGCAGTTCTAGAAAGGAGTGAAACAACACAGAGCAGTTTTGTTACCAGTACTGCTTTTCTAGAAACACTCATCCAGGGAATCTCAACCTTTCCCATATTTCCATACAAAACACTGCAGGTCTCTGTGAAGGAAGGCAGGGTGGTCCCAAACCTCTCAGCTAGCATCCATGCCCCGCACTGATGCAGGGTTGGGTCTAACAACACAACCTGAGACTAACCAAGAAATGTGCAAGACCAGACTCTTTGAGGACAAGCATGAATGCTTTTGGCCTTTATCCCATTTTGGTTAAAGCTTTGTGTACCTGGAATTCAACATTTTTTGACAGCCTGCAGGCATTCTTCGAATGCAGTAGCACAGTTAAGTAATAAAATGCTTCAGGATCCTCTCTATTCTGAGTAAATCACCCTCTCTTAAGTAGCACATCCTAACAAAAGGCACGTCAGGCCAAATTTCTCTTCAATTTGAGTCACAGGAGTGACATCAGAGATGGAGTTAGCCTTGCTTGTTAAGTGCCTCGAAGATGCCCAATTTTATTTTATGGGGTTTTGTTCTGTAAGTTCCTGGAATCTGTTTTGTAGACACAGCCCTTCCCTTGCTGTTAGCTCACACCATGAGGTGGGCAGAGAATTTCACACAGCATCTTCTTTGACCTTCCTGGTACTGAGATGATTGCTGCTGCTGTTTTGGAGGCTTCTGAGAAGCTCCCACAAGCTTTTGTCCCCCTATCTCCTGAGCTGCATCTGCAGCATCCAACCACAGTCCCTCCAGAGGGCAGGCTGGCTCTCACAGTGACGACACCGCACTCTTAATTTGTTCCAGCCTGTTTCACACTGACATTTTAGCACTGACGTCACCAGCTGCTGAAATTTCATTGCTGCTGCTAAGAATAACAGCCCTTCTCATCCCCCACCTTACTCCAAATAATTAGTTTAATACAGTAGGGATCAAGGCTTATCTTCTCTGACACAAATCAGGGTCTGGTGGTTAAAAGAAGTAGGAACAAAGCAGTGAAGATGCTTATGTGTTCTGTCAGCCTGGGACCAAAAAAAAACCCAACCAAGAGTGTATTGTTAGGTGGTAAGAGCGCTATCAAAAAATGAATGGGAGAAGTTCAGACTGATTTAAAGCTCTCTTGCCATACATGCTTAGGCACTGCGAATTGCTTAAATAGCCTAGGCTACAGTCTGCCCCAGAAGTCCTTCATAAAGCCCCTTCCCAATTCTCCAAGGCTTTGTACATTGAATATTTGCTTATACTGGTGCAGAGCAGGCATAAAATACTGCCAAATCCAGATTTCCCATTGAGTTTGGGGCCTGAACCAAATCCCATTGATTTCTGCGGGAGGATTTCTATTAACTTGAATGGGCATTGAATCAAACCTAAATTGGCAGTGCTCTGCAGCCATTTGGCATAGTGTAGTTGTCTGCATAAGGTGGAGAATCGGGTCCAAAGACACTAAGAAATGCTTTAATTAAGAGTTTTACTGAGGAGAGCGAGATTTTCCATCATTAATCCGATAAACTGAATTTGCTCTATACTTTTAATGGCAAAGGGTCAGGTTTTCAAGGACGCCTGGACTGAAGACGAAGCCGAGTGCTTATGGGGTTTTAAGAAATGTTTAAAGGCAAATCAGGCGTTGAGGAGTCTTTCCAATCAACAGGTCTGTCCAGTTACTTACACCCTTTGAAAATCCTACTTGTATGTTGGGTAGCCTTATAAATCCAGTCATAAGAAACCTGTCCCCCGTGGCCCCTCCTCATAGACGAAAACCGTCACCTCTGTCAGATGCAGCCACTCATCCGCAGTCCCTCGTGGTCAGAGGTGACAAAGGCCTTTATAAAGCAGACACAAGGGGCCCTGGAAATGTTATTTCCAACCCCTGCTGGGGAAGTTGGTGGCTAGCACAGCTTCCGCTCCAGAAGCGGACCTGAACCTACACAGACCAGCATCCGGTCAGCAAGAACAGTCTCAAAACTTCTTTGTTACCACTTCCCCATCAGCTCCGAGGTCCGGCATCATTTCCTATGTTGTTGCTGACCCTCTCGGGCACCTTCCTCCACTGCTTGATCTTTAGAAACAGCCACATTCATTATCTCTGCATGTCCCTTTACTGCAGAACAAGGGAAGATTCAGGAGCTGGCCCTTCTGATGGATCCTTTGGCTTCTTGGCTGGAGTGTTTTGCCTAGTTATTATTTTGAATTTGGACTTGAGTGCTTGGCGTAATCTTTTTCTGGAGAGCACGGGGAGATTGGTCACGAGACATGAAAGAGACATGTCTGCTCCAAAATCCCAGAGGACAAGAGAGGAAAGATGGGCGCAGCACTGTCACGCTGGGACGCCTTCCCCTGAAGGGCAGCAAGGGAAGAGATCCAGAGGGGTCGATCCTAGAGAGGGAAGGAAAGCAAAGAGAAAGTGAAAGTGCTGTTCAAGCCGAGCCCTGAAAACGAAATAGAGGCCTGTGGAATGTCTCCTCCGACCCCTGGCAGCCATTCTTGTTCTGCCTGAATCAGTCAGCCAGGTCACATGCTGCTGGGCCGAAGGAGCATACCTCCAAGCTGACGTGCCTCTCCCAGCAGACATCAGGATGGGCTTGGCTGGAAGCCTGTGGGATTGCTGCGGCCACCTGATTTCCTCACCCCCCCACACTAACCTCTTCCTCCCCATGACTAACTGTGCTGTGCCTCCTCCTCCATGGTCCCTCACCCCGTGCACTTTCATGCACCAAAGAAACTTGCTAGGTTGCACCACTTACTCCTGGGATGAGTACCAGGTAAAGAGAGAGGAGTGCAGCAGGGAACACAACTCTTGCAAAGCAAGGAAGGGGAGAAACTCCAGCCTGGCACTGGCAGGCACTGCAACAGCTCCTTCTGATAAAAACCCTGTCTCTGGGTTGGAAAACGTGCCCTAAAAAACACAGACTGAAGTTGATGAAAAGCTGTTTGCTACCAACAGTAAGGCCTCAGGTACACTCATGCCCAGGCTGGGGAGTCAGCAGGCCAGGCGATACCAGAGCTGCTTCAGATCCAAGCTTCATGTCTTGGAGTCCCACTCTAATGCCAAGCTGTGCCCAGCGGCATTCCTGGATGGAAGCAGGAATGGCACTGCCGCACAGTGTATTTTTCATTTTCTTTTGCTGACATCCACAAAACTGCTCCCAGCTTTGGGCTGTGGCCCTCGTTCTGCACCATACCAGTCTGATGCTGGTGCTGCTTCACTGAGGACCAGCTTTGAGTCTCATCTTCCCCGGGGCGAGCAAGAGGGGGAATGGGCCTACGGTTTTATTTGTTGCTTACTCCAAAAAGAATCATCTAATTAAAAATCACTGGAAACCACATGCATTTGCAGAAATGGCTCCACTTCAGAGGAATCTCTCGAGGCAAATAAGTGAGTAATTTTTCAAGGGTTTAGACGTTTATGAAAATAGCCTCTATAGTTATACTCGCTCGGATAAAATTACAAGTGTTTTCAATCCTCATACTTTGGGTCATAAGTTGATCCTCAGCTGGGGGCCAGGGAGGAATTTCCTCCCAGAGGATATTATTGTTCTGTGAGGTTCTCAGGGGAGATTCACATCCTCCAGAGGATCTGGCAATCGCCATTGCATCAAAAAAAGATCCTGCTCAGATCGAGCCAGTGCTCTGCCCTGCCCTGCCTCTCCTGTCTCTATGCTTTTAACTAACCGGTTGCGACGCACCCTTACCTAACAGCTCACCCCGGCCTAACGCACCGGGCAGCCCCAGTGGCGGGGAGCTGCCGCACGTGGGGAGGGAGCCGGAGGGGTGGGAAGGCATCCTGCACCGCGGGGGCCAGCGGCGGGACGGGCGCGGGCACAGCCCCGCTCCTTCTGGGAAGCGCCGTGATCACCGCAGCACCGCCCCGCCCCGCCCGCGGGATCAGCCAATCACCGCCGGGATATTTGCATACAGGCCCGGGCGGTTCTGGTCCCGCAGCAGGGTCCGCAGCCGGCTGCGGCCTCCTCTCCCCCTCCAGCAGCCGCTACCGGGCACCGCGGCGGCTCCGCAGGGGAGCACCGGCGAGAAGGGTCCCCGGGCAGAGAGGCCCTCGCCCTGTCCTTGCGGTGAGGACAGGACGCGGCTTCATGTAGGGAGCGTTCGCGGTTTGCAAGTTGCCCGGATGACCCTCAGTGGTCTGGGGTGCAGGCTTCAAACCTGTAGCTGTCTAGCGACAGAGTGGTTCAATTCCACCTTTCGGGCGGGCCGCCGGAGATCCAGCCCCTTCACAATGCCTTTTACACCCCAGCGTCGGTCGGGTTCCAGCATCCGGCATAGCCCGAATGCTCACCTGGGAATCAAAAGGCATCTGCCACTGCACCGTTATCCCTTGTCACGGTGCAGGGACACTGGCCCTAAAGAACACATCCTAGGCACAACAGGGAGGTCCCATCCACTCATATTCCACCGGGCTGGCAAACAAGTGTTTTTCCTTTCCATTTGTTATTGCCATCCCCTCAGAGCACAGGACTGGACTGATGAAGTGGCAGTGTGCTGGCACAGCTGAGGGAAGAGAAATCACCCAAGGGTGCCTGGGGGAGATTTGGATTTTAATTGGATTCTGCTAAGCAGTTCTTTGTTATGGTGTCACGCATCCTACAAGAACGAAAACGAAGTAAATAACAGAAGTCATTCTCTAGATCTGCTCCATATTGATGATAACCCATCTCCCACCCACACTACAACAAAGATGCTTCACTTCAGCAGCAAGCACGGGTGCTAATAATGTCACCCAGCCCCACGAAAAATAAAGGTTAGCATGAAGCTAAAAACCATATTCTTCAAGCAGAAGGCATTTATTTTGTGATACCCTATTGCGATGACTCCAGCAGATGATTTGTGGAGCCTCTAGCTAGGATGAGACCCAACCAGCCCCACTGCAAGGGAGAGTGAGGATTTGAAGGGCATTTCCTTGGCACCTCCTGGTCCCACAGGCAGGAAGGGTGATTCTGCCTGGTGAATCCCCCGGAGGGCAGGGAGGAATACTGAGTGAAATACCGGGTCCCCGGTGATCCTGGGTGCCTTCTGGGGTGTGCACTGCCATCAGGAGTCAAGTAGGTAAGCACCCCTGGGGAGGTAAGCTGGAATGACTGTGCTTCCTGTACATCAATGACTCACTCAGGGAAGCACCGGCAAAAGAAGGGAAGGGCAGCAAGGACCCGGACACCCCTCCTGATGGCCGCTGCTGCTTCCAGCCCACAGATTGCCCCATTCAATGTGAGAGGCGCAGCCCTAGTGCCAGCAAGGCCCGCTGCTCGGGAATACACTGCTCCGTTATGGGAAATCTCAGGGGAAAACCCCTCTGTGGCTCAATCCAGTGTTTTTACGGCCTTGCAGGGGACGTGCGTGCGCTCTCCCCAGCGCAGCAGGGAGTGCTCCAAGCCCTAGATGGCTATCTCTGTGCTCCGTGCCGCTCCGTTTACCAGCCAGCCTCCTCTGCCTATAATGAACTTTCTATGTGGAATTTCTCTGCGGCCTCAGAAACTGGTATCCGCACCGCAGCTTGGCTGGGGGCTTTTGTTTGTGGCGGGGGGGGAGCACTGGAAAGGCCTTTGCCCAGTAGTGGGCAGCTGAGGACGTTAACATTGGATGTCAGTTACCGAGTCGAACATAATACGGCTCTTTCATGTGGTGTTTATAACTGAACATGCTGTTTTGTGTCAGCCTGGTGTTTTTTTCTCTTCCAAGAAGTAGTTTTGGATTAAATTATGACAATTACATTCTTATATTCACCCCCCTCGCCAACCCCCACCCTTGCCCTGCGTGCACATAAACACAAATGGGAATTATGTGCTCTGAGCGCGATTTGAACTATACAGCCTGGGATCTGTGCCTGGCATTGAGTTCACTTTTTTCCCTCCAGAACAAAAAGGCCACATCCACTCTGAACTCTTTCATCGCCTTAGGATAAAGTAGGATGGTCAGATTGTTGGGGTGGGTGATACTGTCCCACAGGGAGTTCATGGGGAAAAGAGACTTTCAAGAGCATGAGACAGGAGGCTGGGGCACCGTAGCAGGGGAGGTTGTAGTAAGCAGCATGGGGGGCTAGGTTTGTGAAATCCAGTGTGAATCCCTACTCCGAGCTGCTTACACCCCCTGGCTGGCTCACGTACCTGGGCAGACAGCAGGAAGTGATCCCATCCTTTGGGGCTGTGTGCCCTTTAGGATGTGGCTGAATGTAGGGAAACATAGGGTTTCACGAGGACAGGAGACACCACAAGGCTGCTCTTGCAGCCTTTAGCCGACACCGTAGGTGGGACAAGGCTTAGGAAACAGGGCACCCTCTATTTTGGTGCTGTTCTTTAATCACTAGCTGGAGAAGAGCACCAGTGCGGAGTCCCGTGTAGATGATCTGCCTGTAGGAGGGACATTTTGCACAATGCTATCCATGTCTTGCCTGAGTTGGCTTTGTTTGGAGTCACTCATTAGTCAGGCAAAGCTTTCAGCGTTTGAACCTGCATGTCACTTTCTTCCCTGACAAAGGGCCAAGCTAAGAGGAGCCAAAGGCTTCACCACTGGTTAGAAGGCAAGCCGGGGGTTACTCAGGGCCAAGACGCACGAGATCCTGGCTCCTCAGCAAACGTAATCTGCCTCCTGTTGTTTTCCCCATGGAGTCACGGCGGGGTGAGGAGGATGTGCTGGTGACAGATGGCTGACGCGACTCGCTAAGTGCTGAGGGTGACTGGGCTGTGACTCAGCAAGTGTTTGGTTTCAAGAGCTTGGGAGCACGTGCTTTTGCACTGGCAACGGTGGCCCTCGCTGGCTCTCCTGGAGGACTGGGCATGGGCTGTCATCTGAAGCCTGTGCCTGGTGTTCTCCACAGGAGGAAAGCAGGCACACGTGGCCCATTGAAGCAGAAAGTCAAGCTCCTGATTACTGTTTACATTGGTAAAGGAGAATGTTTGAGTGTGTATAAACGTATGACCTGCCAGTGGTGCTCAGGTGTCCTACTGGCCTTCAGAAAGGAAACCATTCAATATCCTGGCCTAAAATAATGACCAGCTTGCTTGGAGGGAGTAGGACTCGGAAAACTTCTTTTGCAGTCGAGTCACTAGAGGGGGACAAAGACCTAGTCTGGGTACACATCACTCTACCAGCTCCCCCGGTGCAGCGGTGGGAGACACCTTGGAAGAGCAGAGATGGCCCTTGTCTACTTCAGACTTGAAGGTGTCCAAGTGCTGCGACAGCTTTCTGGATGCTGAGAACCAGCAATGTATCGGGGAAATAAAGCCACTCCGCTCCCCCAGAAGCAGGTTAGCACGTGCACGTTCATGAGTAGTTGAGCAGCCTTTATGTTGGCTCTTCCAGCATATCTCCCTACCTAGGGGCAGCCTGTCCATAGCTGGCTGGAGCTTTCAAAGGCTAAATACCAGTCATTGCACAGCACAAGACAGTGTCACCTGGGTGGACAGCCCAGACAATCATGTATGTTCACAGGCACATACCATTGTTCTCCTTTCTCTTATGAACGGGGAAGAGCTGAATTCTCAGGTCTGGATAGGTGCCAGGTGTTACTGTTATCTCTGTGTGTTAAAGACGTCATGGAAACACTGGAGGACTTGAACAGAGTGTACCTGAGTGCATCCCACACACGTGCAGAGAGTAGACAGAAGTGGCCACGGCAAGCAGTAAGGCAGTGTTTGCAGCTAACATATTGACCTGAAGGGCTTAAAAGCCACTACACATTCTCCCCTGGCAAAATGTCGACCAGAATGACTCATGCGAATGGATCGTGATACGCAGCCCTCAGCCCAGCCAGGCTGCGCGGGGAACCAAGACGCTCCCATTTTCTCCCCTCCAGCATAACTACCCTGACCAGAGCCAGGACTGAGCCATTTTGGCTCTGACTGGAGCTGGTCAGAACATGTTTTTCTTTTCTTCTCTTTTCCCCTCCTTTACCCTTTGGAAAATGTTGACATTTTAGCAAAAGGCTGAAAACCCAAACCCTGAATATTTTCCATTGGAAAGTGCTGGGGGGAAAGGGAGGAGAACAATCCCCAAAACGCCAACAATCAAATCTCTTTTGCTTTTAAGGCTTTTGGGTTTATGAGAGGGGGCACATTTGAAGGACAGTGAACACCTTCTATGAAAATATCTGTTCTCTCGAGCCCCATGTTTTTACTAGGCAAGTGTTCCAGCTGGCATCCTTTTCACTGGTGATGGTTTGGACATTCTCTACATCTAATTTTGGAATCGACCTGAAGAAAACTTAATTGATTTTATTGGAATATAAGGCACAAATGATACTCCCACAGCACAATTGATACTCTCTTGGTATTCCCAGTATCAGGAGAATATATCCTGATAGTCTTTCTTTGACAACAGTGCTGTTTGCACAAACATCTCAAGCAAGTCTGGGACCTGGTCTCTGGAGACACTGCACTCCCAGAGCTCCAGCTGACTTGCCTCAGACCTCAGAGCACATTCCTGAAGGGAATCTACCTTTCACAAGATCACATTAAAGACTGTGAAGGAAAAAATATGTACTGCGAGGCACATTACTTGTAAATATTCCTTGACTGATTGATAGCACAGAAACACTTACAGAGCATTTTGTTCTGATGTCTTCAGCTGATTTAGATTTCTGTCTGAATTGTAATGTAGACCTGGAATATCTGTTTCATCTCGTCTTTGCACATCACTGCTTTCCTGTAAGTTAAAAATAGAAAAGGGACAGTGTTAGCATAACAGAGCACACACATTTGTAGGAGATGAGTTCTGCCCTCAAACTTTTACTAAATGTGGCTAATAGCAGGTTAGAGTTTAAAAAAGGAAAGATCTGAAAACGGGCATACCCTGGTCATACATAAATTCAGGCTGCAAGCTAGCAGAAGCTTTCAAAACAACAGCAGAAGAGAGTTCAGAATAGCCTTCAAAGAGGAACAATGGGAATAAAACCTGTTTGAACATATTTCTTTATCAGCTGTGGGATATGACAGCAGAGTAGATTCAATGACCCAGAGACCCCCTCTAATTTGTTGTGCCTCTTCCCCCATTTTTTTGCATACTGAAGCAGTTACTCTTTACATTCTCTCTGCTATAATCTAGCAATTGCACTGCTGCACTTTGTCCAGATTTAGCACAGGTCTCTGCCCACTGTCACCTCCAGGTTTTTCTGAACTAGCCACCTGTGGTTGAATTAAATCAGTGCCAAAGAAGAGGCGTATTTGGCGCCATCAAATCTCTGTGTTTTATTTCCTTTTCTGTTTAGGAACATCTCCCCATCATGGTTAAAGCTTGTAAAGCAGTGGGTTTAGAAGAATAATGGTGCAAAATCTCAGTTTTAGACCTCGCCTTTATCAGCTGGGGACAACTAAGTTGCATATTGATAAAAGGAAGAGGCACTAAATGTCTCTGGTAATGCAGTGACAAGAAACACAGAGCTCCCAAGAACCTGCACTGGTGCTGTATGTCCTTTGTCATCATTTTTCAAGGTAAGTAGCCAATTTTTCACTTGCAGAACTCTACTTCTGAGTTAATAAACTCAGAAGATCAAGAGATTTCATCCCTCACCTTGGAAACACAACTGCATGCAAGAAGCCACAGCAGGTACCCTAAAAGTAGACATCCAGCGATGAAGAGCTGTAACTAGCCATTGGAAACCCATACACATATAGCTAGGGTGTAGCTATATGACTTGCCAAAGGCTGAGCTGTCCTTGCTCCTGTCAGTCCTAAAGGGGCAGATGCAGAAACAAGGAGATTCCAAGTAAGAAGACAAAGGGTCAATTGAATCACCCAGTCCTTGTGTGAAATGTAACAACTGGGAGAGCAAACAAATTAATCTAGGGCTTAGAACTGTTAACATTCAGGAAACATGTTCCACAAATCCAGCTTTCCAAGAAAAATCCAATTCTAGCTTCCTTCTGGTAATTTAAGGAAGCAACAATCTGTTCCTACGACCCTCAGATCAGGCTGGCACAGGGACTGGATCCGCCAATAAACACTGAAGAACAGCCCTTGTGGGCCAGAGCAGTGGTACTCCCCATGCACCACTCTGCTCCCAACTGGGGCAAGGTGAGAGGCTACCCAGGGAGAGAACTTGGACCTGGAGATTTCCCTCTCCCTTGTTTTTCCTCAGCATTTGCCTTTGTTGGATAGGGATGTTAGATGGTGCATCTTGCCTGTCCCCTTTAATGTCCATTTACAGACCTGTTGTCTGCGAATTTGTCTGATCCCACTTTGAGCCTGCTGATGCTGTCTGCCTCAGTAGCCTGCTGGGCCAGCAGCTTCCAGAAGTTCTCTGCTTAACGTGATGTAATTTCTTTAATCTGTTTTAAACTTGTCTTCTCCCAGTTTCACCGAGTGCTCCCTGCTCTACTGTTGGCCACTCATAGCTCTGCATTCACCTCAGCCATCCTCGTTTTGGGAACATAGCCCTTAATCATCAGAAAAACAGCCAAGAATTGCAATATTGGGTTGCTCAGCTCACTTCCATCCTCGTCGCTTGCTGACCTGCCCGGAGTGGTTCTGTGCCTGGAGCACTCTGGCTGTTACCAAACTCAGAGGGGAGCAAAACGACAGCAGAGCAAATGGAGCGCAACTTCCTCCCAGTGCTTGAGTGCCTGCGCAGCTGCTCACGGGTGACGCAATGGGTCCATTCCTGCGGTCAGGAGCTGGATGCTGATGGTCCTGTCCCCATCCTGGGGCTCTGCAGGTCCCTGCCCTGCAGGGGGCTGCAAAGCAGCGAGCTGGATTTGGGCAGGGTAGGCTGGCAGCCCCGGCGGGGGATTCGGGGGCATCTTCCAAAGTGGCTTTAATTAATGAGCACATGTGCGGCGAGGAGAGTTACAGCATCCCACTCAAATTGTTGACTTGGAGCCGCTTCTGGAGACAGCCGTATTCTGCTCATTAGGAAAGAGCTTTTTTGCAATGCCCTTGGATTGGATGGCTCTTGGATTGCACCACGAGATCAAGTCCACGTACGGGCTGCCTGCCTTTCGGCTGCCAGCTCCAAGAGGGTTGTTTTTCTTGTCTTCTCATTCTCAAGGAGTGCTCAGCCAGATGGCCTGTTTTCGAATGCACTGTGCGTTGGTTGGATGTGTGTTTGGAGAGTCTGCCAGCTTCATGAGAAGGAAGAAAGAGCAAAAGAAAGGGAAAAAAGCGCCATTTGGTATCTATCTCTGGGACCCAGCCAGAGTTGAGGCTCTGTTTGAAGAAGGGGGGAGTCTTAAGAAAGAAACTCTAGACAAAATTAAAAGCTGGAAAAACTTTCAAGCTTGACAGACTGGGAGACTGAAGTTCTGTGCAACATCCATCCACTACCTGGCTCCCTTGCAAACATGTAGCAGACTCCTTCAAGATCAATAGTAAGAGCAAGCACAAGCACCAAGCATCTGCCTTGCTGTCCTCCCAGCGCACTTCACCTATGGGCTGGCACGTGGAGAGATGACCCAGCCATTCTGCTCACCAAGGCTGCGTAACACTGCCTGTGGCCTCTGGGATTTTGCTCTCAGTTCACCAGCACGCAGCCCGGACACATCAGCCCGGAAAGAGGAGCCACAGTTGATCAGTATAAAATCACCATCACCGCGGCCCAGCTCTCAAAGAAGCTAGCCTTAATTTCACTGCAGGCCAATGTCGTTTTCTTGCAGCCCCTCATGTTCACTTCCCAGAAATACCTTCTGTTGATTTGGGGCAGCAAATAAACACAGGCCAAACCAGAGCAATGGCTTTTTCCAGCACTCATTGGCAAATAATTTGAACCTGACGAGAAAAATCTGTGGTTGAAGGGAAGGGGGAAGTTTTGAAGTTTGGGTGGATTGTGCTCAGCTTTCTTTTTTAACTAGATGTCGTGTTGTGGTAAAAACACATTGTTCCAAGCAGCAGGAGGAGGTCTTGTTAAGCAGAGCTGGAGAAAGCCACGTTTGTAACCATCCCCGCTGGCTGTCACGCCACTGAGCCTTACAAGCAGGCTTCAGTACTGAAACCATGGCACAAAGAGGACGGTTGCAGAAGCATGTGTATCTGTGCGGTGGGTGCCTGCAAACCCCCCGTCTCTGCTGGTTGCATCATATGATTTTCAGTGAAATGATGAGGATTCGGGGGCCCAGGGTGAACAGTGTGTCCATGGCAACACCGGCTGGGCTGTGGGTTACACGCTGCAGACAGCAGGGGCAAAGGGGCTCTTCTCACATGAGCTGTGGGCCACACATCTCAGGCAAGACCTGCCGGTATCTGCAGCCTGTGGTAGGCACCTGTGGTCTTCCAGAACTTCCCGACTGGCACTGCGCGGTGTCCAGGACGTATTCAGTGCTCCTTTCACAGCAGTAGCAAAGAGCATTTGCAGTTCCCAGCATGTAAAGAGCAGGACCCTTCCCTGCACGCAGGGAAACAGCAGCAGCTGGTGGCAAAATGGACTCTGACACTGAGACTTGGTGGTGCAGAGGCTGCCCTGGAAGGGAAGGAGGATCTGACAGTTCAAGACAAGGACTACGTCATGCAAATACATTTCTGCATGGGTATGAAGGCTGCACAATGACATCACCTCAATTCTATTCTGCTGGTAAATCATTTACCAATTTTGGTAAATATTTCCAGCACAAGAAACCCAGCCTGCAGTACCTACAGTCACAGCTAAAACCATTACAAGGGGTTGGATTTTCTGCCTGACAGAAAACAAGGTGGGAAAATCCAACAGGAAATTTTTGAGGGCTCATTAAACCATTTAGGCAAGTGCCTGATTGTCACCAAGTGCCACGTCATGGAATTGGTAAAGGAAGGATTTCTGTCCTTAAGCGTACAGAAAATTCAGGGGTCCAGGAGCCATAAGACTGGGCTTTGCCACAGCCAAATGAACTGCCTTAGGCTTGTTACTGCACCTCTTGGCACATGGAAATAGTAATTACCACAGTGTTCACATGAGTACTGTTGGGATGTGGTAGCTGCATGTTTAAAAGGTCCTTGGTGCACTCTGGGGGGGAGATCAGCTGGAAACAAACTCACCCAAGCTGCATGGCTGTGTCAGACATCAACACTAACGTGTTAGTTTTCATGTGCTTTACCGCACTGCTGTAGTGCTGCCTGACCCCTGGATCAATGCACCTCTAGGACACACACAATGGGCTTCAGGCAGGAGCTGACAGGCCAGTCTGAGACAACCTTTGCCTCTAAGCTGTCTGCTGGCTGTCATTACATAGCTAACAATGTTTAAGGAGGGGAAGCTATAGGGATTGCCCAAACATGGGAGTTTGGAAATGCAGGTACTGTGAAGAGGGGGGAGGCTTGCCTTCTAGCACCAGTCCTGGCTGCTCTGCCACCAGCCTTTGTGTATAGCTATTTTAGCCAGTCAGTACCTGGATGGGAGATCTCTAACACTGAGAAAGTCTCCTCTACCCAGCTAGGCAGAGGTCAGTACACACTTCAATATGGCATGTTGAGGTATTATGCTGTCCATTATGAACAACAGCGAGTGTGGCTGCACCCGAGTTCAGTAGCACCCACTGAAGTACTGTGGAGGATGGCTCCGATTAAGCAGCAGAGCAGCTCACTTAGGCACCATCCTCCTTCAATTCCTAAAGGCTTTGAGAGGGAGTGAGCTCCCCAACCCAGTTATAAAATGGCCAACAATCTCCCCTTCCTCCATGTGTGGCCCCACTCTCTACCCAGAAGCTTTCAGAGCATGTTCTTAACTTCATTCGAAAAGTAATATGTTGCTACCAAGACGAGATGATGGGGAGCACACAGAGCTTCTATTTCCCAGTTGCCAGGCTAAACTTTCTGCACTACATCTCCAAATGACAGGAGATGACACAACAGGCAGAGGACAGAGTTGGACATCAGTAGCAACAATGTGATGGTTGAAGCTGGAGAGCTGGTTTAAATTTAGAGCCTAAATATACACAGAGTGGATGGTGCCTGAGAACCGTACTGCTTATGTTGACAAGCCTATGCAGGCCAGGCATGGAGCCAGTCCTGTTCTTCTGGAGTGTCTCACTCACGTCCATTCTCAGTCCATGAGCTTCCCATGATTTTATTGGTGGTCCATATCTCCTATAGCCCACATGTTTGACATTACTACGGAAAGCAGAGGTCAGAAAGATTAGAACTCTTTTTGAAGTTAAGGGAAGGAAAATCTTTAGCGAATGACTTATGGCTGGAAGTAGCTCCATCATTCAAATGCAGAGACCCATTTGACACACGACTGGAGCTGGATGTAAGGACAAAGATGGTTGCTTTAAGAAATCCTGGTCAAAGGTAAAACGGAAAACAACAGAGCGCATGTTCAAGAAATCAAACTCTAAGACCCAAATGCACTTCAATGCCACGCTGACTGGCTTTTAGTCTGTGACTGCATGGTAGTTCCCAGTCTGTTCTCAAAAGCACATGCACATACACACACATACAAGTAAATACAAAATACGTAGCTGTTATTCACACAGGATTTCTTGGCAGGCATTTTACCATGACTTTAGCAAGGCTTAACACTATCTACCACAATATTCGTGCATTCCAGTTAGGATGTTATGGTCTGGATGGATGGACTAGCAGAAGGTAAAAAACTGGTTTAGATGGTCAGGCTCAGAGAGGAGTGGATGTGTGTTGTGCTCTACATGCAGGCTGGCAACAAATGGGGTACTGCAGGGGTCTATCCTGGGCCCTGTCCCATTTAAAAATCTTTAGCAGTTGCCTGGATGATTTAATGGAGTGCTTGTTCATCAAGTCTGGAGACAACATCAAAGTAGTAGGGGGCAGTCGATATGCTTGAGTGCAGGGTTGCCATTCAGAGGACCCTGGGCAGGCTGGAAGAATGGACTGATAGGAACCTTATGAAATTCACCAAGGATACATGGGAAGGAAGAGCCCCTGCAGCAGTATAGGCTGAAACTGATGGGCAGAGGAGCAGCTCTGCAAAAATGGTTTGAGTATCCAGTAAGAAAGCAACCCAAAGGCACTCTGGGCTGTATTAACAGAGTCACAGCCAGTAGGTCGACAGATTGACGGGTGTGTTTATCCCCTTTCCCTAGGTACTCAGATGGCAACTGCGAAACTGAACCCAGTTTTGACTCCCAATGCAAGAAAAACATTGACACATGGGACCAAGTTCAGCAGACACCACCAAGATGGCTGGGGGCCTGAGTCCTGAGAGGAGAGGCTGAGGGACAACTGGGCTGGTTTGGTCTGGAAGACAAATGGTTTTGTAGGGGACAAACAATGGCCTGACAGCTCCTACATGGAGGTTATCATGAAGATAGAGCCAGGCTCCTCGTGATAGTGCATAGTGGGAGGACAAGAGACAAAGGACATAAAGACGTTCAGGCTGGCAATAAGGAAAAGCATTTTCACCATGAAGACAGTCAAGTATTGTTCTTGTCTTATAGCTGACTTTCTCCTTCCTGTTCAGCCTGGAGAAGAGAAGGCTGTGTGGAGACCTCATAGCAGCCTTCCAGTATCTGAAGGGGGGCTATAGGGATGCTGGGGAGGGACTCTTCATTAGGGACTGTAGTGACAGGACAAGGAGTAATGGGTTAAAACTTAAACAGGGGAAGTTTAGATTGGATATAAGGAGGAAATTCTTTACTGTGAGGATGGTGAGGCACTGGAATGGGTTGCCCAGGGAGGTTGTGAATGCTCCATCCCTGGCGGTGTTCAAGGCCAGATTGGACAGAGCCTTGGGTGACATGGTTTAGTGTGAGGTGTCCCTGCCCATGGCAGGGGGGTTGGAACTGGAAGATCTTAAGGTCCTTTCCAACCCTAACTATTCTATGATTCTATTCTATGATTCTTTGAATAAGAGGTGAAACTAGAGACCTCCTAAAGTTGTTTCTAACCTGAGCAATTCTGTGATGTATGGTTTTGAAAGGTATTTGGGAGCCTGAGTGTTATCCACTTAAGGAGCAAACACAGTACCATGTGACATGATTGGCCAACTACTCTGCATGAGTAGAAACTACTCAATCAAAAGTCACAATGAATCATCTGCAAAAAAGATTTGTTTGTATAAAACAATGCACTGACAGTTTTAGACTAACAAATAGTTGAGCAAAAGTCTGTTCTTCACAGCCTGACAAGGAACGCAATTCCAGTGAATTTATGACCCACTTGCACACCAGTTTTCCTTACTGCCCAGTAAACTGAAAACTCTCTTCTCCTGTTGAGGGCTGTCATCTTTACATGGAAAAGAATGAGAAGACCAAAACCCAAAGCAGCTAGAAATATTTCTTTGATTATTATTATGGCATCTTCAGACTGAAAACTCAGATTGCTTCACTGCTGTTAATTAATTAAGCCTAGAAACACTCATGCCAGGAAGTTTGATATCATCACCCCTTTTTACAGATGGGGGAGAACAAGACATAAGATTCACTCAGGGCTGCTCAGTGAGTGAAGGGCCAAACCAGAAATAAAACCTGGGAATCCTGGCTCAGAGTTTTCTCTTACAATCTCCAGACAAAGCTTCTTTCCTGTAAAAATCCATCTAAGCTCTTCATAGAATAATGAGAGCCAATTTATTTCCTCACTTGTTAACAATGAAATCTGACAGGCTTTGTAGTCAGGATGCTGCAGCTCAGTTAGGGGACCAAGGCTCTTCCCCATGAGGGGAGGCCTGGAATGTCAGTCTTTAGGTGGCTTAGCAGGGGCATGGCTCCAGCTGCCAGGTACTTGAACTCCTGCCCAAATCCCTGTGGCAAAGCTTTAGGGAAGAACTGGGATATAAATGACCAAAGTGACCTGCCAGAAATGTTAGGGGAAGATTTAGATAAATGGCAGCTGGTTTTGTAATGATAACGCTTTGCCCTTGTTGGCACTTAAGAGGTAATGAAAGAACATTTACCTGCCCCTCTATCAGGTTGGTTTCTCTTTCCTTTCTATTTCCTTTCCCTATGAACCACTTCAGAGAGCTGAAAAACCTCTGAGACACAGGCAAGTTCCAGGCAGCACTTCAGCTGTGCCCCTCAGTTCTGCCTTCTTCAGTTCCATCATGTCCAGAGCACACAAAGTTCCTAAGGGCTTACAGCTCACGAGCAGTGACTTGCACTACCTTGGGATATGTAAGAAGGTAATGAGTCACAGACTTCTCTACCTTCTCTGCCCAGGGCAAATGGCTCACCATCCTCTCTGTCATCACTTCCAGGGTTTCTTCAGAGGCCAAGAAATGGAGACATGAAGAGCTCCACAAGTGCTGACCATCCAATATTCTGAAACTAATGACTGAAGATTGCTCAGCACCTTTTAACCACAGGACATTACATCTGAAACTAGAGCATCCCAAACTAGGGGACGTGTGTAACTGTGCCATACTTGCTCAGCATCACATGAAACAGGCTCTGGCAGAGGAGAAGCACACTCAAGATTTCCACATTAAAAACCCTGTACTTTTTCTGCTCTGATGTATTTTCTTTTTGCAAAGCAGTACAAGAAACACTATTCCCACAGAGCTTCTGGGGCAATCCTGCATGCCCTCTGTGTTGCTGCCTTCAGCTTTTGGCTATAGGAAAGCTTTCTGCAGGGTAGAGTTGAGGACACTGATCATAAAGTACAGAAACCAGAAGAGGGGAGGGAGGGTCCATCTTTTACAATAAATCCTTGGGGAATATGGAAGGTCATCCTCCCTGTCTCTCCAGTGCCATCTGCCCCATCTCTACCAAGTCTCCAAGCTCAGGTCCAGTAGGTGGCATGTTTGAATGGACTAAACATCTGGAAATAGTTTGCTATTTGCAGTCCCCTCCCTCAAAGCTCCATTTGTGGTTACACGTGGTTAACAAATCACTTCTTTGGTCCCAGATGTTTGCTGTGGCCCTTCCCTTTCCCTCGGGGGCATTTTTAGCCACCAGTACAGAGCGTGCATCGCCTCCTGCAGGGAGGCAGACTGACAGAAAACAATGGCAGGAAAGCCACTGACTTAACATTTGGGGCCAAATCACCTAGCCTCTGGCTGCCCATGTCCCTTGGTCCAGCACTGTCTTGGTGACCTGGGAAGTAGAATTTCATATACACCTTCTCCCACAGGAGAAGTAAGAATGTGAAAGAGGTAGATGCAACCCTCCTAAGGTTGCAAACTCAGCTGAGGTCTGGGGAGGGTGGTGGTAAAAAGAGAGAACAGAGACAAGAGGGAAAAGACAGAGAAGAGCACTTGTGCCTGTCAGAGCAAAACTAAAAGGTCTGGCGACCACAGGAGGTTGGCTTTGGCTTTGGCTCAAGATCAAAGCCTGGAGGTAGCTGTGGCTTTCTGAACTTCTAGCTAAAAGTAGCAGAAAGAGGCTCCTGTTTTATGATGCTGTTGGTACCAAGAGCTGCTTGCAAGGATCCAAAACTGCAGAGAGAGTGAGACTCAAGGACACGAGCCTTCCCATCACCCTGATTTTCACTTGGAGGGAGAGAGAGGTTGGTGGGATTCGAGTCTCACCTAACAGGGAAGACAATTTAGGTTATACTACCTCAATGGCTTCAGAAAGACCAAGAGCAAACACAACCACAACTGCCTATCTGGTTGAAGCAGGGTTAGGGGAAGCTGCACAATAGGGAAGGGGCTAATTCTTCACCAAGCTGTGTGTTCAATGGAAACATGCATTGGCAAGAA
The DNA here is from genome assembly GCF_028554395.1 of Pezoporus wallicus. Taxonomy (NCBI): domain Eukaryota; kingdom Metazoa; phylum Chordata; class Aves; order Psittaciformes; family Psittacidae; genus Pezoporus; species Pezoporus wallicus. The sequence goes on along the minus strand of NW_026635616.1, from coordinate 544,723 downwards.
AGGAGAGTTCAGCTGAAGCCTAGAACATGAAATTGAACAAGTGGCTTTCTAAGGAAAAGCTAAAGGAGAAGTTCCACAGCTTGTTTCACTGTAGCAAATCACAGCAAGACATGGGAGAAGGGAGTCAGGTTAATTTGTAATTAAGAAGGGACTTGATACTCTACTGAACTACAATTTGTGTAATTGTTGTACAGACAACTGTTTTCTTGAGGGCATCTACCTCTTTCAAATGTAGATGAGAATGACTGAGGACATTCTCAAGAGAGGATAGCTTTCCATAGTGTTGAATCTTTGCCCAGAAGCCACACCAGCCTTCTATTCATTCACAAGTGGCCCGGTCTGTCAATCACTTACCATGCAGCCTCACCATTGAGACAAATCGCTGGGATTGATAGGTTAGGAAGCACTAGATATGGTAACTAGGATCAGTTGAAGCAGCCACTTAAGAAGCTTCTTGGGATGATAGACATGCACCCATGTCAGGAGTTTCACAGTTCAGTACAGTTGACATTCAATTATTTCTCTCTCTGAATTTCTTGCATACCAAAGGATTCTGGCAAAGAAACAAGGAGAAGGGCTCAGCTAACCCAGGAGTAGCTGGTTTTTATGTCTCTTTGCATCCTGAGACACGGGAACACTTTTACACATTAGTACGTTGGTGTCTCACCATGGCTTGGCTGGGATCAATGGCAGATGGCACAGTGGCTTGTCCAGCAGAAGGACTAACAATACAAGAAAATGTCTTCTGTGGCCAGTGAAGCTGTGGCAGAGACCACTGCAGCTGTTCAGGCTAACAACTCACAAATAATACAACCAACCAATAGGAAGGTTACTGTAAATTCATCAGGCAAATATTATTCAACCATCTGAAGAACGGCTTGACTAATGAAAAGGTTACTTGTGAATAATTCCAGAAGGATGATAACACGTTGGAAAAAGTACAGAGAAGAGATACTGGGCTGATTAAAGGACTAGAAACCATGCCTTACAGTGGAAGACTCCAGGAGCTCAATCTGCTTGAACAAAGATCAGGTGAAGGGTTAATCTGATCACAGCCTCTTAGCGCCAATATAAAAGCAGAGGTCTGACGAAGGAGGGTTGTTCAAACTGGCAGACAAATAGATAAAACAATGGTATAGAACTGAAATTGGACAAATACTGGCTAGAAAAGGACCCATGCTTTTTCAGAAGTGAGAGTCATTAAGCAGTTTAAGTAAGGCTTCTCATGGATTACTCCATTCAGCAGCGATTTGTAAAGCAAAAAAAACCTCTCTGAAATCTCTATATTTCCAAGAAAAAGTGAGTGTGATTCTGCAGCCTATGGTATTTAGGAGCTCAGACTCATGGTACCACTGGCTCCTTCTCACTTTGCAGTCTCTGAACCAACTCAGAACTGGCAGCAGCAGGTGAGGTGCTGAACAGAGGGATACACCAATTGTGAGTGTTATTCATCAAGATTTAATTGCTATGTTTGTAGTGACTGAGGAGATCAATGGAAAGACTCCTAGTAAAGACATCACCTTGAGGAAATCACTGTTGACAAGACACACCTTCTCTCCCTTTGTTCTTCAGGGAGCAAAATCCTCTATGCATATGTCTTTTGCCCCTTGCCGTGCCTCTTTCCCTTTGCCTTCCCCCAGTGAAAGCAACTTAGCACTAACTCAGGAAGGATTTGTGAGGTTTAACTCACTAATGATTGCACAGTGCTTTAGGAGCCTCATCTGGGAGATCCAGCCTGTTTTGTGCGATCCTACTCATTCCCTTAGACAAATGGAGGGAGGCACTTGCATCCTCATATCTGGCAGCTAGTGCAATAACAACTTTAAAAATAGATTTTGGCAGAGAACTAAAAAAATTAAAAGTGTCCTAACTTGAAAGGCTAGAACAAGGATTAGACAAGGCTGCTTGATCTGGTAATTCACAGGAAATCAGTAGTTCCTTCACTCATGACTGTATCATTCGTTGAATAAAGAGAGCCACTGCCTGAACCATTCCCAGTTCCATGTAGCTTAAAGGAAAAAAAAAACACTCTTCTTGTGGCCAAATGCAAAGTCACTCTTTGGATCATGGGATAATGCCATAAGGGTTTGGTCTGATTCCTTTTAAGAGAGGAGGTTTTCGTATCGGTGAAAAAGGCAGTTCAGCAAATCAGTTCAGCCTCCACTCCATCAGCAGATTTCACCTCTAAAATCATAACCTCCAGGAGGGAAACAGGCCCACTGCTCAGCTGCCTTTCTTTGTGTATCTGCTTGAAACCAATCTTGCAGAAAGCTCATAGCCTCTAGACTGAACACTAGTTGAGCTGAAATAAATATGAATCTACAATGGTTAGGATGCTCAAGAACTAACAGTTGGTAGTGTGGTAATGGAAGAGAAGAAAGGGAGTGGTGTAGACAGAAGTCCATGTGTGTGGATTCCTTTGACAGTGGGTTTGCTTTGCCTAAGTGTAATAATTCCTTGTACTTTTATAAAGCTTTCCTTCCAAAGACCTCCAAATTTCTTAGAGGTAAAACTGTCTTTATCTTAGAGCTGTCAAGCAGTACAAACAGGGAAATGTAACTGTCCTTATCTCAGAGGTACCAAGAGGTACAGAGAAAATTAACTACTTGAGACCACACAGAAGGATTGCCTATTGTAATGCACTTAACTAAAAGACCTAAACTGTAGATCTCATGCCAACTGCTGCTAATGGAAAGAGATAGGATTCCATCTGCTCTCTGGAATGGCTATAGCAGTTGATGAAACTTTAAGTATCTAAGGTTCGACAGGATGAGGTTAAGACATCAGCCCAACATCTTAATGCTTTGTTTTAGCTGAAACTCCCTCCACAAAACTCACTGGAATCAGTGGGAAACCTCTCAAGGATGCCAATGAACTTAGAAGAAAGCCATACAGCTCAAGGTCCAGGCCTTGGTGGCTACCACTTTGTTTTGGGAACTTCAGTTTAGATTTTCAAAACAGTTCAGCTGCAGGTACCTACCCACTGCCAGGACTGTATCATTCAGCCTGATTGGGAATTGGTGTCATTCCCTGTGGGAGAGTCAGAGGCTGAGGAGACGCAGCATTTCCTTAGTGACAACTCAACTCTGAGCCATGTATATGAGTCAATTGCACATTTCCAAAGTGGCTGGAGTCCTGGCTGCAAATGCAGTGGAAGACGGTCTGTCTGTGTGTGCTGCCCCACTGACCAGGGTTTCTGGAGAGCTGCAGTCAGAGTGGAAAATCCATCATTCTGCTCAAGAACCTCAGCTACTCTTACCTAACTCCTGTCGATCAGTCAATGAGTTACAGGCTCCTTCTGAAACAGGAGCAACCTCACAAGAAGCAAGGCAATGAACACAGCGGCAGAGCAGGCAGCTACTCCATCCTCCTGTTAAGTGGAGACTGCAGCAGAGTTATGGAAGATTACACACCCCTCCATTGCCAATCACAGCTCTTGCTTTTCTTGGGAAAAAAGTCAGAATTGATAAAAGGGCCTTTGCTCTTTGTTGCATTTCACACTGTTTGACCTTTCTGCTCAGGAGTTCCAAGAATGAGAAAATGAAGCCAAGATTGGCAACTCGTAGATTTGCTTAAAAAGGTTAAATGATAAATTGCCTCTGAGTGAGTGAACCCAGGAGGCCTACAGCAATTCAGCCTCTCTAAATCCTGGGATTTTATTGAAAGGGGTATAGCTGCATCTGATATGAACATATGCAGTAGGGAGACATGAATGCTCTATTTCTAAGCTTACTCTGGTATTACCAAAGCCCTTGGATACATAAAGGCATACTGTCCATACAGCCTGGCACACAGGAAGGGCCACTGACTAAGCTGCTGTCGCTCTCACTGCCACTTACAGCTGAGTGTGTTTAACCAAGGAATCATTCAGCTCCTTGTAAGAGGAACTCATCACTGCTGTATCTGAGCATCTCCATGCAGGACCAAAATCAGGACCTTCGAGGACCCACTGGCAGAATTGGGTCACAGCAGCATTGCAGGAGTGTGCACCCAGGAGCATCATCTAGGCTTTTACAGAGGGTCTGACAGCTCATGATATCAGTGCTTCCTAACACCAGGAGATTTGATGGGAAGAGGGAAGCCAACTGCAGGGAGACATAAGCAGGCAGTGCCTTTTTAACTCTCTCAGTGAAGGAGACCTTTGCTCTTTGCTCTGACAGTCTTTTCGCATATCATTCCTGGGAGGCACCACGCAGAGCCCAGTCCTGGGGAAGAGCCACCCAAGCATTTATAGCAGCTGGGGACTGTGGCTGAAGAATGGGTTCGGATTCTTGTCAAGGTACCAGTCTCAGTGTACTGCTTTCTGAAGACAATGCAGTGCTGGGTCCTGACTTCACATAAAAAGAGGGGAAAAGGAATCACCAAAAAAGCCTCAACAGGGCATGTTTTCCATAGGGAAAATGAAACAAAACTCCAAACCAATAAATAAATAAAAAAAGGAAATTGTCCACTGGGATGAAAACGTGAAACCCACTGAAACCCATAGACTTTTCTATGTAATTTACTTGATTTTTAAAAATAAAATAATAAAAAAAAAAGACAGTGAAAAATGTTTCCTTTTTTCTTCACCTTTCCTTTCTCCCCTTCCCCTTTTCTCCCGTGCCACCACTGAAAAGGGGATAAGAGGAAAACTGACAATAAAGCCTGGGTCGCACAGGCTTCTGAGGAGAGTAATATGTTCTTTGCAGGAAGACTTTCAAAAAAGGTCCATGAGCAGCTCCACATCTTGACATTAGGCACGTTGAGCTTCCCCCTCTCTACTCCCTGTTCTTCAGGGAAATCCATTTGCCCCTGGGGTTAAGTGCTTCAATTATTAATCCAGGTATATAATCAGGGCTGAGTACAGCCATGATGTGCAGCATGACTGCTCTCTCATCAAATGACTGGGAACATTCACCAAAAGGGCAGAGAAGGTGTGACCTCTTCACGTTCCCCTTTAACTCTGTTCCCAATTAAATTCCCTAAAGGGGAGTTGATCAGCATGAGACCTCCCGTTGGACAGGTAAGTTGGTACAGAGGGGTTTTGCTCTCCTTGCTTTCCAATTATTATTTCATGAAAAATACATCAGTTCTAAAACGTCTGGAATGGATCCTGAGCTACATATGGAAGCGGATGGTTTGCCAGTGCTGGATGCTACCATAACATGTACGTCACCATGCCTTTCTCAGTTGGTGACTAGTAGTTTGCAAAGTCTGGGTGAGCATGGAGTGATTTTACCAGACATGAGTGAGATGCTATGTAAAAGCAGTCGTATGGTGTTTGAGGTTTGTCTTTGTAACTGGCTCCAGCATTCAAATACACCTCCTCCCAAGCTGTTGTTTCCTACTCTGTACATAAATCTTCCATCCACTTAGCTTGAATTTTGTTTTTTTGCTATGAAAGACATTATAGATATGAGATGTGATTGCCTAGAGAGGGCAGGCAGATAATCTCAGTTGTAGAGTTATATTTTTCTGTGTTAGCTTTCCGGGTTTGCCCTTTAAAGATATGACAGTTGTATATAACTGGAAGTAATTTAGCCCTGGAGGGGTGAAATTCTTTTTTAAGCTCTCCATGTAATCTTAATTTGTTATTGCAAAAAGATCTCTAACCAGGAGCAACTGGGTCCAATCTGATGCTGAATTATAAATAACTAGAAATCCTGGGGCAGTGCTCTGCAGTGCCAGAGCTGTTGCCAGATGCAGTTGGCGTCAGATGTACGTCTAACTCGAAGGCATCTGCCCATATTTCACCCACAGGTATTGCAGACAGGAGGGGAGCTGGAGATGTGTCCTGCTGACTGTCCTGCAAGTGAAGCCTTCCCAACACCATGGTGCAGAGGATCAGATGGGTTGGCACTCTACAAAACTAGTGTCTGTACCGATACAGAGTAGAAGACAGTCCCTACCTAGAAGAGTTAAAAGGCTGCAACTGGTAACAGAGAAGTGCAATGACTGCCTCTGGTTGTTCAGCAGCTCAGAAAACCCTTGGAATTGATTTGGCTCTGCAGATACTTTAAAAACAAGTTTAATCCCTTTCCACTAAATCATTCTGGTTTAGTGCTAGCATGAGATGTCCTGACCACCATTTCATATACAAGCATGAGGTCACTACAGCCAGTACTGGATTATGTACGCTCTTCAGTGGGAGTATCGCCATTTCAAAATGATGCAAGAGTGTTTTTGTACTGAGGAAGCGGTGAGATCTTGTTACCCAGAACTAGGTCATCAGAAGCTAGTGCAGGGCAGGGCCGGGAATATCAACCCACCAGTCTTCTCCCACTTCATCTGGAGAATGGACTGAGTCACGTGAGAAAGCAGAACATTTGGGCAGGAACTTATCTAAGGTCAGGTGCTATGGATCACATCTTCGTCATGTTTACATATATGATTCTTATGCAGCTATGCCCCTTGGATACTCACTGAGGTTAGGCTAAATAGCAAGGCACCCTTAAAGAACTGGAGTAGAGTCATAGGACCTTTTGGGAATAACAACTAGTTTCTTACTGATCTTCACAGTTAGGAAGAGCAGTATTTCCTGAAATGGGGTTAGAGCCTGTGTTGTAAGACTTGTGAGAAAAAGGATGGTGAATGTTTTTTTCTGGTTCCTTCAGGTAGGATAACTCCTGGTGAAAATATGTGATTCAGTCTAGCTTTGTTTTGTGGGAAGTTCAGGAATATCTTGGTCTATCTAATGGCATGGGAAAATAGGTTGTTCTTTGTCAGACAAGGAATATTTCCAGCCAGCTAGCTAGAGCTAACTTTAATTGATTTGATCTAGCAGTATGACAGCACTGAAGAGTTTAATGTGGGCTAAAAGGTGAGACTGGAGTGTACATATACCTTCATTGATCAACAGATCGCTTACAACAGGCACCTGTGAATGCTGTTTCAGTCCTTATCTTGTTAACCTAATGGACTGCCACCCCTTTACAGGAGGGAGACTGTTTCTTCATATCTGGGAATGTGACGGGGCAAGGCCAGATGGACAGTGCTTATGAAACAGAAAGAGGAAAGACAATGTTTTTGCAGACTATGCAAAGGTCACAGCATCCACATTGTGCGTCATCAGGACTTAAAAATTGCTTGTATGTGTTTAAGTGAAATGGGTCTAGGGAGACTACAGCAGATGAAAAAACATTTAGGGAACTAGCCAGAGACAGTTATGCAAGAGTCCAAGACTTCAAACAGATGCCTACACACGCTCCTGCCGAGCCTCATTTCTAGTACCTGTCCCTTTGTGATGGTTCCTATTTTAAGTTTTCATCCCAGGTCTAGCTCAAACCTGAGCTGGGCAGACAGAAATGAATGGAACACTGCCCTGCTTAACACCGTTTTTCTGCTGTCCCATCAGGTGCAAACGACTGACTGGTTTCAGAAGCAGAAATGCATAGAAAAAAAGAGCGATGATGCATTCAGTGCTTGCAGCGATGAAGCCCTGGGGCTTTCTAAGCCTGGTGTTCTCAGATCAAGCAGCCATCAAAGCACATGACACCGCAAATTTATGTCCTGCTCCTCCTTCCCAGCTCCCCGCCCTTCATAAAATCCATCAATATGCCTGCTCCAAATTCCCCAGAGACACGCTATTACCAGACACAGCCAGCCAGCCAGCCATCAGTTACTGAGGTACAGCTCATAAGCAGCTCACTAAAGAGCCTGCCGGGATAAGGGAGGGAACTGCTGTGGGTGTATTGTTACAGCCCCATCATTTCCCAAAACACTGAATGGAGTAATAGCTTGTTTATAATGATGCATGACATCAAGGCAATGCTATACAGCAGCACTTGAGAAACAGCTTTGAACCCTATGACCTTCTTCCAAGTGAGAAAATCTTTAGGGATGCCATGGGATGCAGAAATATCCTTTTTCCTCCCTTCTGGTTCTCTAGAGAATTATTATTATTATTATTATTATTATTATTATATTCTTATTATTATTATAATTATTATTAAATGGACAGGACCAAATCCACTTGCCACTCTTGAACCTGCTTATTTTATTTTCCTTTGGAGGTGATCACTCTAGCTTAAAGCTGAAGATATCCCCTTGCCAGGAAGTGATGGGAGTGATACACCGATTATTCCGTAGTAGAGTTTTGACATAAAATGAACCATGTCCAAGCACTTGAGCTGTTCTCCAATAGGAGGAAAAAATTCCATCCCCTATCTGTGTCACACCATGTTCTCATATTTATTCTGACATAATTATTCTCTCCCTTTTCCTTTATTTACTCTGGTTAAAGATAACTGACCTTACAGGTTCACAGCTTTGATTTTGATACACTCTTTCTTTGCCACAGTACCACAGCTAAATCCCTTTATGCTACATGGCAACCAATCCCTCCTTCCTTTGATGGTAGTACGCTCAGTACGCTGCCTGGTTGGATTCCATGTTTCTCAGCAATAGAGAGCATTTGCTGACCAGCTAGCTCCTTATATTTTCATGTTTTACACTGTAGCAAAAATGAAAGCAATCCAGATTTTAGGGGGGTTGAGGGGGAGAGCGGGGACAAGCCAAAACAAATGACAACTGCTCCTGTTCTCCTGAGTTATCTGCTTTAGAGATGAAATCTAACGCACCTTCTACCCCATCCTCCCCCAGGCAGCTTCTTCCAAAGAAAGGAATAATGTCTTCAGTATCAGCGTGGGTGACTTACTTCTGGGGGACTAAAAAGTCTTAGGACTGAGCCCTGCAGATGACTTAAGCTGCTCTGTGTACAGAAGTCCATGCATAGAAGGCAAAAGCCTTGTTTTGTTGCCCCAAAATGGAAGAAGGTTTAGAAGCTTGCTAAAAACAACTTTCAATCAGTTTTACACATGTAGACAATGCTGCCTTTAGTGTCCCATATGGTCCCAGCTGTTGGCATAAGCAATGACAATGACACTCATTTTTTTGCACATATGTCCCATGCAAGTCCAATTTTTCAGCTGCCTGCTGATGGGAAGTGATATTCACCCAGAGAAAAGCTGTCCTTGAGGCCCACAGGATCCCAAATGCTGGGGAAAAAGTGTCAGTGGGGAGGATTAGTTGTACTATCACTTCCGGCTACCATCTAATTTTATCTGTGTGTCACTGATGCCGAACGTCATTCTTTTTACCATGAGAACCCCTCGACAAACAGGACTAAAAATAAAAGGCAAGAGCTCAGAGTTGGCACAAAGTGCGCTACATGGACTCCAATTTGTATAGCAGGAACTATAATCACTCTGAGACGTGCCCAAGCCCTCAGGCATCCCACGGGATTTCAGTCACTTGTTTACAAGGTGTTTTGATTTGCAGCTGTTTGACTACTGTGGCATTTCAAGAGGGGGCGGTTTGAAAGGATGTTGTTACTTTGGACGTTTGGATTGGGAAACGAGTATTGAAAAATCACACAAGAAAACAGGTGAGTGCTGTCTTTGTTCCTCCCCCTTTACATATGAATGACGCCAGTGCCGGAGAAAGGAGCGCCGAGAACAGAGCCGGAGACAGGAGCTTTGGAAGGGAATAAGCAGGGAACAGGTAAAGCTCTGAGAATGGAGCCATGCCCTAACCTACACCATCAAAGTTCCCCACATCTGATCTAAGGGGACTAAGCACCGGAGGTGAGAAGGGAACCATCCAAGCCCATTGCTTTTCTGCCTTTTCTAACAAGGCTGCCAACAAATACATTGACACCGTGCCATGGACACCCTATGAACTGGGCTAAAGGCCATCAGCAGCTCACTTCAAACAGGCCAGCAGCTGAAATGGATTTGGTCACTGGCTCAAAGTGATTTAGCTCTTTCCATCATTCCTGCTCTCCTGACCTGGACAGTACCTCTTTCAGAGCTGCATTAAGCTAATGCCCACTTTCTTCTGAGCCCTCTTGAGATAATGGATTCAGATACGCAGAAAGAATGTAAAAATCCACCTGCTATGTGGGATGAGTGATGTGCCCGTGAGTGTTTGTTTAACACTGTGGACAGCACGAACTCTACTAAGTTGTAACACGATGAGAAAGGGAAAGCAAGGGGAGAGGAGAAAATAGCCTGGCTGTTTTAAAACTACGTCCACTGAGCTGTGTGCATTTTTGGCTTAGTTAGCTGTTTGCCTGTTTTTTTGTGGGAAACCAGGAAGGACACGTGGAGCTTTTCCCAGGCTTTAGTGTGTTATTCTCTTGTTTCCAGCACTGGGTTCTGTATGTGTTAATTGACAGTAACTCATGTAGAAAACAGAGTGCCAAGAGGATATTTACCTTGCAAACATTTCATCTGCTGCCCCGCTCTCCTTTCCTGTGACTTTCTCAAGTGATGACTGATTTGAAGTGCCACACGCACTTGAAGAAGCATCACTCCTGCCAACCTTCGGCACAAGCGCCTTTGCCTGCCCAGTGTGTGCCAGCAACCTGACCGCACTGTCTTGGCAAGGAGCAGCCATCTCCTCACTTCCTGGAGGTAAAAGAGGGCTCAGCCTAGAATGTTAAGCATAAAAATGGAAAGAATAAGTTAGGGTACAACGTGACAAATTGTTGTTTTTCTAGCTGAATTAAAACCCACCCTATGTTTGATTCTGAGTGACACTGATCGGTTTGGCACCAGCAGCTTCTCCACTGGAGACATAAGTGACTTCTCTCTCAGCAAGCACCAGAATTATCTAGGCTGGCATTACAGTTCATCACACTCCTTGCTTTCTTTAGGCAAAGTTGAAGGAAAAATGCGCATTTGCATTGCACATGCCACTGAAGATCCCAAAGTACACGACTTACCCTAGCCCACACAGCAAATCTGTATCACAGTCATGGTTAGAAATCCTGACTCTCCCTCCTTTCCTCCAGCCAGGGTGCCTTGTCCCCAAGGTTAGCTATGACTACAGCCATGAGGGGCGTGCTACACTGTCACCACCTTGCCATACGCACCAGTTTCAGCCTCCCTGGTTTTTACCCATAGCTATGGAAAACTGCCTGCAGAAGAGGCTGCTAGAAAGGAAGCTGAAGATTGCTGAAGTCTATTCTAATCCACGGTGTCTATATTTATGCAGCCCTTGTCACAGCAGAGCAGAGAAAATGTCACTGGAACAGTTTCCTTTTTGCCAGCAGGCAAGAGGTTTAAAAAGAGGCAGTATAACCTCTATTTGATGATGTGTTTGTACAAATGTTTAACTTGCTATTTCATTTGAAAATCATCTTTAATGTTGATTTATATTCCTGGCAGTGAAGCCAGGAGGTTGGCAATCCCATTCCATTTCAGTCTGTTCACTGACTGAGGCAATAACGCAGATCAAAGAGAAGAAGTCTTACAGCACTCACATTCTATCATCCTGACTGTTTTCAAGTTCTCACTCTGGTATTCACGGGCAGATTATGTAACTACTAGATTTATACTTCTGAAGGCCAAATAGTAAAGACTGAGCCGATGTATCATTAAGAGGAAGCATTTGGAAATGCCTGGATTGAAACAAAGAGCAATATATCAAGTGAACACTTGACAGGAGCCGCGTGGCTTTCCTTGAGATGTTGTCTTGCTCCAGTCTTTTACAGGGTCAGCCACTTGAGTTTATGCCACAGAATATCAAATTAACTGCATGTTATTAAACATCCCAAGTCTTGCTTTCCATCTAAATACGTCAGGCTGAAATTGTCATTGCCTTAGTAATCGCTAAATAGTCAAGGACTTGAACTCCATCATTAACGGTGTACCCAACGGGTGGGAGAGGGGGAAGTAAGCCACAGAGTTGTTATCCTTTAGAGGGTAACAGCTTACAGTTCTTCTCCTAACTGCTCAGAAGAACATCAAAACTTGCCTGGGTGCCCCCTTGAGCCTCCCTGCCCATGGGTTTTGCACAGTCTCTCATAACACTCATAGGTTTAGTTTCCTAATGCCTCAGACACTTGATACCGCAGTAGTACCCCCTTTTTCACACAACAGGGAACAAAGACAGGTGGGGGTTAGCAGATGTGCTGAAGGATGACAGAATGGATTGAGAGCAGCCCCAAGAAGAAAGGCTTGGGGGTATTGCCTGACAAGAAGCTCAAAATGACCTGGCAGTGTGCAATCACAGCCCAGAAACCAACCTGTGTCAAAAGCAGCGTGACCAGCAGGTCGAAGGAGGTGATCCTGCCCCTCTACTCTGCTCTCGTGAGACCTCACTTGGAGCATTGTGTGCAGTGCTGGGGTCCTCAGCACAAGAGGGATGCTGCTCATGTGAGTCCAGAGGAGGCCATGAAGATGCTCAGAGGGCTGGAGCACCTTTGCTACGCAGACGAGAGGGCTGGGCTTGTTCAGCCTGGAGAAGAAAAGGCTCCATATGGGGAGCCCTCAGCAGCGCCAGTGCCTAAAGGGGCTGACAAGAAGTCTGGAGAGGGGCTTTTTACAAGGGCGTGTAGTGACAGGACAAGGGGCTTTAAACTAAAGGAGGGTAGGTTTAGATTGGGTAAGAGGAAGAGGTTCTTCCCTGTGAGGGTGCTGAGGCGCTGGCACAGGGTGCCCAGAGAAGCTGTGCCTGCCCCATCCCTGGCAGTGTTCAAGGCCAGGTTGGACACAGGGCCTTGGAGCACCCTGCTCTAGTGGAAGGTGTCCCTGCCCGCGGCAGGGGTTGGAGCTGATCCCTTCCAACCCAGACCATCCTGGGACTGTTCTGTGGGGCTGGGCCCCCATGGCGGCCGCCCCGCACCTCAGGCGCTGCCTCCCGTCACGAGTGCCCGAGCACCCCCCGTCCTCCCGGCCGCCAGACCCAGGCCGTGCCGCGGACCCTCCGGGCGCTAACGGGCACCGCGCCCCGCCCAGCCTCCGCCCTGCGCCCCGGAACCGCTTCCCCGGGCGACCCGGAACTGGCGGTGGCAGCGGAGGGTCTGCGGGCTGCGCGATGTTTGTAACGGTAGCGGCCTGTGAGTGGTGCGGGGGCAGCGGAGCGGGGAGCGGGACCGCGGGGGGGCCCCTGGGGTGGGAGCCGAGGTGGGGAGCGGGGGGGAAGCGGAACTTGTGAGCCCTCAGTGGGGAGGTTGGGAAGCTCCAGCGCTTGAGTGGAGAAATGGGAAGTGGCGGGGGGGGGGGGGGAGGGAGGGAGGGATGTGCCCTCCTGGTGTCTGGAGGAGGTTGGGCTGTGGTGGAGGAACGGTGCCGAGGGAGGCTGGGCAGAAGGTAGCGATGGCCTAAGCAAGACCTGCGTGGATGGAATATAGATCAGCCTTTGTTGGTGGGGGATTGTTTATGGTTTACGCCGTAGATTTATGATTGCCTTAGGTTCGGTTTGCTGACAGAAATAGGTAATTCTGCCTATTTCGTGCTATGTGGCGGGTTAGATCAGGGCAACAAAACACAACCTTCCGAGAAGGTCACTGTTATCCGAGAACAGCTCTGGCCCGGTTCACTGTGCGGCCACATGAACCACTGCACTGTGACAGGAGGCAGAGCAGGTGTAAGCAAGCAAAGAGTGGGGCTGCAGCTCTCAGTGGCAGAGTTGTTTATGTCATACCTGCCCTATGCGCGTCCCCATAGTGAGTTCATATCCAGCACCTGAAGCATCTGCAGGCTGCAGCGTCTGCGCACCGCAGAGGTAGTGGTGGTGGAAGACGGAGCAGGCAACTGGGCACGTAGACGGGTGGAAGAGTGCAAGGTTTTGGTGACAGCAAAGCTCTTTCACAGCCTGTCTGGGGCTATGGCAAAGGCAGGCAGTGGAAAACTCTTAATCTTTATATGTTGCATACAGAGGAAACAAGATAAAATAACTGTTTTCCTTTTTTATTCTTCTTCCTCTTCTTCGTGCTGAAAAAAAACAGTGGCCAAGAGCAAATCTAAGTAAGTGTTTTCCTCGTCAGCTTTTGATTTTTGTTACTACCCTATATCTTCAAGTGACTTGACATAATATTAGGTATTTCTAGCTTTTTGTAATGTACCCGAGAGGACTGCAGTCCTTAAGTCTAGCTGCATCCTCTCGGTCCTTCTGCATGTGTGTCTTTTCACAGGTAAGTGCAGAATGGTATAAACCTCCCTCAGGTTCTGGAATTGCAGCAAAGGCGGGTTTTGCCCTATAGGCTGTTGCATTTTGCAGAGCTGTAATATCCAAAGCACCCTGCACAGGGGAAACACACGTCTGTGCTGTGTGATTAAAGAGAGGCTGTATATTTTCCCCATGACCTTCCTCTTGTTGACCTTACATTTGTTTTAGTTGAGGAGGGCAAGCTGGGGTACACTGTGGGTCTTTGGACAGGTGCCGTGAACCTTTCCCATGGGCAGAGTGCAGGACACTTCCCAGCTATAGCATGTTTGCGTGTCTGTGTGTGAGCGGATGGGGTGCAGGCAGTGCTCTGGGCATCTTGGTTTGCTCTGTACTCCAGCTCAGGATGTCTTTGTGTTTTACTGTTATCTGTTATTTGTGGAAACAAACAACAGTAAAGCAGGATGTTTCTGTGAGGTGGAAAAACAGCTTTTAAAAATGGGGTTTTTCATGGTAATGTACTGATTTCCCCCACTCCCTTTTCTGTTTTCCCCCTGGTCTTCATTTCTCTGTTCTTTGCATAGTCCCATCTATACTTCAGGAATATGTTATCTCCTTATATTACCTATAAAATTAGGGTTTTTGAATAAGGTGTGTATTGTTCAGAAAAAGGCTTGGCCTCAAATCTGTGGTGCACAAGAATTTTAAGGCCTGGTTGTACGGATACCACTGAAAGGAGAAACCACACAGAGGGTCTGAGGAAGTGGGTGAGATACAGGGGAAATAGTCTGTGTGGTTACTGTTGCTACAGTACTGTACAGGAGAGGATAATAACTGGGGATAATCCCTACACTGTCCTTTGTCAGTTGGTCGCCAGGAATCCAGCATTCTGTTTATTTTGATCTCTAGAGTGACTTAGATTGCAGAGCTAAAATGGGAGAGCTCAAGGAAGTACATTGGTCAGAGCTGCACAAGTGGGGAAGAATGGATGTCTCTGGAAGGTTAATTTTGACAATACAATTTTGTGTTAGAAGCAGGAAAATCCAGGGAAATTAATTGAATGCTTACGTGCAGAGATGTATCCACCTTTACATTGCAGTGCAAGAGAAGGACACAATTTGCAGGCTGGTTACAGGGTTTGACCTTTCTTTTGAAACTGCAGAAGCTGCCCCATGTCTGGGAAGTTGTGCAGATCTGGGCATGCTTCCAGGCTGGAGGTATGGTGTCTCCTCAGTCTCCTGACTTGTCCTGTTCCAGGGACACTGCAGCTGCTGCCAGTCAGCCCCACAGACCAAGAGCCCTCCAGTGGGGAAGGGGCTTCCTGGTGCTGGATTAAAGCCCTGTATCTGTAGTGGGATGGGCCATGCTGATCTGTCCTGCTTCTCCTTTTGCATGCCACTTGTTGCATCCTATCTGCTCAGGTTCTTCTCTGCAGGTGGAAGTGATATTCTGTGATGCAGTGTCATCTATAGCCCAAACATCTTCAACTACCATCATCCTTCCTCTGTCGCTGTTCTCTTTTAAGTTACAATGACTCAAGTGTATGCTGATTCATTTTTCTTTTCCTTTTTTTTCCTCCTTCTTTTACTTTCCTTTTTTTTCAGTTTTTCTTTTCCTTCTCGTTCCTTCTTTTCTGTTCCCTTTCTTTCCCTTTCTCTCTTCACTGCTTTGTGGAGGAGCTACTTCTTTCTGGTCTTGTATTCTGTTCACGAGTTACTTAAACTTGATGCTGGATCTTACGGGTTATAGTGGGCTCTTTGTCTGTTGTAAGCTTAGCATATAATACTGACACTCCTCTCCAGAACAGCCATGAAATTGAAATGAAATATCTTACGTGACTCTGCCAAGTTGTTTATGCTGAAAGCTTGTCCATGCCCCGGCAGACGGGGCAGGCCCTTGCTGTGTGTTGGTGCACTGACACAAAGACATTCCTTGTGACTTTAGATACATCCTGGTGAGGATGAAAAGTGCGGCCGAGACAGGCTACTGTTTCAACGTCAGGAGACTCCGGCTGCAGGAGAAACTGGTCCTGTACAAGTACGATCCCATTGGTAAGAGCTGGGGGAAGAAGTCTGCCTGCTCTGTATAAGCTTCTTGGGCTGTGTGGGGCAAAAGGATTGAATGTAACAGGATTCTTCCCATCTAAGCAGAATATGTCATAAGATGTTTCATACTGGGATGACTGTATGGTTGCTGTTCTTTATGACATTCCAGTGGGAAGTAAACTTTACCCTCATTACAGATCGTGGCAGTGAAACAAAGTAATGACTTGCCTGACACATCAGAGCTTTGATGACAGCCATGCCACATGTCAGTGGCAAAGCAAAGTAACACAGGAGTTCTTTCATTCTGTTTCTTTGTGTGGTTTGATAGACTGTGCTACCTCCAACAAGCAGCCACGAAGTACGCCTCAATAGAAATGCTCTTTTATGCTCCCATGGGTGCTCTAGACAATAAATTTTAACCATCACTTACATAATAGACTTTTTCTTTTGAAGAAATAAACACAAGTTCGTCCTTCTCCACAGATGATACTGCTGTCCACGTGACAGTTTGTGGGTTCTTCTATGTTCCTCTGGACTTTGTAGATTTTCTCAGTTTAAGAATCCTGTTTGTTGAGGGGTTATAGCACTTGCCAAGCTGCCTTTTGCTCACCCAGCTTTCTGAAAGATGGCTGAGAGCTTAAGTTTCTGAGGGAGAAATCAGTCTGTAGTTACTATTAAAAAGCTTAATTTGGGGAAACTCAGAACCTAAACCAGAGCATGCTAGAAATAGCATGACAGAGTTAATGCGAGAAAGGCTTACTTAAATCTCTAGAACAGAGAAGTGTATTAAGCAGCTCTAAGTAGATGACATAATGCATGGCCAGTAGTTATGTTTTTCAAGCTTATTTTTTGATTATGTTCTTGTTATCTGACTGACCTTTTCACACTGAGCTCTGACAGTACAGGAGGTTCATGGGAGGTGAGAGGAGCCGCCACAGAAGCAGTATGCTCTCATTGGAGGACTCACGCTGACAGAGGTTGTGGTCCCCTTCTGAATTCCGTACAGAAGGGGAATTGGAGATCACTGGGATTATTTTGTTGACTAAGAAAAGTTGAAATTACTGCATTGAGACATTGTGCAAAGTGATCTTCTAGAAGCTTCTCAAGCTGCAGGGAATGCGAAGAGTAGGAGAGCTCGGGCTAAGCAGCGCTTCTGTTGTGGAACATGTAGTAGGTTGTTGAAGTACGAAATTGGAAGTAATTAAGAAAAAAAAGCTCTGATCTTTGTAGCCGGTAGTAGAACACAAGTGAGAAATTGATGTGCGAAAGTGCTGCATGTGTGAAGGGAAGTAAATCCGAGTCTAGATACCAGCTCACATCAGGAATATGTTAGGAAGCATTTTCACTTGGCATGCATTTTCACCTTATGTTTTGTACTTCTCAGAAACCTGGGACCTCTGCAGAATGAAGCTTTTTAGTGAAGTAGTGGCAGTGGTGCCCAAGTTTCACTACCTCCTAACTGCAGCAACAGAATGTGTTACTAAGTTGCACTATTTCTTAAAATGAAACTTTTATGTGGAAGAAGAGATTTTGTTATTGTGTAGCTTTCACAGGAATTCATATAACGCAGTTCAGTCGGAACAGTGGTGCCGTTCGTATGTCATTGTAAAGCTTTGCTTTCATTTATTTTTGGGGCTTTTTTAAAGTAATGCATTGACTATGCTGAACATGCAGCAGAACTGACTTTGCCAGCATGTGCATCAGGCATTGGAGGCAGGGTCAGTTTGTGCCTCTCTCATGGATCCACAGGACACTTAGTTAAGGTTTCAGTCAGTCCATGAGACCACCTAGATCCAGCTCATCATCTGTAGTTGTTCGGGCTTTGAAGTTGAAGAATAGTAGAAAGCAATAAGAACCTATTTTTGTCCCTACACTGAGCAGCTGTGACTCAGAATAGTCACACAGAGCAGCTGTTGAATGTTTTCAGGCACTCAAATCTTGATACTTATTTCCATAGAGGTAAAATGGACCTCTTAGGAACTAAAAATTACATGTGGTAAAGTGAAAGCACTACTAAACCCTTCAAGACCTGGTTAGCAGCAGCGCTGCACCAGTCGGTTGCTCCACGCTCATTTAAGCAGCAAAGACAGCCATGAGAAAGGGACATAGGCTCGTTGGATTGCATTTTAACACTTCAGGCTTCTTAACAGAGTCTTTTTTTCCCCTCTAGCAAAACAACGTGTCCTCTTCACAGAGAAGAGAAAAATCCGCTCTCTCTGAACAATGACCGGAGTTGATTTATGTGAGAGGAGAGATGGTCTGGGGGGAGGATGGGGTGAATACTGATTCAGAAATCCAGCAACATGGGCTGAAAAGAGAGGAAATGAACTGGGATCACCGTCTCCTGTGATTTGAAGGCCATTGTGAATAAAACAATGTAGAGAGAGAAAATTCTTAATGTCTGGACATAGATCATCAGAGTAACATTTATTTATCTTTTGAGTTATTTTTACAGTACTCAATTAAAAAAAAATTAAATAGCAAATCCCATTGTGTTTTCCATTGTGAAAGAGGTTGTAATCTTCAAAGGAGCTATTGTTTTATACGGCAATAAAAATTAACATTTTCCACAGCAGGAATTCAATGGCAGGATTGCGAGTTTTTCTAACCTACCAGCCACAGCTTCAACAGCAGTGACCACGAACTGGTCATTCCTTGGAGGGGAAGTTCTGCACCAGCACCTTCCTAGGAAAGAAATAAACAGTGGGAACCCGGTGAATTGAGATGAGCTTTTGGAGAAGCTGTGACCACGGCTGTAAGGGCTAGGTTATTGTCAGTCAGGTAAGCAGGATGGAGTTTTCTCTCCTGTGTGTTTGTCAGGCATGAGGAAAGCAGACAGTGTAGTTCTGGGATAGTTTTGCAAGTTTTTCTTCTTTAAGTAGCTCACCTCTTAGCTAATAGTGCTAGAAATGTTTTTCAAAGTCTACCTTAGTAGCACTCTCATCCTCTTTCCAGTCTGAGGGACCTTCCCCAGCCTGGCAGAGCACATGGGAGCAGATGGGGAAGGAGCCAAGTGCTGGCCTAGGTGTCTGCAGCCCAGGACTGACACTGTAGTCTCAAAGCTAATGCTCTGCTTCATGTGAGCATTAGCCCCGTGGTTGTGTGTGGGGCTAGAGAGACCTGCTGCTGTGCTGTGTTCAGAAGACCCCATGTGCCCACCCCGTCTTACTACTCTAGAGCAGCAATGAACAGGATTCCTCAGGTAAGAAGCAAAAAGGCTTTCCTGGTCTTTCCAGGTGGCAGAGAAGAACCTCAGCAGTCAGGAGACTAATGTTGTCTGCGATAAGATAAAATTGGTACCTTGAGCTAAGCAATGTCAGAAGAGGTTCTGGGGCAGGTCCTTTCTATAAGGATATGAAGATTGTGCCCCTGCTGCCTGGACGCTCACTGATGCGACGTAATTAGAATTCCTGACCATTTCCTCCGTGGGTAACTTGGGATAGTAAGCCAGGTAGAAGGCCAGTGCTCCCACAAAACTGTCTCCAGCTCCCTGGAATAAAATGACAAGTTTTAGTAACCTCAGAGAGGGAAACAATTCAGACACATTTACTGGAAAGACAAAAGTTGCAGCACGGGTTGCAGGAGCCAGGAAACTGTTTGGGGGTTGAGTACTATTCACTTTTCTATGCCCAGGAAATTCTGCTGTGTTAAACTGTCGATACGACCGTACTATCCAAACCACGATCCTGTCTTTGTGCCCAGCTGTTGAGTCAAGGTACACGCTGTAATGCGACTGAAAGCATAAAGAAAAGCAAGTGTGCCACAGTTCAGCAACGTGCTGTTCTAAACACTGCTTTTGAAACTTCCTGTTGTTGGAGTGTCCAATTTTGATTTCTCAACCTGAATGTTTCATTAAAGTTATTTTTCCCTCCTTTAACTTCTGTTTTTCATAAAGGTCAGTGGTAGAAGGGACAGAGAAAAGGGGAAAAAAAAAGAAGCCACGTGGCTTGTGGCATCTGTAAATTCCTGGTTGCAGAAAGATACATTTGGATGCCTCTAGAACTTGGCTGCGGCTTATTATAAAGGTCCCACTCATGAAGGTCTGTGCTGTGTATCTCACATAACCCACTCTTACTCCTGGGGCAAGCTTTGGCACCTGTGATGATTTGCTGTATGAGTAGAAGACAGGTTCTCCTGGCAGCTATGGCCCTTTCCAGCTATCCATCCCTGGGCCACATCTCCCAGCAGAGCTGTCCCATGCTCTGCCCACCCTGCATGATGATCCCTGGGCAAACAGGGAGGACACCATGCCCTGCCTTGCTCTGAGGTACCACCTAGTGCTGCTCTGATCAGCAGAGAGTGACAACTGTTTGCCTCACAAGTGCTTTTGAACAGTAACTGCTGTTTTGTGATGTTGACTGCTCTGTAAAGTCCCCAACAACTGGCAAAATGATTCATTTTTAACTAGATTTGCTCATTTCATTCCACAGGGTCCCTGCCCCCTCCTCCCCTAAAACTGCCTTGATCTCTAAGGCCAGACTAATAGCAGTTCTTGTTGATATCATAAAACTGGTTCTAAGGTCCCCTTTTTGAAATCATACTTTTTATCAGGAAAAGCATTACACTCAATGCACTGGTAATATCTTCTGCATTCAAAACCCAGCATATGGACTATCTCCCCTCAGGGGATTTGCCTCTGGAGTTGTGATAAATAGGCCTCAAGAGTCATGGGACAAGAGCAAAGGGCCTGGAAAAAGTTAGTTAAGATAGCTGAGCAAAGTTTCTAACTGGAAGTTAATGTTAGGAAGTAGTTTTCCAGCTCTGAGTTCTAGTGGTTCTCAGTGTTAAACTCCTACTTCCCATAAAATGAGCTGCATGTAAGATCATTCCAGCTAAAATCCCACCACTTCCACAGAAATCTGTCCGTAACGTTACAAGCAGCTGACAGGCAGGGCAGAGCAGTGTGGCAATGCAAGGGGACCCTACAAGGGTAAGCACAGGATACAGGCGCCCACACCGTGCCTTGGCTCTCTTTGTCCAGCCCTTCCACAGCAGCTGTTTGCATTGGCGTTCCCAGATGGGAGACTCCCTGCTTAACTCTCACTTAGCCTGGTGTTTGGACTCTATCTCCCATTGCCTTCCCAGTGGGACACGATGGAGAGCGGCATCTGGCAAGGCAGAAGTTAACAGGGAAGCTGTACCCCCGGCGGGCAGCACCTGTTTCAACAGTTCTGTATTCCTGAACATGGGCAATCGAAGGCTTTTATCAACTTCTGCTGGGCCTTTGTCTCTCTCCTGGTTTCCAGAGTGCTCCCACAAAGGCAGGTGGAGCAGGAGCCCGTGAGTGCTAGTTAAGCATTGCCAGTGCCCTTTGTCTGATGCATAATACAAGAATCCCTGGCCCATCTCGTGAGTTTATAATCTAATCAGTGCATGATTAATTATTAAAGCTATTTTGGCGCTGCTGTTACAGACAAGTAGAATTTCAGATCTGTTATGCTGTAGCTGTAGCAGGAAGAACTCATTTTTACATCAAATATTTCTCATGCCATGATCACTGGCTAATGGAAGTGGCCAAATACTATTTTCATGCAGAATGCTCAGAATATCAGGTGTCAGATAGCAAAAACTATTACTCACAAGCAGCATCGAGCAGAATACTGGCTTTCTCATCTTTTTAAATGGAGGTAACTAAATACTGCCCCAAATATTTGCTGCACTGTTTGCTACTGGAGCAAGAAAAGACTAACTGCACTTCTCCCAGGTCTTAGCATGGATCATGGCAAGAGAAAACGTAAGTGATTCTCCTTGCAATGTTACTGTGCCTCTCCACTTGTGGGTGATGCACTGACATTGTGAGGCAGCTGTAGATCTCCCTTTTGGAGAGGCTGGACAACATGAGGGGACTACAAAGGTGGAAAAGGGGTGAAGAGCAGATCTCCATGCAGAATGGAATAAGGCCCCCTAGATAGAAAGGATTATGGAATGACTGGGACAATATACAGAAGGATTTGATGCCCAGAAACTTTTGCTGAAATCCTTACTTCCCATACATAGACTGAAGGAGTTGGTATCTCTAAAGCTCAGCTACCGCAGACCCCAAGGGTGTCATATGTTCAGTTGCTGGTCAGTAAATGTTTTGTATGTGGGGTGTTTTCAGTATAGCTACTGAAGTGCAAACAGCGGCATGCATCAGGGTGATGATGCAGATGCCCTGTTCAACCTCACTTCTGGTCCATGCAGACATGACTGGCCAAACATGCCTTAAAAAGCAATAGCAGAACTGATTCAGCTGCAAGGTTAACTGCAGTAAAAACTATTTTCAGCTTACAGAAATAGACCTTCCCTCTTTGGTATTGTGGATTAAGCTACATTGGGTTTGGTAGATTCAGAAAAGGTCAGTGTAGAGCAGAAGGAGGAACCGGCTCAGAGTAAAATCAAGATCATCCAGACTCTGGATTAGCAAATACTGATTTTACATTTACCTGTTTCAAAGTCTTCTGTAAGCAAAAAAAAAAAACAACCCTGCAACAACAAACAACTCCTTTGCAAAAATAATGAATTATGAAAATGACCACTAAGGTGCATTTATTCTGCCCACTGACAAAATATAAACACAGGATATGTAATATTTTACATTCTTCAGCATTTCTTTTCCAGGAATTCTAAATCCATTGCAGATTTTGAGATAATCTTCATCTCTGTGAGTGCCTGGAGACAATTCCTTCCATAAGTATAAAAATTGAACTTGTTTAACCTTTCCCTAACGCTCGTTTGTATGAAATAAAATAGAAAGCTAGATCAAAAAAATAAGGCCTGATATGGTGTGGCTCGCTCTAAAATGTGAATGTTATGGGTTTGACTAAGATTTACAGTTTTGAAAACCTATTTATACTCTGTGCCACTAGTCTGGAAGGCCCTTGTTTTCCTGTTTGTCTGGAAAAGGGCATTTTTGTGTGTTACAATCCAGCACCGATTGAGATTCTGTGCCTCTAGAGAAGAGAAAACCCACGAAAACACTTCTATTTATACCTTAGCTTTTGTTAGTCCTGATTTGTCAGAAGCTGGTTCACAACTTTAGTAGAACTATTTTTATACGATGCTGCCCTGAGAAGCTTTTTAAGGAAAGTGCTTTGTAAGTGGAAACTATATTGTTCAACAGACTTTCCAGCAACGAAAGCATTTTTCAACCAATCATGCGTGGAATAATAGGATGCATTTCACTTATACAATAAGGTATCTTGTTCACCTGAAAAACTGGAGGCCACGAGGCCAAAAGCACAGTTCACAGCGTTTGCAGCTGCTTTGTTCCAGGGCAGCCTCTTGCTCAGGCTTTGCCCTCCCTGCCTGTCCTCTTGGGCAAGAGTGATGCCAACCATGTAAAAACAGGAGGGGGCTCTGGCTCATCGTGTTATTGCTGAACCACAGAAAACCTTCCTCAGCTGCTCTTTCAAGAAGTCACATAGAATCATAGAATGGTTTGGGTTGGAAGAGAACTTAAAGCTCATCCAGTTCCAACCCTCCTGCCATGGGCAGGGACACCTTCCACTAGAGCAGGTTGCTCCGAGCCCCTGTGTCCAACCTGGCCTTGAACACTGCCAGGGATGGGGCAGCCACAGCTCCTCTGGGCACCCTGTGCCAGCACCTCAGCACCCTCACAGGGAAGAACTTCTTCCTAATACCTATTCTAAATCTACCTTCTTTTGGTTTAAAGCCATTCCCTATGTGCACTCTGTGTATTACATGGATTCACTCCATTAAATACATTGTAAGAGCATGTTCCCAAGGAATGATGTGTTGTATAGCAGTAGAAGAGAAACGTTAGGCATGCCTGTAATGATAAATGCTTCGTCTAGTGAATAAATCAAAACATCAATCCAAAAGCTGTCAAAAACTGCATTATAATGTAGAATCAATGATATTGCTTGCAATGATGCTTCTAGTCTCATAAGAGCACTCATAGCAGTGCAAAAATGAATGAAGCCTGAGGATTACATTGATATAGTGTAGTCTAAATGCATGGCAAGACAGAGATGCCCAACTGTGCTGAAGGAATTGGGCCTTGGAGAATTCCTGTTGTATTTATAGCACTCCAGAACCATGTGATACTGGATTATGCTGAGGCTGTTATCGCTTTGTGTCACATCTGCTCAACATTCCTTGCTGTTCTCTTGCCTACTCTGTACCCGAACTACAAATTAGCCCCATGTAACACAAAAATAGCTACCAGTGAAGATGCTCACATCCATTCCTTGTAAGCAAGGAAAGCCTAGGTCTCCCTACAACAATCCCCAGCTTGTGGGTTGATGAAAGGTTACTAATGGAACCGGTGAAATATTTCCAGCCCTCAGGACATACTTGGACACTCCTGTGCCATGAGGGTCTATGTCTCAGCTAAGAGAGAATTTTAGCTAAAATACTCAGGGAGTGAAATATCCCTTGGTAACTGTGTGGTGGGTTCACCCTGGCTGCAGGCCAGGTGCCCACCAAAGCTGCTCTATCCCTGCCCTCCTCAGCTGGCAGAGAAGATACAAGGAAAAGCTCATGGATCAAAATAAGCACAGGGAGAGATCACTCACCGGTCACCATCATGGGCAAAATAGACTTGACTTGGGGAAATAAGTTTAATTAATTACCAATCAAATCAGAGAAGGATAGTGAGAAACCAAACCAAACCTTAAAAACAACTTCCCCCCCACCCCTTCCTTCTTCCCAGGCTTAACTTTACTCCCAATTTCACTACATCCTCCCCCCAAGTGGTGCAGGATGACACAGGGAATGGGATTGCGGTCAGTTCATCACACACTGCCCCTGCTGCTCCTTCCTCCCCAGGGGAGGATCCCTCACACTCTTCCCCTGCTCCAGCGTGGGCTCCTGTTTGCATAAGCCACAGCTCCTGCCAGGAGCCTGCTCCAGGATGGGCTTCCCACAGGGTCACAGCCTCCTTCAGGCATCCCGTGCTCCAGTGTGGGGACCTCCGTGGGATGCAGGTGGAGATCTGCTCCACCGTGCACCTCCAAGGGCTGCAGGGGCAGAGCCTGCCTCACCATGGGCTGCACCATGGCCTGTGGCAAAACCTCTGCTCTGGAGCCTGGAGCACTTCCTCTCTTCTCCTGCACTACTCTTGGTGTCTGCAGATACTGGTGGTGGGCTGTGCATGGTTGTGCTCACAAGAGCAGACCTTTAGAGGTCACAAGCTTCTAAAACATGAAATAGCTGAAAATTACAAAGAATTTCCCACTAGCACTGTTATTCCTATATCTGTGCATGGAATTCTGAGACAGAAAGAAATGATAAAAAGTCCTTAACATGGAACTACCAAATTTTGCAATAAAACCCAAGTAAACTTGGAACAAATAAACAGGGCTCACCTTCCTAAGTCTAAGTTAGGCTTTTGGTGCAGACTAGAGAGCACTGCAAAGCTACTTGGGTTGAAGATAAAGGAGAAATGCTCAGAGAAGCACTCTGCACACTGTGCTCCAGACCTTTGGGGTCTGGATCCACAGCTGCATTACTATGCTTTATCTGTGCTCTGGTAACTGAGTGTTTCTGCAGTCTTGCCACAAGGACAAGCTAGAACATGTTACCTTAAGCTGAAAGACGATACAGAGAGAGAATCCAAGGCGGTAGTGCTTGTCTGCTCCTTTCTCCTTCCCCTCTGTCTTCCTCAAAACACATTGCCACTGCGTGTTGTGGTCTGCATGCTCCAGACCAAGTCCTGGGGAGCTGTTGTGCTGCTGCCTCACCACATGCTCCTTCCTCCTAGCCACGTGCAGAATGGCTGTATTTGGCCACTGTTTGACAACGGCAGGAGGTGTAAGCTAACACGTTTTAATTTGCATTCCCTGTAGGTTGACAATACGCTCTTAACTAAGTGATTCAGACTGCAGTTTCGTAATAGGCTTAAGCCAATCCATGGTTATGTTATGGCTGAAAGGCTCAGTCCTCGCTCATGTTTTTATCCTTGTCTCATGTTCCCACACCCTCCTCTACATCAGAACTAGCGCTCGTGAGGTCAAGCAGTGAAGCAGATCAGTTCTCTGATCCTTCTGAAGGCTAAGCCAGCCAACACTGACCAAGAAACACGCAGATCAGCAAGCTGCTGTATTACCGCAATAGCTAGTCCAGTGCAAAGGAGAGAAAGGTTAGAAACACTCCTTTCAGCAGCAGCATGATCTTGGATCAGCCTAAGCCAACTGTGAAACCTCACCCTCGGTCAACACCAGGCAATTCATTAACTCAGTTGTGTATCCAAGACATAATACTCTGGCTTCTCACTCGCACAGGGAGAGCTGCCTGTTCCACTCTTCCCCCTCCACCCTGTGGGCTTGGACTGGAGGAGTGAGGGAACGATCACGCTTCCTTTCTGTCTCTTTTCCAGGCTGTGTTCTGGGAAGCTGTGGGAAGGAGCAATCCCTGACTTCCTTGCATTTATATTGCATCGTCATACTTGCATAGCCATGCAAGGGGAAAATTTCTTGCTCACTTACTCAAGCTGAACGAGGGCAGCATGTCCTCTGGTCCTTCACATGTCTTGAGAACTTAGAGGTAACTCAACTACACCCACTGCAGACTATCAGTTGGGAAACATCAAAACCAAAGTGCACCGCAAAATGCTTCACATCAGCTGTCAGGAATTTTTACCCACTTCCTGACAGATTTCCTGATGGTTCATTAACAGTGATTAATCAGCATGACCGTTAACCCCCTGCATTCCTGAGAGATTAATCTCGATACAAGGCCTCCTGCATGCATTTTCTTTCCTTTCTGAAACATCCTACTACATGAAGTTATTCACTGTTTCTAAAACGATCAGTGACAAGCATTACAGATGCATGAATTCCCCTATAAAGTTATCTGGTTTGTGGTGAACGTTGGAAACAAAACATACAGCATTCACAGCTCTGCAGTTTTTAATTTGTATGTCATCTAAAAAGCACAGCTGAAAGTATCTAGAGATCTGGCAATAGCACACAGTCCTGCTTTACATTCCAAGACCCCTGTACAGCATCTGTTTTGAAGGCAGGTAATAGCGCTCCCATTTCAGAGGACAGGAAATGAACCCAACTTAAGATCAAGGATGTTAAGAACACCCACTTTGAGACATCTGTGGGCTCAATCCAGAGCTCCTGATCTTGCAAGGACTTCAATGTGGGTCACACCGGCTACCCATCCTTTGAAAATGAGGCACAGCTTGGGAACCCCAAAACTGATGTGTACAAAACTACTAAGTGGACCTCCATGAGGTGCCATGTTTCTGCTGCATTCTCAGTCGGGATCAGAACAGAGGAGCTCCCACCTTGCTGTTTGCAAGAAAAGCACTGCAAGGTGGCTGCGAGGTGATGGCTTTCTCTTAGTGCACAGTGAAGAAATCTGGGAGGGAGCATGGGAGAGCTTCGTTCTGCCAGGTAATAATATTCCAGTATGCCACTCAACACCAGGGAAGAAAGTTATTGCGTGTTACAGACTAACCCCAGAAAGCCAACAAAGTATTCACCCACAGGGAACGCTGTTTTCTGAATCATCGAAACAATTCAGTGTGCTGATGCTCGTATAAACTCCTTTCAACTCCAGACAGCATTAATGAGAGGTGACAAATTTATGTCTTTCTTACACAATGGAGTAAGAGCACTGAACCAGGAACTCTACACACTGTTTGGAAAACAATAGATCCATGCTGCTGAACCTGTGAAATTCCCATCAACAGAACAATTCGCCGCTACTCGGATTCCTATGCTACCAGAGTGATAAGATATTTTGGCAAGGAATATTTCAATTTAGGATACAAGTCTGTGTAAATCATAGAATCATAGAATAGTTAGGGTTGGAAAGGACCTTAAGATCATCAAGTTCCAACCCCCCTGCCATGGGCAGGGACACCTTATGCTAAATCGTATCACCCAAGGCCTCGTCCAACCTGGTCTTGAACACTGCCAGGGATGGAGCATTCACAACCTCCCTGGGTAACCCATTCCAGTGCCTCACCACCCTAACAGGAAAGAATTTCCTCTTTATATCCAATCTAAACTTCCCCTGTTTAAGTTTTAACCCGTTACCCCTCGTCCTATCACTACGGTCTCCAATGAAGAGTCCCTCCTCAGCATCCCTATAGGCCCCTTTCAGATACTGGCAGGCTGCTATGAGGTCTCCACGCAGCTTCTCTTCTCCAGCCTGAACAGCCCCAACTTCCTCAGCCTGTCTTCATACGGGAGGTGCTCCAGTCCCCTGATCATCCTCGTGGCCCTTCTTTGGACTTGTTCCAACAGTTCCATGTCCTTCAGTTAGCTTTTGCCTTGGTACATGATTCTTCCCCCATTTCACATCTATGTTCTGTGACCTCCTTTCATCTGATCTGAGAGTTCATTCCTCACAGAGAAACTCAAAGTCAGCAGAGGAAACCCTCCACACTTGGTTGTTTGTTTT
This sequence comes from Pezoporus wallicus, assembly GCF_028554395.1. NCBI lineage: Eukaryota > Metazoa > Chordata > Aves > Psittaciformes > Psittacidae > Pezoporus > Pezoporus wallicus. The sequence continues at coordinate 516,443 of NW_026635616.1, read as the reverse complement.
TTTGTTGGAGCACATATAGAAAACTTATGACATACAAAACACAGTACTGGAGAACTCTCATCACACTTCAGCTCAATACAAAACTCTCCAGTGGCACTCTTGCAAAAAGAACAACTTATACACCAAGATGGGTCAACAACAGGGGAGCACGTAGATATCGCCACTAACAGAAACAAGATTGCAGCTGAACATGCTACAGGAGCTCTAGCTACCTTTCCCAAAGCTTGAGCTTGCACAGAATCAGTTGTGGTTGAAGTTTGTCACTAAATGTATCAGCTGCTCAGAAGGTTGATTTGTACTTCTCAAACTGGTTTATCAAGCCTCAACAACACACAGCTAGTTTCCTACCCTAATCAAAAGCTTCACTTATCTCACTTCCTTGAGAAGTACTCCATTCCCTTCATTATTCATGTCACGCTCATGCCAACTTGTAATTTCTTCCTAACAAAGCTCATGCTTAGGTGTTAATTCACAAATTTCATGTAATGAACATATGAAACTACAGCTGAAGCCCTGCCCAGAATACATCATGTTACGCTGATAGTACTCTGCAAATACTGGCAGTAGGTTTCCCTTCCAGACAATGAGCCAATGAGCTCCCCAACCAGGACAGAACTGGCCAAATTGTCATGACTGTGTCACATCAGGGCTTCAGGACCCCATAGTCTAACAGCCAAGTCAGAAGGGAAAAACCTCTTTGCTGGGCAATTTCACTAACCACACATGTTTTTTTTTTTCTCTCTGACTGAAAATGCCAAAAGACTCTTAGTGATCCCATCTAATCTGATGAGATGCACTCAGAATGACACAACTGCCATCTCGCCTGGAATTGATCAAAAAGCCATTCTTTTTTTGCACGAAAGCTCCATATGCTCGAGTGCCTCTTTCAAAAGTAACTAGGCTTTGTTGGCTGGCCACTGCTCCTGCCTACCTCAGAACTACATATCCTGGAGGGAAAAAAGAAACCACCAGACTTCAGGAGTTGTTTTTTTTTTGTCTGAGCTCACTTTAGCGTTGTCCTCTTGCCAGCTCCCTGCATTCTTCTTCCTACTGAGTTTGTCTAAACTTTTCGATGAGTACTCGAGCTGTATCTCCTCTCTCTAGGTTCAGCCAGATGTGACCTATGAGCCAGAACTGCTGCTCTGCTCTGGAGTATTGTTCTCTGTAACCCACCCATTCTGCTGTCCTTAACCTGTGGTGGGGCAGATGTGCAGAAAACAGAGTTCCCACACCTCAGTCATGGTTTCCAGCAGTAGGTGACCACTAAGGCACTGCAAGCACCAAAAGGCATTCTCTGTGGGATTCCCTGTAAAATGGATCTTTATAATGAACATACTTACTGCATACTTAATGATTTCAGTAACAAAATCACAGACAGCAGCTATGAGGCATAAGACTTTCCTTACCCCTTCCCTGTATTTCATAGAATCACAGAATGGTCAGGGTTGGAAGGGACCTTAAAGCTCATCCAGTTCCAACCCTCCTGCCATGGGCAGGGACACCTTCCACTAGAGCAGCTTGCTCCAAGCCCCTGTGTCCAACCTGGCCTTGAACATTGCCAGGGATGGGGCAGCCACAGCTTCTCTGAGCAACCTGTGCCAGTGCCTCACTACTCTCATAGTGAAGAATTTCTGTGTCTATTTGTGCTTTGAAAGGAATAAAAGCAATACTACTTATAGCCATTGCTATAAGTAAATATTGTTGCCAGAATTTGGAATTTGGTTTTCTACAGTGGAGTTGTTCTAGAAGAGCTGGTTTTATACCTGTGTGTCTATCTCTACACACACAGTCATAAAACCCTGAGAAAAGTGACAAAATCATTACACTCAACTGTAAACTCTCTATTAAAGACATTTCTATAAGTTACTGTCATCAGTCACCAAAACTTACAGCTTTAGCTTCCTTCCATTAGTCTAGCTTAAGCTGTAAAACATATTCTGTCCTTGGGACAGGCTACTAAAGATTTCAGTCCTTTACTCTTTATAAGAAAAAAAACTTCTGGCATTTTCTGTGGTTAGAATTTGCAAAAGCAAGAAGCCTGATTTCCCCACTATTCTCATTTCTCTGTTCTTGTTCTTTTGAAAACCTAATTATGCAATATCACCGATCCAGCACAAACCTTTCTGGTTTCTGTAGTGACCAGAATGGGCAATGTAATCTCTGCTGGGGGAAATCAGGTCTTAGTTCATTATCAACATTACTGCAATTGGGTAACTAAGCAGGCAAGGGGCTCTGGGGCCAGGCTTGCCTTCTCTCTCACCATAGCCAGAACTCATGAACAGATTGAGCAGACTAGGTTACATTCCACAACAGCCAGGATGATACCTGGTTCTGCAGAAACTAGCTTTAAGGAAGAAAAGGAGGCATAAGACATGCGTAAGCTAACCATAAACACAAGAGGTAAAAAATACTGAGGAGTTTGGCCAGGAATATGCTGCACTATTACACAGCAGATCACATTTGCAGCTTCCTACGGCTCAGGCCAGAAAAAGATGCTTGGGAAGGTGACGCTCTGGATGTGCCAGAAGCGCCAGCTTCCACTAGCTATTTTTAACTGCAGGAATTTAATTAGAAAGGATGGCTGCACACAGTTGGTCTTCCTTCCTCTCCATCCTTTGTGCAGCTCAGATATCCCCGAGTGCTATACACCATTACAACTGACACTGTCTTGTATGCATGCTTGTCGTGGTTTAAACCCAGTCAGGTAATTCGTTCGCTCACTTCCCCCCCTTTCTTGCCCTCCCCCTGCTCTCGGAGGGACGGAGAGGAGAATCAAAAGAATGCAACTCCCACGGGTTGAGATAAGAACAGTTTAGTAACTAAGGTATAACACAAATCACTACTGCTACCACCAGTGATAATAATGATAAAGGAAATACCAAGGGAAGAGAATACAACACCTCACCACCCACTGACCGATAACTCGCCCCCCAAGCCCGACCAAGCTCTGACCGATACCTCCTCCAACCCTGCAGTCTCCCAGCCCTTCCCGCTAACTCACCGTTACATCCTGGGCATGACGTGCTGTGGTATGGAATACCTCTTTGGTCAGTTTGGGTCAGGTGTCCTGTCTCTGCTTCCTCCCGGCTTCCCCTCCTCCCTGGCAGAGCATGAGGCTCACAAAGTCCTTGGCCAAACCAAAACATCTCTATCAGCTCTGTTCCCGAGCCGAAAGTCAAAACACTGCACTGAACCAGCTACCAAGGAGGAGAAACATGACTGCTACTGCTGAACCCAGGACAATGCTTTGGAGGCCCAGTGTCTGCTCCAAGCACAGGGTGAGCCACATAGCAGGACTGAACATCCTCTTGGAGGAGACCATGTGCTGGCTTCGTTGTAAAGACAGGGGGAGAAGAGCAAATCAAGAAAAGGGATGCAGCATGTTCCACTGCAACGATTTTGATTTATGTTGCAAACCACAGCTAGCCCAAGAGAAGCAATAAAAGGGCATGTCCTACTCTGCACTCAACCTGTATAAATTTTACCAGTGTTTCATTTACTAAAGCATCCCAGAATTGAGGTGGCACAAAGACAGCTTGAAGATATTTCTGATTTTAGCTTCCCTAGACCTTATCAGAATATAATCTCAGGTCCAGATGTTGGATGCTGGATTCTTCACTCGTTCTGTCCCCAAACAAAACAATTCAGTTGGTGCAAAAATGCTACCAGCAGCCCTACTTTTTTCTGTCCAGGCCAATCAAATGGGTTAACTTCTGAACCGGAATATTTCTCATTATGACAATAGTGGAGCCAAAGCATGTGTCCTTGTAGTGTATCTCCACAAATCCCTTACAGCCTCTTCAAGAAGCATCCAATGCAAAGCAACTCTGCATTACTATGCACTTTTTCATTCACATGGACATCTACAATGATGTCCAGTTCTAAAAATGAGATAGCTGATACCCTGACAAAATTTTTCCTCCAGTCCTAACTCTGGTTCAAGAGAAGTACAGAGAAGAAGTTATGGTTTTATCAAGGGAAGCAGGTTCGCTTGCCACTGGCAAGCCAGTCCCTGTGCGCTTTTGTTCCTCATCTGCAAAGCAGTGGTAAGAATAGCACTTTACCTTGTATTGTGAGTGTTGTGAGTACAGAGGTAGTAAATAATGTAAAGTGCTTAGCAACTTACGTAAACATGTATACAGAACAAAGATGTAGGACACAATGGGACAAAACATCATGAATTGATATGGATGGTGTGTAGCCCAAACCAAACAATTCTTGGTATCACTAAAGTAACTGGGACAGAAACTCAGATTTATGATGAAGTTTTTGTTGCCTGGCACTCTGTAATCTTAGAAGGGGCTTTAAAATATCTAAATATTGGTTTTAATCTTCTTTTTATTCTACATCTTCATTAAGTACCCCCTTGTAATTTAATCCAATTTGTGGCAAATGCTAATACTGCTTTGGGCCCACTTCTCCCTGTCAGCTCTATCTGTTAAATTATGCATTTCCATCTGGAAAGAAACTGTACAGGACTGTAGGCTCTCTTCCACTTAAGAGTCAGGAATGGAAAGGGATTTAATTAGATGCTCCGTGGTTGAGAAAAGGACTAGAGCAAAGCCTGGGTGGTCTGTGGAATCTTCCACTGGAAAACAAGGCTGCAAATTGTTCTGTGCAAGCCTGCTTCTGTTTGCTCATTTTGTTTACATTGTTTGTTCTTAACAGATTAAAATAGACAGTTACTAGGCAGATAAACAGTGTTTCCTTCCATGATAATGCTGTCTAGAAGTAAAGAGAGTAGCATGGGTCATTTTTTGGCTGCATGACCCCAACTCGCCATGGAACTTGGAGAGGGTATTTTTAGCTGGTGTTTCAGAGCACCTAATCGCTAACATTTTTTGTTCCATTTCTCCTACCTGTGAAGTGGGGATAGTATAGCTTTCTGCTCTCAAAGAGGAAAGAGGGCTTGCTCTGCCATTTCTCAGCTGACTGCCGATGCAGAGAGACGCATCTCATGCAATCCCTCTCATCACTGGCTGGATACCTGTATAAACTTCGGCCACTGGCCAATCCTTCAGAAACAGAAGTGTCTTCAGAAGGCCTGAATCAGAAACTTGTGATGAGCCAAACAATTCCCATCTACACTTAACCGTGAGTCAACTCAAATGCAGTGATTTCAGTCATGTGCCCTTTCACAGTTCAGCTGAACTTCAGAACATAATAGACGCAGCTTTAAATAGATTTACAGTGCACATTGCTGATTGGAGTGTCTGGAAGATTAACTTATTCCTCGTGGTTTTTGTGTTCCAAAATTCAATGGATTCCATATTTGTAAAAGAGGGAACGCAGAAGTCTAAGTCAGAAAGTGGGCTATGACTGAAACTAAACTTATTTATTAACCTATTTTGGTTGTGTGTTAAAGAAAGGAAGCTATTATGCTGTCGGTTTGTGGGATGTTAATGGGAGCTCTGGGCATAATTACTCTGTGTTGGTGTGTGAATAAACCCCACTGATAGATAAGCTGTTTGCCCTATAGTAACTTTTTCCCTTTCCTTGAAGAAGAAAGGGAAGATAAGAAAAGAAAAAAGAGAAGAAAGAAGAAAGGAGAAAAGAAAAAAGAGAAAAAAAAAGGAAGAATAAAAATTAAGAAAAAAAAACAGAAAAAGAAAAAGAGAAAGAAAAAGGAAAAAAGAAAAAAAAGAAAAAGGAAAATGAAGAGAAAAAGAAAAAATAAGGAAAAGAAAAGGAAATGGAAAGGGAAAAGAAAAGGAAAAGGAAGAAGAAAAGGAAAAGGAAAAGGAAGAAGAAAAGGAAAAAGAAAAACAAAAAATATGAAAAGGAAAAATAAAAAGAAAAAGTGAAAAAGTGAAAAAGAAAAAAAAATGAAAAAGGAAAAAAGAAAAAAGAACAAAAGAAAAAGAGAAAGAAAAGAAGGAAAATAGAATCTTGCCCTTTGTGGTCACTTTACTCCTTGCTACAGCCTTGGGTAGGAAAAGGTTAAACACTCAACAACATTTTTCTCTTCTTAGCAAGTTAGAGAACTGTACATCAGACACATTGTCTGCCAAATGCTTCATTTACTACCAGCTGCATTTTTACTTTGTTGAGAGATAGCCGAAATAAAATCACTGTTCTTTGTGGAAACGGCGTGCTAAATAATGTACGGCTACAAGATTATTAAATAGCAAAGGCATTTGATAATATTAGAGTCAACCACAAGTCCCACTTCTGCTGATGCACAGAATTTTGAGTAATTAGTCATTGCACAGAGTGTTGTATTTATATCCCCTTGAGCTTCAGACGTTAGGCCACAAAGTCAGGAGACAAAGAATTGCTGTTATTAGGAGGACTGTTTTGGATTTATTTATATTCTAAGGCTTTATTTCAGTGTCCACTTCACTCCTCTGGCTCAGGCTTCCTCCAAACCAGAAGATACAGCAAAGTCAGAGCATTTTAGTGTAAACCATATTTTTACAGACAAGACCTCTTAATTTCAAGCAGAACTTCAGTGAGTTTGCAAAGCCCCCAAAGAAGCACAACTGGCCTGAGGTTATATGACAAGCCTGGGAAAAAGGCCTCCCAGGTTCTGTTCTGATCTCTAACAGACTTCTCATGGTTTACATGCAATACATTAATAGCAGCTCCAATTTACGGATAGATGAATTGGGATACAAAGAGGACAAGTAACTCTCCCAAGGATTTACAGCAAGTCTTTTGCAGAGCCCTGGAACTCTTACTCAGTCCTTTGTTCAAATTGCTAAACCACACTGCCTTCTTTAGACCACAATTACTGCACAGGCCTGAATACTGTCACATATCTAAAATTATACAGCTATACACTTATATGAGGCTTTATTAAAATAAAGATTGTGTAACATCTTCAGAGTTCAGTGCAAAGCTGCACAGTGAGCACTCAATTGCTTAAAGACAGCCTTTTTAATTGTCTCCCATAGCAAAAGAGCCAGATGTAATATATCGCAATGAGAAACCAGAGGGAAACTTAGCAGGATTCGAACACAAAACATCTGATGACAAATTCATATTCTAGCAATGAGCCTTCATTTTGCAGAACTGACATGAAAAAACAGTGGTAACATTTATGATTGTGACAAATAGTATGTATCATCTGTCTCTGAGAATGTCACACAGAGTAAGACTCTATGGAATAAATCACACACTCATGTCAAATTTCAGGCATAACTGAGTAGATTAAGTTTTGAATTTGATCATGTCTCAAATGAGTTTCCTGTTCATAAGCATGGCTTATAAAGGCTATAAGGCTAAGGAGATCAACCTAAGCTGAGATCCTCAGCTTCCCTCAGCAGGTTGTGTACTCTCTGTATCCAAAAGCACAACCAGACAGGGAAAATGCTGGTATCATGAGAAATGATACAGGGAATTTAATGTTGTGCTTCGAAATACTGTGAAGTTAACCATGCTGGGTTCTCCATGAGATTTAAAAGGGAGACCATGGACTTGTTTGGACTAGGGGCACCTCTGTGAAAAGCGATCACACTTTTCCATTTAAACATTGTGTGCCCAAGTGTCTCTGCCTTCACAGGGAATACATCCATGCCTAAGCCAGATATGCAGATGCCTGGTCTCCTGATTGTGAGTGTGCTAATGCAGGACTTTTGTGCACACAGCACTGGCATGTGTAAACCCTGCGGTCAAGTAAAAGCTGATGAAAAGAGCTTAAGCAGAGCAACTGTACTTAAAACTCCTGATGGGATGGAAATAAGAAAGTCACCCTAGCTGATGCAAGCATGCATGGGTGCTATTCAGCATCTTGATTCAAACTGGGCTCTAGAGCAAACCAGAGGTTTCAGAAACTAACCCTAGAGTACTTCCCTCCCCAGAGTGACCTCTGTGCTGGCAATGGGGATGTAGGGGGTGTCAGTGGGGCAGCTCTGGCTTGCTTGGTCATCATTTTCCACTAGTACCTCCACACAGGAGAGATTCTGCCTGTGCCAACCCTCCAATTGAAAGCACAGATCCTAGACAGGACACCCCACCTTCAACTACAAGGAGCAATGACAGTAAAAGGCAAAACCCCGAGTCCCGGGGTGCAGCCCCAGAGCCAGCAGACATGTTCCAGCCTGCCACAGCTTCTGGCCACTAGACTGACCCACCGCCCAGGAAGGCCTGGCATGGACAACCCATGGATAACCTGGAGCCCCCACAAAGCCCACCTGCACATACCAAGCCCTAGGCAGGCCTCCACAGTACCTCAGGGGCACGACTTGGTCCCCAGCTGCCACCTGAAGCACTCGGCTCTGTTAAATCATATAGTGTTCTTTTGCAAAATGGAAGGGAACTAATCTCACTGCTGGCCAGATTCCAGCTTTGAGTAATTACTTTCTTCTGACAAATTTTCCTTGGCAGTTTGAATGGAATATAATTAGTAAATGTAAATAGATGTAAATAGTGCTGTAAATTACACTTTGCGTGACTGCAGAAGCAGAGGGGGAGAGTGAGGGTGAAGGGGCGAAAAGAGCAGAACTTCATTCTCCACACCATAGACAACGGTGTTGCCTTCCCTGCCATCAGACTGGGAATGCCTCTGCCAGGACGGTGTGTTCAGGGCTCGTGCAGCAGCAGATGCCACGATCTAGGATCATCATGTGGTTCATCACACAGATCATCCACTTCACCTCAAGTACAGTTTTGACCTGGTGGTTTTCAGTCATGTCCCACAGCTGTGTTCTCAAGCAGCTGCTGTGTTCCACCTCAGCTGTGCTTCTGCTTCAGCAGCAGGCAAACTGCTTCACACACAGACACACTCAACTGCTAAATGTGTGTGCATGATATTATTGTTTTCTATGAAATGGTTGTGAATGGTTTGTGAAACCTTCTGCTACCAACTGAAGAAGTGTCATAGAAGTGGAGTTATATAATTATCCTTCACAGCTATTTTAATGCAGCCTCGTGTACTAGCTTCACCTAAAGCGGAAATAGCTCCTTCCAAAAATAAAACAAATGCATATATTTAACTTCATGCAGTCAAGTGAATTTAAAAGCAACTATTTAAAGTAATGAAAACAGATTATAACGTACGCTTTTCTTATATTATCTACACATTAATACTTTTCTATATGTCAAATGTCTCTTACGTAGGTCATCTGCTTTAAATACACATTGATGTGGCTAGTAAGCTTCATCAGGTATTGCTTTCACATAGTAAATCTGAGTATGATTTTTCAATAATTCACTTATTTTTGTTTTCATTCAAAATCTGCATATAGAAAATAGCAGAAACTAGTAAAACAAAGGGAAAGTTTGTTTTCTTAACAAAAGCTTGTTGCCCTGTTTAGCTATAACAGGAGAAACAGATGTTTCAGCTTTACAATACTGAGTCTTGCAAAACTTCCCTCTGAACGCCTAGTCGTGCTCTACATGTTTTGGACTGTGTATGGAGAGCTCTGCTAACAGTCATGGGAAGCATTGCATACATTAGCAAAGCCCACATTAAGATAATTAGCGCTAAAAAAAAATAAATCAACAAGCCTCTTTTTTTTCCCCTTTATAGTATTGATTTAGTGTGGGTGAAAAATGCCAGATTTTCAATCGTGAAGATTCATGTTCCACCACAGAGCGGGAGATGGAGCCAGCTTTTCCCACTGTTCTGCCAATAAACTCTGAGATGAACCGTCTCAAGAGCTACGAGGAAGAGCCAGGCTCTACGGTCTAACAACCCGCAGCCTCTCTGATGAACCTATGAGCACGGAGAATGGGGAGCACACAGTGTGAGACTAAGGGAACTCAAATTCTTAATCTTTGTGGCTGGACTTGTGCAAGTATTTTCTTGTAAAAGATGTCCAGAATTGCTGTGGCCGGCAGAAAGGGCCAGGAGGCAGTGCTGAAGTTGCACTGCTGCAGAGAGGCCTCCAGGCAGTGGTAGCAGCTATGGGAAAAGTTCTGCAGTGAAGGAAGTCTTTGAAGTTCATTTTGTATCTCAAGTGTGTATCTTCTAAGTGACACGCTCTGTTTTAATACAGACTGTTTTCCTAAGGGGTCTGCAAGTCTTTTGCAAGTCCTGTGATGGGTTATACACACGTTTAAGTCTGTCTGGTGGTAACTTTACCTTCTGTGGATCCAAACAATGTCAATATGGATACTGGCACATAACCAGATGTGATTGGATTATGGCAGCTTAAAAAATGACTCCCTGGTCCCTCGAGCAGCTGAAGTCAGGGCAGTTTAAGGTAGCAAGTTTTGTTTAGTATTAAATTACATGCTAAGAGCTTGCACATGAGCAGCTCTGAATACTCTGTGGGTAGGTGGCTACTTGCTAAGCCACCTAACAGCTTGAGTTTATTCTCCTGGGGAAGGATCCACTGCAGACATACCTCTGAAGACAGTAATGTGTCCTACTAGGAAGTTTAGTATTTATTTTAGTAACAGAATTATCCAGGTTAGTTGAGGATGTTTGGAAGGGTTGCTTTAAAACCACTTGCTTGCAGGCAAAGTGATAATCAGTCTAAGCACTGTAAGACTTTTCTAATGGAAGGCCAACACATCTTTTTTCATTCAGTCTGCAAGAGTAAACTGAGCGCAGCTGTTTTACTGAAAACAACCCACTGGTATTTAAGCAGATTAACAAAATTAACTGTGAAAATCCTCTGCTATGTGAAAGCCAATAACCTGGTGGCCACAAGGAGGCAGGGCAAGGATTCAGTAAACTCAAAGAAATTGCTTCATTTAAGAAAAAAAAAAAAGAAAAAGAAAAAAGAGGAGCATTGAATCAGTTCAGTCATGAATTTCTGAACTGCTAGGCAAGATAAAAAGCACTTTTCAGCCCCAGTGTGTGGTTTCAGTATTGCTGCTTTATTCCAAGAGCAGCAAATATCTTAGGATATCAAACAATATGACACAGCTGACCTGGCAGCAATTGTCTGCTTCTTTTGAAGAAGCAGATCACACATGTTTCTTCTTCATCACTTCTGTGTGATGTAAAGAAAAACTCTAAGGCTGAGCTTTGATAGCAATAGTGGTTTTACCAACTCAGAGCAAGCCACACTGCCAGGTTCACAAGGTGTTTCTCCCAAACTGATAAACTCTGCTTCTGGGCAGCTTTGGGAGCTCTGCCTTTTGCTCCCATGGCACTTCTAATTCAGTGCTAAAAGCAGGCAGAGGCAGTTTGGTGTCTCTAGTACCCTACCAAGAACCTTATGCACAGTACAATACAGCAATACTTCCTTAAACCAGAACTTAAGGACATTCCAAATTCAGCACTAACAACAAGGTCAACCTTTGAAATGACAAAGAGGCAAAAGAGGAAAATAAAGCCAAAGTATCTCTGTTTCAGAGTTAAATTGAAAAGGATTCAATTTAACAGTGAAACAGCCCTCCACAATATCAGCACATCACAGTCCAAATCTATGAGTGACCTTCTGTCTCAGATGAAGTGACTACTCCTAGCTCTGCCACTGCATGCTACTGAGCTAGGTAATTTCAGTCCTCTATGCCTTTGTTTCCTCATCTTTTAAGCAGTTGCTTTCCCTCTTTGTGAAGCAGTATGAGGCCCATGGATAAAAAAACATGCTACAAGAACTAGTTATTATTAATGCAGTTCAGATATGGAATGCACCAGATGGCAAAATCTCCAGGATTTTAATGAACTATTGTAACAGAACATATGTAATATGACGTTATTATAACAGGCATTTAAATGTATAGTTAGTACATACAACGTGACCTGCTCTGCTCTCGGTAACTCCACTGGAATTATTTTGGATTTATGTCAGATAATACTAGGAACACAAAATAGCCCCATATGTGCAATGTGGTAAGGTTTTCATAGCAATGCTATCTTAACTATTGCCTGTCCTGTTTTCATTTTTTGCTGGGGGTATTGCATTTAGACTGAAATGCCTCTGACCAAGTATCCCTTACCTATCATCAGAAAATAGTTGTCATGGAGCAGCAAGAACTTTGGGGTTCTTCCACTAAATTCTCTAAAAATTATGTCTTTGAGGACCTTAAGCTAGCACCTGGTAAGCAATTCACTCTTGTGTCAGAAGAGCCAAATGTTCAGTTTCAGACTGTGAGGACAGTAGTAACTCCTTTCTCCCACAGCATTTGGGTTGTGGACAAGATGAGTTATATGACTGGGCAAAGGTGAAAAAGCAGGACTGCAGCTCAAGCCACAGGCATCACACATTACAGTCAGAGACAGGTACTGACTTCAGTAAAAGAGGAACATGAAGATACTATCAGTATGTATAATAATTCTAGCTCATCTACAATACAGACTATAAAACTCAACTGACATTTAATATATGAGAGGCTGGAAGCAAGATATCAATTTCACATCATAAATTAGCCTTTGTGCTAGTGCCCAAAGATTTGGCTGATTACTCATTGCTTTCCCTTAGTGCTTAAGCAGTCTTTTCCAAAGCAAGACAGTTAAACCACAAAAACGTACCGTAGTGTCCATAGCCCTGACCTTCCCAGCAGGAACGTGCTTTGGAATGGGTTCTTCTACTGATATCATCATGCAGCCTTCTGCTCCAAGAGTAACAATTACGAGCTTACACCCTCTTTCTAACAGCATGCGTCCCACCTTTCCAGCATCTTCAAAGTTGCCAACTGGGATGCCCGTTAAAATTTCTGCCTGGAAAATAACCCACACAAATGAAAATCACAATCTGACAGAATTCATTTTTGGACAACAGTTGCATTTGAAAACATTAATATCATTTTTAAATGTGTATTATAGGATGATCATGAAACCACTTCCTACACTGATAATTCAGCTGTCTTGCTCCTCATCTGAAATCACTGGGTACTTCAGGCACAGCACACTAAGAGAGTAAGAGAGTAGCCTAGGCAGAGACGCAGGAGGCATGGTTTCTGTTCCAGTTTCTATGACTTACCTGGCATGCAGCTCTTAATAAAATCCCATTTCTCCCACGTGCCTCAGTTTCTTCATCTGTGAAATGAACACAAGGGCACAGCCTTGGCAAAAGCATTTTGTGCTCTAATGTGCAAAATGCTACATGGCAACTTGGCCACTATTGCTGGGGGATATTTCGCACCAAGAGAGAAACTTTTAAAATTCCCTTTTAAATTCTCAGTGTTCAGCTAGAGGGAAATCATGAGGGAAAATCTCTTCAAGAGGAAAAAAATAATTCTCAGCTTTGACCACCCTGTTCACTTTAGCATATATTTTTAGATAAAAATACCTAAAAGTTATCTGGAGCCTGCTGTGGGCAAAGGTTATTATATATTTGTGTAATGGCCATGTCCATAGGCTTCTGTCAAAACTAAGACTCTCCTGTGTTGGCTCTGTGCAAACACAGATAAACTCTTTTTCTAACAGATGGTGACCTTAAGTCAGCTTCTCCCAGCTGGCTCTTACAATTAATCTCTTCTAGTTCCACCCAACAAAGAGCAAATTTTCCCTAAAATTTGCAATGAAGACTCCAGGATCAAGCATCCTTTTCACCACTTCATACATCGTCCTGAAGGCATAGCATTGTCAACTGTCATGTACTTTTGGCAGGGAAGAGAACAAGAATGAAACAGCAAGGAAGGGAAGAGAAAATACAGTGGCATAATACAGTATGCCTTCAATTGTAAATAAAGAGACATAGTCTATTTTGCTGTCTTTACTACATCTTGTCCTGCTTGACTGAGGAGAGGGAAGTCCTGCTTTATCTTGCGCTACGAGGTTGCTGCTGGATCTGAAAAATGCAATCTGAAGTATTTTTAGTTAACTGCCTAGTAACCGGGCATAGCTTCCACTCTCTTAGGGTTACTTTCAGTGGTAAACTTACTTTGGAAGCTATTCACCCGCTCCTCTTCCTGACCTCTGCTACATTGGCTTCTTGGGAAGCCGAATTGGCTTCTTGGGAAACAGCTGCTGAAATATTTCGAAGTACCTTCCTCTGCATTACTGAAACCTGAATTCAGCACACATACTTCTTGATGTAACGGCCTATAAACTATAGTGATTAAACAACTGCTCCATGGAGCATGAGCCATGCCTGTAGTAAAGACAGGGAGACAGCTAGGGACAGGAACTACTACAGCCATCCCCGAGTAAACCGCCCCCAGCTGTGAGTCAGCGCCCGCTGCTTGCCACTGTCATTTCCTGTGTTTCAGCCTGACCCAGGAGAGAGAAGCCACCCTTAGGCTCTGAAAGGCCAGATTATGCCAACACACTCCCTAGAGCTTATAGTATCATTAGCAGAGTACTTACTGCTTTTAATTTTCAAACTTACAGGACCAAGCTCTCAGTCTCTACTTGGACAGATGCATAAATGGTTTCAAGCACTGTCGAGCTGATCGCTGCAAGGCAGAATCTGGTGTGGCACAGACCTTGGTGGGTAAATTCGTGCAGTGCAGGGGCAAGGTGTGGTTAATGTGCACACGCAACTGAAAACTACTTTTTTTTTAACCTCCCTGATCCCAGACAAGGATACAGTAAGCTTTAAATTCGAAGACAGCATGTAGACCCATCAAATTTTCTTTAGCATGTCACCATGCTGCTCAAACATCTCTTGCAGTACTAGCTATTGAAGCAAATGGAACCTATTTCAGTTTTTAAAGGCTTATAAAAGCATTTTCAATGAAGAAACTTTGTTTCAAATAGTATCTCACAAAATCTTTTGAATGTATCTTCTTGCAAGGTTTGCAAGGAGTCAATACTCCAATAATGGCTTTGGAGAAACCAAGGACAGAAAATAAAGAGTATTATAAGATACATACACTCTATTCTAATGTTCAAGAGTCTAAAAAGTCTGTGCCTTTTCATGATTTTTAAGCTCTCTGGAGCTTAGACTATTCCTGTACCCAGAACACATAGCACATCATGTTACAGGAATAAAAATGGATTAACACGGATCCTTGACTAAAACTGGCTAACTGGCATTTTACCTAATGTTGCAAAGTCTCCAGGACAAAAATGGATTTGGTTTTGGTAGAGAAACAGTACATCTGATTTGGGTTTATTTACTTTGTATTTACACTTTCCATGAGCAAGGTAAATGAAGTATTTAAATATCATATTCTTCCTAATGAAGCACATACGTTGTATGCCCTCTTTGTGCTTGCTGAGCCCCAAGTCAACAGGACTTTTTTGCTTAGGTAGTTAAAGAATTGTTCTGGGACTGATATGTGCAAGGTTTTGCAGAAATCTTTCTCTTCATCTTTACACTGCTTGTATCAATAAACAAAATTATTTTGAACAGACAGAGTCTGTATAAAAGTAAATCTTCAACTGCTTGAAACCCCTATCATCTAACTCATCTACGGCAGGATGGTAACACTAAAAAACACTGGAACAAGCTGGAAGAGCCATAAAAGCAGCAGAAGCCAGACAGATTCTGTGCCAATAATTAGAGATTGCGGTAAATGTCAACTGATGTTAAATACTGTGGTGAGTTTCTAAGTTCCTCCCTTCAGTAGAATCTTATTTAAAAAACAAACTGTGGTACAATTGAAGGAAATAACTAATGGTTATGTAAAGAAAAAATTGAATAACAATACTAAAAGCCCAATGTGGACATTTGCCATCGCACTGTACAAAAGAGCAGCAAATTGAGAACTTTATTTTTCTGCAGCTAGTCCCATAAAACTCCTCAGTTCAATGGACCTATTAAAGGAAGAGGATGTTCCACAAAACTGCTGTCAGAATAAACCTACGGTGGGTATTATATGAATAATCGACACAGAATTCTCTTAATTTTGTTTACAAAAGTGGAAGAGAAATTTAACTTAAGCTTTTCATTTAACTGATATGAAGGTTTTTGGCCATAATCCTTGCTAATCTTAGTTAGCTCTCATGCCTCTTTAGACTGTAGTCTAGTCACAGTAAGTTAACACAAACCAGCACTGCTACGGTAAATAATGGTCCTACTTTTTTCCTTCCCCTCTGGCCCACATGGTCCATACTCTTGTGCCAGCACAGCCATTTGTGTGGCCAGGAAACAAATTGAATTGCAAGGCAGATTTGTGTTAAAATTAATGCCACCCCAATCCCATACTACCCCCAAAAGCCAATCTAAACCAATTAATTCTCTCAACAGCAGTACTGGTTTACCCTGGTTATAAGTGAGAATGAAACTGTGACATGAAGCTTTGCCAAGTGTTCCTGGCTGTTGTGTGTTTGGGGCAGCCTATGGCTTACACAGCCACTTTCAGGAAGATGTCCTGGATCCTCTGCTTGGCATTTGCAAGACCAGATCTGCGCCACGGTATCTATTTTGGGGATCTCTGGCGCAAGTGAGACACTGACATCTTACAGCATACTATAGTGGAAGGCTGTCAAGATACTCAGAGGGCCAAAGACCAGGACATACAAGAAGAGGGTGGGTGAAGTGGGCTTGTTCAGCCTTAAGAACACAAGGCTCAGAGGAGAGATAATTGCTGTCTATGGCAATTTATTGGGTGGATATCGAGAAAATGAAGCCACAGTCCTCTTGAAGGGATGGGACGGGACTCGAGACAACAGGCACAAGCTGGAACATGGGAAATTCCAGTACTAGGACAAGCTTTCTCACCACAAGGGTGATGAAGCATTGGAACAGGTGCCCAGAGGTCATGCAATCTCCATCCTTGGAGATTCAGAACTTGACTGGACCTGAGCAATCTGACCTAAATTGGCCACGCTTCACCAGGGTGTTGGACTACAGCCCTCCAGAGGTCTGTTCCCAGCTTCTATGATCCTCAGCAAATAGAAACTGGTGAAACAACAAGAAGTGTTAATTCTCTGGGGAGCAGTCTATCACTTGGACTGCTTTCTGTGCACCTCGCACAATAACAGCTTTGCAAATGCTGCCAGGTACTGCTGGAACAGAAATAATAATAATACAGAAACGGTGCCAGTTTTAAGGCTAACCCACCTAAAACTACATATGATAACTTAAAATATTTTTGATTTAAAATATTTAAACACAGTAAGCCAGTTGGCTACAAACTTGGCTTGTACCTTAGAAGATTTCTTTGAGAATGACAGCACAAGAACTCAATCTCATTAATTCTAACACATGTGAACAGTCCCAACGAAGCAGTGAGATAGATCTGGTGCGATCAGGCCACAAGCCAAGCTAGTTCCAGTTGTTTCAAATTATAAAATTTTTACATACATACGGGCAGAAATACTTATCGTGCTGGAATAATTAAAAACTGATTGAAATGAATTGGCTTGAAGCTATTCCCTCCCCTCCCCAAAGTAACATCTTTCATTTTAGACTAAATATGGGAAATTTCATAGTTTCCAGCGACTGATAAAATGAGGCTTAGAACAAAGCTGGAATTAAAATATACTGTGAATCACTGGCAACTTCTGCTTTATGGTGTAATAGTAGCCTTCCATTGCTTGAAACAGAAAAAGCAAATTCAAGAGACATTCTGGAATATTTTAATTCTAAAGGACTTATTTTTGTTTTGACTACTGGACATATCAATTATTTTTCTTAAGGAAGACTATCCCTAGGATTAATGTTGCTATATTAATAAGCAGTATCTTAAATGTCCTAATCCATGACTCTAAAACAGTTTTATGAACTTGATAGCCCCCTGGTCTTGTAAAGGGCAATACTGATCTTGATTTTGGACATACTACCACGAACTTCCATTCTTAATATTTCTTCCAAAAATGATCTAACCTCTAGCAATAGACAACAACACTTAAAAAGAAATAATAGGATGGTATCTATTTTTACATGCTATTTTTTACACCCCTTTCAGCTTTCTTTAACAAAATTAGCATTAACCTACTTTTAGTTGTCCTGCTTTCTACCACTGATGCCGTAAAGTAGTCTGTTAGCATTTAATCAAATCTTTGATAGGCCTTTCTTATTTAGATCAGAAGTCTGATACCCATTCTACAACAGGGGGAAAGCAGTTCTCAGTTTTGCATTAAAAATAGCTTGACAAACGAAATCATTTGCTGTAACCATTTAGAAGCTTTCCTTCTCCCAAAGTGCTCCTCAGTATTCTTTGAACAGAGAGGCAGCTGCTCTTCAAAATGTTTAGGACCAAGCTGAAATCGCTGATGTGCAATATATTTTGGTTCCTAACCTGCAGGGCTAAGTAATTGCATGCACACACTAAGTAAGAAAAACAACACATGAACTGTATTGACATTGTGGTTGTGCCTAGAGCCATGCTGCAGCAAGGCAGCACACAAATACGTGGGGAAAAAATGGTAAGCATTCCAAAGGGCTCATCTTGTATAGAGTTGTCTGTTTCTCAACATTTGTGGATGACTGAAAAGAACAACCATTGGTTTTCACTAAAGTGACATTGGATACATTTATTTTTCATTAGAAGAATTAAGGGAACTGAGAACTAGCACATTCCTGCACAAACCTCAGGGATTAGGCTGTGCTACATCTGGGAATTAACAAACTAGTCTCAACAAGTTTGATCTTCCTGGGAAAAGATAAAACTGAACTACAGGCTAAGCAAAGAAAGAACTGATAACCTTGCAAGATTTGCTCTGAGTTTTTTTGGTCATGAACCACATAAAATGAAAGTAATGTCAGACATAGAAAAAAATTATTGCAACAAGCAAGAGTGAAAAGAACAGCTTGTGAAGAGCCTTCTAGACAAACTAATGGTAGATAATGCACTGATAGTATAATTTTGTTTGCTTCTCTCTAGCACATAAATCCATAAGAACAAGCTGTGCTGTTATACCAGATACAGCATGTGATTTCATTAAATCCTAAAGCATTTAATGAAGGATAAAGTGCAACGCTGTATCTGATGCCTGCATGTTTGGGACCCAACATCTCATGGCTGGCTGAGGCTATAGCTGACATTTTTAAACCATTATTGTGTGACAAAGGCATTGCAGATCAAACCTCCTGACCTTCGTGGCAGTAAATAACAGGAACTTCTCACACAGTAATAGTTCAGCTAATCACAAGGACTACCCCATTTTTACCAATGCAAACACTCCACACAGTGTATGAGGTGTCTAGCTAAATGGCTAATGTTCTGCTCTCCAGCTAACATAATCTCCTCTTAGCAAACACATGCACATATTATTCACAAACCACAGGATTTTATCATTTAAAGGTATTTCTCGGTGAACAAGAAAGATAAGGACATTTTGGTAAAACTGTGTGATAAATACTTGTAAATTTAAGTGATTAAACCAAAACTTGCAACTAAAAAAAAGAAAAAAAATCAGTGTAAATTTAATCTATATATCTGTTTTATATATATATATATATCAGTGTTTAAAAGTATGTCTGCGTTTTAGAAGCAGCTGAACTGGAATGCTCGTCTTTAAATCCAAGATGTTTTATTAACTATTTAAAAGATCTAGTAACAATAAAGCAGAAGTACACCTGGTAGCACCTAAAAATCCTCCACCAAAAATAAAAGATCCCAGAAGGGGGTAAGGCTGGAGCATAAATAGAACTTTGGCTAGAAGGAAGTTATTTGAAACTTAGAAATACCAAGCAGGAGAGGCAATGGAGCTGGAACAGAGTATCTCAGGAAGACATTTTTAAGCAGCATGTTCAATAAATTTGACCATAGAGACTAATGATTAAAAAAAAATCCATAAGAATGGCCATAATGGCTCAGAGCAAAGAGCAAAATTCCATCTTATCCAATTGCTCCTTTCTGACTCTGACTGCTAGTAAGTACTGAGGGAAATGAAAAAAATATGTATAAAAAGATCTTTTCCCATTATATGTTCTGCATCACCAAAGTCCTGGGTTCTTCCTGGTGTCAGAAGATAAAGGAAATGCGTATGTAGTTCATTGAATGGAAAAATTAGAATTATCTTTAAGATCGGTAGAATTAACATTGCTTTTAAGTGCCACACAGGGATGTGACGGGTAACCTTTATTTGAGTACGTAAACATTTATCTCTATATCAAACTTCTCAAGTGAATATATTACAGGGATCTGAAATTAAAGAAAGTCATGAAAGAAAACAGAAAACAGATGGCATATGAATATATAACAATTACTAAAGCCCCAACTTTCAAACTTGTGACATAAGAAAAACAAATGCTTCATTCTTCCTCTTTTCTCAGCAAAAAGAAAGGAACAATGGCAACAGTTCATCCCTGAAAATCAATTCAGTAACAAATCAGATGCACAGAGAGGATGAAATCAAACATAACTGATTATTACAGTCATGCTTATGTAATTGATTTCATTGCAAAGTATGAAAATGTTACTGCTAAAAGCAAAGGTATTTATGTGCCATTCTTGTTCTCAGAATATGCTGTAGGAGTCCCACATTGGATCAGTGCTCCCATATGGCTGGCAGGAACTTCCAGGTCTACCATTTCCACACATTCAGAAGAGAGAAGCCTCCTCAACAGTAGAGAGTGTATTTCTATGCCTGACTGTGCCTACAGTGATCCCAGCTATCTTCAAATGTTAATTACTTTTTAAAAGAAAATAGCAGAAAAGAATGCAAACTGTGCCACCAGCTCTGCAGGAAAGGCAGAGGAGTGAGCAGGGATCTATTATAATTATACACCTGTATTTCTTGTTCTCCAAATAGAAGTAATTTTCTTTTCTCCATGTGGTCGTCATAATAATACACTCTGGCTCCAGCAAGCTGAACTTCTCAAAGAATGTCTCTTTCAAGACTGTCCTCTAGCAATAAAGTATAACAAAGGGAAAACTTTAACATGTGTGTTACAAAGAGCAACGAGACAAAAGTCAGGAATAGACAAGTAATAGAAAACAAAGTTTTGCTTCTAACATATGGGGGATAAGTTTTTGCAGGGGGAAAAAAAAGAAGTAACTAGTGACATTATGAAAAAGGCAAACAACGAATGACATTTACTAAACTGGTGGGAGAGCATGGGTGTTCTGAGCTCAAAATGTTAGCTAATCCAGGGGCATAGTCCAGGCACAAGTGTTTCCTGAAGCATGAAGAAAACACCATATGGGTGCCCTGCAAGTCCTCTGAACAAGAATAAATACTTTTGCCTTAGCATTCTCTTCATTACATCTAAATGAGTCCTGATAGCTGTTGGGTTGAGCCACAAATGCTACCACTGCCAGTTACACTGGGAACTTTGCCTTTCGGAGACCTGAGAAGCTGTGGCATCCATCTCCCACACCGCTGTTTTGCTAACTCCCGAATGCTCTGGGGTATCTGAACTGGGCAGGCACATACTGAAACATCTCAGAACAAAATTCAGATGCCCATTTGGGTTACTTAGACTGAAGCTTAAATGCTAGACTTGTGAACTGAGAACTTCTGATACAGTTTGTGACGGGTTTTAAA
Organism: Pezoporus wallicus; assembly: GCF_028554395.1. Taxonomy (NCBI): domain Eukaryota; kingdom Metazoa; phylum Chordata; class Aves; order Psittaciformes; family Psittacidae; genus Pezoporus; species Pezoporus wallicus. Next base: position 495,277 of record NW_026635616.1, on the reverse strand, counting down.
AGAACTTTCAGAAAAGGGTAATCGAGTCTTGAAGAACTTACTCTGATAGACACTGTCATCAGACAAAAATCCTGTAAATAAGGAGGACCAAGCTTTTCTCTTAGCTCTTGCCCCTTATCTCCACAATGAACAAGGTAACATGTTCATTCCAGAAATCAAGTTTGCTGGAGATATCTTTAACTATGATCAAGGCATGGCTTCTATCCACTAGGTTACTTCTCCCACATTCCTGTTTACATAAAGAAAGGGTGAGGGGAAGGAACACAGCATGCATAATGTTAATAAATAGGAAATTTCAACAAAGGCCTTATGAGATGAGCTTAATTTGTCTCTTGTGTGACAAAAATAATTTCCTTTGGGAAATAGCACACTTGAATTAGAAAAGAGGGAGAAAGGAGGGCAAAAAAAAAAAGGAAGACAGAAAACACAGTTGAAGGGCCAGAGAAACAGATTCACTGAAAACAGATCTGACAGGAAAAGGCATATGAAGCTACTATTTGCCATCAAGTGCAGCAGGCGTGCATCACCTCCTGGCAAGTGAGTTTAAAACTGTCAGAATACTATGGCTAGCACATTCCTGCTAATCATATCAAGGGACTGCAGACAAGGACAAGGATCTATCTAAATATTTCCCACTCGTTGAAAACGTTTTAAAAGTGTCCTTTTATGGATTTGTTTTAAGGACACAACCTTCCCACTGCAAATTTTGAGTGCAATCTAAAGGTATTCTAGAATACTCCTCTCTGCTTGTTGAGCCAGGTGGCAAACTTGTTACCTCCAAAGTCCTATGTGAGAGGAGCATGCCTCAGTTTTCCTGCTCCCTATGCTGCATTACTGAGAAGAGAATCTCTCTGAAATTTTACTGCTCAAGGCTCCTTCTTTAACATGACATATGACCATTACCTCAGTTTCATTGCAGCAGAAGATATCGGAATGGGTATAAAATTGTGGATCTAGGTCAGCAAGGGCTGGAGCTGGATTAAATAAAGTCTTTACTGGAAAAAGAAAAAAAAAAAGAAAGAAAAAGTCTAAATCTCTGGTGGTTTAGATTCATAAACCATCACCTGAAATACCACTGAGTTTAATTCACAGCCCCCAATGCTTATTATTAACATACAAATGACTCTTGGTTCCTGTAACCTCATTTTATAGAAATGCTAGAAGTTTTGTTTACTTTATTAAAGTTCCTTCTGATTTATGCGCAGGCACCTGTCATGGTGGGAACATGACAGAAGAGTAACAGGAAAAATAACCAAGAAATGACTAAAAAGAGGGGAAAGCATTAGCCAGCAATGCAGTTTGTTTAACTGATGATGCTTCTTCCAGGATTTTAGTAAGTATAGTTCTAGAGTTTTTTCAGCGTTGTTATCTGCGTTCTGTGCATGAAGCAACAGGGGTATGTTGGGGCATAATGAAGGGCATGTCCAGACAAGGAGTTAAACGTGCTTCTGAATGTGTTACCTAACTTGTTCAAACTGCCACATTATAAAACTGTAGTGTAGACGAGGCATTGTATGTTTTTAATATGCTATCTGGCAGAGCTAGACCTAAACTTAACACGTGGTAGAGTATGTTAGTTAACCTAACTTTAAACTGTAGCCTAAGGCCCTGTGTAACAGCAGAAAAGGTTTGTCATGAGGACAGTGACTTACTCACTGCTAGCACAGGAAATCTTCAGACTTGGTTTCTCACTTTGCCAATTTCATGATGAATACTTCTGTGTCTTAGCCACAAGGCCATCATTTTTACACAAAGCACACTCTCTTACATTAGAAATATTCCTTATAGTAAGTGATCAGATCTTCCAAATTGGATGCCTGTGTTTTCAGACTAAGTTTTAGACCCTATGCTATAGCACATAATATTCAGACTATTTGGAATCCCAGTTAATGCCCTAGAAGAGAAAGATGCACAGAGACCTGTGAAACCTGAGTACTGATGACTTCAGAAGATGACCTTTTGATTAACACTGAGAGTTTTAGCCTTTGACTGTACAACTTTATCATGTTTCTCTAACTGCTTTGGTAAAATGAGTATTAAAGTGACAAAGACATTTATTCAGAAGTCAGAAAATGCAAGGATTAGGATTTCCAATGAAATTTTAATTTGGCTCCCTTATATTATTACAATACAGTATGTATTATAACAAACTCTTTAATTATATAATCACATACCACTGAAAAACAGCATGTGATCACATAATTAAAGACTGCAACATAATACATATGCAGAAAGGATACAAATTAAGGTTTCACATGCAACCTTAACTCTTGCATTTCCTATTTCCTGAATTGCAACCCTAACAAAGTTTTTCGAGACACAAATATTTAAGGTATACTTTCCTAGGTAAGACAAACAAACAGCACATATTGGAAAACAAACTCTGTCCTGGTATCATACCAATGCATACATGGATCACGAGCAGTACTGGAAGTGTTCCAACTTGGGTTTTAAGTAATACAGATGCATCATGAATAGTGTGCAATGCATTACTATTAGTTTGCTCCCATGTTTAATATCTGCTGAGCCTGGGGGAGATAGAGGAACCATAAAATTCTCTTTCAGGCTGTGAAGAAGCGCATAGCTTGTGAACAGGGAAATCTGTTCGGTCTCCCTGAGGAACACCAAATTATTTTTTGCCCAGTTCTTTCTCATCCTTTGCCAAGAATCCATACTCCTCACCTAGCTTCCATTCTTGATGCCTCCTTACATAAGCACAATGCAATAGTAACCTTTTTCACTCAACTTGTATCACATAATTGCTCTTTATGCCCCTTCTATGTTTTCTTTTTTCCTCTTCCGGTACCCACAGCCTACTCCCTACCTCCATATTCCAATTTCTATTCAAATTCAACAAATCCTATTATCTATTCCAATTTTGTTCCTCTTTCGGTTTCTTTCTTCCTTCATCCTCTGCCACCCCCAAAATCAAGCAAATCCCTCCTACACTTCTCTTTGAAATCTACTCTCCGTCCCCAGCATTCCTGTCCAGCTTTCTCTCTTCTGTATTCAAATCAAGGATTCTCCTGCTCTGCACTTCCTGGGCCTGTGAGAGATCTTCAGTAGTATAAAAGAAGTTACTTAAAACCAGATTCAGGAACTACACCGAAAGTCATGCTGCCCAAAGGGACAACTGCTTGCATGGACAGGCTCTCATGGGAAGCTAGCTGTGAAGCTCTAACAAGTCTATGTGGAAAGTAGTTATTTCTCAAAGGCAGATGATACAGTAAAAATCATGCAGATTTCCATGCTATTGTAAAGGTTTTTCTTTGAAAGCAAGCTCCTTTGCTATCAAGACTCTTGTAAATTTTAAGGTAGGCAGCATTCATAATTTAAAAAGGGGGTAGCCCTTTTAGCCGCTGTGCTTTGGCAGAAATTACAAGGAGTTTAACCACAGAAAAACAACTGATCTGAAAAATCACAGCCCGAGATTAAAAAGGTGAAGCACCTGAAAAATAGATCCTTTCCTTGCAGGTGGCACAGAACCTTAATAACTGAGGTTGCTTCCAGCCCATTCTTCACTACAGTATTAATAGGCTGGACATTATCAGTCATCTTTTATAGAATCCTTCATTACAGAAGCCCCAAAACTGCTTTATAGACTTAGATGTACACTAACATTTTGCCCATCAATGAAGTGGTTCCCGTCTTGGAAAAATCAGCAGCTTCACAGCACATGGCCATTAAAGACCTAGAATTTTCCTGTCAGATTTCCACTACAATTCATACTCACTTCATATCATTATTCACAATTAACCTTTCCCTTCCCTTCCCTTCCCTTCCCTTCCCTTCCCCTTTCCCTTTCCCTTTCCCTTTCCCTTTCCTTTTCCCTTTCCCTTTCCTCTCTATATCTTTAATAATCTGTGCCACAATGAGTGGGTATCAGAACATGAAATGTCCCTCTCTAGCTTACAGATCCAGGTGATGCTGAACAGAAGCCAAGGGTTCTTGCCTGTGTGTCCACATTCTTTCTCCATCTTACCGTATTTTTTTTCAGTAAGAATGAAGACAAATAAGCAAAAAAAAACCAACCCTTGAAACAGAGGTTTGAGGCATCTGGGTTTGCATCTGTTTTAAACAAAAATAGTCTAGTGCACTTCTTAAGATGCAGTACTGCATTATACATGAGGGTATTGGAGGCTAAAAGAAGGAAAATTGCAGGAACAATTTACAGTTGGCTAAGGATAGATTTTTACAGTGCTACAAACTCAGCTGTTTACTTCGATTTGACTGCACATGACATTTGAACATGTGTAGCCTACTGCTTTAAAGCAGAAGCAACCAAAGCTTTCTGGATACGAGAGCTGCACAGCAGTGGCTGACTGACAGCACAGAACTATAGCTGGCCTTCAGTTAACTACTATCTTTTCTCGATATATTGTGCTGTCTACAGATGCTAAATGCTTGCATGCCAGTTCCATGTATCAGGTTTGGATTTTTTATTTTCATTGCCTTAAAAAACACCCCTCTCTTCTGTCACAGACCGGACATTTTGCCATATGAAGGTGACAGAAGTGTGAAGCATCTTACCAGAGCTATGCATAGAGTTACAAGTAGACAAAATAAGTCATGGATATTGACTCATGACTCAACTATAGTCCATTAACCACAAGGTTAAGAATGCTTTTATCCATTTTCATAAAACATAATGAAAAAATATAGTAAGCTCTGTTCCCCCCTTATATCTCAAGCATTTCAGGTGCTACTCAGTTTTCTGAAGTTTTTGTCTAGATTTGCATGAACCCAGCTTTGATATTTCAAACAGAAGTCAAAATAACTTTTCCCCATGCACAGTTCTGTTTATAGAGTTTATGACTATTTCCACCTCAGTTTCAGAGCCACTCTCCTCCAGCCTCACATCTAGTTCCATCTCTGACCCGCATCTCTATCCCCTCCCAGTCTTATCTTCTCTACAGACATGAACAACATACTTTTAATCTCATACAGATGTCTCACTAGCATAATTATTTACCTACTGTTCAAGCACTGTGGAAATTGTGCTTGTGTAACTGAAAGCATTACAGGCACTTAAACAAGCCATCATGTTGGTAGTAAAACCCCATCCTGTTCAAGCAAAATGACAGTTTTCATTTACATATATACCACACTGAAGGAACAAGCACCTACATTTAAAAGTACAATTTACTAATGATTTCACAGACCATGACTGTCTATTCAATGGCAACATGTCAAGTCACACTCTAAGAATGTTGGTTAAGAAGAAAAAGCTTTAAAGATGTTTACTTCTATGCAGAAAACCACAGCCATACCTACTGCTGTGCTAAGAGAACAAGGGCATAAGTCTGTTTTTGAGGCCATTTCATTCACTTCATTGTGTGTACAACTTCACTGACTTGCATTCATTATCCTTGTTCTACTCTGGAATAATACCAGAGTCAGGCCAACGGTTCCTGACCTAACAAGATTATACTGTATTTCTTCACAGCATGAAAATCAGAGGAAAAGCAGCACCAAACATATACAGGTTGATTATATGGGTACGGGTCGATTTGCCATGCAAGGTAAATACTGCAAAGTTTAAAAACTGAACTCAGTTTTCATTGGTGTAGCATGGATTTGTTGGCTATTATTTCATTTCTAAATAAAACCAGTATGGCAGAAACCAGAATAGACCTCAAGATCTTTATTTAGAAAGCATGATAAGGAATATTTTTCATGCCACACAAATGAGGGAGACAGAATGGCTTATGTTAAATTACCTCCACTGGCACTTGCCATTTTCAGAACTTCAAGAGAAACAGCAGGGGTTATTTCTAGCTGGCAAACAACCACTTTGGCTTTACAGATGACAGCAGAAGCCCTCTTCAGATCTTCAAAATTTAAAAGCAGGTTGGCTCCTGGGACTATGACAATAACATTCTGTCCTAAAGAGAAGATATCGTGGTTTTTATGTTAACATTTGCAATAAAGTATGTAAAACAATTCCTTGCTTTTCTACAATAAATTTCAGATGAGTGTTTCAATTTACTTTCCAAAAAATCCACATTAAAGATGTATGCATTGCTGACATTTTCAAGTGTTGGATACTTTTAAGATTCAGCTGGACAGCGTGCTGAGCCATCTTGTCTAGACTGTGTTTTTGCAAAGAAATGTTGGACCAGATGATCCTTGAGGTCCCTTCCATCCTGGTATTTTGTGATTCTATGACATAATTGAAGATTTCAGAAGATAATCAAAAAGATCATCGGACTAATGAACCACCACACAACACATGCAGTATATATTCCATTGGGAAAAGTCACATACGAGCTTTCCCCAGACTTATTTTGGTGTTTTCTATGAATTCTAAAGATTCACTGTACATTCACTGTACTAGTCACAGTGGAGAAGGGGGACATATCCTAAGGCTGATATTTCAGAGAATCCTAGAATGGTTTGGGTTGGAAGGGACATTAAAGATCACCTCTTTCCAACCCCCTGCCATGGGCAGGGACACCTTCCACTAGGCCAGGTTGCTCAAAGCCCTGTCCAATCTGGCCTCATTTTTGTCTTCCCCTTTTAGTCAGCAGTTTGTCAGCACTACTTTGTGTTTGAAAAATAGCCCCCAAGTTCTTTCTTATTCAATCCAGCTTCATTTCCCTCCTCAAGAAAATAGAATGAAGCTATTACTTCTTGTGCACATAGCTGCCCTGTCGCATTTTACACACCTCATCAGTACTGAGCACCAGGATGGCAGGGGACACAAGTGATGGGGCAATTTGCATTCTCCTAAAATATGCCAGTAGCACTCGGAAAAGCATCAATGTGATTATTGAGCTCATGTGCCAAAAATGCCACAAACATTTTAAATTTTCCCATCAGCTGGGAACAGAAGACTATTTCCCACAGCTATGAAAATTATGCATGTTCTGCATAGCAGCAGGCTTGCTCCATTCACCTGTGACACTTCAAGTCAGGGCCCCTAACTATCATCAACACCAGAATCGGCAAGTCACAAAAACCCAGAAAGGTAAAATGTCTGTGTCTAAGGAAAGCTTTATCAGGAGTGAGTAAAGAAGGTGGGTGACACATTCTGCTGGCCAGCAGAATGGTCTAAGCAAAACTACAGGTGCAGAAGCTCAGCAGTATCTCAAAGCATGTGAAAGATCCTTTTAATTCTCATAGTTTGTTTTACAGTTAGGTGAGGAGGGTCATTTACGTAGGTTCCCAATATTCTTTTGTTTTCCTTCAGACATGCAAGTTGCCTCCTTTTATTGCAGTTTCTTTCTTTCATTGTTTTTTTTTAATCTCTGTTACAACACCCAGAGACCTTCAGGCATAAGAGCCTTCAAATTAAAATTTATTGTTAATCACTCAGGTATTAAATTCAATAAGTCAGTTGTTCCTTGATTTACAGGCTCAGCCCGCCCCCGCTGAAGATTCCTTTAAGGACTGCCAATCATTAAAGGCTACCAATTCTGTAATGAACTGAATTACTCTGTAAATAAATATTTATGTTTTTAAATACATTATTTTTGTTGAATGGAACTTCAAAGTCCTTTGAATGAGAAATGTGCAAAGCTTGTCTCCGTAAATATGCTCTGAAAAGAAAGCAGGACAATGGAAAGAATAATATAGTGATCTCAGAGGGAGGGGCCCAAGCTTTCCAAAGCAATTCTGCTGTCAATGGTTTGGTACAGAACAGCTGCATATGAAAAGCAAAACCTCAGCATTTAAAGCCAACGCCCTGCTTTTCAACAGACAATGATGGGCATCTCGGATAAAAAAAAAGCCTTCTGCCAGAAGTAAATGCTACCAAAGATACCTGAACCCTGCAAAGGGAACATTCAAAGGCAAGTTGTGCCTTATTTTGAAAGCTTACAGGGTGCAGCAGTGCAAACAGTAAAAGGCAGGAAATCAGTGGACAAAACCACATTTCATTTCTGCCTGGACTCTGTGCTACCTAGAATCTTCAGACTCTATCCACATGTCTTGCTGCATTATCTTGCTGAACTATTTAGCTGTACTGACATGTATATTATTATTAGACTTTAGAGCTAATGGCCCAAGGCAATAAGGAAGGCTGTTTGCTTAAACCCATATGTGCAAATTCAAGGTAGACCATGTTGCACTGGATCCCAGTCAGAAGCTTTTCTTTGCAGCTACAGAAGGTCAGAGACTTAAAGTCTGCTTTCAAACCTGCCAGGGAAATGCAGCACCTACTGTGGTACAGCAGTCCGGATGGGCTTCACCCAAGCTGGAGGGAAGTAGCCACATTCTGTTCTTAGCTACATATACCACACTAGCTGTGAACGACAGCGCTCACCACAAGCTTACACCAGTGTGCATGAAAGGAGAATCTGGACCCATGCACTCATAATTAATACCAGAATCTTGTATTACCAGCAACCATTTTGTTGAAAGCAATTGCTTCTTGCCAGGGAAATCAGATGGGAAATTGGCACCAGGGACAATCGAGTTAAAGACAGATGGCAAAGAGGGGTGGGATTCATCTTGTCCAACATTGACTAATTCTTAAGTTTAAGAGAAAAATCCTACATTCTAGGAAATTCTAAGAAAACTGATTTCTAAAAAATAGTCTTCTAAGTTCCTTCAACAAGGAGGAGAGACAAGTATTTTCAGAGTTTTTATAATCTTACATATCTCAGATATCTGTGTGATGAGGAGATAAACTACTGTCCAGAAACGCCTATGTACTTCTGTTAACTCCAGGTGAAGCCTTAAGCCATACACCTCATTTGGAAACAGCTCAGGCGAGGTTAAATGTTACCCACACTAAGAATGAGAAAAATATACTCACTGCATTGCCATTAATTCCAAGAGATCTTTACTTAAGACTAAAAATTCTCACTTTTAATGGGAGCATCTATATAATTTTAAGTTTTGCAGACATCAGCTGGAATATTAAGGGCCGCATTCACAGTTGCTATAAGCTAGAACAGCTAAATGAAGCTGATAAACTTGTGGAGGCTTACACCAGATGGGGATTGGGTCCAATCAATACTTTAAATAGTGTGAATGCTGTCCCCAGTTGGGCTTCTAAACCTGCTACTGTCACTTCTTAGAAAGGTGGGTAACCCAAGCTAGATTTTTTTTACAAGTGACATTTTATAGAGGCCACTAGATTAGAAGTGTCAGCAGAAAAATCAAAGCCAAACCGTACACAATACAGTGCAATAACCATCACTTTTTAATATGGATGGCGAGCTAAAAGCCGTTGGTAGTGCTTAGAGCTCCCCAAAATCTCAAACAATGTAATTATAACCTTAGCTGTGCAGCTTCTGCATAACAATAAGTAAGTAAATAAACAAAGGTGATATTTGTGATCAGAAAATAATGCTACATAAAAAACGTTTGCTGCCAAATCACACAGTTCATGAATATGAGGGCAAGTTATGGGTGTGTCATGGTATCATCATTTTCATGCAATTACTTGGTAGAAGCATTGTGTAGTCTGCTATACAAAACATTTAAGTTCATGAGGAATGCCAATATAAAAGTTATCCTATAAAAAATCAGGTGACATTTCTTCATAAACCTGAAGGTTCCAAACAAAGATTTTCTCTTTGGAAAGTATAATTCAAACAAGCTGGCGTATGTATTCTACGTTTGCCCTGTTTATTTAGCCTTACCTCAATATATATTTTAAATGGGTTTATACTGGTTGTGCTTTGGTATTGAAGGTATACTAACCTATAAAATAATGCCTATTTACCATTCATGAATCATTAATAAATTTACCATAAAGTCAGCACAATGCCTATCTCAAGTGAGGGTTATCTCACAGTATTATGTGTAGGTGAGCTCTAAGCTCTAACTTGAAATAATCAAGAACACTTTAATCATGACCCATCAACCTCTGTTGTCTCTCCATTAAATTCTTGCTATGAACCTTGAAGTTGTCAGATCAGTCCTAGCTATCGGTCCAGCCAGGCCAGCTTAATGGCACTGTCAACACTCATTACTAGATATAGACAAAGCTGCAACAAACTTCAGAGGTGATCATGCAAAATATTACCCATAAAGAGGTTTTTTTTTTCCCTGTAAGTGTATGTAAAAATGCAACACACATCTTCAATTCATGGCATTCTTACCTCTTAATAGCACGCTGTTAGCAGAAGGTGTGCTAAGTGACAGAGCTAGCGGAAAGGTGGCAGGCTGGAAAGGGGAAAGAAAAGCTGGGCTTCAAAGTGATGTGATGCACTTCAAAGAGAATGTGTTAAGAAAAGCAGCCAAATGTACCAGCTTTTCTCCTTAAGGGAGAAAGTACAGGTTCAAAGTGTACAGGGTCCTGGTAAACTGAAGCCTGTGTTTAGTCAAAATCTACCTGAACAGGCAACCACATAAAAGAGAACAACTGAAAGGAACACGAGGCTCCAGAAAGATTTCTGCACAGAATTCTGAGACCAGTCCAGAGGGAACCTTTGCAGTGTCTCTGGGCCGCATATTTTCCAGAGCAGCATTATAAACTCGTTATACATCTCTCCACCATTTTGCATTAAAGCAGCAATTTAACCTCTCTTTTATTGAAATGATACTGTCTTGTCCCAGAATACAACACAACTTTGAGAATATCAGATGTGCCTGACAACTGCCAAATTTTTAGTACTTTGCCAATTACAATAATGGGTGAGTTATAGCTTTGCAACTCAGTAACCAGCAAAAAAGCTTCCCAGAAACTGAGCAGCACTGGCTAGACAGATGCAGGTAACATCCGGGAAAGTTTATTTCAGAGCCTCCTTTGACTCTGGTCTCTACAGCTTTCTTTTCCTCTGTATTCACTCATCCATCATTGCCTGCTCCCTCTACTTGAGTATCTCCCCTACTTCTGCCTGTAATTTTATTCAGTTGGTTGGAGTTGGCATTTTTCTCATGTACCAGTACTTGTAAAGAACTGGTAAGCTGCAAGTGTGGGTTAGGTGTGTGAAAATACAGCAATTAAAACTTGGTGATTTAAAGAGATGATACCTATGTTTTTTTTATTTGTCCTTCATTGTCTTAACACAAAACACCACCACTATCCCCAACTTCAAATGCTTCCCTTTTAGGTATAATTTGAACTAGCACAAACTACTTTACATCAGTGCATTGAATACTGTGGTGTTTCAGCTATGCCAGCACAACTACTGCGGTAAAACATACATGCGTAGACAAGCCCTATGGAAAGTGCTGTAAAACCTGTTTAAGTCAAATCAGCCAGGTTTCTACAGGGGAAAAACAAAAAAGAAGAAAAAGATGTCTCTTGCAACAGCAAAGCACAAAAGCATTGCTATTTTATTGCAATTTACGCAATTCAAGGACCAGATGGTTTTAGAGAGGAGCTGCAACCAGAACCATTACCAATTCTGTGCATGTGTTTGCTTTGTAGTATAGTTCTGACCAGGTTTGCTCTTCTACTAGATTTTAAATGAAATCTGAGGCCAGTAGTAACTTAATTAAGGATTTTTTCAGTTTCTCAGAGAAAGAAACTACATGACATTTTGCACTATTCATCTTACTATGTGAATAACAAGACTATCACAGACCCTTTGACACTAACATGTAAGACAGCCTACTGTGAACTTGTGCCACTGAACAATCAGTTTCCACTCCTGATGTTTATAAAGGTTTTAGATCCACAAGATGGTTTTGTTCATTAGCCTCCAGAAAGATTCATGGTGTTATAATTTTAAGAGGTCATCCTCTGTTCATTCAAGTTTAGACCACGTCTATCTTAGCTGGCTATGCATGTGGATCTAGAAGTAGTAAGACTGCTTCTTGCTCAGCTATTCTGGACAGCAAACCTTTTGCAAATCATGGTTACATGTACAGAACAGTGAGGCCTGGGAGCATGCTAGCTTTTTCTCACAGTCTCTCCTATTTACAATGGCAAGAGTAGTGACTCTATGTGGTATAAGACAGACCTTCTTAAGAGTTACTGTGGTAATTTATCTCGTGATGTAAACCAAGAGAAAGGGGTGGAAATAAGAGGCAGGTATCCAGTTTATTCCATGTATTAGAGCTACCTTATTTCTGAATTAGAGCTGTCATGCAAGGCTTTGATTAATCTGACTTACAGAAAATTAAACTGACATCTCCAACTAATTTGCCTAATTTTCTGAATGTTCCTGTGTAGACTTGCCTTTAGTCACAGTTCCTTCCCAGGTCTGCTCTTGGAGTGAACAGTCATGTTTCCTTTCCCATTTTGAGCTGTAGCCCAATGTATTACCATCAGGTTACAAAGCTTGTTAAATCAATGTGTAGCTAAACTATGGTAACTGTTCAAATGACAGCTTTTAGCTGAACTTAAAGTAAATTAATCCATCCAATCACACTTCATTTATTACGTTTGCACAACCATTATTGGTCTCCTGAGCTCTACATCTTGATCCAGACACACGTACTTCTAAGAGCTCTCAACAGCGCAACTTGCTTGAGGAAAAGATAGAAAGTTTTCAGAGGATAATTTAGCAACCTCGAAGAAGAATATGAAAACAAGACAAATTTTCTTTTCTTCTTCCCCTGCAATATGACAGCAAAGGCACAGACTAAGGAAAATTAACATAGAAAAAACAGATACGCCATTTCACTGTGTATGCATCACAGCAGATGTAACTTGGGATCAAGAATTGTGGTAATATTACAAGATCAGCATAAATATTTGTACTTACACTAAGGACAATTCCTTTTCCTGATTCAAGGCCTAATGACTCAGTGTGCTCATGAGGGAAACCCTTTCCCCACAGGACACGAGGAAATGGAAATGGCCTCAAGTTGCACCAGGGAAGGAAGGTTTAGATTTCATACTAGGAAAAATTTCTTCACCAAAAAGGTTGTCAAGAGTTGGAAAGGGCTGAAACAGGGAAGTGTCTGAGTCGCCATCCCTGGAGGTATTTAAAAGACCTGTAGATGTGGTGCTCAGGGATATGGTTTTAGTGGTGGACTTGGCAGTGCTAGGTGAACGGTTAGACTCAATGACTCTAAAGGTCTTTTTCAACCTAAATTATTCAATGATTCTACAGTAAAAGTGGAAAAGGAGAGCTTTAACCTTCTGCTACACCATGTGCTCTGGCCAATGTAAAACTAGGTGGATCAGCTGGCTGACTGAATTATGGCAATCACACTGTTAATCTAAGTATTTGAATTTTGCCACTTTCAGGCACCTCATCCTACAACACTGTCTGAAATAGAAGGAAGTTTCACAAAGCATGAATAAAATCTTGAAAAAATTAAAGATGTAGAAAAAAGTAATTCCACAATTAACAGTGATAAGGCAAAGGTTTCTTTTATGGCTGTAGAGGCAGAACAAAGAGGACAATTCAGAGTAGAAATATGTACCTTCACTGTTGACAATTATTGAAGCAGTTCCAGTAGCAGCATCTGCAGTCTGACCTACAAATGCTAAGAAAGGGAAAAGTTACAGCATGCATTAGTTCAATACATTACTTTCAACCAATAGCATGTGATGCAGTTTAATTGAATTAAATCTAAAATGAACCCATAACCTCCAGTAATTTAAAAATGCTAATTACTCTTTCATGTGCAACAATGCCAGAGAAGCTAACAACAACAAAAAGTGTTAATTTACACCCACAAAACAGAAATGCGAGTCCAACATTCTTTAATTTGGCTACATCTCTGCTTTAGAAAAAGCATATTATTTATACAGCCTTCTCAGGCACTCTACTCCTACGTGGAAGTATTTCTTTTATCCAATGAAACAAAAGAGTCAAGGCTGAAGAAAACAAAAATATTAAAACAACACAGCATTTAATTCTGTGTAGATTTGCATTTCAGCAGTAGTATTAACATGTGCTATAAAAGCAGTGGTGAGGCTGCGTTTCCTCTTTGGATTATTATTCAGCTAAATTAACTAGAAGTGAGGCTGGCAGCACTGCCTGTTACAAAGATTGTTCCATGTTTACTACTATAAGAACCTGTTTTCAGCCATCAGCAAATTTGTCAGATATTAAACAAATTATAGGTGGAGGGTTTTTTTAGGGAGAACTGTAGTAGAAAACTGTCAAAATAAGTTTTGTTTCTCCCTCAAAAAACAACCCCTGTATTTGAGACAAATCTACTATTTGAGGCAAATTCTGGTGACCTTTTTAAGAAGTTCTCGTGCCCTAACCTTGTAGAACGTGGACTTGATGCTAGGCAGAAGTTGGCTTCTTTCTTAAGATGTGCCTTTTGCAGCCAATTTAAAAATCTGCTCAAATTTGAACAAGGCTGAAAAAAACACATAACATCATGCTCATTCAGGTTTGCTAAAGTATTCCAGGTACTTGCCCTGGAGGTACCCTTATCTAGCTCAGAGTTACAGGGCTCAGAGCAGAACCTTTGCTTCTCTTCACCATGAGTTAGGCCTGCACACTAGCATTGAAAACTTGCGTCTCCTGTGCTCTCAGTGCTCTTCCTGCAGGAAATAAGCAGCATGAGCTGCAAGCTACCCAGTTTACATCAGTAAAGGTCTAAATGGTCTGAGCAGCACTGGTAGCTGATTGTTGTGGAAATTGTGGAAGACAAGAAGACTGGGAAAAGAAAATTGAGAAATGGTTTGAAACTGGAAAGAAAAGGGGTAAGATGATACATTAGGAAACAGAAAAGTGATGCAAAGAAGACATACGACAGGTATCCAGGATACGAAATTCGGCAGAACTGGCATTACAGCAAGGATTATTATCCAGTAGCTGGTATCTTTATGTATAACAACAGAGATAGGCTAGACGAGAATGAAACTGAGATGGAAAGACAGTGACTGAAGTAAGACAGTCCTAAGCAAACTGAATCACCCTTGCCTGCAAATCCTGGAATGCAAGCTGGGATCCTGGACCAGCATCACCAGCACTACATCCTATCTTCCTGCAGGGCTGATCAACACAGTGGGTGACTAACACCATTCTGAGATGTTTTTAACTCAATCAGCAGAAATTGGTAACTTGGACCTAAAACTTCCAACCCTGCAGCTGATCTATCTAGGTATCAAGGAAGTGCAACATGATGGAATTTCTGATTTTTTTTTTCCCTTTCTGATTTTTTTCTTTTGCTGCTATAAAGACTATTAAAAAATCTATGTTAAGTTTGCAAGAGCAATCACTTAAATCAGAAAACATAAAATTTAAGGTTCCTTGTGGAATATACATTTTCATTAAGTACTATGCATTATAATAGCTTTATTTACATGATCAAAGTCTTTATTCATGAGGTAGGCATGCTTTGGAGAGATTTATGACTGTACATTAACAGACATTATTTTTATGGTAGCCTTGCTTGGTTTCTTGCGTAAGTTGAAAGACACACAATGAATAAACCTGTATATGCACTGGTGAAATATTTAGATGCTGTACTGATAAGCCTAATAAAAAAGCCCACAAAATACTGATAGTTCTGTCTTTAAAGCAGGATTTGAATACAGTAAATGAAGCTTGTGGCTGAACATTAAGCAGAAAAGATAAACAGAATATTGAATTGCCACTTAATGATTGCATCTGCCCATCCTTGTCCACCCTGAAGGAGACGAGTCATGCAGACAAAAATGTGACCATGTAGTCCAGCAGCACACAATAATACATTTACATAAGAGAAAGAATTAGGCTTACAAAGATGCAAAGATATCTAGAATACTGTGAATGTTTAATTTTCCCTTTTCTCCAAAAGCTTTTAACATTGATTTTTGTGTGTATGTGAGTTAACAAATATCCGTTGCAGTCTCTAAAATGACTGCATGTGTCATTTCACAGAATAGAGGTGAGATGCACTGAGTTGACAAATGCATTTCCACTCTATCCTTCTGTTCCCAACATGAAATTCAGAATGAATAATCAGACTGGAGTTTCAATTTCTCACAGGCATTACAATCATTAATGCCAGCCTAAACAATTGTATTTCTCCAAGATATCTTCAGGTGAATTCTACTGATGTAATCAGCTGAGATTTAGAGGTAATAACACTGTATTTTATTTTTAGTGGTACAGCTGATTTCAGAAGTCCCTGTATTCTCACTCATATTCATTCATTCCTGCCAGTTGTGTCAAAATAATTATTCATAGCTCTGAATGGCAAAACACATCAAATAAGGCAATAAAATAAGAAACCCTCCACTGCCAGCTTTTAAAGCTTAAAAAGTATACATAAGGTTTCTTTAAAATAAAATTTTACCTGTAGAAATACCATTCTTCTTCAAATTTTCAACATAATCATTGCCAAAGGAATCCTCCCCAACCTATACAAAAGACAAAAGGATAGGTTTTCTCTACAGAAAAGTGAGAGGATATATAGATCATCTTTACACAACAGAATCCTCTACTGTAATCTGAATGTAATACTTTCTGTTTTGCAGCACTTTGCCTTATTAACAAACAAATAATAACCTAATAAATAATAGTAAAAATGTATTAATAGTATTAATAACCAATAGGAATAGTGTTCTGCAGTTTCCCCTCCTGTATTACAAAACTGCCCCGTACAACAATGTTGCTATATTAAGGTTTTATTCTTTTAATACCACCTGGCACTGAAGCTTTCTGGGGACTGTAAAATCTGGAAGAGTACTGAATCATTCAGCTTCAAATTGAAAGCATTTATAGTAACTCCCATGCCCTTTTTAGTTGCATTTCATGTTTTGAATTTTCTACCTCAAGTTTCCTCAGTGGAAAAATATCAAACTGTCCTTATAGGCCAAAAAGGGACGATAAATATGGCATTGATGATTTCTGTAATTCTCAGCGCTAAATGTACTGTTTACAAATTCAACATTTTTTGTTTGCTTTACCCAGCAACAGCAGATTAAGTTGAGTTGGGAAGTCAAGCTATGCTCTATTGTTTTTCTAACAGCAAGTTAAAGAGTTTGTAATTTCAGCTCCACTAATCCTTTTAGCTGAACAGAACTCTGCTTGCTGGTTATTCAGACTAACAAATTTTTTTTGGTAACATTACACAAGCTGAACAAAGGAGATGAGGTATGTGGAGAAAAAAAATGGTGTAACTTGCCTAATGTCAAAATGACACTTAAAATATATTTAGAAAGCCAACATAGTTTCAAATTCACTACTTTTAGTCTATGTCTTCAGCATGCAGAGTGTGTGCTCCCACTTCCAAGGTTAAGTTTTGTAACTGAGTGGTATCAAAGGCTGACCAGTACTACGGGAAGCATTTTTGCATGAGAAGAGAAAACATCTTTCAGATTAGAAGCTAAATCAAGATCCTGGTCACAGTCTAAACAGCGAAGGAATTACATGGGAAGCCCTAACTAATGACCCACCTTCTCATAAAACAGCTCTAAACAGCTAATGGTATATTTGAGTTACTGGAAGCACAGAGCAGTTGCCCCTATTGCCTGCTATTAGAAATTTGTCTATTCATGAGCTCAGTACTTTAGAAAGCTCAGAGAAGACCTGAGTGCTAGCTACTGATCACAACAATCAAACCCTGAGATTCAGAACTGTATCATTTAAAGTGTCATGGACGGATGATCCTTCCCCCACATGTCCTATTGCACAACCATGTTTTGAAACATACTTTCATTTCCTACAATCTCTATAAGGGATTTTTCTAAAGTATTATTAGGGGTGGTCCTGATCTTTTACCAGATGAGGACGGCAATTTAAGTCAAAACAGTCTAAGCAGACAGAACATTCCTCTAGTACATGGAAAAAAAAATCCAACCAACAACATTTCTGTGGGTCACTGTGTTATTCATTGTTTGCACATTAGAGTATTTCTGTATCTCTGACTACTCCCAGTTTGCCAGACAGGGCGGGTTGTCAGAAGCTGCATCTTCTGACTGCTTCAGGCTGGATGACTGCAGCCATCTGTGATTTCAACCTGAGCTGTGCTCACCTCTGCAGCCTAACAGCTGTACTACTGGAATGCACTCCGCCTGATGGTATCACCTTCTCCCTGCCTTGCTGCTACAGAGCTTCTACAACAAATCTTAGGATTTGCTCAGTTATTTCAGCAACAAAATATTTCATAACAATTTTTCAAAAGCTCAACTGAAACTTCCTTCCTTCAGTTCTGGGTCCTACATAACTGACAGACAGGCATCCCGTACTGTTCAACTGTCACAACAACTGAGATCAGCCGTGGTACTTTTGCTCACAGCAAGACACTGCAGTGCTGGAGGGAAGCCCTTGAAGGGGTCTCCATGGAGGTCCTTTTCCTCTGGAAACTTTTTTCCATGTTAGTTCATCAGTATCTAACCCAGTTAATCCTAGAGCGTTTGAAGGGCTTATCTTTCCATTCAGGCTTTACCCCCAAGGAAGAGAGAGTACTGGGCATCAGGCTCATTTTAGATTAAAGGCATATTTACTGACCATGTCAAATTATGTAACATTGTTTTAAATATTCTCTACTTTTGCACAGTCCTTGATATTGAATAAACAGAAAAAATAAATGTCTTGGTCTGTTGACCACAGAACATTGTATGTACTGAAATAGCGTTTCTTCTTTCTTGAGTCCTTAACAACAAGCTGTTTGTACAAGCATTATGGTCACATAGTTTGCATATTAGAACAAGTGGAATTACATCAGTATTTTTCAGTCTGCTTTCTTCCTGCTCACCATCATGTTTTCCATGTGGAGCTAAGGGACCTGGCTGGCACCACAGAAGCTAAAATTCTAGCAGCTGAGAGAATCAAACTCCTCTGTACCTGAAAATTAATTGCAATAAAATCATGTACCTCTTAACAACTGTTTGTTTAATCTGTTCTATATGCTCTTTTTTCTTCATTAGGGAACTAAACAAGTACTAAAGACTAAGACAGAAATACAAAAGGAAAAAACAATTGATGTTATCCATCATATTCTGGGCTGCATCTGAATATAGCTATGTTCTTACAGTGAAATGAATAAATAAAGTATTCTTACAATAAAATTCTTACAGAACTTGAACTTAAATTTGGCTTACAGATCATTTAAAAAGAGAAGACTACATAGCATGGTAATACAGCTCTTCCTGTTTCTAAGTAGGAATCAAATGCAGCTGGTGTTTAATAGAATTTAGTATGTGCAGTATCAGGCTAGTGACATCTATGTCCAGTGAGGAGGATTCTAAATTGTTTGTCAGAAGTAAACCAGGCCTTTTTTCAGTACACGCAATGCCTCTCAGACCAACATCCCTCCACCATCTTAATCCAGGATGTTTAACTGATTTTTTTGGTAATGGCCACTAAAAAAACAACCAACCAACCAAACAAAACACCCCCCAAAAAAACCAAACAAAAAACAAAAAAATGTTTGGGACTTAGGAATTTCTCAAGACCACTGTGCATTTTTCAGTACTGCAGCAGGGTTCTTTCATGAACGAGCAATTAATTTATTTGCTTGCTTCCTTGAGTTACCTGACAGTAATCCTTTACTTTTCTCTGAACAACAGTCTTTGTCTTTTTGAAGTGGCAAGTTTTCCATCAATATGTTGTCTTACTGTACTGAGCAAATCGAGGAGGGGAGTTTCAGACTGATACTGTGATACATACTGATAACCCAGAGTAACAGCGGCCACTTGCAGGGACATGCAGGCAGAACACTGTTTGCATTTCCACTACTCAAACTCAGTACTTGATTTTACATTAAAATTCACAGCATTCTGTGGCATCTCCAGTCAGAACTGTAAGTCATTCTAAAACTCCCTTTTCTCTCAAACCCTCGCCAGATAGTCACTGGCTCTCTTTTGCATTTTAAAGCTCTGAAGTATGAAGAGTGCCTTGTCATTTGATCTGAGATGTCTGCTGCTACTCTTGCTGAGGACATCCTCAGTCTAAATTACAGTCCTTGTAAGAGGATGCCACACTCCAGCACAATATCTCTCTAGTATTAATACCAATTTTATTCTGTGAACTTCAGAATGTAGAAGGAATTGTTGCACTTGTACTGGAAAATAAATGTTGGGAATTATGATCAAAACATAAGCATATTACTGAGCACTGTGTGTGTATGAAGGGAAACCTGGCTTTAAGAACCACTGAATACTCATGATGACTTGTTAAAGTAAAGATAATCTAATTGTAATGGCTCATTACTGCCTGACTCTTCTTATTTTACTCAGCAAGAAACTTTATACTACATCCTATTGACCTCTGCAGATATAAGACTGTGCTGCCATGGGATGAGACTATTCTGGGAGGCTACAAGTGCATAATTAATTCAGAAAGTAAATACTGCCTTTTAAAATCAAAAAAAACCCCACAAAATATGGATATTAACAGTCAATCTCTGCCATTTCTTTGCTCCAATAAATACACATCAGAATGAAAGAAAGAAGACTGGGTTTTACTGAAATAACATAAATATGATTTTGGAAAGTAATTAGAAATTATAGTAACTGCTATATTTTATTAGGAATGCAAACGTTTCCAGAAACATGTATGCACTGAGCAAAGGCTAGACCATTAAAAAAGAAAACAAAATTCACACTTTCAGTGGAAAAAAACCCCTGCTAACATTTAGCAGGAAATGTTAGCAGGGAATTCATTGCCAGTTCATCTTGTTCTTGAATCTGATCGTTATTGAATGCAAAGATGATCAAATATACACAATATTACAGAAGCCCAAACATTGCCAACATATATATATATATAAAGTACACTGCAGAACAAGTAGTGATAATGACAGACATAAATTATTGCAGGTGTAATTTAGACTTATAGCTATCATTCTTTAGCTTAAAGATTGGATTGGAAAACCAGTGAGAAAGGCTTCTTTGAGATGTTTCCAGGGTTTCTCAAAAAATCCCTGACAGACAATGATCCAACAAATTTAGCATCCTCCCCAGCTATGGCAAGAACAAAGTATGCCCAGTCAATTTGAAGTTTCATTTACAGTTGGCACAGGATGGACATTAAGGCTACAGAGAGAGAAAATTTGATCTTAACTTTGATAATGATCACCCAAAACTGATAATGTTTAATGACAAAAATGAAACAAAGTCATTGTAAGAATGTAGCATCTGCCAAGCTGAATCAGCCCAATGGTCTGCGAGCCAGCCTCTAGAACTGCTGCATATTACATGTTCCAGAAAAGCAGGCAAAAAAATCCCATAGCATGCAAAGGTGCTAGGATTTGGATGTGAATATCTCATCCTAATCCCAAGTAATGAGATAATGATTTAACCCTTGAAGCACAAAGTTTTGCATTGCTTCTCAAAGTTGTTACTGGCTTATCAGTGTCTGGTTTTTAATCACTTACAAAGTAAATTTCAGATGGACTGCAGTGCCTAGCACCTGAATGTCATCGAAGAAGCCCTGATCTTTGCAACAGTGGCGAACATAAAAAGGAGAGGCTAACCAAGATTACAAGAATTTCGAACATCTCAAACTCTCTCCCATTCTCTTTTCCATGGTGCATCAATCTTAAGTTTCGCAATCCTTCTTTATACGCAATTTCTGCCAGATCTCTAGCCAACTAGTCTTTGGTTCTGGCAGTGTTTTTAGAACAGCCTCCTCCATGCTTAAATTTATAGCTGAAGTAAGGAAAAGAAAAGAGAATTAGAGAGGGATTAAAACAAAAAAGAAAACCCAAAACCACGAGGAACTTTTCTGTAAATCACCTAAAGGTTTACTGGAATTTGCATAAACATTTAGTTCAGCTGTAATCCAAGAGCATGTTGATGCTTACCTTGCAGATCAGTGAGGTCTTGGCCCCAAGTCGAGCAGACTGGACGCACTGGTTGGCTCCTTTCCCACCAAAACCAATGAAAAACTTATGTCCAAGGACAGTTTCTCCAGCTCTTGGCAATCGTGTAGTAAGGCTATTCCAATTTAAAGCAATATTTACAGCATTAGTGACTGAAAATAACAAGCATCTTCAAAATAAGAGTTACATTCTTATAATCCTGAATGGTCCAACAGCCAGCCAGTAAGACCAAAAAAGACTCAAAAGACCTTTTAGGGTCTCTACTCCACACCCCACCAATTTAAGTTTATTTCTTATAGGCCACCCAGTCGAACTTCTTGTTTATTACTCAAGAGAGGTACTTCATTTCTTTTGTTCATGTTTCATGTTTCTACAGGAAAAGAAGCGCTTGATCCCTGCCTGGGATTCCCCAGTGCTAGCTCGATACAGATAAATAGTAAATCTATAGCCTCACTGCTCATGTTTTACTGTAACATTCAGTTCAAGTTTACATATTGTTCATTTAATTTCATTACATCTAATTATACCTTCTTGAACCACCCTCAGTAATTTTTCACTCTGTTGGTGTTCACACCCCTCCAAACTGTAGATTGGTATCAAAACCTTCCTCCCCTCTGCTGTCACTCAGGAGCCCTGTACGTATTTAACTTTTCCCTTTGTGAAGTTTTTCTCTCACAAATCAAGCTTTACAACTTCTCAGCATATTTTTTTTCTTGAATGCAGTCCAATTGCATTTACATCCTTCTGGGGATGGGTGCCCAGAATCAGATGCACTAATACAAGCGGAGACCCATCAGGAGTGTGTTCTGGTTTAATTCCAATTTTGGAAAAAAGAAAACAAAACTGTAATTCTGTTAACCCCACCAGATGCTTTGCTATCTCCAGCAGAAGTTGAAAGGAAGAAAAAAGACACCACTGAGACTATGTGAAGGAATTTCTCTGAATCACAGAATCAGCCAGGTTGGAAAAGACCTTCAAGATCATCAAGTCCAACCATTCCTCCAGCACTGCCAAGACCACCACTAAACCATGTCACTAAGGGATGCAAAGGGCTAGCTTACTTTTGCCACTTCCATTAAAATATGTAACACAAAACTGTGTTTACTGCAGTTGGGTTACCAAAATTCCTGCCTTCTCAAGCCATACATTCCAGGCACCAAGTTTAAAAATGTAATTCTTTCTATCTCTTAAGCTACAACACATGTGCAGGGAGGGCTTCCTGTCTATCATGTACTAGTGACCCGTTCAGTCAATGACAGTTCAGACAGGTTTCCAAAAGTCTGCAGGAAAGAAAAGTGGGGAAGGGGAATCTGAAAGAACAGAGAGGAATGTGCCCTAATGAGGAAGAGATTAACTTCAATTCTGTTTGTTAACTTATAACATTATTTTACCCCAAAATCTTCCCACAGCTTCAAAGTTGCCAGCCCTCCAGTTCTGAGAAAAAGTGACGTGCTTCTGCACTAGCAAATCACTACAGAGTGCTCTTTGAAAAGGACATGAAGAATATGTGCAGATTACTTTCTGAGTTTATGCTGCAACTTCTGAGGCATATTGGAGTTCACAAAATCTTCTGAATTAATGACAACGCACAACCTGATTTACTGAAAATTCACAGGAAAAAGAAAACAATTTTCCCTACTGATTTTCCATTTCAGCACCCGTCAGTCCAAAGGCTTAGGACCATTAGGAAATCAAGAAAACCTAAAATTAAACTAGCAAACCCAAACAAGTCCTGAACTCCCAGAAATTAAGATTTTTCCTTTGAAGGAGTTGTTAGGGGTCTGTGCTTCATCAGTAGTTACAGTTTCTGGAGAGATGCAGGTGGGGATGCAGTCTCTAAGTAACTAACAGAGCACCCCAGATTTTAGTGTGAGGGATGGTGCCCAGCCAGCAGGTTTATTTCATGTGGGTGACCACAAAGAAAGCCCAGAAGGCTCACACATACAGCTAATGGCACTCACTTTGTTTCGAGAGAGGCAGAGCTAGGGTCATTCTATTGGGAAATGCTTAAACCATTTTAAATAAAAATACAACAGCATTTTAGAAGCATACTTATAGGTACCATATACATGGAAAGGATTGTTAAGTTAAAACTACCTACAGCAGCATCTGGCAGGTTGCTTACAAGTGAGTAACTATAAGGTTTCAGGGAATAAGGTGTAATGAGTGTATATAAGTAACATTTATTCATGGTAACATCTATAATTTATCGTTATTTTCGCCATTGGAAGACAAAGTAGTGATGGCTGTGGACCAGAGAATGAAGGCCACAAAACCCAGCTGAGGAACCTCCTCTTCAGCTAGTGCCAGGGTACTCCATGCACACTTCTAACATCATGTACATTCAGTAAAGAGTAGTTGTTTCACCCGGCTTGGTAAGAAATAGTAATAGCAGCTCTTGTATAATTGCTTTCATCCACAGATCTCACTGCGCTTTTAAAAGCAGAACAAAACCATTATTCCTACTTTTTGGGCATGAAATTTAGGCAAATCATTTTGCCTTTTTGTGCCTTGGGTCAGCCAAGAAGCCAGTCGCAAAATCAAAACTAGAGATCAGCTCAATTCACTGGCTCATGCTGCCTTCTCATTTAAATTCTGCAGTCTGAAAATGGTATCAAGTCTCAATTCATTTTCCTTCCTTAGGGTGCTTTTCAGAGATTACAGCTTATTCTAAATAGAATTTGTTTCCACAAAAAGCTCCTATATTTTTAGACAAAAATTAACAATTGCGACATCCCAGCAGACATCTGCTAATAGCGCTGTGCTGAGTTCATACGCATTCTCAAGAAGTACTTTCAACCATATATATTCTTGTTTTAACAGTAACCAGACCATGACTTAACTCTTGTCTGAGTTATGTTGGCATCAACACACAAGTCCAATGGAAGCATCATAACTGTACTGGTGAAAAAACAGGCTCGGTGAGATGAGAATCTGGGCCTCAATGTTACAAGCAGCATGGCACAACAACTGCCTCTGGGAATCAAACAGCATGTTGAAGATGGGGAGATGACCTTTTCTATTGTTTTGATGGAAAGGTACAAGGCAAAGGGCAAAGGATCAAGTTGGAACAGTGATTTATAATTAGCCAATTTTAAAAATAGGCTAACAGACCAGGCAAGACCAGGCAGCAGGCCCCTGTAGCTCACTGTAAACAAACCCTCACCTTATTACATTTCAAGCATGACTGCCAATCCTTTTAGACCAATTCTCCAATTCTTCATTTCAGAAGCCTATTTTTATTTCTCATATTAAACAGATTTAGAGTACTGATCTACATATAAGCCTGGAGGCTTCACTTTCACTGCAACCAGAGTTCCAGATTCTTATTTTTTGCTAATATAATGCTATTCTCTTGTCATTTTATTGTGCAACTCTACTAACTTTTGATTCACATCAGAGAATGTTAATGAGCATTTCGGGCTTCTGTTATGAGCAGGCAATGATGAGTAATCTGTATGATTAAGGAACCCTATAAATTCTTGGCTTATTAATGGTGCCACAAATACTACTCAAAATAGCCTAAAAATGATGAAACAGCTAACGTTACTCCAAAACTAGGCTAAATAAGTTAATTAGAAAAAATGTCACACAGGCTTTCAGAACTGTTACAAGAATGTTTTGTAAAGCCATTTACAACTTTGACGTATTTGAAAACACAGACCTGTTAAACCTAATGTAAATTGCTATCAAACGAACCGCTCTTTGCTTATGTGATAAATTCTGCTCAGCCTTGAGAGAATAAATGGCTCAAAGGATATTGGGCTCTTATGTCTTATGAGCAACCAGAAACTAAACTTGAAACCCCCCAACGCTTACCGATGTGAAATAAAATTACTACATAATGTTTTGCAAATTGTGCACCATACTACTGAGTCATATTTATAGAGGAAAGTTCACACTGAAGCACCCTGAAATACTTAAAAAGGAAGGGATAGAATCACTCAGAATTTCAACTGAGTTTTTTCCAACACGGTATTTAAATGTAATGCACACAGCAATGCTGCCCACATTTGTTGAGGGGAAATGAAAAGTCTTACAGCAACTTATGTTTCAGAGGTTTGGGATGAATAAAAGCACACACATTAGAATTTGCAGCAAATTCAACCCTCTCTTCCAGTAAGTGTGAGCCACAAGCTCCCTTAGAGGCGATTCCTGAGTAGCATTCGTATTTTTAGACAGGCAACCCTTTGGAAGGATGGCATTAGAAATAGAACAGAGAACCTTTACTACTGTGTTGAAGCACTGAATCAGAGGTGAATGTGTAACTTACTGAGTCATTAATGCCACTCCTGCCGGTATTCTGGGTTTTCTTGAAAAGTTCCCATCTAAGCAGTGACTAGATTATATTCAGAGATAGAAAATCTGAAGAAGAAAGGAGGGGAAAGGAAGAGATGTATACCTGCAGCATTTGCATAAACTAATCCTGAAATTAGTCATGGTTTGCTTCAGATTCTTGACACCTTACCAGTGTCTGTTCACTGTTTTCAACACATGAAAGTGCTATAAAGATGTATCTTAAGCTGACATAAACCCTCACCCTCCCCTCAGCAGCATTTTTATGCTGTTTCTCTTGCATTGCTTTTATTGCTCACAGAGCTTCCTAATTCAAACTATTATTTTTTTTTTTGCTCATAGGATAGTTTTAATTTGGATCACCAAATTGGTCCAACTTAGTGCACAGCAGCAAGGGTGGACCAGAACTGCAGAACTGAGAAGGCATTAGTACAGCCACACTGCTCTAAGCAGTGTTGAAACTTTGACTTGACACTACTTTGTATGTTGAAAACACTGAATACCATGTAACTAAGGCTTAATGATGTAGTCCAATATACCCTTAAACACATTGAAGAAAAGCATAAAGTATCAGTATGCTCCTGAGAAGTGACATGTGCGCAAGAAAGGAAAATAGACAAGTAAATAACTATTTTTCTCTTAAAAAAAAACAAACAATATTTTCATCAGGCAACTGAGAGGAGAAGAGATTTTGTAGGTTATCTGAGGTGACTGCCATTTATATGGTATCAGGAGAAACATTCAGACTTGTGTTTTTATTCCTGAAGAAAGGTGAAGATAATCAGGGGTATCAAAATGGTAGCAGAAATGCCACATTTAAAAGCGTCTGAAGGAAAATGAGTATAATGTAAAGGTCTAGAATTTAGCTTTGATTCTGCTCTGTTTGAATCACTGAACAAAACTCTTTCTGCCCTCTTGGGAATTTCCTAGAATGGGGAAAATCCCTGTGAGATTGGAGTAGGTGTAACTAGCCACTGTCTAGTACATACAATTTACTGGGCTTTCACGATTCTCAGAACTGAACAAACACAAACGAGGGAACAGTTCTTGACTCTAACTAAGAATATTAGTACAATATTGTGGTGAAAAAAATCTTAGACCTCTTCTGAATCTGGCTTAATATTTTGGTTTAGCCTTGGTCTGTTTTGTCTAGCATAATTTCTAAAGATTTGAACATGTGCTATGGGAAAATATCCATAACACAGAGACAGAAAGACCACAATTCTTGTCAAAATCTCATGTTCTTGGCTCGTTGATGCTTTCATCCCTTTTAAAAATCCACTAAAGCATCTTATTGGAAGGTAGAAAACGTCCAAGATTTATCAAGAGCCCACCTCAGGAATTCAGTTAACTACAGGTTGGTTTAAGTACGGGGCTATCCAGTTTTAGGTTCTTAGATCTTTAGTGACTGAAAAAAAGTGTTACAAGACAATCAGAAATCATAAAAAATCTCTATTGTTTTCTTCCTCCTGTCTCCCTGAACATGGCAAGTTTTTCTTTAAAAAATAAAATAATTAACTTTTCATACACTTCATATAATTGGTTATTGCTCTCTAGCCTCCAGTAAAGAACAGTGTAAAAACACTACCCAAACTGGTACCAGGAAAAATACTTGATGCTTAAAGAGTGGTCCCTTTGCAGGACAGTGCTGGAGCACAGAGTGAGACGCGCACCTTTACCCCATCATCCATTCAGAGTTGGTTTTTTAAACCTGTTTGATTTGGCATGATAAACAGTTTGTTACCACAACACAAACAAGCGAATGATGAATTGGTGCAGAGCAGCAGGAATCTTTTCGATCAGTCTCACCACCAGCAAAAATAGGTATTTTATGAAACACAAATATATACATATTTTAAAAGACAAACCGTTTTGTACATCTCATTCCTGCATGGATAAACAACTGAACTGAAACAAATGGTGAAAATTTCCAGCAAGGGAGAAAATTAAATGGATGGCTGCAACTACAGGTAGGAGCACCACAGCAGTCGCTATCTTCTTAGATATGCAATCACAACCTCAGTTTAAAAGGACTGACATCTGTAACATGTAGAATGAGAACAGATGTCCACAGCTCTTCAAGAGTGAACATTTCTGTTGACCCTATGTGCAGGAAAAAATTTTATGCTCCTAGATATAAAAAGATGAAATAAACAAGAAGGCAAGGCATCCAAATGAATGTCCTGAAGCATTTATGACAGCTCACCGCACCGAACCTTAGTGAAATGACAGTATCACCAACAGATCAAAATTCCTAAATTATGGTAGGAGAATGAAACCTTCAGCACAAAGAAATTATTGATTTGACAAATTGCCATAAGTAAAAAGCATCCTCATGGAAAATCAAACCTGTAACGTTTCCTCACATCACCAGCAGTTAAATTCTAGGAAAAGGTGGGCACAGTTCATCATCTATGGAATGTTTAATTCTAAACTCGAACCTCTAAAGAGATCAAAAACCCACAAACAAATATGAATCTATCTTCAGATATTTAAGTCTCAGTAAACATTCCATCACTCTTACCAAACATCTGCTTTGTATTTAAGAAAGATTGTGGAAATTTTCAGAATTGCTACTCTCTAACTTTATTTGCCTCCCACGTTGTTCTTCATTGATGTCTCTCGATTACATTATTTTTGGAACTGCAGTTACATAATTATTTTCAAGGCAATCTGATGGCAATATTAGAACAGACTGTCGCTGAAACATGCTGTGCTCACCCAGCACTGAAGAAGGCTGCCTACGGTTCCTATACCAAACAGAACATTGTATCATGATGCAGTACCAGGGCTAAAGCAGAAAAACCAACACAAAACAAAGCAACCTTTGCGACCAAGCAAAGAGTGATCTTCACGTGCCCAAGGACAGACTAAGATCAAAGAGACCTATATAGAATAACAGAACAGTTAGGGTTCGATGACGATTAATCTTTACCTCTTAAAGAAAGGATTTATCAGGCAACAATGAACAAAGTGGAAATAGTATGGTTGAGTGGATAGGCTACAGGGTCCTTGTTCATGTCATCATGATTTTTTATATACTCGTAAATCAACAAAGTAACCTGTGCTTCTGCTTTACTATCATGAAGAAAATAGGGCACCTACTGACCCCTCGACAATTCTCGTCGTCAGTCTTTTCCAGGTAAAAAACGAAGGACCTCACTCCCCCTTAACTATTGGCATTTTTCACACAAGCATATTGTGCTTTAGAAACTGTAAGATTAAGAGTGATAATCATAGATGTGTTCTCACTACATATCATCAAAACAAAGTCCAGTCCAGTCCA
Organism: Pezoporus wallicus; assembly: GCF_028554395.1. Lineage (NCBI taxonomy): Eukaryota > Metazoa > Chordata > Aves > Psittaciformes > Psittacidae > Pezoporus > Pezoporus wallicus. Next base: position 466,125 of record NW_026635616.1, on the reverse strand, counting down.
AACATTAATAATTTTCTTCAGTAATATGTTGCTCTAAAAGTTTGTACCCAGGACAATAATTCTGACAAGTACATTTTTCATCAAGTTGGTAACTAGTGCTTCCTACAGAATCTGTATGGGTCACAAATGTAAAGTATAACCCAAATAATACTTTACTAATACTTAATGTATCACAGATAATGAAGGTAATCAACATATCTAAACTTAGTAAGAGGATAGGATGGAATGGAATAGACTAGACTAGTGTGGACTAGACCAGAATAGAATAGTTCCATTGGAAAGGACCTACAACCATCATCCAGTCCAACTGCCTGACCACTTTAGGGTTAAATTTCCAGTGTCTTCACTAGACAAGTTTTCACTTTGCAAATATCCTACCCTTGATTCACTGATTCAAAAACAAAAACAAAACCAACTTTATCTAAATTCAAACTAATTATGAAGGTATCTACTAAAATCTTGGATTGCAGTAACATTAAGGTTTGTGGGGCAAAGATGAGAATGTGCAGGGGGATGCCCGGGCTTTGCTGGCCAAGGTTAACTCTGCCGTGACAAGCAGGAATCTCCTCTAGATAAGTACCTTCACCTTTTTCACAATCTAAGCTCTCTTGGAAAACGTAGATTCCTGAATATCAAAAAAGGTGTAATTCTGTATAACACTGCCTTGTGATGCCTGCTGATGGACAACTCCCAAATGTCCATTAATGCCCAGAAAGGAAAGAAAACTGAATTTAGAAAAGATTGAACAATAACAACAGGATATTCCCAATGAACAAAACTAACATTCAGACAGAAGAAGGCAAGTATATTCACTCTTATTACAGCTGAGAACCTGGAAAGCGCCTGTCTTTCCACGAGAGTTCTGAACGTGATCTGCCTATCCTTTATTTTCAGCTCTGATCAATATGATTTTTTTTTCTTTCTACTGTTTATACTATTGGGGTTTATGCATTTTGTATAAACAGGTATCTGAAAACTGACAGGAAGTACAGCAAGTGATAGATGGAATAAACTAGCGAAAGGGATTTATGACTCTGGAAGCAGAAGTTATTTGAAAGATGAGAGGCAAGAAAAGAGCAATATAAAAGAAGTTCACTGTAACAATGTGATGTAGAAAGATAACAAGAAGAGGTGAAGACAAATAGGGGTAATCATAGATGGTTTAGGGATGACATGCTATTGATGTAGTACAGGAAAAAAAGGAAAAAAAAATGCACTGAAGTCAGAAATGGAAAGAAGAAATAATGCAACCCAGAAGAGAGCACATGACCGATATATTCGGGAACATTACCACCTTCTTATTTTATAATTAGTTGTCACAAAGATCAACCTGTTCTATCAAGCGGCACCCACTTATGCAACATACTGGTGAAAAATAATCTTGTATTTTTCTTGAGGCCCAAAGTATATGATGCTAGGCTTGAAAGGTACCAGGATGCCAGCATCAAATAACCTAGTGCAGCTTGATATAGGGGCTAACAAGTGAAGCCATATAAAACAAGCAAACAAAACCTTCCTGGTAGACTCCTATGGAAAGAACAGCTCAGACAGCTCCTAGAGGCAACATGATATATATGCCTGCCCAGAGTGTTTTTACACAAATTTGTTACGATCGACTCTGGATGATTTTTATTGCAGCTTTTGATTTGTGCCAGAAGCTCTTTACTGTCAGGAGTACTAAAATTCACCCCAAAATATTTATGTCTAGAAATGCATCTAGGAAAATGGTTATTTCCATTAACGGTACAGCCAGCAAATACTTCATTCCCAAGACAGAACAGAACTATTACTCATATCATTCTGTGGCTCATAAAGGGGGAGAAACTACAATATCCTCAGTGTTGAGTGTTAAAATATAGTTCCTAACAACTGTTTATTGTGAGAAATACTTTCAAAGGAGTTCCTTTAGAGAATTTCCCCTTTGGCTGTCGTGAATCTGGTATGTCAAATACCTCTAGACTGAAAAGGCAAGAGATGTTTTATTTTAAACAGTCAAAAAGAATTTCCAGTAATAGCAGGGATGACAACCAAAACAATAAAACCCCATGGGAGTTATATGGTGAAAGAGTATTCATTGGGGCTAGAAAATATAGATACATTCATAACACAACATGCTTTTCAGTCTTTATCACTGGGATACAGAAGAAGCCCAAGGAATACCCTGAAGTACTGACAATGCCAAAGACCAGTATATTGCTGGTTTTCATGCTATTTACTTGGAACTGACCAGATGTCAAAGAACCCGCCAGAAAGCAAATAGCAACAGCTGTGTTACCTGTAAAGTGGGATGTTATAGCGTGAAGCAATGGCCATATGCTGAAGTGCATTGTGGAGATAAAATTGCATCTCTCTGTAGCAGAAACGGACATGATACCCCTTACTCCTGATGTTGATATTGGACAATCGGTAAATAAGCTTTTATGCCAATAGCCTCTCCCCTGATGATAATGTTAGTACTTCCTGACTTCTCATTTTCTTCAGAGGTATCACTGTGGATTTTCCAGAGACAGATAAAGCCTCAGCAGGAATGCAGAATTACAGGGAAACTGCACACTCAGGAAGTTGCTATAACATCACCTGAATGTATGCTCAGCAAATATGAGCCAGGCCTGTTATGGCAGGAGTAATCCCAGTGTCCAGACAGTAATTCTGTCTGTCTTCTGTTCCATTCCAGCCCGGTTCCATTTCCATGAATGCTGTCAATGAGAAAAGGAACTTCTCTCTAGTGACTAACATGGTAATGATTTCAGAAAGAATCTTTTCAGGTCCTAGACTTTCTGTGGAATTTGACACATGCAAGTCTTGTATGCATACAGGGCACACCATTTTGAGGTATTTTTCTTTTTCTAATATTCTGATTTTTTAAACAAATATTTATTTGAAGTGATGAAATAAATTGTGCTCTGGATCCACCATTTTTGTCTTGCAGAATTAGCAACTGATCTAACACCAGATACTACATTTTAAATGAATGAATTTTCTTTTGCCATCGCAGTGTTGAAACTGGTCTCTGCTGTCACCAACCCCTGAGAAAGCATGTACATACTCACGAAGGTTCAACAAAGAGATCCAACTCCTGATAGCTGGCAAACAGGGCACCCATTAAAAAGATGAAAAGTCTGATAACCTCGTGGTTTGATTTTTGTGGGTAGTGCATAATAGCTTACTGACCTCCAAAGGGGAAAAATGCCAGTCTAATGAGACTAGAAAATTGTGATTCTTTAATTCAAGCATTTAAGAAGCTCTGGATAACAAAACAATAAGGAGTACCATGGTGTTTCAGACAAGTGTTCTTTGCCAGACAAGAGAACACAAGATGGAGTAACTGATTTTCTTCTCCCATTAGGAAAATATACCCCCAAAAACTTATCACCTGCTATGATCAAAATATTTCTGGATTCATTTACTCCATTACCCAAGTGAACCCTCTGGAGAATTAAGCAATAGTTTCCCAGTTTCATATGGACTAAACCTAAAAGCTTGGTAAACATCAGTTTTATCTCACAAACCATAATTTTTAATTGCTAACACACATAGGAAAGGCATAATCCTCCACTGATGATATCATAGTCTACTGCCATGGAAATGGCTGCAGAATCATAAACACAGGTTTAAGATGACCTCACTTTCATAGGAAAGAGGAAAATTTCAGTGGAATGTGAATGACATTGGGAATAAGCACACACAGATACTCCAGAGTGAAAAAACTCTCTTACTAGTCAGTCAAAATATGGAAGATGAAGACAACAGCTAGATGTGCAGCTGAACAGCAAAGGGGTTGTCCTGTCCAAACACCGTATTGCTACCTATGAGTCTTTGAACAAAGAGAGCTTTCTTAACTACTGTCAGGGTTCCCCTCCATAAATTCACCATACCAGACAGGAGTGAAATCCCTGCCCTGACAGGCTTACAGTTAAACCACAAGAACATGAACAAAGTATGGCTATAAGAATACAGTGTAGGATCACAGAACAACATCGTAGCTGGAATGCTTCCTAGAATGAGTAAGTACTTCAGAAGTGGGAGGAAAAGAACTATACAGTCTCTTCAAGCACACAAAATAACATGAAGTCAGACGCAAATGCAGAAGTACGATCTTAGTGCAGCAAGTGCTAAGTATTCTGGCTTTGGCTCAGGAAAATACATATATTTAACCTTCAGCTCTGAAGCACTCTAAAAGGCATCAAACAACTCAAGGATTGGAAGTTGAAATTTCTGTGTAAGCTTTGTGTTGCCCTGAGCTGGGAATGTTGAGCACTGTGCGGGACCCCAAGTCCAGATGAGACAAGAAGCTTGAGCTGAGAACAGGGAGTGGAGAAATGTAGTAGGTGATAATGATCTCACTTAAGTAGAACCTTTCATCTTGAAGGATCTCAAAGCAGTTTACAAACTTAGACCAGACACTGCAGCTGGTAGAAACAGAAGCAGACAGCTGGGAACTCATTCATGGGAGGGAGGAGGTAACAGAGGACTTATTGGGTGCCGTATCTTCCAAAATGCTGGTGCTGGGTGAAGATGGCAAGACTATAACAGAGCTTTTCCCTGAACCTTGCCATGCAGCCATGTGAGAAAACTGCAGAAAGTAAGCAGAGAGCCAGAGCTGGCACAGAGAAACAGAAAAACCTCTGGATAGCTGAGGAGCTGTCACTGTTAGGATTGTAGTTTCCCTGCCTTTTATCTCAACCTCAGTTCCATAGACTCTTCACACTTTCTGCAGTAAAACCTTATGTCTTTCTTATGTATGCCCTTTCCTATTTTTATCCTTTTAATATATTTCTATTTCTCTTCACCTTTTTCCTTTCTTACAAAGCAAACTGCCCTTCTACTCCTGCAACACCAAAATGTTTTACAAATGCATAGTAGGACAAACAGTGCTACTCTTGGTTACTGAGAAGCCAAAGAAATTATTTCAGCTATGGCATTCATAGAGTACAGGCCTGACTGTAGTACCAGAAGGGCTATTCTTTAGCTCAAAAGCACTACAAAATACATGTTATTACAACTGAACTAGATAAACAAGTCTAAAAAACAAGAGTCATATTAGTTATTGCTGAAATGGAATTGCTTCCTGAAGGAAAGACAGCGCCTAATTAAAGTACATAGTAGCTTAGGACACAAAATGAAGACACCAAATGAAAGGGCAGGGAGGATTCAATTAAACAGAATTCAGAAACCAACATTTTTGTTGTGCTTCTATTAAAAGACATTGTGTGACCAGTTTCACATTCATATTTCCCAAGACTTTTAAAACTTCCACATTTCCATTTAGGAAGGGGAGAAAAAAAGTTTTCCTGGATAAGAGCCAAAGACAAGTGCTGAGCAGGTGTTCCAGCACCACCAGCTCTTCTCAGAGAAGACCACAGCATCCTCTGTTGCATAAACAGCAGTTTCTTTCAGAAAGTGCCAACTGGGATCAATGGCACACTGTTTCTTGCTTTCATAACCTTGGTTGCAAATAGGGGTCTTTTAATGGGTTAAAAAAAGCCTTTAGTGGCCTTGCCCTAGTTATTTTGTGTCCATTTAAGAACACCCAACCATTTAAGAACACCCAACCAGACATTTTCTTTCCTTTTTCCCTCTTCGATATTTTGTCACTTTTTGTTGGAGGAATTTTGCTGGAAGCTTTTTAGGTTTGGAGTACAACACCAAATACTTTTAACAGAACTAGAACTGCGTCTCACCTAAAATAAACTGATCACTCACTCGTTTTGTGATCAAACAGATTTAATGGAGGGACAACAATTTAATGAGATGACAGCAGTGAAAAGCTTCTTTTGACATGAATGAGCTTGTATCAGGCCCACATAAAATGAGCAATGCCTGGGCCACTATAGATATTTAAAAGCTGTATACAAATAGAACTCAGTTTTCTTACCAAATTCCATTACTGAGTATTTAATCAACTTGATTTTTATCCCATTTTTCTTTTTGGGCCCCTGAGATACAGCTTTCTGCCTGTCAGGCAATAGAAGGCAAAGGGGAGTTTCTCTAAACCACGTTTAGGTCCTCTAAAATCAGGGCAGAACAACAAAACACTTAGTCTGTGCATCTTTCATCTACCATACACCCAAACTTTGTTAGGTCAGAGAAGAAGACAAGGGAACAGTACTGGCTCTGAAATCAAGCCCAGATTTTTCACTATTACATAAATGAAACGATTCACAGATGACACATTTTCTCATGCCTTGATGCCTTTCTCTGGATCCAAAAGATTAATTTCCTCAACTGGACTAAGCTTGTATTCCTTCACAGTTGTGCTTTCCCATGCTGCTGGCAATGGCAGATTGACTAGAATAAGGAGTGGCTGCTGCAGGGGAAGCATTACAGATAAAAACAAAAACACAAATGGATTTGAAGGATTCTAGAACACTTTGCTGCTAGGAGAAGCTGGAGAGCAGAAAAAAAAGAAAACATTAAAGCCAGAAAAAAACATTAAAACTTGGTGACTATGCATGCACGAGAAGTGGTGGAAGTAATACACGTGAAAGACCTGAAAACAAAGTAAAGAAGAAAATGAAGTCACATGTGAGGCTCTGCTCTGCTCACTCAAAAGAAGCATGAGAAAATTCCTTTCAATTTTCCCAGAAAAGAAGCCAGAAATTACTGTCCCAAACATTGCATTTTTAAAAAAGAATGTATAGACATAGCTTTGGATCGTGGACATTTCCAATGAACTGTTTACTTCAGCTGAAGTAACTGAAACTAGAGACTTAAGAGGAAGATGCAGAATCTCACAAATGGAGATACCTTTGCCATTTTCCATAGGCAAAGACTGTGCTTGGTCAGTGAATATTTGAAGTGTCCATCAGACTGCTCTGGGATGTTAGTTCTGGATGCGCATTTGTCACCACTGTCCACTCCAGTCTAGCAACATACTATTTCATTTTTTCATGTTTTCTCTGATGTGTCTTTCCTCTCTTGCTAAATGCTTTCAGTCAATCAATCTAGTACTTGTAATAACTCTTAACAACAGTTGTTACAACAGGGGACTGGATGCATTTCTTTTAGTTATACTCCCTACAGCATATGAAGCAACCTAAGGGAAGGAAAGAGCTACACAGGAAACTAAGACTTCAAATTTTGAACATCCTAAAAAACACAGTTTTACAGTATTCGGGCTGTGGTCTTATTTCCTTGAGTTAAACTGAAAAACTGTTGTTGTTGTGACTATCCAAACACTGTTTTTCCATTTACATTTTGTTCTTTGCTTCTGCTGTTTTCAATTGCCATGCCAAAGTTTCTCCTGTTTATTCTAATTGTTTTAGTATGTCTGACTCTCATTGGTTTATATGTTTAGTCTTGTCCTGATTTAATATGAATTAAAATGCCAATGCCACGACCAGTCTGCAAATATGAGTCAGAGCAGAAACTATTTAAATAATACTATGGATGGCACCCGTCTGGTTTGGTATCTAGATCATATAGAATAATGCTGTTTTTGTTTTCTACTACTATTGCCTGCTATTCCCAATGAAGTGTTGATTGTGATTTTGACCACAAATATGTTTTGTTCCTGGTCCTATTAGCCAAAAAAGTGTGGTTTACTGCATGTATGTACGTGAGGTTGTTTTGATTATACTAAATTCACTTTAGAAAACCCACATTCTGCCACTGCAGCGCTACAGGACAATGAGAAAAGAATTTCCAATGAGAACACTATTTTAAAAGCAAACCACTGGGCCCCTTCCCTTTAAATGAATTTTAAGGCACACTACCCTTTCTTCTGAATTTGATTATTACATCTGAATACTGCCTTCCACAGAAGGCCCCTGTCCTTTTCCATCTCAGTCATTACATAAGACAGAGTAAATTTCAAGTTGTACATTTCCAATTCACACCAAGGTTACGCTTTTTTAAATCATTAGTTTACTGCATTGAGAAAAACATTAGGTGCTGGTTTTTTTATTATTTATTTAGTGGTGAATGTGGCTAGCACATGCCCAATGGCAGCTTGAAGCTTATCTTCCTGATTCTTGGTACCTCTATGGACATGGGAATATTTTCCATTTCATGTCTGCCAGTCTGAGCCTCTAGCTTTCCAGACAGAGGGGCAAGGCAGAGGGGCTTCATATTTGATCAGTTCAAGTTATAACAGAGCATTGTCAATTTCTGGCAGAGTCTCAGTTAATATGACTGGCTTCTAGGAAAGACAGGCTTAAGTGTCAAGTGGTGAATATGCCTACCAAACACAATGAGTCCTGAATTCCTTTGCATGACTTTCATTCCTAATTTAGTTTACTCAGCCTCCTCCAAACAGGTGACAGTTGGGCATCTAACATGCTGTCCATGTCTTTTACAAGCTGAAACATTAGCATAAATAACAGACAAACTAGCAAAAGCCTGATGCTCTTTCATCCTGTCTGAAATGAACCTGAAATGAACTGGCTTTAAATCTAGAGTATGGAACCCCTCTAAATTCCAGACATAAAGACAGTCAGGAGATACCCTCCTGGCATCAACCCTAATCCTAATCTGGCAGTTTTTACCATATTTGATAAAGATGGTTTATCATTCCCTGTTTCACAGCTTTGCTCTCTCCTCAGGCACATCCCAGCCAACAGTTTAGTACTTCCCAGTAATTTTACCAGGATTTTTGTAACACAGGATACATTTAAACTATGTGTACCTGGGGACTACATGGAGATTTCAGTAAGATTAAACTCTTGTCAGCTAAATTTAAACGCACTCTTTGTCTTCAGTGCCTGAAGTCCTGTGCTAGTAACACAAAGAATGAGGCTGTCCCCTCTTTTTCAGCGGAAGCAAATCAGCTTATCACTAATAAAAAGCCCTTCACTGCTCCTTAAAGTAGAGACTAATAACGGTGAGTCAGATATATTCTTGTGTTAGCATTTGTACAATTTAAGAAACCCTCCCAGCTGATTGAAAAGTGAAATGGCGTTTCTCCAACCACTTAATCTCAGTGTAACAGCATCTGTGGCTACAACCCATGGTTTAATCTCCGGTTACAGTACGGCCAGTTAATATGGCTTTGAATAAATGACTGCGTTTCTATAATATCAAACTTGCAGCCAAAAAATGAGGGGAGTTTTCTTTCTTTTCTTTTCTTTTTTTTTTTTTTTTAAGTTAGAAAAAAAAGCAAAAAAAGCCCAAAGGTGTGGCTGTCAGCAGTGCTTGACCTGGTAGACAATTTCTTGATAATTTTTTTCCCCACGTTTCAGAGAGACAGGAAAAGGAACGTCTTGTCATGTTTTATATTTTAATATAACGTCACAAGCATCTGATAGCTCATTCACGCATAACGTCAAGATCTGTTCTACAAGATCTTACTGCGACTTACAAGACAATTACTCTCCTTGGAAAGCTGCCAGTGTGTTCTGCACATTACATAAAACATTAAATCTTTCTGACACAGGTTCTACGATTATTTCAAGGGTTTTCACTGTTTCTGCTACACATGCCTCTGCCTGAACTGTACTTACTTCTCAACATATTCTTCTAATCATCTATTCTACACTTTCTTGACCCACAGGCTTTGATACAATTGTGTGCTGATAGAGAAATTGAGTTTTTTATTGCAGAATTCCCAGCAGGAGAAGCTGATGGAGTCCAGATACATATACTTTTAAATCCTATTTTAACCAAGACTGCATATGTAGTTTAAAACCAGATGTGTTTAAAATTGTGCAAATCAAAGACTGACTTGCAAGTTTACTGGGGTTGACAAGGTCAACCAGTGTAGGTTAGTATTTTGCATCGTTGTTAGTATTTTTCACTGTTGCCAACTTTTGCAATTTTGCTTGAATCTGTTGATATTTAGTATTTACTATAAAATGCTGGAACCAAGAGCCTTCATGAAGTTCTGAACTTTAATCCTACAACAAAGTTTCCAAACCGTACCTATGTACCAAAAAAAAGAGAATGAGACCCAAGTACGTAATTATAAATGCAAAACACCCAGAAAAATGAATAAAAAGGAATTAAAGCATTCTTTTAAAAAAAGTTTTCGTAATTTAAAAACAAGCTTTGGTGTGCAGCGGTGCTAAATTTTTGAGGGTTTCCCACTTCCACTTACTCTGTTTGGATATGAGTAGCTTGGGAGGCCTCCTCCCTCTCTCCTTTCAAAAGGCCACATAAAATGTTGTCTTCAAGCCATCAACTTACAACCTACTTGCATACTTTCATTGCATACTTTGTCGCTTTTCTAGTGGAGACAAGTGCTTTGAACAGAAAACGTGTTACAGCTGACCAGCTTTATTTACTTTCATGAAATCGTTTCAAACTCCTCTGTTGATTAAGCGTGTCAGAGTTCACGATTCCCCATGCGGGATTACCACAAAATGCCGCTTTCTTGGCAAGGCTAACGCCGAGCCACCTAGCCCAGCTGAAAACACAACCCCAAGTCTCTCTTCTCCCTACAGTTGCAGACAGCTGATCAAAGCTCCAGCAAACAACACGTCCAAACTTCTCCCCGTTCCCACAGTCTTCTTTCAAAGCCGTATTTGCAGTGCTGACATCACCGGGCCCAGCCGCCCCCACGGCTGCTCCGCTCCTTCCCCCCTGCCCGGCCGCTACCAGCTCCCTCTGCCCAGGGCCGAGAGCTCCTCGTCGCCGCTCCCGGTGCCGACCCCACGTCTCCGGTCCTGGCCTGGAGGGACACACGACGCCCGCTGTTCCCGGGCTCAGAGTGTGTGTGTGTGGGGGGCACCCGGGCCCGGCCCGCTCTCGGGAGGCGCAGGGAGCCGCTGCTCTGCCCCTGGCACCGTGACGCCCTGTGCTCCCACCCGTGACCTCGGGGACCGGCCCCGTGCCGGGGCCTGCCGGAGCCCCCGCGGGTACTAACCTGACCAGGTCGGTCATACAGGATCCCACAACCACCACCTCAGCGGCCATGGCGCCGGGGGAACAGGTTATCCCCAGGGCCCGCTGCCCGGGCCTTGGACCCTGGACCCGGCCTTCGCGCCAGGCCCCGCCACCGCCGCGGCTTCACCCGTTGCCATGGGCGACGGGTGGGGGAGCGGCCGGCCCGCAGGGACCTTCGGCCTGGAGGGGTGCCCATGGCGAACGCCTGCTGGCGAGGCCGCCCCCCTCCTCTCCCTCCTTTCTCCCTCGCCCCACTCCGGCTGCAACGGACCCTCAGCCCCACTCCTGCACGGCGGGACAGTCCGCACAGGCACTGCGGCAGCCGCCAATAGCGGGCCCGGTGAAGACCCCTCCGGCCCGAGGAGCGGCAGTGGCGGGGAGGGGGGCGGAGGCGCGCACGCCGCGCGGAGGGGCGGGAGCGCCGGGAGCGCGCACGCCCGGCGCGGGTGGACGGGACGGGCGCGTATCCGCAGCCGTTGCTAAGCGGTTGCTTTCCGGCCGCCGTAGGTATGGCGGGGCCCGGGCAGGGCCGGGGACGGGCGGGCGGGAGCAGCGCCCCTGCCGGCCCCGGGGGAGCGGCGCGGCGGGCGGCAGGCCAGGCACGCAGGCGGGCTGGCTTGCTTGCTTGCTTCTGCCCCGGCGCCCGCCTCCTCCGCCAGCCCCGGGGCGGCTGCAGGCCGGTTCTTAAGGAACTGGCCAGGAGGCGGCCCGGGGTCACGGCTGGCCGAAGACTGGTTCTCTCTCGGGCGCCGCCGCCGTGCCGGGATGGAGCGGGGCTGCACGCAGCGGCTCCGGTGGTGGGCCCGCCGCCTCCGCACGGGGCGTCGGTGGGGCGGTGAGGCGGTGGCCGCGCCCGGGTGGAGCGGAGGAGCGCGGCTGGCAGGGTCAGCCCGGTGCGCGGCCTCTGTGCCAGGGCTGAGGGAGCCTGGGGTTACCCCGGGCTCTGCAGACCCGCGGTGCTGCTCCCATCGCGGGCTGCCAGGCGGGGCTGCCTTCGGCCACGGCGGGAGGAGGCGAAGGTGGTCGTGAGTTCCCTGGTTTCCCTACACCCAGACACCCGTTGCACCCTCGAAGTGAAAAGCGTAGGCCCCGCTTGTCGGCAGCCGAGCGAGAGGGTTAGTCTGGAAAGGTTCCCTCGCTCTTCAAGGCCTCCATCACAATATTCACCTTTTCCTTGCTTCACTTAATGCCCACAGTGCTGTTACCTGTGGTGGGGAGCAAAGTGTCTTGCATCTGGACGCTCTCTGGTGCCCAAAGCAGTGCCTGGGATTTCAGGGTCACTGTGAAGCATACGGTACATTTGCCCGAATGCAAAGGATTCACTCTTAGTTTGTTTACTTCTTTCAGATGTTTTGTTTTCAGAGGGAAACAGTCTAGTGAATTTTGTTTTCGTTTACTCCCTTGAGTTTGTTTGTGTTCTGTTTCAAGTGCTGTGGGAAAATTAAGCTGGGAAAAAGAAGTGACAACTGAAACTTACGAAAGCAGTCCTAATTGCGTTAGAGTTTGTAAAGACCTCTGTTTACAAAATAAATTGGTGAGTTTAATTGGTAGTGACCCTGTATATCTGGCTTGTTATGTAGAAGGTATTGTGGATCTTAAAGAAATGATGCAATAAAACTAGGAAAAATGCCTAGCGGTCATTGGCATCTTGTTTTGACAATATCCGCGTATTTTAGTAACAAAATGATAAGGAATCTCATCCTGCAGTTCATTTTGGAAGGTGCAGCTGTTGATCAGATCATCAGCTTGGATCACCATGTGTATCTCGTTAAGGCCTCGCAATTCTGTCTTCCTAACAGTGTCATTATCCCCTTAAGGTGTCATGATCAGAACTGATTCTGAGAGGCCTGTGTATACCTTTAAGATTGCTAGGCGGATAGCTTAGTTTTCGGCATGTTTTTAATGATTAGGAAGTTCTTGCTTTCTTCAGTCTAGCTGCCTCGCAGTTCCCAGCTGTGGAGCCAGCAGACTGAAACATGTGCTCTGTTTTAGCCGCTCTTGTGCAAAGAAGTTCTTTAGTGAGGCACTGTCACAGGGTGCCCATAGAAGCTGTGGCTGCCCCATCCCTGGCAGTGCTCAAGGCCACATTGGATGTGGCTTGGAGCAACCTGGCCTAGGAAAGGTTTCCTAGGGGTTGGAGCTAGATGAGCTTTAAGGTCCTTTCCACCCAAAACCATTCCATGATTAGTTTAAACTCATGTTTTATTAGTGGTTCAATCTAAGCCATTGGATTTTGTGCTGAAGGAGGCTTGTGGTCTCTCAGTTCCTCTGGGGAAAAATAAAGGTGAGCAGGCAGTAATTTTTGGTAGAAAAGTAACAAACAGGAGGTAGCATTTTAAATTGCTATGGATGTTTGCTAAGTGAACTTAAGTAGTTGCCTCTTGTCAATTGCAGCAAATCAAATGTGTGGAGAGTGTGTTATGTGTTAGGACATGGATATTTAATCTTAAGCTTTTTGTCTACCATAAAATGTAAGAACCAGAGTATTAAAGATAATTGCCAGTTTTAGGAAGTCTTAATTTATTAGTCTTTTTGTTTGCCTTAGAGTATCTGGCCTTTGCTTTATTCAGATACATTCCAACTAGCTAGGATAAATACTCTTTTCTTGAACATTGCTTCACACTCCTTCAGTCGGAATGACTTTCATGAGAACAAAATGTGTAACTTTAATGTTGCTACCAGTTCCAGGGAGTTACCAGTTTGTGGAATATCCCTTAGTTACCAACTAATACTTGTAAACCGAGTGTTAGAAACAACAGCAAATTGCAACTGTTGCCATGAGTTGTTCACACTCTCTTTATAGAACACTTATTAGTACAGCAGCCCATATGGGGCATTTTGGAAGGAAGTAAATACAGTATGTATTGGTGGTTTTCAATTAAGTGGATGTTTCTAAAAAATATCTTTTAATGGTCAGAATTTAAGTATGAGCTCCTCTAACCCACTTGTCAGTGGCATGTTTATGTTACCTTGACTCATTTATGGCTTTGTTTTCTCAAACTATCAAGTTCAGTTAATTTTCTGTTGACACTCTCTGCCTAAGAATATGCTCGAGTATGATAACTTAGCATTTTAACAGGTTACCCTTCTTTTCTCCCATTTCTCTTACCACAGTCTGCTGTCCACATGCTATAGCCTTTTGGAGGTACAATGAGTTAAAATGTGTGCATGTTCAGTTTCTGCGTTTCAGCTAAGAGGTAGCAGGTTCTTGAAGTGTGCTAACTTAGTGGACTAACTGATACAGCATAAGGTCACACAATTGCAAGCACTTCTTTAAAAAGGCATGCTTAAAATGTGGACACATCAGCTTCCTGATCTGTTTTGTGAATGAAGATGCCTTTCAAAGAGTGTGGCGATACCACAGAAAGAAAAGCAGTGTTAGCTTTTAAAAGGCATTGTGAAATGCTGTAAATAGCTACCTAATGGAAGTAATGTGAAAGCAATACTGATTAAGGTTAGACAAGTGGTATTAGAAATTACAAATGAGAATACGAAGAGACAATCAAACCCTTGCTCCCATTGCAGTCGGTAATGTGAGTGCCATTGATTTTGGTGGAAGCAGAACAGATGTGGCTTGTCAATTACAGGCTCCTGGTGGAAACACTCATGAGAAGGCACAGGCTGTGAAGTGTCAGAGTGGCCATCAGTTTTATTGCTTTCTTGTAGGGATAGGGTCTTAATTAAAGGAGCCTAGGACATATGTCTGTTTTTATCTTGATGTTGAAAAAATGGGCTTAATTGAATGTTGCAGAGGTAGGAGGAAAAGAATTAGCCGTGTTTATTTTTTTCTTTATAAAGCTGTGCACACTTTGGTTACTCTACATTCCTAATCCTTTGCATGCATAGATTTTTTTCTGTCCATGTTTGCAGAGTGCATGTGATTTTACATCAAATAAGTAGGATATTTTCTGATTTTATTTCCCCCTTACCATCCTTGTGCAGCTCAAGACAAAAGGAAAGAGGAACATACTAAGATGTCACCTGAAGTAGCCTTGAACAGAATTTCTCCAGCACTCTCACCCTTTATTTCCAGTGTGGTCAGAAATGGAAAAGTAGGACTGGATGCTACCAATTGTTTACGGATCACAGACTTGAAGTCTGGGTAAGTGATCCTCATCCGAAAAGGATATCCAGCCCATTACAGTTGTCTTTCTAGGACTGAATTTTATGAGGTTCATGTGTGTTTAAGCATTTCCAGTCTATCTGGAGCTGACATACTAGCTACATTATTTTTTGTCTTACTACTGTTTCATAGTTTAGGAAACTTAATTTGTCATATTGTTGGCAATAATACTCTTGTTAAAACACTTCCATTGCTGCCACTTGATAGTGCCGGTTTTCCGAAGCAAGATAAACACTTTTTCTTGTTGTTTATCACTTGCTTACTCGATCTTTTCTGTGAATTAAAAACTTGAGGATAAATTTGTGTGACTTTGCCTTTAATCAGGAATATGCTAAATAAGAAAAAAATGCTTGTGACTCCCTCAAGATCAGTACATCAAGTGGCTAAGGGCCAAGTGCTTGAAATGGGTCAAGCTACTCCTTAATTTTAATTTTGGGAGGGTTCACGATGGTTTTCATATAGCAATAAAGCGTGGGATCCACATGTACAAAGGCACTTTGGTGTGTAACCTCTGTGAATAATACATGGGGAAAGTGAAGTGCTTACAGTTTACTTTAGGTATTGGGCAGAGAGGGGAGGCAGCTAAGGTCACTGATAAAAGAATACTTGAAATGGGGTGTGTTGGAAACAGCATTGTTCTTTTAGAGTTAGGCATCTAATGGCATCCCTGATTCAGGTGTTTAATACTGGAGTGCAGAGCCTGAAACTGGCTTATCTTAAGGTGTCTAAATCATGGCTTGTGCACAAACTGCTGCTTTGTGTGTAATTTTGAATGGTAGTGTAACCCATCTTGAGAACCACCAGAAATCACTGTTGTTTAAAATTTAGTTCTGCTGAAAACTTTGTTTAATATGCTTCTGTAAGGCTGCATGTTTCTGGTAGTTACAGTGCCTTTTCAGGAAGGAGGTGTGAATTCTAGGGTTAGTTTGAAAGAAACCGTTTCTTCTCTGTAAAACCCTGTGACAGATTTACTTAGTCTGAGAAGCTATAACTTTGTTGCTAGTGATGTCTGGTTTGCCATTTAGGCTTGCAAATTATCTGAGATAGGCTGAATGTCTATGCATCAGCTGCTGTCATTTCATGCTAGACCTTGCTTTCTCTTGAAGTAAGCTCCCATCTCAGCCTTCCTAGAAGACATCTTACGTTTCTCCTATTTAATCTGAGAATGCAAAATATGATAGAGAAAAAACACAGTAGTCTGGTGGTAAAGGTATCAGCTTGTTGGGAGGCAGATAAGGGTTTTTCTCTGTGCCCAATGAAAGCTTATGCTGCCTGTCTTTAAAAGGACAGATTAAAATAATATGAAGTGGTGTTTTCCTGCTGACTCTTTTCAGAGGTATTTAGAATGAAGTGTCTGAAGTTTTCAGCCAGTGATCTTACCAAGATGATCTTGAATTTACTTTGATAAATCCTGAATGTTTCCAGGGGTTTATTCTTTGAAAAACTAAAACCTGCACTAGGAGCACCTGTTACCAAACCCAAGGATTCACATTGTGTATTAACTGCGTTGAGCATGGTGTCTACAAGGCAAATACAACACCTGACAGAGATTGGACTGTATATTGCTAAGGGCATAGGCTCAGCTAGATGCAAGTGCTAGCAATTTATTTATTTATTTGTTTATTCTTGTTCTGGAACATAAAGAATGAGGTTCATTTCTATGTTGAGGTTTTTTTTTATGGCTTGAGGTTATTAGGAGCTGGAGTTGAGATAACTAAGAGTCTGCATTTAGTTGAGAATTATTTTTTAAGGTGATTTTTGGTGGAGGGGGTACAAGTAAGTTTCTTAAAAGCTGTATTGTAAATGGGATTTATTAGCAATTGCTTGAAACTTGTTTAAAACGTGTCATGCATGTGTTTTTTTTTTTTTAGAAAAGGTGGGGTTTTTTTGTCTTACAAATAAATAATTGCTACTTTATAGTAGGAAAACTCTGGCTTTACACATTGGTGTGTAAATACAAAGTTCCTTGTCGTTTATGCTTTATAGGGAAACAGCGTAAAATCATTCAACGTAAGACAGATGGAATTGCAGAGGAGTCCCTTCCATAACTCAAGATCTCATTCATTGGTCTTTAACCTTTGATATAGGAGCCTTTGGGACTCCACAGACTGTTTTTGAGAGGCTTATATCAGTTGATAAATAAAAAAATCTTCAACCCACGATATTGTCAGGAGATGCGAATTTGTTGCTGCCTCTTAAGGAAGAGAGTCCAAAAATTGATTGAAAACCATTGCTCTGCTCACCTCCCTACCCTTATATTTCAGGACTATTCAAACACTGGTATACAGAAGAAATGGCAGGCAGAGGTAAATGCAGGTGATAGCCACATGAAGAAACAGAAGTATAAGCACGCAGAGCTTGGACATAAGCAAGAGGAAAATGAGAACCTTTGCTAGAGAAATAGAGATGAGGTTCAGGACATTAATTGCAAAACTCCCTTCAGTTTCAATGGAGCAGAATCAGGCTTTAAACAGTGGAACAGGAAGGCAAGGAAGAGGTACTAGATGAATGATGTTAAATAAAAAAATACTTCTTGATTGCAAATGAATACGACCATTTATAAGAAGTATGAGTTCAGAAACTTTGCTTTCGAGTAGTGTTTGCACCATTATTGACACATGAAGAGGGCTGTAAACACATCTCTTCCATAGTCTGTAGATTTTTATTACAAAATATGTATTTTTTACGCTATAACTGGTGTGTTGTGTGGAAGATTTTTGAAGTCTAAAATAAATGTTACTATATTTAAAGTAATCATCTTAATAACTGTTAACTCCAATAATGGAAGCATCTGGAAGATTCGGGGACAAGGGGAGGAGCTGCATGGCTGCTCCACTGTCACGTACCACACTGTAGTTCTGATAGAAAGTTAGGGGTTGCTGTAGTTACGCCACTTCCCTGAGGAACTGGTGCTTTACAGTTATAAGAACACAAAGTGTACAAACTGAAGATCCATCCATTCTAATTTCTTAGGATTTCAAAATGAGCTGCGACTTAAAAGTGAATAATGGTAACATATTAAATACAGTGGTATCTCTAAGGCCTTGCCCGTTCAGAGCCATTGTTTTGACATTCTCAGCTTGAAAGTGGAAAGAATTTCCCTTTCATCAATGTAAGATCAAGTTCCAGGTTTATTAGTCATGTTGGTTTTGATTTGTAAATAGCAAACATGTTAAGCCTTTAATTATTTGAAAAGTCAATCCATATGTCAGATGGTTTTAGTAAGGAACTTATTTTGCACTTATTTGAACTTATTGCTAAGATTGACTACTTAGGTTTGTTGTGTTTTATGAACTGTATTAAAGAGCTGATGTTAGATTAGAAGTATGAAGTATGATATGTTAATTTGCTTTGCTTGGTAGTGTAGGAGGGAAATATGTCATAGTAAAGAAATCCTATTGTTTTGCAGTCTTTGAGTATGTAAATGTTTTGTAATGATATGTTATGGTTCCATAATGTCTGTGTGTTTTACAAACTTATTAGACAGTACCAGTCTCATCAGACACTTAAATACATTTACATCTATGAGCAGGACCTTCAGGAACAAGTCCTGTTTATAGAAATTATATGGCCGCTGCTGGTGTAGAGCGAGTTAGGGTTGGGGTTCAACCTAACCCTAAACCTGGGTACCCCTGAACTGAGCTCAGCAATATGGCATGACAGAAAGAAGGAAAATCTTCAATGGAAATAGTAATAAAAAGTTAGGTGGCTAATTCTGCAGTGCTGTTACCTTCTTGTGAAATGGGCTCCAGAGTGAACAAACCAGAACCTGAGTGTTGGGTCACATCTAAAATACAGCACCGTTAGCAGCATTGATTCTGGTGATAAGAAAACCCTGGCGGCATCTCTGTTTCATTAATAAAAGACATTCTTTGAGATGACAGAGTGGATCAAAGCATTTTTAACTCCTGCATAGGTTATTACCCCGTTCTAGACTCAAAGAAAATACTGCTGCCAGTTGACTCAATGCCATGTATTGTATCATTCAGTAAATCTCAAGTGGTGTCTCTCTGAAATAATGACCCATCTTAATTAGGTATTAAAATCTACTCATAACCAGCTGAATTGTGGCTAAGCCATTTTTCTTAGCATTTATGCATATAATCATGGGAAAGATGTTGAAGTGATTATTAGGTAGATTTAGAAATAGAGGACATTTTCCTGTGTGAAGGGTGTTTAATTATTGTATAATGTAGAATCCAATTATTTAAGAGGCTGCTGCTTTTCCTATGGTGTATTACAATAATGAAAAACATATTTGTGGTGGTCATTGCCTTTGAGAGCTCTTTTTTTTTTTTTTTATTGGTGGGGGGTGTTTGGTTTTCTTTTTCTTTTCCCTTACAGCTGCTCATCAGGGCCCATGCTTGATCCCCAAATTATGCTGCAAGCCTATTCTTACTCAACAAACTTTGCTTTGTTTTTTAAATGACTTTGATGTGTTGCACCAGCCAGAATTTCAAAATGAATACAGTGATTTAAAGCTGCATATATTAAGATTCTAATCTTTTTTTTTTTAAGATACCACTCATAGAAAGATTTTAAATTTCATACTTGTGTGGTTCTACTTTTTCCATATTTATGAGGAGATTAATTGTGGAATTTTGATGTAACTGGTTTGTAGTAAACCGTGTTGGTATTCTGTTCTTTGCTCTTGTCTGATTTGCTATTGATTTCTGCATGTTTACTTGATATTGAGCTGTGTTTACAATCAGTGTGTTCCTAACAGAAATCTATGTGAAGAGTGGTCAAAAGAATCTAGTAGATTCTGAAGTAATGTTTAACATACAAATATATTATCAAGCTGTAATAAGCTATTTATAACTTTATTGCCCTGTTTCCTAGTGAGCAGTGATGATTTACTTTTTTGTGTTATCAAGTAGACTGCAATATGGTTTGGTATTTCCCTTTCTTTTGGGCATTTCCCTTTTTAAAGTAAATATGCATTTTATGTGCGTATTTCATGAAATCATATTGTTTTTGACTATGAAATACTATTACAATACTGTAGTGGTTATTTAAAGCTTCTGCTTGATCTTTTGATTAATTTAAACTGAAAGAGTCAACTTCAGTTACTTGGTAAAAGTTCACATTCCATCAGTCACATTGGTATTTATAGAGGGGTTTTTAACGTGCATTCTGTTTATGTATGAAGTTTAATGAGTCTGACTCTTCTGAACACAATTCCTATGAAAAGCTGTTTTAAAACCTGATAATGTTCTGAGTATAATGTATACTTGAGAGGATTGGCAATTTCTAGGTGAGGTATGGTCTTACGAGTCCTTTATTGTTATATTGGATAAGTCATAAACTGTTACTTTTGCACAGAGTAGGTAATTTCTGATAACAAATACATTTCTTCACTACAAAGAATTTTATTACTTGATGTTAAGCAAAATTTAACAGGCCGAAGTTCTGATGGGACCATGTTGAGAGAGTTATCACTGTGGAGGAGCGCTTGGAACTTCAAACAGCAATTTTTCTGTGCTGGGCCAAAAAAGGCAATCCCCAGGACTGCTCTTTCCTGCATTTACTTCTGAATGTTGAGAAAACAAAGACAAATGTCTGTCTGATAAAGATCTAAGCGTTATATGCATACATTTCATAATGGTTTTGTAAATACTCTTCACAGAGTTTAGCTTTTTTTTAATATTAATTTTAAACAAGGTGCTTGATGTTGTTGAGGAAGGAGGTGTGTTTTCAGTTTCAAGTGCTATGAGTAAAGAAATTATTCTAAATAGTAAAAGTAGTATTAGATAATTGTGGTAATTTGGGCTCTAGTTTGAAAGATTACATAGGTTTTCCTAAAATTTGTTCAATTTAAATACTGCATGGTATGTATTTGCTGGTATTTTTAGTCTGGGACAATGAGAGATGAATGACTTGCCCTTCCTTGACCTTGAAAAAAACTGCATGTAATGTCTACCAGCTTTATGCTTTAATAAAAATAAGAAGAAACTATTTGATGCAGGTGCTGTTTCTTTTCCAGTTTGTTTCACATGATGTAGTACTGATATATGTGTCAAATATGGTTGGAAAGATGTATCTTAGCAAGGTATGTAATTGTACGTTGGTAATTCATTGAACAACTCTTGAAAGCCAGGGCTTGCATTAATACATTGTATGTCTCTGTCCAGCACTTTCTGCGATTGGAACAGATGTTTGTCTAACTTCTTTGCATTGTGCATCATTGCAGGAGAAAAATTCCGAAGACTTTATCTTTTGTTTTAAAGATAGCTAAAAATCTAATCATTTGGTACATAGTCGAATTTCTTTGTAACATTTGTTTAATATGAGCTGGATAGATCTCTTGCATACTATAGATTTTGGATGTACATTACATTTCACAAGAAGCTGAGAAAACTGGCTTTTAATTATTCATTCAGAGAAGAATGTATTCCTGGATAGGTGGTTGGTAAATTCTTCCAGCCTTACCTAGGCAATTATAATTCATGTATGCCTGACGCTCTCATATGCATATACACAAACATGGCTTAACATTAAAAGGATAGTATACACTTGTAATGAAGCAGAAGCAAAAGATTGATTTTTCTTGTTGTTTGTTTTATTCTGTTTGTTGCAGTCATTGTCTGATGAGTTTAGGGGCTTTAAAAGCACAGGAGGTGGTCAGAGGCTCAGTCTTGACAGACCTGTATACAACAGTGATGAAGACAGCTGATTCTGCTATGTTTATATTACAGCCAACAGAAATCAATGGGAATATTTCTGTAAATTGCTTCTGTGAGTCAGTGATAGTAAAAGAAGCAAATTATTAACTTTTGAAAACAGATTCTGTACACAGTCATTCTCTAACTGGGGGAAATAAAAAACTGTGCAGGCCTTTCCTTATGATGTTATTGATTACTTTGTAAACCTGTGTCATTGTCATAAGAGTCTCTTCTGCTGATGCTTAAGCTGATATCTCTCCATTGGTGCCTTTTTAAATGCACCTTTTAAAGTGCTTTGGGATCTCTCAAACCGCTGTTGTGGCTGGTGGAGAAATTTTTCTGACCATTCAAGTAACTTTGTCCAGCGGTGAATTTGTACTATAGGTTTCATATCTTAAATTCAACTGGAAATTGAATAAACACACCATTGCAACGCTTTGCCTGAGCTATTTTAATCTGTTTCTTGAGATACGTAGCTTAGGCATTTACTTGGCACTGCACAATGTAGATGTACCTTGAAGCAGCTATTGTCTAGCAGAAAGTGAGCATCTGAAAAGAATACTTTGGGCTGTATATGTAAGTGAACAGTTTTGTTTGCTCTTGAAATTGATGTTTCATTGAACATAGTGAACTCAATCCTTAGGTAAAGGTAATCCATAGAAAAGTAGAAGTTGTTAAAAGGGAAAAGTCTTGTTTTGTCTTCCCTGAGAGAAGGGAATTGATATTTCTGAGGCAAACCACTCCACAGTGGAGGCCACAGGTTCTTTTCTTTGTAATCTGTGGTATATGGCTGAAAGAACAAAATTAGACCACTGGGATGAGGGTGGTTTGTTTGTTTTGTTTTTTTTTTCTTTGTTTTTTTTACTGTAAGATAAAAAAAAACCCAACCCAATGAGATTGAGTTAATTAAAGAAAACTGCAGAATTCCATTATGGAAAAGAAGCAAAAAAAGCCAAATATAAATCCCTCTAAAACAGTATTTTCCTAAAAACCCAAAACAAAGCCCCAGATCCCTGTGCATCACTGCAGTACTATTTGTAAACTGAAAATGGGACGGAGTACCTGTTGCTCTGGTTTGGATGGTCAGTTCTTTGTTCAATAGAAACACTTGTTGGGATTATTCTTGTTCATAGTTAGGGTTACCAGTGATCTTTCAAAATGTCTCCCACTTTACATTATTTGGGTGAAATAAATGGCTTAGAAAATAAGAGACTTTATGGCTCCTACAGCCAATGTTGGGAGCAATGCTAAATGACTTATGAAAGGTATGTTTATAATAGCTTAGCTTTTGTGACTTGCTGTATGAATATGCTCTTTCTGTGAACACTGAAAGGATCTGAAACTGCAGGTGGTAGACTGTAATTCATTCTTGGTGAAGAATGGTTCTCTTTTAGAGTAATCTAAAAGTAAAAATGTTCCTTATCTGGTGGTTTTCTTTTTCTTTCTTCAGAAATTGAATTCACATTAGAGAACAGCAGAGGTAGAACATGAGAGATTATTAGATTCTAATTCATTACCAAGTAATGCATAATCAAATGGCAGTTGTGAAAATATGAAGCAGAACTTTAAATCTGCCAGGAGGGGAAAGAGATGTAGTAACTCTAAAGGACGCTTCTGCCACTCTCTCATGTGTTCTCTAAAACGTTGCTTATGAGTTTCAAGGATTTGAAGTACAGCTGGGTTTACCTTACAATGAAGTAGTCCCTTTTCCCTTGCTGAATGTGTGATGGAAAGGTAGTTTATGATGCTGCAGATTCACTAAAACTTGGGTGTGCATTGGGTGTTATCCCATTGCAATTGTCTTGTTCCTGTTAGTTTTTTCCAATCGCTCCTTCATTAAAATTTCCGTCTTCTGTTTCTCTTTTGTTACTCTGGGGAGCAAGTGTGCCATGTGTAGTTTGTAAAGAGTTACAGGCAACTACCAGACTGTAAAAGGTCTTGCTTACGAAGGTGATCAGTTTGATTATAAAAGATGTTTGAAAATCATGTTTGTAAAGCATGTTTTGTTGTAAATTTTCTTTTGTCAGTTGGTTGTAATTTGTATCGTAATTAGCTCCCTGAGACCCAATAATAATGAGCTCCCACCCTAAACTATGGGGATTTTACAAGTGGAAGCCTTTGAAATGGACTATTCTTTGGAGATTTTCTTTCAAGTACACCTTAAAGTATATAAGATGTGGTGCTGGTTAGCAACTCTGTCTTAATGCTCCTTTTTGTAGTGGCTCTTTCCAACCTGTCCTATGGTGGCTGGGAAAAGCTCTTCTAAAACCAGCTTTCCTAGGCCTAATGAACAGATAGTTTGTGATGCTAAAAAAAGTATCCCGATCATACAGGTTTTGTACATGCTTTCTTTTAATGTAGATGTTCTCTGAGAATATATATGAAAATACATATGTGTGCATCCTCTGTTTCCCTCCTAGAGACTGGGCTGAATGCCTGCTTCCAGCAGATGTAGCCGTACTTTGGGAAACTGGGGGATACCTGCCACAAGACCAGGGCAGATGTGAAGGAAATTTGTAGTTCTAGAAGCAGGCCTAGAGCTCTCCCCACCTGCAACATGTGCTTTGGCAAGCTCTCACTCATATCATGTAAATCTACACTTTCTGTTAACATTCAGCTACTGTATTTGTTTTACTAATGACACTAGTCGTTGGATGCTTTTGCGCAGTGCTTCTAGTGAAAGCAGGTTGCTGGCAGCTGAATTAATCTTAGTTGTTTGAACTTTACTTTTTAAGAGACTCTACTCTGCCTGTGGGTACAGAAGGGGAAGCGAGGCGTTGTTTTCCTAGGGTATGTGTTCTGCCTAGTGTCCCACCTCTTTTCTGAAAGTTCCAGTTAGTACGATGAGCTTCATACCAGAAAACATAAATATGTGCATAAAGTAAGATCAGCACTGAGAGAAGATGAAGGTTTTGTTTGGAATATAGCTGACATATGTGGAGACACCTTGGAATTTCCCACTTCAGAGCTATTTCTTGAAATGCTGTTACAATTATGGAATATCGTCCACATTAACAGGATTTATAAACGATGTCATCATCAGTATAACAATACCAAAAGTACTCTATATATAGTTTAATTTTCTATTAGGTTTAAAGAAACCATCTAGGTTGCAAAATAGTTTTATGAGGTTTTTTTATCTGTTGGAAAGCTCCTGGGAATAATTATCACTGGGCTTTCAGATTTTAATATTTTAATTAGAATATGTAACTAAGTAGTGATCATTCTAATTGTAACTGGAAAGCAGTGGTGTGTGTCTTTGTGTTTTTAAGTGCAAGTCCTTCTGTCTCATATGTGTAATGCATATGTTTGTACAAGGAAGGGGAACTGAAGATGAATATTGGTTGACTAGACCATCTTTCCCATTTCAAATTTGGCCTGATTGACAGAATTTTGGTTGGATCTGTTGGTTTTCAGTAGCAGCTGCTCAGTACTCTTGTGTATTTGCAGGCTCCTAGGAACCTGTAAAGCATTGTGCACTGTTGCATGGAGCTGGAGTGTGATACAGGTTTTCACTACCAGTGTCAGCTGTTAAAATGTCACTTTTGCCATTTTTCTGTTTCTTGATCCTTGCAAAAAAATCCCTGTCACCTGCTGGCCTGCCTTCCACTCTCCTCCCCCCTCCATACACTTTAATTATTCTTAATGCCTCTGTAGATGACTTACCCATCTGTTGTGAATTCTGCAATTAATTCTTAATTAAACGGGGCAAAATAATGTGTCTTCAAGCAACACTGGAGCAGATTTCCATCTACAAAAAGGGGAGGGGAAAAAGAATCTAGAGGCTGTTCTACTTGCGTTGAACATGAAGGTGTTTTTCTTAGCAAAGACCACATAAGAGCTTTGGGTGGAGTTTTGAGTTTGCTGCCTCTCACTAGTAATGAGGGATTTACTTGTCTTTGCCTCTGAATTATATTTGACTCTTGCTGACAGAACCTTCAGCCTCTAAACCCCTGACTGAATTGCCTCATCATTACAAAAATAATCCTCATTTTCTTCTTTAGCCTTTTGTGATGTGAAAGGAACTTGACCTCCTTTTCCCCCTAGCAGTATCTTTGTGTGACACACATAGGCACAATTAGAAACGTATTCTAGGTACTCTGGAGATGGGAAGGGTTGGGAATACAGCCAATGGTCAGAATGTACTTTGTGGTGTTGCTCTTTTTATTTGTGTGTGTGGGTTTTTTTAGCAGTGTTCTCCATCAGGGTATTTCTGATGCTGTGTGACATTTTCTTGGCTTTTACATCAGCAGCTTGGTGAACAAAAATGTTGTCTATTATCCAAAAAGTACTGATCCTCAAGAACAGCAAATGCAGTAGACTAAGCATCATGAGATTAAAGAAGCCTTTGCATTTCTTGCTGTTTGGTTTAGACAGTCTCAGTATTAAGCTCCTTAAATTATAGGGGTTATGAGTTGGGTTTTTGTTAAGTCTTTGGATAGACTAACCACTTATCTCCAGTCTTTAAGGATTAAGGTAGTAAACACTTGGGTTCTTGTTTCATTGTGACCCTTCAGCTGGCACAGAACTTATTTTTTTGCTAAGATCTTACCAGAGCCCAAATAATTTAAGGCTGCTTGTCTTGGAAATACTTTCAAGTGGTGGTTGTAGATGACTGGTTGATAGGAAGACCATATTGAAACCTACCACAGTCCTCCTTATTGTCAAATACTGCAGTCCTCCTGTCAAAGTGGCTCAGAAGGGAAAGGTTTTTTTGGTTGGTTGGTTGGTTTTTAACTTAAGCAAAACAGAAGAAGAGTTCATTTAAAAGAATTGTCAATTATAAATGCATTGGTGGAAGAGAAGACCATGATGTTAAGCTCACCTGCAGCTGCCTCTCCAGAGGCTTTTTGAATACTCTGGGAAGAAGGATTGATTCTGAAAAAAATACCTTCTGGCACAACTATTATTATAGGCTGATGCCTTATTCCAAGCAGCAAAACTGAGTAACTTTCCTGAATTATTTATTTATTTATTTATTTATTTCCCTCTTGGATAATCTTTCCTGTTTCCTTTTGTGGCTGGTGAAGAATTCTGAACATTTCTAACTAAGCATCTGGTGCTGACGATGACCTTTTATTTGAATAAGAACTCGTTTGATTTATGTGTGGTGTATTTACTGTGAAGGAAACCTTTCCCAGCAGGTCACAGACAATTCCAACTGTAAGATGCATCAAACACTGAATGAAGGAATGTTCTACTTTTCTTCTACTTGGAATACATATTTCATAAGAATGTAATGTATCTCAGCTTGCTTAATCTGCTGTATTTGCTCAAGGAATTTAGCTAAAATCTGCTGAGAAAGGGAAGAGTTTATATTCAGCTATGGTTTCTTGCATACTCAGTTTCATCGACTAGATTCCAAATGTAGGTCTCAGTACAGCTCCTGAACAAGGCAGTATGGTTTTAAGCAATACCTTCAAGGATATTCCTTCATCCTGGAAACTTGTCAAGTGAATGATTCTTTGATGTTTTAATAGGGAAACCATTGTGGGAGATATTGTGGTATGGCATTAATCATGTTATGAAGATTAATGTATATCACTGCTCTGAGCATCAGAGTGTTAATTCTTGCTTCCATGGCTTTCCTATGTAAAATGTTGACTATTTAGATGAAGATGTGCAAACTAGTGTAATATTTTTCTGTGAATGAAGAGGGAGATAGCACATCATTCATCATGAGATGGAGTCAGCTTCTGAAATTAATATTCAACATGAGGTATTGCTGTTCTATCCGTCAATTTCCTGTGAAAACAGGACAACAGATAATCTTTAACAGACCTGGTTAAAAGCAATTCCTTTTCAATGTGACTTTTTTGTGGACCACATTAATTAAAAGGATCAGCAAATGTAAAATCTTATACTTTGGAGGAGAGAGAGGTCATGCTTCTGGGTTGGGCACGTTTGTAATTATAAGAGGTTCTGTGATTTAAGGAAATTCAAGCAGATGTCCGTAGCCAGCCCGTTATCTGTGGCAATCTGTTGAAATAAGGTCACATATAGATTGCTAGATATAGCAAAGTTTTGATTTGCCTGAGAACTTTTGTTCTTTTACTGTTTATACTGAGATGTAGCTGCCTCCTTTCAAATGGATGCATGTAAGGTTTGTGCTTGGTTGCTCAGCCTGTCACAGTTATTGAAGCCTCTTGCACAGCCTAGCCAGAGTAATCTGAGAAAGAACGAAGGAAAGACTGTGAATATTGTCACTTTCTATCACTTCTATACCAGTAAAATTAAAAACATCTCTAGTGATGTTCAGTAATCTAGGTACTTAGTATTGCTTTTACGGACATTTGCCATTAAATCAGGCTTTTATTTTGATGTTATAGAACATTCTACTTTCCTTAAGTATTTCCAAATGGCCCATTTTACTAAAAGTAAAAACTGTAGGGTATTTGCAGGATCAGAAAGTTTTTTGTCTGCTGAAAAGCTAACAACAAAGTTATTTTGATGGTATTTGAGAAATGCGTCTCAGACTGTGACCTATGATACCTTGGAAGAATCTCCCATTAAATATTAACGGACGTTGCAGAGATAGTTTTGAACCTGCAGAGAAGTTTTTTGTTTCGCTTTTTTGGTATGCTTCCTAGAATTGGCCTTATACATGATGTAAGCCTTAGAAATGACTTGAAAGTAGATAATACTTTCATATCTATAGCTGTAAAATTGACAGCCATTAAAGCACCATACTGATGGGCACTCCTGTTTACTGTTCTAACCTACTGAAAAAAAAAAGCATCTTTGAAAAAAATTATACTCTTTTGTTATTTCTGTTGCACTGAAGCTTCAGTCTTTCATATTCTCAAACTGATGTTGCTCCCAGTGATAATGGTGGTGCTTTACTATTCTGGCTAAGCCTTACCTAGATGTAATTCATAAAGAAGTAATACAGACTGTTAAATCTAAACATTTTCCAGCTCTGGTCCTGTCATCCAGCATGCTGCATTCCCTTTTGTGTAGAATTGTTGGCCTGTTTTATAAACATCATCTCTTTTCCATCATCAGTCTTTCAATGAAATGTGAAGTAGTGTTATACCAGAAGAAAACCCAGTGAGTTCATTCTTCCTAGATGGAGCAAGATGTGAACTAATCTGTTTTGAAACTTGCTTTCCAGTCAGCTCTGCACACATCTGATACTAGTTGGATGTGTATTGTTTCTGTAAAACATTTGCATGGTGCTCTCACAAGACCTTTCTGAAGTGAAGATAGGACATTGTTGCTTCCCTTTTATTTGCAAGGACAGTGTTCTAATTTCTGTAACGATCCTGAAAGAAATGTAGTGTATCGTTGAATCGGTGTAGGCTGTTAATTGCGTCTGTGTTAGATTCTAGGTGTGCATAAGTGGTTTGCTTATGTTTTCTAGTGTTTTTGTCGAAGCGTCATTAAAGTTAATTGATCCAGAGTTCTGTGGTTGCTTCTTTTTGATGAAACTGCATGTGGGCAGAAATTTGGTTAAATAGTAAATGTAGCCCACTGAATAAAAACAGTCTCAGATTTTCTACATGTGGTTTCCTTAACTTGCAAGTGTAAAGAGAAGGGAGTGTAGAGCCAGTGTCTGAGAAAAATGGCTCTCTAAAGCATTTAGAGTATGCTGATATGAATTAGCATTGCCCTGTTTGCTGTGATGCCTCTTCTGAGCTAAAGCAGAGCTGCAGGAGTTGTGTTTCTGTCTGATAAGGTAGGATGAAAGTTTTTACTTTTTCGCTTACTCATCTTTTATCCTTTAGTGTGTGTATGGCCCAGTAAACCTATCTCCTTTCATTATATTGTCAGCAGTTTGTATTAGAGCTCAACCAGTGGTCCAATATATAAGCTTAGTCAAGTTATTTTACCTTTGTCTACCTTGTTTGCACTCTTTCGTCCAGAGTTGGCCAGTATAGCTTTGAGCTTTAAGTGGCTTGCAACAAGCCTAGCTCTGGTGCTGGGGCTATAAAGATACAAGGCTAGCAAGAAGACTTCTGGGATCCCTGGATATGGGTAGCAATGTACTGCTGAGGACTTCCAGCATTTTTGCTGCTGGGACCTATCATGCCTGCCAGCCCATAGTGGTGACAGCTCCAGGGACCGATCCTGTCGGTGAAACAATTTGTGTTGCTGTTTCTCCTTTTGCAGCTGAGATTTTTGGTTCTTTGTTATGCAAAGGTTTTGGCACATGACTTAAAAGGTTGTGAAAAAGCTGATCATTTCTGCCCTAGATGCTGAACAGTTTTTCAGTGACTTTTGTGTTCATAAAATGTTCGCTCATCAATGTAAGACCCAACTGCTGTTGTGATGCTCTGGATAAACAGGAGTTATGCAATAATCACAGATCATGAACGTACGTGCTCAGCTGTCACAGCCTCAAATACCTGAATCTGAAACTTGCTCACCTGGAGACTTATTGTAAGACTTTTCCACAGGGGAACAGTTAAAGCTTAGTGTAGGTAAAAGTGGCTGAACATTTGTGTATTAAGACTAAGATTCATCTGAATGGCAGGGATAGAGGGCATGTAACCGTGGTACTGTGGCACAGACAGAGTTGTGACCTGCAAAATTGTATACAAAGTGGATAATTTGGTGGCTTTGACTAGTTCATATAGAGTCGTATATGATTCTAATAACACTCTTGAACCAATTGTGTATATATTTTTTGTGTTAAAATGGGGAAAAAAAAAAGATAGTTGGCGCAGATCCTGAAGTTTCTTATGCTGTTATGAGAACTGCTGGTCAAAAGAGAACGGGCCTCTGCATCTTTCCCATCTTTTCTTCTTTTCTAGAATCCTAGGGATGAGTATTTCTAGTATTCTCAACATCTTTATTATGTCAGTCGTTTTTACCCTGTAGAATAATGTCAGTATTTGCCACCATCTGTAACTGCTTAGCACATTCTTTTCTTATCTTTGTTTTTAGCTGTACATCCTTGACCCCTGGACCTAGCTGTGATCGGTTTAAGCTACATATCCCTTATGCTGGAGAAACACTCAAATGTAAGTTAAAAACTATTGCTATTGCATCTTGGCCTTTCTTTCAATGTTCTGTATCATACTAAGTTTTCCAGTGTGTCTGACTTCAGAGGTTTGAGATACCTGTGTTTGTTGTTTTTTCTTAAAGGTTCAGCTCTAAGAATATGCGACTGTAAAAACATCTAATTTTTAACTTAAGTTTACAGCCTTCCTTAATGCTACAAATTTGAAAACATGAATCCTGAAAGCCAAAAGTCACCTCCCAGTATTTCTAATAAAATCTCATGACCAAGACAATCTCATGACCATTTTTAGACTCACTTCTGATTTGTATATGCTTTGTGTTGTTTCCTTCTCTTTTATGAAGAATTCCTTATTAAGCTCCAATAAAAGTAGTTGGTCTGATATTTTATTAGGTGTCTCTAAACAGTAACTGCCATAATTGACCAAATTAGAGAAATGTGACTTTTTTTTTTCTGGTTTAGTGGTGTGGTTAAATCCTCCTTACCCTTGGAGGCTCTGTAGATAGCTGGCTCATTTGTCCACTCTTCTATTAGTTTGTTTTATTTCAAAGGATTAGGATAAAATTTGCTTTTTTATGTTTTTAGAAGGTAAAAGCCAGTTTTCTAAACACTTGAGTTGTAAAAAATGGTAAGGTTGTGTTGTTTTTATCTCTTAACAACTGAAACATGAGAAGGGATGAAGAATTTTCAGATAAAGTAAAATTTAAAATTTGGTGATTTTAGATTTAGGGCAGCGCTGGGGAAACCACGTCTGTAGTACTGTGTCCAGTTCAGGTCTATCTAGTGCCAGAAATGCATGGACACAGTGGAATAAGTCCAGCAAAAGACCACAACAGTGACTGAGGGACTGGAGCCTCTGTTGTGCAAGGAAAGGCCAAGAGAGCTGGGGTTTCTCAAGAAGAGAAGGCTCAGGGCAGATCTTTTCACTGTGTATAAATTCCTGATGGGGGGAAATGGTGAAGATGGAGCCAGGCTGGTCACTGTAGGGAAATGGTCACAAATTGAAATGCAGAAAATTCTATTTAAATATAATACCCCCCCCCTCATTTTGCAGGGGTGGTCAGTAAGTGGAATACAGTGTATTCAGAGCTCGTGTAGCTTGTATTTCTCCATTCTTGGAAATACTCAAAAAGCAACTGGATGATGCGGTCCTTATCAATCTGTTCTTGGTGACGCTGCTCTGGGCTGAGGGATTGGACTAGGCAGTCTCTAGAGATGCTGTCCAAGCTCAGCTACCTTGTGGAGTCTGTGGAAAATAATGCTGTCTGGAGGCGCATGTACTTAGTGTGAACAGAAATGGTAAACACTTCAAACGCTGCTTTGATAGAATCCGCTTAGACTGCATCATACATATGCTAGAGCTCTCCAAGGCATTTAAATAAGTTGTATTCCTTCTGTAGTAGTTTTTCTTGTCATTATGTAGTGTGCTAAAAGCCCTTCTTTATGAATAGAAATCAACACAATTAAACTTCTTATCACTAGAAGTACTTTAAATCTTCCATTTGGCACTTACAAAGAAAGTTGACTTTCCCAGTCGGTGGTCTAGAAGTTTGCTCGTGTGTTTGAGAGGGGAGCTAGGCTCGTGTATCAGTCTACTGTGACTATTTTATCTATTCTAAAAGTATGAAATTATGGCTCAAGAGGCTTTACTAATCTTTCCCAAGAGATAAAAATGAAATATTAAGTCCTAGCTAGCAATTATTCAAAGAAGAAAAGGATATAGCTGTGCATTTATGCAGAATATTCAGTAAGTAACGGCCTTATTTATATGAAGCCAACAACCCTACTGGGTAGATTTTGTCTTTATTTAAACTTCTGTTTAAAAAAAAATGTGATACTGTGTAGCAGACTCAACCTGTTGAGTCTTCATGTGTCCTGCAGTGTGTGGTAGATTCTGCATGAGACTTGCTTGATGACGACAATCAAGATGCGGTGAAAACAGGCTTCATTGGATGATACTGCTTTAGAGAGTAGTATTTTATTTTCTATGGGACTGTAGTAACTCTCTTATTTATCACCATACAGGGCCTTACTAGTACATTCTGAGAGCTTTACATCTTTACTTGTTTTTAAGTAGGTGCTATAATTGTTCCAGATTCATAAAGGAAAATTAGTAGATTAAAATGTCTGTATGCAAGGACATAGGAATACAGACTATAATAACATACTAAATGACTGTAGTCCAGTTAGAATACCTAGAAATATGATTATGGACTATGCCTTGAATTTAAATATTGAGAAATCAGCTGCTTACCCCCCCTCCCCAGTTCTTTTATTTTGTACATCACATAAGCAATTAAAGGAAACAACTATAATGCTACTGCTCTTCTCCACCTTTGCAAAACCCAATCCACGCATTCTAACCATGCTACGTATTTTAAGGTGATCAATTGAAAGTGATGTAAACAAGTGTATCTTTTCAGAGGTACCTAATAATATCAAGTAATAATAATACTCCACATTTCAGCATTACATGTTTGGAAATGCTGTGAATCGTTCAGTCTCACAGCATGTGGAATAAATAGTGATGTGAGCAGATTCAAGAAAGCTTGAATAATTTTGTGTTTAGATCTGTAATGTTGGCAAGGGAAGACGGCCATGGTGTGCAACCAGAGATTTGTAGATACTTTGTTGTAGGCTGTTGCTAGATATGTTATCTTTCAAAGGCAGAATATTTCTGCAAAAGAAAGTTGCGAAATCTGCCAGAATAAAAAGATTGGCTGAAAATACTCAAGATCACCAATGTACGGTCTTTATTATGTGGTACCAAATACAGGCTCAAGTGTGTAGTTCCTTTGTGGTTTGTGTTACATCCTCTTTGCAACAGATCAGATCTTTGCATATCGTCAATCATAACCGCTGCCACTGCACAAATACCCTAATATGAATCCTAGTGTGTCGAAAACTGTTGGTTTGCTACTTTAGGGAAGTATAATTGCATAGTCACAGTCCTCGTTTCTGAAAGACCAGAAAATTCACTGTTCCTTGAAAAAGGAGAAAGTACTTGCAGACAAGGCAGTGGCTGACAGCCTATAGTGTAAAACAATTGTTTTATTAGCTTTGGTAGGATCTTGTAAACATCTTGTGAGTTAACAATGGCTTGTTCATAACTAATGCGTTTCTGGAGATCCAGCTAGTTACCTAATCAGGGTTTTTTTTTTTTCAGATGCCATGTTTCACCTTACTCTTGCATGTATTTCAAGCTGCTGGAATGTTATTCAGCTCCACCTAGGAAGCTTGGAGACCTTGGAGATAACCACAATTTTATGCTGGAGAAAAAGCTATGTCAATGTGTGTTGTCAGGGGGCTTATAAGGATGCTGAGGAGGGAGTCTTCATTAGGGACTGTAGTGACAGGGCAAGGGGTAATGGGTTAAAACTTAAACAGGGGGAGTTTAGATTGGATATAAGGAGGAAATTCTTTTCTGTAAGGGTGGTGAGGCACTGGAATGGGTTGCCCAAGGAAGTTGTAAATGCTCCATCCCTGGTGGTGTTGAAGGCCAGGTTGGACAGAGCCTTGGGTGCCATGGTTTGGTGTGAGGTGTCCCTGCCCATGGCAGGGGGGTTGGAACTGAATGATCTTAAGGTCCTTTCCAACCCAAACTATTCTATGATAAATTAGTTTGTGATACCATAAGTTTTGTGTTTTCATGGCCAGAATGGTTAGAAAACTTGAGTCTACGCTTCCTTGACTGTCAGTTAAAATCTGAGGCAGACATTGTTTTATCAGTTCATCCAGCACTTAATGCTGTTTTGTTAAACTCAGTGCTTTCCTTTATATTTGCATTTTTCAAAGCTTGTAATGTTTGACTCCAAGAAGACTGTCTGTAATATCCAGGAAGAGGTTGAATCTGTGTTCCAAGGATAAAGCTTACTTAAAGTGGCATGCAGAGCTGTCCTTTATTGCTAACTGGACAGCAGTATCTGCTGAGTAAAGTTTGGTATTCTTTCTGGAGAAGTACTTGTGTATTTTCAGGTGAAGTGTTTTGTAACTCTTGCAGATATTTTGGTTTTCCTTGCTAAACCATCAAAGCAGATGTCACAGTGGAAACTGTCAGGCTAAGCAGAGTTCTAAACTGTAATGGGCTTTATTGAATAATATTAATAATTAAAATATACCATTAAGAATCAGTTTCTTGGTCATGGCAATTTTCTCCCAGTGAACCCTGGAATCTGTTGATTTTTGGTTTTCCTTTGTCACTCAAGCTTTCACTGCTTCTTGCTGATAAGAGAGGTTGATTCTTGGTAGTATTTTGTTTTTGTGTATTTTTTTTTTGCCTATGCTCTTCAGATTTTCTTTTTCAGGCACTGATGCCTCCCTCCCTCTCTCTCTGTCTTTCAGTGCTGTCATCTGGAATTTCACAGTGATTAAACAATGTGTTGCCCTTGCAATGCTACTGTTCTCTGTGGCCTCTTGAACTCTAGTATTTGAATCTTGTGTCTGATTTTCACTGTTTTTCTGTGAGAGGATTACAGCTCTGGGTTCTACTGGCACCACTTTGATTTCCTTGATCTCAAAGAACATCCTTTGTCTCGTTTAAAGCTTGGATTTTCCTTTTTTGCTTCTGATTTCTATTTTTTCCTGTCTTACTCATTTTAGTTACAGGTCTTAGAGGAGGAAATCACAGTTTTGCTGCCTAAGTGGTCTAAGAATATAGCTCATAATGTACTGTACAGAATTTCATCTGCCTTTATTCCTGAGATGGACAGCAACACCCCAGCAAAAATGGAATTACTCCTGCATCTTCTCCCAGTAGTAATTTTGTATTTACCAAAGTTGTGCTGTCATTCCAGGAACTGTATCTTTCTTGCCAGCCAATTAATAATGGGCTCTATAGATAGTCTATTACTGAATTTGACTTCAAGCCTCTAGACCAAAAATCTTTATAGTGGGATCCAGTGACAAGTCAGCGGGTCTGCATTTAGTTCATTTAAATCCTGTCCTACTGCTGACTACACTGACTTGATATCTTGGTTGCAGATTGTAGTGAATAACTGGTTATTTTTGTACCTGTAAAGACAGTTAACAGTGGCTGGTTTAGGTAAGAATTATTTTATAGAGGGGATTGATCAGTGGGTTTTGTCTACAACTTGTGTGGCTATTAGAAGAGATACGTTAGCATTCTGCATAGATGAATAATATGGTTCTACTTACTGTCTGTTTATTCTCTGTACTTAGTGCTGACCTAGACATTCTTGCGTCAGTAAAAGCTGAAGAATACAGATATGCTCTCAAAAGTAGAGGAAGTTAACTGGTACATTGTTTCCTAATTTTGCTGCCTTCAGGGATGTTAACCCCATCTTTCAATACTACCAAATATATGGTATGGTTAACAAAAAGAAAGAAGAATATCTCAAAAGGGAAGTTATCAAGAGAGGAAGAACTGTATATAGGAGAGGCCAGTGGAAAGCAACTATAAGAATTTAAGAAATATCTCTGTTTGAGAGTTACACCTGTCTTGCTTTAAGTTAATCCTTACTACTTTGTTAGAATTGCTTATGCATTTTGATAGATGAGAGAAGAACAGTGTGTGTGTGTTTTAAAGAAATTATAGATTTAAATATGATTTTTTTTTTTGACCATTGGGAGCATATTATCTTTTCTTTTGAAATTCTGTAAAGTAAAATATTTCAAAATATAATGTTGTTTGCCTGAGGAGATAAAAGGAAGAGAAAGTAATATTTTTGGATAATGAAAAAAGAAAGATCTACCATACATCCCTTTTCTTCTAAATTTATCTTTGAGCCCATGGCTTTAACTTTATTAAAGTAATTTCAAATTCTGTAGTAGTATTTAATTGGAATTGTAATTCCACTGAAGTAATTATTGGCTAGTGTATCTATAGAAATGAGAGAAATATGATACAAGTATGAAGGTTTTGCTTCCTTTGTTCTAACAGTGGGATGGTCATGGTCAGTAGCCCTGAGAACACCACTGTCAAGGGAATAACAGTTGAAACATGAGGATCTGCATACTCGTGGGTTGGAGATACAAGAGAAAAGGGTATTTGTTTCATTTGGGTGAGAAGGGGAGAGAATGCAGGGGGTTTTGCTGGTTTTGCTTTTGAAATTAAAATGGTAACCATTCTCAGACTCTTCAAGCACAACAGTTTTGCCAGTGGCTTTATTGGTTGAAAATCTGTATGGTTTCACCACAGCACAGTTATATTGAAGGAAGGTAAACCACTGGTAAACTGTGCAGTTATTCAACTAAATTTGTAACTGTAAATTGCTAAAAAAAAAAAGGTAAAAAGAAAAAAATGTGTTTTTCTACTGGGTCAGGACAAACTGGTAGCTTGTGA
The DNA here is from genome assembly GCF_028554395.1 of Pezoporus wallicus. Lineage (NCBI taxonomy): Eukaryota > Metazoa > Chordata > Aves > Psittaciformes > Psittacidae > Pezoporus > Pezoporus wallicus. The sequence continues at coordinate 429,250 of NW_026635616.1, read as the reverse complement.
TTCAAAATATTGACCACCTTGTATTTTGTAAGCACAATGCGGAGACTAGTGTTAACATTAATGTGATGCAAAACCAGATTTGCTGTTGCCTTGGCCATTGTTTTTGGTTAAATACGTTGTATTTGACGGCAAAGAAGCTTTTTTCAATTTATGTGTCGTACTCCTGCCAAGCAAACTGTTAACTGCAGTTTTAATTTCTCTGCTTTGTGGTATTTAACAAGAATAAAATTCAGATTTAGGATTGTTTCCCTTTCTTTAGTCTGATTTTGAATGGTGTATTTTTGTGAAAAATATATAACTTATGAAAATATCTCATGCTTGTAGTTGTTAATAGAGCTAACTCATTCCTTAGTACCCAAGCTTCTGAGAGTCAGAGGTGTTGCTTTTTCTGTCCTAGTATGGTAAAATAAGCAAGACATGGGAGAAACTATGTAGAAGAGGAGAGCATGGAACAGAAAAGATAGAGAGGCCGGGGATCAAGTGGGTGAATGTCTAACATGGCTCAGAAAAAGGTTCTTTTTTCTTTCCTTTACCAACTAGCTGAACGCTTTTGGATTCATGGCATAAGTGAGACTTACTAGAATAAGATTTGACCAAGGGGATGCGTTTTTCCTTTTTTAAGTCAGTGGAAAAAAATGTTCTAAGGTTACATCTTCAGTAGTAAGTTGCAGTATTTAACTGCCAGAATGAAAACCACTGGTGATAGAAAGCACAGCTTTTTTCTAACTGTTTACATTGAAGTGGAAATGCCATTTGGTTGTGACCTTTTTTGTCTTTAATGTCACCCAGCCTGTGTGAGGTTTGATTGTAGCAGAATAAATGAGGGTTTGCATTTGGATAAAAACCTGTGGTACTGTAGGAAGAGGGTGTTGTGTTTCTGGCTTACTTAGAAAATAAGGACAACAGCATGATTTGATTGGTTCCATGGGGTTGTAAAATGTTTTGAGTATGTCTCAGCACTAGTGTTTTGTTATTTTATGATCAACAGGCACTGAAATAATAGTTTTGCTTATTTTGAAACCTGGAGAACCCTTCAGCCATGTACTGTGTAGTGTTTTGGAAGATGACTATAGGGAAAAATAATCTTGAGATACACATGGGTTTCAAAATTACTTTTACTAAAGGGACTTGGGAGTTTGGATTTGAGGCATGTTTATCCTAGGCTGGTAGAAGCAATGACAGCAATTATAAGTAACAGTAACATAAAATAAAATATCACCATGTTAATTTTGACTCTGGACTCTGATCCTTGTACTGAGTACCTCTGTGATGGCAGTAGATGGTGAAAACTTCTTAAACCAAAATACCTGCGTAGTTAGTCATTCACTGTGAATAAGGAATGATATACCACTTGGTAGGAGAAGGAGTGTGACAGGAAGTAATAAAGAACAACTATGGGCATGTGAGAGAGGTAGTAGATTGGCTTGACCAGCTGCAATCGTGATGTGCCTAACTTCAGCATGACCATGCATCACACCTGAGTGGTAAGAGAGGGTCCTGTCCTTAGGTATTGATCCTGGTTCCACGGCAGGAATCACTGCATAGATATGCAGCTGACCTAAACCTCAAATTGTGAAAGTTTACCCCTTAGCATTTTAAACTAATAATGCCAATTTCAGTTTACTGTCATACTGCAGCACTGCATGGGATGATGTGCTGGGGGCTGCTGTGAGTTCACTTCATGCTGTAGAACCGAAAACACTGTGAGGAAACAAGTTTGTACCTGCTTGAACTTTCACATTGCACCTACTGTCGCAGCTTTGCTGAAGTTCACCTGTTACTGTGGAGCTTGCAGACTTGAATACTCTTAGAAGAGTCTTGGGGCCACCTCATGATCTAAGGTTCTATAACAGCTTCTCACTAATCAAATATGGAGTTATAACACGAAAAATATGCAATTATTTTGAGCCTTTTTTTACTCTGGGCAGTCTTTTGTAGTGTCTGTGTAGTTGGAGTGCAGCTCCTGGTGAGCAGAGCTGTAGCTGTGTGCACTGTTTCATCAACTCTGTTAAAACAGGAATGCAGAAAATGAAAAGCATGCAACTAGCAACTGCAGTACGAAAACTGTGTGTTAAATGAGTTACTTAGCATCACATAAGAATATGGCAAGACCACAGATACAGGTCTTTCCTTCAGAGTAGCACAGGGTTACCGAAGTCTTTTTCATTGTGCTGTGTTCCGAGTTATTCCTAACACGCCTTTATCTAAGCAAAGATCAGTCAAAGACTGTATAAAGGTGCCATCTCCTTCAACACATAACCTCAAGAGTTGCCTGCTCTGGATGTAGAAATTGGTGAGGTTGTTGCAAGGAGCAATACACAACTTTTTAATTGTAGTAAATATGAAGAAAAGGATTGAGTTATGGTGGCATAGGAACTATCCAGCCTAATAAATGTCAACTTTCTGAATTTTGTTGCTGCATTAAGGTTTGGGCAGTCTAGTAATTATTTTCTCTTAATATAGGTGCCTTTCTTATTGCAAGTTTATGCAGTATCCTCTAGGGTTGGTGCCTGTTTCGTTCTTCTTTGAAATGAAATGAAAGATTGATTTCGTTGACTGTGTTGGGTATTTTAACTGGCAGACTTCTGTTATTTGCCATGTCCCATACTTATATGTGCTCCTGACAGTTGTGAAGGGAAGAAGTGTGGACAGGATAAACCTACACTGTGTTCTACTGAGTCCTGTGAGCAGCAAGTTCATGATTTAGAGTAATACTGTAGAGCATACCTACTGCAGCCTGGCTGTTGGCTTCTTGGTGGTGAGCCCTTATCCTCTGCAAATTAATCTTTACAGCATCCTTGCTTCCAGCAAGAGCCAGGATAAGTTTACAAAATATTAGCAATTAAAACTGTCACCTTGAATGTCTTGTGTAGGCACTGACTTCTTTCTTCTGATGCTTGCTACATCACAAATATGCTTTATGTAAAAGCTCGGAGTTATGTTGTCATATCTTCATAAAGAGGAAAGAGTGATTATGGCTGGGTTTTTTTAAAGACCTCACATGCAGATGACCACCTCAACCTATATGAACTCTGAAGTATGTTTACTAGTGAAATAACACAGCCCAAATTTCATTGCACTGTCACCTCAGTAATTAACTGCGTATCTTGTGACACTGGCAAGATGAGAACTCAGTGCCAAGCTGTGATGAAGTTTTACGGTTTTAGTTAATTTTAGTCTTTCCATTTAGATGCATAATACTGCATTTCTCTTGGCCTGAATTTGGATAGTTGGAATGGTTCCTATTGAACTGCATGTTCTTCCTTCTAAGAGTTGGGGGTGGCAAGGAGACTAAGGAGTAAGTGCTACTAAGTTTTGAAAGCTTCAGTATTTTGAAAATTCCAATCTTAGTAGTTTGCATTTGACTTTAAGTTAATATGCCAAGCACAGCAATCTAAATGTGGCACTTCTTGAAAACAAGATTACTTTTCTAAGTTGATGGTTTGAGGCAACCCTCAGTAGTGTTTGAATTGCCATTTGAGATATGAAGCAATAATGTATTTCATGTTTCATTGCTTGCAGAGGAGGAAGAAGCTGTGCCTCAGGAATTTGACTTCATCCCCCAAAACATCTGATGCTTATCTTGCATGTGAAGTTTTGTAAAATATATGGACATATACATGAAATATATTTAATGTAGCTATCAAATTTTATATGAAAATGTGTATCATATGTACAATATTTTATGTATTTATAAGCAGATACATAAAAATGCAAACAATGTATTCATTTATTACTTTTCAGGGGATATAATTTTCAATGCTCACTATCCTGACCTGCCACCAGATTTTATCTTTGGAGAGGATGCTGAATTTTTGCCAGATCCTTCTGCCTTGCATGTAAGTACCTCACTGTTTGAGAGCCTTATACTGTGCAAGGAGACTTGGCTTTTTAAAATAGCTTCAGCAGTAGGAATTTTCTAACAATGCAGAATAAAGAGGAAAAACCCACCTTTGTTCTCATTGTTATGCGACTATAAACACTTTGTCTTCTAATGTGATTTAAAGTTGAATTCATAAATGTGGGTTGTTTTTTTATATGTATTCTAATCAAGATGACATTTACAATAACTATTGAGTATCTTTAAGAATGTGTCTGTTTAATATTTGACCATCTTAAAAGGTCTGTCTTGTCAGAAAGGATTATCAATTGTGTCTTTAAAAAGCATTTAGAAAGTAGCATAATTGTATGTAGTGATGCTGATTTCTGTTTTCCTGTGAGGAAGGATAGAGCCAGGTTGTATGTTGTTGGAACCACTGCATCAAAGAAAGGTAGCTGCTCATATGTGTTAGTGTTACTATCAAGACAAAGAAATGCCCTTCTAAAAGGTGGGAGGGTCAGGAATTAGCAATAAAATATTTTTACACAGCCTTATTACTGTGGAAAAGAAGAATACAACCTGAAACCAAGCATTTTGTTGCCTATTCAAAATTAGCCTCAAGTAGTAAAGCCTGGTTTGAAGAATCATAGAATCACAGAATGATTTGGGTTGGAAGGAGCCTTAAAGTTCATCCAGTTCCAACCTTCCTGCCTTGAGCAGGGACACCTTCCACTGGACCAGATTGCTCAAAGCCCCGTCCTACCTTGTCTAATAAGAAGCTGTTAATGCTTTTAACATACTTGTCCTTCTCAGAAGTTGCTAAAGCCATATTAAGGTATTTTGAAACCCAAAGTGTTTTTCTCTTTTACTCTCCCCCTCTCTTTGGGCTCTATTCTGATGCCTTTGCAGATCTGAAGCCTTGTTTCTGAGTTGACAGTATCGTTTGTCAATAGGATTTGGGCACGTTTTCTTTTTCCAGTAAGTCTGCAGTGCTTGTAGTTATGTTGCAGAGTTTAGTGGCTGTGTCAGAAAAGTACGCCTTTGCCAGAGAGCTCTACTGTAATTCCTGCTTGGTCACTTCCTCTGTACTTTCAGCGTTTATTAGAAAATTGACTAAAAATCAATGGACACTTTTAATATTTCATTTTATCGGGTGCCTGTAAGGGTATATGAGAGTCACTGGCACAAACGTGCACCTGGGAAATGTTCCTTAACTGAACTTCTCCTGGTGCAGGGCCTTGCTAGGCTCTTTACACAGTCCTCTCCTGCAGCCTCGTGTGTTTTATGAGCATGACTCCAGAGCTCCACAAAGCAAGTTAGAGGCTGTCATGCTGTACTGTTCAGTGCTGGGGTACACGTGTCATGGTGGATGAACACAAGGCAGTGGCCACGGAGTTGAAGACGTCCTTCACATGTGATGTGACAGATGTGTTCTTTTTTGGTGTTAGCTTTATTCACGTCACAATAAGTTGTATTAAGAAGCTACACAATCTTAAAATAATTAGTTTTAATAATTACTTTTAGCATGCCTAGCAGAATTTTTAAAAGGTGAATGTCTTCTTTGCGCAGTCACTGTGCTGTTAAGCTTGCGGGCTCTTTTGGGAAGGAGGCAGGCTGCTGCTGAAGAGTTATTTGTTAGTCATTTATAGGAAAGGTTTTTCTTTATATGATAATCCTAGAATTATTTTTACACTTTTATTTACTACTTCTTCTATTCTCCCCTTTTTATGTTTTTTTTTTTTCACAGTCTTACAACTTCCTAACAAGTGTTCATTCTAGCAACCGCTTCCTACACTTCGTGTTAAAGGAAGAGGAGCACTTTTTAATGTACTTAAAAACAGAAATCAATAACAAATAGAAACTGTGATATTAAATAAAGACAATTTGGGGCATCTTGCAGAAATGCTATTCAGATGGAGAAGCTTGCTGAGAGTGATATGGTGCCATATTTCTCATGTGAAAAGAAGTCATTAGCAATGATAAAAACTTTAGTTTTCTTTCTCTCTTTCTTACATTGTTCATTAATGATGCTCCTTTTGGGAGTGTTGTTTTTCCCCTGCCTAAGCACAGAACAGACTTCCCATCCTCTTTGTTGGATAGTGTCTTGAAGAGCCATTTGCTCCTTGATAGGTGATGATATATGAACCAGCCTATTTTAAAATTAATTAAAAAGAAACCAAAAAGGAAATTTGCAAGTCAACAGCATTCTTTTGGTCATTATACCTTACTATAGTATTCACTATGTAAATGTAACCTTTTTGATAAGGGTCATTCTTTTGCAGTCCATCCTGATGTTGTCGGAGCGCATTATCTCTACCTTGCAGCTGTGGTCTATATGGAGTATTTTTGCTTTTGCATTTGCCTTTCAGCATTCAGCATGGTTTGCAGAGTTTTTCTTCAAAATGTTATGTTGACAATTATGATAAATATTTGAATAAGTCCCTTTTTTCCACAAATCTCAGAGCTGTTTAATGAAGATAATTTTAATTGAATTCTAAGATATTAACAGGATTCTTTTATGTACTACCACGTCTTTCTACTAAATATAAATAAAAATAGATTAGCATGTTGAATGCAATTTAATGCTCTTAATCTTGAGCAATCTTCCGATACTTTTGATGCAATGGTTCCTGGCAATCAAAACAAAATCTACCATGCACAAAAGCATGTAGATGGCATTAAATGAGGAGTGCAGTCTTTAAGTAAGTAATATGTACAGCTGGATCTGTGGGAATTCTGATGTTGAGCCTTCCTGCACTGCTCTCATCTGCCTGAATGTCTTGTTTTCCAAGCAGAAGTCATCACACACTTATATGGCTTGAGTCAGGTATTATGCTTAGCTTGAAATGAGAACCAGGTACTCCAGATTCCTCAAGCTTATGTGGCTTTAATAGATGCTGTTGGTAGAGTTCCCTGAAGACATTTGAATGGCTGTGCTGCAGATGGCTTTAGTCACTCCTTCAGTTTCCATGGCCATGGGCAGACCTTCGAGTTAGGTTTCCACCAAGCATGCTAACAGGTATCAGTTAAGCAGTTTATAGGCAGACAGCTAAAACAAGATTCCATATATACTGCATTTTAAAAAGTAGATGCTGTAGGTGAAGACTTCATACTATGGTTTGGTTTTGTGTTTTTGTTTTTTTCCCTGAAGAATTCCTAAATAGCTGGGCCAGTGTTTCTGCGCTGGGTGATACATTGAGTGCTCCTTTTTTAATAAGCAGAGCTAATCAACTGCTTTGTTAAATTGGTATTGCAATCACAGAATCAAGTTGAAAATGCTCATTGAAACTCAGTTTTGCTTCTGTGTCTTGCACAAAGATTATAAGTCACTTCAGTGTGAAACTCATGTTGAGTCTCAAGTTTAGCACTGCAAAATACATGCTTGTTTAAATGCCTTACCAGAAGTACTTGCTCCTCTGGTCACAGGGTCTGATTGTGCGCATTCTGATCTTATTCTAGAATGATGTAGGCATCGAGGAACAACTTAACAGAGGGGCAACTGTTCCTTATATTTTGGGTTGGTTTTTTTTTTTATAATACAGTTTGTTACAGTCAGAGGGCTAAATTCTTCAGGTTGATGATGCTATTCACACTAGAAACAGACTTGGTTTTTTATTTTCATTAAAGATGTACTCAACTGTCGCATGCATTCGATACTTGTGTATAGTATGCATAAATAAGATCAGCTTCTCTCAATGTAAATAAAAAGCTTCTTCCCTGCTCTAGTGTTTATTCATTTTGGATAACAAGTATTAGAAATGGATTTTAAAAACAACCTATGATTCACTCGGTTCTGATTAAAAATTCAGTTGGCACAAAACAAGATTAGTGATTGTGTGCGGATGAGATTAATTTGGAGCTCATTACAATGACGCCAGTTTGAGTAACAAGAATTGTTTGTTATGTTAGCCTAGTTGATTGTTAATGGGAGCCAGTTAATAACTGAAGTGCTTATGCAAAATGTTAACCCCAGTTTTCCAATGATTTTGAAAGTATTCTGTTTGGCAAAGAGGAGACAATAGTGGTACACGCAAGCTAACTGTCAGTTTAAGGATTTGGGTTTCTTAGCATCCTACTTCAGGTCTCCAGCTAGTGCCCACCCATTGATATCAAAAAGGCTCCATTAACCTCATTGAGCACAGAGGCAAGAGGACATTAGCATTTCCTGAAGCTTAGTAAGTGCTGAATGAGGTCCTTGTGGGATAGTATATATGGGAGTACTTAGTGTTAGTGACATGCATTGGTGTGGGAGAGGGAGGAGGGCATTGTCATCACAGAACTTCAGAGAATGGGCCACTGCTGTTCTCGTGCCAGTGCATAGTATTGGGAGGATTGTTTCCCTTTGTCTAATTGCTGTTACTGAGTGCACATTTCAGTCACTGTAGAGTTGATTCAGCTAATTGTGCGCATTGAGTGAATTGGCTGTCATGCTCTATATCTTCTGTAAAACAATGTTTATTTTAAGTTCTTGTATTTGTAGTTATTAGACTCCATATTTATCATTTGGCTATATGATGACTGTCATGAAGGCTGTCTTGCTTTCTATAGCTGTGTTCAGAATCTTAATCATTACAACTCTCAACTTGCTGATTTAGCTTTTAATGAGTAGCATAGAGATCCTTTAAATATCTCCCTATTCCATAACTATTGTTCATTTACTATCAGGTGCATGAGACTGATGTTTAAACAGCACCAATTGTTCCTATCTCACAGTAACTACAAAAAAGCCCAAATGCCCCTTATGCTAGCTAATGCCACTTGAACTGTTCTGTTCTGTCTGTTGTATTATTGACAAAGACGCAGGTGTTACGTGTTCTAGTATGAAAGCCCCACATAAGAGCAATGAGCATGATTGTTTTCAGAATATGACATTAAAGTCACGCAGCAGGTTCTCTTTGTCTGGGAAATGTGTGGGTAAGTTCAAATTATTTTGGCATTACTGTCACTTCTGCTTGCTTCATTTGGGATGGCAGCAGCAGATTTTGTTCTTGGACCTCTAACCTATTACACTTGTACTGAAAGCCTTAAATTACTTTGTTTTCAGTTGAACTTAGCGAATTTAAGTGAAACAGAATGCAGGATTTGATCCTGCATATTATTAGATTTTTTTTGTCTTGTTTTAAACTTCTTTATGTTCATATTTTTTTGTGTTCACTTTTTAGTCATGTCCTGGCTTTCTATGTCAGGATGTGTTTTGGTGATGTATAATCCAGTGCTATTTGCTGTTTGATTTTCTAAAACAAATGTGAGTTCTGAAAACTGTTTATTCCTGTCCTTCTATATCGATCCTACCCATTTTTATGTATTGGGGACGTATGTGTGCATATATGTACACATATACATGGTAAATGCATATGGTTGCTGAGGTTTGTATGGCATGAATAAGCAGTGTTAACAAAGTCACGTTTTATGCCATCAGAAGAGTAATTTAACTCGGGAACTTTCCCAACAGGAGGACCTTTTGGCCAATATTGTTGGCTTTTACGGTATACGTTTTGTCCATGTTTTCAAACAATAGAGTTATTGCTCTTTAAGCCAGACCTGAAAGGATCTAATTTTGGGTGTATTTTGGTCTGGGTTTGATGTCTTAGCTCCATGCAGTTCTCCCAGGCAATCCTCGTTTTTTCTTCCTTGATGCAGCTAACAAGGGCTGTCACAAACCAGGCACAGGTTTTCTGCCTTTTATTTTTGCTGTGCTTGTACTTGCTTTAAAATCCCCAAAAGAGGGTTCTGGCTGGGAATCATCTCCTGGGGTGGCCTGGTCAGCTTGACTATAACCTGTGTGAGGCCAGAATCCAGGAGGTCCTTTTGAGAAGTCATACAGTGCCGAGAGGGAGGATTAGGATCATCTGTGTAGCTGTGTGGTACAGTTCAGTAGAATGAATTCAAGATGATGACAGAAAACAAGGTTTTCCTATCATCTTTCCATTTCCTCTTCCTTCAAGGCCTTTCTATATTGGTAAATTACTCCTTTTTCTCCTTGTTTTAGTTTCTGAATTTCTCTGCTAACTTTCCCTTTTTACTTATCCTCTTAGTCCAAAACGTTTATATTTATAGGGCTGAGATGGAGTTAGCTACATTGTATTACTTTGTGATTTTCTTTTCATCTAAATCGTTGTATATATTTACCTTACTTTTGTTTTCCAAACTTTCAGCATTTCCTAGCACAGTTTACAAAACTTGGCTTTCTGTCTCAAAGTGTAAGCAGAAGAGAATATGCTGAGGTCCGTAGTTCTGCTTTAGTTAATCACAGCATTTTGTCTGGACTTCTCACCCAGCAAATCCAGAAATTGGGAAAAAAGTCCACAGTTTGATATTGCTTGCTTAATTTTGTAGGGAAGAAAATACCTGAAAATACCCTTCTTGTTCTAATCTTGCTAGCGTAGAATGGAACATTAATTCCATTAGTTCTCTGAAGGGCTCAGGGGGGAAACATTTCCTTTCATTTTGTGGCACAAGCTTTTCTGATAATGCAATTCCTCCCTAAAATGTGGAAAATCTAGAGTATTAGCTCTTAAAATATAGTATTTCAGTCCAGGAAATACTAGTTTCAGGAGAACATTAGGAATGTGTATGGATCGTTTGACTGAAGGATGGCAAAGTGGGAGAAAATATTTTTCTGCCATACTAACTAATGTGGATGTGATGAGAGAATTAATGATTGTAGACTAGCAAAAAAGGGGAAAAAACATTTAATGACTTTCCATTCATGGTGTATATTAGTTTAAAAAAAACATAAGTTTATTTTCATTTGTCACATGAATCTGACCATCTTTCTCAAGGTCACAGTGTTAGGTGATCCAGAAGGTTGGACCACAATAACAGATGCTTAAATCTAACTGTAAAGGCTAAAAAAGATGTGTAGGCTTACATTTCTTTCAAGCTTATGTCTGTTTAGCTTATACCTGAGCCCAGAGTACTGGCCTCGTGAGTTCCTGGATTCTCTCTTGAATTGATGTTGAATTAATCTTGATTACTCAGTGAATTAACTCATTTCTTAGGTGGGCAACAGTTGCTACTGAGCTTGAGATGCTCCTCTAAGTGTAAAATTGAGTAGCAGATCCTGAAGACCTGGTAGGTGACGAAGGAGCACTTACATACGTAGGTATTAGTCTTAGCTGAGAGCTGCCATATGGGCACTTGCACAATCATCACTCATCTCTTAATTAGTTCTTGTGTGGCAGGAGGGATCGTGGGCTCATCTTTGCTCTTCTCTGACCCCTGGAGACTGAAAGGCTAGTGGTGGGACAAGCTTGCTTCTAATTCTGCGTGTGAGGGAGAGCTGAGCAGGCTGTCAGTGAGCTGGTGCACAAGCTGAAGCTTAGGCTGTGCCTGAACTTATACTCTCTATACAGCTGAAGGTGTGCTAGGTAGCTTTGCCAATATACATTCTTCTTATGCTTTTCAGCAAGGTACCCTTGCATGACTGAAATCTGAATGCATTTCAAGCTTAGTTGGTTTTGGCTTTTTCCTTAACCCCTTTTTGTTTAATTTGTGCTTTATTTAATTTACTCGTCCAGTTAGATACTCTATTTCCATCTTCCTGGTGTTCCTTCCAGTTCTTCAGGGTTTTTCACTGTGTTTATGTGCAAACTCTTAAAGAGTGCTAGGCAAGCCATTTCACTATGGCACTTAATGAAAATGTTTTCAGATTTCCTCTGGAAGCCCATTTCAACATTTGAAGGTCCTCCAGACCACTTACTCTGTAGGCTGTGATAGTACCCCATCAGAGATAGTCAATCTGTATTAGTACCTCATACTAATGTATCTTGCCTTAAGGGTAAGTGAAGTCTGTTAATATGAACAAGAGAAAAATCGAAGTTGTGAACTGTGTAGTTATGTTAGATAATAAATGGGGGGGGACACACAGTATGCCCCCAAATATTCTTTAAGGGATAGTTGAAGTCAATGAATCTGCAATTATTCTTGTAGGCAATGACTGTTGGGTCTGTGACTTGCTTCCTCCCAACATCAGTTGCTTATGTTGCTCGGTATTTTCACAAGGGCAACTTGCAGTTGATGAAGACAAAGCAAAAGCTCCTCTTTTGGCTTATCTTTTTTTACCAGTTTTCAGAGACTTTGCCCACTTCCAGAGGCTTTTCACCACTTCTTATTGAAGGAGCTATGCATAGCAACTCTTCCACTGCCTGTTTTAAAGGCACCTAAATCTAGTGCCATCTATTCCAGTATGATCACTGTGTATTAACTGTTATTCCTTTTCTGTAGAAACACTGAAAGGGATTTCTAGGCTTTGTGAGGATAGTTTTAGAAAGTGCTAGGAAGAAGCTGCAGAACGTGCTCAGATTTTCTCAGTGTATTACACTGCCATTATTAACACTGTAAATGTCTTTCTCTCCAGCAAGGTTTTCTTTTGTGGCCAGTCAGGTTGATCTAGTAATGCCCTAGTCTCCTTCACGGTCTCTTCCCCTTATATTCAATAGGCATCAGTTTTTCCTCTGAGAAGCACAACTTTCTCTGTTATCACTGATGGTTGCCCGAGGAAGCAGCAAGATTGAGCAAACAAAAGACTCTTCAGGCAGATGGTGTCATGTTGGAGTGAAATTGTGATAAGAGTGAAAGACTTGCTGTTTAAAAAGGGGCTCTTGAGGTGAAGTGTTAACATTGAGACAGTGGTCTGTTCTCTGGTCCACCAAGGGCCTGAAGAGTTGGAGCCTCTTCACACTACCATCTGTGCATGACGAGTAAATCTTTAGATAGAAGATGTGCATGCGTATGTCTTGTGTTGAAATGAATCTTGTCTTCATGCTTTGTTCCTTTTACTTGCCGTGTCTAGTTAAATATGTACGCCCCTGGTAATCGACTCCCAAGGGGGAAAAAATGTTGTGTGCTCACATGGATTAACTAATGATTAGTTCATTGGATTCTGTATCGGAGGAGTTATACGTGCTGAGGGAATTAAGAATTTCCTTCTTGGAACAGATAAAGGTACCATCTGCTTTCCAAGAGAGGTGTGCTGGGAGGTCTGGAAAGGAGCAAAACTTGCTCTAATCCCTTAGCAAAGTAGGACAAGAAATTCTTCTGTGTGCCAAGTCTTTAGGAGATTAATTAGATAGCATTGTACTCTCTCTCTTTGACAGTAGGCAGTTGTAGCTTTTAAGGGTCTGATTAATCTGTAAGAGAGCTCTGTGGGAGAAACAGGCAGACTTTTTCCAGGAAGAGGGCACAACTTAAAAGTGCTCTCCTGGGCTTAGCTTCACAGTTTCTGCATCTCCAGAGCACCCTTAGCAAAGATCAGCTCTATCTTAACTGCTCCTACAGCAGGGCATAGGAGTAATCTGTAGTAACCTTTGGAAGTTTAGTTTGCTCCTTTTTGCCTCTCCTTCTGGAGTGAAAGTGATATTCTGAGTGAAGACAGAGGAGTTTCTTCCATGTGTCAGATTTGCTGGGGTTTATTTTAGAGTTGCTTTTAGTATGGGATCATCAATCAAGAATCACACTGTGTGTCCAGTAGAAGAAAAGAGGGAAGATAAGCTTATACAAAATGTAAGGTGCTTTCCAAAAGCAGAATTCATTTCTTAATACGTTGTTTTCCTGCTGTGCATTTTCATGCTAATTTAAGGCCTTCAGGCATTTGAGATTAAAGGTAAGCATTTATAAGGTGCTGCAATTTCTGCATCCAGTTTTCACAGCCCCTCACTAAAACTTAAAAAAATAAAGTAAATTTTGACTATCCCAAGCTTTGCTTTGTGCAAAGCTTTTAATATCTTTTTTTAATATCTTTTTAATATCTTTTTAATAACTTTTTATCTGTTATACACAAGAGCTAGTAGAGCACACAAGGTCTGTAAGGTTTTCGGTTGTATTTGCCATGACAGAAGCGCTCCTGACTTGAACTGTTTTTATGAAATGTTAAGTTTTGATGTTTGCTTGTGCCCAAAAATGATCATTTTCAGCAGATCACTCCAGAAAGTTGTTCCAGTGGTGCTTTGGGGGAGGGGGATTCGAAGAACCTGTGAAAATAAGATGACAAGTAGATGGCATGTAGGTTTACAGTGATTGATTTGAAGCTGCAGCCTGTAGGATGTTTAAGTGCTGGCTGCTAAGAAACTGAAGCCTTTGAAGTTGTTCTAACACTCCAGCCCTGCAAATACTGTGAAAAATATCTGTTGATAGAAAGATGTGAGCATATGGCAGATAATTATCCTGTGCCTGTCTCTGTGAGCAATTTCCCCATGGTGGCCCATGAAGACTATAGCAACGTAGGGACTGAAACCAGGTATCCCAGTTTCTAGACTAATGCTGTACACTCTGGACCTCTACATATCTCCTCTGTATTTATGCGGAGCTTAAGTGCTAATGTGGCAGTGTGATCTTTCCTCTTTCAGGTAGAAACTTCCTTTGGTACTGGTTTTAAACCACTGCAGAGTGCAAGTTGTTTGCGTTGTAGTGTGCAGAGATATAAACAAAATGCAAATCTGTCCTTGCATTATCCTTTATGATAATTCTGGATGAAAGATCTGTAGAGATGCATTACCACTGTTACGGGCTTGGGAGGTTTTGTTTACCGATTTCTTTCTCGTGGAAGTTAATTTCTTGCTTAGAAATATAAAAGTACACTAACTTAAAATAAGATCTTGGTGTTGTTTCCTGTAGTATAGCCAGGAAAAACAGTTACAATCTGTCTTCTTTAAAATCACATTCCTGGAAGATATTCTGGCAACCTGGATATTTAAACACATTTTCAAAGAAAAACAACTTCAGATCAATTAGGAATGATCGTATTTTCTTTCTGATAGCATAGAATTATACTTCACTGCAGACATTGCCTGGAGTTATGAAATAAGCAATAACCTGTGAAGGAGGCTATGAATTAGCTGCTGATGGAACATGAGGTGCATTATGTTCTATAAAAGGAGGAATAGGTAATCACAGACACTGAGTAGTTCGCATAGGTTCTCAGTTAGATTTTTTTTGGAAGGATAAAGGAAAGATTGCAAAGCACAAAATGTTCCAGAACAAAATTTAAATTTGGTTTCTTTGCCAAAAGTTGAGTTAGTATGGCTACTTTGGAAAGCTGGAGTCTGCATGGTTTTGCTAGTGGGCCTGAGAAGCTGCTTTGGGGGGGGGGGTGGGGGTGTTCACTTGCCTCACCTCTAAGAAGATCTCACTGGAACTGATACTGTCTGCCTGCAAATTTTCTTTGTCTCTTCTTGAAATCCAGTTGGTGTCACTGCTAGTCATTTAAATGAGTTATTGTT
The DNA here is from genome assembly GCF_028554395.1 of Pezoporus wallicus. Taxonomy (NCBI): domain Eukaryota; kingdom Metazoa; phylum Chordata; class Aves; order Psittaciformes; family Psittacidae; genus Pezoporus; species Pezoporus wallicus. The sequence goes on along the minus strand of NW_026635616.1, from coordinate 414,211 downwards.
GAAATGGCTTCATTTTCACTCTGTGGGTGGCCTTATAATATCTTTGCCTCTTTATACACACTCTTAAGTATATTCGTTTTCTCAGTACCTTGGTTGTGTCTTACTGCCTAAACCACTTTCTCAGTCAGACTGCTTACTTGCTATGGAACCAACTGCTGTCAGGAGACAGGATCAAAAGCCAGAGAAATTGAGGATTGACTTTGCACCCCGACAAGATCTATGGGGTTATACTTCTTAGTGCAACTTAATGCTCTTTGGTGAGCTTGTTTGAACTGATTATCTGGCAGATCTTCAGAATCTCCTGAATCACTTTGCATTTCTCTAGTGTAGACGTACTTTAATGGATGCTTACTGTTGACTGGGTTTTGTATTATAACTGAATATTGGTTTTATAGTGGACATACATGCTATTGGTTAATTACTCCAAGGTCCAGAGTTTTCATTTTCCCAAAGACCTTATCCTGAAACGTAGACCAATAAAGAAAAAGGTTAGCAATTGCCAGGGAAGCTTCCACCACAAAAGAATACTCAGCTTCCTTAGGTTGAATCGCTTACTCACAGATAGGTAAATAATTATTGGCCATCTTCTGTAGGACAGTAGCTACAACGTGTGGGTATCGATGCTTTGTCATATGGAAGTTCTTGTTCCATTACATTTTCAATTCATTCCTTAATGGGGAAAGTGGGGATTAGCCAGTCGTCACTGATGACATTACCGGGCTTTTGTACTGCAAGAAAATACATAGTCATCTTGTGATGCTACTAAACTGTACAATATATGTTTTTTATATATATATATATGCGTACCAAAATACATAGTCATCTTCTGATGCAGTATGACCAAGCCAAAAGCCAATTAAAAGCTTGAAATTAAGGTCTGAAGATCCTAGGTTTTTTTTGGAATTATGGAAAGTCATGAGAGCAGTGTCTAGACAGAAGAGAGCTGTTTAACTGAGCCTCCATGCATGTGCTCAGAAATGACAGGTATGTTCTATGATAAGCTGAAAAAAATGATAACCTTAAAAATGGTCATAACCAATCTGAGATGTGAATATAAGCCTTCATATGAGACAAGCATGAATGCAGATCTAGTTGAAGATGCACAGTCTGAGTTGATTCATACTTGTATATTGTTGTACAGTGGGCCACTTTCAGTCTAGCTGGCTGACTTATGAGAAATTTGGAGAGTTTGCACTGCAGAGTTCACTTAAAGATATCTATTGGCAAACAAGACAAGGAATTGGATCCAGCTCTGCATTTCTTTATTTTAAATGCTTTAGTGATTGTTCTGTAAAATTTGATTAACTCTCTGGAAAGTCTGCAGAAATCTCTTTTCAAATTAGAAAAGATTTATTGAGCGAAAGACCTAACTTAAAACCCCAGTCAGCATGGTCATTTTGTAATATAAAATTCATTTCAATTGGAATTTTATAGTAATTTCAGATAAAGAAAAAGAAACTCCGTCTTTTTGGCCTGCATGACATTCTGGTACAATGATGTGATTGTATAAATTCTGTCAGCGACAAAATTGAAGGCCGTATTGAGAAGAGCAGAAGGAGATTTTGACAGAAGCCACAGAAAGCAACAAGTCTTTTGCTGTGTACATGTTTGCTGGTTATTTCTTTAATGAGGTATTTTGTACCTGTCAGGCTTCAGCAGTCTGGCTGCAGAAAATGAGGTTATGTTTGTTCCAGGGTTTTTCTGAAACCTCATGATTTTGAAGTTGCTCTCAGAGCATGATTCTTACGCAAGATTTGAGTTTTGTGGCAAAACTTGGATCCGTGCAGCACAAATACTGGAAGCTCACTTTGTTCTTCTAATGTTTAAAGTGTTTTAAAATGTTATTTCTTTAAAAAGCTGCATTGGCTAGGGTTGGAATACAGCCTTCGGGCAAACAATCAGAACATAAGCGCACAGGCTTCCCTTCTATTTGCTTCAAAGCCTTAGTTTAAGATTTTGCTGAATATAATGCTGCATGGCTAAATAAAATTTTGTTTAGGAGATCCTTTATCTCTAAAGAAGGAGGTCAGCTTGCTGTTGCAGAGTCACTACTCATTGACTAAAGCGACAAATCCTTGTGTGTTCTTGGCAGAATCATTATAATGCTGAAATTGTAGCGCTTAAGACCTTCTGCAAGAGATCACATCAAACTCTGCTGTAGTTAGGTTTCAACAGTGTGTGTTACAGGTAGTTGCTTATTTTGTCTTTGATTTCAAAAACAGAAGAAAGATCAAAGAAGGTACAGTTTGAGAGAACCATGTAACATGGAGTTTGGCATACTGTTGAAATTGGATCACAATAAAATGGTTTTAAAGTATTTCCAGGTGAATAAACCTTAACGAAGAGGGCAAATAAGCAGCACTTACATATGTAAGAATTTTTGCATACATAAATACGTCATTGTTTGTGTTAGAATTTAGAAGATTTGATCTTCTGAAAAGAGCAGCACTTCTGCAAAGTTAACAAAATGGGCAGAAATGTGATGGCTAACTGCCAGACAAGAAGCACTACGGTACTGTAATTCCCAAGTTCAAAATGAATGTTTATTTAAATGAGAATTTGTGTTACAGAAGATTTGTTTGACCATTGTATATTTACGCTTTCATCAGTGAGAATCTGTTGTAATTGATGTATGCGCTGGGTGGGTAGTTGAGTTTTTCTCCAGGTGATTTGTTTTTATATCCGGTTTGTACTTGGTTTGAATATTTACTGAATGAAAGGTATTTAGTAAGGATCCTACAGTCAAATAATTCATTCTAATTCATGTAGCTTTAAGGCAATGCAGCATAAAGCCAGTTTTCATGCGGTGTTCTTGAATTCTTTGAAGAGAGCAGTCCTCTGCTCTGTGCTGGACAGGTGACAATGGATTTCCTCTTGCTCGGTTCTTTTTTTTTTGTTCTGTAGTGTAATGTTTTTTAAAAAACAAAAGGTTTGGTTGCATTTAGGTCAGTTATTAAAATATTGCGGGTCATTTCCTTTGACAGAACATTTCTATTGTGTTATACCAATGACATTAGGAGGAAAGGTTATTCCCACTTGTCTGGCTGATATCAATACGTACTGGCATATTACATCCTCTGGCTTTCTGGAAATGCTTTATTTCAGCAGCAGCTTGGGAACAGGAAATTTAAGGTTATATTCTGTCTGGTTTTAGACTGCATGATGCAAAATGTGTTTCCTAGAAGACGCTGTCTACCTGACAAATTTTGTAGATTTGGATAAGCTTAAATGGGTCAAGACGGGATTAGATTTTTACAAGCTGTAGATGCAGACAAGGCAGAACAAGGGTTTTAGTCTCTTGGTAGTATGTGTTTGAGGAACTTAGATGAATCGCATTAGTATCTCAGCCATTCAACAATTACTCCAGAATGTAGTTTACTTTTTAAGATATGGAAGTGATAATATTCTCATTTTATAAGTGTTCTTACTGTCTAGAAGGAAGAAAAAAAGAAAACCCAACCCCAAACCAGTGCTTCTACTTCAAGCCATCATCAGATGTAAAGTCTGTGACACTGTGGTAGCTTCTAAGGACAGAGGTTTAAGGAGTACAGTTTATTCCTGTAACTGTTCATTGAACTGTTCATTCATCCATGTAAAACAAAGCCAGTTGTGATCAGCAGTTATGTCCTGTTGTGCTTTTTAAGCTGAGCCTGTCAGTCTTGGGTGAGTCTGTAAATTATGTAAATATCAGGTCCTTTTCAAGTCTGTACTCAGGGGCAAGTGTTCCCCTAAGTGCTGCATCCGCATTCTAAGATCATCAGTTTTTCTTTTTAGCAAAGCAAGAACAATGGCTGTGTTTCTGAGGAATGGGATCACCACCTTCCAGACCTCTTGTTTCTCCCAACCATTTTCATGTGACAGAAATGTATGTTTTTCATCGTAATCACAGCAATGAGTGATGAGTAGACAGTTAATGCAGCACTGTCAGCCACAGTCATTCAAAAATCATGAATTGTGTTGCTGAAAGTCATGACCTGGTTTCCTTCCAAAGCATGATATAAACTTTGCATTTAATATTATGGTTTATTTTGTTTGTCACAAACCTTCTATGTGCATACATGCCTTTAGTATCAGTATGGAAGGAGGAGTGCTTGTCTTTCTATTGCTGTAGACAATTTTGGTCTCTGTTCTTTTCCAATTCAACAGAATTTAGCTTCTTGGAATCCTTCAAACCCTGAGTGTCTCCTCCTTGTTGTGAAAGAACTTGTGCAGCAGTATCACCAATTTCAATGCAGCCGATTACGTGAGAGCTCTCGTCTCATGTTCGAATATCAAACTTTACTTGAAGAGCCCCAGTATGGAGAAAACATGGAAATCTATGCTGGCAAGAAGAACAACTGGGTAAGTTATTAAGAGTATTTCTGTCAAAGTGCTTTTAGTGTCACTTAATACAGCTCTTATCTTGCTAAACTGGAGTTGTTTCTGTGAATCTCCATGCCTTGTTCCAAATGGAGAAAACTTCTATTTGACTTCAGCTCACTTTCTATGTTCCTGTTTTGTACATTGTTGTCATTCCACTGCCTTAGTTGAACCAGATTTCCAGGTGAGTAACTTTATCAGCCTGGTATTAGTTCATCTGAGTTATAGATGAAAACTATGAAAACTGTTGAATGGCCTGTGCAGTATTTACAGAGCACAGTGTAGCGTTATTTGGAAGTTTGAGTTAGCTCAGAAGATTTGAGAGGCAGAATAGCAGTGTTGGTATGATGCCCTGTCCTAGTCAGTAAAGGTAGGATGTATTAGGGTGTGGTGCCATATTACAATTGAGTTGCTGCAGCTGCCTGTGTCCCTCTGGCATTTGTTTAAGCTAAGTTGTTTCAGGAACCTAAACTGGAGAGGAAAAAAAACCCCAAACACCAAAATTTCTGCAGAAGGATAGTAAGAGGTGACATGGGGTTAGAGCAGTGACCTTGTAAGGCCATGTCTTTGTACAGCAGTTAGACATTAAACGGGCTTATCTGTTTCCTGAAGTTGTATCCTTTGCCTTAGGAAATGTGCTGTGCTGCATAGAAATGCTCCACGTATACCACCTCATCCTCCTAAAATGAGGCTATTGGCAGTGTAGACATTTTGGTTTGTGGGTGGTTTATTTTTTAGGTTTTTAAAATGGATCTCTGCCACAGAATAAGCTTTACAAAAATCAGGTTTTTTGCATTGGTAATATATATTTATCATGGGAAGCTTGGAGTCAGATATATCGGGAAATACTCAGTTGTGTTTATGCTGAACACGTCCCCCTCTTACTTTCATCAATAGCGTACTCTCAGGATATACTGGCCTTCAGAAACAGCATCTGCTGAAATAGAAAACTGATGAAAATTCAGCATTCCTGTTATCAGGCCCTAAAATTCAGCTTTATGTCACTTTAATCATCCTTAAGTTACAGGTGACACAAGGATGTTTACAACTCTCAGTACTGTTTTTCTTTTCTTAGACAAGTCACATAGGCTTTTTATTTTAAGCCAAGTAAAATTTTCTTTATCAGAGAATTTCAGATTTCTTATGTTCATAGATCAGAATATTTCATTAATTTGTTCTTAAATGTTGTTCTCTATAGCTCCCATCACAAACAACTTGCCACATCTGTAAATATCATCAGACTGGTTTATTGAAATGCAAAAGACTTCCTGAACTGTATTGAGATTTTTGTCACAGTTTTTGGCAGCTGTCAAAATTCCACTCAAGACTGTAGAAAACTATGGGTGTTTTCCTTTTTTTTTAGTAGGAAAGCAGTATCTACTTGAGTCTTTTAAGTCTTTCCTCAGTCTTTGTCTGGGGACTGAATAAACAAATAATTTTTTTTCACATTTGAAATGCTGTCTTAGTTAAAAATATTCCCATAAAATAAATCTTAAATACATTTTGGGATAAATCCTTTAAATCATTGCAGAGCTATTTGAGGTTTCTGTAGCGTGTGCTTTGTTTTCAAAGTTTATGCTCTCTATCAAGAAAAGACTTGAGAGCCTTGTTTGGAGATTCTATGAACCTGGTGTATACATGACAGAGGCTTGTTTATGAGTGTCCTAAAACTCAAAACTATGAAACTAACTTGTGTTCTTTTTCCTGTTCTTTACAACTGTTTTGTTAGTCTTGATTATCAGGGCAGCAGGAGTGTTTATGTGAAAAATGAGATAAACTGCATGTTACCTCCTTTTCCTGGAAGTCATTGAGAATCACGTTATTGCCATCTCTCAGGGATCAATAGTAGCTCACCAGGCTCATGAAGTTATCATCTATGAGTGAACCTTGCACTGTGTTATAAAAGCAATCATTATAAGTGCATGAGTTAAAAAGCTTTGAAGAGGAGGCCTCAATTCAGTGCTGTGTCCCAAAATGGAACAGAAATTTTCTCTTAGGCATTTATTCCAGAATCTCCAATTTTGTGAAGTGTCTCCAAGATCTATGACAAATAGACAAACCATGATCTTAAGGCCCTTTCCCACCCTCATTTTCTATGATTCTATGATTATCTAGCTCAGCAGCTTCATGTTGACAGAGTACTGACTGGTACAGATGCCCGCTAGCTCTCTAATCTCTCAGTGCTGTGGCCAGAAATTGATTTGACTCTACCTGATGGCTGTGACCAGGCGGTTGGATTTGGGTAGGCGAGCACCATGGACAGGGACTGCTCCCTGCCCCTCCAGAACACTTTGAGAAGCGATGCTCTGCAAAATAATCATGGTTGAATGACAAAAGGATGTAGTCTGTGAGTCCTTATTTACTCCCATGTCTTGGAGCAGCTGTTTTGATCAGAGGCCATTCATCTGTTCAGTGGCAATCCCTGTTCATCAGACTTGTTTTTTTACCAGAAATAACTGTCTGGATTTTATGGCCAATGTCCTGTGGCATTTTTTGGAAGCTAAATCCAGACAAGAAGCACTGTCTATAATATCAATTTCACTCTGAATGAAAAGCAAGTGCCCTGGCTGTCATCAGAGCAGTCTTTGTGTTATACATGCACAAGAAGGCGGTGATTTTCCTGCATGCATAAATAATACTGCTTCAGAAAGTTGGCATCTATCCTCACAAGTAGTATCATCACGAAAAGTCTGGCTTTAATATGTGTTCACTTTTTGTTGCATAGTTGGTATGTTCAGGAAACAGTGCAGTAGTACATATGTGTTACTGTGGGAGAATGGATGCTGCATATTCATACACCTTTGATTTGTCCCCTTGCCTGTTAAAACGAAGTACTATGTTTTAAAAGTTGTATGTCATCATGTAACCAAGTAAGGGGTGTGTGCAAAGACAGGGCGGTGTGAAAACTGAAAACAAGTTTTGCTGCCTTGTGTCAAGATATCCCAATTTTCTATACTTAACTATGCACTTACTGTTTAATGCTTTTTGTCCGACTAATTCAACGTGACAGAAATAACTGCTATATGGCTGTTTTATTGAATAAAAAACCAGAGATGAACAAAAAATTAATATAGCGGAAATCAGACAGGCATTTGTTTTTCAAAAAGAGCCAACTTCATTGCTTCATAACCAGGTGGACAAAGTCTGGTGTTCGGGAAGTGTATGTAACAGAAAGGAAATCCTTTCCACTTCCTTTGCATACGCTTTATGCATAAATAAAGAGCAATGTGTAGGGGACGCCTGGCAAATTCTTAGTAAGCTGTTGCCTAGGTGTTAAGAGTCACATAATTCTGAAAAATAAATTATAAAACCTGCTACTTCAGTTCTTTCCTCTGTGTTTATTCAGAGGGCGCTTGTGGTACAGTGTCACATTAGTCATTCCAGATTCACTTGGGAAGATGCCTCTCTCTCATGCGTATGCTCTTTTAAATTTGTCAGGTTTTTAGCTTTGTTTTCAGACTGTTTGCATGTCTTGCCAGGCCTTTGTCCGGAAATGAGTACAGCCAAGACAAGTCTCTATTTAGAGCCTAACAAACCATAGTCTGATTTTGTTGTATTCTGACTACTTTTTGATGTTGACTTACTGGCAGTGATGTTTTAGGGTTTCTAAGGTGTTTTATCATAACATCTGTGAAATCTGTAAATAATTTTCTCCATCTTCAGTAATTCCAGTAAGAAATGTTCTAAATGTAAACCCTTCTGCTTGGTGTGAGTGCTCACATTTTTCTAGTTTCATACTCTGAACATTCAGTTTGCTGTTCTGTCTTAGACACCAGGTCTCATTAGTGTTACCTTTCTTCCACAGACTGGAGAATTCTCAGCTCGCTTCCTCTTGAAGTTGCCTGTAGATTTCAGTAACATTCCTACATACCTGCTCAAGGTAAAGTTAATGTCTAAGTTGAGAGTGTTTGTGAGAGAGTATGAGTTCTGGAAATGTTCTTAGTAAAATTTTCTGCCCTCCTCCTTTCCAGGACTTTGAAAGTCCACCATTTCTAAACCTGATTGGTTTATGTTTTGGAAAGGTGATGTTAGGACACACTGGTTTTTCACATGCCATTTTACCAGGTAGTAGATATACACTTATATCACTCTAAAGCACCTTGCAGGATTAGGGTTGTTGTAGGAGATGCTGTGCAATGCAAATGTTCTGGGTTTTTAGACAGTATTGTAAGTAGCAAACCCTTGACTAAATCCAAGGTATTATCTTGGGGAGCAAATTTAAATATTTACAGATAAACTCTTTTGTATTAGTCTGTGGAATTTCATGTTATGTAAGTGTTGTTTTTTAATGAGCAGTCCCAGTTTTACCAGTAGTCTTAATAGTAGAAGCAGAATAGCAAACTAAAAATACCATTTCTTATTAGGGAATGAAAGCAAATACCTGATGACAAGAATTGAGGGTTTTGATGTTTACTTTGTTTCTGAACACTAATTTGACCAGATACTTTAGAAAGTAGGACTATAGAGTATTGATTTGAATTGGAAAAAAGTATTTTTACCAAAAAAAAACCCAGACCCAACAAACAAACAAACCCAAAACAAACTTGTGACAAACTACCAGTATGGAAGAATTTGAAATGAGTGGTCTTCACAGCAGGGGACAGTCAGTCTTTCAAGCCATTGCTGTGGAAGCCCTTTGTAAAGTCAGTGTTACTATGTTCAGAGAAGCAGTGAAAGATCAGGGTTGTCACTGTAATCGTTACTGTTGAATGAAGTGCTGAACTTCTACTGCAGACAAAGTTTGAGTTACCTGATGTTACCAGCACCCATCTTTCCTCTAAACTGTACGTCTGCCTCTTAATCATCTTTTTACTTTTAAATATTTGGGAAGAGCAGCTACTTAATGTTGAGTAACTTTTATGTTAAGATGAAAACATCAGTGTGGATTCCATTACCTCCTCTTCATCTTATTGTTACAACAGTCTTCAACTATTGTTAGATCACAATTGCAGTTTCTCCAAATGAGATGTTTCAAGCTTAGAACCGTGAAACTAAAAGTGGGCACAACTATGATCTACCTGAAATTTTTGGTTGTAGTCTGAGATTGGTATCCTGTGATCTCTTTGCTTTCTGTAGACTGTTTGCTGTTTGAGTAATGAGCTGCTCCTAACTTTCCCCAATACATCCGGATATTTTCAGTTTGTTCTGTGTTCATCAGGACGTTCTCTTCTCACTTGAACATTTCCAGTCAGATGTAAGATGGTTGGCAAAGGCCTTTTCAGGAAGGGCGGTGTTGAGAAGCAGGGTGCAGCAGCAGCTCGCCTGGACTGTAGGATAGCTGTGATTTGCTTCTGAAAGACTGTGGTAAAAAAAAGACTGAGAACATATAATGCAAACTATGGAGTTCTGGCAAGAGCAGACAGCAAGTACCTTATTTTCCAGGAACGTTTTTAAATTGGTTGGGAATTTCAGGACAAGTACATACCCAGTATTCTTAACACCTTCAATCACAGGACGGTCTTATACCTCTGTTTAGTCTCTGAGGAAACTGTGTAACTTGGAGGTTGGAACGTGGTGAATGAATTCATGTAGCATGTAAGACCCCTGTGATAAAAACAGATGCTGCTTTTGATTCTAAAGAGTAACATTTTAATGCATGACAGCATATTCCTCTTTAGCGTAATGCAATGTTCACTGAATATCTTCCACCTTCTCTAAACAAGGTTGGTATACTGCGGATAAACCAGCAGTGCTCCACAACTTCACCCTGAGTACTGAATGATTCAATAGTCTGAAGAAAAGTGTATTTATTTTGCTTGCATATGTAGACGGTGTGATGTGAAGAGGCATGCACAGAAGGTAGCAGAATCAGTTTCCAAGGCTTGCTTTATTTTCACATTTCTAAAACCTTAATGTCTAAGATTTGGGGGTTTAAAATTAATGTATTTTTGTACATAACAGCCTTATAACAGCTGATACTTCTTGATGGGCAGTGTATTTATGAAATCCTGAGGTTTCTTACACAGACTTCTTCTAGGCAAGCAGATGTATTAACTGTCTGTGGTAGGAGAATGATACGTAGTCTGAATGAGTATCCACAGGAGAAGAAATATCGTTTTATTCCAGTAGTGTTTTATGACAACAGAAGAATGGTTTGACTCAGGCTCCAGCATGAATTACGACAGTGTGTGTTCTGCAGCAGGCATGGATCTTTTACCCTTGCTGCGTTTAGCTCCTTGTATTCTGACATTATCAGCCATACAAATGTCATCTCTTAAGGCAGCAATATAAAGGCAGATAGAGTTGGAGCTACTCTGTTGTGGCTGAAATAATTATTCTCTGACTGCTCCAAATTTATAAAGCTATTAAAAAAAACTAAGCTATGTCTTTTTTTTTTTTTCTGATGAGACTTTTGACATAAATAGTTCTTTGATTTGTTGCAATAAAATAGGAGTTGATTTTCCATCATGCCTGCCAATTGGCTTCAGTGCTACCTGCTGGATTATGGTACATGATAGAGCATCTATTGATTGATGCGGTGGAAATAATTGTTAATGTATTACCCTGAAAGGTGGAGGAGCAGTCAGTAATAGAAGGCTGTTAGTGTATTAACAGCTTAATGTTTAACTGCAGAATTTAATGTGTTTGAGTTATGTTCTAGTCTGTAGCCAGCCTCACAGCTTCTCTGTGACAATTTGCAAAGTTCAAACCTGTGTTGTACTTTCTCTGCTATCTTCTTTTTTGATGTTTAATTAATACTACTTGTATTAAAATCTGGTGAAATATTTAAAGACCATCATTTTTGCCTCATCAGTTACTCCTAGTACCCCAATGATTTGTAACTCTCTTCTGAAATGTTTATTGGTGGCAGTAGGTAAACACAAGCATGGCTGGAAAGCCTTGTGTAGTTTGCCAGTATTCAGGTTTAAGGATGTAAGCTGTCAGGGCAGTCTAAGTGTTACAAAATCTTTGGAGTTGTTGAGAATCAAACCCCAGAATCAGAAGATCTTACTCTGTCAAATTTGCACTGATGGTGGTGAGAGTATTCTTCTTTCCCTATAAAGAATAACGATTTAAGGCATAGGATGAGTTGGGTTTTTATACTGGAGGGGCAGATTTAACCAGGTCATTTTAAAGGTATTCACTGTACTAGATTTAAAATTCAGTTCAAGTGTATGCACGTTAAGGAAAATAGCTGAGCACGTAAAGAAGAGCAAGAATGATTAAAAGAGCAATGCATAACACACTGTCTCTTCCTCCGAATTCTGAAGTTCTACTAAAAGTTCTTCACTTCTGCATTTGGAAACATAATACCACCTGCAGCAGATAAATCTTTTTTCCTGAGTATTCTTGGCACATTGCTTCACATTTGCAAGAAAAAAGTACCATTCTTTCTTTTCCATGCTAAAGAACTGTTCAGAAAGAAAATGTCGATTTACACTGAAAAAGCACATTTAGGAAAAGACGCCCTTTCATTACGCTTTCTTTTACAGAGGTATACTTTAATGCAAAGGTTTTGAATTTAACGTGGACCTTTTCATCCACTTCTGCATTGTTTTCTAGTGCAAATCATATCCATTATATTTTAATTCTTGACATAACTGCAGGATCAAGCTGGTGGCTCAAACTACTTCAAAGTTCATTACTGGTAAGCCTTTCATTAAGGTTCTCTTATTGATAAAAATGGAGCATTGGCTTGCTCAGGAAAATCCTTATATCTCTATCCTGTTTACTATCGTGCTTTCCCTTTCCCTTTCTTGCAGTTGGATTTTTAATCACATTATTTTTGGCTTAAATTCTTTTCTGTTGGTTGCAATATTTTTAATTTTTGCCACTATTTCATAAATGGAAGCATTCTCTGTACATACAGGTTTGGAGAGTCAGTCTGTAGTTCACACTTTACAGGTACTATGTGTGCCACAGCAGTGATGGAGCTGATAGACTTAGCATCTAAAATACCTCATCCAAATCATTCTTTGTGGTTTTGGTCAGCTGCAGGGACATGTGTTATCACAATGATAATTCATTAAAAGTCTCCAGCTCAGTAATATACAAATTATACTGGGTTATGTGACTGTAGTATGATTACACAGTATGAGTGAACTTTAGCATATGTTGCTGGTGATGCTGTTGAAAGCAAGACATTTAGGTGTTTTTCTTTTATTTCCATGGGGTTTTGAGGTTTTGGCTAAGAAAGATGTTCTGTGATTACCGCCACCTTCTTGTATGTAATTTTTAAAGTATTCATTTTCCTTAAGTATCTGCTTCTTGTGCCCTGGTGAACAGCTAGTATCTGGACCAATTTATCTATGATGCTGTGAGCAGCAGGCTTCTAATGACTTTTTTACTATTCAAGAGTAAAGGAAATACAGAAAGCAGACCTAATTGGGTTTTGTAGATGATTTTCTTTTTTTTTTTAATCTTTAAATCTATTTTTCATGAGTTTTTTGTGTTGACCATTTCATTTAGTGCGTATCTTTTAGAACTGAAACAAATAAGAGACGTTGTCTAGACACATTGCCAGGGGCCAAACAGTTGTGTGTAAGACTGTCAGTGGAAAAGGTTTATCAAGTCCAAATTGAAAGATAAGAACATATTTGTGTTTTTCCTTACTGTGATTTCATCATTTGGAAGTCTGTTAAAAGACTTCAGTGCAACCTTTGCTTATGACGTAGACCAGATTCCAAGTACTGTGAAGATTGCAGTACTTGTGTGTGTATGAGTAATCAGCTATAGTAGAGAACAAACAGAAGTTAAGTCATAGTATTCAGGGTCAAACGAGATTTATATTTTTTTCCCCAGGCTGGTTTCTTTACTATTGTGATTTAGCAGTTTGATTTATTTGACAGCTTTTAAGGTTCGTGTTAAATTACTCTAAATACCAAAACACAAACATGCTTGTATAAAAGGTAGTACTACGTCTGTTCAATTAAAAAAATATGAGCTAAATATTCTGAAAAAGTATGTTTTCTTTTCCTTTGAAAGTCATTTGATTTTTGTTGCTAGCTAGCTAACTAAAACCTAATGAGTGGTGTCTTAAGGTCACAAAGTCAACGACAAGAAGGAATTGGAGTCCAGATCTGACTTGATCCTTTTACACTACCTTGGGCAGCTATGTCCCAAAAGAACATAAAGCATTTTGCAGTAGATACTGTTTGACTGTCTTCCCATAATGTATGTATGTCTTCTGTATTGGGTAGAATGATGGACCTGTACATCACATGAAACTTATCATGTCTATGGTGGCAGCTGTCATTTTACGTTCTTTACAAATAGGAAGACTGGCAATATATAAGGCTTGTAGGTAATTCTGAAATAATATGTAGCTCTAATAACTCTGAATACTTCCACCATACATTCCATAGAGATCTTCTAATGCATTGCTGTCAATCTTATGCTACTTAACTTTATGCCTCTGTCACAAAGTCTTAATTTCCTAATTGTATTCTGTAATGTATTTCTGATCTTGAGATGTATTACAGGCATTTGGAGCCAATAGTTTAAGGTTTAAAACTAGACAGAGGTATGATATTCAGTATATTACTTATTGTAGCAGCATCAAATTACTTAAACAGAATATCAGATTGTCAAAGGTTGTCTAAGTTTCTTCTGTTAATAGTTTAAATGTAAACTTTATAACATGCAATTATATTGAGCCATTGAGATTTTAGTTTAGAAGTGGGTCTGTGCAAGTCAGTACTGGCAGAGTTCGAAACAGAAGTTTGTAGTAGCTGAAGCCAGTGAATTGTACGATCCAGGGGCCATGAAAATAAATATATCTGTGTGTAAGACATTTATCAAGAAGAGCTGGCATTGATGGTTGTCTCTAAGAGTCTTTCATTTTAGCCTGTGCACAGAAATCTGTGGTTTACTTTTGCTGTCTACGTATTTCATCAAAAAGTACTAAATGAATTGCCATCAAGGAAGTGTTCTTCCTCAGTATGCTGGCCAGTGTCAGAGTAGCAGCCTCTTGCCAGAAGCATGGAAACTCCAAGCAGGGGAGGTGGCATAACAACTGAGGCCAAAACTAAAGAGAAAACCAAACCCATTTCATGTCATGGAATGCTTCTGGCAGTTTAGGAAGTTGTAGAGTCAGAAAAACAGTGACTCTTTTGGTGATAAAATATTTAAAACATAAGCTCTGTCAGCTGAAAAGGTTTGGGGATTTTGGTTTGCTATTTATTTATTATTTTCTTTTAATTTAGCAGGATATTTTAGTTGTCACTGTAGGTAGAGGTGTAAGATCTTAACGTATTCCAGTGCATTGTGCTTCTTGGCTAGTCTTACTGCTGCAGTGTCTTTATTAATCATACAGGGTTTTGCAGAATAAGTCAGGCCTCTTGCTTTGTTACAGAATCTACTCATTCTGGCACTGGAGGGGTAAGAGTAAAGTGTTACTGCTATAATTTAGTGAAGCTCCAGAAATACCTATAGAAACTACAGATTGATTAGTCATTCTTTCATTATTTTATTCTGCTATCTTCTGCCCATAACCCAAGGGAAGCAAAGCCCTATATTAATACTATTTCTAATGAGAACATGTTATATTTGAATTTTGCAAACTGATCATTTCCCTTCATTCTCAGTGAATTATATTAGTACAACTTTTCCCCAACCACATGATTTGTCTGTAGTAACTAGTCACTAAAACCACATAAACCATGTTAGTGTCAGGAGTACCTTAAGGTCCATATGCTGGAAGCCAAAAGCAGTTTCTTAAAATCAGCTTTTTCTGTAATTTATTGGAAGAGTTTGTTAATAAGATCTGTCAACTGGAACAGCTCATTCTGCACAGCTGATGATTTTTATAGATTATGATCTTAATATGAATCATAATCTCTAATCAACTGTATTTCTGATGACAGTTATCTCATATTCAAACCTTTTATTTTCATAATGCAGTAGTAAAGGACCACCACATCTACTGATAAATTAAATCTTAGAACATTTGTCTTGATTTCTGTGAATTTTTCTCTAATTTGATAGAACTAATTTCCTGTTCTGAGATGAGCAGAAATAGGGGGTTTCCATTAATTTTATTAAAAAAAAAAAGAAAAAATAAAAATTGAAGGAAAAATGAGTTAAAAAGAACAGCTTTTGAAATTTAAAAGCCTTTTTTGCATATGGTGGGAATGTTTATAGACAAGTTATGTTGCGTGACTTGGTTCAGATTTACTGCCTTGTTAGGGCTTGTAATTTGTACTATTGCTTTACATTTGCATTCTATGTATTGCATAGGAAGAATGGAATTCAATAGCCGTAAAAATAATTGCAGGTTATTACATAATGATGGTGCTTGTTTTATCTTTCGTGGTCCACCCATAGTATGTAGGCCAAGCATTGTACAGTGGTCTTAAACTGGGAAGAGGATCTTGGACCTGTTTTTAAAAACCTTTTCTTTCCTTCCCCATTGCCATTTCTTCTTGAAAGGAAAAATATTTGAGAAGTTGTTGAGCATAAAATATGAGTATAGGAATAATCTGTAAAATTCATTAACCAGGAATGATACATTTAGAAATACAGAAGTACATAAAGCACGATGGAAGGATTTTAAGCAGGATATTTCAGTGCTGAGCCCACAACCTCTTTCTACTAATAGGTTTCTTTCTTAGTCTTCAGATCAGGGCTTATGTCCAGCAGCTCATGTTTTGAGGTTTTAAAGTCAATTTTGTGTACGAAAGTGCCAGTTATTTACTGTTGCAGTGATTGCGTTGGTTTAGTGTTTGGGGTTTTTTTGTTCTGGCTTTCAGATTATTAGATTATGTTTATCTTAAGAAATAGTAGCACTAACAGAAATGTACGTCTGTATGATGATTACATATGATTCTTAGTCATTCTTGTTTGGGTTCTGTTATTTGTGCTGGTAACTTTCTGTTAAATTCACAGAATCCTTTGATGGCTGTCAATCTAAAAATGGGATTTTTTGTTTGGTTGGGTTTGAAGGAGTGGGGTTTGTTCATTTGGGGTGGTTTTTTTTTTTATGTACCTGAAAAATAACTGCTCCCTTTTATGTGATTTTTAGGTCTCAAGGTTTAATCAAAAAATATTAAAAAAAGGGAAAAACATGAAAGCTTTACTGTTGAATCAGTTACTCTCAGCAGTAAATATTCTGAGGTTGGGTGATCCATCACATTCATTTTTGCCTAACTGATACTGACAATGTCATTGATCATAATATCGCCAAACATAAAAAGAAGAAAACATCTAGGCTGTTCTGCTGTATTTCCACCATGTTACCAAAAGAATGCCCAGCATTTTCTCCATTAATTGCTAATAAAAAATGTGCTACATTTCTATCAAGACTTGTATTTCTATAGTAGCTTCCATTTTGGAAAGTAGTTGCTTGTTTACATAAGGTGTATTTGGGTATTTTCTGTTTTAGGAGGAGACTTAAGATGGAGAAGGGTAAAGAAAAGTCTGCTTTGTCCACCAGCATCTCAGTGAAACAGTGAAAGAATAAATAAAACTTAGACCTGTTGACTCGCTATTTCTATTTTAGTGGTTTAAGTGTTCATGCTAGAACTTGTATGTCTTTTATGTGCTGGGACCTGTAATCATTGCAAACAGCACGTCCATGGGAGAGATGGGGCACTGAGGAGGAACATTAGTTTGGCTTCATTTGGTAAGCAGTTAGGTGCAGTCCTTAGGTCTTAACAGGTTACTTGTACATCAGAAGTTGGGCAAAAAGATGTCTGTGAATTAAATGTTGTCTTTCAGTTATGTAATGAACTGTCTGGAGTGCACATACAATATTGAAGTGTACTCACATAACATAGATAGGAAGTACTTCTGCTGAGGGAAAATAGTGAAATAGTTCAACTAATAATGCTGCTCGCACTCAGCCCTTCTTTGGCATTTTAATATGTTTTAAAATATATCTAACCGTGTTTATAGATCAAATATTCTGTGTTTTACTTAAAATCTTTTCTGGTCTAGAAAAATGTTAGGCAAATATGACTGATGTCTTGACTAAGACTGATGACTGACTGATGGTATGTAAATAACCAGCCGCTTATTTGCAAGAACCCTGAGGACAATGTGTTGGTTAACAAAGAATAAACACGCTCATTCCAAATTATTATTTTCGTTGTTTAGCATTTCTAATGTGTGTCCTAGATAAAATCATTAATTCTATCTCATTTCACCTAGACTCGTGACTTTTTCTAAGTAATAAATCTTACTTAATTTCCATCTTACTTCTGCTAAGTGATTAGATTAGCTCTTGGAATGTAGGTCAAATTATATGCAAGTTGCCTTTTAGACATTACATATAGGTATTGTCGCATTTTATCTACATAGGCTAGATGAAAACAGTAGCTGAGCATCGCACAAGTTCTTGTTTAGTGTATTGTTCACAGTAGCTGTGACATATGAAAAAACACCAGTTTTTTTTAGACAGGATTAGAAGCATTTAGGGACGAGGTGTATATAAACTTACAGTGGAGTCCTGAGCCCTGAGCAGAGAGCTTGTCCAAGGCTTTAACCAGAATGGTGTTCTTCCTCTCCCCTCTCTTTCTATAGTGTTTGCAATTCATCACAGTTACAATGAGCAGTCATTCAGGTCCAGTATATTTTGTCACATTTTACTTGAAAGAAAAGCAAGTTACCTCTATCAACAGGGAGAGTTGTATGACTTCAGAGTTGTTGGAGGTTTTTCTTGTAGGCCGTTTTTCCACTGATAAAGATTTTTATGTTGTCCCTCCATAACTGTTCTTGGGTGTCTTAAGTGCCTGTTGATTTTAGGTATCATGGCCACCTCTTACCATTTGGACAATTGCTTGTAAGATGTTACATTGACTCATATAAGTCACTTTTTCCACTGGAAAATTTCATGCCCCCAAACTATATAGTTAAACAACAACAACTCTCTCTAGCATTAAAAAGAATGGCACTCAGAATTCCAGCATTGGTCCAAGCAATAAAAAGCATTTGGTTTCCATTTCTGAAAGGAATGTGATGCTCCCTGCATTGCCAGTGACTTCAGTGGCAATAAACTCATTACAAGTACATGATATTTCTCAGAATCGGGTTCTTGTGAGTATGTTATAGAGCTCAGTGAAATGGAGTATAGCTCTGGCGATGCTTAGAACTTCTATGATACCTTCTTTCCAAAGTTCACAGATCCCACCTTTGTTCTGCATGAAAGAAGAACACTGTAACTGTTTCATTAAAGTTTCATTAAAAATTAAAAATAAAAAATTAAAAAAAAAATGCAAATAAATGCCAGCAAGGTGTGGAGTACGTGAAATCTGGCTTGCTGTCTGCTTGATAGCCCTGTCAGGGTGAGAAATACCTAAACTAGGATACAAGTTCCATTTGATATTCTTTATATTGTGCTTCATCTTTGTTTGCAAATGGAACGTTTAACTTTCTAGGTAGGCTGTGGTTCTTTGTATATCCCTTTTGGTTTATGCATATTGTGTATTTTGACAGTGTATGTAAAAGGCTGTGAAAATGGCAGTAATTTCTTGTCTTTGTTCTGTGTAATTAACCTTGACTGCACAAGAACTAGTGAACAGAAGAGCTGTTTGTCTTGCATTAAAAATTCATTTTAATATGGTAACTCAAGCTGCTTTTGCAAGTTTCAATTTATTTTCTTTTTTTTTTAGTGTAAAATCAAGAAATGTTGAGACTTTATTTCAAGGTGTGGAAATTAATAGGTGGATACTGAGTAATGGAAAAGATTTACTTAGAGCAGGCAGTGTATCTGGATTAGTAGCCAGGATTTGTGCAACTTGTTTGCTAGAAATGAAGGGCTCTGGTGCTAATAATACAACACTTCAGGACCGTGTGGCTTATGAGCTCTCCTAAACCAAGGGAAATGTTGGAATGAAATTACCAGATGAATTCTTCTGGTTGCAATAGCAAGCATTTCATGAGAAGCTGTGCAACTGAATTTGCAATAAACAAGACTGGCATTTTATGACTGAGTTCTTGCAGCATCAGTTTTACTGCGTGGCAGCAGTGTAATAACTAAAATATTCTCCTTTTTTTTATGTTTACCACGTTGCCAGTTCCTTTTTGAAAAGATGTGTGATCAAACTGCAGCCCAGTTTACAGGCCTTCGGGCAATGATAGTATCAGGTTTAGGAGACTATACCTGTTAAAGCAACTTGGAGGCATGTATTATCTTTGACTCATGTGAAGCAACACTGCAGTCTGCAGAATTGCTTTTCCTTGGCTTCTTATTTATAAGTTTTGTGAATATAAGTGGATAAACTTACCCCTCCTAGAAAACTGGTATAGAAAGCTTTATGCCAGTGATACCAAAATGTTGTCACTGTTACCAAAAGGTAAGTAACTGTGTAAAGATTAACTTTATGTTAATGTAATGTGGCAATAGTAAATCAAAAAGAAAAAATAGCACTAGAAAGGTAATTTAATAGCGAAGAACTGAGAATCATTGGAAGCTTTGTAAGAAAAGAAGATCTATATAAGATTGAAAAAAATGCAGTCTGTTAGGTTTGGAGGGATGCATTTCCAGGAAATTTGAACAATTATATTGGTAATCTGTATAAGTAGGATGTAAAAAAAATACTGCCATGCGGTTCAGCAAGACAAAAGGTGAGTTTGTGCTTAGTAGGACTGCTCTTACGGAGCAGGGTGATGTGCGTGCAGTTTTCTGGCACGCACAGAGGTAGAATTGGAGACTTTAATTAAACCAGCCAGATTTGTGAGCAGTAGAAATAGTGAAGCTTCACTTCGTACACGTTTAAACCCTTATCTCCTCGGATCTCTGTCCTATGCCATTATGGTTTCCCCATGTGTCTCACACAGCAACTTATGAAATGAAAAAGTGAGAAGTGCTTTCACTGGTTGCCCCCCAGTTGCTACCACTTATAGCAAGCTGACTTTACCTTTTGCAGTATTAGGTGGGTTAATCAGTTGTCTGTCTCCCTGTCTCCCTGCTGATCTTCATATAGCTTCTGTCTATATGTCTATAAGTCCATTAATTGTTTTTGAGACTAAAAACAGGTTGTTGAAGAGAGGGAGGAGGGCTTAGAGGCATCTGAAAGTGTGCTCACATATGCACCAAACTTGAAAGCAAACTAAAAGGGAGAGAAATCATTACAATGTGTGTACATTAGAATTAAAAACTTGTTGATGCTCCCGTTTTCCATCATCCAAGAAGTTTTAGAACAGCTTTGCTTGAGTGGGATGAATGCCGAAGTAGAACGTTTGCACTTGGTTAGCACTGAGACATTTGGTTGAATTTGTTTGTAAACTCATTCCTGCAACCTAATCCTCTATCAGTGTTGTTTAAATCAAATCGGGAATGCCCATCTGAGGGATTTTACCGTTTAAAAATAAATCTTTAGCCAAGAGAACAATGCAGGAAGATTTGTGGTAGGTCAAGGTGCAACTGGTATTCTCTTCCACCAAGTTCATCACTGTTACTGTGAAGAAAAATCTCTCCTTTCACATGAGCTAAGAGAATCAATAGTAAGTTTTCAATGTGAAGACTGCTTAACAGCTCATTTAATGTGCCAAATCTGTTTTAGGGTCGGACAGTAAAAGTAAGACTGAGTTTGTAGAGAAAGATGAATAATCTCTGCATTATCATATTAAGATAATTTTGGAAGGTACTATCAATTTTAAGTTATCGACAGCTATACAAAACACATTAGAGTGTGCTGTTTAAATCTCAGAGAAGGAGTAGAAACAAGTCTTATCTGTTCATCTTTGTTTAATTTTGGATTCTTTAAAATACAATGAAAAAGATTCTTATTGAGATTAATATTTTGGAAGCTTATTGCATGTAAACTTTTAAAAACACTAGTTGGAAACTTTCACAGTATTGTCTCCAGATACTTGGTTGTTTCTTCTGTGCGTGAGTGCATTCAGATCCTTACAAAACTATTATGGAAAAAGGTATTTGAAAACGCTCAGTTTATTATTTTTAAGTAAACGATTGATTTGGGTCTATTTACTTTTTTTTATGTTGCTATTAATTGCAAACCAGCTTCTAACACACTGAAAGCTAGACAAACACACAGCAAGGCATTTATCAATGCTGATTGAGAAAGGAATATTCAGAACTTGACAAAAATACCTTGGCAGTGTCCTGTTAAGTAATCATCTGCAAATATATTAATTCCATTCTTTTAATGGCTCCTTTCTTGATTAATCAGTGACCTTATTCTCCTAAGCATATCTGTCAGGACATGTCTTCCTAACAAATCTATTCAGCCTGGAGCATGTAAAGCCTCATCCTCATCTTCAAACTGTGTTAAGTCAAGAAAATATTGTGGTAATGTGGGCATCGCTTGTCCAAGAACATTAAGAGCCTTGGTCAGGATCTTTTTAACCATAAAAGGATGTGTGTTATGCTTTCTTGTTTGGAAGGGAGTGAAAAAAAATACAGAAGGAATTTTTATTGCAGAGAAGTATTTCCCTCCAAAGAGCACATGAAGGAATACCGTGTCTGAAAAAAGATTTCGTTGGCAAGGGGAAGGAGTAGTCTGAACTACATAGTGTTGCTGATAAATGTCTTAGCTGTAGATGAATAATGTATTTGAAATTCAAATTTGTTTAACAGCAGAAACATAAAGTTAGTTTTTAGACACCTCCTTACTTTTTTATCTGCGTAAATCTTTCTCTGGGTACTAGGCCAGATTCTTCCCCCCATACCTAGAGACTGTTACCAATTACAGGTGATTAGAAGCTTACCTGTAAAATGAAGAAGTAAATGAGCTTGGCATTGTGTGTTTCCAGGAATTTGCATATGAAGAGAAGAGGTTTTCAGAGCAATTCCAGCCTGGTGGTGTGCAAAAGTAATTGTTAGCAAAATGTTTGTTTATTGTTCTTCAGTACCTTTTGTATTTCTTTTGAGAATGATGAAAAATTCCTGGGCATTGATATTATTTATGGTGGGGAAAATGGTACATTTTATTTTATGATTTCGCAATCTTAAAAGAAGTTCAAAAGCAAATCGCTACTTTAAGGCTCTTCAATTTGCATTCTGATTTAAGAGTATGTTTCCTTTTTAAGTTTATCAGCATTAATAAAATTCTTAGTTTCAAGCTCATCTTTGGTGACCAAAACTGTTGAGCATAATAAGAGGGATGTATGCTCCCCTTTGTTTCCATGGATGATATATGGATTGGTATATTACACATAAGTATGCAACACATGCCACTGACTGTAAAGACTTTGAATGTTTCTGAGATTCTATAAAACCCCAAAATATATTAATATCTTTAAGGCTTCTGTTGCAGGGGGAGTGTCAGTGTCTTCTCTTTTGGTACCTCACGGTGATGAAACTGTGTCAACATGAAGGACTGAGAAGCACAAATTTGTTATTCTGCTTTGATTTCCACAGATGTTCTTACAGAGATTCAGTGTGATGCTGAGAGGACAAGTCACATAATCTCCTGTTTTCATACTTCAAATAGGCGAGGGGGAAGGCCTGTAAAACTCCTTAGTGACATACCCTTTCACATTGATGCAGTGCTTTGTTTCTTTATTGCAGTCTTACATTTCTTTCAATTACAAATGATTGGTTCTCAGCTATTCCAGTGGTTTAGAAGCATTTATGTGCTGAAAAGGCAGGTAGAAATCTTTTCAGGAGGGGTGTGTGTGTGTCTAATATGTGCTTGTAATTTCAGAGCAGTGAAAGGATTCCTGAGAGTGTTTTGGTTTTGTTTTGGTTTTTTTTTTTGTATTTATTTTCTGTGAAGGACTGAAGGAATGAGACTAAAGTTTAATTATTTCTGCTGTATTTTTCCTACAGTGTGTTTTGTAGACAGTTATACATGTTGCAAATATGAGATATAAAATGGAGATTTCAGTCAATAAAATAACACCTACAAAGCTATATATTTATAGAGAAGTACACAGTATGGAATGTATATTGCCATATAACTTTCTGGAATAATGCTGTGGCTTCACTGACTTTTCCTTCTCATCTTTTCTTACACAAATACTGGAAATAATAGTACAGTTAATCAGAGTAACTGGTTATTCAATAATGAGAATCAAGTCACTTGCATGTGGAAACAAGGAATCCTAACATACTCAAATACAATAAAAAGTAGTTGATCTCTAGCTTTAAACCAGTGTTTTGTCTGAAGTGGAGAGCAAGTGTGTACATCATGGTTGGTGGTTTTTCCCTGCTTTGCAAAGAAATATTCATTACACTTCATATTGTGGGAAAGGACTAGCTAGTAGATTCATTTCCCCGTGCTTGTGTTAGAAAAAAAGAAGAGGTTTATGATCCTGGAAAGTGATCAAGGCAAGAAGTATTATGACTCCTGTTATGAAACCAGTTGCATGCAATTTCTTAAAAACAAATATTTCAGATGCTTTTATGGCAAGGCTGCTCTAATGGCCCATTTGGTGGATTTGGGGCCAGTCAAGAGACAACCGAGTTTTTAATTCCAAGAGGTGTATTCTGCCCTCATTGAAGTCAATAGGAACATGATCACAGAGCTATATTCATAAACATAGATTTTCAAACCATCTGAAATATGAAGGATAATTATATGGCATTATATATAAAGGCTTCTTTGTGTTATATGCTTGTTCTGTGTTTCAGAGGGATAAATACATACAAGCATTGTGGGTGTGTCAAAGCAGCAAAACTGGTTCAGACAGGTAAAAGCATTTGAAGTGGTGTCTTTTGCGCCATTAATAGTTTAGAGTTTGTCTCAATATTTCTCCATCAATATTATGAATCCTGTTTTCAGGGATTTATTGCGCCTATAAATACATCAGGCTGAAATTTGGTTCATCAAATGAATTACTCTTTCATTCTTTTTCTGTTAAAAGAATTTTGTGCTGTCAGTGATAGCTGTCTGATACTGGAAATGCTTCTGCAACTTGAGTTTTTTTCAGTAGTTAAATTAAGATTAATAGGCTTTCTTTCTGCTGCATTGATGGAGAACTTTGCAGTCAGGATCTAAAAGGTCAGAAATACTGACTTAAGGACTGGCACATCACTGATAAGATGTATCAGTCTCCGTGTTTTAAAACTGGGAAACTGGTTTATGAAGTTTGTCTACAGTCATGTAGTGATAGATCAGAAATAGGTTTTGGTAGTTGTGATTTTGAAGGCATGAACTATCAAATACTGTAACTACTTTATGTGCTAATTTAGTTGTGGCTGTCAACCTAAATTTAGTCTGATATTTATTTAGAGGTGGGCCCAAGCTGTTCTGTGTGCTAATCTTTGTCCATTTGAGTATTTGTTTATCATGGTTGAACTTTACACAATTTAAGGAGCTGTCATTCAGTAGAAGTTTTAAAATCTTCAAGTAATATCCTTTGATACAGCAGTGCTGGAGAGAGAGAGGAAATGAGCAAGTTTATTAATTTCAACCAAACGGAAAAGGCTGGAAATACTTGCTTTAAACACTAAGGTTTGCTTTAGTCATAGGATATCTTTTAAATGCTTTTTCAGTCCATTTTAATTATAGTTGGAATTGCTATCAGCAGCTTAATGTATGTGTATGTACGAATTTAGGATTACAAGTGTTTTGCATGATAAGTACTTTGCAAATGCTTTTGTGCTGCTTTATTTAAAAAGCTATATAACATCAGTTCAAGATGTTAAAATTAAGCAGAAGAAAGTGGAAATTACATTATAATCTATCCATGTGAGCACTGACATGCATCAAGTTCACTTAACATTAAAATTAAGTAGACTTTCAGTGGTGAGACTTCATTGTCCTGCTTGCTTTGATTTCATTGGCAAATAAACATTCAGGCCTTTAGATGTAAACAGCAACTCAAGCTGTTGTGTCAGGCTGATCAAACCAAACCTCAATTTAGGAATGGCCTCAGTTCTTTGTCTTCCCCTAACATACCCTATGCATGATTCAGCACTCTGTGAAAGAAACTTATGTATTAAGTTTTATTATACCAACTATCAGTTCACAAGCATTGGTATTCCCAGTACTGCAGTGCCTGTTACCAGTGTCTGGATTACTGGTATCAATAGTATCTGCTCTGGTAAGACTGAAAAACCAGTCACGATTACTTCTGCAATAACCCAGTTTTCTCAACACAGAGCTCAGTCCTTGCTCTTCTAAAGACAGTGGCTTCTATCATCTTCCTTACCTACTACAAATTGTGCTAAGCCCCCACTGCATCAATGGGAGCAAGACCTTCCTTCTATGTGGTTCATTTACTTCTTGAGTAGAAAGCATAATAAATAAGGAATCTTGGCCTTCAGAAGTAGTATCGGAGGGTACCTTAGAATCCTAGAATGGTTTGGGTTGGAAGGGACTTTAAAGATCATTGAGTTCCAACCCCTCTGCTACAGACAGGGATGCCTTCCACTAGACCAGGTTGCTCAGAGCTTTCATGGGCAACCTGTTCCAGTGCCTCGGCACTCTCACAGTAAAGAATTTCTTTGTTGTATCCAGCCTAACTCCCCCGTATAAGTTGGTCATACCTACAGCATTCTGTGCAACATCCTTGGAATTTCTGTATGCCTGGAGAAGCTCTATGATGTCCAAGACCTGTTTTATCTTTGGATTGTAGATTCAGAACTAAATGAAGTGCTGTCTTTGAGACAGAACGACACTTAAAGTCCCAAAGCAGATCAGTCTTATTCATGCCTATCTTATCATTGGTACCAGTGTCAGAAGTTTGTTATCTTTCTTTTTGAGTGTCTTTTTTGTTTGTTTTTTTTTTTATTTGTTGTTTGGTGGGTTTTTTCCTTAATTAATGAGGGTAATTTAGTTTTCTCAGTATCACAGCTGGGTACCCTCAGACCATGCATCCTTATGTTTCCAGGTGCTGAAATATGGAAGATACTGAAGTTTCTTTGTTAAAAAAAAAACAAACAAAAAAAAACCCCAAACCCACCCGCCCCCCAAAAAACATCCCCCAAAAGCCAAACAAACAAACAAAAAGTTAGCTCTTGATAAAATATGGCAGGCAGAAGGTTTTCACCAATTCAAAATATAGGAAGTGGCATCATTTCTAACAGAAATGAAATTGAAGATCAGTATTTACTTTATTGGCGATGTCCTCTAACATGGGATCTTGTAAAAGTTGGCAAATATCTACTTAATTTCTTTGTTAGAATAATAATGGTGTCTTAGTTCTGGTGAGATTTGTAACATCCTAAATTTGTATAATTAAATCCAACTTTAAGTGGGAATTAGTGCAAAGATATATATTCACAAACTGCCTAAGGCTTATAAAAACAAATGAGTCCAGTCTAGTGAGCAGACACCAGGTAACTACAACATTGCTACGGTTGCTCCGGTTACTGCAGCTACGTTTGTGCCAGCACCTGTTTAAAGCTCAAGCTTTTGATTCCATTACCTAAGTTTCCTGGAGAATTACAGCCAAGAAAAAGGATCTCCTATTAGACTTTGCATTAACAATAGTTTTACTATGTTAGATTAAAGAACAGTGTTTAGGTCACTGGGAATGTACATATTCTTCTAAGAATAACTCTTTTTTTAGCTGAAAGAACTGATCATGAGCATCAAAGATTGCAAGAAAAATATTTGTAAGAGCCAGTGCATTATGTCACTGATCTAGTAGGTTGTGGTCCCATTCATTGTCCTGGATAATGCATTTTACCTATTATTTCTTTAATGAAAATACGATCGAACAAGAATGATACCACTTCATATTTCATAGGAAATTAATGGAAAATTCAAGGACTATAACTAGAAATGATCTTCTGTAGCATGAAGACAAACAAAGTATTTCCTCTTTCGAAACCTAATCTTAATACAGTATCTGTGGTCTTCAAAGAAAACACATTTCTGTGTTCTTGCCAGTTAGTCCACCAGGGGCTATTGTATAGTCAAGTTAGCAGCTTGACAAAGGTCTCTTCCGTAAACAGAGTGAAATGGAAGCATTTTTCAGAATTGAAGAATGCAGTATATAATTCATGTTAACAGTGCACTGAAGTACTTTATTTGAACTGAAACAAAGAGGAGACAGTTGTTTATGAAAGGTGATTTAAAGTGTAGCGCCTTTGCTACAGCGTGGTAGTTTTAAGTGTGTATGTTTTAAGTGTGTGGGTGTTCACCAACCTAAGTATGAAGTAAAGTTTTCAGTAGCACCGTCTTAATTTTCTTCAGCAGGCACTAAGAGAAGACCTCACGTGCTTTGTTCAAGGAGTACATTATAGCCTGATTCAAGTTAGAAATGTCTGTGCCACTCTTTCTCCTTTCTTCTCCCACTAACAGCTGTCCAGTTTTTCTGTTTCCAAAAATCATTTCAAACAAGAAAAATAATCTAAGTTCTGCTCACTCCCCGCCCAGGAGGACTGCCATTTTTACAGACTTTGAACCTCTTTACAGTTCAAACTTACCTCATGTTGTGTTTTTAATCTTCCTATAAATCAAGATGTTTTGTCTGAAACTATTTTTGCAGACAGTGAATGGATGTCGCTTTCTGAGGAGCTGTACAAACATTTCACTGTCAGTCCTTAGTCTCCGCTTTCTATGCTTACTGAACCTTAAGTGCAGCTTACGGACTTGCTGCAAGTATATGCCATACTCATCTCGGACATATATCTGCTTGTACAACACAGACTCCCGTTTTTGTTTCTCAAGAGTTGGCTTTTCAATTGGAAATGCCAGCCTCTAGAAGGAATGGGGTACTGCTGCCATCCTCTGAAGACAATTCTGTGAATGACTGCTTCATACATTTTTATGTCAAGGGTTTACCTACCGTATTTGAGAATTTCAGAAGGAACACAATGTTCATCTAACTAATTTTAGCTTGGTTTCCTAAGGAAACGAGGCATCAGTGATTATGTTGTCTTGAGTGTGTCTGTTCTCCCCTTTTCTCAAGTAACTGTACCTCGCATATCAGTATGTTCCGGAGTAAAACTGGCTCTGGAAATAAATGCCCTTCAGTTAGTTCCTTCTCTTGTTCTAAGATAATTTGTTGTGAGAGCTATAGAAAATGAGTTAATTACAATACAAAGCAAGCAAATATTAGGAAAAAAATGGGATGTTTATTTTTGTCTCTGGACTCTCCTGGTATCTTTATACATCTGCCTTCCAGATAGTAAAGACTTATAAAAGGGACTGCTCCTCTTTTAACAATAGAGCATCAAACACGTGGTTGCCACAAAACCAGTTATTACAGTGCAACTAATAATTATAGTAATCTTGTGAAGATTAAAGTTTTAATGTAAAGCATCTTGGAAACCAATTTCAAAGATACAAAAATACCTGCAGAGAATATTTCTTCATGTGGGAACACTCAATCCTTGATTAATGCAGTGGAGTTTAAACTGCTCTCAGAGTGAATGAAAGAAAAGTTTTTGGGGAAGAAAATACAAACAAAGCTGTAGGAGTTGACTAGACCTAGTGGAAAAGGATATCTGTTCTATATTTATTAAAAACAAACAGACAACCTCTTACCATAAGCACATCTATGTGGACACAGGGTAGTTTTAAGACAAACTAGTGTCAAGTAAGTGCAGTTGTTCTGAGTAAAAACCAAGACAGATGTGTTCAAGTAACCAGCTTGTATTTCAGGCTCAAGGGACTCAAGCAATTGAAGCTTCTGTTCCCAGAAAGATCATTTATACCATGGAAATAAAAAATATATTAAGAAAACAACTTACCAACCAACTAAACCTTTATAAAGCCCTTCAGTTAGTTTAGGATAGTGAGGAATTGAAAGTGGAGGAAGACAAAAGGAAATGGCATTATTTCTTTACCGAGCATTCGGAAAATGTTGAAAGTTTCTTTTTTATCTAAGTATATATATTGCCATTGATGAAAGTGGGAGTGTTAAAGCCCAGCTTGGAAATCAGTTTCAGGAGTACGCCTGTTGGAAAACTGGAAGACTCTGGAAGTTTTCATACTGATTGACGTAGAGTATAGGGGTTACAAAGCACTTACTCACAGGGAGCCAGGACAGTGGTTATTTCCAAAGAATATTTGACAATTTCTGTTTAATATTGAAGAGACTTGGGTACCTGTCAAGAGTAACAAAGGCTTGATCTAAACAGAGCTTTCTGGGCATCGCTGTGGTGCCAGTAAGTGGAGGGAGTAGTAGCACTTGTTGCAGACCAAGTGGTTAACGATACGGTGTGGAGAGGGAAGGTCTTGAGTTTCATAGTTAATGGGAAGTCTGTGTTCATGACGTGAGTAACTGGGCTGAAAGGTCAGAACTTGGCAAGACTGTAGTATGGATCCCAAATGAAGCAGCAAAAATGGAGAGGATACAAAGATCTTCACTTCTGTTTCATTTAAGCTGTTTACCATAGTGTCTGTCTGGTAACTAGAGCATAACTTGTGTTGAAAGAACCTGTATAAACTCGTGTGTATGTGCACCTGCATATGCCATGGGTATATCTAAGGAGCTTGTCATCATGATGATAACATTGCGGAAAGGAATGTGAAGATTAATATATTGGCATATCATTTCTTTAAATAGCTTTTAACATACTTGGCTGTGGAGCACTTTACCATGGGTTGCAGTTAGTGCTATTTTTTAATTGTTTGACACTAATTTAGCCAAAATGCTATAAATTTTATTATAACAAATAGCTACACCTTTGAAAGTATCACCTACTAGAACTAAAACTGAGGGTCCATTCCCAGTGTGTGTAACTGTATGGAGCTCTAGTTAGATTGTAGAATGAAACCAGTCTGATTTGAGTTTGTATTTCCAGTTAGACTGATCCTTTTCATGGATTTACTGTTTTCAGTAATGCTAGGATTGCAGTAGCATTTATTGGATTTAAAGCTTAGGTAAGTACTGAGTGTAAACACAAATTTAATTTTTTTAAATAAATCGTTAAATTGACAATTTGTTCTTGCTTTTATAAATATCAATAAAAATGCAGATAGATTTATTTGAAGTCAGGTCAGTTATGATTTTCACTTAAACACGAGTTGTTACATTGCTAATGAACTACACATAACAGAGACATATGGCTGTCACTTTGCTAGCAGACTTTTTAGTTTAATCCTATGGCTATATAATCTGTGTAACTGTGAAGTTAACACAAAGGAAGGTCCGGTCTCTGCATAGCTGTAAAGTAAAAGTAAAATGATGCTGGATTTCACTGTCAATGCCTAACAGTTCCTTTAATTGCGATGACAAAGTATTCACATGCTTCGTGGATAGCTCCTAAATGTTTCTGTTGAAATACTCAGCCTATGTCTGTGCCTAAGTTCACAGTTTTAATTGGTAAGTTTTCATTTTCTGTTATACAAGAGCTTAAGTTACACCTGTTTCTGGGATTCTCCATGTGGTGATGTTTCATTGTATGCTATTTCAATTATGACGCTACAAAGAGTCAGAGTCTCCTGTTAGGTTTTAAAGAGAACATATTGCCGCTAGTTAGTGGGTTTGCTTAATGTATTCGGTCTTAATTAGAGTGGACTTTCAGGCAGCTTCATCTCATGGCTAGAACTTGAGCAATGTTTATGGTTAAAGCAGTGATTCTCAACTGTTTTATTTGAACCTAGGTCGATATCAGTCTTAAAGTGTTTTCATTAACCCTTCTCATTTCTCCAGCATTTTTTCTCTGCTTCCAAAGAAGTGGAAAAGTAGAACATTATGTATTGCGTGGGGCAGAACATGCATGTAGAGGGTTTTCTTCTGTCACTGCCATGGATGTGCAGTGTACAAAGTGCAAACAGGGGACCAAAATTTCAATAGTTCTTCGATAATAGCAAGATAGGCTTCTAAAATTATGCTTGGACCCTAAAGTAGGTGATGAGACACATTTTATTTCCGGAAAAACACCATAAAGTAAAAAAGAGGAATTTTGCACGAGATACCAAGACAGCAGAAGCAATTTTACATACGCTTGCAAAAAGCAAGTTGCTGATAGTGGCAAGATTAATTAGAAAAACTGACCTGAATTTAGCAGTTTTAGAGAATTCCCAGCATGCATCCAAAGTGAATCTTTCCTCTCCCTTGATCCTTAAAATGCTATTGGCTACGATTTTGTCACTGATAAACACAACTGTTTTCTTCTTAGTAGAAAAGGCTCAGTGTTGTCAGACTTGAGGCTTGCTAATGTACATGGGAGTTTAAATACTGCTCTTTAACACCACTAATTTTAATATGGTTTTTTTTTTAGGGTGGCATCTGAAGTATTGACTTCTCAGGGGTTTTTAAGCTGGCAGCTACGTTGGTGTTCTTATGCTATTTTATAAAGGTCTTTTAAAAATTCTTAATATTTTGTCCCCAAAGAACTGTCACAGTGGGTCCCACTATAGATGTGCATATATGACACAAGCAAAGGACTACATTCTTTTGAAACTGATGCCTGAAGGGGAGCTGAGGTCCACAAAGAAGTGGCAAGTGAAGGAGTTAGCATTGTCTGTCAGTCCACGCTAACTGTTCATAAAAGCAGGAAGGAACCCGGTTGAACCCCACCAGTTATGAAGTTTGAACAGCAAAATTGCATTGTTTTGTGATGGATGCAGTAGTGAAACAGGTAGGGGAAAAGATCTGGTGATCTTTTGTGAATCACCAGGGAAATCTCGGTGCTAGAATCAGTCTTTGATCTGGAAATATGTGATGTATTATTCTAGCAACTACCACTTTAATTTATTTGGGCCACATCAGAGCTGAACACCCTGTGTTTCAGGCACTGTCTTGGGCAAGGTAAATAACAATAGATAGGTCAACCTTAACCTGAGCCGTATGCTGAGGTACAGGAGTTACTGTCTCACTCTATAGGCTCCAGAGACCTTTCTTGACACAGAATGTGACTTTCTTATATATAGAACAGAGTATCCCTGTGAATTTTTCCTCACATTGTGCATCTGATTTATATGCTTATTACAGAAGTGAACTCTGAAAGACCAATGTCCCAGTCATTATTGAGTAACACAGCTTTTATCTGTCGTTCCTTCTGCTTTTACCACCTGTAGCAGGATCCACCTTCACAAAAATGCAAGAAAAAAGTTGTGTTTTTCTTCTTTGTGACATCTATACACATACACACTTGTGTGCACAACTGCACCAAGTATGTTGTTTGTTGGAATGGTGAGCGTTTGTAAATAGAACTGAATGGGACAAGATGCTCTGACTTGCATGTTCTTTGTACAAAGGCGAAAATGCCCCACAGGCACTCTTTTATTTTAGGATCCTGTAGACATAAATGTAATAATGGGACAAAGGGGTAATAGAATTCTCTGGAAAATAAATGTAAATGTTATACACTTGAAATGGAAATGCATAATAACAATTTGTAAATCAAAAGTGCTGTGAACTTCAGTAAGAAACACTCCTATTTTCGGGAAGCAGCAGTTGACATAGCTATTCACAGCAATTAATAGTTTTAATATTGGTACCTTTTTTAAAACAAAATGTTTCATATTTTTAAATCAGGTCAGCAGTGCTAAGCTGCAATGTTGAGAGACCACTGAGCAAGTGTAACTTTGCTTGCTTTCACCTTACACTTTGATTATTCACTTTTTCATCTGTGAAATCTTGTTGGTACTTCCTGGTTCACTGAAGATACATCTCAGGATATGGCTTTACTCTGGCGTTCATGTTGTGACCCATGTAATCTATAGTATTTCTGATTCTGCAGAGATATTCACTGAACCAGGAACATAAAAGAATCTGTGGAGAGCGGAATGAAAAGCTTTTATAGAAGTTGGATTGATTTAAGTAATAAATGTTGATGCTGACTTCCAACTTCAACATGGTTACAGAAATACTTATCACTGGTGTCTCTCTTTAACTGTATTTAACTTTTGCTCTTTTTTTCTTCTTGTGAGATTTATTAATTGTATCAGTGAGCCATTTCACTAACTTAAAAAACCCCTCTCATTAGTGTCGTGCTGTCGTTCTGAGACTTAGCTTTGTACCTAGTGTCCTTACTTGCCCAAACGTATTGCAGTATTCCCAACGAATTATTACATCAGAATCTTCTTCAGCCCTGTATACTCATCTGTTTGTTTTGTCAACTTACATATATAAAGTATAAATACCTATGCATGAGAAAGCTATATTTGTTAATTAGAAAGTTGACTTTGCAGGAAAATGATTTTATTTTGAACTGTATTAGTGATCTGTTTGCACTTTAGTTAAGTACTTGGGCATTTATTAGGTCTTGGTTTTCATTGGAAATGGGATCACTGCTCTTTGGCCTCTGCAATGACATTACTATTTTTAAAGAGATGGGAAATCAGTGAAATGGGGGAGAAGAATGTGAATATTACTTTCTGATTAAATTATAGCCCAGTCGTCTGAAGAGATGGTTGGAGAGATTCGAGTCTCAGTGGAATCCTAGTGAAGGATTTGAGTTCTAAGCGGCATGTGTCATTATCTGGAAAAGCAAGTTAAAAACTAGCTTACATTAAGAAATGGATCATACTGCAAGCTGAGGAAGCAGCTTGATAGCTTTGGGAGATCTTTAGAGAAAGAAACTACATGAAAGTGACCTGCCATAAGTCATTTAAATGGAAAGTATTTTGTGTTTTCTTTTTATTTCTATTTACTTGTTTCTGAGAGCATTGAAAGTGGGCTTCTACATTTGGCAAAATTATAAATGCACTTTACATTGTTTCCAGTAACTAAGACTGTATGTATACACACACACACAAAAAAGTTGTCTCATGGTCTTTGAACATCAGCATCCTTGAACATTGGGGTTTGAGCTACATTTTTATTTCCTAGTACAGTTCTTGTTAGTATTCAGAGTGTAAAAAGTAGATAGCAATGCAGAATTAAGTGTGAAGTAAATGTCTTTGTGACTGTTGTCAGCAAGGAAATACCATGGCACGTGGCAAAGTAATACAGAGAATTTCTGAGCCCTCACAGAAGTCCTAGAATTAATTATATTACTACATTATAAATCTTAATAGCTCTCAAATGAAAAGTAGTGAACATCTAAAACACTGGTGAAGAGGAGTCCTACCTGCACTAAAAATGCATACAACAGTGTAAAAGCATACAACTGAATGTAGTACTTGCCCGGAATCAGTGTGTCTGTCACTATGTTGGTAGGAGAAGTAAGATTTTGCTTTTCAGTAGTTTGTTTTTGTGCTGGTTGGTTTAAAAAGGAAAAGTTGTTTATCAAGGCATGGCAACATTGGCTTGGTCCGACTGGATGCAGCTGCTGCTCACTAGTTAAGAATGAGCAATGTGCCCACTATAGAAAGCTAAGCTTTGGACTCTCTGAACGCTCTGTTCATCCCATTATCAGCCGGTGATGGCAGAGGCAGCTGTTTCTGTCAACCTCAAGGTGCTTTGCCTGAGGTTTTAGGAAAGACGTGGTGGTGTTGAAATCCCTTTCCTGCCTACAAAACTTCATTAGAATAAGGGGATGTGTTCGAGTTAACCTACTTTTTTGATGGTAAAACTGTAGAGTTTTATTCTAACTTATCTGGTCTGCTTAGAAATTAGAAGTAAAACAGAAATTAAGCACTCCTGTGTAGTGTTGAGTAAATCGAGGTCCTGGGAAACAAAAGCACTCTTTCCTGAATGCATGGGGAAAAGTCTGAGATTACCTCACAGAAGTGTAGATTCCTAATATTTCTCCCTATTTTGTGTTACCTTTATTCTAATTCATTTGCAGATTCATTCCTAACTATCTGAATGTAGTTTATTAATCTCATTTTAATCTGAGTGTGACACCTGATATTGGAGTAGGTAGAGCGAATACTGAAGTTTCATTGAGCAAACTGAAGTTTAAGATCACAAGCATCTTAGATATCAGTCTCTTCTAAAAATATAAAATATACCCTACTGTAGTGTCATTAAAACATATGCAATAAATGCAGTTGTTTGGTGAGGACTTAGATTCAGTCAACAGAATGGTATGGTCCTTGCTTGCAAATGTATTTTGTATTTCTTATATATAAAAATGATTATGTAGAAACGTTTTAGCTCACTTGAAATCAGTTCAGAAATACTAATTTTAGACCGCACCCAATATAAAGTTTAGACTGTGCTGCACATGGATTGTTTCCAATTTGAGTCCCAAACTTACCGAAACATGATTTTGACCCTTGAAATCTACCTTATTTTCTGAGATTGTGTTTTTCAGGCCTAAGGAAACAGTTGTGGTGAACGTATCGCCACAGCTTTATCTGGTGTCAGAATGAATTAGTTTTTATCCATTTAAATTACATTGATCTTGAAAGTTGTGTATCTAGTATGTATTTTTGTGAACAAGAATGTTATTCTTTCTTCTTAACCATTTTATTTTTTCTTACACTTTTCCTAACAGCATTCTTTACCTAATGGAGATGGTCAATCCTATTGTGGAAGTAGTGGTAAATTGCCATGACAAAAGAAAATGGTGCAGGCAAACCAGATTTGGCGTAGGGAATCACAATATATTTATGTGTAAAAGTCTGAAAACAAAGCAGAACAAAAAATGGCAATGAAAAAAAATCCTGGGATGTTACTCACACTTAAAATACTGCTTGCTTAAAAATATTTGCTTATCAATGCCCAGTGATCTACGTGGAGGTCTTGCTGTTACTTTTGATGCTTAATTTAATTCTGTTTTAATGAAAAAAACTCAGTACATTGTCCTAGAAGCTCACTCTTCAGATTCTGCAAAGTTGTTCCTAGACTACTATTTCCATGGAACTTTTACACTGGGTTCAAATGTGCTCTCTGCCCTGACTGAACACAGCAAGCATACTTTGGGAGAATGGCTGCATTTGGAACGCTTTGATGCCATGGGCAGTGCACGCAAGGTAACTGCTTTTGTTTTCATTAAAGAACCAGCACTCCTTGATCAGACCCGGTGGGTTTCCTGGAAGACAGGAGAAAGAATTTCCTGGAATAATTGCATATTCTCCCTGGAGTGAAGCAGATTTCTCAGTCTCATTTGCCACATTCCTTTGCCTGCTTTCCCCTAGTGTGTTTTGTTATATTTTTAAAAAAACATTAGATGTAGAAAAAGGTTGGGGGAACATGTAACTGCTTGTATCAAAGCTGGTTGGTGACACTGCTATGCAGCAAGCGTACAAGTTGCTTGTGCTTTATTTGACAGTTGTTTTTCTTGTGGTTGCACACTGTCATTTGGAGGGAAAAGGCCAAACTTTGCTAACTGGTGTGATGCAAGGAGCCCGTTAGTACCAATAAAGTGAATAAGTGTTTTCTTCTCTGGTGCAATTCACGTTTCAGTTTCAACAAATTCTGTTGCTTACTTCTCTGATCAGTTGTTAGTATGGTTTCATTACAGGTTTGAATTGCACACAATTACATGGGGTTAAGTTTGACCCTAAGATAAATTACCTTTCTGAATGCATGTTGTTCTCATGCATTTATCCTCTGGAGACCTTTTTCCTCCAGAAGGGATCATGCAGTATAAATTTCACACTCCAGTGAAGCTAGCTGAGTTGGTAGGGCTGAGTGGTACCAGAGTCAAGTAAGTGTCTGTTAAGACTTCCACATATCATAAGCTGGATGCTAAGATCAGTGCCTCCACAGTCCACTGTGCTCTCATCTGTATTCTGCCTTTCTATTCCACCTTCTCCCAGCATCCATCATGTAAGCTGTAAATTGTCTGAGTTGAAATGTGAATGGTTTGGGTTGGAAGGGACCTTAAATCTCATCCAGTTCCAACCCGCTGCCATGGGCAGGGACACTTTCCACTAGACTGGGTTTCTCAAAGTCCCATCCAACCTAGCCTTGGAACACATTCAGTAGGTCGAACAGTTTGTGTCCTCTTCCTTACCTCACTTTTATCCCCAAAACAGTTGCTGCTTGCACTTACTGTACTAACTTAACCCTACCAGAAACCCTGCTCCCTTGTCTCATTTCCTGCCATCCCCCAGGCCTGAAGCTGCTTGTCCTTCCCAAAGTGTGACAGTGCTCTTCCTGCACATCTGTCCTATCTTTTCTACCAAATTCTAAAGTTATTTTCTTCTCAGTTCTGACTTTACAGTTAACTGTGCTGAACTAGATACTGTGCTTCAACTGACTGCGCACTTTCCTCCCAGCCTTAAGTCCCTTACTTTTCAAGTCTTCCACTTCCATGCAAAACCAGGTCCTTCCACTACCTGGGATGTGCCTGCAGTCACTTTCCACTTTGTGCATTGATATTTGCTGCAGGGAATTGCGCTTGCATGCCAAATACAGAAATACCTCCTCTTGAAAGAGTACTCTAATCAAAGGTTGCAACGGATTCTTTGTTGATAGCTAAGAAAAGGTAATAACTGGTTTTCCAGACTCTGCATCTTTAAGGAAAAGGAACTGCAATGTACAACTTGGTTGGGCTCCAGGCACAAGAGGAAATGGGTTATAGCAGTTGTGACTGTGTGGAGCAGATGTTTTGGTTGGACTGGCTATCAACCATCTGACTCATAATAAATTGTCAGTTCCAGTAAATTCCCAGTTTTCAATTACAGTAGGTAGGATACAAGAAAACAATGCCGTTTGGATGCTGTATTTAAAGTGGTTTTGATGACAATTTTCATAAACTGCTCATATGAACTCTGTAAAAAGATTAAGTATCTTGCAACGGGAGCAGCTGTAACATTCAAATGCATGCTTTGATGTTTATTTTGATTGATAGGAATAAAGGCTAACAAATGGTTGTTTTAGACAGTGTTGGTATAATTAGAAGCAAGATTTGAAGTTTTACTTTGGAGTCTTCAGATACCTGAAGTCTTTTCCTAAAGGTTTTTGAGGGGAAAACAAATCTGAAATCACATCAAACTGCTGTTTTCATCTGTTCTGTGCTGCTGTATTTTCACCTGGCCTCTTGTTCTTCAGCTTCAAACATGCACGCTTAATGAAGCTTTCATCTGCATTGGCTAAGGAGACTAAGGGTACATTAGACTGAAATACCCGAGCTTTCTCTCTGTTTTTTTTTTGTGAACACAGAGTTTTTGCTAGAAGGTCTCTGCAATGGAAAAAAGAGCCTATGGGTTGAAAATCTTTAGGTTTGTTAGTATTTTGTTCCTTTCTCACCACATTGCTTTACAATGTGTATTTTGCATTTACACAGTACTTTGGAGGTTCAGTCAAGGACCAGTCCACACTGTGCAAAGTATCCTGTAAATATAGGCAACCCCTTGCAGTTCTTGAGAAGGAAAACTGTTGAGTTTTAGTGTAAAATGGTGCATCCAGGGTTGTTTTTTTTTTCTCTGTTTGATTTGAATGCGCATTTCCTAAAATGAAGAAAAGATGATTTTTTTTTTTTTAAAAAGCACATGGTAGGGAAATGCCAGAAAGGCACCATGAAAATCCATGTTGGATCTTTTACGCTGCAGTGTGCTAGAGAGGTTTTTTTTACTATCAAGCATGAGACTGTTGTGGAAGAACTCATAGGTGTGCATTATCCTATGCTCAACTACTGTTTTCAAGCATTTTTGCAAACATCCAGTTTTTTTCAGCCTCAAAATTCCTGTGGCCCAGATTGTGTTCTCTGTTCAGTGGAAGTACATTTTAATAATACCTTCTGTAGAGCCTTGTGTGGAAGAAGTTCTGTGACTATAAAACAGTACTTTAATGTGGCAGCTCTAGCCTTGGATGCTAACGTTTATAGAAAATTACCATTCTTAATGTTCACAAAATCAGTTTTTCGTGTTAAGTAAACGCTTGTATTTAACTCCTCTAACATTGTGCTGTGAGTTAAATACAAATTATAAGAAGGAGCATGGCTACTTAAATATTGTAAAATGTGTCTTTAGTTCAGCAGTCTCTTTCTTTTTTTCCTAAAAGGAAATAATATTGCCAAAGAAATTGGATGTCGCTCTCTCTTTTGAAGCCAGCTGAAAAATAAAAATAGAGGTGATTTTTTTCTTTTCTGCTCTATTTGAATCTGGCCTCTTCTTTGAGAGAAACACACATGCAGAAGTGGGAAAGGGGAATGCACTGCCTGGGCAGAGTTTGATAAGCATTAAAACAACCTTTGCCTTTGGACACTTTGGTGTAATGGTGGAAGGATCTCAACGTGTGTTCTGGAGCAATGTCATTGCCTGGTGATGTAAGGATTTATCTCTGCACCTAGTCACTAACAGGTTTTGTAGAGGTGACCAGGAGGGAGATCACTGAAGGAGTTAAGTTATGGCTGGCACAGACAACACAAAAAAGGTCTATTAGTTGAAAAGCTTTCCATAGTTTATCTGTAAGACATGTGGCTTTGGTTTAGTTTTATAAACGACAGTTGTAACAAACACACTAGGGTTGAATGCATTTCTACCAAGCAGATTCTCACATAAATGAAAGTAATGAGGTCCGAAAGGAATAAATAGTATGGTGTCAGATAGAAGGGCCTTTGTCATAAATGTGTGTAAATCTGCAGCCACCTGAGCAGTAAGGTAGAGCAGCTTCATGGTGTTACTGCATGGCATCTTTTAAAACCTACAGAAATGAAGGGCTTTGGGGTCTTTCATAAGTTACAGTTTTCATTTCTTGGAGTGGAAAATATGCATCCATTTGAATAGTGGTAATTACAGAAGAATGCCAGTTTCCTCACTCAGATTCACATTGGGCAGTAGCTGCATGAACACAGTGCAGTGCTGTGCTGGCAACAGGAGTTGCAGTAGTGTTTGTTGGGTGTTTGTCAGAAAATCCCATCTCAGTTTATTGTTCTTACTACACACATCAGTTTCAGCTTAACATGCAAAGGTACTGTGATGGTTTATGTTGTTGTATGATGTTTTTTTTTCCCCTGGTGTAAGTCTTCATACTAAAAAAGCCACTAGTGGGTGTAGAAAATACAATGTAGTAATACCGTATGGGTTAATAGCTGCTGTGGTGGTGTTCACCTAACATTTTTGGGGGTTTATTTTCTGTTTTCTTGTTTTGATTTTCTTTGATCAGTAAGCACCTGGGTGGTATTCTAGAAACTGGTTTTATGTGTGGTGTCAATCTGTATATGCATGTTAACTTAAGCACCAATACTACATGCGAGATTAAGTACATTTGGCCTTGTCCATGCAGGTTGTAAAATGCACGTGGGTTCTATTCTGTAAAAACAAACTATGTAAAAAGAATTACAAACAAAAATAAGGTCTCAGAAGAACTGTATACGTATATGAGTCAATGTATTATATCATAGAATCATAGAATGGTTTGGGTTGGAAGGCACCTTAAAGATTATCTAGTTCTAACCCTCTGCCATGGGTAAGGATGCCTTCCACTAGACCAGGTTGCTCAAAACCCCATTCAACCTGGCCTTGGAACACTTTCAGGGATGCAGCTTCACTGAGCAACCTGTCCAGTGCCTCACCACCCTCATAGTAAAGAATTTTTTCCTGATGTCTAATCCAAAACTATCCTCCTAAGTTTTAAAACTATTCCCTCTTGTCCTATCCCTGCAAGCCCTTATGAAAAGTCCCTCTCCAGATTTCTTGTAGGCTCCCTTTAGGCACTGGAAGCTGCTCTAAGGTCTCCCCAGAGCCTTCTCTTCTGCAGGCTGCAGAACCCCAACTCTCTCAGCCTGTCTTTGTAGGAGAGGTGCTCCAGCCCTCTGATTAGTGGCCAGTAAATTCCCAGTTTTCAATTACAGCAGGAAATACTGTGCAGTAGGAAATACCTGGATCAGAGGTCTTTCCTGTACTGAGAATTCCAGAGCTGGATGCAATACTTCAAGTGGGGTCTCACAAGAGCAGAGTAGAGGGGAAGAACCACCTCCCTCGACTTGCTGGTCACGCTCTTTTTGATGCAGTCCAGCATACAGTTGACTTTCGGGGCTGCAAGTGCACACTGCCAGCTCATGTTGAGCTTCTCATCAGCAAAACAATTATACGTACTTGTCATCTCTTGAAGAATGCCCATTGAAATAAAATCTTTTTAATCATTAGCATTACTGCTTAATCTGTCTCAGTAGTTCTTTTCATTTGATTGACAATTAGCAAATTAATGGGAAATAACAGTTAATGCCATGTTCAGCTTCAGGAGTCAAAGCTGTTCCGAAGTTAATTTTTTTGCCTTGATGTCAGAAATACATGAAATACAGGGGAAAAGGTTGTAGGGGATTGCACTCTTAGGCGTTTTTTATTGTTGTTTGTCTTGTTGAAAAAGATTTTGTAATTTGTGCTGGTTTTTCTACTTTAGATCTAGTATCACTTGGAAATGTAACACTGAAGGGAGTATCGTGGGTCACAAGATCTTGTCCATAGCTGTTACAGGCAACCATGTCATATAATCCCATTCATAAACTGATCATACCCCAACAGAACAGCAGCTGGTTTTTGTCCTCACCGCTACGTATGTGTTGCCCTGTAACTGCAGGTGAAAACAGTGTTCTGATTTCCAGCCATAGTGTGCTCGTGACCATTTTATAGACATTTCTTTCGGCTGTCAGCAGTGAGCTGCACAGCAAGGCAGAATTTAAGAAAACACTGTCAGCTCCATCTCATTTTTCATCTAAGACAATTAAGCTTTTTTAAGACCCATTCTTCCCTGCAGCTTATCACTAAGTTCCTTGGCATGTTGTGTTCTGCACGTAATAGCTGGTATGCGGCTAGTCTCCCTGGACGTTAACAGTTTCAGCCCTGCCAAAGCTCCAAATGGCACAAGTCTTCCTGAA
Organism: Pezoporus wallicus; assembly: GCF_028554395.1. Lineage (NCBI taxonomy): Eukaryota > Metazoa > Chordata > Aves > Psittaciformes > Psittacidae > Pezoporus > Pezoporus wallicus. The sequence continues at coordinate 372,501 of NW_026635616.1, read as the reverse complement.
ACCACTCAGCAGTCACTTTTGTTTTCTCCCCAGATAGGGCAAGGTCTCCTAACAATGTTTAAGTGGTTTGCATGTTCCTTCCTCCCAGCTGCTTGTGGGACAGAGCATAGAGGGGCACACTGCACCATGTTGATCCTGCTTTGAGCACATATCTGCCGGGTTATCTATTTCCTCTCCTGTTTTTCCAAAGCGGATAAAAACAAATGCATCTTGGCGAGTTGCTATGTACGTATGCACAAGCACATTAAAAGACTTCTTTGTGAGCAGCAAGTGGCACAGTGTTACTTGCTGTCAATGAAGGTGACTGCACTGCTAACTCATTAGTTTCTAACTAGAGGTCAAGAGCTTAAATTGTGTGTAGCATAAATATACTTGTTTGTACTGTATGTGATTTATGAATTGGAGAGATGTCAGGCTCTAACCAAAAACAATTTGTTCTAGCTGATCCCTAAACTGTAACTGATTGTTCTGATACAAAGAAAGCCTCAGCTTTGAATGCATTAAGATTGGCTGTTATGGTATTTAGCACGAATGTTCGGGCTTTTTTCTTACAGTAGTTTTTATAGAGTATGCAGTCTTTGCTGAAAGTAATGCGTGCATTTAATTTGCAGGAAAGTTGGGGACAGTGACTTCTAGGTACAAATTTCTGATTGCAGAAATGTTTTTCATCCACATGAGGAATTGATACAGCAGCAATCTTGGACTGTGTAATACTTTCAATAACAAATATAAAATCTGTGGTCATAACTCAGTGATCTTATAATGTTTAAGAGAAAACTTTGGCATTTCCATCAGATGTTAGTGTTAAACCAAGAATTCTTAAAAATGAAATCTGCATCTTTACTGAAATAGGAAGTTCAGCTGGTTAAAGAACAGGAGCTGCACTACTGCACTTGCTAACATAGTAATTTGGTTTAATATATCAAAGGGAATTAAGCACGGCAAAATATCTTTTAAGTATTAATGTAGTAAGAAATAATACACTTGTAATCTGTTTTTCAATGGCTCCACTTTAGATTCCTCACTTAAGCATCTCCTAAATAAATTGGTATTTGACTTACTAGTTGTTATCTGTAAGTTTATAAGTACTCAGTTTGTTACTTGCTATTTTATATTTATTATTTCTTATATACAGGATGTGAATGAAGACCCTGGAGAAGATGTTGCACTTCTCTCAGTTAGTTTTGAGGATGCAGAAGCCACTCAGGTTTTTCCTAAGCTGTACCTCTCCCCGCGTATTGAACAGTGAGTGAGACTGTTTCTTCTCGAGTGTTTGTTCCGCTTCATCTCTGAACTTACCATTTTTCCTGATATATGTGAGAAATGTTGGCTAGGTGATAACATGCTGTTGCTTTAAATCGCTTAGAGTCATAGTGATGACCTCAAGTGTGTGTCTGGTGTAGAAATGACACATCTTTCAGCTAGTTCTGCATCTGTGGCTGGACCACATCTGAATGAGGAAGAGGCATCACTGGCTACATGCAATATTCTTGTAGCATCATAATCTATGAAAACTATGCTGTGTTGTAGTAGATATTTTGAGTGCCTGCTGTGGTACAACACACTGATAGCTTTTTTTGTGGAGGAATCTTTTATTTCTTTTGGGAAGATGTTATCTGTATGATTATAATACATTTGAATGAAGTATTGTGGAAGCTAAACGGCTTTATTAACTGTGTTTTAGGATTTTGCAGCTTTAGTAAATTATGTTTTTCAGGAGAATATCAGAATATTTCATTTAAAGATTGTTGAACATTACTGATCTGTTTACCAGTTGGCAAACAGATTTGTTGAGAAATGGATTTCTGCTCCTAAAATGGAAGAGTGAGGATTGGAAATTGGTCTGCTTTCATTGAATTTCTCTTCTTCCATTTCTGGAATTAAGAATATTTTAATACTTCTCCTTCTCCTCCGTATTTTAGTCTTGTAATGTCTGCTTCAAAAATGTCACTATGTTAGACTGTTCAGGTATACAACAGTCACGCTGGTCTAGCATTGTTTCAGTGATGCTTTGTTTTTATGGTTACTACTGGAGTGACTTTCCTCTGAACCTCTGGTGACACTTCTGGGTAGAGAAGAAAACATGGGAAATACTGACTCCCACAGTTTTATAATGACTCAGTGATAAAGCTTGTGTGAGTGATGGAATGTGGTATCTTGATATTCTGCTCAGTGGGGCATTGGCCTTGATAATATGTCGGATGCAATTTAGAGAAACAAAAACCAGGATTTCATTTCGATAAAGACGTAAGACTTCCCAGGTATTTTATTTAAGGAAATGTAGGTTACACATCCACATGCAGTCACACACATGATCCATTTGGCAGCTGTTACCTCTTCATATTTTATATCAACTCACTACTTCCTGTCAACATTAGTTGAGTGAATAATTGTAGTCAAACATGTCATTATCATTCTGTGTTCCAAAGAATTCTGCTCAGCTGCTGTTAAGGAAACGGGCTGCCACTAGTTTCCATTGTATTTTCAGATGTACTCACCTATGGATTCTTAAGGTATTTCAGACTACCTGGTTAAGTCTCTCTAAATGACCCATTTGCTAATGAGTACATTGCTTATTTTCCTGCTTTCAAAAGTGTCTTAGAAAGGTGTTAAGCTCTTGATACCAGGCAGAATAGCAATACAAAGGAACATTTTGTCTTCCTCATTTTGTGTCAGTGCCCCAAAGAATATCTGATTTTAGAGGTGTGATGTAGAGCGATATAGCGGAAAGATATCTGACTGGTGTTGGTACATATCTGACGCATTTATGACTTTGTCATTTATAGCTTATGTAGTCATGTTAGAATCATGCCAGTAAACCCTGGAGTTAGTTCCACACCAGATCTTGTCACGTTATCTGTGTATCAGAGTTGAGACAATTCACTCCTCTAACTCAATTTGTCCTCATGTATTTGTAAGGTATTCATCACAGTATTCAGATACTGGTTAACCTAACATACCAGAGCTGCTTGAGAGCTGTTGCACCTTCCTTTATTCTACTGGCTACTTCTTATGTGCCCTGAAAAAAAATAGATGGGTATGTTTCAGTGTTTGTTCAGTTGCACTTTATAACAAAGATCTAGCTGTCTCTTGTTCTTTTCCAAAACCAATCTCTGCTCTGTTTAGCAGGGGCTGACAGTTTAGATATTTAACTTCCCAATGTTTGGGAACTGAAGCAACAATGTGTACTTCTTTATACTTTTTGCCAAAAGTACAAAAAGCCTCAAGGAGCCCTGAGGATTAGTTTAATGACTTGAGGCCGTGGCATGTTACATTTGAATTGTGTTCTGCTTATAAAAGGTCTTTCCTGCTGCTAACAGTAATTGCATCTACAAAAGCCATGTAAGCAAATTACCAGTGTATTTTTTTATGTAGCAGATTCTGAGGTGGAATAAGTAGTAGTTGACAGTTCCCAGCATAACATTCCCAAGTACTCAACAAAACAGGAAAAATACCAAATTCCCACAATTATTTTGCTAATACTAAACTCAATTCACCTTAGGAAGAACAAGCAAACAGGAATAACATTTTCCTGACGTATGAAAAAACATGTTCAGATAGAAATGTTTCAGCTTTTAGAGAAATAAGAGCAAAGGGCCTGTTTGTGTAACGTGAGTTATCTCCTGCTTTCCCAAGAGGTTTCATTGCTTTTGTGTTTTACCATATAAACATGCATTCCCACATTGCTTTTTCTAAGAATGCAGTACCCACAGATCTGGTCAGCGAATTTGAGCCCTAGCAGTATGAATACATTGGGTTTGCTTTCAAGGGTTGTTGTAAAGCATGTTTGCTCTATTTTTAGGTGAATGATAAGCATAATACTAGTAAGACTTTGGTCTTTGTCATAGATTCTGGAAGAGAGATTTGCAAAGTGAGGAAAATGTTCACTTTTTAATGGTTTGGGGCTAAGATATTAGTACATCGGTGGGCTTGAAAAAGCTCACGTATTAGAACAGGAGGTAAAAATGCAGTAGAGAAGTATTGTGGCTCATTCAAGGCAATATTGGTGTGGTGTGGTGTCTAGCTGCAAGAGTGTTAAGCCCAGTTCTTATAGTCAAAAAACAACCCCATGCTTAGGGATGGGAAGCATTTGTGTTAGCTTATAAAAATCCCAGCAGTAATTGGTCATAACTATGCCTCGTTTAATTCTTTAAAATCTGCTAATTTAAAAATACTCCTTTAAATATTATTTGTTCAAAACACATTAACCACAATTTCTAGTTAATGATTCATTAAGTTGAAATCAAACATTTAAAAAAGCTTTCATTTTATAATTTTAAGAATTCTTCCTTATTGCACTGCATCAATAAGCAGATAGATGCCAACAGCAGCTACTTCTAATGATTCTGAATGTTAGATTAAGTTAAAATGAAATGTGGGGTATTTACGTTATGTGTTTTGTTTAAAAAGTACCATTATAACTGTAGCATCATAAAAACAAGTTTCTGCACACTTCTGGAGGAAGTGGCAAGATGGGAAAACCCCACAGACTGACCACCCAACTAGAGAAGATGGTGATTGTCAGCATCCGTAAGCATGTGTCCGCAGCTCGTCCTGCTCCTCCTCCCACCGTGGGGCTGCAGGCTGTTCTTGAACCCCTGCTCATGGCTGCTGTGCTTTGGGGAGCGGGTCAGAGAGCTGAGCAGTGCCAGGACCTGCAGCCCCTCACTCGCCCATCCACCTGACCTCCTCCTACTGCTAGGTAGGCACAGGCATTCCGAGGCTGCTTCTGCACGGCAGGGAGCTGCTGGGTTATTTACCCCTTATGGCTCTGTCACGTTTCTCTAAACCTGTCAGTAGAAAGCATCTTGATGACTCAAAATTATCTTTGTAGTGAAAGTATACTAGACATTCATATGGAAAGGAAATTTGTAATGAAAATACCCATCATATCTTTGGTTTCCATTTATTAAGAATCACTAGACTCTAAATCCAAGCAGTCGGGGCAAGATCGAACAGCTGATTTCTATATTAACGCTTAAAATGTGTGTCAGCATAGCGCACACGGATGTGGATCAGAAGTTTTGTAGGTTGGGGTTTTTAAAGAAAAAATTCAATGTATGCATTTTTCTCCTGTATGAGTTGTCCATGCTAAAGAAAATAAGAACGGGTTTGTCTTGCTTCATGTCTTACGAAAAGAAGATATTGGGGTAGAAACACTGCTGTTTAGTGAATGCTATGTTCCTTGGATTCACAAAAATAATCTTGCAATAAACACTGTTGTCCTGGAGGGCTTTTTTCTGATAAATATGTGGACATGAATATGCTAAGAAAACCAGCTGTCAGTAGAACTTGTTTTGCTTAAATGGATCAGGCTCCATGCTCTGGGGACCGAAATGGTCGTTTTTTACTGGTCTGGGAGTTGTGCCGGAGGGTTGTTTGTGACTGAGGGTGGTATGCAGAGTTCGGTGACTGCGTTTAACCTTCTCTTACGGGCAGGGGAGAATAACAAGAACCTGATCTGAACTCTTAGACTTTGAATGTTTCTGTATGTTTTTCACCAGTGAAAGAAAAGAAAAGTAGAATAGAAAATTAAACACATGTATTTGCTTTAAGGTGTTATCTTTTACCTGTCCTTTCTGCTGGGAGCTGGGAGGAGGTAAACCACAGAATATTATCCATTACTGCCAGGCACCACCTCTCACTATGTTTGAGGTACGGGGGTGCCGTGAAGGGCTTTGCCTTTTAAATTGGCGTGCCATACTGCTGAGCGTACATCACTGGTTGAAGCCTGCTGTTTCAGAATGATTATGAATACACAGTCTTTAAATGAGTGGTCATGCTTAGGCCTTTTTATGTGTCTGTCTTTGTAGATGGCAGAAGTAAGACGTTTTTCTGTTTGACGTATTAAAATGGGCATATTCATCCGAGCTGATGTTTTCAGGAGAATTGTTAATAGGTAGCTAAGACAGCCCATGACTTCTTCAAATCCCAGAGCATCTTTGCAGACATGGGAAGCAGGAGTGACAGTTGTTTTTCAGGGCTTTCTCTTCCAGTAAAAGCCTAGTTTGGTCATGCCTCTAAGCAATGCCTGGCCAGTGAATCAGTGATAACTCCTGCCTGCTGTATATGCCATGTCCCTGTCATCTAAGTCTTCTGAAAATGTAGACAGTACAGGGCTAGTTTCTAGTCTAGCTCTGCTTTGCAGTTCTTCCTATGTCCTAAAAATCATGTTTTGCTGTAGCCACCTTTTGATGGCTTGTTGACAGCTTCAGAAGAGATCAGGGTAGACTGGGGTTGAAAGTCAAAACAGATTGACATGCGCTCCTGTCCTGGGTGCTCAGCTGTACTGGCTGTTCCTTTTCTTTCTAAAACTGATAGAGAACAATTACTGAAAATAGTTGTAGAAGACCTAAGATTATGTGTCCATCATCCAAATGGTGCTTTAATGCAAGATATGTTAATGCTGTCCTTAAACAATTCAGGGTTTTTTTAGGATGGTTTCTTTCAGTTAAGAGACTTTCTTTCAGTTAAGAGACTAAGCAATTAGACCTGATCAGTTAGGTATGAAATACTTGAAGCAGTTTGGGACTGATGTTTGTTGCTAGGTAATGAGGTATCATTTCTCTGTATAGGAGATAAGGGGCAGGTTTTGATCTGCCATACACTTTGGGACAATCCAGAGCTCATCATTGCCTCAAGTCTCAGAGAAAAGTATTGAGTTGAATGTTGGGAAGGGTTTGTGCCTTGCTGGAGAGTCAGCATGTATTTGTAAGGTTCTGTAACCTGATGGTAGAGGGAGTGTTTTTAGATGATATATCAAGTACTTTAACCTTTAAAGGATTTTCTTGTATAGTAGAAAAATATGTACAGAAAATTGAATCAGTAAGAAATTACGAAAGAAAATGGAAAGATGATTGAAGAATGGCCCTTCCTCTACATGCTTCTACTGGAGTGGAATGGTCTACAGAAATTTCAGTACCTTTAAGCAATTTGTTTCCTTAACATGGAAATCTTTCCGTTAAGGTGTTGTGTTTTTTCACTTGTGTTCCTATAGTTTATTTCAGGTTACCCTAATTAAATATACAATTCTGTTTCATGTTTTGTTGTTATATGCTAGGAGTATACCATGTTTCATTATGGTAACCTCTGTTTCAACATAGGCATTTCTAAGTACCATTGTAAAGCTGTGCTCTTCTAAAATATCCTCCTCAGCATTTTTACTGTGGTATCGCTGCATCTAGGTGTGTTTACCCTCCTACAAAGCATGATAACGAAGGAAAAAGGGAACAAAGTATTTTTTCTTTAGGACATCAGACGTTATTATAAGGGTATTCTTGGTTCTTTACTGTTACCCGTATGTTTAGACATGTATCTTTCTCCTGTGAGATTGTCTGAAACGCTTCTCATTACTCAAAACTAATTCTGGCAATGACTTCAAAACTTACTGTAATCACAGCTACTAGCTAGGCCAGTGCTTAGCACAGTTGAAATTAAATGTTGCCCTGTATTTGCAGTAGGGTTTGGGGTTTTTTTGGGTTGTTTTGGTATTTTTTTTTTTTTAATTTTCTCAGATTGTGTTTACTTTGCCACTGAAATTCATTTCGGTTTTACTAAAGCTCTTTTCTTTTGATACATCAGTGGTTTTGGCTTTGCTGTTGACTGTGGCGTTCTTACAGTTTGGGGGGTGTTGGAAGGTATTTTTGTTGCTATTCTGACATCCCCGGTGCAGTACTGAAATGCCTTTCTCAGATAGCTCCCCAAGACATTAGAGCACACACAGCAGATTTCCTCTTCCTTTCCTGAAGTGTTTTTATAGAAGGAGGGAAGCCTGCTGAACAGAATCAATCCATGGTAGCACTGAACCGTGTCTGCTACAGGTGACAGGGGTTTTTTTTTTCATACCTAGGAATGAATAGGAATCAGTCTTGATTTCTTTTACATACGACTTTTTGTTCTCCAGAACTGTGCTGGCCAGCTGTAGGGTGAGCTTGGATTTCTTGGAATGTTTCCCATAAAATTAGTTAGGGAAATTTGACTAGAGAAATTTGAAACAAGTGTCATCTTGTTTTATTGTGTGGCTTGTGATGTGGCCGTATTAGAGCAGGCAAGAGGGTCTGGTAACTGGGGATAAGTGTAAACATAGACTTGTTTAGGTTGGAAAAGACCTTTACAATTGAGTCCCACTATTAACCCAGCACTGCCAAGTCCACCACTAAACTATGTCCTTAAGTGCTACATCTACATGTCTTTAAATACCCCCAGGGATGATGACACAACCACTTTTCTGGGCAGCCTTATCCAACGCTTGACCCTGCAGTGAAGAAATTTTTCCTTATATCCAGTCTAAACCTCCCCTGGGGCAGCTTGAGGCTATTTCCTCTCATCCTATCACTTGCTACTTGGGAGAAGGGATCTACCCCCACCTCATTACAACCTCCTTTCAGGCAGTTGTAGAGAATGATAAGGCCCCCCCCGCCCCCGAGCCTTCTCTTCTCCAGACTAAACAGCCCCAATTCTGTCAGCTGCTTCTCATAAGACTTGTTCTCCAGACCTTTCACCAGCTTCACTGAACTTCCTTGGGCACACTCCAGCAGGTCAATGCCTCTCTTACTCAGGGGCCGGCCGACAACTGAACACAGTATTTCGAGTGCTGAGTACAGGGGGATATCACTGCCTTAGCCCTGCTGGCCACACTACTATGATACAAGTCAGTTGGTGTTCTTGGCTGCTGGGCACGAGCTGACTCATGTTCAGCATCCCCGAGTCTTTTTCCACCAATCAGCTTTCCAGCCACTCTTCTCCAAGCCTGTAGCATTGCATGGGGTTGTTGTGGTCCAAATTCAGGACCTGGCACTCACCCTTTTTGAGCCTTATACAATTGGTCTTGCTATTGATCCAGCCTGTCCAGATCCCTCTGCAGAGCTGTCCTACCTTCAAACAGATCAACACTCCTGCCAAGCTTGGTGTTATCTGCAAACTTACCAAGAGTACACACGAGTCCCTCATCCAGATCATCAATAAAGGTATTAAGTAGAACTGGCTCCAACACTGAGCCATGGGAAACAGCAGTTGTGACTGGCCACCAGTTGGATTTAACTCCATTCACCACACTCTTTGGGCTCAGCCACCCAGCTGTTTTTTTACCCAGCAAACAGTACACCCATCTAAGTACGGAGGTCAGACTGACAGGCCTGTAGTTCCCTGTATCCTCCTTCCGGACCTTGCTAACTTCCAGTCAACAGAGACCTCCCCAGTTAGGCAGGACTGCTGATGATTGAAAGTAGCAAGAGCAGGTAATGCAAAGTTTTTCTTTAATCTTGAAGCTGAGCTTTAGCTGTTCAACTGTATCCATTCTAACTGGGTATTAATTACCAAAACTGACAAACAGTACTTAACAGTGAGTTAATTAGAATATGTCTTGGCAGCAAATACAGTGAGTATGGAAAGACACATTCACCCAACAGTTATGAAAACTCAAATTTCCTAGAGTACACTTTGAACCTGCTTTTGTTGCTGCGTGGGTATTTTTCCCAGTTCTTGATGTAAATCCAAGCCCACCACTACAGAACATGGTATCTTTTAACATAGTACACTTCTCTCAAGCTGAGTTTTGCATATTTGGGATATGTGGCTTGCTTTCTGAATACGGTGACTAAGTCATTTGTTTTCAGAGAATTTCACTCTAATTGTGGTCTGCGCATTATGGTGTTCTGTCTTCAGACTTTTACTATTTTATTATTTAAAACAGTTAACAAACAGTCAGCTACTGTTCAGTGCTTGCTCCCAGATGGTTACATTCAATTGGTACAAACCTCTGACCACTTGGAAGTGAAGAGTTAAGGATTTTCAGCTAAAATCTCTGAAAAATGTGGAACGTAGAATTAAAGTTGTATGTGAAAGACCTTGGTTTTTATTGGCTCTGTCATCTTCTTCCCCCCATCCAGGTTGGGGAGAGCTGACAATACGCACTAGGTAGGGTATATTCCTAGGTACTGTGGGTACTAAGTACCCATAGTATATACTTGGTACTATATATACTATATATACTGTACACTAGGTCCTATGTTCCTGTTGCTGGCATTTCAGCAGGGAATGTGATGGCACAGGGGATGTGCATTCAGGAGAATGACAGAGGAACAGCCCTGCAGGGAGTCTGATGGGCAGGAGGGAGACTGTAAGTGGGGGGATCTTCTTGAGAGGAGCTTTAATGCCTCCTTAATTATCTCTTGTAGGAAGATGCTATTTCCCCAAAATAAATTGTGACTGATTTTTGCAACATGACTACTAGGTTTCTGGGGAATTCCTTTTCCCTAATTACCGTCAAGAATGTGATTCATTGTACTGCTGATTTCATTTAAGGCTTAAGAGGCAGGCGCAGTCTGTCCTGCTACATAACTACACGAGCTATTCAGCTCATGTGAATGCTAGTTGAAACCTCGTTTCCTTTCAGCACTTGCACATTGGACCTATCTGGAGAATACGTACAAAAGACACATTCTTAAATGATCACATTCAACAAGAAGTTGAATGATCTGTTCCTAGATAATGAAGACTCCCTTCAGAAGTATTGAGAACTTATTTCCTAGAAGCTTTCCTTGAAAGAATCCCCTTAACAAATCACAAGGATTTGTTGAATTGTAAGCCCAAAGCAGGCATCCTGTAACTATACTAAACTTCAGTTTTCTTTAAATGAAAGTGCACATTGTAGGCAACTTAGAGAAGTTATTCTTTAAATGGAATGGAATTGCTGTATTTTTTGGTTTGCTGATTGAAAAACAAGTAAGCTGATCTTCGTGGAAAGATCAGAAACAGCCAAAAACATAATGGTGCAGAGCAGGGCTTCATGTCCCGTGTATTTTCCCTCTAATGTTCCTTTAGAGCCAGTACTTCTTGAAGACTAGCAAGACCTGATTAATCTGCAACCTGGAAGAAACACACAGTGCTATTCAGCGTTGGCCTAAGAGTCACCTTGCATCCAAGGAACTGAATGCTCCTTTTATGTTAAAAAAACCTTGGTGGGGGTTTTTTTGCTTGCTTGTTTTTTGTTTTTTTTAATCAAGAAGTAACATTCTTGTACCTGAAATATTTGTTTTTGTACCTCAAACGAGTAAATCAGTGAATTATTCTGCTGTGTTTCATCACAGAGTCACAGGTTTGGGGTGGAAAGGACTTCCTCCTCTGGACTCGTTCCAGCAGTTCCATATCCTTCTCATGTTGAGAACACCAGAAATGCGCTCGGTGCTGCAAGTAGGGTCTCACAAGAGCAGAGTAGAGGGGCAGGATCACCTCCTTCGACCTGCTGGTCACGCTCCTTTTGATGCAGCCCAGGATACGGTTGCTTTCTGGGCTGCGAGCGCACACTGCCTGCTCATGTTCAGTTTCTCATCTACCAACACCCCCAAGTCCTTCTCCTCAGGGCTGCTCTGAATCTCTTCTCTGCCCAACCTGTAGCTGTGCCTGGGGTTGCTCCCACCCAGGTGTAGGACCTTGCACTTGGCACGGTTAAACTTCATGAGGTTGACATCAGCCCACCTCACAAGCGTGTCGAGGTCCCTCTGGATGGCATTCCTTCCCTCCAGCGTATCAGGCAAACCACGCATCTTAGTGTCATCAGCAGACTTGCTGAGGGTGCACTCAATCCCACTCTCCATGTCACCAACAGCCACCTCATTGTTTTTCATGCGCCGTAGCATGGTTTCCAGGAGAACCTGCTCCAAGATTTTGCCAGGCACAGAGGTGAGACTGACTGGTCTGTAGTTCCCCCGATCTTCCATTTTCCCCTTCTTGAAAATGGGGGCTGTATTTCCCTTTTTCCAGTCATCGGGAACTTCACCTGACTGCCATGATTTGAGTTGTTACAGGCTACAGCTGAACTGTGGAGCCCACCTCTGAGGTTTGCACCCTGGTCACAAACACACAGAAGACCTGAGTGTTCAAGATCCTGATTTACATTGGAAGACACCTTGGTTATGGAGGAACTCGTGTGATCCAACAGGTCTTTGATCTCAATGACTGAGAGCCAGAACTCTGGTGTACATTGTGAGGCACACCTGCCATGCTTCGTTTTCTGGGGGTTTGGGGTTTTTCTTTTCTTTTTTGTGCAGTCATTGATAAATCTAGCCAAGAAAATTCAGAAATGCTTATTTTAGACATTTCTTGAACATAAGATGGGGTAGCAGTGTTTTGAAATCCTTTCATTGCGGTGGCTTCATAAACCATTCCTGTCTTTCATGATTTCTGCATGTCTGTGTGCTGATAAAGAATATTATAGAATTTAAATCACTGATCTCACGTGTGATATTTAGTAGGTGCATGCAGTCTGTGTCAAACATCCCAAGTTAAATCTGGCAGGAACTGAAACCTTAGAATACAAAAATGTAGATTCTTTTTCATTGGATCTTAAAACTAAATTTCTTTGAGCTGGTTTCTGGCCAGGGGCCACTGAAAATACACGAGGAGGAAACCAGCTATTTAACAATTTCAGTGGACAAAACTCTGTTAGTACCAAAGTTGCCGACACCACAGTGCAGTGGAAAAACCTGTACAAATAGAGCGAAACAATTCGGCTTGCAGATATTTGCTGTTGAAACCAATAAAAGGGCTGTGCTCTTCTGTGTGGTTTAGTGATGTCAAGCACTGCTTGCTGGAGGCAGCTGTGCTACTGCAATGCTTTCTTGACCTTAAATAGCCTATATGCTGGGTAATGCAAGCATTCAAATATAAATACAGGGCACATAAGGACAGAAGGAGGCCAGAAAAGGCATCCAGGCCCCTTTCCTCTCTTGAATTACTCAGTGTCTTCCTCAGTATTCTTCTAGTCTGGTATTTGTCCAAGATATTTACAAAACCGTTCAGACTAATTGTTCCCTTGTGTTGCTTCAGTGCTGTTTATTCCATATGTTAAGTACTGCATGCAAAGCAATCCTCTTTAGCGTGGCTGCTGCTTGCTTTCCTTTCCTTTTCCTTTCTCGTGGTTGTCCTTGGTAGTAACCCAAACAGCTGTGCAACCTCTGTCTGTCCTGAGAGGTTGTGTGTACCTCAGTAGCAGCAGCCCACTGCTCTTCCCCAGCCCCACTCTCTAGGGCAAGTAGGACTTTCTGGCACATTTTGTGGAGGTAATTCCTTCAGGTCAGGTTTTTGGTTGATTTCCCAGATATTTTGGGGGGATTGTTTTTTTTCCCCTTCTATTCTAGTGGTAAGATGGTATGTAATGGTAGATGGCATGCATGTGTAATTACATAGTGATCCTCTTGATTTGTTCCATTGCTCAATGATTTTCTGTGTTTCATTTTTAGCTGTACTGAGGACTGTGTAACTCACTTCCTACCGCCTCAAATCCTGTTCTTTTCAGTTGGTTCTCATGTCTTTGTTCACTTACCTACCACTTAAGTTTCTCTTACCGCTTGCTTTCTTTCTTTCTCTTTTCTCTCCTTCCCCCTTTAAGTTCCATCTCTATTTGCTGGTTTTTGTGTCTGCCGTTTGTTTTCAGCTCTGCACACATCTCTGATAACGTGTTCCATTTTCAACAAGTGAGCCTCCGTTTTTTTTGCACGTCAGGTATTTTTCCTGCAGTTGACATAGAAACTGCGAGGGTTTTGAATGATGAGTGTAGATCATGACAAAGGAAGCCTTGCTGGAAGTTCATGCACAGTTTGATCAAGGAAAATCTTTACAGCTTTTTAATTGCCTGATGCACAGAATCGGTGCACATCCAGAACAGTCATTAGCATTGTCTAAGATTTCAGGGCCTTTGTTCTCTTTATTTTAAAACATTCTAACATTAATGGGCTTTTTAAAAACACTTTAAAATGGTTTTTTTTTGTATTTCTTTTAACAGTGTTTCTCTTTACAGTTAATTGCTTCCATGTATAAAAGGAGCGAAAACTTAAGGATTTTTATGGAACAATGAAAGCAAAAAAATTCCATTAGTTTTTTTTTGTCAAAAGCCAGGTTACATATAATTGAACAACCTTTTCTCCCCTCCATAACAGTATTCTATTTAGAGTACATCTCAGCAGTAACAGGGGTTGTATTTCTCAGTACTGTGAATTTCTTTACTGATTTTGTTTTGCTAGTATTACGTTAAAGTTTTCGAGGTCAAATCAATTCATAAAATATATTAAGTTCCTTAACCTGTGATAGCGACAGGGATTTGTAGAAAATTCATTTGCACCAAATAAGATTTCACATCAGAGTCCTAGAGCTCTTTGCTGGAAAGGAACTCTTGAGTCATCCAGCCCAGCTTCCTGCTTGGCATGGGAATACCACCAGCACCAGCTCAGGTTTTGTGTAGCGGGGCCTTTGTCTGGCCATGTCTTGAACACTTCCCACAGTATAGATCCTACAGCTTCCCTGAGGAGCCGGCCTGCTGCTCTGCCACTCTCCTTAGGGGAGGAGTTCTGAAAGAAGTCTGAGCATCCCAAGGCTTCGGTTGGCCCAGTCCTTGAGATCATAAAGGTCCGTCTGGATTGAGGCTGTGCAGTCTGTTGTAGCAGTATTATACAATGTCATTAACAGTATGCCATTTATCATGGGGCTATGGAAGCAAGGTATTCTTCACCCTTGAGCTACCATTCTTCCATTTCGACTGAATCAGTAACAAGCTATGTTAACACCACTGGCTTCCCCCATAAATCAGGGTTTTTCAGTGAGTCTCATTGTGCTTCTCTAGCCATATGGAAGGGTGAGGGCTTAAGGACCTACTAGCTAGAGTTTGCTGTGGCTGGAGGTCGTGATGAGCTGGCATAAAGTTACGTTGCGTTCCTATCTTGCTGCTAACACAGTAAAAGGATGGCATGATGAGTGAGGGTATGAGTGTGCAGCCTTCTGACAAATATTGCCAATGCATGGTCCTTTGGGAACAGCTGGTACATAACATTATTCAGAGGAGTATAGGGCAGTATGGGGCCAAAAATCAGATGGTTTGAGTCAGTTTTATGGGTGGTGTTTATGCCTTGCCGCACCAAGGCACATAATAAAGGGAAATCTCTTTTACTTCATCTTTTTAACTCTGTATACTGAAGCCTTCTAGACTCCTTTTCAGTACACAAACACAAATTTGTATTTTCCTTTCTTAAATTTCATATATTATAGCAAAATAAATTAAAAAAAAGTCACCCTGAAATAACAAATTAGTCCCAAGCAGTGAATGATCATAGCAGAGCAACTGGCATTGTACTGCTGAGTACTTTCTACGTATAACTGAGCATACTTAAAATGCTGGGAAAAGGATAGATTTACCGTGATTTTGTCTGTTATACTAATGCTATGAAAGTCTAGCGTTCTGTTTTGGTTCATCTACCAATCTGTTCGGCATATTTAGTAGTTTAATGGTAGAGTCTACATGCAACCACCCCTGTTACATCAGACTCTGTGCAACTGAAATGTTTACTTTTCACCAAGGCAACTCCCTGTTTTTTGTCAGTTACTACCTAACAAAGTCCTACAGCTGACTCCCTTTAGAATCAAGAATATAGAGGTGTTCAGGATTTATAGGCATACTGTGCTGAGGCCTTGTAGCAGCAGCATGTTTTATGTAACTGGCCTATTCAAGGACTTGGTTTGTGGTGGTTTTAGTTTGGGGTTTCATTTTGGTTTGGGTTTGGTGGTTTTTTTTTCATTTTTATATGTATGTATATTCTTTTATTCTTCTTTAGTTGTCTTGGGCAGGTTGTGTTTGCTCTGCACGTGCACAGTCCTGTAATACCTGCTGCTGTGAAGTTATTTTCTTAGTCAGCAGAATGAAATTGAGAAGATTTGTGGAAAGGTCTTTTACAGCAAATAACCTCTCACTGTTCTTTTGGGGACTAAAGGAGAACTCGCATTTCTGATGTGGTCAAATTGGGAGCCGTGGCTTGTGTTTAAAGTACAAGCACTTCATGTTTCTTATTGTTGACAACAGGACATCCCTCAAATGTCTTCATTACAGCTACCAGCAGGGGATATTTTTTATGAAATGTTTATGTGTTTTGTCCAGACTTGATTTGAAATTATGCAAGGAATACAGCATACACAATTTTTGCTGTGCTATTCCAGTGATAAAATAGTTTACTGTTTTTTAATCTGAGTATCTTGTCAGTTTTTCACAGACTTTAATGTGTTTGTCTTCTTGGTGCCCTCCTGGACAAGTTAGTACCAAGCGTTGTCAGGATGTGTGACCGTATCCCTCTGTGTCAGAAAGATTTCATGATTAGGAAACTAGAAGCAAATAGAGACCCCATTTGATAATCTCAGGTCATACCACATAAATGTTGCTAGGCTTATAAATGTGGTCTCTTTCTTTTATAGTCGCATCTTATACCTAAAATGCCTTCCTGCTTAATGATCATCCTTAATTACTGTCCTGCCTTAGCTATGTAGTCCGTCTTGAAGCTATACTCATTTAGGTGCACTGACATGTAGTACAGGTTCCTCTAGCATCTCCGCTGTTGTCATTTGAGTAGTAAGCTCTAAAGAAAATGAAATAAAAAATTCAGTATGTGCAGAAGTACATTTCTTTCCACCATGAAAAGGTCTTAATAATTGCCTTGACCCTTGCCAGAATATCTTAGTAGCATAGAGGAAAATAGATATTGCAGTTGGCAAGCTGATTATAATTGTATGTTAAGGCATGCAGAAAAAGTCTTCTAATTCAGTGCTAAAAACCTGTAAAAATACTGGATTCTATTTTAAGAACGAATAGTAGGTAAATAGTGTTCCACCCAAAATCTGCCAATTACAGATTGTGTTTGTGTTCTCTTGATTTTTATGGGGTTTTTTTTCAGTTCCTTTGTTGTAGGAGGACATCTTGGCAGAGCTTCATGTATGTGGTTAACTGCTTGCTGAGCCACAAGCAAATAATACTGTACAGTTAAGCATTTCTTCCTGCATCACCAATTTCTATTCTCTTGGGCAACAGGAGTTCAAATCTGGGCAAAGATGACAGGCGTAAACCTGTCTGATTGGATTAATAGCATAGAAACTGTTGCTAGCCTCCATAGCAATATTTTAAAGTTGGTCTCGTGGTTAAGTTTCTCAACCTAGATTTTGATTTTATTATACCTGTAAATAGATAGGTGAATAACTCTGGAGTCCTAAAGAGCAAAAGGAGAATCTGCTTCCCATCTTCAGGCTTGGCAGATATCAATTCTTCTAAAGGAGGTTGGAAAGGGTACCTGGAAACCTGATGGGCAGTGGTGATTCAGAGATATTACAGTATATTGACTGTGGGGGATTTGGTTTTAAACACTCTCATTTTTGCTGGTGTGGCATTTTTAGTCTTCCAAACTGCCTTTTTGTGGAAATAAGAAGTAATTAGTTTGAGGGGGTACACGTTTTCCATTCAGTGTGTTCATTCACACCTGGAATGGGGCTGCAAAGTAGAATCAGTTTAGCTTATCAATTGGATAATAAGGAAAAAAAGTCGGTTTGATAAATGTAATTAATCATAAAATCAGTGCTGCACAGGGAGAGTAATGTTTGTTGTTGTGTGTTGTTAGGGAGAATGACCATAAATTGTCCCTTTATCATAACCTTGCAGAAGGCTCAAGTAGCATATTTTGGGTAGTAGGTTTGGGTTGTACTGTTAAACTGAATGCCTGGGGAAAATCCATCTGTAACTTAAGTTTACTTTTCTGTGCCTTTGTAGTTGTGCTGAAATGATAATAACAGCTAATAGGAGGGTGAAGTTCTGAAATTCGGATGATGTTCAAGGGCTTGGCTTATTGCAGTTTCTTATACCTGCAACATGGCATAAGTTCAACTTCAGTTCCCTTCAGAATGCTGCAGTAGGCCTTTACAAACTCAGCTTATAATTTTGTACGTGCAATGTGAGACCTAAATCCTTAGGAAGGAAAAAAAGAAAAACATTTTTGGAAATAAATTTGGTCCTTTCGGAATTATTCCAGTGTCTGGGAAGTCTTGATATGGTACCTGCTGAAGAGACCTTGACCTTGATGAGGATAGAGATCCCTCAAACTGGTTTTGGAAATGACACAGCCATGGCTGTTTTAAACTCTGATTTATGTTGAAACTACCTAAAAGATTTGTTCAAGTATAGTACTTACTTGAATTAACGGTTGGAGAAGTATCTGTTTCTTTTGGGTAGCTTTTAGTACCATATGAAATAGGAACAAAAGTATATGAAGTAACACAAAGGGGAGGCTCAGTTTGATTGTTTAGAAAAAAAAAACCCAAGCCAAACCTGGAAGTAAAGTTACAAATTAAATAAACCATAAACTGAATTTTATGACTGTATTCTCAATGTTCTCGTGTTCTCCTAATTTCTCCTATGTCTCCTATCCAACTATCTTTCCTTTCTCTCCTTCCCCTCCTTCCTTTTCTACCCTTTCACCACCCAAATTCTCAAAGCTCCTACCAGGGGATGTTCCTGAACCTCTGTCTTCTCTGTCGCTTTGTTTGAGCAGTGTATTCCTCTTGTCTTGCCAGGCCTTGCCCAGAAATCTCTTCGTTGTTCTTTTAACTAATAGAAATTCATTTTTAAAGTGTAATTATTTTTTCCCCCAACTATAAGCTTTTGCTCTTTTATTCTCCCTCTCCTCCTTCCTTAGGAGTTGCTTTTGTTTCATCTCCCCTTTAATGTATATTTACATTCAAGGAAAGATGAAAGTGCTTCATTCAACAGAACTGAGCAGTCTTTGGGACTGCATGGTAGACAGATGGTAGAGTGCTGGATTTTCAAGGCAAAGCATGAAATTTAAAATGAAAAGAGTGTTTGTATCTTTGGGAACTTGAAGCATCTACCCAGCGTTTTGCACGTGATAAATAATGGTTTGTAGTCAGCCATTCTCCAGACTTCCCTTTGCTTTTACATGTACTGCATTTTTAGTTCTTCCTGCAAAGCAGAAAAATCAGACCATGTATTGGACATAAATTCCAGCCTTTCCCAGCATTTGGCTGGAGGAGCTACAATTAGTTATTTTTAGTCCTGACCAAGTTTGCATAAATGTTCTTCAGGTTGACACTAATTAGACACTGAATAAATACATGGTTCCATGAAGGACAGATATTTTTTCCAAGTCCTGACTATGGCTTTAGATAGATCACTTTCCAAAGTAGGTCTCCAAAGACACAGGAGTTTGGAGCAGGTGCTGCACAAGCTATAGGAGTGTTTGATATGTGATGGTCTGGGTGTCCTCTTTTCTACCACAATTAATACATGGAATTTGAAGTCACTCGCTAGGCAGTAAATCTGTGCATTTCAGAAAATACATTTTACTGTATTGTCAAGTTGAAAGATAAAAGTCAGATGTTCCCCCAGCCAGTTCTTTCATGCTCTGAGAATATTTTGGACACAAATTGCATTAGAAATTTATGGCTATGCTAAACGAGTTGGTAACAGCTGCGTGTTACTGGTTTGGCAGACTTGGAGAATAGGAAGCGATGTGTTCGTTACAAGGACTAATCTAGATATTAGATCATTAGAATATTTTATGATGTATATAACCATGACATCCAGTCTTTTTAGTAATGCTATTGCAATCCCAAACTTTTAACAAAAAGCTGCTCTGTCAGGGCAGTCAGAATGGAGATGCAAATCGTTTGTGTTTCCTTTATGTTTTAGAAGTGTGTCTTTGGTTGTGTAGCTCAGGTGCTGTAAACAGGCAACCTAGTGTTTCAGGAAACTTGTCTCTCATGAAAGAATGAGGTGTATTCTTCTCTACTACTTCTGCTTCTCTTGAACAGCACAGGATTTCATGGTAAGTGTAAATCTGTCTTGGATGGTGCCTTGCCTCTGATTAACATGAGTCTAGAATAACACCAACCTTCAGATTTTTCTCTACTGGAAACTTAAATTGCCACACGCACACACCCCCCTTGGTATTATTTTTTTCCTGAGGTTGTTTGTGGTTAAATATTCAACTTGTATTCTTCCACAGTAGGAAATTTTTAATAACTTAATGCTGGGGCTTTTGCGGTGTCTTAACTAGATGGCATTAGTTTCCTAAGCTTTTACAGTGTTCAAGAATGGCAGCAAGTTAGTAAAGAAGGGAAGGCTGGGAAATCCATTAATTATTGATTTTTATCTGATTTTAATGTAGCAAAGAAGTGGAATAATGACTGGGAAGTGAGTTGGTTGTCTTTTACTTCCTTATAGACATATCTTTAGTCTGATAGTCTCTTCCATGCTATAATTCTGACACATCTTGTTTGAACTCCCAGTGAAATAGCCAAAGTCTGACTTTGACTGTAGCTACTGAATTTACCTCCTGTGCATAGTGAGGATTTCTGTGGGCATTTACCCTGAGTTTGGAGGGTTGTTATGGAGATGCTTTTGGTGTTGCTGCCCTATGGAGAACTGTTTCATGTACTGCGGATTTCAGTACTGAAGTGTGCTAAGTTGCAGAACTTCAAATAAATTGGCCTGTCTAGTTGTACTTGATAATATTTTTACTTCAAGTTCCCCTGAATAAAAATACCTCAAGTATCAACTCAAGTTTGCATTATAACTCTCCCAAAGAGCACACGAAGAAGAACGTTACACCAAGTAAAACATTTGTAGTTGTGTTCCCTCCCTCTCTCCCCACTTCCCAGAAAAGGTTAAATAGAGCTAGCTGCATCTCTCATCACCCACATCTCTGCTTGAAAACAAAGAGCACGCAAACAGGCAGCAGCACTGGCTAATGACAGAATCTGTGCATGTAAGAGGCCTTAGCAGTGATGTTTGTGATTGCTGTAAGACCTTTCATCACAACTGCAGCATTGCCTGTACTTCACTAGTGTGTAAGCGCATCCCTAAATCACCTCTGTGCTTGGGAATGTGATTTGCTCGCCCTCCTCTCTCGGGATCTGGCAGCCAGCCGTACCTGTATGCAGCAATATTGCTGTGCGCAGGAATTTGCTGGTGGTGTCTTTCAGCCTGTTGTATCCTCATTTGACTCCACCTGCTCTGAGAAGTTTGACCTGCTCTGTTTCCCAAAGTACATAGTGTTTGGGGTTTGGTTGTTTTGTTCATACTGTTTCATCCCCACAGAGGAATGGAGTCATTTTGTAACCTTGACTCTCAAGCTTACTTCCTTCACTCTCCTCTTAAACCTCATCACAGTAACTGTTAGCATTTGAAATTCTCTTTCAAACAAGCACATGCCATCCAAATCATGGTGGTATGTGAAATGTAATGTTAGGCAACTGTTGATATTGTCAGAGGGATTGTATGTTAAGCTGGGGTGGGGAAGCTAGCACAGTACATTTTGCAGAGCTGTGCATTTTTAAAGACATCATCATGACCTCTGGCATATCACTTGTACGTGCAGAAGAGGGCAGGGTCCTATACCTTCAGGTGGGGTGCTTTTCCAGATGTTCCACCCAGCCTGGGTTCATGTCGAACAAGTCAGGTCGATGTTACAGAGCTATTGAGGTATTCAGAGGAGGATCTGTATTTCGGTTTCATTTTTTTTATTGAATCTAGTGCTCTTTGAAGGTGTACCACCTTTCATTCTGCTCATCACAAAATTAGTTAATTTAAAACCTCCCTTGGGGGGAAAGAAAATACAACTGTTCTAAAGTTCTGCCTTCCCCTCCAACCCCCAAGAGTTCAGGCTAAATTTACAACTACTTGCATTGCATTTTTAAGCAAACCCCATCATTTAAATGATTAGCATTTATTTTAATCATATAATACTGTGACAATCCTTTTCATTTTTTGTTAATAGAGATATGTTTGTGATTATTTATCACTGTAAATGACCTTGCATCTAAATATGTTGCCCAGCTAGAAAATCACATGCATGTGCAAAATCCATGTGATTTTCCTGTTGGTTTTGAACCTACCTCCTGTTTGCTTGTGTAATGCTGACCACTACACTTGTAGTGGAAGAGACAGCAACTAGACAACGCTTATTCACATTTTCCACATCACTCATCATGTTATGGTTCTCAGTCATACTCCTGTCCTCATTGTCTTCTTTCCAGACTGAGTTGTCCTGCAGACAGCTATCTATTTCTTTCCTCACAATCCCATACTTCTTTTTGGTTTGGCTTTTTATTTGGTGCTGAGCTGACATTGTAACTGAACTGTCAGTCAAAACCCCAAGATCAGCTGAGTGTGCAGCTTGGTGTCCATCACTTTATATTTTCAGTTAGGATTGTTTTATCCATGTGCATCACTTCCTATTCATCTGTGTTAAATCTCCCATTTCTTGCTATTATCCAGTTCTTCTGCAAAGCATGTTTATTACTTTTCATGGTTGAAACTTGACTACCCTCCATAACATGTCATCACTGGATTGCCCCCTGGCAGCTCACCTGTGTGCCAGGTCTTTATGAACATTTTGAACAACCCAAATCACTACTGACACTCCACCATCACTCGCTGTGGACTTAACTCCCCTGTTAGAGCTGGTTACGTACTTGTGCTTCTCAGTGACTCTTTCCAAAGAGCTGCAGTAGGTGTGTGAGGCAGGACTTGCCTTAACTGGGAAGGAATCAGCATAGCTCTTACATAGTGCACTATGCACTCATGTGTGCTGGGAGAGAGGTTCTGCAATGAGGAATTGCCCATTTAGGCAAATTATCCATTCACCTAAACCTTAGGGAAACCCCTGCAGGAACAAAAGCCAGCTTTTATCATGTATTTGTTGTTTCCATGGCCACCTCCTTTAACTTGGTTTTTGTTGAGTGGAAATCCTTATCTTTGCAGGGCTTAAAAAGCCCTGGTGGTGATTCTCCAGATACAGGTTGCTCTCAGGATACTGTTTATTAATGTTAAATTTCCAGTGAGTTTTCCCTTGTGGTGCCTGACATCAGTGCAAGAGAGAGCACAGTGCTTGAGGTGGCCTTCATTGCCTCCAGCAAGGAGCAACCAGTCTTTAAGCATCCTATAAGTAAGTAGTAAAGCTACATTCAGGAATATCCTGTGCGCTCATCAAAATGGAACCAGTTTAAAGTCCAGAGAGCTGTTGTAACAGTTCATATACATGTGAACAGCAGCATTTCCGCTTTGTGCAGGAAGGGGTTCTGTTCTGCAACAGCTAACTACCCTTGCATAACAGGCAATTGTTTTACAGTAAATCAGTAGCAAATCAGATGGTGAGTAGCTTTTACTAGACAGTGTTGCTAGAAAGAACTCTGAGAGCAGGTTCTGTTGTGGGGTGTTTTTTCCTCTTAAGTGTATAGATCAGAAGAATCCACTCAGGGTTTTCTGGAAATTAAGTGGTGGAGGAAAAAAATAGCAGCAAGGAAGTGTGAGAGTCGCTCTTTGTTTGTATAATGTTTTTAGATAGCATTGGGGTTGGATAATACATGAAGAGAACTGGTTCCTGGAAAAACAGGACCATCCTTGGCACATGCATTTTGTATTACTTTTTTACATTCACCCTGGAGGAGATGGGCAGAGTACAAAATCCTTTTCTAACTGAAGAAATGGTGGTAAAACGTCGATATTTTCCACTGTATCTAGTGAATGTAAGCAAGTTTTCATCACTTTCTGGGTATTGTGATCATCCTTTTCCCTGTGTTGATTCATTCACCTTCTTTTCCCACCAACTGAGCAAGGATAGTAAACTTCCTGTGAAACTAGCAGAGGTTTTTCTCTAACACAGGCTGCCAGCTGGGGAAAAAAAAAGGGTAACACTGGATGACGGATGCCTTTAAATTTTATAGTGTGGGTACTGCCCATGGATAGACTCATAAATACTTGACATGTCCAAAAGTCAACGATAAAGCCTAATAGATTCCTGCTCTGGAGCTTCGGGGAAAAAAATGGTCATATCTCTAAACTTAGACTAAAAGGAGTTTGCCAGATATTTTCAGTGGTATTAAGCAACTCCTGCTTTCCAGTAAAGCTGGAAGCTGGGAGCACGAAGAACCTTTGAAATTTGCTGCAGTTGGAAATTGCCTCATGTTTTCCATTATAAATATTTTTCTTTTGTTTCTTTTATTTAGAAATTTGTCAGTTGCAGACTGAAGGTTTTCCGAATGAGATAACTGCTTCAAATGAGGACTGGTTTGCAGCTTCTTTAGGGTTAGCGTATCTGCCTTAGCAATTCAGATTTCCCTCCCTCAAAGGCATCCATATTTCTTCCGTGACCGTTATACCCTCCTCTGGCAGGTTTACAGAGCTTTTGCCTATGCACCTGTGTGCCCTAATGGTAAAGGCAGTGGATTACTGGTATTATATTAGCAGTCAGGGGGTTGTGGTTAAGAAGGCATTTGTAGAAGCTCTCACAACAGTGGTTTTGACAAATGATTTACCTAATGGGATAAAGTTTCCTATGCTTGTTCTTATTCAGGAAGCATCTGAAGAAAAACTGTTCGTCTCTCCGAATTGTATGTGCAATCAGTTATTTGTCACTTTTTTATTGAAGCTTTCAGGTTAATCAATGGGGTTGCTTTTGGGGTTGGGTGAGGTTTGTTTTGGGAATTGCTCTAGTTTTCCGCATAGGCTGAGGGTGAGGTCTTGGCTCTGTTCCTGCTGGTGAGCTCTGCCAAGCACTTCAGTGGAGTCGCAATTCCTCCGTAGATATTTTGTGTTGTGGGAAGCCATGGTTATTTTTTTAATCTGGCTTCCTAAGAAAATGAACTTTTGTTTCCTATAAAATTAGGTCATGCTGTCTGTGCATGGAGGTGTCTGTGTTTTCTGCCCTTCAAGCTTCCTTGAGCCTGCTGACAAACTTCAGGAACGTGTGGCAGGAAGGTAGAAGTCTTGAAAATACAAAGTTCCTGTGCTTACATGAATATAACCACTTGTAAGAAGCAGGTTCTGTTAGTGCTACCTGAAAGAAAGGCTGAAGCCCCTGCACAAGTGTATTCTGTGAACAGAGAGTCAATCTGGGAAAAATAAATGATGAATATACTAATCCTAGGAAGAGCTTCAATGAGAATTCATGCCTTACAAAACATCACAGGGGAAAAAAACCCAACCTCCTCTTCAGTCCAGATTTGTATCCTGAATATATTCACTGATGTATTACAAGGCATGAACACCATTTGAAGCTTTTTCTTTGGCAAAGACATTTAGGACATCTTTCCTGTGTGGTTTCTCTGATGTTTAATAAAGAGCAAACTCATGCTGTGCTGTGGCTTTAAAACAACTCATCTAAAAAGTTAATCCAATGCAGTATAGAAGTCCACTGGAAGCCAAACTTTGTAACTGTGCTATCCATGAACTTCCTTGTTATTTTTGCTGTGAATAGTCCCGAAATAAGCAAATACAGATAGGTAAACATTGACTGGCAGGTGTTCAGGAATAAATGAAATACAGAGATTACATCCATGGAATATTACACCCGATGTTTACACACATAAAGCTCATGCAATATAAAGAAGTAATTCATCAACTTTTAGTAGCTCATGTCCATATTGGTATGGTATTAATGTTGGTAATAGTGTGTTGCTATAGCACATGTGCAGAAGAGGACCAAATGACTATTCATGTGGGAACTAAAAATGTGAAACTATGATTCTTTTAGGGATTTTGGAAAAAGGAAAAAAAGGTGTTATTTGACTTACTGTTATGCATTTTGTATATGAACGTGTGTATGAGGTTCATACAAGATGGAGGTGCTTGTATGGGTAAAGGCAGTATCTCATTTTCTTGCCAAATTCAAATAGACTTTCAGATAAGGATTTACATGTTCAAGGTTATAATAACTGAAATCTGTATATAGTGCATTGTATCCAGTATATGCAAATGCCAAGTTTGAACCGGTGTATTTAAGGAAGAAAGAAGAAATAAAAGCAATTTAGGCTGAGAATTTTGGGGCTGTTAAGCCTGGAGAAGAGAAGGCTGTGTGGAGACCCCATAGCAGCCTTCCAGTATCTGAAGGGGGCCTGTAGGGATGCTGGGGATGGACTCTTCATTAGGGAATGTAGTGACAGGACAAGGGGTAATGGGTTAAAACTTAAACAGGGGAAGTTTAGATTGGATATAAGGAGGAAATTCTTTCCTGTTAGGGTGGTGAGGCACTGGAATGGGTTGCCAAGGGAGGTTGTGAATGCTCCATCCCTGGTGGTGTTCAAGACCAGGTTGGACGAGGCCTTGGGTGAGATGGTTTAGTGTGAGGTGTCCCTGCCCATGGCAGGGGGGTTGGAACTTGATGATCTTAAGGTCCTTTCCAACCCTAACTATTCTATGATTCTATGATAATTTTTTGATTTGCTGTCCTTCCTGAAGTCAGAATTAGATAACCTCTTCTCGCTATTACTTTCTTTATCAGCACGAAAATAGGTTTAGTAAATCCAAATCCTATGGTTATAAGCACATTTTTATTTTAAAATAAAGTGGATAAGAATTTACCTATGTGAAAGAGGATTAAGTCTTTCCTTCCCTCATTTGCATTACCAAACAGCTGCTTTTTTTAAACCCTGTGGTTGGTTCGTGATTGGAAGTGAAATTGGACATGTGTAGTATCCGGCAACTGCATCCTCACCCTGGGCTCTCGGTGAGAGATGGGAAACCTGAAAGAGGGAGGTGAATAAGATTTCTCCAGTGTCAGTGTAACTCCTGCAATTTTTAAGGAAAATTACAATTGACCAGTAGCCAAAGAAACACTAACTATAGTAGCAGTTATTAAAGGCAAGGCCTTCAGGCATTTGGAAGAAGGAAACCCAATGAACAGAGGCTATATACAGGAAAGTTTAGGTTTAAATTCAGAACTGTATTTTATGTTTTGTTCTTGTAGGGTCAGTTTATTTTCTTTTTTCCTCCAGCTTTGCAGCAGACCTAAAATCTTCATAAGGTAACGCATTCATTATAATTCACTTAAAAGCATCCAATGATGGCCTGTATGTTAAGACAGGAAACAAAAGAGAGAGCAAAAAGCTCTTTCTGAGAACTTAAGTGTTTGCACCAAAATAATAACCTAAGCATGATCAGCTATTTCTGCCCTGGGGTTAGCTGGTAAGTTAGAATTCTGGAATACTGTTTATAGATTTAAATAATACTGAAGGCTTCATTTTTTACATTCTTTAGTCAATTCAGAAATAACTTTTGTGAGTGACAGATCTTCGCTATAAGAGAAGCCTGCGAAGTTGCTAGGTCCAACGTAATGTGCTTCTGCAATTACAGGTAGGTAGTGTAGACAGTGTGCAGTGTCTTTCTTAAATGTTGTGAAGTGAGAAAATGGGTAACCTGCCTTAGCAGTTAGTATCCATGGGATTTGGCTGACACTGTGATGTTATTAGCTGATGGAAGGAAGACTGGATGAACTGAAATGAGTTAATAATAAAATTCACCTTGAAAGATGCTGAGGACCTCCTTGAGAAATGCTGGTCATATTCAGCTATTTCCTCTTGATTTATCCCAGATACTATTGGCAGAATTGGGTTAAAATGCAGAATTTGTGTCTTCCAGTGCAGTGTAGTGATTTGACATTAAAGTGGAAGATCATAAACTTTAAGCATGCACATGTGAAAGAGAGATCTTGAAGAGAAAAACCACTTTTATTTTGTACAATTAAAATACATTACTGCAGCTTCTTTTGTAGTTTTGATGATTTATCAAATGGCATTAACACAACTTTGAATGCTGAAGGTTGCCAGTCATGTCGTGCAGTGACAGGGATGGAGGTGGTGAGGAAAATCAGACTCTTTGGTAGCACTGCTGAAAGCCTTTAAAGAAATCAAACTTTAAAGAGCTTCAAAGAAATAGAAGTACAAGATATCCAAACATATGTGTGGATAACACAGAAGATTCCAACACCGTGCTAATGTTTATTGCTGGTAGAAACAGCCAAATGCAATTAGAATGCAAACATTCTCAGCCAAAAAATAGAGTATTTTGCAGTAAGTCATTGATAGGTTAAGCTAGATGAAATATTAAAACCACATGCTGTTATTTAGCCATACAAGGTAATTATGACAGCTTCCTACTCGTGAGCACACATGGGACACTGCTAGCAGCCACTTCATTTAGGATTTAATTAATGAAAAAGAAATTGCCCCATATACTGTATAATGAGTGAAAAGTTGCTAAATCATTGAATTGGTTAGAATGAAGGAAGAGTTCCGTTAGAATTCATTCAAAAGTCAGTTAAAAGCTGATATTTTTAGGAGATCTTTGCATACAATGCAGAAGTTTGGTTTGTCCTTTTTTTTATAAACAGGAGAAAACTATTCTTTTATCAAAGAACTTTATATAAGAACACAAAAATACTGGCAAAACATTGTAATCTTCATCAGATTGAATGATGAGCATCCTGTAATCTAGTCACAAGATAACTAATAATAATACTAAATTAAGTGTCAGAAGGTTGGAGTACAGGAATAAACAAAGCATGAATGTAATGGGATTTGTTACATGATTTATCTTGATAAGTGAACCTCTATGGACCAGTGGTAGATCTTTGACATGGAAATAAGCCACCATTACCGGAAAGGGTTCTTTGAAGTAGGTCTCATCTCTTGTAGATTTTAATCGAATGTTCTCATTCAATTACTTAGTTTATGGTTTTTAGCTGTCCTTTTAGAGTGTATCCATAGTGCTCTTGGGTTTACAATGCCTGATGCATTTAGTACCAAATACAAAAATTAGTGCTTTTGATTTTTGAATGGGTAAATGAAAGAACTAGTTGGGAAAGAAAACAGAAATTGCTTTCTAATACTTTAAAAGTGAAGGAGCAGGAAAGCAAGGTTAATGCTATTTCATATTTTAACCCATTTCTTCATTATTCTTATTAAAAACTTCTTTTTTTAAATGTCTTTTTTTTAAACATATGTATAGGACTCAAGAGTCTTAGTATAATTTCCAAAAAGAAAAAACTTAGGAAGGTGTTGATGTAGAATCCTAGTATCTTCAGTCTTATTAAAAGACAGGATGTAAATGATTTAGAGGCTGACATTCTTCAACTAAAAAGACTGATTTATCAAGCATCTGATGCTTATTTCTAAATACATCTGCAGCAGATACTGTTTAGGCCACTCCATTATCTAAGCACTCAACTTGCAAATGCACTCAAGCCCTTAAACATTAAGTAAGATGAATCAAACCCTTAAAAACTGACAAGGTGTCCTAATGTAAGGTTGGAATTTCTGTCTTTCGGTGACCGTGTCATTATTTGCAGTTTCTAGGGGGAAAAGGGCCTGCATTGAAGGAGGTTTACAGGGTGCACATGTGTGCATTTGTCTCAGGCCTGACTGATGTCTTATGTGCACTATAAGCATTCATAATCTCTTCTAGGGAAAGGGGAATCTTTGTGAAAAGGATTTTTGCTGTAGTCTCTGTCTCGCAGCATGTGCTGTAATGAAACTGCTCCATGGACAAAACGCAGGCAGCAGTAAAAACTATCCCAGGAATGCTTGTATTAACCTTTTTATCAACTAAGCACTGCTCTAAGTTGAAAATTACAACACTTCCAGTTTCTTGTGCGTGTATGGGGTCCCTGCTTTGATTTTAACACAGTGAAGACCTGTGGTTTTATTTTCTGCCTTGCCTTGTTTGCTTTAAATGTGGACCTTTGTCTGCCTTGTTACAGAAGGAAGCTTTGTTACCTCTGATGTAAACCAGGGTTTCAAAGTGCCAGTATTTTCTTCCGAGAACTATTCCCAGTCTTCCACCTGCCAGAGGCTGCCTTTGTGCAAAACTCTGCTTCCCCCCTTTTGAAGATAATATATTAGGATGAACATGGAATTATTTATGTTATAGAATCAACTAGGTTGGAAAATACCTTCAAGACCATCAAGTCCAACCTTTGTTCACTGGAACAAAACACACTTACACACATACCTGTGGTAGATTCTGAAAGGGGCTGTAAAAAACATCTGAACAGATTCATATCATCTTGTTAAATGAGTAAGGGTTTAACGTGGATCTTATTAGCTTGTCAAACCGCAGTGGCTGTGTTTACATGAAAAGCTTATGTTCTGTTGCCTTGCGTCCACATGTGAACGTATTTGGCTTACATAAAACCTGAGCTCACTAGGCCTCTTGGAGCATTTAGCAGGAGCACCAGACCAGACTTGTAGCATTCCATATCATTGTGAGCATAAGATAAAGCCAGTTGCAAGATCTGAGCAAGAATGCCCCTTAATCATACTGCGTATGCATGGAAATCGGTGTCAGAAGCCAGATGTATGAAAGAAAAGCACTTTTCTCTTCTAACTTTCTGCCTCCCTTGGGCATTCTTATCAATGACCTACATGCTCGACTTCAGATCCAGAAGATTTCCACCATGTTGCTTTCATTTCATTTCTGCATTTTTTTTTCCTGCAGGATTTCTAATCCTTTCAGTACATTTTTTGTCCTTCATGTAAGCTAAGCCCGTGTGATGCTGATGATGCAGGGGACAGGATGTTTCTTAAACAAAATGTTTCTGCAGATAGAAGAGATCCTCAAATGAGGATTACTGTCTGACCTAAGGAGAATGGAAAACATTTTATGATGTGGGAGAGGTCTGCGACACCGCTCTATTTTAGCACAGAGGGAAAAAAATAGCATGCTTACAAAATGACTGTGCCACTGGAAGTGGTAGGCATTAAGCAATATCAGGAAAAGATTAACAATAACAGATAATTACTGTAATTTGACTAGTAGATTAGAGAACATAAATAAAATAAAGAACAATATAAGCAAGTGCAATTATAAAGCATAAAAGGCTGCAAGTTATAGGAAATTACTGTTGTACTTCAGAAATAGGTGAAAACAGTGGGCAAGGAAGGCAATGGAGTCGTACAGGTTTTGGAAACTAATTTTTCTGCTGTATGATAAAGACACTGCTGGTTAGCTGGGCTTAGTACAAGTGTTAGAAAATTACCTGCTATGAGAACAATTGTAATACAGTAATCTGCATGTTATTGAATGCGTGCCAAAAGAAATTACAGGTATATAAGGCATATGTTTGTAAATATAACTGATACCACCTTAGAACAGTCATTCATTTGTTACCCACTTTATTGATGGATAATAAGAAAAAAATCACACGGATTTGTGATTAATATTCTGTTCAATGGGATTGTTTGAGAGATCTCCATCACTAAAGCAGAGGGGATTATCTGAAGTGATGACAAGCACTGTGTAAAACACTGCCCAGGCTTCGATGCAGAAGAATTTCCTGTGATTCTCAGTGAAAATAAATCCTCAATTATTTCATTAATTTATTGAGTCCTTCTATTTCAGAGGAGAAGATACTGCTCACAGCATACCAGATCTCTAGTCCTGTTTCTCTTGCTTATGCAAAAGTGTCTAATTCCCAGCTCCTATCTTCATGCTATATGTAAGCCATTTTTAGTTCCTTTGAGGTGCCTTTTCAAGTCAATACGTTTTTCCCTTGAAGAAGAAGAGCCAATGCCCAGTATTATTTTACTTGCTACTTAGAAGACCCTCAATATATTCACACTTAAGGTGGTTGTAAATAAATGTGCAAAACAAGTAATGCCATTAAAGGCATGCTTCTGAAGAACAGAAAATTGAAATGTAAATTTTCAGGTAACAGATTCAACTTCTTCACAGTCCACACGAAGGAGAAATGGGAATAGTGCGTCAGTTCAAAGAAGCTCCCGGTTTTGTGTTGGCATCTCAAATCAATGCAGGATGAAGAAGTGTTGCAATTAGGTTACAGTTCGCTCTTTCTTCAGCCAAAGTCTTGTTCTCCCTTAGTTGTGACAAGTCCCCAGCCTGTTTCACACATGCTTTCCTTCCTGAGATCCATACCGAAGACAATTGCCACAGGTTAAGCTACGTGGTCTTTCTCTTGGCATCTTAAATAATTTCTATCTTTACTTACTGCTATTTTAACTTCTTTGGAAGTAAAAGCAAAATAGGGTGGCATAGTGGTCTCCTTCTTGATCTGCCCATGTTGCTTATCTGACCTGTACCTTTTCCTGCCAAGATCTCTTTGAGAAATAAGCAAAATATTTTGGAAATATGTATTTCTCCATTGTAACTGTTTAAGTCTCCTTGCTGCAGCCTGTGCTCTTCCTCCCCTGTTGTTCAGTGCCTGCTTTTCAGTTCCTTGCTGTATGAAATAGTGGATTGCAAAAGTACTTTGGAACAAGAGCCATGCTCTCCTGTTTAAACTGTGATGCATCTAGCAACTTGTTCAGATCTTGTTATAGCTATTTACCTTAAATAATGCTGTGCTGATGGAAAATTAATGTTAGTAACACATTGTGAGGGGGGAAGATGGGGAATGTGACACACTAAAACTACGTTTTTTACATCATGAAAAGTGTCTCTACAGTTCTTATGTAATTTGCTATGGATTCCTATTACTATTTGCCCCAAATGACTGGGTATATTACATTTGTGCTGCACCTTGCTACTGGGTTTTTTTGGGAGGCTTGGGGGGGAAAAGTGTGGTAAGTTGCAACACAAAAGTGATATTTTTCAGATTTTTTTGAGCCTTATAAGGAAGAATCACACTCTCCTTATGGCCTGTGAAACTTTTTGTATTCTCTTTTTGAGCCTCTTTGCACAGTATTATGAAAAATCTTTCTATATTTGAAGTATAAGGGGGTTTTCAGTGCTGTGAATCAGTTTGAAGTACATTTCTCTTACACTTTTCACTTTGATTTTAAATTGTCTGAAAGAATAAGTGACCAGAATTTCTTTACTGTGCAGCGTTTCATAGAGTACTATTGTTGGCACTAGCGAAGTTAGCCTGTATTTTAAACCACTGCACACATTGAAGCCTTGCTGATGATTTCTGTTGCACTTGCTTGGACTTTTGCTGAAGTTTATACCTTGAAATATGATGAAGGTATGATGTCTCCAGAGTAAATACTAGTGTTCTCAGACTTTTGTACTATCAAATAGCAGTAAGAAAAGGTTTCTACTGCAAGAGCATCTCTTCTTTCTCCTTCCAGTTCTATGTCTTGCCAGAGAAGGGAAGAAATGTATTCTAGTTTAATTATAGTGTTAGTTATCTATTCATCTCATGCCTCTTGTTTGGTTTATTTTTTCCTTGAGGAGGAGTAGCATCCTGGGATGGAGCTCCTATCCTCATCTTCCAATATTGGATCACCTGAGCTATGGTTTGTGTGTAAGTCTGTTAGGTTAAAGTCTGCTAAACCCCAGGATTTATACAGTCATGTAAATCTTTCCTTGGTGCAGCCACTTTGTCTGAAATGGGAAATACATTATAGAAAACCTCTTTTTTTTTGGCAATTTTACCTGCAGCAGAATACTGAATTTGGAATAACCCAAACAAAGCAGCATTCATTAGCACTTAAGGATGACTTCATCCCACAGCTTTTATACTAGCCTTTGAGTGTTATTAAATTGCAGTGTACCTCAGTGTAAGAATCTGGACATTATTGGTGGGCAAGCAGAAAAGAAGACTGGTTGCAATAACTTGCTAGAACGTATGAAGTCAGCAGAAGAGTTGCAAATAAGGCTCACAAAGTCTGACTTGCAGTTTTCTTGCACAGTCGGTGAAACTCAAATACATTTTGGGTTTAGTATTTGCTTTTTACAGTGATTATTACAGTCACTAATGAGGAGGAGCTCAGAGGAATTTACCCTGAACCTCTAGTAGGTCAAGGGAAAAATATATAGTATTATCCTTTCAGCTCTAGTGGCCAAATTTTCAGTCTGAGTTTGACCAGAATTCTTTCTCCAAATAAGTAAGCTTGGCAGAGTTTTCCCTCTAGGTCTGTTTGTGATTGTATTTTTTTTTCTGTACACTCAACAACGCAGCTACCTCAAATTGTATCTCTTAGCTGAAAACATACATTTCCCTCTTAGCGATATTGAACGAGAAATAATTATAAGTAAAAATTGTTCCTTTAAAATAGAATGGAAACTTTTTGGACGCACTTTAGCTTGGAGCAGATTTGAGTGGATAAGCAATATGTTAATTATGGTTGCTTTAAATGGAGTGTTACTAGAAAGGGGAGAAAACACTGTCATGAGCTTAGACTGACCAATTTTTGAGTAACAGGAGCGATGTTCAGTTCTTTTACCATTAATCTCTCTATTGCTGATGGAAGCACTAGCCCAAGGCTTCTGCCAAGCACCACGTTGTTCATGTGATAAGGGAGGATTTGGTTACGGTCGAGCAAGTCTGAAAAATGGTAAACTGACAGCAAATCTGGGCTCATGGCTGGGGAGGCAGCTTTTGTGGTCACGTGCTTTATTTGATGTGGTTCCTCGTGTCTCCTGTGCCAAATGGTGTAATGTAATAAAGTGATGAAGCTGCAAAAGGGGGGGGGGAAGTCAACGATTTACTTCAGCAACAAAGGAGAAAGGGAATGGGGAAGGAGATCAAAGCCCATAACATGAGGCTCAAAACAGGAAAAAAGAGCAAAAAGAAGGGAATTTCTTTCCACATGCTTCAGGCTACTCTTGCTTATAGTCATCATGAGTAATAAACCCTTTAAATGCTTGTGTCGGTCTGCAGTGTGCTTCAGCTTGAAAATAAGGCAGGTGAGAACTTAGAGTTAAGAAGGGTATATCCTGGTAAAAGCAAAGGCTACAGTCTGTAAAGTCTGTAGTCTACTTTCCATCACTAGCACGTAGATTTGAACATGTTTTAACATTGGCCACGCTGAGAGAAAAGCTCTTAGTTATTTTAAACCAGTATAAAAAGTCTTTCCGTGCAGAGGCAAGTTTCTTGTTTATTTACATTTTCAAAGCTAGACAAATCTTCAACTGTATCATTCACAGTCATTGAAATTGTTATTTCCCTATTTTTTTGCAGAAAGAATACATTGGATTAGGAACATTGCTTGGTGCAATCAGTATAATTTACCACTTTCTTGTGGTATAAAGCTCCTTAATGCTACATTCACACTGTATTCAGGGATAAATACCATTCTTCTTCCAGTGCTGGACCTCCTTCCCAAATACATGTTTTTCATTCTTTCCTCCCTTGGAGCAAAAGTACATTTTGGGAGATGGGGAATGCTAACAGATAAGGCAAAAAAAAAGAGTAAAATATTATAGAGACAGTATTACACATGTACAGGTGCTTAACTCTAGTACAATAACCTGTGTTAGCACATAATGTTTACTTATTTATAAACTGTGGTATTTTTATTCTTGTGGGACCCTGCAAGGAGTAGGGGGTGTCTGAAACAACCCTCATTTTCCAGAGTCAGCTAAAAAGTTTCCCAGCAATCTAGAGAAACCTCCATTTTTGTGCTCTGAGCAAGGGGGAAGCAAAATGGGCTGCATGGAAGAGATGGAGTGAATGAAAGGGTGAAATTCTTGGGTGATATGATTTAGCGTAAGGTGTCCCTGCCCACGGCAGGAGGGTTGGAACTAGATGATCTTAAGGTCCTTTCCAACCCTAACTATTCTATGATTCTATGAAAGGAGTTTAGGGAAACTAGTCAGGCCCAACAGAGCGTGGGGAGAGTTGCAGGGAAGAGGTAGATTAGGAATGGGAGTAGGAGCATCTTCTTTCATGCCTCCAAGCCTGCCTTGCCAAGCCACCCAGTCTTCTGAGTATGGGACTCAGAAACACCCTACCTCTTCTCTAGTGAAGAGATGTTGTTAAGGAAGGGGAGATAACTGGTTCTTTACACATAAATACCCAAGAACAAAACCAGTCACTTCTGTAAATATGTGAATTAATGCTAAGGCTTTTTTTTTTAAGGATCATTTCTTGAGAAAGACATTTTAATGTAATTGTAAGCTATCAAGAAATGGGAAATAACTTTTCATTTTGTATGTGGGTCTGAATAAATAGATCCATTGAGAAACAGACAGAGCAAGTCTCTTGGAATGCACCAGTCAACAGCACAAATGTAAACATACTCCAGCCACACTGCACTTGTATTTCAGCACGTCTCAGAACAGAACTGCTATTAATGCAGGCTGACTGCTGCTCTTGTTGAATTCAGTGGTGAGTTCCTGACAAAGTCCAGTTTAATTCACAGACCATGGACCAGAACCACATTGTGTCTGACGCTTTGGAAACTCGGGAAAGCAAAAGAGTCTCTGGTCTGTTTTAAATTGAGGTGTATGAAGTTGGTTTGCGGCTGAGTAGGTTGAGGATGACAGCAAGGGAATAAAATGCTGAGGACAACAGATCTTTGTCTCTGTGTTCCAGTGTGTTCATACAACCTTATCTCCTAGATAAGGTAGACCTACCACGTATTTATGCTCATCTGGTACGAGTCCTGATGAAACAGAATCCACTAAGACTGGTGCTCCATGAATTCAGATAATTGCAGAAAGCCAGTAGCAAAATCTGTTAGAATCTTAGCCTTTAAAAACTATCAGGTTACTGGAAAAGAACTGTGGAAAACAAAAACACAGTTCATTTGATTGTGCTGAAACTGGACTTGTCCTGGCAGCTGCAGAGGAGCAGTATCAATGAGGCTGTGGTTAAAAATATAAGAACTTCTTCATCATATCTTGATTTTTTGTTAGGGTTTTTTGGTTGTTTTTTTTTGTTGTTGTTGTTGTCTTGATAAATGAATGTCACCAAACCTGATCGTGTGATGTTATAGTTGTCTTTAATCCAAAGTATGACAATGTGGTTTATTTGTAAGGGGTGTATAATAGTGATACCAATAAGGAAAGCTTAATCACGAACGGACGTATGTAAGATCTGTGCTCCAAGAGTCCTAACTGTCTGGAAAACAAGCTTGATGTGCAGGAATCTTTAGCTTCTGCTGGTGAAACCTCTTGCCAAATAGAACGTCCTTGGCTATAAAAAGCTGCTTATGCCATTCTTTGTCTTACACATTTTTGATTGGGCTTTGTAAAAAGCAGCATTAGATACTGAGTTTCATGCTGAAATTCCCTTGCCTGATTTTCTCCATTTCACATATTTCATTGCTTCTTTGACAGATCCTTCTTATTTGACATTTAAGTCACTTCTTCCTTCACCTGCAGGTTTATTACAGGGTCAAAGGGATTACTGTAGCCTCTTGTCCTGTCTCATGATCGTGAGGTACTTCAGATATGTTGCTCTGGCATAACAGAGGCATAGAACAGCAGAGTCAAATCAAACTCTGAGCAATAGCTTCCTTATGTGTTTAAAAATAAAAGGTAAATATAAGTTTCATTAGGCAAATGTACCTTAATTACTGAATGTTTATAGAACATTTTGGATGGTCAGAGGCAAGGTCCTGTGCAAATGCAGTATTTTATTAAAATATTTAATAAGCAGATTCTCTGACCCAGTAGAGGGAACAAAGATGCCTGGCCTCTCTTAATTTTCCCTACCCATAATTATTTCTACAGAACATAAATTACATATTGTACAGCTTTATTCTGTTTTCAGAGGGTAATTATGC
Source organism: Pezoporus wallicus (assembly GCF_028554395.1). NCBI lineage: Eukaryota > Metazoa > Chordata > Aves > Psittaciformes > Psittacidae > Pezoporus > Pezoporus wallicus. The sequence continues at coordinate 335,436 of NW_026635616.1, read as the reverse complement.
TAGAATTTCCAGCTTTCTTTCTGTGGAGGGACCTCTTTCTCAGAAACCACACCTTGTAGCAGTCTGTTTTTCATTTGAGAAGGGTTGAATTCCCATTTTTGTCAACAAGTTTTTATGAATTCACTGCTTTCAAAAGATGGATACAGGTAAAATGCAAAGCTGTTATGCACAAACCATAGACCTCATAGCAGCCTTCCAGTATCTGAAGGGGGCTATAAGGATGCTGGGGAGGGACTCTTCATTAGGGACTGTAGTGATAGGACACGGGGTAACAGGTTAAAGCTTAAACAGGGGAAGTTTAGATTGGATATAAGGAGGAAATTCTTTCCTGTTAGGGTGGTGAGGCACTGGAATGGGTTGCCCAGGGAAGTTGTGAATGCTCCATCCCTGGCGGTGTTGAAGGCCAGGTTGGACAGAGCCTTGGGTGACATGGTTTAGTGTGAGGTGTCCCTGCCCATGGCAGGGGGGTTTAAATTTGATGATCTTAAGGTCCTATTCACCTCTAACTATTCTATGATTCTGTGATTCTATGGTTCAGTCTGGGAGTTGTATTGGAAGCTGATGACATAGGAGGTGAAGGGTTTTTTTGCATGTGAAATCTGTTAGCGATTACTTCTAATTTCATGCCTGCTACTGTAATCGTGAGAGGAACCTGTAATTCTTGTTGTAGTCATCTGAACGTCTTCAGTGGTATCTCCATGCTGAGGGGGAACTTGGACCTGGTTGCAAATGAGGCAAGGCAGAATGCAAAGCGGGCAGTACGATTTGCTCTGTGTATAAGATTGGAGGTTTTTATGGGTATATTTACAAAAGCATTTAAGGAGTTTAATAAACTGAAAGACAGGGTCTTAAAGGAAAGTTCACAACCCCCTTGGAACAAACTAGGAGAGACGAGTTCTTCATTCTCCAACCCTAAAGACTGATGGACCCACTATACTTTCAATTTCCTAAGAGCAAACTGCTGTTTCAGAAATGTTCCAGCTTAGTAATAATCTCATAGTCACGCTTTGCTGTTTCGCTGTTTTTAACATCTACAAGTAGCAAAATTATATCCCCTTGTGAGTAATTTCAGTAAGGGGGTAGCAGCAAGGAACCTGAATTCTGGGGGGTGTTAAATCCTGTTGAAGTCTTTCTTCTCCTGGCAAAGTTTGTTTGTGTTTTTACGTAGCTGTGCTGTGCTCAAGGCTTTTCTTATTTTTTTTTCCATCATTGCATATGCAAAATCCAGACCTGCAGAACTGTTCCATGTGGTGAGCAGTCTGCTGAACCCAGACTGTTTTGCCTGAGTAGCAGATTTCCATATACCTCATTATGAGTTTGGGGTTTTTGATATATGTAGGCTCCGTTCCTTCAAAGGGATGTACGACTTTAGACCTTTATACCTACCAAAGTGATATCTTATCAAGCACCGTGGAAAACACAAGGGCAGGTCCCACTGGAGAATAAGAGCCTTGTTTTGCAGAGAACTTTCTTTCCAGCCTGTTTAATCTTTCATGGAAACAGCATGTAAACAGGAGTCCACAAAGTGACTTAGCTTTTGAAGCTTTCTAATTGTACCCAGCAAGGTTCTGGATGTTTAGTGAATGATGTGAGCCACAGTGTGTAATGCAAATTTATACCCCTTTTGATTGGTAAAAGACTATAAGAAGGATTTAGGTCAGTACTGCTGAAAGAAAGTAGTATGGACTTTAGTTGGTTGTTGCCTTATACAACCTCATTTAAATAAAAAGTGCTAGGTCTTTCCACACCAAAGAAGTTACTATCCTCAGCAACAGCAGGCATGCTTCAGTCTTCCATCCTGTGATAAAGGCAATTGATTAAGGTGCCTAAATACACCTCTGAAGTTATCTTACTTATGTGAATTCAGATTTCCAGTCTATGTATGGACAGAGTTAATGCCTTTGTCCTTATTATTTCCTTCTGGGGATGAACAAAATCATAAAACAATGTAGGCTGGAGAGGACCTCTGGATATTACCTGGCCAAGCCCCTCCTTGGAGAAGGGCTAGCTTAGATCAGCATACTCATGGGCAGCTGTTCAGCTGAGCACCTCTGATGACAGAGATGCCCCGGCCCTCCTGGGCCTACCTTCTAGTATTTGATTACTGTCACTGGGAAAACATTTTTCCTAATAGCTAACCAGAACTTCCTTTGTTGCAACGTGTCTGCATTGCCTTTCATCCTGTCACTGTGCACTTAATGGAAGAACGGCTCTGTTTCTCTATATTTTTTCATTAGATGACTGAAGGCATCAATATGCCTTCAATAACAATATGCCTTCAGTGTCCCTCTTCAATATCACCCCCCCTTCCTCCTCAGTGTTCTCTTAAGACTGAACAAACCCACTTTTTTTGGCATCTCCCCCTTACATCGCGTACCTAATAATCTTTTTGCCCCCTTGATCTAAGTACATTAACATCTGTGTTGTATTGGAAGGACCGAAATTGGAGTAGATGGCAAAACTGACATTGCATATATCAACGTATTACTTCTCAGTCCTAATTATTTTGCTTTACGTAGCTGTTTTGACTGAAGGTGCCTTTTTGAGTAATTCAAGACTCAGAGTCTCTCCTGCCATGTTAACAAGATAACTACAGTCGTCCACATCTTATTGATGAGGGCTAAGAAACACAACTGTTTAAAACGGAAAAAGCTGTTTCCTGAGAGAATGCTTTGCATTACTGATACTCTTGATTAAAGTAGTTTAATTACAGTAGGTCATGGTATAACCTGCTTTTATAGATGGTATCACTCAATACTTTTTATATCGCCACAGCATAAAATTCACTTGGTCATTAAGGCCCTCTGACTTTTAGAACAGGGAAAGAGGGCAGTGTAGAAATCACTTTCAAATCCCAGAGACTGTACATGTAATGTAGTGTTCTATTAACTTCTATTCCTAGTGCACTCGGAGGATCATCTGCCCTTCACATCCCAGCCTTTCCTGGTGGAGGTTGTCTTATCGACTATGTACCCCAAGTATGCCAGCTGCTAACAAACAAGGTAAGTTAGTAAAGAGAACTCAGTTATCCTTTCTCTTATGTGCTGTGCTGTACTGTATTGCAGTAACACGCTATAGCATCTCTATAGACATAGTTTTTCTTCTGCCAGGTCCAAGCACGTTACACTTAAGGTGAGCTGCTACACAAGGAGTATCTTCTTGATAAGAGCTGATCACCTAAGCAGTGTGTTAAATACAATGACTCTGTTAAGTAAAAAAAGTATGTTTGGGATCAGATCCTGGAGTGGGATTTTCTTCCTGTGACATATTAAGATTTAGGACAAAATGTTAGTGTATCGGACAACAACTGTAGCATATTATTTCGCTATTAAATACAGATGTAGTTTGCATATTATTTTTCCAGTTGGAAGCTTTCATACCATAGTCATCTTGTAGGTTTTCAGTACTTCCAGTGATTTTCTTCTCAGCTCTTTCATCCAGATGAACTGAATCAGCAGTCTGTTTGGGTGTTTATACAGCAACAACTGTTTAAGGTTGCTGAAAAGGTTGCGTTCTGGTTAGCTTGCTGTTTAAACAAAAAAGAGTGAATATAGTATTTTGAAAGCATCTCCGTTATTTAAGTGTAATCTTCAAAAGAAAGCTTAGGTGCCAACATCTGGGAATCTTCCTATTACAGACCTCCTATTGTATATTATTTTTACCTTCAATTGTCCAAATGAGGAAAATAATTTTATCTTTCAGCAGAAGTTCTTCAAAATGCATTTCCGTAATTATATTGGAGTCTATCTTTAGAGTTGTTTTTGTTGTGGCTTTCTGTTCAAATTACTTTCTGTTTTTAAAATCGGCAAGTACACAGGACTGCTTTTATCCTTTCTTAAATGAAGTCACTTAAGCAAACTTATCGTATGTTTTCCTTTTCCCAAAATAGCATTTCAGATCCTACATGGAACCTTCAAAACCATTGCAGTTTTTTATCAAACGCAATAAGTCTTCGATTTATAAATAAAATGTAATTTTAAGGGTTACGGGATAGCTCGCAGCAATGACTGTAGCAAAGCTTTTCAAAAACTTTGAGAAAGCATTTGCCAGCCAAGGAATTCTGATGTTGCCATAGCCAAGAAAAATATTCTTCCTCTTCTTTTCATGTTCAGTGGGAAAAAAGGGCTCTTAAAATGTTAGTTTTCATTCTGGACGACAAAGGTATTTATGTAGGCAATCACATATGGAACCATGCTGTAAACACTTGAAATAAACAGTTGTAAACCAGATGCTCTTGCAGCCTGACAACACGTGCATTGTTTCTGTTACGGGTCAGACCCTGTTCATGCTGTTCTGCTAAGTAATCCCATTCAAATCAATAAGAAAACATACATGGTGCGAAGAGAATTTTGCCTGAAGTCTTCCAAGTTTAGCATTGTTGGGTTTTGCCAGGATGGAAGCCTTTCAAAACCCAGAATGCCTCAGAAATTGATGCTCGCAGTTGAGTAGGTGGCTCCCTGAGTCAGCATGAAACCACTGAGAGAGCTTAGTGTTAAGATTTTGTTGGAGGTGCAGGCTCCAGCAGACACCCAAGATCAGTTGTGAAATACTTTTCTTTTCTTTTAGAACCAGAATGTTATTTTGACACTGAACCAACTGTCAGTTCAGGTAATTATGATTTGCCTATCGCGGCTTCCCGCTCAAACTCCAGCAAGGCAAGGCCACGCATTGCTTTTCTTCAGTCTTCATCTTCTGCCGTTAAACAGTGCTTCCGTACGCTGTGAAACACTAAGTTTCACTCAGAAGTGAGTGAAGAGATTTCTTTGTGCAAGAACAGATTTTCTGTGTACAAGATCCAGTGTTTGTTTTAAAGGCATTTTAGGATGCTGTAGGGAAATCATGCAAGCTAAATGTAGGATTCAGAGCTGCCACCGTGACAGACATAAATTTTCCTTTACAAGGAATATATGACAAATTGGGACCATTGGCTTTTTTTATCTTTTTATAGCTCTGGATTTGTTTGTCTCTTTTCTTTCTTAAGGTACAGTATGTTATTCAGGGATACCATAAGAGAAGAGAGTACATTGCAGCTTTCCTGAGTCACTTTGGAACGTAAGTTTTCTTTTGATACATTATTTTCTGTAGCGTGGGGGAAAGTGGTGTTTGCTGCACATGATCTTTGGTTGTGTGGCTGCTGTCCACTGGATTAGATGGAATCTGGTCATTTTTCACAGAATGGTGGGTGTAGATTGTCCCTCCGTGGCAGTGCTGGGATGAAGTTCAGCGTTACTTCTGTGCCAGTTGCCGATCTGATTTCACTAGAAAATAGCTGGTGATGGGAAAAGGACAGTTGGGGTTTTCTCCTTGTGCAAAAGAAATATGCTCATTTCTGAATAAATGACTGGAGGGGTCTTACAGTAATAGGCAGTCACTGAGGCGGGAGGATGGGGAAGTGGGTACAGTTACAAGCCTTGCAGAAGCCAGAAACCACTGCTTGGCAGGAAGGGAGGACTGGGAGACCAGCTGCTTCCACTGCTGAGAAGGATCTTGTTTTGAGAGAGAAAGGGCTGTCAGGTCATGTTGAATTCCTGCTGCTCAAAGGGCCTGGCATGACAACATATTAGCTTCACAAATCAACTAACCAAGCGCACCTTGGCGCCATGAGGGGTAGGCACTTTGGTTTCCCACTGAAATCCTGACTCAAGCGAGAGTCCAGGAGCCTACCCAAGAGTGACTGCCTGACCAGCAGTGCTTCATTTCACTGGGAGAAGGGGGTCTCTGCTTCCACGTGGTGATGCCAAATGACATGAATATTCGGGAGCCCTTCAACTCTCAGGTCTCTCAAGTGAAGGTAGGAAGACAAGTGGCTTCCAGTATGCACCCAAATTTTGTACAGCTATAGATAGGTAACTATGACTTGAACTGGGCATATGAATAGGCACGATATATGAGTTGATGGCAGCTCAATCCTTATGTGAAAAGAAGATGCTTCCTTTTCTTCTGAGAAAACTACAATATAGAAGTGGGCCAGATATGCCTATGAATTTATTTCACTCATGAAGTGGTTCATGAGTCCTGATACTGCTTGAGGCTGTTAGAGAATACCGACTCTGGGTGCTTGAAACTTTTATTCCATCTGCTGAGCAAGTCTTCTATATTTAATTTTTCATATGGTCTTGTGCTTTGCTTTTTTTATATTTCTCCATTTGAATTTTCAAATCTAAACTCAGCCTGCGCGTTTTCAATGTTACTGTCACCTACTACAGAGTTACTGAATTATCTTAATCTGAGTAACATAACTACATATGTGCATGTAATTTTTATCAGTTTAGTATTGCAGATGTGTTAGCAGCAATCCTTTCATTCTAAAGTGTATTTATATAAATTGAATACGACCTTTCTCTAGGTAGGAAGCTCCAATAACACAATAAGTAAGATTATTAAGATGAAAAATGTAATCTAATTTTCATTCAGATAGCAAATTATAAGTTAATAAATAAACAAAATCCTGGAAGTTTCTGAAACAAGCATAGAAACAAATCAATCCCTGTAAATACAGATTTTACAGATTTATCATCCAGTATTAGAATGAATGGTAGATAAAAATCGTATTCATTTTTTTGTTTGGATTTTTTTTGTTGGTAGTGGTGTGGTGGAATATGATGCAGAAGGCTTCACAAAACTTACCCTGCTGCTGATGTGGAAAGATTTTTGCTTTCTTGTTCACAGTGAGTAACGCTTTGCCTCAGGCATAAATGTCTATCGTTGTGAAGATACGAGTTCATAAACAAAAAAATACAATTACAGGAAACAATTCAAAAGTTTGAGCTGTATTTGTGCGTTGCTGAATGTATTTTTGAGGTGACCACTTTGAAAACACAAAATCCTGATTGTATTTGGAGAAGGAGAGAGGACCCTCATCAATAGCGTGCTGCCTGCTTTGCAGAATGCCAGAAGCATTATGGGAAGGTTTTCTGGTAATTTGGCTCAAGACTAAGTTCACAGTTTGTACATGCCTAAAATCTCCTGTAACTATCAGGCATTAATGCATTGATAGTGATAGTAAAGACACTTTAGTGTAAGGAAAAATGTATTAAATGGGAAATAACACTCAACTGTCATTACGAACCAAAAGTTATTCCTAGACTGGAACTGTGTAGGCAAAACTGTCTAGCAGTTTGCCACAGTATGTACCTAGATTTCCTGTAATTTGAAGGTTTTAAATCAAGATTGTATTACTTTAAAAAGACATTCTTAATTAAATAAATATGTAAGAATTAATTCATGTAAAAATTAGTACCTGTGGTTTTGTTACTACCTTGTACATGTTACCTTAAATAGCAGTTACTATTTTTCCTATGGTAAGGTGAAAACACAGCTATCAAAGAGATTTTAGTCTGGGGAAATCCAGTCATTCTACCCCTTTATTTCTGATTATTACACTTCTCATCTCTGTTTAAAATGGTTACAGTGCAATCTGGGCAGCTGCAACATTAGTGCTTGTTTAACACTCTAGCACTGGAATGTTTCAGAGTATGTAATTTTTGATTGGGGATATGATGTGGTAAACTATGATGTCTTAATGACATCATAGAAATTTGTCCCAGAGTTTTTAAAGCAGGAAGTGGGGATTGCAGTTGTTCAGAGAAGTCCTTTTCTCTGTGTTGTATTGTAGGCCATAAAAAATGGTCTCACTGATCCATTTGGTTTTATCAACTAAAATTTCCAGACAGGTCTAGAAAACTCAAACCTAAAATTAGGAAACTTCTATCACATTAATATGATTTACATTGTGGGGAAAAAAAAAAGAAATAAAACTGACACTTCTGAAAAATTGTCCTTATTACATCTTTACTTACTCTTCAGCTCAAATTAGAATTGGTCACTGAGTGATTGTCTTCTATAAGATGATGCTTTTTTATGTACAACCTCTTGAAGATTTCTTACCTTTCCTACTCACCAGTCTGTTTGCCTTAATTTTATTAGTGTTAAAATTCCTGTGGATTTGATTCTTTGCTATGGGATAATATAACTGAGTAGATGTTGAATCAGTTAGATTTCAGGGGAATCAAAATTCAAATTTCTGTTAAATAACAGAGTAGGTTTTAACTGTGTAATATTCAGAGTATCCAATTTAAGTGGCATGAAAGCTACAATTATAACTGAATACTTTATCACTATGTATTAACCCTGTGGCCCTAGAAATCATACACTGGCTTAGCTATGTAAGCCATTGCATCACTTGCTTGTTGAACAACTCACTGCAAAAACATTTATGTTCCATGCACTGAAGGATATTGCAATGAAAGGACCGAAACCTGCACTTCATTTCCTGAGTGAAGTAATGTAGGCTTTCATCTCTAAACCACTGACATAACTATGTATATTATGGTGAATATTTAGCAAGCGTCTAATAAAATGTCTGGGAGAGATAGCTGTAAGTTGAAAACTGTTCCACTTTGTGTATTTACTGTAGTATGTAGAGAAGGTATTCAGAAGAGGATAAATAGGTCAGTATACAGCAAGCACTGTGGCAGATCAACTGAAAGGAACCATAGTAAATTTTACTGGCATCTGAATTTTGGTTAAGATTTTAGGTTTAATTGAGATTGTGAGGTATGTAAACCCTAACAGGAGTTGTGTTTCATTTAATAGATGCATTCAGGGGTTTCAAATATAACTTTTTTTGGTGACTGTATTCAAAGTTACAAACTTGTTTGGAAACTAGGAAGAAGTAAAATGAAATTATTCAGAGTAGTTTTGTTGAGAAACAAGAAACAGTAAAGTCCTTCTGGATTGCAAAAGCCCAGTAACCTCAAAACAGTTTCACTTGCTAAAAAGAACTGATTTGTGCTGTAGTTACAGAATGAAGAGCAAAGTCTACCCACTCTATGTTAAAAAACAGAAGAGCTACCTAATTGCAAACTTAATCATTAGATTAATGTACTTGCTGAAGTTGTTGTATTAGATCAAAGAGCAGTCAAAGGAGCTCTTGCTTTAGTGGTTTAGTTTTAAGAATTAATCGGGTGCTTTCAAATATATGACAGAAGAAATAAACAGAGAAGTTCATGCATCCATATAGAAGAGGAAATCATTAATCAGGTTTACTGCTTTTGATATTGATACTGGTTTTGAGTAAGTCTCAGTACGAAGCTTTGTAAGTAAACTTCAATAAGCTGCTGATTTGTTTCTCATGTATAAATCACCTATGATTAGGTTTTGGAGATAGTTTTTCTTCATATTATTGTTCCTGCAGACATTCTGTATACTTATACCATGTATGAATGTAAACACAGGTTACATTAACTATGCATTATTAGCCTTATGGAATGGATACAAAAGTAGGACTCCTGTGTATAGGCTTTTAAAAGACTGTTTTCTATATGATGAGATTTTTAGGTTATCAGCACAAAGGACATTGACAGAAGTTGGGCCAGTTGCAGTAGCAAATGAAACACTGCTTGTGTTAGTGGTTATGTGCTTAAAACATCTTGAAAAGGATAGATGCTAAACTAAAAAGGTTTTGTTTCATTAAGCAGTATTTCGAGGGATAGAGAATGTTGGAAGCTGCTAGCATTTGTATGCTAAGTTTGTGGAGGATCTCAGACTTGGGTGAAGCTGGTGGGAACACTCGCTACCACTGACCTTGGCTTAACTGTAAGGGGTTTCAGGTTCTTTGTTGGGTAATACTGGTGACACACAAGTTCCAAAGTACTGGTCATGTAAAAGCTAAAGTTTAATTATTGAGGTTTCTGTCTATGGAAGTGCCAATTGAAATAGCTTTTGTCCACCCTCTTACCTGTCTGTGCAGTTACGTGGTTACCTTTGTCAGAGAACAGATCAGAAATAGGCAATATGTCAACAAGAAGTCTTTTACACAGGAGAGAGAAGCAAGCAAGGGGCCTAGAGGATTATTTGGGTAATAGAAGTTTATACCAATGAGTATCAGGCTTTGAGTAGACACCCACTTCTGGAGTCAGGGCTGTTTTGATGGAAGTCATAAGTACCAGCTTTTGATGCATTACTCTTTGGTACTGCTATCTGCACATTTGTCAGCAAAGCAATTTGTGCCCCTGCAATCAGCTTACATCGTTTGAATTGATGGCCTGATCTAAACGATGGATGTTCGCTCACATAAGCCTCTGTTGGATCTGGATGAGCACATCCATCCACAGCCTCAGAAAGCAGCTTGGAAAATAAAGACACAAAGAATTTTTGGTAGCCGTGGTTGTCAGATGGGCTTTGGAAGAAGGGGAAGGAGGGAAATAGGACAATTTGGGGAAAGAGCACTGGTATCTGGGAAGACAAGTTTACACTGCTATGAAAAGAAAGTACAGTTTAGTAGTGTTCGGAGTAAGAGGAACATTTGCCTGCTCACTGCAAATAAATAAAATTGCATTGAAGAAGTAATTCACTCCAGCAGTTCCCTCTCCAAGCAGAAATAGCTCATTAGGCTCTGTGTATTGTTTCAATAATTCAGTAGAGCAACAATAATCCTTAGAATGTAGGTAAATGTGAATTTTTTCAAGCACCTAGTATAGTTTAAGGTGTTACCTTTCCTTTAAAGGAGATTACCCCAGCTCTGGAAAGTCAACTGAACACAGTGAATGAGCATTTGTCAGCCCCTTCATCTATTCCTCCACCAGCTGTTTAAATAAGTTAGACTTTGTAAATAGCTAGCAAGGAGGTTTGGTAAAGTCTTAAACAGAAGATTTTTCCTACATGAACATGTGTCTGATTGCTTAGTGTTTGCTATTTGGGATTAGGAGAATTTATGTGAGAAGGCAATAGTATTTTCTTCACCTATGATTTTATTTAGTGTTCTTTTTTAGATTGCATCTGCAGATTCTTATTTGAAAAGCCACGTGCCTCTTGCTAATTCCATGGTCAGAGAAACAAATTATTTCTTAAATATTTTTATTATCCAAGCAATTTGGATCCTAGAACATGAGACTGTTTCATGTTATTCCTGTAAATATTTCAGTAAAACTTCATCTGCCTGTAGTTTTGGTCATAGATCCCTCTGTTATATAGGAGCTATAGATCTTGTTAAGTGTAAGCATGAGGAGTAGCTAGTGTTTGTTGGTTTGATATGGTATTTAATGCAGTTGGATACGTTCAGTGATTCCTGTGTGCTACTGGAGCATGGATAACCATTTGAGTGGGGTTGGTAGCTTTGGAGATGTATATTTTTCAGTTTTCTGTTATGTAAGACTCAGTAGCAAATCTTTTGGAAGCTGAAAAGAAGTTCACCTTCAAGAGTTTCTCATCTTCATCAATATGAGTGTCTCGCAGTGATTACAATTAACAGTTAAAGTTCCAGGGAAAAAAAAGTCTTTGGAGGAAAAGAAGGTTGCGTTCCCTGCTTCAGGGAAGTTATTCTCATTATGAAAGAGAAGTCTCTTCAACAGACAGTATGGAATAATAAACTGCTGTCTGCCCAAGTCATTCCCTAAAAAAGGGCCAGTTGTTGAGTGGAATATTTATATTAGATTGCTTGGGTGAGCTTTTATCTAATGAGGTGTTTTGGCTTCCTTATGCAGTGCTTTTATTTTATTCTTCTATTTTATTATTATTTCACTGTTCTTTAAATGGAAACGGGAATTTATGACTCTCTGAGGGAGAAGGAAAAAGAGAACTCATGACAGGGTGCATAACAAGGTATAGGAGAATGGAGCAATGTCTGGTAGTGTCAGGAGAGCAGGGTAGTTCAGCAGAACTTTCAGAAGTCTAGTATGAGAAGAACCATGCTGATCAAAAGAATCTGCAAAGGTTGTTATAAGGTGTCATTTTGTTCTTAAGTGAGTAACTAGAGATTAATAAAGCCCCAGTGATGCAGAATTGGCTGGCAGAAGTCAAAAACCATTTGGATCTTGTGGTTGGGAGTTACTTTTTGACTGTTTAGCAAGCAGGTAAGTGTCTCTCATGAAGTGGCCTTTTCCTCTGACTCCCCCAGTAGTTTTAGTCGCTGCCATGTGTTCCTTTGAATGTGATCTTGAAAGTTCGTGAGCCCATGTCATTGTGCCTGCAGCAGCATATACCCTGAGCAGTTGGGGTCTCCTCAACACCTTGTACATTGTTTTAATCGCCACAGAACAAGGCATTCTCTGGCATTTCCTGTGTAGTGAGGTGTGTACCGCTTAACTGAAGTCGACGAAAGCTGCAGACGTTGCAGTGCTGCAGTGGATCGGGCAGTGTGATGGAGAAGTAGTTGAGTCACAGGCAGAGGGTACAGCACTTAACCAGGCATAGGCAGGGTCTAATCCCAGGACTGAACTGCAGCATTTGGAAAATAAATTAGCTTTTTGCTGATCATTTTTCTCTGTTGCATATTTTTCTCCTTTATTCCTAAGGAACACTGCCAACTAGATTGTTTGAAATATCCATTGTAAACTGATAGGTTTATTTTTGTCAATAAGAGTATATGAGACAATATATATTCTTTGAATCCATCATGGATATTTACTTGTACTTGAGCTGAGTGAGATTTTCCTTATTTAGGTATTCATAATGGATGCAAGTGAACCTGAAAAGGGGTGTTTTCTATTCCTGTTTTTCTGTTTCTGTGTGTTCATTTTGTAACCGTGTCACTCAGTATAAACTACTTCTGTGTTTGTATTCATAATTCTGCTCAAAAAGGGAGAATGGACATAAAACTTGGTATGAACAGCAGTAAACAGGAAACAACTGTTGTGATGGGAATTAGGTTTTACAAGGATTTTATGATGGCCTAACGTGGGTGGACTGGCAAACTATTTCAAAGTGTCACTTTACTGTGGATTTTAACCTCATAATTTCTGAGAAACACATATATTTGCCCTTCATTTGAAACCATAGTACCGAGCTGTAGACATTAATTGATGTTCTTCCAGGAACTACGAGCACTGTAACAAATGGACTGAAAGGCTTTGTGATAACTTCTTCTAAAATGGCACTTTTCAGAACAGCCAACTTGTTGCTTTTCCTTATCTAATAGATATATCTAGAGTACTGCTGCGTGCCCGAGTAAGTGACAGATAACTAACAAATTCTCAGAAAAGATGCCTGAGATAGGGAAGCGATACAATCCTATTTTATCCACTTGAGTTTTGAGAAAACAGAATAGGGTCGCAGGATGTCACTGACAGAGTTGGGACTTGACTGCAGATTGTGGTACTTCTTCTTGTGACTACACATTCTGATGTTGTCTTACATGGCATTCACAGATAGGTGAGAAATCCATTAAAGGTGTGAGATATGGCAAGTTGAAAATTGCCCACAGTAGCAAGTAGAAGGCAAATATTTTGCTTTCAGTCTGGAAAGGAGATTATGAGCATGGGTTTCACATGGATCAGTCCTGGGTTCAATACGAGGCACTGCTTTCAGAAAAAAAACAGGATGATACAGAACACCACAAGAATTTCTGGAAATAAGAGCTGCACCAAGAGATTTTCTGAATTCTTTTTCCCTGTCTCCCTCTTCTTTCTACCAAATGACCATCTCTTTGTCACCAAAGTAAACTTTTTTTCTAGCGATCCGTATGTAACACAGCACACAAATGCTATGGCTGCGTGCCTTTTATGACGTATGTAAATATAATTTATTCTTTAATAATAAGAGATACAGCTTAGTTTAGAGGTGGAATCGGTTACAAAGGCACCATAACGTTAAAATGATGGAAGGAAGGAGGGGGTGCTTAAGCTTCTTTTCTGTTTCCTTTGTCCCCAGTTCCCCTGCCCCATTCAGCATCAGTCCCTCATTATCACTAGTCTCCCTTTTTGCTGTTGCTGCTCCTGTAACAGCCCACCTTGTTGTCCATCATGCCCCTTGCCAGATTCGTTCCAGGTGAACTTTGACATTCCCAGCCTGGTCTCTGCATGCTCAGAGAGCGTCCACATCTCATGTGCTTCCTTTTTATATTTGAGTTCCTTTTTATATTTGAGGTTTCTTCTTTGTCAGAAGCATCTTGTTCATCCATGTAGGCCTCTTGCTACTATAGCTTCAGTTTCTGCTCATTAAGATGGACCATTCTTGTGCTTGGAGGAGGTGATCATGGACCCCCCTTCTCTCCACGGCCATTATCCCATAGGATTCTTCTATGGGAGGAACAAGAACCCTGAACAGACCAAAGTTTGCTCCCTGGATCTTAGGGCTGTGATCCTGCTATTTGTCTTTCTTCATCCTTGAATGGAGTATTCACAAGAGAGCACCAAAAAATGCCTGGTAGTCTAGAAAGAATGCCTTAATAAGAATACATTCCCAGAGCTGATTCTTTAGGTCATGAAGAGGTGATAGAAGACTAAGCCTTTAGATCTGTGAAAGGTGGTTTCAAGAGCAGAAGTGCTAAACTGTATTATTCAGGAGTGGGAAGAAGCAATGGGCCTATACTGCAGTAAATAGATTTCCATTTAGCTTTAAAAGTATCTGGAGTGGCATAGCTGGCTAGTTGGGTCAGGCAGGATTGCGCTCTGTTGTGATTTGAAAACCATAAGCTCGCATGGAGCAGAGCGTGAAAGAACGGAATAGCATGTGTGTCAGCAGAGGGTCCTCTTGACCTGCGGGATAATGTCACGCTGGTCACAGATGACAGTGAAATAAATCAATTTATGTTCAAATCCCAGGCAGCATTTAAAACCAGAAAAAGAACTTGTTTGAAAGCCTCGCAAGCTTAATAAAGTGTCAATGAGAGAAGCTAATGTTCTTGCACAGCTGCTTTTTGGGTGAAAACATGCTTTAGAATTCTTTCTGTGCTGCTGAAAGTAATGTAAAACTTCCTAGTGTTTAGCACTGTCTCTCTATTAAGAAAGCAGAGGACAAGTTTTTGCCTTTTCTCCACCTGTAACATGCACTGGTCACCAGCCTGTGACAAGAACAGGCACAGCTTGCTCTTTATGCCTGTAACGACTGCGTTTGAAGCATAAGCTTCAAGCAATTGAGATGGATAAGAGACAGCTTTTAGTAGCATCAATCTCATCAGCACTTAGAGAAGTTACTATAGAAACTGTTACAGCAGAAACAATAAAAGGAAATAAAAGCGGAAGGGGGAGGGAATGAAGATCTTTGAGAATGTGAAGTAAAAATAAAGCAAAATAGATGTCAGTAGCTGTAGCTTGTAAGGTAAAAATAAAAAGCCTGTCTCTCAACTAAAAACAATCCTGGTTGCAGGAACTGGAGAAGGAAAGGAGCTGTGAGGCCCTTATGCCCTTTCTCTGGGCTCGCTGGACGATTATGAGAGATTCCATGGCATGTTTTTAGGAGGTAGTCCAGTCTTGCTGTGAAAGGCTGAAGAAGTATGACATAGTTGAGATGGGTGATGACACCCCAAAGCAAGAAGACATTATAAAGCAGTTTTGGAGTTAAGTTGCAACACTTCCTCATGGTCTTTGACTGCATAGCTGGAAACAAAATAATATCTTGATTTGATCTGTTATTAGTTCCTCCTCAAGACTAAGCAAAGAATTAGATACTCTGTCTGCAGCACATGACTTTAACTTAAGGAATTTAAACTGGTTTTTGGCACTTTTTTTTTAAATGCCATTTTGCATGAAGGCTGAGGTACTTAACAAGAAAAATGCAGGTTATGATAAAGACCTGGGACCACAGGATATTTTTACAACAGTATCACCTGCCTACTTTAAAAGAAAATTAAAACAATAATAATCATAAATCTGGTTGCCATTGGTGCCTAGACTATATCGTAGTTCCTATTATCAGTGGAATAAGAACCACAAAGTAGATACAGCAGTGTCATGCAGTCCTCTTCAAATAAAACTGGGTTACGTACTTTATATTAAAAGAAATAAAAGAAAACCAAGTCATAAATTTATTCTAGTCTCATTGACATCCACAAGTAAGCAGATCTACTCTCTGTAATATGTTGGGATAATTATTGTTTCCATTCTTCAGAAATAGTACTGGGCTTTAAGGAGAAGGACGTGGGCTTCCTGGTGGACATCAAGTTGTCCATGAGCCAGTAGAAATGTGCCCTTGTGGCCAAGAAGGCCAATGGTATCCTGGGCTGCATTAGGAAGAGCACTGCCAAGGAGGTCAAGGGACGTGATCCTCCCTCTCTACTCAGCCCTGGTGAGGCCTCATCCGGGGGACTGGGCTCCCCGGTAAAGAGAGACACAGAGCTCCTGGATCGTCTCCAGTGAAGGGCTACTAGAATGATTAAGTCCCACAGTCATGCCATTGATATGTTATTTGTCATCTTGCTCTCTCATTCTCGCAAGACTACATCATCACGCACCAAAGCAAGATAGCTGTGGCATTTAGTAATTCTGTGTGTTTAGAGCCAAACTCGCCCTTTCAGTTTTTGCCAGTAGAATGTAGGGTAAAGGCCTTCAGCCACGTACGAGTCGAGGAAGCATTCACTAGGCAAAATAGCCTGAAATCCTACCCTGCAGAGATTTGTACTAGCCACTACAGTCCCCAGAATACTTGTGGCTGAATCTGTTCAGGTTTCTCAGCAGGTAGAGTGGTCAATCTGATTCGTGAAAGGCCTCCTGTACTGGAATTTCTGTGTAAAAAACTGAAGATTGCTGGTTTTCCTTGAAGATAGATGAAGATTTCTGATCCATCATCCAGGCTGTCTGGAACAGCTTTCCCATAGGAGAAGTTATGAAAGTCAGAAAATCTAGACATTTTCGTTTTAAAACAGAGCTTGATAGGTGTGTCAGGAACATTATATATAATATGCTGTGTTACCACTAAGTTGCATTGTAAATTCATATGAGTCTTACCCACGTGAGCACATCAGGAAAACTGGAGAGCTCAGAGTTCAAGGAACTTTTCAGTTTGAGGCAGTGCATTCGAATCCACAAGTTGTTTTTCCCAGCACTGTGAGCTCAGCTGTAAGTAAAGCAGAGGGAATGTGAGATTCAGTGAACCAAAAAAAGAACAAGGGAAAAGATGAAGAATATATACTAATAAGAAACAGTTCTCAAGTCTGGAATATGTGTTTCCTGTTTCCATTAGTTTGCTTCATCAGAAGTACTTGAATGCACAGGCAGTCCTGGCCAAAGCTGGGTGATACATAAAGAGTGGGAAGGAGTAGAAGGAGCTGTGTTTTGGCTATATAAAAGATAGTCTACTATTAAATCTCAGAAGAATTGGGTTCTACAGGCATCAGTACACATGTTGACTGTCCTTTCCTTGTTCTTTTGCTCCTGATCTGGAATCCCTAGGTAGCCTCTCAACTCGTGAAGTTGCTGTGAAACAATTTTAAAACTATATCGATATTTTTTTTCAATTCAATATATTTGATTTATCATCATCTGTTATGATTATTAGAATCATCTCATTGCAAAGCTCATGAAGAAATGAACGCATATTTAACCAGAGCAAGGCTTTGGTGTTGTGCATTAAATAAACGCAGAGGAGTAGAGTCTGTCTGGTGGGGCAAACCAGAACAGTGACTCATTTGGCCACCTCTGTCCAGCCTAGGCACAGAACTGGAAAGAATACTGAGTGTGTTACCTTGTGTTTGAAAGCTGCTCCGTAAAGCAAGCAGAGATTGAATTAAGGTTATGCAGGCCATGAAAACTTGTAGGAGTCTCACCAGTAAAATAGCCAGATCGGCTAGTGTTTATAAGGGCATAAGAAATGATAGGTGCAGTAAACTGCAGCAGATTCAAGCATCCAGGAGGTTAATAAGATAACCCGTATAGTATCATCCAAGCATTAAAATGGTGCGTAACAGTCAGTGAGTAAATGTTGACTTCTGTGAAAACAAATATCTAGATTTACCCAGTGCCATCCAAAGGATAAATAAACCTTTTCTGTAGAACAGGGGAACAGTATATGGAAAATTTTCTCAGTATTACCATCTAAGTACATTGAAATGTTTGTATGGTCAGCATGCATTTCAGCCATGGGTTTGTTTTCCCTTCTCTTCTCTCCAGTACTTAAAGGCAGGGAGGGGAGCGCTGTGGTAACCCTGTCTTTTTCTTCTGAGCATTTTTAGCTTCAGAAACCCTGTGGCTGCACTGGTGTATGCTTTTGCATGTTTTCGCTTTTATCCCTTCCACATTTCATACCCTCTTTAAAAAGCTATAAAACTAGATGCTAAAGATATTGTTTTGAAGTTAATAAGACTGTCAAAATCAACTCTGTGGTTGTTGACATAAGCTTAACAACCATGTAACCTGTTCCAGATCTCAGATGGTTGTTCTTTAAGAAAATGAACAATTAAACCTTACTGATTCATTGCACAGATTTTTAGTTATTAATGAATCAGGATTTTGGCTTTAAGATAACTGTGTTTTGAATATATGTATGCATTAAATGCTAAGTCAAGAGAAGCAAATTTATGTGTTACTTCTCAGTAGTTTCTTACGTTTCAAAAAGAGAGCAACTTCAACTATTTATAAACTGTAATTAAGTTTCTTTACAACATGACTCATTCTCAACAAGCAAGTCCTTTTTCTTTTGCTTTCTTATGAACTGTGTGGGAAAATTAGGGTTCAATCACCAAAGAATTTACTCAATGCTTAATTACCCAAAGCAGCCCTCTGAGTTCTGCTCATGTAGAGCTTTCATAAAGATGTGATTTTCCCCACATTATGGCTTTCTAAAACTTGACTTTTAAAAAATGATCTGTAAATTGTAACACAAGAGAAAGCAGTATTTTACTATGGTACTGGCTTCTTCCTCCAGTCTGCTTCTTTAAGCTCCTCTTATGTTAACAGTGTGATGCTTAGAAAAGCCAAAGTAAGAAATCATCAGGATTAAACTACTTTGGGCATGGAACTAAATTGGAAACCTTTACTTTCCTGCATGAGCTAATTGTTTAAATTTTCCAAAGGAAATGTTTCTATTTCTGTGAGAGAAGGGGTAAATGGGACTTCCTCTGACATAACTTTCATTTTAAATCTGAGCTTGACAGCAAGATTTTTACCTTCATAACCAAATATTACTTCTTAACTGCATGACTTGTATAAGCCTGCGAGTTGCAGTGACTCACTTACGTAGATGAAGTTATTTTTAGGGAGATAATTTGCACTGTTTTAAAGAGAGGAAAAAGAAGAGAGAGAGTCCTACTAAAAGCTAGATACCTCATTATAGTTTACAGAGCTCGTGAACCCAGCATCCAAGCAAAAGATGACTAAGCAAGGGGTCTATTGGTACTTTCAGGAATTTACAGACATGACTCATCTGCTTATTTTCTGCAGACATACCACCAGGGTACTTTATGAGTCAGCTGTTATTTGGAAATAGTACTTTTATTCAACATGAACACATTTTTTTTTAGTTCTTAGGTAACTAGCATGCCAAACCAAAGCAGGCTCTTATAGTTTGCCTCGTTCAGGTGCTGATTTACAAAAGCAGTGCATTGGTTTTAACTGTGATACGTTTTTCATGACAAAGTGTAAATGTTGTCTGGGATGTAATTATGATAACGCTTCCTTTGCCACCTTATCCATTGCATGAAGGGAGATCTGATTTGATACTAATGTTGAGAGTCAGATTGCCTATACTACCAAGTAAAAAGAAACATTATCAACCTGCATGACTGTGAGCAGGATGTGACCTTTTATCACCTTGCTGGTGTTCACTACTACTGGTATTTGTTTATTTATCGTATACAGTAAAATGTTGCACCCCAAATACAGGCATTCTGTGCCCTCACAGTGTCAATGGATGGGCACCCACTGTGACGGAAGTGAGTTCTTGCCTTCCCTTCCTACTGCTGAAATAATAGCTGGCTACCTTGAGATATGTATAACACTTTACAACTCAAGGCTGTTTCCTGTTTACTGGTCTTTTAGGTGTGGTTGTGTTCCAGAATTAGGGACAGGTTTTTTTACTTGGTCTGGACTCATCTCACACCTTGCATTAAGGAAACACTTGGGTTAGAAAAATGGGAGTGGGGCAGTTTGGGACGATACTGCTGTTGGCCAGATGTGGGATGCACAATTATAAATCCCGTTTGATTATCTGATTTAACAGTTTCTATTGTAAGTTATTCCTGAAAATTCCCAGACAGGGTTTGGTTAATAGAAGAAGAAAATGTTTTCTATTTTGGTGGTACCTTTGTTGGAAGAATATCTTTATGAAAGAAAGGCTTCTTGTAACAAATGGAAGCATCTCTGTAGTGAAAGCAATGTCTTGATTATCCATTTAAGCAGTGTTTCTAGTGCTAGATACTTTCTCCTAAGCGCAAACCTGTAGCTTTAGGTAACAGGAAGAAAACTGCTACCTCTCGCACCTGTTATGTATACAGATGTTTTCAAAGGAAAGCTAATGGAACTTAGGAATTCGCAAGTAAAATGTGAAGTGTAAAGACTAAACTATTACTCAAGTGTCTTGCTAAGGTTTGTTATTCCTTTCACACAGTGACAGAATCCACAAGTATGCAGAGTAGTTTGCTGTTAAGGAGTTGGTACTTAAGGCAAAAGATGCTCTAGAGGAGCAGAATTTAAGCACTCGGAGCAGAAGTATATTTATAACATTAAAATGGAGAGCCTGTTTTCTTGCTTCATACTCTTTTCCTTGGTGAAGTCCTTCACAGGCTGCAGCATGCACAAAACATCTGCGAGGGGAGGAGAGAACTTGCTGATAAATGGCCTTGATGCACCAATGTTTTTCATGGCTGTCATTTAATAATCATGTTATAAAGAGGAATTTGACAGAGCAATCTTTGAATCTAACCTTTGCTACAGCAGTGATCTGCCCTCAAATTAGCAGAACTCTGCCCATGTCGTTACCGCTTAAGTATCTGCTGGAAGCTGCTGTGTGAGCTGAGTCACCAGAACTCCAGGAGTTAGCACGTGTAGCTCAGACTGGGTCATGAACTGAGCAAACACTGTTGTCCACAGTGATTTGTTGTATTTTGAGACTACAGCTGAGTCTCAGTGTTCAAAGACACTCAGTTTTGTGTCCTTCGTGGCTACAAATGGTTTTACTCATAGAGCTTGGAGGGTAATTTAGGAGCAAGGGAGCTGTGGTGTGTCTGATGTGCATCCAAGAATTTCAGGTGTGATTAGAAGACACTAAAAAGTTAGGAAACTAACAGGATGACAGCGTGGTATTTGGAAAAATAAAACCTATCTTACACCAATGGCTCAGTCTGTGAGCAGAGATTTCAGAGGAAGTGCTGGAATCTCTGCTCCATGAAGCATTTAAAAGTGGAAAATACAGCACATTACCAAGTGTACTGGAGGGGAGATCCTCTTGTGCCTGAGGATGGTCTTAGTCCTGTAATGTTCCTTTCACTTCAAATTCTGTTTGTGCTGATTTTGCCACCTGCTTTGATTCCTACTTCAACTGTTACAACCTGTTCAGGAGTCTTTCCTTCTCTTGAAAAAGGACTGTGAAGTGACAGAGAGAATACCAAGAACCCAGGCTAATATGAATTAATTATAGTCCTATTAATTGATTTGACTCATCGCTACACCAATAGGAATTTATGTAAGATTTACAGGGAGATACTATTCCGTAGCAGTGCTCTTTCATCGTGCAGAATTAAAGAACCGGGATTTGAAAGATAACAAAAAGTGAAGTCTACACCTTTAAAGAAATGCACATTTTTGTTGATTTTGGGGTTAGATTAGCCATTTAATGTAAATAATTCGAGTATGTTGTCAGGAATCAGTTTAACTGCAGATTTCTGAAGCTGAAGTAAAATTAGAGCAAGCAAATCTGAACTATAAATCTAGCAATTAAAAGATTAAGAAACAGTTTCTGACTATATTATTAACTGTTTCAGACTATTGTTCTGCCAGACCTGGCTGATCATGAGACAGTGATAAGCAAAGGGAACTAAGAGGTTCTGATTTTTATTTTTAGCGAGGTATTTTGGGTATTAGTGACTTTGCAGTGTGCTTTTGGCTTTGTGGGTTGGGTTTTTTTGTCTAGCAGATGACAGCATGTGGAGATCTTTTCCAACTCATGTGACTGAATGTTTCTACATCCTTTATCAAATCATGTAACCGCTTTAGGTCTCAGATAGCTGTAAAATGAGAATGATGATGTCCATGGGGGCACCAAAATGAATAGGCTAAAGCAGATGAAGTGGAATCTCTTTCTTGAATGGAAAGCACAAACAGAAACTATTTTGTGAATTTTCAAAAAGGGAGAATTTCACTGTAAAGGAAAATAACTGTGTTATATTTTTTGATAACAAAATAATCATGGTGTAAACATTATGATTAACATAGAGATACTCTAGCTAAACGTTATTTAATTACGTACTTTACAGAAGCATTTTGATAGAACAAAGTGATGTGTTGGAAACATTACTTATAAGAAATACAGAAGTGTATTTTAATTATCAATCCTTTTCTCTCATTTAAATCAATAGAAAGGAATTCTATATTCCCAATTAAAAAAAAAAAAAAGAGGAAAACAAAATGAAGTGGTGAATTTTTATGACTATTTTTTTCTTTTCCTTTTTGTATTTCAGTTGACCTTCCCCTATACTTTCCTCGAGATCAACCAACCCTAACATTTCAGTCCGTCTACCACTTCACTAACAGTGGCCAGCTGTATTCCCAGGCCCAGAAGAATTACCCTTACAGCCCCCGCTGGGATGGCAATGAAATGGCCAAGAGAGCAAAGTAAGTCTGATTGCTGTTTCCTACTAAGGATTCCATGTGTTGCATGTTTTTCTGCCAGTAGAAGTTTAGTGGATTTAACTGTACATTTCCAGCATTACAAAAGCTGAACTTGTTTTTGTTCACTGATAGTTCTCTATCTGATGAGTATAGACATACTTTATTAATCATGCATGTTACATTAGTGCCAGAGGACTGATCAAAAGAAGACTCTTTCTGATAGGCATTGTATAGGCACAGAGTGGTGACAGTCGCTGTTCCAAAGAGCTTCCAGGGTAAGCAAACAAGGTAGCCCCCAGCAGGAGTAATCTGCATGGTAGCAGTCAGTCAAGGTAACTGCATGGTTTTGTGTGGGTGTTGGGGCGACCCTGAAGGGAAGCATGTGAGATGGAGAGAGCAAGGAAGAAAAACCTGAAAGGTATGGAATTAGGCTGTAATAAAAAGGCGGAGAAGAACAGGAGGAGGTAGAGCAAACCACTCATCTGGCATAGGAGGCAGTCCTATTAGAACATGAGAAAGTTATCTGAAGGTGTGACTGTCTCTTTCTTTGCTGCTTTTTCTGTTGGCTAGAAACAGAGAATCGCTGACTCCTTCCTCGTCAGTTTTTCTGCAAGCCCTTATTTCAGGCTGGGGAGACACTACTTCAGTCTGAGCATCTCCGTTAGTTAAAGATGACAGTACAGCCTCCCCAGAGTGGCTCTATTGCAAGGGCAAGCTGCCACGGGGAGTGGTGCCCCTTTCATATACTAGGTAAGATTTTACCTGAGTGGAGCAATATGGGCAACAGCCTTGCTGCAATATTTCAATTTTCCAAAGTGTAAAAATGTTAGAGCAGCAAGAGATTTAAACAGGCTGGTTATCATTCAGCATGTAAAGGCATCAAACTGCATAAATAACAAGGCATATTGGGATGAGTGTTCTGAATGACAATCAGAAGATTAAATTAAATTAGCAAGGATGCGTAAATAAGAGTCAAATGAAAATTGTTCAAGCTGAGTAAATCAAATGAATGGCATGGACAGAGACTGTAATTTGGAAATGATGGAAGGGAACAACAATTGACTGAAGCATTTGCAGATTTTATATATTTAAATTTTATGGAGAACATCAAGTAACATTTGATTTTTGGATTTTGATCCATTGTAATAGAGTTTTTTCCCTTGTATTTGGTTTTGCTGCCATACTGTCGAGGAGAGCCATTTTTTGATCAAATGTGATTTGAATTTTGTGGACTCATTTCTTTTCTCTAGCAGAATATTGGGAGTATTTTGTTAAGAAAAAAAAAATGGAAGCATTGCTGTGGCTTGTTTTATAACTGTACTACAAAATGCACTTCTTCCGCAGCTGGAGGCTTACAAGTACCTATGTGCTGTCTGCTAAGTGCGTTCATTTCTGAGTGGGTGTCTATAAGTGGACTTCTCTGCCCTGCACTTGAAATTCAGAAGTATTGTAACAGTTCCTTTAAAAAGCACTAAGTATGTACACTTACTATCACATGTGCGTTTTGTGAGGTTATTCACTCCTCTCTTTGAGCCTTCGCATTTAAGTTTTACACTGGATACGTAATATGAGAAAGATGATGAGAAGCGGGGGAAGAAAGTATGCTGCAGTGTCTGAAATAACTATCATTGAGCTGCAGAGACAGAGAAGCCGCTCTAGTTAAAAGCGCTTTGCTTGCAGGAACAAGTAGTGATTCCTCAGCAGGTACCATAAATAAATCTGTATCAAGAAAAGTATGATGTTACAATACGTGTGAGCATATTTTAAGATGGATCTTTAACACAATTGAGCACCTTATGTAAACAGTGCCTAAAATATTTGCTAGGGCTTCTTAGAATAGTGTGTTTCAACACATCCAAATAATTTTTCACTCTGTTTTTACCATAGCCACATTATGGACCAAGAATATAGGAATATATATAGACAAGGATACGGGAACATATATACGGAAGTATTCTAATTAAATGTATTACTTCAAGCACCACGTCAAAACATCCCAAATAAAAACAGAAAAGGAGGATACATGATTTAGCCTCCAGAAGCAATGTAATTCTGCTCAGCTGAAGGAAATTTAACCCTGGCAAATCAGAGACAGCTTGTTTGTGTTTCTAAATACTGTCCATTAGGTTTTGCTTTTATGTAGTCTTTTTCCTTAGCCAAATGGTCCCCCAAGTACTTGGCATCCTTTGAGACAAAACAGCTCTGTTTATCTTTCTGGCCCTACTGTTCTAGGGCCACAGCGTCTCCCACTTGACATTCTGGTATCTGACCACATTCTCTGCCCTTGTTCTGAGACACTTGATGGATCAGTCTGCATCTTCCTCAATGTAGCTTAAGACACCTTCAAGGATGGCTTTTACTTGCTTTTGCACCAAGTGGGTTCACTAGCTCTTCAGTCGTATATTGAATGAAGAATGTATACCACATTGCTCATAGGTATAGAAGCACCACCAGCTTTGAAATTACACCAGTCAGCAATTTCCTTGTCCTCAATTTTGGCAAGCCCTGCGTCTGTTTTCAGCAGCTCGACGCAGTCTGCTTATTCATAGGCAGAGCTGTCATAAGTTCATGCCAAAGGGACTTTGACTCTGTGCCCAGCCTTCTCCCAGGGTTGTTGGGTTTTTTTCCCAACCAGGTGAGCCTATTTAATGCCTTCAACTCAGGGCTAAACTTGAAAATCTTGGTATCCTTGCTTATCTTTGTGGCCCCCAGCAGAGGTAGGCATCTCTTTTGAAGCTGGGACTTCACCCTTTGCTGTAGCCTTGAGACAATCAGTAGTAACTGTAAGGAGGAGCAAAATTACCCCCCCTAAAATGCATATATATATATAAGTAGATTGTATGCATTCACACTTAGACCTCGATTTAAGAGGCAAGTTCTCAAATCAGAGTATCAGTTTAGGAGGAACTTCTTCATTCGCAGGGAAAAACTGCTCATGTTCTTGATGGAAAGATTGGACCAATTTATGCCTGTCTGATAAAGTCCATGAAATCGAGTTTCTCTTTCTCTGTGTCCTTTTCCAGCAGCTTTTAAAATCACCTGGCTCCTTTGAGGCCCAATGACTTAGATTCCTCACTGAGAGATAGCATCTGGTAACTGAAGCTTGCTATTGTCTTAGCCCAGGGATTGCCCTCTGGCTTGATTTAATTCTAAGGGACAAATCAAGGCCTGATTAAACAGTGTGATTCCAAATGCCTCCAGATTGCTCGTTTCTCAGCTAAATGCAAAATTTTAACCTGTTCCTCCAGCCAGGAGCAGGGAAGCCAAAGACATTACCATTTTCTTACAAGCTGCTGAGATTCTGTTTCCTCTCAGTTAGCATCTCAAGCTTTGCCTGTCTTAGGTAATTTATTTATATATCTGTGGCATCCTGTGTCAGCAGCTTCTCCAAAAGATATGGTCCTAAAGTACAATAGCAAGCCTAAGAAAATACAGTAAATTATGGAAAGTTAGCAGCCTTGTTTGTGGTGTACGTGTGAAGTAAAACATCTCTGTGTGGTTTCCATGGGAAAGCTCTCTTGTTTTTGCTTAAATAAGCATTCAAGGGTACATAAATGGATTCTTTAATGAACATGCAGACTCCAAGCCTGGGATTTTATGAAGGAATACAGTAAATAAAGCTTGTTTGTTTATACAAATTCAATTCAGTTCTTAGATGCCCAATTTCTGTCTGACCCAGTGCTGCTCTGTAGACTTGGGTTATACTCCGGGCAAGTTAAGACTCAGTTTACTCTTTTATCCTACATAAATCCTCCTGCTCTTCATTAAAAATAGCAGGATCACAATAAAAAGTTGTTCTGAGGGTTCATATTCTTTCTTTCAAGGGGGCTGATAAAGCTGTTTTCTGGGTAAGTGTTGTCCCTGGCCACTCACTGGTGTTTGCTGGATGTTCATTTTACATATCCCTCAGGGCTCTGCAAGAGTGAAAGCTTAAAAGGGCTCTTAGTGCTCAACTGTATATTGGCTGTTGTTCTGCCATAAGGTCTTAAGATTATGTGCAGACACATCTTGTGGAGCTACGTGTATATCACCAGCGTGGCTGCAGCTATGGTTTGTGGTCAGCATAAGCATGCTATGATTAGGAAGTGTCAGGCTGGTGCTGTAGCGTTTTCAGCCTCATCAATACCTGTTCCTTGAGTATCATCAAATTGGAAGATGGCTATCGTGTGAAGATGCTAGTTGCTATTTGGCTGAAGTGGTTGCTTTAAGCTCTTATGTTCCCTGGCAAGGAAAGGAAATGCATTTTTTTGGTCTAATAAAAGGATATTTGGGAAAAAAAGAGTGGGACACAATTGTTGTGTTGTTGTTAAGACAAACTCAGCTGTAATATGTCAAACACTTGCTCTTGTATTCAGTAAATTTTGAGTGCCCTAGTGATTTTTTAATTTTATTTTGACATTAGCCAGTTTTTCAACTCCTACATTTTTTATTAAGTCAAAACTCTTTCACATTTTACTACATTTTAAATTCTCTTAAAGTAAGAGGTTTCTCTATTTCCGTAAAGCCTTTGTTTTCCATCTATACTACTTTGAATCTCGCTATACAGTTTACATGTAAACATTGCACCTTTTTTATAATCGTCTCTCCTTGATAGGTGTAATTAGGGTAATAAATCATTTGTCATTATTTGGTTTGTATTTCAGTATTTTTCCTGCTTACACATAAAAGTAGCAAATTGTATTTGCGTGTATTATGTGATTTTCATGCACATTAAGCATCTTTAAAGAGTAGATTTCCAAAAACTAACTTGTTTGTATTTGCATATGCTCACTCACAGAGCTTTTCTCCTGACTGTCTTTGGCTCTGTTGTGCATTACCTTAAGCTTCAAAAGAAATTGAGGAGAAATTGTAGAGTAAGGAACAGGAGCAGGAGACACAGGAACAGCACCCTGCCATAGCCATGTGTGTTAGGGCATTTGCAAGGCTCAGAGGATGGTTTTGGGGAAGAGCAGCAGGATAGGTACAAACTAAGGGCTGAGGTGCTGAGTTAGGTCACTTGTTTAGCTCATTGGTCTTCGATAGTTGCATATCAGAAACTGAACAAAAGTGATTTCCTTGCCTGAAGCAGTTGGTGGGCTCTTTCTCAGAACACAAAAGGGCCAATACGCTGTGACAGCCGTAACAAGAAGAGAAGTGGCGACCAGCCGTGTGAAGCTTACAAAGGAGTTAATTTATTTTATAGACTATTAAATCAAAACTGATTTTCTGTGGGCGTGTCAGCTGACCAGAATTTTATGTGAAAAGTAGAAAGGCAAATAGGAAAAAAAGTGATGTTTAGTTAAAATACTCAAGGATTGCATTTGTCCTGGTAGCGTGGTCTGCAGTTGATTTATCACCAAACCTTAATAACAGAATTGTTTTGATTGTAACACGTAAGAGGCAAAGTAGATACAGCTTTTCATTAGAATTTTCCCTATTAGTTAATTTTTACATTGTTCCTCTGCATACACTACACAATGCAGTCCATACACGTGATGGTTGCACTGCTTGAGTCATATTTTTCACATATTTTTCTTTAAATGCCTCCTTGGATAATTAAGCCTGACTCTTAAGTTATGGTATGTTAGTTTCTGACAGGTGCCTGCCAGGGATCTTCAGTGCTGTCATGCATTACGTGGATTTCAGCCAAGACAGAAGGGCCTGGATATTTGTTTCTGGTCACTTCTCATTAAAGCTTTGACTGTGGGAAAAGAAAAGCAGCTATTTAAAGACGAGGAGTATAACTGCTATAGGAAGTGCATAGAAATAAATCTGTTAAGAAACTAGTTTTTCTGTGTTTTTATATAGACATCATGTATATGTGTGAACTGTACATATGTGCATTCCGATATATAGTAAATATTCTTTCTGCAAAAAGAATTCTCTCATATATTGATAAGAGAAATGCACTGAAGAGATTGGAAGACTTGGCTTGGTATAAGCGTAATATAATAGCACTTTGCTGGAAGACAACTGCTTTGTAGGAATTAAAGGCTGGAATTTCATGTAGGTGGTTCTTAGATAACCATGGTTAGGTGGTGATCCAGAAATACTATGATAATCTGCCTGATTTGGCTTCATTAGAGAGCTCCATTATGTATTTATAAAGCTGATAGATCTATATTAGAGCATGGAATTATAGTTAGGAGCTGATGCAAAAAAAACGTCTTCCCTTGCTTGAGAGAAAACAGTAGACAGAAATACGTGGTTTTGGAAGGAGCTGAAGTTTAACAGCCCAGATAAATACTGATGCTTGATCAACTGCAAAATAAACAGCCCAGTAAAAATAGTAGGGGGGCTTCATGGTCTTGTCTTTAGGGTAATATTCGTAATTGCTCTGTTAAATACAAAGAATGATCATAACTAGGTCAAACTCAACACTCATTTAACCCTCTGTCATGGCTCTGTTAATAGGTAGTAGCCAGTAGTGGAAGAGAGCGGCAGAGCATGTAGTCATATTTTCATGGCGTGTTCTACCATCTTCAAGGAAGTGTATATCCAGAATTGGTGCAGTTTCTATTGGTTTCTATTCAATAGCTCTACCTAGCTTTCCTCCTGATTGATTGCTTTTTGAACCCACATCATAACATCACAAAGTTCTGTGGCAAGGGATTGCACAGAAAATGTGTGATGTGAAGAACAAGCTTTGTTGGCTTTTTGCATTCCTGCCTCCTGCTAGCTCCAGTTGTTACCCTCTAGCTCTTGTATGAAAAGGCAGCAAATTAATCCACTGGTCCCCTTCATAACCTTTGTGATTTTATGAAGCTCTTCACATCTCTTCTATCACCTTTCCTCCTGCTCTGCTCAGGCCTGCTGCAGAACCATTTTTATTTATGAATGCCCTTGTCCCACTTCTTTATCCCTTTACTATTTCTACCATATTCTTTCTGAGACTGGGAACTGCATGTTACTCATGATACAGTCACTGTGCATTTATATGGTGGATATATCATATGGACAGTTTAACAGATACTGTCAGGTTTGTTCTTTATTCCAGTTCTAATAACATCCGGTTTGGTTTTCCACATATGGCTGAAGGTTACACCAACATTTTAGCACAAAGATCTCCTTACTATCTGTTTTTCAGAGCCTGCATTTTTTGTGTATGTAAAATTAAGTCTTTTTCCTCACATATCTCCCTTTCATGTTTGTCAATATTGACTTTTCACCTGGTATCTTATCTCCCAGTCTCCCTGTGCAGTTCAGAACCATCTGCAGTTCCTCATAATTGTGCCTCAATTTTCCTTCTGTTACTGAATTGTTAGCATTAGCAAACCTTGCCATCTTCTTGTGCTCATTTTTGCAGGTCATGTAGTAATATGTTGAACAGCACAGGTCAAAACACCCATTTCTGTGCAGTTCTCAGGTGACTTCACCCTAACAGTACTCATCACGCATTCCTATCTTTTTTTTCCTTATCTTGACCTGCTATTTGTCCACTTATGGGTCTTTTCTCTTGCTGTGGTAATTCAGTTTTTTAAAAGCCTTTGAAAAAGCTTCCCAAATGCCTGTAGGAAAGTTGAGCACTGTGTGTCACTTGAATCTTTCTTGTCCACATGGTTTTGGTATGTTAAGAAAATAAGACATTTATGAAGCAGAAGTTTGATTCCTATCCAATATATCATATTTACTTGAGTCCACTAATGCTGGGCTTTTTATACATGTATGCTTTCTTACAGCAGGCTCTACCAATTTGGAAGGTACAGACATGAGATTTACTGGTCCACGGTTCTCTCTATCCTCCCAGAACTTTTTTAACTTGACATCACACTTCTCTGGTACCAAGCTGTTCTGAGCAGGAGGTTACAAGCTATAGAAGAATTTAACTTTCTCACACTTGAGTTTCTCTAGAACTCAGGTGTGAATGTACTATGGGCCTGCTGATTTGCTTGTGTGTGTTTTGTTGGTTTGTTCGTTAACTTTTTGGCTGACATTTCGGTGTGAATCAGATCTTTTGGTACATCCCTTATAAAGCAGGGCTCCGGTACAGAAGCTTCAAGTGCCTCCACAGTGAACTTGGATACAAAAATCCTCTCAGTTATTCCTTGTGACTTTATTTCTTCTGAGCATTCTTTGTACTTTTTGACTGGCTTTTGTACAGTTTGACAAGTTATTTGGAGGGCCACAGCTAGTTTGTTCCTCACTCATTTTTGATCTGCGTTTTCTCTGCTTTTACCTGTAAGTGTCAAGGTTTGTTTCTGCCTTTTTTCTGCATTTGGAGAGGTCTGACTTTTTAAGAATTTCCTCTTATTTCTGATAGCAAACATATATGTTTTAAAGAGTAAAGAGAAATAACGTCTTTAATATGTTTGATGTAATTACAGGTATGTGGCATCTCATCCCTTTCCTTCTGACTGGTTTTTCCTAATGAATATCCAAGGAGGTTTCTTTTATGTTTTGGTATGTTGCCTTCGGCCCCTGTTGATAAGCAATCTGGCAAAGAAAAGCGGATGGCATGATGAAATCAGTGCTTTCACCTGCAAGCAAACTTTGTTTTCAGGGATGCTGGTTGTCAGACTCGTTATGGGTGCATCTGTAACCCTTCATTTCTGCCTCTAAAGTACAATTAGGGGATTCAGTAATCTCTTAAAGATCATTCAAATTCCATTATTACTTCTGTGATCTCCTCTCTTCTTGAATCTCTACACTTGTCTTTCTTTGCAAGCTTCACTGCTGAATGTGGTTTTGCCCAGTCTTTTCTTCTTTTCTCTACTTCTTACATGGTCCCTGCTTTTCCCCCCTCCTTATTTCATCACATTCTTCACCCGGCCTTTTATGCTCAAAAGAGATTTGTAATTGCATCTTGGCATTGACTCTCTCCTTCAAATCTACTAAATAATTTGCTAGATAATTGCTCTCCAACAATAGAGTTCAGCATGTATTTATGTAGCCTAGATAGAAGGAAATAGTGTCTTGAATAAACAGTATCTCTTTAAAAAGTTAACCTTTACCTGGAGTGGAAAAATATGGCTATGGCACTTCAGCAAATAGGAAAAATAGAGCAGGCTTGTCACACTGTAGCTCATAGGATTGGAAATTTCCTATGAATTAGCACTGTATTTTAAAAGGCTATATGAAGATTGACTTTTTCCGTGATGGTCTTGGAATTTCGTTCTCATGATCCACTGGTAACGAAGTGGAGTGACCGTGCTGTGATAGAGATATTCCAGTGCCCCCTTCACAGACACCCGGTACCCCAGCACTGAGTAATCCCCTGCGGGGAAAATGGATGTTAAGAAAGCAGAAGCAAAATTTGCTATGATCTAAAACCGCAGGCCTTCATCTGACTAAAGCAAGTCTATTTATGTACATTGTGGAGAAGGTAAAGGAAGTGAAGGGTTTATCTCTTGAACTGGCAAGAAGAAGGCATTGATAAAACTGTTTCAAAAAGAGAGGTTCGTTTAGCTATGTGTGCCTTGGGACGCATAGAGCCACTGTGTCTGTGCAGTGCACCTTTGTCAATTCCCAAATATCTGCATTGGAAACCTGTGAGAGAATAAATCCCAGAATCTTGATTTCCAGATGATTCAGAAAGGTCGCTTGCATAATTGCTGGCCTTGGTCTCTACGCACTGGTTATGTCCAGTGGCTGCAATTTTTGCCTGTAATGTCACGTAAGGCCTATGCACTTGGGAGCTCTTATATTCTTGGAATCAAAGTTGACCCTGCTTATGCTGCTACTTTAAAATAAGCATTAATTGCCAGCCTACATAATGACCTACAGTCCTGGCTCCACAGCAGTTCCCTAAGAACTCCCTTCCTTTACATTTTGCCTTTAGTCAGGTTGTTATATTTATGGTGTTTCATGATTTGAACAGACTGTTCAGATTCATTTTGCTTTATGCTAAGTTGGGCAGCAAAATCATCTTAATTTTTACAGCAGAGCTGTGTTGACTTCTTGACTTCATTTATAAAATCAATCGATATCATATTTCATTGGAACAGACACAAAAATGTATAACCAAATGAAAATTTAAGTTTTATTTCTGTGCGCTTCATTTGAGTAAAGCCACCTGTTACTTCTGCAATCAGCAAACCGATGAAAAACATGTCTAAATATAACCATTTCTTGTACCTTTTTGCATGACATGAATCAGAAATGGTAATAAATCCAACAGCTTCTGGAGGAAGGAGGTATTGTTAGTAAAATACAGAATACAGCTTTTGGACATGAGTGGATTTTAATGTTTTAACTTCAGATGTGTACTTAGTTTCAGTAGTTCTACCACTGTTTCCTGTTATGGTTTTGGTAGCACATTTTGTTTTGCTTGTACCGCTGGAGACAATTTTCTGTCATGTAATACAATGAACTGAGCTGAAGGCAATAATATTTCTTACAAACTTGTGTTTTAATGGCTGCCCACTGCAGACCTCCAGCTCACTTGATGCTTGATTACTGTCTGTCCATCAGCCTGGCTGCACGGTCAGTGCCTTGGGTAGACTGGCAGGTAGAAGTGAGCATAGGAAGTTTACTAAGCTCCTTGCAGGTAAATCACAGCAAAAGGAATTAGAGAGAGAGAAATATTAGAAGAGGAAGAGAGATTGTGATGAATTTGTTTGGCGCCTGGAATAAAAAATTGCTAGCAGCATAATGGCATCGTGCACTGCTTTGTACATTTGTGTGTGTAGCCAGTTACAGTAGCAGTAATTTAAGAACTATTGTCTTGCTGTTGTATAAACACTTCAGATGTTTGCTTGGCATTGCCAGTTTTGGAGATGTATAAAATGAAGAACTGTGTAGACATTGTGTTTCACATAAAAGCAAAATATTTGCTATAGATAAAGCTGCCTAGTAAGGAAATTATAAACCACATCCCAGAGAACATACCATCAAGAAGCTTAGTTTAGAAACATGAGTCCATGCCAAGTATCATTATGTATATTTGAAGCGATAAAGAAATCCTGGAAGGTACCTTTATCATTCTGCTGCTGTGCTTGGATAAGTTTTAGTGATGTTTGGATTCAAACGGTGGTTTAGAAGTGCTGCTGCCTCCTGAATGCCTAGCGCATGCCATAATAGTTCTGATCTTCATTCACTCTCCTGAGCCTTTGCCACTTGGCACCCAGTCATGTTGTGGGCCTGCCTGATTCCAGCTATGCAACCAAAAGTTAGAGTGCTGAGAACTATTTGTCACTTCAGTCATCATAATATCTTAGATCTGGAGAGGATTAGAATTTGATTTAGCAGTCATTTTCTCCTAATAGAGGTGTCATAAAATAACTAGTGTAGAATTAATCTCCTGTTACCCTGTATTTATTCCAAAGCAGGAGACTGGGTTATTCTGCTCTGCCCTGAGTGCTCACGTATCTTTAGACTGTTGAGGAATGCTGTAGAAGTGCCTGTGGATAAATAGACAACATAGTTTGCCCAGTGGAAATATGTTTTTAATGCATTATATATAGTAAAAATAGCAAAGAGGTTTAAATGCCTTGCGTCTGAATTTACAAGGGAAAAACTATGCCTTGGACGTTGGACTGAGGCCCGTCAAAAGAATGGGCTTCCAGTAGATTTCCACACTTTTGTATTCAGCCCTTGTTAAATGCAAGGCGTGGAGATGCAGGAGGAAGGTATAACCACCTGTTAAGGACCTAATGAGCACTCTTATGGAATATGACCTAAATACGTACCTGCTATTGGAATTAATGTAATAATTTTTTAATCTAAGATCCTTTGGTTAATTAGTACTAATCATGTTGAATTAAATAGCTCCTGACAAATGGAATTTAGAAAGAAAACAATTACATAAAAAAGAAAGGTTGGTATCTGTGATTATGTTCTGTTATAAACAATCAGCAGATCCTAGAGTTTGGAGAGGTGGTAAATATCTTCTACACAGGAGGTGAATTATTCATGGTTCCATGAAGCAAACTCTTCCATGAAGCTGGCTCTGCCTGTGTAGTCACGAGAGGACAAACTCTCTTGTCTGGCACCCAAAAAGGATTGTTGTAGGTGTACAGTATTTTCAAAACAAATTTTCATTGAGTCAAAACAAGTTGCAACAGGAACATAGAAGTACAAAGGCACGGTACGTATGTGTATGTATGCTCCACGCAGAAAAGCTTTGTGCTTCAAAAAGTGATTAATTGGGTGGCGTTGATAAAGCCCTTTTATAATTCTATTATGGCTGCGCTGTTGAAATAATTTATATAACAAGATTTTATTGCACAATGTCAGCATAATAATACTAGTCTGGGAGGAATAGGTCAAAGACCTCAAGAAGCCTCAGGCTGTCCTTTACTCTGACCTACGCCCTTCTTAGTTCATGTTTTCACCTAATTTAATTGGAAGAGGGGAGAACGTTGCTATTCTAGCCAATTTATTAAGATCAGTCATCTCAGACTGGATTTTTTTCTGTCAGGATTCTGTGGATTGAAGAAACATGAAGACACCTTGCAGCAGTTCCTTTAGGGTGCAAAAGGAAAGAAATATGGGGTACAAATGATGCAAATCATAGAATGCTTTGTGTTCATCAAGTTCCAACCCCCCTGCCATGGGCAGAGCCACCTTCCATTAGGCCACATTGCTCAAAGCCGTGTCCAGCCTGGCCTTGAACACTACCAGGGATAGGGCAGTCACAGTTTCTCTGGACAATCTGTTCCAGTGTCTCACCATTCTCATAGTGAAATCCTAGAGCTGCAACTCCTCTAAGAGAAATGGACAGTAGTTGGGGTAAATGCCCCAACAGTGACTCTCAGCTGCGCCTAATGCAGCTGAAAAAGGTGTGATTCAATTCTCACCTCAGTCCTGGTAAATAATAGCCTTTCCAGGATAGTCAAACTCAGTGGTGGACAATGTAAACAACAGAGGACTGCAGAGGAGGAGGGTGTCCTAGCTATAGACCATGCTCCAGAAGACTTGGAAAGGTTATGCAGAACTCCTCAGAGATCCTGGCAACTACAGGAGAGCTTGCCCAAGACAGATGTATTAGCTTAAAAAGGCTAAGGAAAAGAACACCACGTTTTCCTGTATGCCTTGTCTACAGTAGGAGAAAAGGGATGTATTTATCAAATATATTAGCTACAATGATTTTGAATACAATAAGGTTCTATAATTAGAGCCTAGTATTTTCAGAATTAAACCATACTTCTGGTAGCTGCTAAAATATTTTCCAAGAATGAATTAGAATATTGAAATAATGGGTAGTATTTAAGAATAATGCTTGTTCTCAAAGCTAATAGTAGGAAAAAATCCAAGTAAAATAACCTGAGTTTGCCTTCTGATGAGAAGAAACACAGTATGTGCACCTGATATGGTGACAGAAAGTAATGACAGCCCTAGTGTCTTTATGCAAAGATGATTTTGGATCAAGGGCTTTCATTTGCCAGTAAGGAATATGCAGGGACAGAATACGCTGTGCTGTAGACATGTTGCTATACAGCTAAGTCTGTACTTGATGTGGACCATCAGGATTACTTCATCCCCTTCCTTAAATCATCTTGTGATGGAAAAGGCACTTGAAACTCCCACATCTTGAGTTGAAACACATAAAACATGAGTACAAATAAGGCTAGCATGGATGGATTTGAGATCAGCCTGCTGAAAAACTTGGCACTATTGAACCAAGGATTTTAAGGGGAATCTATTTTGTGAATGACTTAGGAAGATGATTCATCACCCCTTGATGAATGTCCTTGTCCCAGACAGAAAAAGCAGAAATCTCACTGGTATGGCATTTTGTGTGCTTTTTTCCTTGCGGAGTTTGAATGTTCTGCTCCGAGTTTCCAACGTGACAATTTTAAGAGAACTAGGAACACCTAGACAACCCTTCTAACTTTATGACACAATGAGCAGTAACTACAAATCCACAGTACACTTGGTTGTAGCACCAGTCAAGCAAAAACAATGGCAGAAAACTGTTACCACAAATACGTGTGAAGTGGTGTTTGATGGGAGATCACAGCTACGTAACTTAAAACCTTTGCAGGTTTTCAGCGTAGGAATCTGCAGCAGAAGTTGTTATCAAACGGTCAATGCAGATTTTTCTACCAATGACATTTTAAAAACCCAGCACTAATTTATACTGGAAAAAAAAAACAACCAAACAAACAAACAATTAGAATGAAATTTCACAAAAGTGTGTGGATTCTGAGTCAAGTATGGTTTACGCACTGCAAACCCACACCCTAGGGTTTAAACATGTATGGGCTTCTGGAGACCTTGGACCACAGTGTTTTATATCACTAGAAAACACGTAAACAACGAGTAATCCAATTCTGCCTTCTTTTAGATATTTACCATTTGCAATAGCAAGACGTTCTTTCCACTGGATAATAAGATGAAGGAGAGATAAGTGCTTTACTCTCAGCAGATGTCCTTGAATGTAGCACCTGAAATTCAGTGCACGATATCAAGTATATATAGTAGTTAACTACAGCAAAATGTGTTGTTTTCTGGAGTGCTGAAGTAAAATTTCCATAGAAACCCCTTAACTTGCTACCTTGAACTTGGAAAATGACCATTTGAGGGAACAAACAAATAGGCAAAAAACAATAGATTCTTACAGTAAGGCACTCAAGGAAGAGTTTAGACGTGTGTCTGTATGAGTATGAAGATTGGCACCCACTCTAAGCTGAAAAGAAAGCAACTCTTTAAACACTCTTTAAGATCTGAACCATTGCAAGAGGGATGCAGAGCCATTGTGCTCAACACTCCTATAAAAGGGTATCTGTGGACTTTGTACAAACCAGCTTTTCTGTATTTGAAGGAGCATTTTACATGGTTCTTCTGAGCTTGGTGTAAGGTCATTGTGGCACAGACCCACCATGAACCTGGTAGAGTAAAGCAGGAGAAAGAAGGAACTCCGTGTTTCCCAGAAAGGCAAAAAAGCATTGATTAAAACCTGATTTGTGCCCTATGACACAGGCTAGAAAAACCATAGGTCAAGTTAGCTTTCTGCGTCTTCAGTATAATCCAAATTACTGATTTTAGTAGCAGTTCTCTAGAGCTGAAAAGTGTACCTAGTGGATGTAGCAATAACAATTTCAAAGCATCTCAGAGATACTTGACAGGATCATGTGGCAAGCTGCCTGAAAAAAAATAGGGGTTTATGTGAATTCTTGTGGTGTAGCACACATCAAAGTGACTGAGGGTGTGTAAATCTGTGTGAGTAGTTTATGTGATAGGGTCTGAGAAGTTAATCTTTCTCCAAAGTTCATGTTTACGTTTGCTTTTTCTCCGAGCCTGTATGTGCAGGATGCTGAAGTGTGAGTGTTTCTATTAATCAATATCCTTTCTAAAAAGGATAGTGTTCCATGTGAAAAAGGTTCTTGCCATCTCTTATGTAATTTGTTGTGACATAATATATCCATGTCACGGTCCTATCTGTGTGGAAATGTGTACACTTTGACCTCAGTGCCAGTTGTTTGATAGGTGACACTTACTCAAACCAGTAACTGGTGCTTGTTCTTTTCCTCCTTACCGGTAATCTCTGCAGAGGAGAAAAAAATGTCAGAATTTCCATTTCACAGGAAATCTGAGTATTTTAACTATGGTTTTGTCCCAAATTTCAGATGAAAAGTTCTGAAAGAAATTTTGCTTGAATACATGGCAAAAAAAATGCTATTAATGTGACACTGTAATGCATCTGCTAGCAGTAGCGCAGTGCCTCCTGGGACAAGAAATTCTAGTGATTCATACTGTCATTCTTTCTTCACAGACTGGGTCCTTTGAAGAGACTACATTACCTCTTATGTTTATACTTATATTTCAGTCTCTTGTGATGCACCAGGGCCTTTTTGTGTGTGACTAGATACATTATCTCCGAAATGCTGGACCACACATAAGGAGGTTAATATCAAACTGATTGTTTCGACTTAGTTCTACAAACCAGAACATCTCGGATGAAGCCAAACTGAAGTAGCTCATTCTCATCTTTCTTTTCCTAAAGAGGAACCACTTTTCAGTAGTGGTTCCACAGAAATGCACATAAATTGGTAAAAATGCAATCTTCCTTTGGCTTTCATGTGATTTTAATAAACTAATAATTCCAGCAAGTTCTAATAGTGCATAATGTCTTTGCTGCCTGTTCTACTCTTTAATATGTACTCAAAAAAGTCTTGTTACTTTTCTGCACTAACACTTGCCATTCCCTCCCTGTCTGCAGTGTCCACTAATATTGAAGCAGTTTAACCTCCCTTCTCTTACTTCCCCATCATTCCTCTTCAGTCTGTTAAATGTGCTGTAGCTGATAGAGTCCTATCAAGTGTATTGTGCTTTTGGATCTTTTGGCAGATTCCTTTTTGGTTTGGGGTGTGGAGAGTTAATTCATTTTTTGTGTGAGCCTGTGTGTGATGAACCATGATTACCCAAATGTGTTTTCCAAAATGTCTTTAATCCCAGATACCTCGGGTGTGTGGGAGAGGGGCAGAAATGGAGTTATATATCCTGGGTAAACATGTGGTATTACATCTGCTTCAGTCTGGACAAGACCGCAAATGATAAGGACAAACCTAAGCCTGTACTTTAAAGTAGGAAAGAAAAAAGTAGACATTTACAAATTATAAAGGCCTAATGGAATTTTTGTAGTGCATGGAGCATGGCCAAGAGGTCCATCTGAACTACCAGGGAAATAACGTCCTCTTCAAAATAGTACATCTGATAGAACATAGGGAGGTGTTGGATTTAGATTTGCAGCAAAGGATACAAGCTCTACTGTAGGAATCAGTGAAAAGAAAGGATGCAAATGTAGATAAAGATAGTGTGGGAGGGTGTATGTGGTATCAGAAGCATTCGTTCTGGAATTTGCCTAAGTCAATGCAATATAATTCAGTAAGTTTGGTTTAATACAAAGCGCAGAAATGCTGCAAAGGAGGTGTTTCAGAAAAGAAATAAATGTAGAAAAATACTTCTGCTTACATCCCATTTAATGATTGAGAATTTTTACAGTTTAGGAAGAGGGAAGTCTTAAGTAACATTTATCAAGTCGGTAAGAAAGCATGTGCATGGAAGAGAGTCTGCAGAGACACTATCAAAGGGGAAGGAAGAAGCTACTTAAAATAAGCAAGCAGAGGAAATGTAGTTAAATGTTAAGACAGATAATGCAAGTAGAAATAAAAGGATGATAGATCCTGGCATTGACAGTGTGCAAATGACATGCCTTGAGCTAGCAAAATTACATAGGGCCGACCAGGGGCTGCAGTTCCAAAGGTGTGCTCTAAAAACACAAATGCAGTAACATCATTCAAGTGTAAAGACCAGATGACAGGCATGGCATACCTTCTTAGCTGGTTTATGCATGCATTTGTGCCAGGCTGAACAATCACTTTTGTGGGCATGATTATGAGGGCTGCTTTCTGAACTTTGGTTCAATAAATCAAAGTGTAATCTGTAAACACACAGCACAAATCTGTGTGTGCTATAAAATGCGTGTGCTGGTTGCCCTTCTCCTTTTCTGCACTCAGCTCCTCAGTGCAGAAATGCTTTTACTTTCCACTGCTCTTTTAACCTTTGGATGGCACCTTGTGTGTGTTTACAGCTTCTGTACAAAAGCTGACTGCAGCTCTGTGTTAATTAATTTGCCAGGCACAACTTCACAAACAGAGGGGAGCATTCTCTTTTGTGATCTCACAGCGTTTTTAATTGTGAGGTATGGTTGGTGTTCAGTGATTGCCAAGCTTCTACCCAAATTATGAAACACGTATCATGGTTGCGAAGAGGAGCAGCCTGTGTTTGCTTCAGGAGGTATACCAGCAGAGCAATCAGGAACGTAATGAACGTAATTGCAGCTATTCCCACTCTAGATTGTTGGGTTTGGTGGGGGGAGAGGTTCTTTTGTTAGGGAGGACAGGAGGCAGTTCTCCTTATATATAAATTTATGAAGGCCAGTAATGTGAACGCAAAACAAAACGTTGGGTTGTTTTTAAGGAGGAGAGAAAGTGAAAATTTGGTGCAGAAAGTAGTAGGCAGAGACCAAAGGCAGAATGATGAAGCAGCTTCTAATATAACTTGCAAATAAAGAGTATCATTGGGACACATAAAATATGTTTAGTACATGGTAGAGTATTTCAGAGCAATAAACTTGAAGGTACAGTTCACACTCTATTTTGGATACTTAGGATCAGCTCATTTTACGGATTTATGAGTCACTTGATTCTTAGTAAAGAAGATAGACTAAGATACAAAATAGACAAAGCACATCCTAATTTAGAGGATAATGTTCTAACTTTCAGTCTAAGAAAAGGAATTACAGTTCACCCAAAGTGTTAGTATTTATTCACTAAGTCTTATGTAAACTACTGCCATCAACAGTGACTCTGCATTGCGTCAAGGTTTCTGTAAGGAGACAGATAAACAGCTTATCTCCTGCACGTATTCTGACTTCACAACTTTCCTGCTCCCTTGACTTGTCTGTCTTTGGGCCTTTGGTACCCTATGTGAAGCTTTCCTCAACATGGGAGGGAAAAAAAAACCCAACTTTTTATCCCAGAACATCAATTGCATTAGAAAGTCCCAGTTATAAAACACTGCAGATCGTGGCATAGCCACACTTGTGTTTCTCATTTTTACAGCCATTCAGAGGTTTATTTTCCAGTGCATAATACAGTTTATCTCTGGAGCTTTGCATTGGGTAGAATATGGGCAATGTCAAGTTGCTGATGTTGACCATTTGGTTGGTGGGGAGGACACTGGGGAAAGAAGTACTGCTGGGTCTAGAAAGCTGAAGTGTGTGTAGGGATCTACTGTGTAGTAAACACTTGTAAGAAAAACACGACTCATTTATGAGATCTAATACTGCACTGAGCATGGTCACATTATGCTTCTCTGTTAAAACCCTATCTGCGTACACACACACATTAAGTTCTAAGTTTACCCTTTCCTAACCATGCATTTTCTGGTTTTTTTACTAGGGCATATTTCAAAACGTTTGTCCCTCAGTTCCAGGAGGCAGCATTTGCTAACGGGAAGCTTTAGGCAGCCTTGGGCACAGAGATGATGCTGGACGGATCCTTCAGTCTGTGCGCGCAGCCCACAAGAAGAGCGCCTGGAAACGGGTTGGACTGTCTTGATGGGTGCTTTCTTGCCTCTGAAATTGTTTTGGTTGCTTCAGGTTTTGTCAGGTTTCTGAAACAAAAGACCTCACTAACATGCTTAAAACTGCGTATTTGATGTTTGGCCTGGCCCTTTGCCTCTGCCACCACCATTCCTATATATATCTACTGGATTAAATTGAAAAGGGTGTGTTTTGATGTGATAACATAGTCTTGTGCCAACAATGTCCTATATGTTATGCCTTGTTTCGTTGTCTTCAGATGGTGTAAATTGGATAGGTTTCCCCCCACAGAATTACAGTGTAGTTTGTATATTTAGTTGCCATTTCCAGTTTATCCTAAGAAAATACAAAACTGCCGTACGTACCAGGAATGCCTAATGGACTGTACAGTGCCATGTTCTGCCTGGGAGGTTTGTGTCTCGCTGTGGTTAACTCTCACAGGTATGGATATGAGTTGCACTCTTCGATTCTCAGTGCCTTTCAAGTTGGTCTGATATTAATATGGCAAGGTATTGGAGGTTTTGGGGTTTTTTTTTAATATTTCAGTTGAAAGCTCATGTTATATGAAATGTTGTGCTTTTATGCTTTGTTTTTATTTCCAGCTGTACAATTTCAGTGGGTTTTTTTTAATGAACTCCCCTTGCCGTTATGAAAAAGTTCTACTTCTTTAGTACCAGTATGCAAAGAACTAGTTATATAAATCACTGTAACAAAATAAAGCTCTTTCATAGACCTGTAATTTTTCCAAGTAAGATAAATACTGCTGAGAAGGAAACTTTCAACAAAGGAATGAATGATGTCTTGGAGAATAACAGATGAAATACTGTAGAGCTGCAAGTATTTAGCTTAATGCTTAAGTTCAACATGTCTTCTCAGAAATAATTTTAAGTGTATATAACTGGAAACATTACCTCTCCTAGTTCTGAAATGCCAAATACAAAATCCCACCTATTCATCCTTTCTTTCATGCTTGTGTCAGGCACACCAGTTGGGGCTAAAACTGTCACGATGTCACTTCCCAAATTAATTTGTAAATAGACCAGGGTACTTTCCAGTATGGAATAAAATTAACAGTGCATGGAAAAAACACTGTTACTTCTGCTAAAATAGAAGGAACTAAATGAACAGTATGCAGATGATACAGTGGCACTGGAAAACATTTAATTTGAAATTATCCACTGTAGCACTACTGTCTGCTTATGTGATGAAATCTCATCAAATTACTTGATTGGCAGTATTCTCCTACCCTTTCTAAAACTTATTATTTTCCATTAAAATTAGTCCTTTCCAGGCTAACATCCACCTAGGAAATGCAGATGGGGTTTGAGCAGCGAAGCTTAACAATTAAGAATCATGTAAATAATTTGCCTCTAGAAGCTACAGGTATTTTT
Organism: Pezoporus wallicus; assembly: GCF_028554395.1. Classification (NCBI taxonomy): domain Eukaryota; kingdom Metazoa; phylum Chordata; class Aves; order Psittaciformes; family Psittacidae; genus Pezoporus; species Pezoporus wallicus. The sequence goes on along the minus strand of NW_026635616.1, from coordinate 292,603 downwards.
AGCTAGTTTATAGGCAAAAGTTTCTGTTTAATACTAAATTTCCTGGCTGGAAATCAAGCTGCAAACAAAATCAGAAGCCTGGGGGTTATAAACAGCTCCGAAGGTCTAAGCCTCAATTTCCTCTATTGGAGGCATTGCATTAGGCTTTTGCATGCAAACCAAGATTTAGAATCATAGTATCATAGAATAATTAGGGTTGGAAAGGACCTTAAGATCATCCAGTTCCAACCCCCCTGCCATGGCCAGGGGCACCTCACACCAAACCATGTCACCCAAGGCTCTGTCCAGCCTGGCCTTGAACACCACCAGGGATGGAGCCTTCACAGCTTCCCTGGGCAACCCATTCCAGTGCCTCACCAGACTTAAAACACACGTGGAGTGTTATGGTTTTATGTGAATAGCAACACCATAAGTGCACAACCTTAAATGACTGAAGACACGTTTTGTTCTGTATACCAGGATGATCCCACTTCTGCATTTCTTCAGGTAAAAGTCAAAGCCACACACATGTTCAAGAATAAGCAGACTCTTGTGAACAGGGTGGGAGGAGGATGGCTAATGTAAAACATTTGTTTTCATAGTGTTCAAAACCTGATAAAAACCACCTCTAGCCATTTTCAAAAGGTGGAAAACAAACCTTCAAGTTGCATCTGTAGATTCCTGGAATCATACGTTTTATATCCTCTTGTTTCGTTCAATGCTGTAGCGGTTGTTCCATGAGCACAGTGTTCTTCAATGTTCTACCGTGATTCAAAGACTAGCAAATGTTACAAATGACAAAGTATTTCAAAAAGAGGTCCACTCTTCACAGTTAATGAATTTTCAACCAAAAATTCATCCTCCACCTTAGTCCTAGTACATTTGGACAAAAGACTGCTTTACTATTAAAGGACTAAGAGTTTTAGAAACCATGAAAGAAAATGCTTGGAGGACATAAAATGCCTAAACCAGCAGTTCCTTATGTTGAATTCAGTAGTTTCACCAACTTTTCACTGATATATATGGAAATGAACCAATGGTTTCAGTCTGAATTTTTCGTCATGTTGCAACAGGTAGTATTTTGGAGGGGAAGAGGGTAGAAATGGAACTGTTTGTGTTTAAGATGAAATCTGTGAGCTTATCAGTTTTTAGATTAGCAGAAAAGATACTGTCCTTACACTCAATGAACATTTTCTTTATTTCAAAGCCACCGTACACTCTGACCTGCAAAGTATTTTATGGAGCCCCTTCCTGATGGTTCTCAGAGGAATGTAGGGGGGTGTTAGCACTACAAATGGGTGCTGGAAGGAAGGACATAGAAATGGGAGAAATCATCTCTCCAGAAGGAAGAATACCATATAATATTACATCGGAAAAGAGAGTTAGTTTAATTTCATATCAAATCAAGCATTTGTTGAAGGCATTTTAATTACCCACAAAAGTTCTAATCTAGTAAATTGGAGTTATTTCTATTATCTCCTTTTTTACAATATCCATTGTAGCTGCTTTAATGGCAATGAGGCTTCCAGCACTTTCTTTCCTGTTATGTGATATATGTAATTGGAAGGAGCAGTCAGACCTAGGCTAGTTTCTTCGGGTTGTGAGAACCACAAAATATAAGAGAAAAATAGCTGTGCTACAAACATCAAAAAGCCAAAATTCTACTGTGTCATAATTTTGATTGAAAGAATGTAGTAAGTCTCTAGTTTCTAAGCCCCTTTAATGCATGATTGCCAAAGGTCCTTTACACTGCAAACTTAGTCACGCCTTTATTCATCTGCATACTTAATCCACTGTGCTAGAAGTAATACCAAATCTTTTGGATTCAGAGTTAGACTTTTGTAAACTTGCTGGAAAGACTGGTCAAATAGCTGGAAGAATAAATAAAAGTTAACTATATCGTACATAGTTTGGCCTTCATTCATCTTCCTGTGTGCTGGTCATTGCTTTGTTGATTAGCATGTTTCATTTGCTGAATCAGCAGCAGTTTTGGTATTGTCACTGAACATCCTGCCATTCATATGTAGAGTAGGCTTGAGTCAGTTTATAAGGAGAAATCATTGCTAGAATTAGCACAGATCTCCTACGCGTTGCTAGACCCTCACTAGGCATGTTTCTCTGTGTGCTTCCTTACTCTTATTCTGTCTGGCGCTTGTGGCAACAAGCATCTTTGGTGATTCAGTCGGGAGACAAGATTTAGCACTAGTACCCTCAGTTACTTCAGGTAGGTTTGCACAGAGACTTGTTACCTCTGAAAGGGGGGAATAAATCTGAATAGTCTCCACTGAGCAGTGCTCCCTAATACAAGTCAGGGCGTTTAGAAGAGGTAAAAACCCTGTTTAACAAGTAGTGAGTAGGGACTGCTGCTCAGGCATCCTTCTATGGTGGTACCCGTAACAACCAGAGAAGCAGCAGGCAGTAGAAACCCCTAGCAGTACGTGAGGGTCACCCCTGCGGGTCTGAATCCATTTCTAATGCCATGCCTACGCAGCAGCAATACATGGAGATGAAGGGGTGAGTCCTCTGTCAGTGGAGAAGGGGAGTTTCTCACCTTTCCAGCTTTGTGAGGAAGGTGTGCTGCAGGGAGGTTTGGACACGGCTTCTGACCATGACTGCTAATTACAGGGTGCTGTCTCTGCCCTGTGAATCAAATGAAGTCTGTGACCAAACTGACAGCCAGTGAACGCTCTTCCCTTAAATTACTTATGTCTCTGTAATTGATGTATTGTAATGCTCATTAAACCTAAAGGTTACGCTTACTTCTTAAATGTTACTGAAAATCCCTTAAGTCATCTCCTTTTCTGTTTTTATTTTCAGGTGTCTGTAATGTACTAGGACAATTTTGTTTCATCCTTACTGCTATTTTTAGCAAGTTTGAGGTTTATGTTTTAACAAGGGAACAAGGTGTGTGCCAGCATCTTATGGGCCTGCATTAAATATAGAATTATTTGCTGTAAAAAATACTCAGTAGAAACTGGTTTTATTTATTAAGCCAAATATTGTGTTGTCCATAACAGAATAATTAGAAGGAAAGACTCTGTTGTTCCCCAGAAGAGAGAGGATAATCATTATGATAGAATTGGATACATTTTTTACACCGAATTTCATTTCATTTCATTTGCTTCTAAGCATCAGCAGGGAAAAGTGTATTCTGCTTTTCTGAAGGAAACCTGCACCTGAATAAGCCATTGATCAGGCTGTATCTTTTCCTGTTTGTACTTCAAAAAACAATAGGGTTTGTCCCTATAGGCAAAGCCAGTAAAAGGCTGAACAATGCCAGGTACATCATGTACCCCCTGTCAGGTACAGGGGTTTTTCATATCTTTATTTCCTGATTTCTGTGGATTCAGAGAATAATTTCAAACTTTGTGCTGGGCGAAGGTAAACAACACAAATATCAGAAGCGTGCAAGTCATTTTAGCTCGTATGAAGTAAAAGAGTAGCAGTTTAAATATTATTCTGCAGGAGCTCAAGGGTTCTGCCATATATTTCTAAGCACGCCTCTTGAAAAGCCATGGTGTGTTGGTGATTTTAGTGCTGCTTTTCCTATTCTGTTCCCTGTCTTAAATTTAAAAGCTCAGTTCATGGTTCCAAGGCACTGCACAAACACCATTTTGTTAAAATGGTAGTTACCAAGCAAAAAGGCGGGGGGGGGACTGGGATCAGCTGCTGAAAATAGGTCTTAAATCATCAAGAAATCAACAAAGGAAGCAAGGTTTGGCGGCTGCTCTGCCACTTGCTGAGTCTACAATATGGGCCTTCAAACATGTCCCCAGCACAAATTAGAAGAAAATACAGGAGGTTTTTCTTGCAGTGCTAAAGAATAAACACAGTTTTAAACAACAGGAAGTAAAGCAAGCGTTTAATTGCAGGCATGAAAAGCAAAATACACGCTACAAGTTTAACATTATTTGTGCCTACAGCTCCCTGCGTTTCTCCTGTCACCAGAGCGGGTGAAGAATTAATGCCTCGTGCTGCAGCTGCCCGTGGTGAAAATTGATCCTTGGGGTGCTCCGTGTTTTCATCAAACTCTTACTTAAACTCTAATGATTCTTTTTCTATCCCTGAGGATGGCAACACGGTACCAGGGAAGAGCGAATCTTATGCTATCAGGGGCTTCTGTTCTATTGCTGCTCCATTTCAAGCCCTTGATTTGGGTGGGGTGAGCACTTTATAAGCCGTCAAGCCTGCCAGCAAACAGGGTACATTTTATTTCCTTGCTGTTTATTTGAAATAATTCAAGCTGATTATAATGGGACATCGTGTTTCCTTTATTCTGCTGTGCTATTCAGCCAAAGTTTGTTTGCTTGTTTAAAAATCAAAGCCATCAAGGTTATTTGTGTCTTTCGATGGGGATGTAGCACAGCTCAAGCTCGGAGCCCTGCGTTTCTTCTATGAACTGCACGGTCAGCAGCAGCCTAAGCATCACGCACCCCTCCCAGCAAACCTCACTTTGACTCAGCCTGACAGGGTGACGACCAGGAGTGACAAAACCTGACCTTCTTTTGCTTGTCCTCAGAGGGCTACCTCAATGGCATCCATGGCTCAGTCACTCTATATAGCCTCCTCCACTACCTCCAAGAGGTCCTGGCTGCAGGAGGTAATGGGCTCTGGTCGCTCATCAGCTGAGGTTAGGTTCATTTCTGTACCCAACAGACAAGCAGTGCCAGAGGGGAATGCCGTCCTGCTGCTGCTGAAGCCAGGCATTTCCTAACGCCCTGATAGGAAAAGACAGCTGCAAAATCCAGCTGCAACTCAGGTACAGTCCTGCCAACTAGGAATGATTTCTTGTGTGTTTTGGCCAACTGAACCGGCTCTTGGTTCAGCTGCCTCCATTCTGCCAGAGAGTGGATGCTACAGAAAACTCTCCTTGCATCACTGGCATTGGCATAGAGATATGTAAAAAGTTCCATGGCCATCAGGAACCAGCTTTCTATCTGAACTTTGCTATCCTTGTTACGAGAAGGGGAAGCAAAATATCCAGATAAAAACCTGTTTCTTACATTTCTGACATGAGGAAGAAATTCTTTACAGTGAGGGTGGTTAAATACTGGCACAGGTTGCCCAGAGAGGTGGTGGATGTTCTGTCTCTGGAGACATTCAAGGCCAGGCTGGATGTGGTTCTGGGCACCCTGGTCTAGGGGAAAGCGTCCCTGCTCATTGCAAGGGGTTGGACTAGCTTTGGATGTCCCTTCCAACCCAAACCGTTCTGATTCCGTGACTTGTTTCAGTGGTTGTTTTATCATCGTTCTCTGATGAAAGAGATACTAGCATCTGTGTTTTCTAGCCTTTCTGCACTCATCCCTGTGCCTTGTATCCAGTAGGCTCTGTGTCAGCATCTCTCTTTACCTCTGGACCATAGGGATGTTCTTAGCATCCTATGAACCATGAAGGAGGGACAGCATCTTCTGGTTTCAGCAAGAAAGAGATGAGTTTGGGTGGATGAGTTTGTGCTGTAAGAATTGGGCTTGTGTTCTTCAGATCACCCACAGCACTTGCAGCCGAGAAGAAATAACAGCTTCTGTCTAATGGGGTCAGATAGCTAAATGGAGCAGTTTCCGCACGGTGGTGGCTGGTATAATTATACGCTGGGCTATGGCGTGTCTGGTCCTAATAGCACCCGGGACTCTTGTGAGTGACTCAGCCACTGCTTGAGGCTAATTATGGGCAGGTTGCATGAAAAAAACCCGCAACTTGATCCTGCCTTCCTCTCTTTCAGTGGATGGGTGTTCAGCACCGACAGGGATTGCTCATGCAAAGCTACATAAATGCCTGCTCATAAGGGAAAGGCTTTTCAAAGCAAGACAGCAAACAACACTCAGAGGCGCCTGGTTTGAGAGGAGGTGGTGTCTGTCGGGACATAGCTCAGTTGAATCCAATTCCCTCTCCCTGGCATTAGCCTGTGCCAGGCTTCCAAAACTTCCAAAATTTGAGAGATTCCAAAATAACCTAATCACTTGGTTTGTCACGCTGCTTGTGGTTGACAGGACTATTTCTTCGGCGTTTGTAATGGCCATTTTGTTGAATTTAGCTTTATTTTTATGATGGGGGTTTAGAAATGGATCACAGGCTTATTTGTCCCTTTTTAAAACTGAACCTTGTATGGTGATATACTCTGTCAAGAGCTATAATGTATGAAGTGTTAGCAATCTTTCCTGCTTCAGAGAGACAGGCGCAAGAAGCAGGTTGTATGCTTGCAGTTAGCTCAGAGAAGATTCTCAGAAGGTGCTGGTGGTTACCAGCATCACCTAATTCATTGTTTGTATAACCCCATCTTTGCTAAGAATAACTTACTGATTTTAAAGCATATATGGGAATGACATATATCAGAATATATATCAGAAGTATATATCTATGTCTAGTGTTACATGTACAGGATTAGAGGAGCTGTAAGAAGCTGTTGCAGTGAATTTACAGGGAGTTTCATGACTCCTTCATCAGGCTCTGTTGGATTATGTTTATGGGGAAGACTTTTACCTAAAATTCTTCCTCCAGAAGCAACACCATCAATAGCACATATCTCCAGGATACCAAGCCCAGGGCAGAGAGCGTTTCCACCAGGAGGACACAGACCAGCAATGGAACAGGTGCCCCTCGAGACGTATGAGACATTCCTGATCTAGCCACTGATGATAGTCCTGCTTCAAGCAAAAGGTTGGGCTAGAGGGCCTGCAGACATACCTCTCAGGCAACCTGGATGTGGTTCTATTAACTTTTTTAAAAGCCTGGGATACAGATCTCAGCACAACCTGGTAATACCTGCCTTTAAAGATTGTTCAGAGGCAACACCACATGAAAACAAAATAAAGAGCAGAAGTGGTGGTTTCTAAAGATCACTCTTTCTATCCATTTTCAGATCCTAAAAGCGCGAAGACAAATTCAGTGCTTTTACAGTCACTCGTGTTAGTAGGGATGGCTGCAAAAACATGGCTAATGAATACACAGCCCAGTGCTCTTAAGTAAATGCCTAGGCTAATTCTGAGCAGAGTAGCTTAACTACTTGAAGCACTGTAGAGGTATTGCATCATCCCTTCATTTTTATGAAAGGTACCTTGATGTTGCCTTGAAGAAAAACCACGTTTGGATTTGAAAGTAGGCTGGGCATCTGGAGCCAATGCTCAATGTATACAAACAAGATGCTTCTTCAGGGAGGAGTCAGGGCTGGAAACTGGTCCAACATGCGTTGAATTCTAGCTGTTTCGAGTTGTTTAGACTATTTAAAGAGCAGTTCACAAACAGGAAGGAGTTAAAACTAAGTGAAATAAGCTGTTTCATGAGCCATTCTATCATGGCAGTTCCCATTGTAGCAAGAAGCCCTTTGCAGGCCAACCTGAGGGCCCCATTTGCAGGCAAGTCAGCTTTTATATCCTGACATCTTGCTATAGAAAAGTAAGAATTGTTTTGAGGTTTGTCTTTGCGCCTAGTCCTGCCACTCAAGATTAAATCTCGCAGACAAAACAAGCTGTTTGGGAGGCGGACCAAGAATGCCTTTACAGTGAAGAAAAATATAAACATTCAGCCAACTGTGATTAACTATTGAATGCAAAACACTCCCTGGGTTTTGTTTATTTGTAGACTGTAGGAAAAGCTCCCAAACGATGCCATGCATTCAGTGTGAAAACACTTCAGCCTCTGCAACCCACTGTTGCTGGAGGAAGGAAAGGATTTTGTCCAAGATGGCTTTTGGGGGCTTTTTCTTTATTTTTTCCTCTCAAATGTGTTGTTTATCTGCTTTGCAAAGGCAATGTACACAGCTTCCTCTCATTGTGAATATTCCTGCCTCCAGCTGCTCACACCTGAGCTGGACTTTGGCTCCTTCACCTCTCTATCCACTGGGCAGCATGGGCTAAAAGTGCCTGGCTCAGCTGCAGTGCTGCCAGCAGCACTGCCATGCATGGGATCCTGGTGTCCTTTGAATGCTGCCCAGATAAGCATGGAAAAATTGTCATTAAAAACAAAAAAGAGACAGAAAAAAGCGTTTGTGAGCAATTGCCTATTGCTCAAAGGCAGCTCTGGGCATCACCAAGCTTTGAGACGCCTGCTGGAATGATGGTGTACAAAGAGCCCAAGCCCTTTGCAGTGTGCTTCGTGTGTGTATTTACCTGCTTGTGTAAGTGAAACAGTAATGTCCAAGTTCACAGCCAGTTTTCGAGTTCAAGGAAGGGAGAAAGAGCGGGTGCTGGCAACTGGGGTGGGAAGGAGCAGAGGCTCACTCACCACTGTGCTGCTGTCCTGTCTGGAATGACACTGCTGAGTGCAGTGAAATTACCCTGTCCTGGGAGGTCTGACTGCAAAGTATGTCTTGTAAATGTGCAGTAAATGTTTATATGGAGTTTTATTCTAGTTTTATAATCTAATTTAAATCAAGTGTGACGCCACTGGGGCCATGCACCGTCTGGGTGCTGCGTTAGGGCTGTGAGGGCTAAAGGTGGAGGCAGGTACGTGGGATTGTGCAGGATTGCTTTTCAAGGTCAAGGAAATGCAGAAAGTAAGCAGTGTTAATTGGGAAAGAAAAGCAGGATTATTAAGACTCCTTCAGCTCCAGTTCCCTAAATTACAGGAGACGGAACATTTGTATTTTGTCATTAACTTACTGGTGCATCTTTAGAGGCAGCACTGGACAGTCCTGTTGGGAATTCTAACATTTAAAGCTGCACTTTCATCCCTCCGCTGTGCACACACATCTGAGCCCTCATCTGGGCCCTACGGGACAGTTTCCTCCTGTTTCGACGTTAGTTATCAAATGAGTGTAAATTAAAGCACGGGCTCTGCAGTTGTGTCTGCTGACTTAACAGCACCATGCGCTCCATGGTGAAGGCAGAATCAGGGCTCCTCAGTCCCAGCTCCCCAGGCTGGGCCTTTACCACTGAAGCAGTAAAACTGTACAGGGGACAGTCTCAATGGCAGATCAGACAAAAACAGCAAATGAGATTTGACACAAACAGGTTCTCGTTTAGAAACCAGTTGACTTGTTGGGTTTTTGTTGGTTTAGGTTTCTTTCTTGAAGGACTATTTAGCTTATTTCAGTGACGGTAAGTATAAAGTCACTCCTGGCTGCTCCCTGAAGTTACAAGAGACCTTTGCATTAACTCTTCTGCCATTTTACTATGTTACTCTTTAAAAACAAAGCAGGATCCAAACCATGCTGCAGCAGTTTCTGTACGTGTAAAGAGCAAAACTGATAACATCTAATCAGCCTCTTTGCCAAGGCAAGACAGCAAGAAGTTCTTGCTTTATAACATTAAAAATGCTTTGTAGTTATATAGGACTTTTCGTGTGAAGACATCAAAGCACATTACAGGTATTAATTAATTAGGTTTCACAACACCCTGGTGAAGTATTTGTGTCCATTTACAAACAAGGCGCTGAGGCAAAAAGCAAGGGATGTGGCTCGTCGGGGGTGGCATGGCTGCCCCACGGACTGGGGCTGGGCCTGGTGTCGGTGTGAGGCTGGGAGACGGCTCCATCCTCACGCCGGGTCTCTCCTGCCGCATCCCCACCGCACTGCCTGGGAGCGGAGGGGCTGGGGAGGGCAGCGCAGAGCCTCCCCGGCCTCCCTCAAGCCTGTGTGTGAGCTCGGCCACACAGCAGGACAGGCCCGGTACAGGGCATGGGAGCAGTGCAAGGCAGAAGGCCGTGCTCATCCTCATGCGGGCTCGGTGCTCTTCACCCCATGCCATCACGAGGCATAGCCATGCCCTGAGTCACCGGCCGCGAGATTTCATTCCTTTCAGACTATTGCCTAAAGCTGGAAGCCTGTTGACGCTGGCTGGGAGCAGGCAGTTTCCCCAGGAGCCCACCAGCCTGCTGTCAGCCATGTTGCCGCCTGCCTCGGCTCACAGCAGAGCCCAGCGCCAGCCCTGCTCTTCAGAGGCTCCGGCTGATGCCAGGCACGCTCAGCGCCCGTCTCCCAGTCTCCCTCAGGGATCAGCCCTGTGTAAGGCAGCAGTCCATGGGAGCCTGGTCACAGAGGTGAAGAAGCGGCCACCATCACCCTCCCATTCAGCGGCTGTATGGCTGAGAGGAGCCGCTGTGCTGGCAGCGCTCCCGAGGATTTTCCCTCAGCGCCGAGCGAGGCACCTAATCCCAGTGGGAAAAGGGACGGTGCCCGTTGGCTCTACCACCCACAGCAGCGGAACCTCCCTGTGGAGCAGCACGAGTGTGCCCAGGAGAGACAGGTTCAGACGAAGGAAGTACGTGGGTCCGGTGCTGAGCGTGAGCAGCCGGCTTAAGACACGGCCAGGCTGGAAGCCGCTTTCCCAGCAGGAAAGGGTGGAGGAGCATTTGCATGCCACTGCTCCAGCAGCAAGGTATGCCTGCCTCTCAGGAAACTGCCCAGAGCCCTTTGATCAGCAGAGAGAATAATGGAAAACTTTGATTTAATAGAGGTCAAATTAACATAGATTCCATTGGCTAAATGGGGGAAATCCTAAAATAGAAGATGTTCCTTAAGAAAGAAAGAAAAATCAGATTAAGACCAGATGAGCCTGGTCCAACTGAGAAGCATAAAATATTCTTCCCAGCGTGTTGTGGTTATTTTGTAATAACCATGCATTACACTGATATGCCCGTGTAATTGCGTACAGGGAGAACAGGAGTAGCATGTAGTATAAAATTGCCAGACACCATCAGCTACCATGAGGTAAAGCCTATTCGTAGTGGTCCGCATGTTTCCCTTATCTTACATGTCAGTAATTCCCTTTCTTGTGTTGTTTTGCCTGAATAACATTATAACTTTTTTCCCAATATTTGACCCCATAATACTTCCTTGAGGAAGAGGGAAGTGTCCTAGAAGACCACCTCATTGTTTCATTCACTTTCCTTGAATCCTTAAAGCTCAACCTACAACAAACAGTTTGTAAATGAAAGATGCCAAATGACGTAGTATCTGCTTCCAGTTCTCCTTGATCTCACCCAAGTTTTTGATGTCCGAACTGAACTGAAATGTGGAAATTCCTCTAAAAGCTGCATAACTGTATAAAAAAAGAAGACAACAAATCCAGTTGGCCAAGGTACGATCTTCAGGCCCAAGTTCAAACATGGCATTTAAGCACTTGCTTAACTTACTAATTGAAGTCAATGGGATTTCAAGCACTTTGCTGAAACGGGAGATTCCGTGGACAACGTTTGTGCCAGTACATTTGTAATACAGAAATCAAGTAGTGCCAGGTTTATTTTGGCTTTGGGTTTCTTTGTGGTGGTGATTGACAAATCTACAGAATTGGACTAATACCAGGAAGGTGATGACTATAAGAGAAGCGATGACAAGAAATAATAAATTCTGAACTGGCAAATGCTTTAACTTGGGCAGACTGAAAACCTCTGCGTAAGGGAACAAAGCGGTCTATTTATGCTGATAGGTGCACTCTTTTCAGGAAGACCTCCAGTTAATCAGGAACTAATGTGCTCGGACAGCTAAAAATTTTGAAGCAAATCCTTTTACAAGTGGTGTAACTACTCTGAAGCTTTTGGAAATGGGCAGGTTTACATCACTCGATAGTCTAGTCATATAATCTTATAATCACTTTGAAAAGATTCATTTCCTGGAGAAAAAATTTCATGCCTTTGCATTGCAGGCAATAGGACAGAGCTCAGCATGGTAATGGATTTCGTGTCTGTTGCTGGAGGTTGTCCAAACCCACCCCACTAACCAATAAATCACTGCCTAATTGAAAAGATTCACAGAAACAGATTACAACATAGAGGATGGAACCAGTACGGTAGGAATTAGACTGACAGTGTCCATACGTAGGGTGTGGTGGTGATCTTACAGCTTGCCCCCACTTGCCCTTCTCACTCCTTTTCCTCCTCCTGCCACTCCTTGCTGCCTGATCGCTCCCTTCGTCCTCCACACCGGCTCCAGTACATAGCTGGTCGCATGGAGAGTGCGTTTGACTCCCTAACCCAGAGAGAAAAAGAAACAGAATTTTTTGGTGGAGTTAATTTTTCCTATTTTAATGAGTTGACTCATTACAGTGCGAGCGAGGAGAGCATGACTGGGGAAAACCTCAGTCCTGCTGTGGACACGGGCAGTTATTCCGGCTTTAGCCACCTCATGATACCACACCTTGACTGTGCCGTGGCAATTTCCACTTTACTGACACAGGGCAACGTGGACAAGTTATTGCCGGTACATCAAAGAGCTGGAAAAAATTAATCAACAGCACCTCCGAGCTATTAGGCATAGACTGTCGTTAGATAAAATCATAAATAATGAAATCCCGTAAGGATGTTGCACAACAAGTATTGAAGCAAAGCTCATAAAACTCTTCCTCACTGCATTTGAGCGTTTTCCTTCCACAGAAGACATCGTTTTCTAAAAGTGATTTTTTTGTTGCACAGCAAACTCACGCTGGGCAGAGGCGGGAAGGGCCCCAGCCCATGTGATGTCAGGATAAGTATGTGGGAAGCCAATGCAGCAGAAAACCCAGCCAGAGGAATGTCTGGTGCAGAGCGAGTGGCGCAGGAGCGGGCTGGCTGCTGCTCCCACCCTCCATGGCACCCGCGAGGTGTGAGCGAGTGCTCAGGCTCCGGCCATGGCCAATGTCTATGTGGGACGGCCCCTTGGCTGTATAGGCTCAGCCTGAGGTTTGTCTCCTGCTCACCCACCCCACCCCCCCACCCCCCCCCCCCCCCGAGGGGATGCCATCCCAAAACGTGTGTTTCTCTCCCGAGGGTGTGCTGAGTGAACTGGATGGGCTTGTCTATCAGATGCGGAAGCAATTAGCCTGGGCTTTAATGAAGGATTTTAGCATCTGAGTGTAGAAAACCTTAACAAAAGACCTTTGCACTAGACTCTGCAAATTTGTTGTAAGCAACAAGTAACAAGAGCAGATTTAGAGATTAAGATAATAAAAAACATTGCATTCCCTTGCCCAAAAGCCTATAAATCAAGACTTTGGCTCTTCACTGCAGAAATGCTCTCAGATGTAATTGGAAACAGGCAGCACCAATCTGAAACACTTCATTGAGCTCAGTTTGCTATGGCTTGGGTGAGGAGGTTTCCAGCACCCCTCAAGAAGAGGCTCCCCCTTCCTAATTAACAGGTCAGTAACGTGAAACCCTGTACCACCACCCTACCTGTCCATTTCATCTGAAGCTGACTAGGGATTCAGCAGCAATAAAACATGCACCCACGGCATGTGCGTGAGGAGGTCCCTGTGGGCCCACAAGCATCTGCACACTAAACAGGCAGGGCAATGCACAGGGCAGAGGCCCATGGGTTAGCAGAGCCATGAGGCAGCTGGCTCTTTGCATGTGGAGGAAGAGGAAGGACTCCTCCAAACTTACTGATCCTTCCCACCAAACGCCTGGAGTAGGACACATGGTGCCACCACCTTACAAATGGCATTATCACCCCACATGCAGCATACCCACGATGGCTTCCCTTCCAGGAGACCACCCTTGGCTTTGCCCCACAGGGGTAGAAGGTCCTGACATATCCATAATGTTGGAGGATCCAGCATGACAAAGAAGAGTCAGTTTCCTCATTCTGGGTAGCTTTCATACCTCAGAGCCCCATCTATGGTGGTTCAGGTGTCAAGCATGGTTTGAACTCAGAGGCGAAATAGCTGTCTAAAAGATACTTGCACAGGAAAGTTTTGCTAGCATAAGACAAATCATCATGGATATTCTTCAGCTGAGCTGCTTTTGCTTTAGAAAGTGTTTAATTCAAACTGGAAAGGCTGCTTTTATCCAGAACCATCCAGAAGATGACCATAATGCTGTAGTTATATATCGATAATAAACAGCAAAGCTTGCCATGAAGAGAGGAACGAGCGCAGCGAGTAGTTCTGCAGAGCACTGGTGCCAAGCCAGATCAAGGCAATAGAATTTATAGCCGCTATTATCTGCATGAGGTATATTTATGACTCCACTCCCCATTGCTCTGATATCTTCGAATCTCTCAAGATTTGTATATTCATTCCCACAACATTCCTGTAGGTAAGGAATCTGCAAACAAGAAGCCTAATACTGGAGCTTCTCCATGCAGCATGGAGCAGGTTTTGGAAGGTGGGGAAATTTAAGAGACCTTCAGCAGTTACAGACACATCCATGAAACTTAACCAAATAATGTAATGTAAGTGGTTGGGCTATCTACAAGGTAAGTAGCTAAATTGCTTAGGGTTGGGCTGTGCAAGAGTTCAGACTAGATGATGGCAGTGAGTCTTTATCACTTCAAAATATACCTGAACTCGCAACCTAAGCAACCCTGATCTAAGACTCCTTGATACAGGATGCTTAGAGGCATAGGAAAATGAAAGCGCTCCAAGCCCTGAGATTCATAATAGGAAGGGGAAATAATAAGCAAGTTTGTATAAATTAATGTTTGATCATTTTAGGTTTAAAATAGACCTTAAATTCTGTCCCTAATTCTTCAACACCTGATTTACTATTCATTATTTTGAGAAACTACTCACATAAAACAGTAGAAAGGGACTAACACAACACCTGGGATAAATGAAACAGCATTCCTTTTCTGTTACTCAGCTTTCACACCGATATGGGGAGTCCATATTTTCATGTCATTTTGCCTACGTGTTTTACTGTGACATCGATTGTATTGTATTCCAAAGTGAAAATAACTTTTCTTCTTCCTGTCCTTCAAACAGGGGAAGACACCCCTGAGCAGAGCAGTCAGACCTGGCCAGTTTTCAGACTGAAGCTCTTCTCTTCAGGAGGGGTTCTAGCCACTGCAGCTGTGAATGGTTCCTTTTCTGTGCTGGTCCCTGGGGCCTCACAGATGCTCTTGGGCAAGCGTGGCCTCAGTTCCCCATGCTGTTCAATGACGATAATTATTCATTCTTACCTTGGTGAGCTTAATTAATACTCATAGAGCACTTTGAGATCCTTGGATGAAAGACTCTGTTGACAGACAAAATACTTTTATGGTGACTGTCAAATTAAGGTCCGCTGAGCTTCCTCAGCAATTGAAAGGTTAATTAGCTTGTGCCAGGAGCCTGCCAGCCCCAGCAGAGACAGAATGCTGGGACGGAGGTGTCCATCCCTGTCCTCTCCTCACTGGGGCAGCTTTGTTGAACAGAGGTCCCTCCCTATTCACATCTCACTGCTGGGAGATAATGTCCTTGCAGTACATATACACACTCATCTTCCAAATGGTTGTGTTGAAACCATTTCCCTCTTCCTGGGATCCCACATCCCAGCCGGCGGGGAGGCAGGCATCAAGCTTCCCCTGGCTGATCTCGGGCAGGTTGCTTTACCTCCACACATGAGGGCTGTGAGCACCTCTCATCCCCTTGGCAAGCCCTTGTCATCTGCTCCTGGAGGAGCCTGAGGCTGGCACTGGAGGCACAGGCAGGTGAATGAGCTCTTCAGTGCAAGAGGTGCTGCCCAGCTCAAGACAGGAAACCAGCTGCATTTCCTGGGCAGGTCACGGCGTGGTACTGCACATGAGAGGAAGGCACCTATGAGTAAACCCTGCATTTATTAGGCATAACACGGTGCCTTGATATGAAAATAAGGGGAAGCCTGCACCTCCCTTGGGGACCCCATCCTCAGGCACCGCATAAGAAATCAGAAATGATTATTTCAGCAAAGGGGAGCTTTGGTTTTGGTTTTGGTCTTGGTCAGACACTGCAGCTGTATTCTCAAAGCTGAGACAATCAAAAGGCCACGGCACAGTTTGCCTTTGCACACTTGGCCCTTCCATGCACCCTCACAGCTTCAGGTGGGCAGCTCTTTGGAGTGGTGCTTCCAGACCCTGCTCGCCGTGGCTCACACAAGGCCAGAACAGCTCACAAAAAGCACATCAGCTGCTGTATGGGCAGAACGTCCCACCCCAGGTTCACAGCATCGTGCTTGTGCTAGTTCAGTTCATGATGAGTCTGCAGAGGAGGGGAGTTGTTAAAACCTGGTGGCCTGTGGGAAAAGGGGGTGTCCTTGCCAGTAAAACCAGGGAGAGCACCAAACCTGGGCTCCCCTGCATCGCAGTGCATCTCTGCGTCAGCACCAGTGCCCTTCGCTGAAGCACCAGCAGCCTGACTGGGCAGTCCTCTGCCACTGCCTGTGTGAAGGAGGAAAGAATGGCTGCGTTTCCACTGGTGATGGTATCTGCTTACCTTCTGCATGGGTTTTCTGTAAGCCAGGATGGGGAGCTCTGGCTTGCTGGTGGTTTCCTTTCTGTGCTCTCTCTCGCAGTGTGCACTAACCCAGCCCCAAACCGCCTATGTCCGGCATGACTGAGCCTGCCCTCCTCTTGTTTCACAGCTTTCCTGTTGCAGAGAGGGTGCCTAGCTTTTGCTGGGCTGGTGTTGGCCTCAGCAGAGCACAGCATACTGCAGGGTGAGCCCAGCCCTGGTGCCCTCCTTCTCCTGCACAGACCATGACCATTCCTGGCAGTGGCTCCTCAGGTACCATTTTCCACCTGAGCATCACAGCTCCAGCAATGACAGAGGCACGCTGGGTATTTCAACCCTTCTGCTCTCTGGAAGTGTTTAAGGGCAGAAAGCACAAACCTCTGCTACTAAAAGCCCTGCTTTCTGGCCAGTCTTCACCTGGGAAAAATCCCCAAACAAAAGCAATCTCTCCTTTCCCTGGGTAGGAAATACTGCAGTTTGACTCACGGGATTTTAGACCACATCTCATACGTGTATGTTTACCAAAAGGCAGCATCTTGTCCCCCAGCTAATTGCCTTTTGAAGCAGCCTGGAGGAGAGAGCGTGAAGGCTTCTTAGAAGATTAAAAGTAGTAGTGAAAGTCACAGGGCCTTTTTCCTTTATACAATCGAAGCCAAATTTGAGTAATAACCCTTCTGATGTCTCTGGGGGGAGGAGATGTGACGTCTTGAGGTAAACCACACATCCCGTAACTACTACTGTGCCATCCGTGAGAGTTGCCTCGCTACAGAAGTGGCAGAACTGCTTTTCAGCAAAAGTCACCACTGTTTTTTGGAGGGGAACGATTCCAGTCAGAGAAAGACCGGGCAGAGGGGAGGAAGAAAACCCGACCGCAATAAAGCAGCCATTGAACCTGAAAGGAAAAAGACGTCAGCATCTCCGGCAGGGGCTCTCCTTTTTTTCCTGGTATATCCGCGAACCATAATTATGTGGAAAGAAGTTGTGGGTGGGACTGGCTTACTGACAAGCTGAATTGTATGACCTAATGCCGTGACATTGCGAGGGAAGAGGGGTTGGCTCACCTACCTCGTGGGACCAGGGTGAGCACCCACCTGCGTGGCTTCGTCAGCCTTCCCCTGATTGATGGTGTGAGGAGGGTGTCCCTGCTCTGGCAGAGATTTATTGACTGGGAGGCAGCCAGGTGATGGTGGTAATTCAGGAAGAGATTGTTAGGGACAGCAGAGGAAAGGTCTAAGGGCTGTGGGAGCTGAGCTCCATCCCG
Source organism: Pezoporus wallicus (assembly GCF_028554395.1). Taxonomy (NCBI): domain Eukaryota; kingdom Metazoa; phylum Chordata; class Aves; order Psittaciformes; family Psittacidae; genus Pezoporus; species Pezoporus wallicus. The sequence continues at coordinate 275,266 of NW_026635616.1, read as the reverse complement.
TCTCCTTTCCAAGAGAGGCCTAAACAGGGATTGAAAGCCCAAGGAAAGGGCAATTTGGAGCTCCTGAGCTCCCCGGGGATACAAAGGTGTGCCCAAGGAAAAGGTGGTGCTGAGAGCCGCAGGTGAAGGCTGTGGGACTCTTGCTGTAAAATTTGTAATGGGCAGAGTTTGAGGTGAATGGTGCAGCTTGTTGAAACCCTAAAGCCCTCTGAGGTGGCCCTGTTGGGACACACGGGAAGGAAGCCGGGGCCAGAAGAAGGGACTTGAGCACCTTGGGGTGGAGCCTGGAGGCAAATGTGTGGCTGCTTCAGACCTCACATGTTAAAATATCAGAGCAAGGTAGCTGACAAGAGCCCAGCTGAGGGAGAGGCATAAGGAGAGCTTCTTAACCCCTTGCAAGGTCATGCTCCACCCTTCATCCATTTAAATAAACATTGGCAGAACACTGAGGTGGCCAAGGAATGACTACAGGCAAGGTCTGAGGTGTAGACCTGTCTGTCTCCAAGCCTATGACTGAAATAGAAATCTAACTATATCTGTAGCTGAGGACTGAGGTGTGCTCTCCAAGTTAAATGAGGATATACAGCCATAGAATGGCATGGAAAGCTATGGGTTAGATCTGTGCTGAGGAAGCACCTACCACCGAGGACTGCACTTGAGGTTGCCCTTCAGGTCTTTCAGGGCAGCATTTTGCTAATCATCTCTTCCAATCTACAAGTTTTGGTCCCTTCCCATCACTGTTCCCAGAAAAAACTAGGAGGGGAAAAATGTGCCTGTTCATCTCATTGATACAAATCCAGTTGTTAGGATGTCTCTGATGGGACAGCGCTGGGATCGTCACTTACCTAGCTCTAAAATCTAGGATAACCCTATTTCTAACATCCCATCACCAAAAGGTGTTCTCTGGCATTCCCACCTCTCTCCCACCCGGAACCACCGGGCACTGCAGGCACACCGGATCCCAGGTCAGTACATCCCAGTAACACCCATGCCAGGATGGATGCGCCATTGGCAGTGCAGGGGTCCTTGTCCCAGGACCGCCTGGCAGTGGGGTTACCTGCATTGCCAGCACAGCCATCCATGGTGTCTGATGTGTTAATGCCCGTGTTTACAGGCTCCCCCGAGCGAGAGAGCACAGGGATGTTTAGGTGGCTGAACCTCCTCCTGTTGTTTAAGGTTCTGGCAAACAGTCAAGAACAAAAGCTAAGACAGACAGTTCCCGTTTGCAGGCACGTCCCTACATTTCAATGTGGCAAACCTTGTGATTTAGCAAGTGAGAGCCTTCTGCCCCAGGGCTGTTAAAAGCTGCTTTTTTAAAAGCAGGGGGGAGAAAAAAAGAAAGAAAGAAGAAAACAAACCTGTCAAGGCTTCCAAGAAAATGAGAAAAACACCAGCGTGGATGGGCTGCAGGACTGGGATGGGCTGCTTCTGACTGTGCTTCCATGTAGGGGAACCCACAGGCTGAGTCTGGCCCTTTAAAAGCTACTGGGAGCTTTTGTTTGGTTGTTTGATAAGCTTGTACTTAAGCAGATAGGAACAAAATGCGAGTGGCTTTTGCTGCCTTCATGAATAATGAAGACCATTTGATGCTTTTCTCCCCAAAAGTGAGTACCCCCGTGGCTGAAGTGGAACATGTTGGCTCACAGGACAGTGTTCATCAGTGGAAAAGGGCAAATTTAGTCAATCTAGTCTAGTATTTTCCACTGCTGCAGGCTGTGGCTGGTGGGAACCTGAACCTGACAGGCTATGCACCCTCCCCAGGGCCAGCCCCTGGCATGGATGGAGCAGGTTCTCGCATGCCAGGTCCCCATGGGCTCGTAGGTAGGCATCTGTGCATACCTGCATGGACATGCATGTGGGTACATGTGTGTGCCCTCCATAGAAGAGCCAAAAGATGTTTGTGGTGAGGCAGATCCCCTCTTGGGCTGGATCTGGAGCCCCAGGGCTGCACCAGGGTGGCAAAGGACAGCCACGGGGACCCAGCAGTGGTCTCAATCTCCTTCAGAGGGACGCAGCCATCAGCTGATGGGCTCCAGGATAGGTCCAAACCTCTGTGGTTGCTGCAGTTGCCAGCATAGGGTTACAAGCCCAAAGGCAATGTGCACAAGTTGCCTCATGTCATGAGTGGTGACATCCTTGCATGGGAGAAGAGCAACCTGCCACTTCTTTGGGGTACCAAATGCAGAAGAGATGTGACTGGTGGCAGTCTTGATCCCCTGACCCTCACAATGTCCCTACAAGCTGTCCTTGTAGGGAGCCTGCTGGCTCTCTTGCCCACATAGCCTGTCTGCCTGTCTTCTTCCTGCAGCTGCTGGGTCCTCCTGCTCCCAGCCCCAGCCTCCGGCATCGCAGCTTGTCACAGCCTGCACTGGCACTGCTGTCTGAAAGGCAGCAGGGAGAGAGCAGTGGGGATCGGGCTACTTACTTATGGCTTCTTGGCTGTTCATTTGTGTGCAACCAGCGGTGGGGCTAGCCCTGCCAGTGAAGTAAAGAGTGTGCCCCTGGGTACCTGGCTGTGCATGTCAAGCCAGGCATCTTAAATGAGGAACTACTGAAAAGACCAAAGTGCAGATAGTGTCCCTGGCCACACATAATGGTGTCGGTGGGAGAGCTCTGTGGCACAGCACCCAGGTGCAGAGCTGGTACCCAGAAATGCAGGGAGCAGTGGCCTTCTTTGTTTTACAAATAGGTATTGCCTTTGGAAGCAGGATCAGTTGTAACATATTTATTGCGAGAATGAAAGACAAAAAGCAGAAGCCTCTGCCAAGAGCAAGTGAAATGGGCTTGCTTTTTAAAGAACTACCACAGGACTGATTACCTTTCCAAGTAATTAAACATTGTGAAAGGTTATTAACGTGCTGATAATAGACAGCTTTGCAAACTGCCAGCACAGTATGATCTGACAGAGGATGGCACAATGGCAAGGAGCAAGCCTGCTCTGCCTGCCGTCCTTTGCAGCCCCACAGGCTGGATGTGCCTGCAAGGGACCAGCCCAGGGGCTCAAGGGTCCCAACACTTCCAGCTGTGCTGAGTGCCTGCAGGGCTTACCCTTGCTGGTGGGAGGGCTGCGGGATTGCAGCTTCCTGCATGGACTGGATCGGGTTGGATTGAATTGGATTGGATCACTGCACTCCAACCAGGGGCAAGGCAGCAGGTGCCCGCGGGCAGCCCAGGACCTGTCCACGCTCGCAGCCCGATGTAGGTTAATGTGCATTAGTTCTCTTAAACTGACTCGCACCCACAAACACCATCTCTTGTTGTGGACTCAGTGGTATTTTAGTGCATGTCACTAACCCTGCTGTGGAAGCAGGCTTGCAGAAGGGTGGGATGTGTTTGCCTGAAGCCACATGCGCACAAATGTGGCCCAGGCTGAGCCTGCTGACCACTCCAACTGCTGTCCCATGCCCCTCCGCCAGCTCCTGAGGGTACCCCTGCTGTGTTTACCTGGGCTTCAGCCTCATGCTTTGGGAGTGATCTCCCAGTACAGCCCCGTCTAAAGTTGCCTGTGGGCAGGGGAAGCCCTCACTGATCCCAGGTCCTGGGAAGCTCCCACAAGCCCTAGGATCACATCCTAGCCGGAGGGATGGTAGGTGGGCAAACACTTGACCAGAGCAGCCGCCTCCTAGTCCGTCCCTGAGACTTGGGGTGGAAAAGCTCTGCTTTTAATTCATCTTTCTGTTCTCAGGAGCAAGAGGAAGAAGGCGGAGGAAAGAAAAGTGCAGGCCGTGGTGGAAAGATTCAGTAACATCCTGGGGGAGAGCATCCTTGTAACCCTCCTAAAGCTTGCCCAGCATTATAAAAGCTTGGTACATTTTCCTGGACTCAGTGTTTGTGTTGGCATGACACCATGCATTGCTTTAAAGGAACTTAAAGTGCCTTTGCATGTAGGCTGTGTGCAACCCGAGCTTCTAGGTCATCCTGCTGCTTTCAAAAGCCCTGTTCTGTATTCCTGATCAAGCCAGCAGTTTATTATGGGAGGTGTTTAGACTGGGGCATTTAAGAAGTACTGCATAATAGCAGTCTCCACCTCACATCTCAGAGAATTTGGCTGGTATTGCTGGTACTTAAGTGTCATCAGGATAAATACAGAACTAAAACAAATCAGGGTAGTTTGTATATTCCTGCTGTGACTCTTGTAGCTTTTCCAGGGGCTTGGGTACAAAGAGCAAGGTACTTCCTCAGGCATGGACTGGGCTCTCACTAAGCACAAATGGATAGGAGCAAGGTTTTCAAGATACGCTCCCATGAAGAGAGTGGCCCCAGTTATAGGCTCTGGGCAGCCATACTTTGCAGCATGACCTGGTTCAGCTTCCTGGTGCCACCAACAAGACGTCTGGGGCAGTGAGAAGCCGAGTGCCAGACACTCCGTGCTACATAGCAGCTTGTAACTGCAGCCAGCAGGGAGCCACCAGCATCACTGAGACCTGTGTCCGCAAGTCCATAGGGTACAGGGACCTCAGCCCAGTGGGAATGCTACCATGCTGCTTCACTGAGTGAGGCTGCACAGGTCTGGGTTTGGTTTCATGGGCTGGCAGTCCTGTGCCATCCTTATGGGTGGATTGCTGGGGTAGAGCCTGTCCTGGATGGCAAGAGAGGAAGAAGCCTTTCCCAGATGGATTCTTGGTCCATTTTCAGCCCTAAATGCCCAATTTCTCAGAAAGCATCAGTGCTCCTAATAGATATTTCTTTGCCAGAGGTATCAAAGGATGAAGTATCCCAGGAAGATGGAAAGAGAGATCACAAGGACACCCACTGTGATGGAGAAAAGCCAGTCCACACGGGGACAGCAGCCCAGCTTGCGAAGCCTCTCCCTCCCTCCAGGGCTTTGAGCAGTGCACAGGTCACTACCTTATGAGACAGAAAGGACACTTCACAGCTTCAGACAGCAATTAACTTTACCTTTGCTTCTCAGCCCGTCTGTTCTGCTCACTCCTAGTGAGCTGTGCTGAAGTCCCAGCACTGCCTCGAGCCGTGTCTGCAGGCACTGCACTGATCAATATTACTTGCTGGGAAAAGTAAGTCTCACTTATTGGCCACACATTCCCCTGAGTGCTTGTGTCAAACCCTTCATGTCAGCTGAAGGGAGGCTCACCACCAGAAAGGTCAAACTGCCTCAACGAGATCTGAGCTCAGCCATTAACTCCTGTGTGTTTATCTGCCTCCTGCTATCAGGACTATCTCTGTGTGCCACACACGTCCCTTCTCCTCCTCCTCCTTGCTGCCATGCTGCCGGGGAGTACTTCTGAGGAGCTGAATCACTCAGGCAGGAACAATGAGCTGTCTGATAAGCTCAGCTGGGTGATCCACTTGGCCTGCATCAAGTGCTTCAGATAGTTAAGGTCCAAAACTCTGCAGTTTTGAGAGACTATTCCCTCTCCTGCCAGCCCAGGCTGCCAGGGCACAGCACTCGGTGCTCCTCAGCAGCATGGCTGTGGGCCTGATCCTGATCGTGCCTTAGCATGGGCACTTCAGGTAAAATGCTGTCGTAGACTTATAGAACAGTTTGGGCTGGAAAGGACCTTTGAAGCTCATCTAGTCAAGCCCCCCTGCAATGGTCCTGCAAAGCACCCCCATTCAAGCCTGGCCTTGAATGTCTCCAGGGAGAGAACATCCACCACCTCTCTGGGCAACCTGTGCCAGTATTTTACCACCCTCATTGTAAAGAATTTCTTCCTCCTGTCAGAAATGTAAGAAACAGGTTTTTATCTGGACATTTTGCTTCCCCTTCTTGTAACAAGGATGGCAAAATTCAGGTGAGCTATGGGGGTGCTAACAGGGGTGGGGTTTATTGCTCCTGAGGTAGGTTTTTGGTCCTTTCCACTGCTCTGACACAAGAATATGTGGGTTTTTTTGAGGCCCTGCTCACAGAATACAGCAGGAGAATAGTCAAGTCCCTTACCAGACTGGGCAATGGGAAAAGAGCTGGGTCCATGCTCTGCAGGGCAGTTCTCCCATCCCCTCCTGTTGCAGTGTCTGCCCAGGCAGCACTGCCAGCCCTGCTTGGGCTCTTGTGGGGAAGCCCCTGGGCACCAGCACTGATGAGCTTCAGTGGGCCCTTTGACTGCTGGGACCAGAGGTGGTGTCTCTGCAAGAGGCGGGAGCAGGGCAAGGCAGGCTCTCATGTTGCTGAGACAGGTTTGGAGCTGGGCAAACAAACACAGGTATCAAGATAAGACCGTTCATCTCGTGCCAAGAGATGCCTAGAGTTCGGCTTGTGGGATCTCAGTTCCCATCTCTCGCATCCCGTGTACTCTAGGGCTAGAAGAGAGCTCTCATCCCTAGGCTGGTATCTCCTGGAGCTGTTTTATGCTTCCCTACACCAGCAAAATGCCATAAAGTGTGCGTTGTGGTCACTTTTAATAAGCCCTTGGTCCCAATCCACTTTTTGCACCTGCTGTTCAGTGGGTTGGGAGGATCTTTAATCTGGAGCACTTTAAGAGGGCTGAAGCTGTTTGTGCTTTGAAGTAGCATTTGGCTTTGTCGGCGTCTGGGATCTCTGCAGAGCTGACCCTGTGTGGAGCCAGCAGGACTGCTCGCTGCAGCACTGCACCATGGCTGTGCAGCGATTTGGTGCCCACGCGGATGCAGGACTGCCCTGCTGCCACCCTGCAGGCATCCCAAGACCTGAGCATCACCCAGCCCTGCGCCAAAAGAAGGAACAGCGTCACAGCATCTGGCTTTATGCTGGGCTTTTATTAGCACTGGGATTGGGAAAGAGTTAAACGATGTCACCTCATCCCTCAGCAGCAGTGAGGGTGGCAGGATTAATGTCATTACCCTGGACTGGACATATGGCAGCACCCACCCTGGCCGTCACCTGAGAGTGAGTTGAGGGAGTGACTCCCTGCCCTAAAGGTACAGTGCACTGGTTGCTGGAGGGAGGCCTGATGGCCACCCTTCTGAAACAACTGGGTTATCAGCAGGAGAGAGGGCTCTGTGGCCGGACAGTAGTGGGTAGGAAAATTACTCTGCTTGGCGAAAAGTGTGTTTGCTGAACCACGTCCTGAAGCCCTTTGAAGGAGGAAACCTCCATTCTCCCTTGGATATGCTGCAGTACTTAATAAATAACTGTAATTAAGTGTGAGGTGGTAGCTTAAGAGCTCGTTCCCAGAAGTTAACATCAAAACACTTGCTCTTAGCACTTAGAGAGGCAATATGAAAGCAGACTTCACGCACGGATGAAAGTAGGGTTGTCAGAAAAGGCTGGAGAGCCCCAGACACACATACACTGCTTCTTCAGGGAGCTCGAGGAAGAGGTCTTGGGAAGCAACAGAGCTGCTTCTGTAATAGAAGTCCTTTTTGATGAACAGTGACCGAGATAGCACCAGTGTGGGTTTTAAAACAGGAGATGGGAATCTGCTGGGGAGAAGAGGTGGGTGCCCTTTCCTGCCCCGCAGCAGGGACAACCACAGCACCTCTGAGCTTTCCTTCACTGCCGGCTGGCACGTTTAGGGTGAAGTGGTTACTGCAGGCTTCTTCCTGTGAGGTGTCTAAAGGGGCGTAAAAAAGAGGAGGGAGGAGAAAGAGGATCGTGGATGAAATGTATTTTTGATCAAAAATCAGTGATCCTGCCCTCAGGCATGTGTCATGGCGTGGTGCTGCTGGGAAGGCTGGAGAAAGAGGTCCTGACTGTAGGCTCTGCCACGTGCTTGCCAAGGGCCAAGTCTAAGCCACTGCAGAGTGCCCTTACCCTCTGCTCCGGTAAAAACAGAGTGAAAAGCATTCCCAGGTCTGGGTTTCAGTCTCCTAATTGCTGCCGAAATCGAGAAGCACGAGGAGCCAAGGTCTCATTTGCCTTACAATGATCCTCTCCTGCCCTGGAACCTGGGCTGGTCTTAATTTGTCTATGGTTCAGGCAAGAATGGACTAGGCAGAGGTACATGTTATCTCTTGTTTTTTTGGAAGGAGGGAGCCTATTGCACAATGAAGCTTGGTCTGGATGCGGATTAAAAATGCGTGTGTCTGGGGCACTGCAAGCCAGGCTAGTCTGAATTACTTTGACCCAAAAACCCAGAAAAGAATCACAAAGGGCTGATATGGGAGTGAGGAGGCTCCATGGGACTGATTACTTTGTTCTCTGTGGGAGACAGGGATCACTTCTGTATGTGGGAGCCCCTCTTGGCCAGAGGGGTTTTGCACTCCCAGGCCAGAAGAAACTCTCACAAAGCAGACGTAAATACACGGTAGAACTTCAGCGTCACACCTGGGGGCCATGGCTCAGGCACTGGTGGAGGGCAGGGTGGTGCTGGTCCAGCCATGGAAGAGAGGTTCTTCACCCCACAAGAGCTGAGGGTTTGGCCTCGGGTGCGCTTCCAGCTTCCTCCACTTCTTACAGGGCTTTTAACCAGAGGATTTACAAGTGTCAACTAATTGCATCCACATTAACTGCCGCCAAATATTAAAACAGCACTTGAATGTCATTTCAAACAAGCTGTTCCCAGACTAGGTCTCATGTAAATTCGGCAGGATGGCATAGATGTGCCAAAATCATGTTGGAATAATGTTTGAAAACAGTGCTGAAAATGCTTGTGCTTGAGCTGAGACACAGGAGCAGGTAGCTTAGGTTTAATGATGTGCTGGAGGAAAACTATAGAAACAATTCTAAAGAGGAGGCACGAGAAACCCCCTTTCTCTTCCACTCACAAAATGCCTTGGCACTAACACTAAACATGCCCCTCTCCACGCGCCCTGTTTCTGGCCCTCTCTCTCCTCTGGACCAAATACTTTTGCATCCCTTGCTGCACAGTAATGCGGGTTCTCCAAGCACACCAGCCTGCCTTCGAACATGGTTGAAGCTGTGGCTGGTGTCCCCCAGTGACAGCAGCAGTTCCCAGTGCCTGGTGAACCCCGGCATCTCTGCCTGAGGAGAGCTGGCGGCGCAGCCAAGGAGGGACCAGCCAAAACCCAACCCCTTTCATTAAGCTGCTTTATTACAATGCCTTTTCCCCTGTCTCTCTTCATCTCTTTAACAACTTCAGCCCAGCTCCTCTCACATCCTGAATTAATTCTCTTTCCAGCAAAAGGAAGCACATGCAGATCACCTGCCTAATGTGCAACCCAAGGGGAAAAACACGGTACAGCCTTGTGGTGCCAGCTCAAGTGCATCTCCCCTCCCCAGCCCTGTTCCCACCTCCCTTGAAGTCAGGCGCTGTGTGAAATAGGCTGGCTGATTTGGAGGGAGAATTTCACTTGCCTGGAAAATGAAGGTGCTGGAAACCAAACAGCGTCAGTGGGAGTTTTAGTCCCAAATGCCTGGCTCAGTGCTGAATAAAGCTCTGGTGCTGAAGGCTCAGCACCAACGGGCTGCCTGGTTTCAGAGGTGCCCGAAGGCTCTGGGCCTGAGGCAGGTGCTGGCTCTCCCTTCACAGGGAGGACCGTGTGGGTGGAGGAAAGCCCATTACTCCCAGATGAGCTCCTGTGGGAAAACACTTTGTCCACAAGACAGCTTAAATGGGATTTTACAGCTTGAACTTAGGTGACTTCTCCTTCCTCACCAGCAAAAACGACACACTCAGGGCTGGGTGAATCCCCCAGAGAAGGTGAAATGGGACATTTTGGGTTTAAGAGCAGTACTGTATAAGGCAGCATCCCCACTGTATCGGCCATGGGTCACCCCAGAGCCCCATTCTCTGTGCAGTGTCTCTGCTCTATCCACTTCTGCCACCTTTCAGCCTGTGCTGGGCAGTGACCCTGTGATGCCATTGCCACCAGTGGCCGGCTGCGACTGCCCTTCCCTGTGAGTTTCCACTGAAGGGAAGCCTTGGACTTCCACCTGCCCTGCCCGTGACATACTCTGCTTTGGAGGCCTTGGGAGGCTCTGGGGCTGGGTCCTGGGAGGAAAAAGAAAAAGAAGTAGAAAAGTAAAACGGAAAAAAATAAAAATAAGAGGAAAAAAGAAGAAAATATAAATAGGAATAAATATTTAAAATAAAAATATTAACAATTAAATAGAAAATAATGATGAATATTTAAAATTAAGGAATAATAAATAATAAAAGAGAAAGATAAACGTATATAAAGAGAAAAAATATATAATTAAAAGTTAATAATATTTTAAAAATTAAAATAAAGAGGAAAAAATTAAATTGAACATAAAAGTAGCAATACAAATAATATAGAAAACTGACAGAAAAGAGAAGAAGAGAAAAGAAGAAAAAAAAGAAAAAAGAAGAGAAAAGAACAAAGATAAAATAATTGGAAAAGTGAATAAAAAAACGTAAGTAAAGATTAAAACAACAGCAAAACCAACACTAGGGTAACGCTGCTCTGAGAACCAGCCGAGCCCAGCGCTCGGTTCCTCGATGCTGTGAAGAAGCGGGCGGCGCACGGGGGTGCCGCTGGCTGCAGCCCCCTCCCGCAGCGGTAGTGCAGGACGGACCCCGTGTGTCACCCACCCACACCCCCGAGATCTGCTGCCCGCTGCCCCCAGCCCCGCCGTGCGCCTGTCCCTTTAAATCCCGGCGGCGGAGCCAGGGAATCCCTCTCGCAGAGCGTCATCCGCGGCAAGGAAACCCGCGCTCGCGTCGTGCGACGCAAATGACCATTTTTGGCAACGTGCGACAACGGACGGGACCAAGTGGGGCGGGGGGGAGGCGGGGCCTGACGGGAACACGGCTCCGCGCCGCCCCCGCCGCTCCGACCGCCCCGTCCGGACCCGCGCAATGCCCGCGGTGCAGCGGGACCGGGAGGGGCGGGCAAAGCGGCGGGGGCGGTGCGGCGGGCGCGGCGAGGGCGGGCTCCATCCCCATGTCCCCGTCCCACCCCCCCGCGGCGGCGGCAGGTGGGAGGCTCCGCGCTGGCAAGGTGTGTCCGGTGCGCCGCGGGTTTGACGTGTGCGAGTGCACATGGTGCGGGGCGGCGGGCGGATAATAAGCGAGTGGGGCCGCGGCGATGCCATTGCTCTGAGTCACCGCGGCCGCGCACAGCTCCCGCTCCGGTAACCGGCGTGGGGCCCGCTTGAGCCACCCCGCGACGGGAAAAGGGGCGGCCGGTGCTGGTGGTGGTTGGTGGGGGAAAGGAGGAGGAAGGGGAGGGGGGGAGGCGGAGGAGAACCGCTCCGCCCGTAGCCCCCGGGGCCGCGGCCGCTCCGCCGGCGGGGTGAGTCTCGCCGGGCAGCGCGGAGAGAGGACATCGCGCTGCCTGCGCGCTCCGCTCCCACCGAGACAGCCCGTCCCGTCGGCGCGTCCCTGCTGCCCGCGCTTATTTTATTATTATTATTATTATTACCATCATCTTGATTTTCTTTTTTTTTTTTCTCTCTTTTTGTCCCCTCATTTTTTTTTTACCTTTTTTCCCCTTCTCCAAAGCCTTTTTTTGCATCCCTTTCCCCCCGCTGTCCGCGGCGAGCGCTGAGAGGCGAAACGCAAGAGCCGCCGAAGAGGTCGGCAGGGAGAAGGGGGCGGAGAGACGGCGAGGGAGCGGCGGGTGTCGGTGCGGGAAGGCGGGGACGCGGCTCCCCCGGCCCGACCTCGGACCATGTACCAGGACTACCCCGGGAACTTCGACACCTCCTCCAGAGGCAGCAGCGGCTCCCCGGGACACCCCGAGACCTACTCCAGCGGCGCAGCCCAGCAGGTAAGGCCGGGCGCTGCCCTTCTCCCTCGGTTCCCCCGGGGGCTGCCGCCAGCGCTCCGGGCACGGGAGTTCCCCGCCACACCCGGGGAGCGGCGCTTCCTCCGCGGGGAAGGCGCGGGCGCCCGGCGGAGAGGCGCCGGCCGCGGGGGCGCAGGCGGGGCGGGCGCGGGCTGCCCGCAGCCGTCGTCCTGTCCCGTCCCCGCCGGCGGAGCAGCGCCGCTTCCCTCCTTCCCCGCCTGCTCCGGAGCGGGCGCCGCGACCCTACCGGGAGGGACGCAGAGAGGAACTCCCCGTCGGTCGGGGCTCGGGATGTCCGCTCCGAGCGGTGAGGAAGCGTCTAGCGCGGCTGCCCCGCCGCCCCGCACCGGGCACAGGGTGGCCCGCGGGTGTCGGTGAGGGGACCCTGTCCGCGCCCCGCTGGGGTTAGCTCGGAAACTGAAGGGCTCTTCCGGGCAGTTGCCGGTACCGGCAGCACACGGGCGCATCTGTGTCTCTTCATCCCGCTTTTGTTCTCGTCGGGAGCTTCTCCGCCGTGCCCCGCTCGCCGCCCGTTCCCGGGCTCTGCCCTGGCTCGCTCGCAGCAGTTCGGGATGGCCCTTTCCGGAGCTCCGGGAGCTGCCGCCGAATTACTCTCAGGGCGCTGCCGCAGCTACCGCAGAGCCGGCAGTGTGGGGGGTGACGGGACGGGATTCGGAGCGGGCTCCGGCTTCTCCAAGCGCCCGAAGTAGTCTCCCCGCTTCTCTCCCCCAAACTTTGTCTCCGGGGCTGCTTTCTGCCTTGCGCACCGTGAGCACCAAAGGCCGGTGCTGAGCCGCTCTGCCCGGCCCTCCGCTCTGCCGCTCCACCGGGAGCCCCGGCCGCCCTCTGCCTGGCGACGGCCTCTTCCCGGACGGGAGTTCCTGGGAGTCGGTGGAGCGCTCCCTAGCCCGGTTCCCGCGGCCAGGCGGCGCTTAGGGAACGGGAGATACTTCCTTATGGAAGCGGCTTGAGCTCACGGACCTGCAAGCCGAACCGGGTGGTTTTTTGGTTTATTTCCCTCTCCCCACCTTTTCATTTCCTTAAGAAAACGTTTCGGAATGGCTTAGATGCCTACATGTACTAAATCCACCACTTCTGGGGAAGGCATTACACAATCGGGCCGGTTATACAAACCTGGGTTATTTCATAACTTGTTTACATCAGCTGGCCCAGCCTCACTCCCTTTTTTTGCCTCTGAAAAGTCAGAGTCGGGCTGCCCCCAACCCTCCCTGATATTATTTCATGTGTGGCTCGTATGAGCGACCTGGCAGCGGGAGCACATCGCTGTCCTCGCATCAAGAAGTCATAAGACCATAAAAGAAGAAGGGGTGGGGGGGGAAAAACCCGTCCAGTCTTAAACTTTGCCAACCGTACCAGCCCGTGACATTCCTCGCATAAAAGAAGTTTTACCAGAAATGACTCGCTGCCGCTCCCCGCCTGCTCCAAACGCATCTCGCTGGTGCCCTCTGCGGGCTGCGCACCGAGGTTCCCAGCGGTTGTAGCGCGGCTCCGGTTTATCCCCCGTTTTACACTGAATGCTAGAGCAAGGCTGTGGGAGCGGGAAGGGGAGCTGAGAAGCTGGAAACGCTCGGCTAAGAAGCTGTGAATTCTCCGCTCTCCCTTTCCTCCCTTCGCTGGATTCAAGCACTTGCTGCGGGAGGTCGTCAAACTCCTGAGCCCCTTGATACTGAACTAAGTGAGGTCTGACCCACAACTGGGGGTCCCCCCGTTTCATTGCCGGGGGCTGCAAGTCTTCCCCAGGCAGCTGGTGCTCTTGGCTTAATGATACAGGGGCTGGAGACTAGTTTCTAGGGTTACTATCTGAAACGGAGCTCTGAGCAGGACACCGGCTTAGCAAGAACATAAATGTTTTCTTTAAGAATCTGGGAGATTTCTCAAGGCTTGTACGTCGTCTCTCCCTTGATCCTTACAGATGTTGTAGATTAGGATCAAATGTAAGCGTTGCCTTTACCCTAGCAGTCGGGCTGTTCTGCTGATTCTGGTCTTTGGAGATCTGCAGTTTTATCACTGTAGAAAATATGCATTGTAGGAATTTTTTCTTTCGTGTCTTTATTTGTCTTCCTTTCCCAAAACAAGAAAAGATGCATCAGTCACATGGTTAACTGGAAACCGTGTCTCTGAGCCAAAACTTTGATGCTTTTTAATTATTTTTCCCATAGAACGCAGCACTGGAACATTTTCCTTTTAAGTTGCGTGTCAAGCTATTTTCCTAATCACTGACTTGCCATGTGGTAAACATAGACTTTCATGGGAGGAGTTTGTGTACTCTTTCAGACCAGTCGACTTTCCCCTCTGATATCCCAGCAGCATGTCCATTTTTCCTTCGAGGAGATGTTCAACTTGGGAGAGCCACCAGAGCACTTGTATTTATTATAGGATGTGTCCTAAACACCCTGTATTTTATAACTGAGTAGCTGTAAAACGTCCTCGGGGTGGTTTTGTTGTTGGGTTTGGTCTTTTTCTGTGGGCGCCATACCTGTTTCTAGACCAGTTTCTGGTGCTACTCAGCACTTGCAGTTACAGAGGTACGCGAAGGTCTGGAGGGGAGCAGAGATGTGGTGGGGTGTGGTGTGGAAGCTCCTTGTTAAGACGGAGAAGGAAACCATGGAGCCAAAGCCTGATATGTTCCCGTGCTCCTCAGCTGTGACCTGCTAACCGAGCCTGCCCCTGGGAGGACTCACTGGAGACTCCCTGGCTATGGACTGGGGGAGGCTCCCATCCCACCACATATTTTTGAGGCAGAGCAGAGACTGACCTCAGTTCTTGGCACTCCTAATAACAGGACTGTTGCTGCCTGCTGCTTAGTTGTTGGGGTTTGTTAATGATACCTTCATCTGCGTGTCGCTTGGGTCAGGAGGGGAGCAGTGGCTTGGCGGCTGAGCGTGTGCTGCGTGTGTAGCCCTGCAATCTGGCTATCGCCACATCTTTTCTGTAGTGCTGTGAATTCCTTGCAGATAAGGAAAACCAAGAGCCTGGCAGAGAGGTGCCTCCAGGAGCCTGTCCCGGATCGGGAGAGGAGAGCTGCGGGTCTCCTGGGCGAGGAAATGGCAGGAAGGGGTCTGAAAAGAAGAGAAACGGGGATGTGGGTCAGGGAAGGTGGTGCTGCCAGGCGGATTCAAGCTCTCTGAGGGGAGGAGGAATAAGGAGAGCAAAGCTGGGGCTGCAGTGTGGGGAAAGGTCTGGAGCTCCAAAGTGGGGAGGCCGGTGCTCAACGGGGCTATGCAGGGCCTGCCTCTGAAGGCAGCTGTGTTCCAGGAGTCAGAGCTGATGGCCACCAGGCACAGCAGCAGGGGCAGCAGCATTTTAGCATAGCTAATCTAATCCAGTGCGGTGTCCTAGCAGGGAAAGACTGACCAGTCAGGAAGCAGTGCTTGTAAAACCTCGCCGTAGCCTGAGTACCCTTATCTGAAGACTCAGCCTGTCACAGCAGCGTGTCCCTGAGTTGGTTATCAAGGGAAAATACAGAACACGGGTTTGGGAGAAATTGCTTGAAGATGTTTTGAGGGATTGGAGAGGAAGCTGGTGACAGAGATGGAGCGTGGCACAGGCAGGGGCTGCAGCCCCGCTCATCTCTTCCCCCAGTCTGCAAGCAAAAACTATGAAAGGATGCCAGCAAGCAAGCCTGCCGAGGGTTGTGGCTGGACTGAGCAGCTCCCCCTTGCTGTCCAGGAGGCCTCCACTGGTGTTAGAGAAGAGTCCTAGGCTAAATACAGGGCTGACTGCGAGTGGAGTAGTTGCTTCATCTATAACTGTGAACTTGCATCTTTATGTGGCTGATTTGGTGGTGGGACTGACTCTCCTGACCTCTGATGGGAATTTTTAACACATAATTGGATGTCAGAGGCAAAGGTTGTTTGCTCTGGAATACAAATGGCATCTTCACATAAATGATCTCAGGTTTTCAGCCATAGCTTTCTAGTGTCCCTGCAAAGAAGACAGGACTCTTCTGTGCATTTTGGGTGCAGGAGGGATGGTGGCACAGGTAGGCAAAAGGTCATTGTAGAAGCCACTTGTGGAGCTGGAAGCAGAACTTGCGTCCCTTGACTTGAGCACTTGTGGTTCAACTAGTCTCTTACTTCCTCCCTTCTGGGAGGTTAAGGTCCTTTGTGTTATGGTTTTGGATGCACCAAGGCATCCTCTCCCATGCCGTGTGGTCACAGCCTGCACTGGGCAGAGCAAAGATGGGGATCCGCACCCTTAAATTCCTTTGCGGTGTTGACAGTTTTAATCTCTGGGTCTCTGTAGTTAATTGGGAGAGGTCACAAAGATGGCATGTGCTCTGAAATGTGGGGCATGCTGAGGCCGTGTGGGGCTCGAGCTCCAGGTGAATCTCTCAGGTTCTGGTGGGGCTTTTGCCAAGGTCTTGGTGCCAGTGTCATCCTGTCTGTGTAATTCCCCCACCTGCTTAACTGGATTCACTCTTTCTTTCTCTCTTCCTTTCTTGCTAGATATTGAGCTGTCAAATGCCAACTTACAGCTTTGATCAGTATTCAAACTGGATCTCCTGGTCTCGAGGCGTTGGCAGCTGGACTTACTGCAGCTAATACTGGCCCGAAATGCTGTAGCTATCAGAATGTGAAATACTATTTGCAGTAGCCTTGGTTTAACAAAGCACTTACGGTGCTTGACTAGGCACACCCTGAAAAGGAAATCTGTGCTGAAGTGCTGTCCCTTATCTGGGACGCTTACCTGAGCTGAGGTCAGGCTGATGCAAGGGCTCTCCTTTCTCTGGGAAGCTGGTTTGTTGACCCAAGAATGTGCGTTTTTTTGTGGGATCATCTCAATGCTCACAAAATGAGTGGTAATGATGACTGCTGGTCTTACAAGCCCTGTCCCTTGGACTGTGATTGCTGGAGCAAGGCTTGTCTGTCTGTAAAACCAAGTCTAACCATTGGAAGCCTCCTGAAGTTGCTCAGCATAGACAAAAGCATTCTTTCTCCCCTGCTTCCCCCTCCGGGGACAAGCAATTGTTTTCCTTGCAATTTAGTGCCAGCGTATTATCCAGATGGATTTACCTCTGTCTGAAACAAGGTGTACATGTATTTTGGAGGAGATCATTAGCTGCTGCCTCGGTTTTACTGCTGCCTTGTTTTGTCTAGACAGTGCAGAGAGCTGCAGGGAACTTGTCCGATCTGAATCCTAAGATCTATTTTATAGGCTGCTATTAAAATACATATCCTTGCACGTAACCATCCCGGGGCCGGGTTTCTCGCCCTGTGTGTGTGGCAAGCGCAGAGCCACTGAATGAGAAGCAAGCTGCTGTTCTCGCCATACCCAAACCCAGTGTGGACCGAGCCCAGGTTTCAGGGTAATCCTTTGGTAGGAGAAGGCTTTGCTCTGCCTGGCAATGGCGTTTCAGAACTGAAGTTTCTCTTCCTTTTCTTTGGACTCCTCAATTCCCCTTTCGTTGCACACCGGAAGGAGCGGTGGGCACAGGCGGGAGGCACTGGTGGGGATGCTGCCCCAGGGGAAGGCTGGTGTAGGGGATGCTGAGGAGGTGTGGGGGGATGAGGAAGCGGGCTGGGAGAGGGCAGGGCTGCTCCGGAGGGGAAGTGCCTGAGCCCAATGCCTTCCTCGGGGGGCTGTGGTGGGCAGGGGCAGCCTGGGATGCTGCAGAGGCACTGCAGCCTATGCCTTTGCTTCAGGTGCTGCTTTGATCCTTGCTGGTGCCACTCCTGAGGGCCTAGCTGGTTTCTGAGTAACTGTTTATGTTCTGCTTTCATTGACGGCTTCTTCTCTCTCTCTTTCCCTTTTTATCTCCTGCTTTTCCTCCTAGAAATTCCGAGTAGATATGCCAGGATCAGGCAGCGCTTTTATCCCTACGATCAACGCCATCACAACCAGCCAAGACCTGCAGTGGATGGTCCAGCCCACCGTCATCACCTCCATGTCAAACCCTTACTCCCGTTCGCACCCCTACAGCCACCCACTGCCCCCGCTGTCTTCAGTGGCCGGACACACAGCCCTTCAGCGACCCGGTGTCATCAAAACCATCGGGACCACCGTGGGCCGGAGACGGAGAGACGAGCAGGTAACCACGGCGCGGAGAGCGGCTGGGGGTGCCCCGAAACCACTTGTAAAGAGATCCCCCTCTCTTGGGATCTCCTGGCCCCACGGGGAGTGCTGAGGTCCGTCCCCTGTGCTGCACAGGTGCTGGGGTTTCTCAGGGTGGCAGAGGGTGTGAGCCAGAGGGTGATTTAATTGCTGCTTCCTCATCGTACAGTGAGATTTACCCGATCTCTCTCAAACACTTCGCACCACTGGGCCTCACTGCGGCTCGGTTTCCAAAGCAGGTGAAACTCTGAAGTTGAGCCCTGGGTTTCGGTTTGAGTGTCTCTGCCACTGCAGGCAGAAGGAAACCTCTGAGCAAGCAGAGGAGCGTTTTCATAGCTCTTTTATAAACCTGACACCCAAATTACATCAGCTGGTGGTTTGTGTCCTCTCGGTGGCAGCTAGCACTGCTCTGGTCTCACTCTGGGTGATACCACCAGTACCAGCCAGCATCGTGCAGGGAGGAATAGCTTCCTTAGAGCACCTCAGCTATAGTAGCAAGAACCTTCTGGATGTCTAAATCCACCTTCCCACTATGAACATGCAAACGCTTGATCTCTTTACAGGAGTGAGGTGACGATCCCATAAGCAGAGGGTTTTCTGCTCCCAAGTCAGCAGCATTTTCATAGCTGGGATGGGGTGACTTGTACCAGTGCTGCTCTGTGCTGAGCCTGCCCTTGGGAGGATGGATCCTGCTTTGGGACAGGGTGGTGGGCTAGATGCAGGCATCTTCTATAAATGCTTTCAACCCTGCCAGTCTCTTCTTATTAAGAAACAGCCTTCTCCAGGGCTGTCTGGTGAACAGCTATCCGCTGTGCAAGGCTGATTTCTTTAAAGAACAACAACAGCAGTCTGAATAGTCTAGATCTCTCTGTGTTGTTCCCAAGCAGCAGTTGTGTGGGTCGCTGCACAGCAGTGTAATGAGATGTGCTGCACAGCCTCGGCGCACGAGCACACACCATTGCCTGAGGTCTGTTTCCAAGAAGACTCACCAGCCCTACTTCTACTTCCATGTCGTCTGTTTTAATTCATTGTCTGATTATTTTATGTGGAGCAGCTCTCTGGTGTAGACCTAAAGGGGAGGGAAGGGGTTAAAGTAACTTGTCCAGAGTAAGACAAGCCTCAGTCTGAGGAGCTGGGATGAGTGCACTGAGGACTCATTTTTGGGAGGAAGGAAAGGCAGTCGTGTTGGTTCGGGTATGTGCCAGCCCTTTCCACCAGCCGGAGCTACCTCCCGGTTCACTGCGTGCAGGGCTGGTGTCCAAAGCCAGGGAAGCTCTCACGAGAACTGGGGCAATAATTAGCAACAACTAATTTGTTTGACAACTGCTGCCTCTGTGTTCACAAATTGGCCGTGAAGAGATCACCATATTCTCCGCTTTATTTGTTGTTCAGAGTTATTTGCTGAAGGATGCCTGCCAAGCAATTCCTGGCCTGTGGCTTGTTTGCAAGTCGTTCAGCGTGGGTCATTCAAAGCCAAGTCCTTTTGATTAGACACGTGCTAAGGCAGTACCCGGGCGCTCTACCGTGGCTCTTTGGCTCAGGTTTCCACTGTTGGTGCTTTGAACACCACATCGGAGTGCCTTTTTGGAAAACACTGTGTAACGCTTCGTGAAAAGAGCCTGTTTTGATGCACGTTTCTGCCAGTGAATGCACGTATTGGGCTTGGACAAGCTACAGATAACACATACAGCAGAGGCACAAATGGTGCCAAATCCAACTGCTTTCAAACAAGTCCAGCGGCCACTGACAGAATAGTCCTTTGTAGACCTGGTGTAACATTAAGCACGTCCAGATTAGAGGCTTGAGCCCCCTCTATGAGATGTTTGCAAAGCCATGGCCTCCGAGAGAGATAATTTCTCCTGGGAGGAGAAATTTCGATCCCAACATATTTCAATGAGGTCTGTGCTCCCAGAGCATGAAAGGGCCCTTGAAAACTGTACACAAAGGCCCCAAGTCAGCACAGAATCTGCGTGCATGCACAACGCTTTGCTGTACTGCAGATACTTGTGTGCAAATATATTTTCACCCTGCACACATACAAGCTGGAAGGTGAAAAGGCAGAGCTGTAGCAGGGACAGCTTGTAGGGGCTCCTTACTGCTGCCTGCAAGGGCATCCGGAGATGGAGCGCAGTGATCTGCTGATGGAAAAGCTTTCAGGCCCAAAACCTGTGTCCTGAAGTCCTAGAAGTACTCGTATTGTTCGGTGTGCGGCTCATGCTGTGTGCAGGTGAAATCACAGGCACAGACCCTGGTAAAAAGAAAGCAGAACCAAGCGAGGTGAATGCCCAGAGGCTGAGGTAAACCCCGTGGAACTGCAAAGGTGAAAATTAGGGAAATAAAGGAAACTGAAACGAACCAGAATGAGGTTAGCATAAAACTAACACGAAAAAAGAAAAACATGGTAAAAGGGTGAATGTCTCATTTGCAATTTTGACAGCCCCTGGAGATGCTGAAACTCAAAGCTTTCATGGGAAGGTTTTTCTTTCCATTCTCCGCTGGCACTACGTGAGCTCTGAGTCGCGCTTTGCAGCGCGCTCGTTTCACTGCTGTTGGCAGTCGCTGGGCTAGAGCCCTGGCTGCACACACCAGCCGGTGAGGCTGAAGTGCAGGGCACCAGGTCAGTCTGCAGTGGAGGAGGATGTGCAGCCGAGTGCGTGCCGTGAATCCCCGTGGTCTGTGAGCCGAGCCGTGCCAGCCCTCTTCGCACGCTGCTGTACCAGCTCCCTGGCCTTGGCGGTGGTACAAGCCTGTCTGCTGCTGCTGGGATTTACAAACCTCCTCTCAAACCCCCAAAAGCTAGGCCTGACTTGACCAGATCTTGCGGGCTCCTGCTCACTTCCTCTGGTTTCACAAGTGTCGCTCAATGGGTTTCTATGGACTTGCTCCTGACTTACATCAGTGAGGATGTCGGGAAGCCCTTGATATCACTGGAGCCTTGCCTGCTGTTGCAAGTGTGTTATCTTGCTGAGTGCTCGAAAATCTGAGGTCAGATTTTTGGGTGGTATAAATCATTGTTGCTTCATGGATTTCATGGGAGCTCTGCTGATTTTCCTGTCTCCCCCTTCCAGCTAACAACTATTTTTTCTGTGGGAAGCAGCAGATTATTTTCTTTCAAGAAAGAGGCACTTACAACATCGTGCTCTGGTTTTGCTTAATGTACCACCCAAGTTGTGAAACAATCAGAGCATCTTTTATCTGTTTGGCCTTGGTGCAGATTCACTGTCCTCTTACACAATCTTCCCCCTGCTCCCAACTCCATCTTCTCCTCACCCTTCTGCTAAGACCCAGTTCAGGGAGAGATACTGTGCTTTCATCTTCTGCTGACACTGGTGAAGAGGGGGAGTGCTCAGCATCCTGCTGGATCAGGCCTTTTTCCTTTGCGTTGTGGTTAAATCCTTGAGAACTTCAAGGAATGCCTTGCTCAGATCTGATTGTGGGTTTTCTTGGCACTTGCCTACAGCTGTCTCCTGAGGAAGAGGAGAAGCGAAGGATCCGGAGAGAGAGGAACAAGCTGGCAGCTGCTAAGTGTCGTAACAGGCGTCGAGAGCTAACAGAGAAACTCCAGGCGGTACGTGCTCTGCATACATTCCTCCTTCCTTGTCACCTGCCCTTTGGACCAGCTTGAAGGGCACTGCTCTCCCTCAGCTAGCATGTTTGAGGAAGATGCTACAAAACATGCGCTGTCTTCCCCTTCCAGGGTTGCCCAGTGATGTTACTCCTACAACAGTGGTGGTGAGGGCTCAGACTCAGAGCTCAGGAGGCTGAATTCCCATTGTTGCCTGCCCAAAATGTCCTAGGAGCTCCCTTCCCTCTAGCCTTCCAACTAGCATGAGTCTTCCTATCTCTGGCCTTCCTCCATAAGTGGAAATAAAGATGCTGTATGCCTCAAAGGCAGACTTTAAGGACAAAAGCACTGAAGACGGTAGGATCATCTGAAAGCAGTAGAAAAAGAAGCAGATGTTATATGTACCTGTCAAAGCTACATCCTTTAGGCTAACCTTTCTTTGGTGGGGATAAATGATTTCCTGCACAAAAGAAGCAAGAAAGGTCTAATGCCACAGGGGAAACAGCTAGTTAAGCTGGAGAATGTAGGAATGACCACAAGAACCAGGGGGTGGATAAGGGACTGAAGAGGAGGAGAGGATGGGTTGTGTTGAAGGAGGCTGGAGGGAAGGCTCTAGCGCTCCTGGTCAAGAACCATGCTGGGGCTGGTTTTATTCAATGATCTTATTAAGAAGAACAGTAGCGAAAGCGTACCAGTGGAATGTGCTGCTGACTCAAATTTGGGAGGTATTCCCAGTGTAGTGGAAGCAGGACATCCTGTAGGAAGAATCTGAGGATTGTCATGACCAAAGTAATAGAAGTGAAAGGAGTGCAAAGTGGGAGGTCATAACGTGAAGGACTGAGGACAAGTTATTTGTGAAATGGTGAGCTCCTCACACAGGAAGGTATTAATTGCTCACAGATTGACTATGATGATCAGTGTGACGTGACCACAGGAAAGATATACGTGTATATCCTAGGATGCAGTCAATGGAGATGAAAGTGGAGTGCAAGAGTCAGACCTAACCTGGAATGTAGAACCATAGAATCATAGAACAGTTAGGGTTGGAAAGGACCTTAAGATCATCCAGTTCCAACCCCCCTGCCATGGGCAGGGACACCTCACACTAAAATATATGCACTATATACAATATATTGTATATATTATATATACAATATGCACTATAGAAAAAAAATGGAAACAGCTTAGAGATTGTCGTATGCTACCTCTTATTTAAGTGAAAAGAATATGACTTACCTAATGCAAAAAAAACAATGGGAGGGTATCCGAGTCCTCTCTGCTACGGTGTCTGTCAGGCAGACAGCAAAGGAGAAGAGTGAAGTCACAGGCTAAGAGTGCTAGAAGCTGGCCATGAGAAAATGAAGGTGAACTCATGAGGAGACTATTTATAACCCTTATATTGGTGAAGTTTGGGAATAGCCTACTGGCAGACACATGAAATACAAGACACTCAGCTGGCAATGACCTGATGCCTGCTCGGGTCATAAGGAGTCTAGGGGGTATCTGCTCATGCCAGGTGGGAACTAGACATGATGTCCATGCTCCAGGTGAGGAGCAGTTTCAAAGCCTCTGGTATTTACTTATTCCCCTTTTCTCTGCAGGAAACTGAAGTGCTGGAGGAGGAAAAGTCAGTGCTGCAAAAGGAGATTGCTGAGCTCCAGAAGGAGAAGGAGAAGCTGGAGTTTATGCTGGTGGCTCACAGCCCCGTGTGCAAGATCAGCCCTGAGGAGCGTCGGAGCCCTCCATCCAGCAGCCTCCAGAGTGTTCGGACTGGAGCTAGCGGAGCGGTGGTGGTGAAGCAGGAGCCTGTGGAGGAAGAGATCCCTTCCTCCTCTTTGGTCCTTGACAAAGCCCAGAGGTCTGTCATTAAGCCCATCAGCATTGCTGGAGGTTTTTATGGGGAGGAGGCACTCAACACTCCCATCGTGGTGACCTCAACACCAGCCATCACTCCTGGCTCCTCCAACTTGGTGTTCACTTACCCCAACGTGTTGGATCAGGAGTCTCCTCTCTCGCCGTCCGAGTCCTGCTCCAAAGCTCACCGGAGAAGCAGCAGCAGCGGTGACCAGTCCTCGGATTCCTTGAACTCTCCCACCTTGCTGGCGTTGTAATCCCCCTGCGGCCCCCCATTTTGCCAGTGTGTTACATCCCCCCCAGCACCATGGGGGGAGCCCCCCTCTGTGGGATTAGAGACAGGCACAGGATCGTTCAAGCACAAGGGCAGCAAGAGCAAGGATGGGGAAGTGCTGCAGCTCCAGGAAGGAGAGTGAGGACCAACGCCAGCTCCCTGGAGGCAGGAAATGGCAAGGGTGGGACTGACGCACCAGGACTGTTTGGAGAGGGTGACGTCCCCTCTGTAGGGACTGCCTATGGAAACCTTTTTATGGCCGTGGTGGACTTGGGGAGCACTCGTGGCCGGGACTGAAGGCGAGCTGCAGAAATTGCTAGTCGTCCCTTTCCTTTGTGAATGGATCTGATCGGTTGTGCTCTGTGCTTAGATCATTCTGGTTAGCTGATCTTACAACTTCTCACTTTCAATCTCTCCCTCTCTCTCTCTCTGTGCTTATCATTTCCAATGTTGTCGATCCCATGACATTTCATCCAGTTGCTTTGAACTCTAAAGGCTTGTTAGGATTTTTCCCCTCAGGACAGGCTGTGGGGAAGCACATAGGGTTGCCCAGGCAGGGGGGGATGGCTAGGAGGTCCAGGAATGAGGGAGGATGGGGGACATGAGGAGCCTGAGGGCTCAGCAGCAAGGGCAGAGCTCAGAACTCTGGCTTGGGGCACAGAGACAGCAGTAGCCTCATGCAGAAGCCTTTCTTCTTAAAAATGTAGATATATTTATCCCCTTGGGCTCCTCAAAACACAAGTTAGCATCTCAGGGCCAAAGTAGCACCAGAAAAGCTGCTGGGCTGGTACTTACCAGTGTCTTTGGCAGGGTTTTACCCCAGTTTGGTGGATATCAAATCTGCTGCTTGTTGTTTACTTTTCCTGGGCTGCCTGCTATCTAGGGAGTATTGCATCTTCCTCCACATCCAGGCTTCTGACTCAGAGGCTGTTTTCTTCCTGTTAGTAAATCCTCCCCTTGGCCATATTAGTAAAACATGCTACCGAAAAAGAGGTGGCACCATGTGCCTATAAATCTAGGATGGAGACTGGCAGTGGATAAGATGGTGAAACTACCTTTCTGTCTGTACCCTTGCTGACCTTTTCATTGTTGGGAAACAAAGCAGTGAACATCCACCAGTTGATACTAGTGGGTGTTGTTTGCTCAGAGATTCCCAATTTCCAAGGCTGGGAGGAAGGCAGTGGTCCAACCTCCAGCACAGCACAGGCCACAGGGTGCTCCTGACCAGGCAGGAATGGCATGGTTGAAGTGGTGACCTATTTGAACTAGAACAGAGCTTCCAACAACCTCTGGTTATGAATGACAAATGACAGCAGAGGAAAATGGGTTACGATTGTTTGCACCTTGATCTTTGGCCTCTGGGTTTTTACGTTGTAATTGATCTGATTGTGTCGGGGTTGATTGGCCTGAAGACAAAACAAATCAGAGGGCTCTTCCCCCTAGCCCTGGGTCCTCGTCTTCTCCAACCTGTGGGCTTGGCTGCTACTACTAAGTGCTCACAGAGGGCACAAGCTCTCCAGCGCTGCTGTTCACTACTGAAAACAGTAATGTGTATAACCTATTCCTGCATGGAGCCAAGCTCAGTTCCTATCGATGTCAAACCATGACTATGTGCACACTAGGATTGCTCTGCTTGCCAGCTAAATCACTTGAGGGATAGCTCTCTGGTCCTGCCTGTTGAAGCTGTGGTGGCAGCTATTTATTTTGGTGTGAGATTTTCTTGTTCTTTTATATATATTTTTTTTAATCAACTGAACCCGGGATATTTCTTGGTCAGGCTGGACCTGAAGAAATGCAATATACAATTATAGGGCCAGTCCTGTGAGATGCTAAACTGCTGCAGTCCTCACCAGCTCCACTGGGAATTAATAGGGTTCAGTCTTGTGGAACCGGACCTTTCCTCAGCAGGGCTGGTTTCCCTCAAACCCTGGCCACTGTCCGTTCCATGAGTCATTTCAAAGGGACACTACTTTGGCTCTAAAGGTAGGCTTTGTTTTTTTTGTTATTACTATTATTTTTAAACACAGATATTTACCAAACCTTCCAGAAATGGAAAAATATGAGTGATCTTTTTGCTTTTTAAAGCTGATTGGGATTCAGGCTTTTTCTTTATCACTAAAACACTTCCATCATTATACCACTGCCGGAGGTTTCAAATGAAGCTTGCACAATAAGTAAAATTGATGAAGGAGTTCTCTTGTCCTTACATGAACATCAGAACTTCCTTTTTAACAAAGTAGACCCTAAACTTCCCGTAGTTAGCACAGAGGGTCCTGTTCTCATAGGGGTTTATGAGGATGACATCACTTTAGGTTGCTTGTTTGTGCTAGTCTGGATTGAGAATCTAAAACTGCTCAATAACATGGCTCTGCCTGTCATTTCCACTCGTTTTTGAGCAGAATACAGCACTGACAAGTGACGAATCCTAAAGTGATGCAGCTACTTTTGAGGCTAGCTGATCAGGATTGCTGTCTCCTGGGAATTTAGGAGCATTCCTACTTGGGGTTTCAGGAAGTCAGGTGCATCCTCAAACCCAAATAAGCCCAGCTCCTGATGGAACAACAAAAACCTACCTTTCATCGCTGAATCATTGCCAGAAGGAGCTAAGGATCTGCAGCTGGCCCTTGCCCACTGCCTGCTGCCTTGGCATTGACCTTCTCAGGGACAGGATGGTCCCCTTTCCTGTCCTCTGATACTAATGGGAGCCACTTGAAACTGCCTGGAGAAGAGGATTATTTTCTACTATCTGGAAAAAGCCCTGAATACCTTGTGCCTGCCCATTTTGTCCCTTAAATCTCTCAGAGGATGTTTGTGTTGGGATCGCTGGTCTCCTGCCTCTTCTGTATTTTGTGAGTCAGCCTTACTCTTGTTTAGTTTCTGGCAGACAGGTACAACTTGAGCTCCTCTGCTGTTTTGGTCTGGCCCCGCATTCTTCTCTTCAGGTTTACTGTGCTTTTTTGGGAAATTACTGTCTTCTTCATCCCCCAAATGGTATATTCTGTGAGTACATTCCCTGCCAATTCCTAAACGTAGTCTTCATGTTCTGCATGTAATGGGGATGTGGGAGCTGTTATAACTAGTGTCTGACCAAGAGTTGTTTGAGTCAATGGAAAAAGGCCCAGGGAATTGTAGCTGGTATTGGGTCAATCCCCTAGTGACTGGCCCAAGGAAGCCTTTAACAACATCTTAAATTAATCAATGCCAAACTGGGAGGAGCAGTAGCAGCTGCTCTGAAGGAAACATTCAGCTTCCAGGTGATGTTTGCCATTCCAGTTTTGCCCTTGTTCCTCCTCCCCCTTTCGTAGTTGTGGCATTGCCTTCATCCATTCCTTTCTCGTAGGTGTGGAGACTGGGTGAGTCTCAAACTGCTTGTGGTGTGATGGGATTTGGGACCAACATGCTGGGGACAGTAGCTGTCTGTTTTTATAATTATTATTTAAATGATCTATTTAGTTCATCTGAACCTTTTAATTTTGCTGCTTACTGTATGTAGGATCCACCTGGCCTTCATCCTAAATGAAAAGAAAAACAAAATGAAAGCAAACCTAAGACACCCCCCCCCTCCTCCCTGGTATCTTATTTATTGGCAGGCAGCCGTCTTGTGCCTGCTCCAGCAGATCTGCCCACCATTAATTTAACATCCTCCCAACTCACATTCCTGCTGTTTGGTTGTTGCCTTCTTTTTTTGCCTTTTGTTGTTGGGGTTGTTTGTTGTTTCGTTTCTTCGTTCTAAAACAGACTTCTGAAATGTAAGAGATCTTATTATCATGACACTTACAGGTTCATTTTCATTAGGAAGGCCAAGTCAAACATTCTAAGAGGTGGGGGGAACAATCTGCATTTTATTTCTTATTTATTTATCATGTTTACATCTTTTTTTTTTTTGTTCAAGACTTGGATATAATAAAGAAAGCATTAAAAATATTCCAATCTTCTTCTGTTTTTAGGTTAATAATTGTTTTTCTTTTGATTCTTTAAATGAAAGATTCTGGGTTTTGTTGTCGTCTGTATAAAATGTACAAAGAGATGTGTTTCTAAAGATGCATTATCATTCCTCTGTGAACAGTAGGTTGAGTTCAGGACGAATCTCAGAATACAAGATAATAATAAAATCCCATCCTGTTTTACTTAATTGTTCCCCTCCTATCCTGTATGATTAAAGGGTTATTCCACTTTCTTGTTTGTGGTTACTTGATATTAAAACCATATTAAAATGTGTAGAAAATAGGTATCCAATTGTTTTTGCTCAGTGAGAGAATAAACTGTTGTATATATCTTGATATACTGTGTAGTTCAAAGTAACATCAATAAGGGATAGTGCATCTTTATTAGGGCGATAAGTTACTAGTGTCACTAAAGTCTACTTTAAGATCCTCACATACAGAAAGGGCCTGATTCTGATTCCACTCTCCTGGGGACACATTGAGAGCATCAGTAGCATTTTGCTGCTGCAAAGCGGGTGTCAGAGGCAGAATCAAGCCTCAGTGATTAATAGGTGACCATGAGGATTATTGAAGGTTTGGGGGCACCATTATCTTTCTTTTTTTTTTTTGTTGGGTTTTCTTTTTTCCCTCTAAAGTTCTAGCTCATGGGGGTTTTGTTTGGTTGGGTTTTCTTGTTTGTCTGCAGTGAAATAGTTTCTGCCACAAGCTGGTTCTTAAAGGTGACTGCTGAATCGGGACCCTTCTTTGCTTGTCGTGATCTTAATGCTGTTCTTGCAGTCCTGGAGAATCAGCTCTCAGGCATTCTCTCTGGCATTGTCTCTTTCCTGTTCTTGTTATTTTACTGAATTACAGGCCTACAGTATTTGCACTAAAACAAAAAGCTTGTTAGAGAAAGCTTGCTGCTATGAAAGAAAACACATTAAAATTGTTCTGCTTTTACAATTTTAACTGAGTAGCATTTTGTAGAATAAAATCAATTTAGACTGAAAAGAAAAAAATGACTTTTCTTTTTTCCTCTGCACTTTCTTCGCCCCACACT
Organism: Pezoporus wallicus; assembly: GCF_028554395.1. NCBI lineage: Eukaryota > Metazoa > Chordata > Aves > Psittaciformes > Psittacidae > Pezoporus > Pezoporus wallicus. The sequence continues at coordinate 246,923 of NW_026635616.1, read as the reverse complement.
CCTCTCTTTTCCTCCCGTTCCTCGGTGGTGTGATGTTCCCCCCCCCCCCCTTCTCCTTTGGTGCTCAGTTGTAATGATTGGCTGTATTGTTGACTATGCTGCTGAGAATTATGACACTTGTAAATCTTGTTTTAATGACATTGTGGACACTTTTTGTATAGCAAGAGCTAACTGGAGTTCTTCTCTCTCTGTTAATTGAAGTTATTAAAAAGCTCCCTTTGCCATGACCAATTAAAAGCTCGCATGTTCCTTCAATATGAACAAATGGGTACAGCATTGCCAGGTGCCCGGTTGTAGCAGGGCTCAGGGCTTCTTTCATGGAGAGCAGCTGCAATCCAGACATCTGTTAGCTGCAACAATGGCAAATGAGGCAGAGGCTAGCTGAGCAGACCACCTGGGCTAAAAGGCAAATAATGCAGTAATCCTTTCATCTTGGCTTCAGAAAGGAAAGGGGTAGTGCTAGCGTTAGGTTAGGCAGTAAGGAGGCAGGTTAAGATGGGATTCCCTTGCTCACCTGGGAAAAGCTGCAGTCCCTGGAGTGGAGGGAACCTGGGTACACCAGGCTGAGAGTGGAGGATGTCATATCCAAGTTAAAAAAGAAACGGTGGTAGGGAGGAGATACTGGGTGAGTCATGGCTAGCCAAGCTGGTGCCAGGCCAAGCTGCTCCTTACTCATGGGTTTCCTTAAGAGTAATGTCTGCTGTGGCTTCCTGCTGCTCCTTGTCCCTCTTTTTTTTCATACCCCCTTCTTTTTTTTCTTTATTTCTTTATTTTTGTTGTTGTTGTTTTTGTTTTTTAACCCCTGCATCCTCCTAGTGCCATGGGGAAGGAGATGGGAGATACTGGAGTAAGTTCTGTGGCTGTTCTATGAAAGTATTTGTGAAGTCATGGGGAATGCTGAAGGTATCAGTCACCAGAGCGGGGAATACCTGCACATGCCTGTGTGAAGTGAGCTCAGCAGGCAGGAATCCATGTTGTAGGAGCACTGACACAAAGTCAACGTAGGAGGGTTTGGGCTATAGAGCTGGAGACAGCCTTAGGGGTGCCCCATGGGGTCAAGGATGATGCAGAGCATGAGGGGGAACCTTTGGGAGGCTTTTTCTAAATGCACTTGTCCTAATGGGGCTAAAGGAAAAAGCAGGTATTCTGGGGGGCATGGCAATTATAAGCAAATACACCAAAGGACCCAAGAGCATCATCACTTAATATACATCTCAATGGGGCCTCGGGCATGCGGGAGTCCCCATTTGATCTCCTGCACACAAGCTTTCTCTCAGGGGAGTGCCTCCAGGATTTCCTGCCTTGCGAAGGGCTTTCCCATTACACCAGTGCACAGAGGCATCCAGCCTCGATTTTTTGTCAAACCGGCTCCTTTGGCAGCATATCCCCCTCTCCGCCCCCTCCCAAAAAAAAAGCCAACAGGAGGATACGTTCTTGCTTGCCTCCTGCCAACCTGAAGCGCTCCCTAAGCTCCTGTTTGCTGACAGCGCCCTTCAAAAAGGCTTAAGGTTGCTTGTCTGCAAATGCTGGTTGCGAGGCTTAGGCCTCCCACCTGATTTCCTCCCAGCACTGGAGGGTTGCAACTGCCTTTTATCATCATTAGCTTGCAGATGCTGGAATGTCCACAGCAATTACTCTAATTCAGGTTTTGAAGGATGAAACTACACAGCGGAGCGAACTGTTTTCCACCAGCCTTCTAGCGGTGGGAGGCCAAATTCTACCACATTGACATGGAACGTGTGTTTTTCCCCAACATCCTCATCTTGGTTTAGATCTCCACTTCGCACAGGGAATTTCCCCTCCTTCTGAAACAGATAACCCTCCTTCCACCCTGCGATGCCCAGACCTTGCTCTCGTGCAAGGGAGGGATCTGTGTGTTACCACGGGGCGGGCAGAGTCATGCTGGAAGAGAGATCACCCAGTCTTTCTGCAATGAGAGGATGTGAGGGGCATCTGCACTGAAAGCCCTTCAGTCAGGATCAGTATACATCCCAGGGTTCTTAGTGTGTACAAGAAGGCTCCTCGCTCTTTTGCCTGTCCCCTTCCCATGATGTGAAACTCATCTCTGGACTTTCCTCCCAGTCTCATTTCTCAGTGAAGTACCAAGAAGTGATTCACCTCTCTGGGCACCATGTGCGGGCAGCCTCATCTTCCTACCTATTCAGTGGAGGGGAGCCCCTAGCTGGGGCAGAGCTTTTGTGGGTAGAAAAAGCCTAGAAGAGTGACCTTAATGTATCATGCCAGAAGCGTCAATTTGTCAGATGAAGGCCTGTGGTGGTTATTTACCTTTGCTTCTTCAATTTTGGTCTAGAATCTGCAGGAGCAGCTACAGGAACACTGTAGAGATTCTGCAGCCAATGGAAAGAATAAGCGTGTGCTAAACCTGAAGAAAGCTTAATGGCAAGCAGAGCTGGAGTGGGAGTGTGGGGGAAAGGAGAGCATCCAGAATGCTGGTTTGAAGTGATGTTTCCACTCTCATGTGGGAAGGATGTGACAGAGGAAAACTGTGACACAGTTATTGCATCAGATACCCCGAAGTGGAACAAATGATGTATGTTTATTTTAAAACACGCATCACCTTACGGCCCTACTCCTACTGATGTCTGTGACCCGTGCCTATGACCTGACCCCCTGAAGTTTCATGTCATCATAGCAAGCTCCTTAATTCAGTTGCAAGAGCCCGGTGTCTTATGCTCTGTCTCATGTGGCACAAGTGAGGTCCTCATTCAGCAGTGCTTGGCCAGTGTCAGCACAAGGAGCAATACCTATGGATTATCGACCTAGGTGGGAGTTGCTGGCACTCCCTCATAAGGCTGAGGTTTAAGAAGAAGGGGGTTTGTGTGTGTTCCAGTGTAGGGAGATCCAAGACACCTCAGGAAGATTCTTCTTGATGAACACAGGGCAAGGCTGGGAGGAGAAGTTGGGAGAGGTGGGATTGAGAAAAGAAGGCTCAGGGAACATCTTACCAAGGTGTGTAAATACCTGATGGGGACTGGGAGCAGGGGAGATGCTGTCAGACTCTTCCCAATAGTCCCAAGTGACAGGGTAAGAGGCAATGGCCACGATTTGCAGTAGAGGACATGAAAATCACTTTGTCACTGTGAAGGTGGTCAAACACTGTCACAGGTCACCCAAGGAGCTCTGTGGGGTCTCCATCCTAGGAGACATTCAAAACCTGACTGGGCATGGCTCTGAGCAGCCCCCTTTGACCCTGCTTGAGCAGAGGGGTGGAAGAAACACTCTCCATTGATGCCTACCAACCTCAGTCACTCTGTGTTTCTGCTTTTGATTCCACATAGTCCAGAAGGAGTATATTGCAAGCATATTTCTTTCCTCCTTGCAGTCCTATCCCATTTGAACTCCAGAATTCCTCTGTACTGAATATCAGCTTTTTTGATGCTGGCTATGCAAGGTCAAGCAGATAAGGACTAAGCTGGGAGGAGGATATCATGGCAGACAAGAATGTAAACCGTTCAGCCTGCCGCAGTGCGAGTCTCAGATTTCCCTTTTTATTTTGCATGCTCCATTCCACAGACTAGTGTGGGGGAAGAGAGGGAGACAGGACTTACATGGCCATGATCTAGAGCCTGCATCCCACAAATGACTGTACAGCTCTGCAAATCCACAGGCAGTGCCAGGAACTGTTGCCCACTTGCCTTTCGCAGGCTCTCCTACCATTTTTCCTCTCTGAGGCAGTTGTTTTTCGAGTTCCCTGGAAAGATTAAGTACAGATCTAGGGCTGGTGAGCCTCATGGGTCAGGCACAATCCATCAACTGAGCACAGATGCACCCCATGACCTCCCCACCCCTTTTCTGTAGCCCTCATTGGGGCTCCCAGACTCAGGCAAATTCATCATAGGCTCCCAGTGATGACACACACTCATGCTGGTGATTACTGATGTGAGTGGCCACAGCAGAAGATGATGTTGGTTTGGGACAAAGGGAAGAAATGGGTCAGTTCTTTTGCTTTGGGTAGCTCAGGTTATTCAAGCACTGGATGCTCTAATTCACCTAATTCCTATTTCACTTGCTTACATCATATTACTGCTCTGAAATGCACTTGGTTTTGAAACTGTTTATCTTGTGTTAATGAGAGTAGAGCAGCAGACACCAGCCTGTGGGCTTGAAAGAAAAGTTACATGCCAGAGGCCCATGGATGTCTGCAGTAATACAGGTGGAAAGATGAGCTCATGATCCTTACACACCTAAGATCGCCCTGTGCTCTAGCCAGGCACAGCCCTGCTCCGACCCCTCACAGCCAGGGCTTAGGGCAGGGTGTCAGCACCAGCAGTGAGCAGCACCAGAGCCTCACACAGCAGCAGTCAGTCACTGTAGCCTTCGTTCTAGGCTGATGCTGACTTAGAGGGCTGCTATAGGTCATGGGGGTGATGGGAGACATTAGCTGCCTTTTGTAGCCTCCAATTGAACTTTGTCTTTATGAGCCACAGGGACAGTGATTAAATCTCTACTCTGAGCAATGTTCTGAGGCCATACTGGTATCTAATTACCTTCTCTACTTCTGGCAGCTTAGGAAATGAAGATCTGCCGTGACACCGTCTGTGGTGAAAGGGAGGGAATAGGAAAGGAGAGTGATGCCTTCAAAACATCACCTTCAGGTGCTTCCCATGACCTTGTGCATGCTTTTCTGTCAGCACCTGCAGCTGGGATGTGTACTCATTGTGGAGCAAGGCTCTTCCTTCCCTCTGCTCGTGTCATCCTGGTGGAGGTGGGATCTTGCTGGAGCCACAGTCCCTCATAGGCCTTCCCTAGGCAGGTGCAAAGAACAAGGTTGTGGTGTGGCTGCCCCACAGCGAGAGCTGCTCTTGGCAATTCAAGGTCCTCCAAGACACAGCTTGGCTGTAGGAAGTCCCTGGCTGTATGGACCTGACAGTCCTAGGGGGCTGGAAGAAGGACCTTCCCGGGCAATGGCTCTTAAGAGTGTGCTTGGCAGGACAGGTCTATTATCCACCCATGTTGTCGGTCTGGTCCCTGTTTTGTTTTTCTCTTCTCACTTGGCTCCAACTTCTAATTTCCCTGTGTAGCTGCTGCCATAGCTCTGCTCCTCAGGACCACTGCCTGCTCCACAGGCACATTTCTGGTAGTGGGGAAGGAGGAAGAAGATTGTTTCCACCACAGGGGGCTGAATCCTGTGACCCGGTGCCACAGGGAAGAAAACCACTGCTAATCCCTACTGCACAGCTGCTCCGCCAGCCCAGCAGGATCAATGGCGCCAGCTCAGCCCCATTATGTTGACTCTGCATCAGGGAGGAACGCCGCGGAGCTGGGAGGAGAAGGCTCCTCCCTGTGTGGGGCACCGCTGCCTGCCTGGGACAGCCTGGTCCTCCTTTGCCCTGACTTTGGAAGGGGTAGGGAAGCGCTCCGTGGTGCTTATGCCCACAGGCTAAGACCCTAGAGGGGTACCTGCTGGGACAAGTGCCTGGTCTCCAGCCCCAGGATGCGGTGTGAGCACGGGTGCCACGCAGCCTCCCAATGGAGGCCAACCAGTTCTGCTGGCAGGTAGAGGCAGGGGTGGATCTTGGAGCCATTTCCAAGGAGCAGGCTGGCGCTGGGGAAAGCAGGAAGGCTGCAGCTGCCTCCTTGCCCCCCCATTCACACAAGGTTTTGGGGTCCATCATTTAGAAAAGGGTCCCGGTGGGAATGCATGCATTCATCCCCGTGCTGCTCGTGAAGACGAATGCAGATGGCTTTTTAGACTATACCATTTAAGGAGTTCCTCAGCTTAGTGAACCTCAGCTGACCTCGGGGTATACTGAGTTTCCAGCTCATCAGAGCAGCGTTTCAGCTGAAAGCACACCACCCAAAACTTCCCTCCTTGCATCTGGGCGAACGGGGGAGCTGTGGGAGGGTGGGTAGCACATGGCACCATGCAGAAGCAAAGCTGATTTCATCGAGGTGACTCTTGGATGCAGCCAGGTCCCATCCTAGGAAGGATGTTGCAGACCCACAGGACCGGCTTGAATGTGAAGCAGCTTTTGGCAGGCACTGGAGCGAGGAGGATGGGAGGGCGCCAGGCTCTCAGCACCACTGGGTGCTGCAAGTCGGGGCGCAGGAGCGTCGCCCCAGCAATGAAGTGTTTACAAAGGTGAAAAACATTAACAACATGCACTATGCTCCTCCTGTTGTTTCAACAAGATCAAGGTGCGTACAGGAGAGCGTGTGTGTATATACATGTGCGCACACACGCACTCGCTGCGGCTGGCGCGGGATGCTGCTCGGCGCAGGATTATTCCAGCCGGGCTGCAGTCAATACTGACAAATACGGTATAGGTCCTGTCTTGCCCACAGCAGAGAGGGAGCCGTGGCAGGCTCAATGCTTTCCTCTCTCTTGTGAAAGACACAGGGTGTTTTCAGCAGCACGGGGAGCTAAGGTCCCAACTGCATTGGGTCTCGGTGGTTCATGGTCTTGCTGCTGCACTGAGTGAGTCGGGGGAGTGATTGCGAGCTGCAGTTCTCTCTCCATGCTCTGCCTGCTCTGTGTGCTGCACGAGACAGGGGTTCAGTGTAAGACGGGAAAAAGAAAAGAAGAAGTAAAAAAAAAAATAGCATGTGAGATCATATAATTAAAGATGGTATCAGAATGTCTAATTAGGATGACTGAGAGAACTTGGCTGGGAGACGCAGCCAAGAGCTGAGTTAGTGTGTTTGCCAGTCCAAAGCTCCTTAACAGTAATTAATCCTTAAATGTCCAATTGTTCAGAGTTCAAGGAAACACCTCCTACTACTGTACTTTGTGTTCCTGTTAAGCAAGGAGACACAGCAGGGCGTGTGCCCTTATTCTGTAAGAGCGACACGCCTAGGGGTGTTGTTAGGAACTAGACCGAAGGTTGAGTATAATTATTAACTACCTAAGAGTTCCCAGCATTGCACAATTACGCAGGCCGCCTTGCAGCTGTGCGCTTGCCCCTTTTGGGTTTTTGTTCTTTTGAAATAGAAATGCTGAGCTTTAGAGGTGCGTATGGACAAATTATACCCAAGTGTCATGTGCTCCCGCTGTCCCCTGTGCCACTGAGCTGGGGTGATTTAGCAGAAGGGTGCGTATGTACGTATATGCATACTCTATGAAAGTCGGTGCTCTTCCTCACTGAAACCCAATAGGCTTATTTACATCACTTGCAAATTTGACCCAGAGATTTATCCTTTGTTTTGATGCTGTCAGCGGCTCTCTCATTAACATAAAAGCCTTGGCTATTCACTCTTGTGGGGTTTTTCATGCTGTTTGCATTTTTGAGGTGGGTTGTGTTGGGTTTTTTTCTTTGTGGATATTAACAGGGGGGAAAACCCAAAGGCAAAAGACATAGGTTTGACACAGTAGGTGAAAGGAACTGCTTGTCCTGCAACAGGTCCTCTACCCGGGCAGTCACTGGGATGGTGGGAAGGGATGCTCCACTGCAGGCAGGTGGGCTTGAGGAGCAGAGGCGCTGCCTTCAGGAAAGCCCAGCTCAGCGCACAGACAGGAGGGGGTTATGTGTCATTTCCTCAGGTGCACCATCATCTCTTAAGGCTCGTTTCTACGTTTTTATCCTCTCCTGTCTTTTTTTAATTGACCCTTTCTGCCAGGCGTGGCGAGGGCCGGCTGGGAGCCGGGCGGCCAAAGTCGCTTCTGCAGGGGATCATTAACTCGGGCGTCAGCCAAGGCCATTGAGTGTTTATAAAGCTCAGACAATTAAACACGGTCGCAGCCCTGAAATGCTATAATTGGAAAGCAGACTGTGACGATGTCCACCGAGAGGGCCCAGCTGCCCGGCTCCGAGGCGGGATGGGCAGGGCTCTGCTGTCCCGACAGCATGGCCGGGCATGGCCAGGGCTGCTCCGTGCAAACGCCCAGGCGGGAGAGTCCCTGCCCTGCTGAGCCTACATGTTCCGGTGTGAAAACAAAGGCTGGGGAGGGAAACACAGGAGAAAAGGGACTTGCCTAGGGCCACCCAACAGCCAGGAGCTGGCTCTGGTCCACGGTGGTCCCTGTGCCAGCCCGGAGCTCTGACATTGCTCCTACAGGCATTTATCATGGCATGAAGACCCTCCCGCTGCCAGGATGTTGGTTTGGGATGGTGAAAGGGCTGGTCTTGTCCCGTGGCTGCCATATGGGGGGTTTGGGATTGGCCATTAACCAAGTACCGAGCCCAGGCAGGCTTTGGGGTTGCAGCCGGTGGGGGAGCGGCATGGCTGGGGCTGTTCCCAGGTTATAGGGTACTCCTGCAGCCTGGCCTCCACTCATAGCCAGTTCTGGGTGCCACAGTACCAAATGCCATCAACGCTTGTTCCCCACCAGTGATTGAACAGCCACTGGAGCTGCATCAGGCAGCTGGTGAACTCGCCTTCCAAGGAGATCTGTGTCTTCTGTAAAGATGCCGAGTACTAGACTGGGATCACCACAGCCCTGCTCCAAGCTCTGCAACTGACTCACTGTTTCACCATGAGCATCACTTCACCTTTTTGTGACTCAGAATTTTCATCTATCAATTAGGGATTTATGAGGTTTAATTAAGGTCTGTGAAGCCTTTTGAGATCCTTGCTTGAAAGATGCTGTGCAGGCATAAAGTGGTGTACGCAATGAAGAAAACAAGAGAAATTAAACACTCCAGACGAGAGAGGAGAGAGGGCAGGTTTCCCACTGCTTGGTCTCCCAATTACATGATCCTTGTTTGGATGGCAACCTCACTTTAACCTGTGGACAAACGAACTTGTTCACCCCTTCTTGCAGCAGACAGGCGATGACGTGCAGCAGCATCTTACTCATTAGTTACCTTCAGTCATCTTTCCAGAAGTATGAGCAAACAGGGAAGGGGGAAGGGAGCGAGGGCGGGTGAGGAGTATGAATTCCAGAGAAAAGGGAAGTATCAGAAAGCAAGCTAGGATGTGCAAGGGCCTTTATCACTGCTGCTGAGATCTAGCTCTGCATAGTAACAAACAGGAACAGATCTCATCTGTCCCTAGAGGTACGTGCCCCGGAGCAGGGAAGGGTTGATGAGTTACAGCACAGAGGAAGCAAGAGAGTCTTCTTATGCAAGGCCTCTATTTCAGTGTCAGAGGGGTGGTAGATTCAACCTGAAGGAGTTTGAGGAAAGTGTTTGAACCTAGCTAGGGTTGTTTTATCTATCATCTTTTTAAAGGTTAAGGCCTCGTTTGCAGATGTTGTTGAACACATACTTCTTTGGCAGCTCATGCTTAAATTTAAGCATGTGCTTAAGGCCTTCACTGAATGGGGATATACCCAAATTTGTTTAGGTGCTTGGTGGAGACCAGGTCGAAGGGGTGGGAGTCTACCAGCAGCTGTGAGGCTAGCCAGACTATGAAGGTCCCCAGGAGCTGCAGAAAGCAGTAATACATGGACAGCCTTACCACGGTACTCATAAGGTCACGTTGACCTGGGGTAGGAATGGGCAAAAGGGAAGTTCCATCTCCAATCTTTATTTTTTCCTCTGCTTGCTGTACAAACAGCCCTGTGGAAGCTGGCTCCGGTAGGTGTGGTCTGTGTATGCACTCCTGGGCGTGCCACTTTGTTGTGTTAAAACGACCATTCCTCAACTGAAAGCAAGTTTCCAGGTTGTCAATGACAGTCACATCAAAACTGGTGGCCCCTCCCAACACCCATCTGCATGCCTTCCCTCTTAGGTAAGAGCAGAGATGCCTGTTGAGATGACACCCAAACTAGCCATGGGTTTGGTGTCGTTGTTCCACACTGACCTGGGACCCCTCTGAGCATCTTTCCTCTGCCAGGGAAAACTAATGCATGATAGTAATTGCTGCTGGCTAGAACAGACCCCTGTTTTCAGAGCAGCCACCATAACTCTCCTCTTTTCTCCTGGAAAAAGCTCCCTGAGTCCCTGCAGCTCTCTCTCCTCAGTGTTTCTTAAGCTTATTGTTGGGCTGGTTGGGCTGCTCTGAACTCCATCTTCCTGAAAACGCTGCGCCGGTGCCCCAAATCTGGCACAAGGTCTAGCATCAGTGAGCGCTCTTTTGGGATAAAGAGTAGTAATGACCTTCTGTGACACACTTATGACACTCCATTAACATATCCCAAAAGAAAGGTTTGGTTTTTTTTGTTGCAACAGCAGCATTCAGTTGACTCATTATATGATCCACTCTAATTCCTCCAGATCCTTTTGTGTAGTACTGCTGCTTAACCAATTATTCCAAGTCATTCATTTGTGCACTTAATTTCTCATTCCCAATCATAGTACTCTGCTGTGTTTTTATTGAATTTTATCCAGTTGATTCTGAGCAGCTTTTGCAATTTATTGAGATCACTTGAAATAATAACGTGCAGATTAATTGTTCAGAAAATCCTATGCACAGGCCCATGCCTGCACCCATAGCCGGTTCCAGAGCCCAGCCTTTCCATCTTAAAAACAAAGGCCTCTAGCACTCGATGGCATTCTTGCACCATTCAGCTGAAATGTCAGGATGAAGCTTGGCAAAGCTGTGAATTTTGGAAGGCTCTTCCACTGGAGATACGGAATAAGAGCATCTGTTCAGCTGGCAGTGGCTTTTGGTCTCCAGTCATCTAGCGTTTGCTTTGAATCACTAATATTTTTTGTATTATTAATGATCTTCAAAGCGTGCAGTCACTGAAAACACGCAAGCTTGACATCGGCTTCTGCCTGTAAGGAGATGGAGCTACTGTTGTGTGATGGTACACCTGGACCACCACAGGTTCATCACGAATCCCCCGGCCTGGCCTTCCCCTCCTAAGGACTGGAGCTACAGCTTTTGCTATTACATTTTTCCCTCATTCCAGCCGAAAGGTCCGGATATCCCTCGCGTTCCGGAGTGAAAACGCAGGAATTTGGTGTCCTCTCGTGGCAACTGGGAGAGTTACAGTTGGTGAAGCGAGCGTGACCTTCCAAAGGCCAATGGTCTCTGGTCAATGGTCACTAGCTGTATGCTCTGGGCAGAGCAGTGATATTCCTTCCCACCCTGCACTGTAAATATTTCTAGTCCAGGCTGGCTTCTGTGGTTTCTGTATGCTCACCCCTCCTATTTATTTTCTGCCTGATTAGCCGCTCCCCTTTCTGGAGCTGCGACTTTGGGTTCAAGATTGACTTGATGGTGTTTGCTCTTTGTTCCCCTGTGATTTCTTTAGCTCACAAAAGGAAATTTAGCTTCTGTAGGCACCTCTTCACAGTTAGTGATGGCTTTAGCTGATTGCCCTTGCATGGCCCCTTAGTAAAATAGGTGTGCCTACGTCCAAAGACCTTTTAACCCACTTCTTTGAGTGCTTGATCTATCACCCTCAGGCTTGCCCCGGTGTGGCTACACTCACTGGGTGAAAGAACTGGTGAGCAAGAAGACACAGAGCACCTGGGCAGCCTGTGTTTGGCTCTTTTAGCCACAAAACAGGTGAGAGCAGCTCAGAGCATTTCATAGATGGTGAACAGTACGGTGGGAGGACTTTTGCCGCAATTTGTGGTGTATAAAGTACTTAAAGGGAGCATGCTGAGCCATAACCTCCAGGTGCTTCTGCTGGATATGGATGAAAACTGATCAACATCAAGGACCTTGGAGGTTAAAAGCCTGTAAGTGTTTGGTGTGACTGCAGCCAGAAGGGTCAAACAACCTTATGACAAAAAGGAGCCTTAACTCCTCTCCTCATCTCATCCACTGTGCTATCACCAGCTAGCCCTTTTTAAGGACAACACAAGTATTAATGATACAAAAGGAATATAGCACACCTGGGGCTAGCTCATTGAGGTCAAGGTGATACGTTCTCTGACACGTAGAGGCAGGCTGAGAGACAAATGTCTGCAGCGGAGTGAGGTAAACAGAGTCTTTTGGGGTGTGGGTAGATGGACTGGCAAGTCTGGGACACCACGGCACCTAGACAGGCTGACCCCACGGAGTCTGCGTGTTGTACCTTCATGTGGGAAGAGCTTCAGAGAGCACAGTCCAGAGCTTCCCACACAGCTGCTGCAATTACATCACTGGCTGTAAACGGAGCCCCTTTGTGGCGTGAATACACAGCAAAAAGCTGGCACTGCTTTGGGAGTTTTATAGCTTAATGGAAAAGAATGGGAGAAAGGGAATACTAGTGCTTCCATTTCACAGAAAAAAAAACAAACACAGCACTTTGAGACTTGGGCTGCAGTTCACAGATGTATTTATTTAGTGCCTGATTTCCATGCAAATCTTTCAGAATTAGCTACTTTGGGTGCAAGCATCAGTGAGCTCACCCAGAGACTCACAGGAAGACAGCATACATTTTCTGGTCCCTATTCTAAAACTCCATCACTGTCTATCAGAGGCAGACAAACTGCTTCCCTTAGCTATCTGCCTTCCTGCCAGCGCTGCTCTCTCGAGGCTGTGGTAGCACTGGTGGACTCTCCTAAGACTGTGGCTGTAAACAGTGCTCTCCAGAAACGAGCATTATCTCCTGATCTGATAACTGAGGGGCCAGCTGAACATGAGGACAGGGGAAGTAACTGGTCCCCATCTTCTTCCTGCTTACAGACTCAAAACAAACCCTCACGCTATAGAAAAGTCAGCAAAAAGTCTTTAGCAGATGATCTTCAAGCCCTGACTTCTGCTGTTGTCTGTGTGTTCAGAGCCCTCAGCTGGCTTGCAGCCTGCATGAGCTGGCCTACAGAAGGTTAACAACTAGCAGGAGAACCCCCTCCCTCCTTCCCACAACCCTGGGGCATTTGCCCTTGTGGAGCAGGGGGGATTTCTGCTTATGCCATGATCTGCAGCTCACCTATATAAAAGGCCCAGAAGATGCTAGAAAAGGCAGTGAGGAGCAGATCTGGCTTTTGCTGTGTGGGTGCATCATGTTTTTAGGACAAGTAGTGAGACATGAGGGACCTGTGCCAGCTGTCTGAGCTGCAAAGGCAGGCTGGGGTACCACCAGCTTCCCAGCAGTGCCAAGCACATCCCGTGGAGATGGACTTTGTGCTTTATTTTGGTGCCAGCCTCAGGTCAGTGGCTAAAGGGCTTGTGCCCTTGTCAAGCAATCAAACAGGGGGAGGTTGCACCCTCCTGCAGGCACAAGGAAGAAATTCTCAGTTTCATTCAGTTATTGTGAGGTTTCACTGTAATACTGCTGCCTTCATCTACTGTGAGGTGGTTGGAGGAGGCTGCTGCCTCGTAGCTCATCCAAAACATGGCTATAACTTCAGCAGTGACCTTGCTTATTTGCTTGCTTATGGCCACATTTCAGGTCTCCGTAGGAGCTCTGCCAGTCCCAAGTACCCAAGTGAAGAGTCCAGTGCTCCAGTCATGTGCGGAGCTTAGAAAAAAACATTACAGAAGCGTATCTGAGGCTTTTTTACAGGCATGCCTTTTTGAAAGCCATTTTACAAACAATTTACATCCTCCTCTTCTTCAACTCCAGAAACTTGGGGTGTTTTTAAGAAGGGCACCAAGTAGTGCAAGGCTTTTCGCCCGCTTTCCGTAACCTGGCCATTCGCAGGGCGGCGCTTGCTGACTCCTGCCCTAAACGGCTAAATTAGCGTTTGGTTTCCTGTGTTCCTTTGGGTACTTGCATTCTCTCCAGCAGGTGGTAGCAGCCTCCTTCAAGCTGCGCAGCCCTCCCGCTTATTGCTGCGGCATTGCTGCCCCGTGATTCACGTCCCTTGGCTGTCCTTGGCCTCGCTTGTGTCGCCCTCAGCTGCACGCCTGGATTCTCCTGTCCAAGAAGATCTGCTGTTTAGGTACAGAGGGAACGCTCACAACGTGAAGAGCAGCAACAGGAGGCGGTGGCACAACAGCATGAAGAAATGAGAAACGTCTCGCAGTTGTATGTGATTTACTCCTGATGATTTCACATCACTGTCATGCGAGGGTCTTGTAGATAGAACAATACAATGCATCCAGAGTCACTATCTAAAGCCTTGGCTAGGCAGTAGAACTGGCTGAAGCACTGACAGGTCACAGACAGGCTGCATCTGCAAATGAAACCGAGAATCAGTCTGCCTTTGTGTTTCCACAATGTCCTCTGTTATGCCTGTGTAATAGGATAGTTTTGCGGATACAATTACATGATCCTCTGTTATATGGCCTCTGCTTGTTAGATGCTGAGCAAGTTGCCTCCCTAACTTACTCAGTAAAAGGTTGTGCTCATGGTGATAAACACCATGTGTTTAATTACGAGTGGTTGAGTACTATGGGTTTTTGTGTCTGGGTTTTGTTTTTCCTTTTTTCTTTTAGTGTGCAGCCATAGATTCACTATTTGTATTTTAAAACACTGGCTCTATAGCTGAGGAGGCAGATAGGTTGTCAGAGCTTCTGGTTCTCAATATTCTGTATTAAGTAAAAGGAATGCAAGGAAGAGCTCTGTTTCAGCAAGCAGATAAGAAAAATCTTTAAGACAAGGTAGAAAAATCCCTTGGCTTTCCCAGCTGTAACTCCCATAGCAGGTATGAGAGGTAAAGCTCTAGGTTTATTATAAGCCGCCTAAGAATGAGGCAATGGGCCAGGAAGTTTGGCTAATATGTCTGAATGTTTATGTTTGAGTATCTGGGTGTTGCTTACTCTGAAGCTGAGACTGGGACCTGACTTTTGTTTTCGTGGTGTTTTGCACTGTTCAGCCTAGATGTATTAAACGGGTCCTTCTCTTGCACCAAGGCACAAAGCTTCTGCCCTTCACCACCAGCTCCCATGCAAAGCTCTACTGTGCCAATTATGTTTTGAGCCTTCTCCATCCGGGGCAGGTGCTAAGAAGACTCGCAGAGCTCAAACAGGGTTAGCTCCAAGGTCCAGCTAGCTCCTTGTCCAGCTTGAGCAGCAGTAGGTTGATCATTCAGTAATCAGCTGTATGGCTGTGGTTCCCTAGGGTATTCAACAGTACCATCAGCTGAGGGCTGTCTCATGGCCTGGAGCTCTCCGTGCCTTCTGTAGCAGCATCTAGCTTTGCTCTTATACTAATGCAAAAGCTTTAATTTATCTCTGACACCTTCTACATCTAAGATAAAATTGTCCCTTCTCTCTTTTGCAGACTTCTTTGATCTTTGCTGCCACTTGCTATTTGCTGCTCAATCTCAGAGCTATTTTGATGCTTGAGTGGTGGGAAGGAGTGTTTACAGAAGATTTACAAGCCTTGTAGTTAATGCTGTTTTCTTTCTGGAGCGTGTCACAGTGTCTAAAGGCTAAACTCTAAGTCTTGGAGCTGTGGTTTATGGCAAATGTTATGGATTAACGCTATCTTCCTTCCTGTGTTTGATTGGCGTACAATGAGGAAGACGCTTTCTGGGATTTTAAACACTTCTGGCTCATTAAGTCTGTTTCTCAGACTTGTTGACAGCGACAGCTCTCTGTCAAGGAGTGAATCAGCCACAAACCCTTTCATGTAATGACAAAACCCACCAAAGGTAGCTCCCATCCATGCTGAAACTGTGCAGTGCCACTTTGACTGGCAGGCGATAACAGCCCTGACCAGCCTCACCTGGGGCCTCCCTCATCCTGCTTATCTTCCTGGGAGCTCCATTTCACCTCAGCCCAGACAGGGGAGCTGTTGACTGGTGTGTCCTAACAGTGAGTAAGCTTCTAATTTTTCATTACCTTGCTGGTCAAAGGAGTCTGGGTGCTCAACTGTGCTTCAGATTGTGAGACCCACGAGTGGAATGAGCTCATCCCTCTCAGACTTGATCATTTTGCTGTGTCTGAGGTGAGCAGCCCCTTGCACTGGTGAGGTTTGGGGTATGTTTGTCCTGGCATGAGCTTGGAGACTCAGGGGGTGGAGGAACGCTTTCCCCTCTCTATGCAGATTCTTTCTTGCATGTCACTGAACAAGGGCTGTTTGTGTCCAGAATTAGTGTTGCATTCCTGATTTTGAAAAGGAAAGTGGGCATAAGATCTGCTTCTAATGTGTTCCTTCCAAGAATGTCAAATTTTAGTCATGAAACAGCAGGAAGCCAAAATAAACACAGCCCTTTGAAGGATGGGTTAGACTGCCTGAGCTGGGTGTGTCGGTGGCATTTAAAGCTATTTACTTAAGCAGCCTCCCATTATTCATGTAGGAGTTCTATCTGGGTGTCAGTGGGCTTTGGGGAGACCAGAGGGTACTCTGGTGTTTTGTGTGAGGGCAGCAGGCTGGTCTTCAGAGGTTTGATCCTGTAATTAAGGCATAACAGTCTCAATGGGGAGTATCACATCGCAGTGCACACTCTGACCCTGCAAAAGTGCCCAGGTTACTGCAATGGCATTGTAGCAAGGGTTTTGGAGATCTCTTTGCAGAATGAGGGCACAGTTACTGATCCTGCTTGTCCACCAGTTCTCTGTCTTGGCAAATACTGGTAAGGCATGCCTCAGTGAAGGAAAACTTTCAGGAAGCACTGCCTGCATCCTATGGGCTGAAACTGTAGAGGTGGTCTTTAACCTGCCTGCTGCCAGGACTGGTGGTACTCAATGGCTTGTGTTATTTTCCCTCAAAACCTCTCTGCTTCTCTCACTAGTGAGGAACTTCATGGTCTCAAGTGACACATCCCTTACTTTGTCTCACTTTAGGACAAGGTTTCACAGCACAAGGCAGACCTGTGCTGCTCTGCATCACAGTTTGCTGCTGCAATATGTGGAGGCTTACTCTCCTCGCTCAGGTCACAACCCTTCCATGCTCTTTTGTGCTGTGTCTGGTGTTGTTCATGACCCTCTGTCAGCCAGTCAAACTGAGGGGTTTGGAGTTATGGTGCATTGGGAAATGAACTGGTGCTTCTGCAGCTAGTGGAAGAGAGATGAGGCTGGCTGAAGGCAAGGAAGGAGCAGAGGCATGGAAGGAAACAAGAAGAAGAGCACAGCCTTCCTCTTCATGTGGGTGTGAGCTGTTACACAGTTGGTTGCCCTTGTTGCCTCAGGAGCAGAGGCTCCTTCCCTGCCTGGTAGAGACAAACTAATGCCAAATTAATGTGTTCTGTATTGACTAGAAGAGCCTTGACCCTGCTGGAAGCTGACTCACGTGATTGTAGTCCCTCAGGAAAGCAGCCAGTCCTCTCTGAGCAGGTGAGAGTAGCTGTGCCACTTCTGTATTCCTTTGACCCTTGGATGGGGTAACTTATAAACTGAGATTGCATGTTTCTTTAGGTTGGATATCACTGTCACTTTGCTTTCCAAAGGTAAAGAGGCTAATAAGTTTTATGGCTGCTGGTTTATCAGCTTGTTAAAATATAAAGGAGGAAAAAGAAGAGAATTTCTTTCTTCGCAGCCTTAGCGTCTAACAGAGAGCACTCCAGGATTATCAGTTCATAGAGGCACTTATCATGAAGATATTGTTAGGCCTGTTGTTCCTTTCATTGCTCTTCTCGGAAGGTAAGTTTTGCAAGGCCTTTGGATTTGAGTTACACAGTATTTAGGAACTATATTTTTAGGTGTTGCAAGGTGGGTATATAGCAGGAGCCTTAGAAGCAGGATGAAGAAAATCTGTGAGTAAAACTGTGATCTTGTATGTAATTTTGGGTATGTTTGATCATTTTCAATGAAGATATATGCCTTTGTACTGTTCTGGAGATGGACTGCATCTTAGGCAGGCATGAAGGCTTTCTGCTAAGAAAAACATCAAGTAATTAGACTAAAAGTGAGATCTGTCCCAAAATAATGCAGAAGTTCAAGAAAGGGACAGAGGCTTTTCCTAAATTCATATTTATAATCACTGACTTTTTGGTGATAAAAGACTGTGTGAATGGGTCAGGCAGCATCCTGGTACTCAGGGCATCGTTGTACAGATTCCTGCAAGTCTCAGGGTAGCGAGCAGTCTTTGTTCTCTGTACTGGGTCTGTGAAGTCCATGTTTGGTGCCAGAAGTCAGTTTTATAGGTGCTCTGGGACTAAAAATGTTGTGTATATTTTGGCCTACTTGGCTCTATGCTTCAGCTCTCTGAATGCAAGGAAGTAATGATAAATAGTGATAATGCTTTACCTTACGAGCGGGTAAGTGTCTTCAGAGGCTTGTAAGGTGCTCTGATAAATAACTAACTGTTAGGAGGTTTTGATTCCTAAAATAAACAGCAGAAATGCTTTCAGCTGAGCCTTTTAATTTAAAGGAAAAGAAGCACGGTGACTACAGTTCTGTGAAAATTTGGTTGAGGAAAAGTTGCTTGAGAGCAGCCCATAAGAATTATTAGCTGAAACAGGTTAACTACAAGAGCAAGGGAGGAAGGAGTAGAATCTTTCTCCTCAATCTGGGAAGAATTGCCAGAAAAAAAATTCACTTTTTTTTTTCTTTTGTGATGTTGAGAAAATTAAAAATACAAACTAGAAGTATTAAATGGCAACGTAAGGGAGTAACTGTAATATTGGGAGCAGCAGGAGTTAAAGGAATCATCCTATGGAAAGCAAATGAAGAAAACTAAAGAAGTTAAAATTTAATCAGCCAAGCCAAAAATGAATCTGAGGGGAAACAATGAATCATTTTTGAAGGAATAACAGCTAATAAGTCCTCTTTTAAGTACATCTGAAACAGGGAGCCTGTAGGGGTGACTGATGTGTGGAAGAAAGCTGAAGCCCAACAGAAAAACTAATTTCTTCTTTTCTTTGGTGTCTCTGCACCCAGCTTAAAAGCAGCCTTGCACTCAGAGCTGTTCAGCATGGGACAAGTGGGGAAAGGGTCAAATCCTTGAACAAATTGATAACAAAATCAAAACTGCCAAGATTAGATGATACCCACCCGAGGGGATGAGCCAAGCAGAAATAGGAACCTGTCCATTGTATTAACTGCGGTGC
Organism: Pezoporus wallicus; assembly: GCF_028554395.1. Classification (NCBI taxonomy): domain Eukaryota; kingdom Metazoa; phylum Chordata; class Aves; order Psittaciformes; family Psittacidae; genus Pezoporus; species Pezoporus wallicus. The sequence goes on along the minus strand of NW_026635616.1, from coordinate 228,261 downwards.
AAACTACTTCTTGAATCAGTATTGGTGTTGGGAATGGAAGATGGCAAGTGGGAAACCAGTTTTTATAATGGGCTCTGTTTTAGGGGGATCTGGAGAGCTGCAGTGGCAGTTGTAGAAAAGCAGCAAGGTTGTCTTCTGCACAAAACAAATTGGTGATAGCAGCATAAAGAACTGAGTGAACTGACTTGGGGTAAATACGATATAACGGGGACCTTCCCTGTGGAGGAAGAAAATCCATTACAATGGGCATATACCCATGGATTAATTCTTCAGCTGGGCTGTGTTTGTATTTCCACAAATCCTTTTAAGCAAGAGCTCTTAAGGAAGCCAACTGTCATGGTCTAAGAGTGAGGGCACCTTTGCAGGCCCATGGTTAAAAGCTGGCGACTGAGCAATCAGATTGCAGGTTCAATCTGTGAGAAGAGGGGAGAGTGAACCTGCAAAAGCTGCACGGGGATGTGGGCTCTCCATGTATTCAGAAATGATCTGAATAAAGGGTCATGCTAGTTGGCTGATATAAAACTATTTAGGATGCTCAGAATGAAAACTTAAAAGTAATGCATAAGGGAAAACTTACTCTAGCTATGTGTACACCATGGTGAACTCTAAATCAAATACTGCTTGGTCACAGAACGTAGCTGTCTGAAGGCATCAGCTCAGTGTTAGAAACAGTCAGAGACAAACGATTTCAGGAGTCAGGGAGAGAACAGGATAGAAAACACTTCTGCTGCTATGTATGGGTCCATACTTCATCTTGACAGTTGTCTGCATGAGGGAAAAGCTAGGAGGAGGATAGAGGGGAAGAGTACTCAGACTTATGAAACAACTTCCACATGAGATCAAACAGACTCACTTCAGCTTGGAAGAAGGATGGAGAGGTGTACGATAAGATACACATATGTTAAATGGTAAATTTTGTGGAAACGGGGAAATGACAACTCTTTACAAGAACAAGGAAACAGATCAAGTTATTAACAAATGAGAGTACTTTTTTTGAGCACTATTAAATTATGAAGCGCCTTTGCCACAGGTCTTGGGGGAAGCAAAAAAGAGCAAAAAAGATAGGAAGAACAAACAGCAAATTCATGAAAGGGCAGGCTCAGGGTGTTCTCTAGCAGTAGGTAATTGCTTTCTGAGGGACACCAGTAGCATTGATCGTTGAGAGGATAAAGCATGGAAGTACAAATGTATTTTCCTTATTCTTTCTTTAAACTTCTGCATCTGGATGTTGTCAGAGGCAGAATCTTATATTGGATGGAGCTTCATTCTGACACAGTACAGCCATACTTAAATATTTGAAATATTGAGGGATTGTTCATGCCCTCCAAGATTCCCTCTAGTCCTGGACACTGGGATTGAACCCGCTTTTTCCCTTGATACAACCCGTGGATCTATTCTCAAATATAGTTGAAACTAAAGTTCTCAAAGATGCTGAGTTTCTGCAACAGATTTGCATGATGCAGGCCAGTCTCTCATTGTACATGTCTCCAGTATCTCAAATATGAGAGCTGGGGCTCTGGTTATTGTCCTGAGTAAAGCATCATCTAGAAACACTGACTGAACAAGCACAAATTTTAAATGACATTTTAAATGGCAGCCAGCAACAAGTGTCCCAAATTTCTATCGAATACAGTAAAAGGTATATAAATTTGCAAATGGCTCATGCCTGAAACACAAGTGGGGATAACCCCCAAATATATGGAAGTTGCTGACAGTTACTAAGGGTAACTGTAGTGTGACTCATGAGACAGGCTGAGGCGGACATGGGGAGCAGTAGTAGCTTTCTTCTACCGTGCTGACCTCTGTGTGCACTGGTACCCTTGTCCTGCTTGGGCCAGGCATGCCACCTCCTTGCAGCATGAGTGCTGCCAGCTGCCCTATGCCCAAGCATATCTCACGTGCTGCTCTGAGCTGGCTCTGCGTTTTCTCTTGGCAAAGAAAGATGTACAAGCAGAAGTATGCAGCAAGACAAAATGTTCCAGAAGTAGCTCCTGGGTACTAAAGGGCAGCTATTCCAAGCACAGCAAGACTTGTTATGAGACTTGCTGGATGCTGATGGCTGCAGTGTGGCATAGGTAGGGACACAGCTGTGAGCATGCTTTGAAGTTCAGCTGAGGATCCAGACCCAGACTTCATGGTTACCTTTGTGGAGATTTTTAGGATAAACCAAAATATATGTGTATAAATCCAAGTGTGTACTCAAGGAAAGAGAATAAGATTTGCTGAAATAGCCTGTGGAGCCAGAAGTCAGGTCTGTAGCCATTTCATCTGTCAAGACTCTCGGAGAAGAAACTACAGATGTTTCTGTACTGCTACAGCACTCACAACAGTGTGATGTTACTGCCTGAATGTGGAAGATGAAGATTAATGTGAATTGCTCTTTCTAAGGAGTTCCACCTTGTACATGTCCAAATGTCTTTAAATTTGGACAGGATAAGACTACAGTGATATATGGAATGTACTGAAGAGGAAAACTGGTAGAAAAGGCCTGTGGAGGATGAGGTTGGTTGAGGAGATGCAGAAGCAATCCATCACTTGTGTGTATGACTTCACTGTATTCCACTGATTTCAACAGATCTCACCTGCTTATAATAACTAAAAGCTTATTCTAGTATAACAAAACTAAGAAAATACCTTTGTTGGGATGAGTCTCACCTCTGGAAAGTAGGGCAGAGGAGCAAGGTTGCTCTTTTCAAGATTCTGTGGTTTTGGGTATATTAAATCTTCTGAGCTGCTTTTTTAAAGGGATGGTGGGGGGAAGGCAAGGCAGCACAGCTAATTCTTTTAATGTTTTTAAGGTAATGCTGATCATCTGGAAGAATGGGGGAAACTAAAGGTAAGGTATGAGTACGGTTCTTTTTTTCCTTTATTCAGTACCTGTCATCACCTCTCCAGCTGTTGCTTCCTCTGAGGCAGGCAGAAGAATCAAAAGTACAGCTTGGTGCTCTAAACTGTTTGATTCTGCAAAGAATAAATGCAAAGCAAATGACTCAGCAATGTGATACTGCAGCTCCAAAATTACAGTACCTGATCAGGAAATCAGTGTTTCTCAGAGCAACATTTGGTATTAGGTTGTATATCCTGTATGTAGGTAGTTTGTGGTTAGCACTTGTTCCTAGATACTCTGTTGTCCTTTTAGAAACATAAGATTAAACTCTTCTGTGTGCTAAAATGGTGCAAAGTGTGTGTGCCATTAAATTCCTTCAACTGGGGACTAAAGGGATGTGTGGGGACCGTGGTGGTCCTTATTGCAATGTAGATTTTGCCATTACATAGTAGTGATGGTCACCTAGCCAAGTATGGTCTAGTGACAAGGGAAGCCCTAGCCAAGCCACCTCAGGGAGGCTGACTTTCATCTGTCTTTAAAGTACTAGATGTTGAGCCATATCTGTAGTCACATAGATGTCATTCACCTGGATTTGTGCAAGGCATTTGACACTGTCCCGCACAGCATCCTTGTCTCTATAACTGGAGAGGCATGGATTAAACAGATGAACCACTTGGTGGATAAGGGATTGATATTGGGACTGCTGCTGTTCAACATTTTTGTCAGTGACACGGGCAGTTGGATTTATGCACCTTGGAGACAGGCTGAGAGAGCTGGGGTTGTTCAGCCTGGAGGAGAGAAGGCTCTGGGGAGACCTTAGAGCTGCTTCCAGTGGCTTAAAGGGGCCTACAAGAAATCTGGAGAGGGACTTTTTACAAGGGCTTGTATGGATAGGACAAGGGACAAGCGCTTTAAACTGACAGAGGGGAGATTTAGATAAGGTATTAGGAAGAAATTCTTTACTGTGAGGTTGGGGAGACACTGGAATAGGTAGCCCAGAGAAGCTGTGGCTGCCCCATCCCTGGCATTGTTCAAGGCCAGGCCAGATGGGGCTTTAAGTAACGTGCTCTACTGGAAGGTGTCCCTGCCTGTGACAAGGGGTTGAAACAGGATGATCTTTAAGGTCTCTTTTAACCCAAACCATTCCATGATTTATGTTCCTAGTTGTACTGAGATGTCTCTCATGCTGGGTGAAAAACATCACTCATATTTTTGTCCCAAAAGCAACTATCTTCCCCCACTTCTTTAGTGTTTCCATGATCACCTGGAAATTTTGCCAGTTGTCAAGGAGCAAGAATTGGATCATTCTGCCTTTCCTGTTGCATACTGGAGATGAGGCTTTTTGTTGTCTCCTTTGGGCATCCCTTGGCACATGAAAATGCATGCAGCAGCTGTCCTTATGACATCTTTCAGATTAAGCACTCAGTATTTCCAGTAATGGATGCAGCAGGTTATGTTCAGCTCATTTAATCATTTGCTTAGGCCAAATTCTTTGTTAACCAGTAAAAAAACTGTGGGTTTTTTGGTTGGTTGGGTTTTGTTCTTTAAAACCGTAGTTATGTGAGTAAGAGCTTGGTAGTGTGTAAAAAAATGGAGCCCATGGGACCCTTTCTGTTAGATCTAAACAATCAACCCTATTTCTTTGTTTATGCCAAAGGCTATAAGAAACTTCCAGCTTTCATGTGAGCAGGTGATGTTTCCCGAGACCCCTGCATCTTCAGGTTTGTGTTTGATGTTATCCTTGTAGAGGCTTTCCCTCCCAGAATCATTTGAGAATGGACTGGGGGAGAAATCAGCTGTTTGAGGGGATGCATATATGTGGGATGTGAGGTATAAGTGGAGGTAGATTCTACAATTTCCATAGTTATTGTTCTAATCATAATTGCTTTTCTATCTTAGTTTCTTCAGCTACTAACTGCGGATGCTACTATTACTTCAGTTATTCACAGCAGTGTTCTGTGGCCTCTCCTTGCTTGGTGGTTGAGCATTTCAGTGCACCTAAGTACCCAAAGTATTTATTGAACACCTGAGTAAAGTTTCTCATCCTCTGACCGATTTAAAACTGCCAGTTTTGACAATCAGTATAGACTAAAGTTTTAATCAGTTTTGTTGCTTTAATATACTGGTGAATGTGATTTTCTATTAAGATTACAGCTCTTTTTTAACCTGATGTCTTTTATTTTCTACAGTTCATACTCTGAGGCCAGCTGACATTAAAACAGTCACTGCAATAGGAAGTTTGCAAAGAGTAAGTACAAGCAGGAAGTGTGCTAAACATGACCCATTTCCTCCCCTGTGATGGTGAAGAGAGCTGATGATGTAGTTTGGGGTCACAGTTAGGGCATTCAGGACTTGAATCTTTCCACAAACATCAAAGGCTTCTGGTGAAAAATGACTGGAAATACGTGCTGTTCAGTGTTCCAGTATAACCTGAGACTAAAAGCAGCCAGCTGACTTCGTGCAGGAGGAAATGTGATCACAGTGCTCTTGCAGAGAACCATAATATTTGATTAGAGTGATTGGGTTTTCCTAACGATGAGCATATCGGATCAATTGACTGGAAGAAGAAGCTGAGAAAATTCAAACTGGAATAATTTTGCTGATCACCAGTAGAACAAATTATTAAGAATTGCAGTAGATTTTCCACCCTGTTGAAATGCTTTCCATAGAAACTGGTTTCCTACCTAGAAGGCAGAAGGTCTATAAGAACCACAAAGATGTATTTCTGATGTATGAATCAGTGGGTAAAGTTCTCCTGCCTGTTCTATTACAGTGAGATTTGGTTGATCTTTACTTATCTTACTAGTTGGAAATGAATATCAGAAACAGATCTGAGGCCCAGTTAAAAGCCTCTAACCACAGCTCTCAGTCTTTAAAGAAGTATAGAAATGCACAATGGACAAAAATTTGTAGCCATTGCAAGTCTACAGCTGCAAAGAAGTGGGGGAGATTCTGCCTTATCACAAAACAACTTTCAGATTTGAGGTGGTATTCATCAAGACCTCATACTTTTCCTTGGGATAAAAGATTCCTATTAGAAATTCAGCACTCCTGAACTCCTTATGAGTACCTCTCCCTTTGAAAGGAAATAATTGTCTTAACTGCAGAGGCGCAGATGTGTGGTCCTTTAGAGCAAGGGTTTGGTCTTTTTTCGCACTACTGTCTTTATTGGTTGTGGATGGTGCCATAGAAAAACAAAGAAATGATCTTTTTTTAAGGAACGTCTGCTTTCCTAGAGCAAACATTTCTGCCACTGTCTTCTCCACAGACCATCTGGAATCAATGATGTTCCTCTGTTACGTTCAGGGGTTTTTAAATAGACACCATATTGGCTGAGTACCATCCGTGTAAATTAGCTAAATGAGTTCTGGTAATGTCCCTTGTTGAAAAGGAGTAGATCCTGAGAAATTTAGTTTAGAGCAGCATTTCATTTGACTGAATTTGTGTTCAGCTAGGCAAATTTAATTTTAAGCCATGTGTAATACATTCATTAATGCAAGTAGTAACTAAGAAAGGATTACCAGGCTATGAAAATACACTGTACTAAGGAAGCTCTGGAAAATAAGTGTGTGAGTAACTACAACACGATGGAGAAGATTATGTAGTAAAAGATGCAACCTATACAGAAGTGGGTTACGGTAGGGGTATGTATACATGTAGGGTACGTAGAGTTAGTTTGCCCTTTTGCTTAATGCTATTCTTCTTGCTTGTTTGTTCACAGACTCCAGGTTCTGATGTACATCATGAGGATTTACTTCAAAGGTAACAATCATTTGTTAGCGTTGACAAATGTCATGATACTAATTTTACAGTATCACAGTGCAAGAATTATGCCCAAGCAAAATTATTATTGTTTTCTAGAGAGGAGGAGAAAGACTATGTAAGATATAAAGCATTTTAGGATGCCGGATCTTTCTCAATCCTTGGATAACAGAAATCCTTTCTAGTTTGCAAGATATAGAACTACCTTAGGGTTGCAATAACTTTGATTAAGAATCATTGCTGCATGATGAATCCTAAGTAGTAAATATCATCATTCACTAGTCAGAGACCAGGAGGCAAGGATTTATTATAGCAAAGAAAGCACCTAGGAGTCCTGACACCCTGTCCTCTGCTTGAATTATTCCCAGTGCTTCATGGACAAGCTTTACCCCATTTTCATCTTTCATGTCCCCTTAGAAGATCTAGATCAACGAGTGAATATACAGCTAAACCTTGTAGATGCAAGGCTGTGTATCTCTTGTGGGTCACAGCATTCCAGATGAGGATTTGGCCCTGCACAGATGAACTTTAAAAGACTATTTTTCTCAAACAGTTGCATAAACATCTGTGCCCACTTGTATGTGGGTGCCCACAGAGAGGTCCCTGCATTACTTGTGCCTATGCATAAGCACAATTATTGCAACATGCCTAGTGTAGAGACACAAAATTTGGGCTCGAACGCTGTGTTCTTACTCAGCAGTAGCTGATGACATGATAGTTTTGGGGAAAGAGAGTCCCCATTCTTAATTTCAGCAGCTGCAGTGAGCACTCATTCTGAGCTGTAGCGTAGCTAATAAGAAATAGAGGCTGTGCTGTAATGTGACTTTTTTCTTTGAGAAATGGAATAACAGCAACTTCCTGTTTTCTCTTCCTTTTCTATAGCACAGGAAAGAGCTTCCTCGAAGTGAGCGTGGAAACTTTAGCAGGTGCGTCTTGCTGCCACACCAAAAACGGAGCCAATTGATTGAACAGCTCACTGACAGGGGTGTAAGGGAAGTCTAAGGGACAGTGTGCTTGGGGTACATGAGTATAGTCAGGCTGGGTTACCTGTGCTGGCTTTAAAGAGGCTCTCTGGGTACAAAAATAGCAGTGAAGAAGGGGTGCTGCTGCATGCTGCAGGAATCTTACATGACCAACAGGGATTTTTTGGGCTGCTGCTACCCATGCCACAGTTTCTGCTGGTGTGTGCTTGCTGCCCGTGCTAGTCCAGAGAAATCTTGTGTGGGTTTGCCTGTCCAGTACTCTTCCTGCTGTCCTGTGTTCAGGATTTACACTGGGGCTGCCATAGATGCACCACATAAACGAATTATTCATCATTCAGCTGGTTCCAGCTGGCTCTGAAGGCAGCCTGGACTTGCTTGAAGGGTGTTGCAAGTAAAACCTTCAGGTCCACTGAAATGTTGAGCTGCAAGAGCTCAAGGATTTGACTCTCAAAACCTGCTTCTCGGTGTCTTCACATCACCTCCATTTCCCTTTGAAAGGGATTAAAAACCTGGCAGCTCAGCACTGCAGGAGGCTCTCTCCAGGTAGACCTTTCCAGTACCTTTCTATCTAGAGCTGCCTGTATTTAAATCCACCTAAACCACTTGCAGCTGACATGAGAGATGGGGGATGGAGGTTTCTGACTGACCTGAGTCTGAAGGCAAAATCAGGCACCAAACCTCCACTTCAGAAGGTGAGGAGCAAAACCAGCAAGAAGAGTTGCAGAGGGGCTTTAATGCCTACCAAGATATCCTGAGACTTTATATTTTCTGGCTGCTTTAGTTCTGTGGTGTTTATAGTGAAATGGCAGAGTAACAGTCCCTTGTGTGCAGAAATCACCTAACCTGTGTATGTCTTTCAGCTCTCATTAGCAGTTTTAATCCCTCGGTCCTACACCAGTCTCCTCTGCTTGGCACAAAGGGAGCGACACCAGACAGTCAAGCTATGTGAGTCTGAGGGTATTTCACTGGGCAGTTGATTTGCAGCTGGCAAAGGGTAGGATGGAAGCCTTTTACACTGCAGCAGTTCACTGGACACCCAATATATTCAGTGGTGGCAGAGGCTGCACTGACACTCCAGAGGCAGACCCTCCCACTGTGGCTCAATTGTCACCTCTCGGAGGTAAAAGGGACAAAGCCCACTGTGCAATTTGGGGTCTGGATCATCTAACCTAAAGGCCTCCATCTTTATATCTGGAAAACAATTTTTTTTGGATCAAATAGAATTAGAGATGTGCCTACCAAGCCGTGCCTGCTGTTTTCATCTAAGAGTGCATGTCTGAAAGTGAGATGCCTGAATATGAGCTAATCACTCCAGGCTCTCTGTGTAGCACAGACAAGTGCCTAATCTTAACACATTTAGGAGAGAAAAGATTAGTCCCACCTGAAGTCTCAAATGTTGCTTGATTTAATGGTAAAAATCAGCCAAAGCTTTACATTTAGCGATGCTTTCATAGTTTCTCTTTTCCTTTCTGCTTTTCAGAGACCTCCTGCATCAAGCTGAAGAAATAGTGAAGCTCATGAAAGAGAATCAGGTTTGTTTAAAGCACAGGACAATTCAGAGAGTTTGGTGTTGAAGCAGGAATAAAGGGAGAAATGTGATTAAATACTCTGACAGCACTCAGAAGTCTCTTCAAAAGGGAAAATGCCATTTCTTGAGGTTAATGGACTTTGGTCTTTCTATTGTAAATAAGAATCAGTTCTGTACCTTTCAATTAAAGAGTTTTGTTCTCAAAAGTGTCCCACCTGGTTTACGATTATCAGTGGCTGAAGAGCTTGGTAGGGGAGCCAATGCGTTTGCTTTCTTTTGATTAAAGATGCGAGACCTCTGCTAGCTACACTCTCTAATGGTGCCAGCGTTTCTGAGAAGTCAACACCCAAAGCCAATTCTCAGTATTTGTCTCTTCAGTTTCCTCTTGATCATTTAGGGTCATATTTTCAAGAAAGACAGAAAAGACCTAGATATGCTTTGGCTGGTGTCAGTGGTTGACGCTGGTGAGACCTTGAATTATTACTCATGGCTGAGTGCTTTGTAAATCCCATCCTGCAGTTTTATGCATTCTTTTTTCTTTTATTCTTAACCCTGAAGCACTTTATTCTGTAAAATGGCCTTGACATAATGGGAAAATGTAATTGGCAAGGCGATTCTGCTGTTGCCTCCTTGCTCTACAGGAGCCCATTGGACTGTTTGTACATGGACTTGGCATACATTTGGGGAACTGAGTAGTGTGAACCCACGCTCTTTAGGATTGGCAAGAACTGCCTAATAAACAGCTGAGCAGGGCTCTGGCGCTCAGATTCTTGCTCCAGTCTTCATCTTACTAGTGTGACCCAGTCTCAGCACTTTGGGCATGTTAACAAGCTGTGACACTGATGGAAAGAAGCAGCATGAAGCTCTGTGCTAAGTTGTGTATGCTGAACTTCTCAAATAGACTCCCTGATGGCAGAAGGAATTTCTGGCTCTATCCTGACATTTTTATAGCTGACAGCTTTAATTGCAGTATTTGCTGTCTCCTCTAGGGAAGAGCTGGATGGCTTGTCAAATGGAAGGGATCAGGACCACCAGGGTTGGGCCATGGACTACTGCTTGGTCATGTTGATTTAAAGCCGTAACAAATCTTCTGTGAGAAAGGAAAACACCAAACATGTCTCTTATTGTCCTATTCCTTCAATTTTTTTTTTTCCTCCCAGATGATGGACTTCCAAAATGACTGGAAACTGATCACAGTTTTTTTTAGTGCTGAATGTTCTTCCTGTGCCTCCACACAACTGGTAAGCTTTTAACAGGGTGGTTTAGCAGTCAAGGGAGGTGATTAAGACACTTCCCCAAAGTCTGCTCTCTGCCATAGTGAACCAAAACAGCAGCTACTTTTGGGATGATGGAATTAAAATCCAGTGATTTCAGCTCCCTGCACATAGAATCATAGAATAGTTACTGTTAGAAATGACCTTAAGATCATCCAGTTCCAGCCCCTCTGCCATGGGCAGGGATGCCTCAGACTAGACCATGTTCCCCAAGGCTCTGTCCAACCTGGCCTTGGAAACTGCCTGGGATGATGTGCTTTGTATTTGTAAACATCTGCATTTAATTTGTAATCTCAAGTCTGAGATGCCTTAGGAGAACAACTCTTACCTACCTTCAAGTATAGATGCTTTTCTTCCCCACCCGTGTAATTTTTAATATGTTGTCTAATTATAGGCAGTTAAATTGCAAAACTGGTTCCATGTTTTTTTCTTGGTGCTGACTAAGGTTGAATCCAGAATATAGTGGTCATTGGTAACCTTGCAGTACACAGCTCAACACATAGGGTTTGTGACTTTCGGCAGATTGATAACTTTGGTTTTTCTACTAGTTGTGATGGCATTTCTTATTTCATTTACAGAAGAGCTGCATATTGGACACCCTGGAAGAGCTTAGAACTGTCTTGGATTTTTTGTATAGAAAGGTAAGATTTATTCATCAACCTTGAATACCTGAATCCTTTGCTTTTTTTTCCAGGTCTTGCTGGACTAGGGCTTGCACCACTGACTTAAAACACCGGCCTCTTTGACTCCAGTCCACTGGCTCCATTCATTGTCGCTAAGTGTTTTATAAGAACAGATGGGTAACAGCTTCATTTTGCAACACAAGCTGATGTACCATTCCCTCTTTGTTTTTTTGTTTTTTTTTTTTAAGTTATTTCTATGAAAAATGGAGTATATCTGTCTAGATCTGAAAATCATTCATGTTTAACGGGGCTGGTTGTGAAAAGAATTGATAGCTAATTATTGGATGTGTAGAGCTACCTAGGCAGTGTACAGGCTGCTAACTAGGTGATGACTTTAATGGACCAGGGAAAGCACCCATTAAAATATGTTTAATAGATCTTTTTTTTCCTATTATGTGTTCATTTTGAGATCTCTGTGTTTCTAAAGGTTTTCAAGCTGGGAGAGTTAAGGATTATCTGCTTATCTGGAAGGATTTCTAGGAAATGCTCTGTGTTTTAGTCTACCAATGAATAGTAGACTAAATACAGATATATCACTACTAAAGCAGACTATGAACTGTTTACATGAAGTATTTCAATAGCATTTTCCAAGAATTTTGTTTTGTTGGACTGAAGGCCTAAAGGGTACTCTAAACCTGCTGCAGTTTGGTTGCATTAAGCCACAACCACTCATTTCTCTGATTGATTTCAACAAATGTTGTGTACGGGTTATGTTCCACCCACACATTCTCTCCAGATTCTCTCCACTATTACATCCAGAGTCTGTTTATGTGCACTTGTAAAAGTGAAATATCATTATGCAAATGGAAAACCGCTTTCTGCTTCAGGGAGAGGTGAGGTGGGATGCGCAAGTACTTGCGTTATTACATAGGACGTTTCATCCCCAGCTTTGCATTGGTATGTTGCCACAAAAATGGTAGTTCCTAGATCATCTGAGTTTGGTTAAATTGGCTGGTGGCCACTTTAGTTGTGTAAAATGAATTGCTCGGTCAAGAAGTCATGCTCACAAGTTTTCATTGTGAATGATGTGCAACAATATTCTAGGTGGCAGGCATAGGAGTAGGGTTCAGAATGGAAGTGGTAAAGATGTAGATCATTGATTTTATGCAGGCAGAATCTCAGGCCAGAGGTAATACATGTGAAGCTGTAGATGTAATTTATCATTATCTCTACTTGCTGATCTTCAATTGTAAGTATAATGTGATTAATTATTACTTTGCTACTGCAGGTTCCCAGGGCCTTTGTAAATCTAGTGGACTCTAGTGAGCTTACAACTTCATCTCTTGCATGCCAAGATTACAGTAATGTCAGGTAATAGAGGTTTCCTTAAGTTCTTGACACTGCTTCCTGCTAGTACTCAGGCACATAGCTATGTATACGTATTGATTTTATAACTGAGGTAAAGCCTTCTGAACAGTTTTTCTGCCTTTAAAGCATAAGTATGATTAAAGATTTTCTGTTTCCACTTCGTTTCTGATAAACTCTCTCTACAAGGCATATTTTTACCAGGAAGAGCAGGTGCTTTAATCCTGCCAAGTCTGATAGTGTATGTTTAAATATTGGGGCAGAATTGAGGGTGGGAAGAGAAAGCCTTGATGCTGTACAATCTCCATTCAGCAACGGCCAAATCATTGATGTGTCAACAGTTTTAGCCACAAATCCAAAACACAGCACCATATGGGCTGCTGTGAAGAAAGTTAACTCCATCCCAGACAGACCCAGTGCTGTCTGTGATTATGGTCACAAGTCTGCACAACCTACCTACCCCCAGCTCTTTAGTCAGTGCTAATTCTGCCCTGTAACTCTTGACTCAAAAATTCTAAAGTCGCCTTAAAAGTTTAGGAATCAGTGTTCACAAAACTAACAATTGGTCTAAGCATGTTGTCAGGTTATGTGAAAACTGCTGCTAGGGCTTAGGGTATTGTACGATGGTGAACATCCAATTTGTTAGTTCCTTATGGTAACTGCACGCTTAGATGGTTTCATCCATCTTCCTTTCTTGTAACAAAAGTGTGAGTAGCTTACGCCCCAATTTAGTATGGAGTAGGAGTGTCCACATGGACAGTTATGATGGAGTAGTTTACAGCTGATAGATTCCACTCCATTTTACTCCACAGTAATTTTATTCCTGTGCCTGTGGCATAAGATACCATATGTACTAATATAGTCGTTCTGAAGTGTTTCACAAGCTTTGCATGTATACAACCCAGGATACATTCCGTCAATCAAGGAACGGGTCTGGCTGCTGTATAACCATGTGCTTAGCAACGAGTATAAGCAGAACTGAAGCCTTCCTTTTCAAGAGTGACTGCATGCAGCATTCTAGCTTATATCTCCTGCAATAAGGGGGAAAATGTGAGGCAGGTAGATAAGAGAGATTTAGGAATATGGGCCTTGCCATATGTTGAAGGTCTTAAAAAACAAAATTAAATAGATCTAATCTTTTTTCCTCTGAGCAGTTTTTACATTTCCTTTTCAACTTAAGGCATTTTGCTTTCTCACTGTCAGCATGGTCTTATAGCTGTGTTTATCTGGTGGAACAGTTCTACCAGTTTGCAAGCCTTGTACTTCATGGTTTGGTAAACTCCTGGATTCATCTGTGCCTCAGACCCAGGCTGTCTCCCAGATAAAGGGCTTGGCATTTGGCTATCAAGACCTCATTTCAAACTGTACTTTGAGCAAAAACATAACCAAGTGCCAAAAGATGAGATTTCAAGAGTCCAAGAGGACAGCAGTGGCTGATATTCCCAGTCCCATATCAGTACCTAATTTTAGGTATTGAAGTCTGGAACATAATAGGGTTTTAAAGTCCCTTCCTTTATTATTTTTTTACTAACTTACTCACAAAAAAGTGTTGTCAGTCCCTGCCAGTGGCAGGGGTTTGGAACTAGATGATCTTTAAGGTCCCTTCCAACCCCAACTATTCCATGATTCCAAACCATTCAGGCAATTTCAACTGAGTATATCTTTGCTGGATATTATTCTTATATGTATCCTATTTGTTCCTGTATACAGGTCTGGGTTTTCCAGCTAGCTGCAGAAATATCTCGCATGCACATCTCGCCTTGCAGGTTAGAAACCTGGCTGAGGCTGGTTAGCTGACTGACAGCGCCTGGCTATCCTTTAGCATATATAAGCTTTTACAACATTGAGCTTCCATTTGCATTTCTAAATGAAGGTCTTGTGGCTGTTACTAAGGCAAAAGTTCGTGTGGAAGCACTTTGAGTGTGTTCAGTTTTCCTATGTGACTACAGAGAGGGAAATGTTTGAAATGTACTGCTGCTGCTGCTATTTTAAGCCTGAGCATGCTGCTAGTTTGTAAGCCCCTGTGCTAATCCAAGTCTGGTGTATCTGTCATCTGAATAGGTTTTCAAATCAAGAAGTAATTCAACCCTCTGGGTTTAGAAATACAGATTATTCTATGTTTATATCAAAAAATTAGGATGTTGCATGTTTATCAGAGGTTCATAATGTCGTTCATGTTTTTTATTCTTTTCTGCAGCAATCCAGGCAGGAATCAGTGCAATTGTGTTGGTGAACACCCCCCATTAGATGAGAACATATTGAGGTGGTCCTATTATGTATGTATGGCATCTTCTGTGCTGTTTAGTTCTCACAGATAATGTCTATTCATTTTCCAGATTGGACTGAAGTGAAGAGTTAAGGGAGGAATAGCAGTGAGGAAGTTGAGTAACAGCCTTTTTACCACGAGTCCATAGCAATCCTGACCCCATTTCTTTAATCAGGAATATTGGAGATAAGTTCTCTCTATACCTGAGTGATCTTAGTATCTGTTGAAGTTTCTAATGACTATATAGCTTTTTGGCAACCTAGGATTTGTCATATCCCATCAAAGAAATGATCCATCTTGTCCAGTCACCTGCCACATGGTTTAGAAAAGGGAAACCTTCTGTTAAGACTAATAGAGCTGGCTGGAATTCCTTTTAAAAATGACAGGGAAGCAATGAGCATGACATTCCATTGCCTTGCTAAGCCTTTCAGATTATAGTATATTAGTGTAGCTTTCTCATAGCCACAAGGAGTTTCCAATTATTGTTTAAAAAGATTTCATTAAAATACTGTCTTTGTTCTGGATTACACAATTTTATTACTGTGGTTTACTAGGAATGGGGATAATCTTTAAGCCCTGGCAAATTGCACACATATTACACTCTCTACTTGATAATACTTATCTGGTTAAATGTTTGTTTATTCAGGATGCTTGGGAAAAACTGCTGGTGTCCAAGAGGTTTGATCAAAAGGATGACTTCACTGTCATTCTTCAGCCTTCTCTGCAAGAAAGAAATCTGCTGCTTAGACCAGTGAGTAAACTTGAGTTGCTCCATTCTTTCTAGCTTGTATCTGCTGAGATTCAGAGCACTATTCAGCTGGCTCTTTCCTGTCGAGGCTGTGTGTAATGCTAGAAGACAAGGGTAGTTCATCCCTGATTATGCTCATGTGTGTTTGGCAACAAAGGCAGAAAGTGGGTAACAGGAACTATTTATAAATGGGGGTGTGTGGAAAGGGGGAAAGATTAAGGTTATATCATAGGTAAATTCTGTATTTCTTCTGATTCCAAACTCTTCCAACAGTCACTTTCATTTAAAAGTAAGCATGATCTCTTAACACAAGTTCTGCCTGCTTCCACTTTTTATATGTATGAAAGTGTTAGCTATAGGAAGTGTTGTTTACTCCAAATCACTTATGTGATCATATCTGCGTGTTTCCCCCATCACCTGTATGTCACTGTTGTGATTTTGCTTTGTCATTGCTCTGGTTGTCCTGACCTGATGATGTGCAGTTCCCTCCCTGCTGCCTTATGGTGGTAGGTACAGCAGCCGTTTACAAGACCACCATTTGTTACACCTTAATGCACTAGTAGTAACTGAGATTGGCAACAAGCGGCTTAATGAGAGTACCAGAGATTGATATTCTTGTGGATATAAATATTATTTTATGGATTGAGACTTTTGCTATGGAATATCTCATCTTTCCATACTCTCAAGAGTTTTCTAGTGCTCAAAATGCTTTCTCTTTCAGGGCAGGGATGCTTTCATTACCACTTCAAAGACACAAGTGGAAACTCTGGAAGAAGTTTATACCATCATGGCTTTGGGCCTCTGGAACAACATGGTGAGTAGTACCACAGACACTGTTACTTACTGGACTTAGTATGGATGCCTGGTAGCTGCTTCACACTAGCCAGGCTTCGAGTAGCAAATAGGCAGGGGAATGGAGAATATAGGAAAGAAAACACCCCATGAGTGCTATCCTAAGCTGTACAGGGAGACTGATCTTGAATAATGCTAAACGCCTTATGCCCTCAAGACAAATCTCTTGCTGTTCTGTGGCTGCTACTTACTATGAAGAGCTTTTTAGAAAGGTTTCCAAAGTAGCCCTTTGGGAAGTCTCATGGAGTAAATGAGCTGTGACAATCCCTTCTTTTGCTAGTTTAACTGCTGTGACAGGGCAGCACAGTGACAAGTGAGGCTCATTCTAACCTGAAATTATAGTGATAATACTCTTTTATATACTCTGTCCTGTATCCATTCCACTGCCTTTACTAACAAGTCTCTTAACATTGCCTCCTTAACCATCATGCCTCACCTGCTGCTGCTCATAGCAAAAAGGTGCTAGAAAGCCTTTAGGAACTCCCATTACCTCCTCAAGAGCTGGGCATCCTGGGTATCCTACCCAGCTGATGAAAGCAAATAAACAAGGTCTTCTAATGGGTGGGAGAGGGTGTCTGAAAGTACCAGGGACTCTCCAACTCTCCACTTGACCTTGAATGCAATGACCAAATCTGTAGGAGGCTGTTTCTTTTGCCCACCTGAGCTGCTGACACACAGCACTTCTGTGTATCACTGAGTGGATGCACATACAGCTGCAGGGGTTTGTATTTTCAAATGGATGGTGGGAGCAAGTGAAGAAACAGGAGTTGCTTTTCAATAAGACGAGGACAAAAAAGCAGGTGCATGGTTTTGGGTTCACCAGTGCCATTTAAGTTAGACTGAAGATAGACTGGTTTGGGTTGGAATTGACTTTAAATTTCATCTAGTTTCAACCCCTGCCACAGACAATGACACCTTCCACTAAATCAGGTTACTCCAAGCCCCATCCAGTATGGCCTTGAACACTGCCAGGGATGGGGCAGCCACAGCTTCTCTGGGCTACCTGTTCCAGTGTCTCACCAACCTCACAGTAAAGAATTCTTCTTAATATCTTATCTAAATCTTCCCTCTTTCAGTTTAAAGCTATTGCCCTTTGTCCTATCCCTACGTGTCCTTGTAGAATGCTCCTCTCCAGAAAGGTCTCCCTGGAGCCTTCTCCAGGCTGAACAACCCCAACTCTCTCAGCCCATCTTCATAGGAAGGGTGTTCCATCCCTTTGATAGCATTTGTGGCCTCCTCTGGACTTGCTCAAGAAGGCCCACATCACTCTTGTGTTGGGGCTCCAGAGCTGTACACAGGACTTCAGGTGTGGTCTCATAAGAGTGGAGTAGAGGGGAAGAATCGCCTCCTCTGACCTGCTGGTCACACTCCTGTATCTGGGCTTGGGATTGCCCCAGCCCAGTTGCAGGACCTTGCACTTGGCCTTGTTGAAGCTCATGAAGTTCATACAGGCCAACTTCTAAAGCCTGTAAGGTCCCTCTGGATGGCATCCCGTCCCTCCAGCGTGTCAGCTGCACCACAGAGCTTAATGTCATCGGCAGACTTGCTGATGATGCACTCAATCCCACTGTCCATGTCACCAACAAAGATGTTGAACAGCATCTGTCCCAAAACTGACCCCTGAGGACCACCACTTGTCACTGGTGTCCACTTGGACGTTGAGCTGTTGACCACAACTCTCTGAGTTTGACCACCCAGACAGTTCCTTATCCACTTGTCAAATCCATGCATCTCCAGTTTAGAGACAAGGATGTCATGCAGGACAGTGTCAAATGCTTTGCCCAAGTCCAGTCAGATGAAGTCAGTCACTCTTCCCTTGTTCACCATTGTAATCCCATTGTAGAAGGCCACCAAATTCGTCAGGCATTATTTGCCCTTTGTGAAGCCATGTTGGCTGTCACCAGTCACCTCCTTATTTTCCGTGTGCCTTGACATAGTTTCCCCAAGGATCTGCTCCATGACCTTGCAGAGCATTGAGGTGAGGTTTTATCTTTTAGTTAAAGTTAGTAGGAATTTGGTTAGTTAGTAGGAGTCAAAGAGTTAAAAATTGATCAGCTGTTGAAGCTTTAGCCTTGAAATAACCATGCTGCATTCAGATACCTCCTTTGCTGTTATCTGTGGCATTCCTCATGATGATGCCAAAGTTCCTACATCCATTCTTCTACCATAAAACAGATGTTGTAGTAAGATACATGTTGTCTTTTTTATCTTTCTTTTGCCTTAGTTCCACTTGGCAATCGGTTTTGCTAGTCGAATGAGCAAAGCAAACACTCAAAGTCAGATTCCTGAAGTGTGAATTTAACGTTGTCTCCGGTTTTGGCAGTTCCTTGTAAAGAAGCTGAGTTCCCTTATCTGCCCATGCCTCAGTGTCACCATCAGTGTTGGAGATATTTACCTAGATTGTAAAATTACCATCACCTAAACATGATTTGTAAGACGCAAGAAAGCAGTGGCATATCCCCTCCAGATAATAAATTGAAACCAGTTTAGAGCAAGCCACACAAAGCATGGACATACAATTTGTTGTGAAAAGTGGCACTTTACATCTGCTTAGCATGTTTTTTTCCATCAGCAAATTATTGAAATTAAAGGCTGAATAAGTTTTACGCAGAAAATGAACGCTTCCGACTGTAGAGGGAGCACAGTGCCACCAGTTTGCCAGCCCAACTTTGTGCCTCTCCAGCAGGAATTGCTGGGGGACAACTGAACCAAATTTGTTGGATTCTGAGATCCGTCTAACTGTGGCAATAGATCAGCCTGAACTAATGTATTTCCTAGGGCTTACCAAAGCTGACCTCCAGCTTCGAGTAATGTCCTTTCTTTTTGTCAGAGTTCATGTACTTCTATGGGCTTTGCATTCATTTTTTTTTCCAAGTCTATACTATATCTCTTATTTATCTTTTTTTTTTTCCTATGGCCTCTTACTGTCCAGCTGTTCAGATTTCAGTTTATGCAGAATCCAGTACTAGGCATCTTGAATATTCTTTACATGGAGTATCATCCCCAGTGTGAAACAGGCATATTGCCTCCTCCAAATCCAGACTCTGTATCATGGGAGAGGGCCAGGATTTGTCTTCTGAAGTTTAAGAACTCATGCAGACATAGTCAGCTCAGCACTGATTTCTCTTTCTTGGCCTCTCAAATTCTGACACTTATTTTGCAACAAATTCCTCCTGTCCTTTCAGATTATATTTTATTTGCATCTTCTGCTAGCAAAAGAGTCTTCCTCTCTCCCTCTGCTTCTTTTTTATGTCCCAAACCTATTTCTGCATAGACTTTATTTTGCCTCCTGGGCATTGTCCTTGAGAATCTCGTTCTTTGATGTGTCGCCACTATTCTTGCCACTTTAAATGCTGGGAACGTTTTGTTGGAAGAGCAGAGGTGAGAAACTATGAGCAAAATAAAGTGGTACTTTTAAAGATGACTGCATTAGGGCTGGACAGCATTCTGGAACATCTACTGTAGGTCGTGCTTTGCCTAGAAACGTTGGACCAGGTGATGCTTGAGGTCTCTTCCAACCTGGTATTCTATGACCGATTCTATGATTCCCCTCTGTTTTTCTGCCTCCTCTTTGATTTGTGAAATTTCCTTAATGCAGCTGGCAACCACCAGAAAGACACCTCTCTGGGCTGGTTCTTTGTCTCCCTGTGATGGTGTTCTGCCATGCTGCAAAAGCAGACAACACGGCAGATGCTTTCGGTGTAAAAAGCACTGGCAGGTGTCCTTACCTGGTAAAGGTCACTCTAGTTCTTCTGGGAAGTCCAGCTAATGATTTATGCTGACTGCTTTAAATACAAAACCCACCCACCCACAATGCAGTATTTTGGAACTGGTAGGAAATCAAGACTTGCCAAGCAGCAAACACAGCAGAATGAGGTGCCTTTAGAGAATTCCCCCCCTCCTCCTCCTCCTCCTGTCTGCCAGGCTGCCCTTACCTTGTTCTGAGGCTTGGGACAAGCCTTTTTCTTGAAATGATTACCTGCTTACTGGCCAAAGGGCAAAACCTTGAAAATCTAGTGGCAGTTGGCAGTAGGACTGCACTTCATTCTGACTGAGAATTAGCTGAGCTAGCAAGTGCTAAGGACTTGTCCTAGGCATGGCTGGATGTTTTACCGTAACATTACTAGCTAGCTAGGAGGAAATCAATTCTTAGGTTGAACACATCACAGAACAGTCAGCTAAATGACATTGAGTAGCTAAACGACATTGGGTAGATAGGAAAAGCTGAGAGAGGTTGATTGTTTACTTGGACAGCCTTAAATATCTGCTACAGAGCCTGATTGATTAATTTTGCCAATTGCCTACGATTTTATCTCTGGAAATACATCCAGGAGCAAAGCTTTCATGTGTGTTAAGAATTTAGTCAAGAAGTTCTTGCTTTTGTGTTTGGCATTCTTTTCTGTAACAGAAGCTCTATCCCACAACCAAGATGGAAACTCAAACCTGGCAAGAACCTGAATGGGAGCAGCACTGCAGGAAACTGCCTGTGCCCCTCTTCTGCATTCAGGGGTTTATACTGACTTAGAAACTGCTACAGCACCAGAGCAGACCTCCACACTAATTTACCTGCACGACAAATGTGCTGGAATTCAGGGAACGTTTTGGGTGACCACCATACAGACTTGGTGCCCAATTTCCTGAGCAGGACCTTGCAGCATTACTGCATGGGAGCTGTGCGTCTTTGCTGGGAGAACAGTGTCTCTGAGCCATCTGGAATTAGTTGCCTCCTGGGGAAATTCATTCTCATCACCCAACTCCCAACAACATACAAGTGTCTAATACTTGCCTGAAATTCATTCCTAGCCAGGAAACTGCACTGTTGTCCCATGTCCTGTGGGATGGTTCTGTGCTGGAAGCAAAAGACATTCTTTTAAGAATGTCATTAAATAGCTATGCTGTTTTGTCCTAGGAGGATAGGAAAGTGCCAGCTCCCAGTGTATCTTTTCTCTGAGCTTCATTATTTTGTGTGTTTCAGATACATTCCTTTTATTCCTATGTCTCTCAAAAAAGCACAGACTCTTTCTTCAAATGCTTCTTTCAAAGAATATCAACTCTATAAACCTCAATTTCTCTGACTTTTCCCATTATCTTCATTGATGGAACAACCAGACCAGAATATAACATCCCTGCTCAGAATGTATTGGTGACATTAAGCCTGCTATTGTAGTGTTTTCTAGTCCCTTCAATACTGTTTCTTTAGCCTGTTGTTTCTGGCAGCTGCTGCTGATGGTGCAAGCTGAGCAGACGTTCACTGAGGAATCTAAACCAGTGGCCAGCTCCTTTGGGTGTGATTTGCTATTTAATTAGAACCCAGCAGTGATTCTTTGTGCTGTCAGTATTGAACCATTCCATAATTTCTCATTAACAACAATCCCCTGTCCATCTTGTTAAAGGTGGCCAACAAATACAAATATTATCAACCCTTTATGCAGAGTTAGTCACCTTTTGATGTTGTCTAAGGTGTATGAAAATGTAGAGAAGGTGGGATAAATTAGCAAGCTTTTAATTGCATGGGCTGCAGGCACCATAGGATTGGTGTGTGACTATATGTCACATATGTGATATACCCCATGGTTCTGACTTTGCTGCAAAATGAGC
This sequence comes from Pezoporus wallicus, assembly GCF_028554395.1. NCBI lineage: Eukaryota > Metazoa > Chordata > Aves > Psittaciformes > Psittacidae > Pezoporus > Pezoporus wallicus. The sequence goes on along the minus strand of NW_026635616.1, from coordinate 206,435 downwards.
TTGCAGCAGCAGTACTTAAAGACAGTGTTCATGAGACAGAGGGAAAGAAGTTAGTGTAACATGAATATATCACCAAATGGAAGACTTTTAGTTTTGTATTAGGGGTTTTGTACTTTCTGCTTCTGAGGTACAGCAATGTGGACTTACCCAAGCTTTCAGTGTATAATCTTGAGCCTAAACTTCATTTTCCAAGCAGTTTCAGTAATACTGTATTTACTTCAGATTTTCAGTCTACTCGAAGTTGCTTTTCCACCCACTCAAAATCTTCTGTGTTTCTTTCACTCTCATATGAAAACTCTAAACTCACAAGTGTGCCTTTCTTAAGCACTTGTGAGCATGGTTTCACTGCCTGCGAGAAGATATGTGGTGTGCAAGTCCTGGGAGGACAGTGCTGTTGTTACCGGGCAGCTGAGCTGTGGCAACCCACCCTTTGCTTTGTCATACCCAGCCCAGGTTGGAAGTAAAACTGGCTTGCAAATGGCAGTATAGTTTAAGCTGTGTACCATAAGGCAGGGGGAGGCAGAACTAATTATGAGGATGGTTTAAGCTTTGCTTATCTAGAGCTTGTCTACAGTTACTATGGTTGAGCTGATAAATAGCAACTTAACTGCAAGTAGCTGAATATTGTAGTATCAGATCTATGCCTTGTGGGAAAACACACTTACAGGGTAGGCATTCCCAAGAGCAGAGCTTATGGGTGGATGGTTGTGGTGGGATGACAGTCTAATCATGTGAGAGGCCTTGTTTTCTTTCAATTCCTTACTTTATAGGTATTCATGTGGTATGTTATGCATACATAAATATTTATCATAGGCAAAACAAGTTTTCAACATATATATGGACATGCTGGAAAAACTCCAGGCACTACAGCCTTTGGGTTGCTGCTGCTCTCCCTTCCTTCCCACACCTCCCACACGCAGAGTGTATGCAATTCCTCTGTTCTCTCCTTTTCCAGATGGAGCCAGTTGGGCAGAAGCAACCTTACGGTGTCACAAAAACGTTTCAGGTTCAGTGTCCATCTCAGGTAAAAGGGTTTCCTTATTGCTGTGAGATTTTATTTACTCTTTGGAGAATTCCCAGGTTTTCAAATGGTGCTGTCATTTTCTGAAGCTGTTGGGAACACGCACTTGGCCAAGGCATTGTGCTGTTAAAAATTCAGTGTTCTTAAAGTTCATTGATGCAGAGTCTTCTTTTCAGGATTTTATCTTTATGAAATGAAAAACTTTTGACAAAACTTAGTTTAATCATTTTACCATGTCAGGCTTTTTTATTCAAAATATAACTGGCTAACCTGAATTTGTTAATTGTGGATCAGAGGTGTGTCAGCAATAAAACTAAGTCTATGTATTTTTATATAACTTGCCTTTTCTGTGATTTGACTGTCTGCTGTCAGGTTTAACGATTTTGGCCCCTGGAGCTGTCAGTAGCACAGTAATATCTTCAGGCTCTGAGCATCTTTGGTTCGAAGAACAGGTTCTTGAATGCTTTTTGCATTTAAGCTCTGACTTCAGTAATTTGATAGTGATAAAATATTACTGGCACCCAAAAGCCTCACTGAGCAGCAATTAAAACATCAAAGAAATTCAATTATCTGTTTTGTTTGATGTTAGGTTTAAGGCAAGAGCTGGTGCTGTGCCTAGAGCATACCAGGGATTCATTTTCAGGTCTAACCCGGTTTACTTCACTGGTGCATTGTCATCCAAAAATTAACACTGTAAAGATTTTCTCCTCTTGGAAAATCTAGCCAGAAGCAGACTGTGTTGCCACTAGCATTTCCACTCTCTTCACTCTGCAGGAAAATCCATATTTGTTCACATACAGAAACAGTAACTACTCATCCTCCCCGGAGACGTTAAACACCAAAGAAACATCTCAGGTATAGTAGGACTGTTTGTTTGCATCATATGGACTGAGTGCATTCCAGGGAGTAGGGCAGGTGGGTGAGAGTGTGTTGTAGCCTGATTAAACAATGCTACCCGAGAAAACTAAATACAGAACTCCAGCTCTTTATTTCCATGCTTGACTAAGTAGTCAGATGTTTAATAGCACATGGGTTTTGTAGAGTGTGATTTAAGGTAAACATGTTCAGCCAGCCTAAAGAGCATCTTACCTTCACAGTTAAGAATGTTTTTTAAACACCTGGATAACAGTGTTAATTTCCCTGGGTTAAGCAGAGAGAGAAAATGGGGCCATTTAGTCCTACCGTGGAGGAAACTAGCTCAGATCAGTCTCACACCACTGGGTGAGTCTGAATTTGTCTCGTTTACACCATAGTGATAATGAAGAACAATGGAATTTTCAGTTTTCTTTTTGTGTGAGATGGTTGCAAATGAGATGTGTGGAGATCAACAGTCATGCTCTTTTCTTTTTTGTCATGGTACTCTGATTCTGAGCAGAACTTGGTGCTCCCAAGCAGCTACCAAGGGAGGTGATAACGCTCATTTTCATGTCCCAGAACATAGTGTCTAGACTATATCTGCACTCAAAATGGCCTGTATATCATTGGAATAGTAATCCATGTTTCTCTTCTCATTTTAATGTTGCCATCTGTTTTGTTAGTTACTCAGGGTGTATATACCTCTGCATTCGGCAGTGGTATGTACCACCCTGATTTTCGGTAGTAGCTATGGTGTAGGAGGTGAGAAGCAACACTGCGTTATGTTTGTGGGTTTTGGTTTTTGGTTGGTTTTATGAAAAATTATAAAACCAAAATGAAGCAATAGGACAAGACACACAAGTGTCTTTTCCCTAGGCAAGTTAATCTACCTAAAGAGCTCTGTAGAGACACCTGGAGCAAACACATATCCTCGAGTCTTATCCAATGGTCTGCTGTGTGGTGTACTGATGGTCAGCTTTCACTAACAGTAGACCTTGGGGATGTTTCCATTAGTAGGCTGCAATCCAAAAGAGCCAGAAGGGCAAAACCCTGGCTGCACACAGAGAGATGCATGTGGAGAAGGCAGGCTCACAGTCTGCTGACAAAGGTACAGTTTAGTGCTGGTGCATTCCAGGGACATTCAAACACTTTCTCACAAGGAGATGTGAGCTCACCTCACTTGGAGTATGGGAATACAGAATTGATGCCCAGCTGAATGCAGCCATGGCCACAGAGTCTGAAATAACTGGCCCTACAGGTAGGCAACAACTGCATTGCACTGAAATGGCCATGCGACTTCTGAGGAGTCTGAGCTTGTGTCTGCCTTCAAGGGGCACTTGTAGGCATGGCCTGAGGACAGGGTGAGCCGAGTAGAGGTATACAAAGCATGCGGGACATTTGTTAATCTAATGTTCGGAGACATAAATCACTTATCATGACCACAGTATAGCGAGTCTGATGTGAAGCCCTGATGTGTGCTCTGTCTTTGCAGGAGAGAACTTACGGAACAAATATTCCCTGTTTAGGCCAGGGTCCCTCTGATACAGTTCCAGTCTCAGGTATGCCCCTATGCAATTGTATTGTAGAGCTACTTCATTTAATGATCAAAAGAGAAGAGGAACTGGGTGCAGTTAGGAAAGGTACACTTTTAGTTGAAGCAGTGCACTCGGTTTCTGTGGCTTTGCTCCTTTTTGGAACAACATAAGTGGTTGTATAGCAAGACGCACATTCTCCTTCAAGGATGGTGAAAGCTTGTGCAACTGCACCTTCCATGTGCAAACAAAATGACAGTGGAAAAGACAGGAGGTAGTCGGGTTTATTCTTCAGTTCAGGGGTGGAAAAACTGTATGTATGGAATGGGGGCTTCTGTCAGTCTGGGGTGCAAAAAGCCACATGGAATTTTGTCACCAGGTGGGATTCATTTTCCCTCAGAAGCTGTGATTGTCCCCAAATTTTCAGCCTGTGTTAGCACAGAGGCTGTGCCTGCTTTTTAGTCATTTTCACCAGTTAAAAGACATTTGAGTGACCACAGATGCAAGACTGAAATCTTACTGCCTCCCTTGTGGCTGTAGTATTGGTATACCCACCAATAGTACCAAGAATCATTTTTGATTTGATGCCTTTCATGCCTGCAATTCTGAGCTGATGCTGTCATGAATACTAAAATACTGTCTTTGCAATGCTAACCAGCACAATTTGAAGTCTTCTGTCTTTCCTCTTTTCCTTACACTACCTTTGTTTTTTATGTGTTAGTTCATAATTTGAGACCAGCAGATATTCGGGTGATTGCTGCCCTGGGAGATTCTCTCACAGTAAGTAAAGGCCCCTGGGTAACCATCATTAGGTAATGAAAAAGCATTTCTGAATTTCTAACATGAGAAATAGAATGCCTACAGTTACACCCTATTGAGCTAAACACATTTGTCACATAGTCTTTCCTACACTCCACCTGGACTGACTGGTCACGAGACAGATCACGAGACACAGATCTGAGTGCACAGTTCCCATTTAAAGTCCACAAGAGTGTCACACAAGGAAGAGCTGCAAGAATAGGTTGCGCAGCAGCAATTGGAGTGGGCTTGCAACAATTGCTTTTCTTTATTGATTTTAGGCAGCTCCCAAGCCATCAGTAAGCAGCGTAAATAGGAAAAAAAGTTCTGCAGATAACTGTGTGTGTCTATGATAAATCTGTATATATGATAATATCAAAGCCTATAAAGCCATGTCCGTTTATACTAACTAAATACTGGAGTAAAACTGCGATACAACATCAGGTGTGTCAAGTGTAACTTATCTTGAGAACTTTTCTTGACGCTGTTCCTTGAACTCTGTAAACTCATTACCTGTAAACGGGCTGTGATTCTTCAATCAGTGATGACCGTTTCACTGCTCATATCGTAGTTCATGTTTCTCCTGCTGATTGCCACATTAAATCCTTGTAGCCTTCTTTCTTAGGGAAACTGGGGGAGGGAAGAAATAAAATCACTGTAGCACTTTTTAATATGAGGAGCATTATAACAAATTATTCACTCAGGACCATTGCTATCTTATTTATCCTTCATGTAAATTCAGGATATGAATACTTTGAACATTCTCAACCATTTTTTTCCCTGCTTAATCTAATGAAGTTGATAGAAGAGGGTAATTCACTGGCTCAGAGTTAAAATACCCTCAGCCCTTGATCCTCTTGAGAACAAGGATCTGGTTTATTTTAGGAACATGACGTAGCTTGCTTCATTAATGTACTCTTCAATTATTTTCACTAAGATCAGTCGGAGAGCTAGTTACTGTAGCAGTGTTTATTTTCTGAAGGTGAACAACTCTTCTGCTTCCAGGCAGCTAATGGGGCAGCATCCAAACCTCATGATGTCCTGGATGTCCTGACTCAATACCGAGGTCTTTCTTGGAGGTGAGTCCCAAGACTTTCTACCACCTCAGTCAACCACAGAGGGAAGGGAATCCATTTTCTCTGGTTTTGATATATGTAGTTATTTTTGTAGCAAATGGGGGCTTGTGGAGACTGAATTTCACTTTAAGTTTTGCATGGAGGCACATGGTGGTGTATTACTCATGATAAAGAAAATATCCAAACTAGTGGCTATGTAGAGTACAATGTAGCATGGCTGGAATAGACCTAGATATTCAGATGAAATAGGGCCCTTGTTAAGATGGTCTCTTTTCCTCTCATGGTTTAGCTAATGTGAAGGAAACCTGTAGATCCCAGCACCATTGGATCACTTGTTTCTCTCCCTGCTCTTTCTGTACCCTGTCTGCTCTTCCACATTGTGGCCCACACCACCCATTTGCCACATTTAAAATCAGTGGTCTACAAGAAGTCAAAACAGGATCCTTTTTTGCTGCTGTTATTTCATATGCAGTACCTATTTCCTTCACTCTTTTCCAGTATTGCATGCATCATACAGAACAATTAATCAGTACAAACTTTTACATATGCAGGATTTTATTAGACATGTCAAAAAGCCACCCTGAAGAAAGGGAATCATATTCACTTGTTATTCTGCAACTGTATCATTTAATACCAAACCTGTTAGCCTGATTTTCTGTTCATAGTTTCTTACCGCAGCTCCGATGAGTTTAAACAGGTATGAGAGCACTTCAAAGTATTCTATTCCAAATTAAAGAGATACAAAAAGTTGAACACCTTTACAGTATTTTGACCTTCGACAATAGTCTACTGACATTATGGAGGAGAAAGTATCCTAACATTTTCTACAGCATGAAGGAGAGTAAAGAGCACACAGACATATGGTGAATTTTAGCAGTCTAGTAGTATTCTTCCAGTTGGGTGAAACGGGGAGGCGAAAGGTATTGAGTTACTTAGCACTTTGAAATATATGCTTTTAGAACTTGTTGTTATGGATACGAAGGGTTTGTTAACTAAAAATGGCAGTAATAAATATTTTAATAGGGCCAACAATAGCAAAGATGGCAGCTTTTCAAAATTCTCATTTCTTTCAGCTAGGTTTGAACATCTGCCAAACCACGCGAGAATGGAAAGGGCAGCTAGTGTACAGGGCTTTTAATTATGATTATTATGGTTATGACAGAGTCTCTGATTTCGTGACCCCTTTGGTATGCACGCAACCAGCTTGCTTTGATTTAGTACAACCACCACAAAATGTGCTGTGTATATGTGTAGAAACCCCAAAAGGGGGAGCTCTCTTACTTAGTCCACTGCCTTACCAAGCCCATCGTATCTTGGAACACTTTTTTCTTGTTCTTTCTTTTTAACAGTGTTGGAGGAAATGAAAACATAAGCACGGTCACGACACTAGCAAGTAAGTGCCTTTTTCCATAAACCTGATAAATATCTGGAGCTGTTTATCAAAACAACTGTTGTTACAAAATAAGACATAAAGATTTAAAATTTGTAGCATGACAGAATCAATCCGTTTGTATTCAATGCCCAGTGCTGAGTAAAAGTTGCATAACAACCAGGCAGTAATTTTCTGTGCATGACTTAACTATGTACTTTGTAATTCCAAGGGGTTTGGTCACTTCAGTGTTCTTCTGTTGGTTATAGTTCTGTCCAAAATGTGTTGGGGATAGATGAATCAAAGATCTCAGATCACAGCCTAAAAAAACTATTTTAACTGTATGGGCAAGTTGTTTTAGGCAGGAGAAGAATCACATTACAAGATCAGATTTTACATGCTTTTTAGAGGTCAGGGCATCAGATCTGGGTGTTTGCAAGGCTGGTTTGTAACCTAAGATGTAGAAGGGAATCTTGGGTCTTTGGAGTTAATACATCTGGGGAGATCAGGCTAAAGGATTTGATTCCAGTTCATCTGCAGTTAGAGTATGATGGCATGGGAGCCTCCTGCCTGAGTGTAGGGTTACTTAGCCTCGCTTACCAGGCAAAATAGCTTTGCTAGCCAGGATGATCGTGTAAGGTCATGAGATACCTGAATTCGTGAAATTCAGAAATCTTGAAGGCAAGGAAATAGTTGTACGGTGATGAGACTACATGTTTATTATACTTAAAAGTTAATTTTTTGTTAGGATCTCTCAAAGCTTTTTAATGGTCTTTTACTAAGATTTAATCTTTATAACCTCATTCGCTACCTGCTGCAGTAAGCAACATTTCGGGGTGCTGTCTTTTTCTGCAGATATTCTTCGTGAGTTCAACCCATCCTTGATAGGGTATTCCACTGGCACTGGAAGGGAGACTACAGATAACGCTGCACTCAACCAAGCTGTGGCAGGGGATTGTGCTGAGTAAGAGGAAAACTCTTTAAATTTTAACAGAAAGTAATTTTTCTTTAAAACTCAGGTCTAACTAAAAAAGGGCCCATAACCTGGACTTCATCAGGAGCATAATAAAAGGCTGCTAGGCAGACCCAAAAACATTTCATTAGCCCAACTCTAGCGTGAAGGCCAAGAAATGTGATTGTTTCCAACCTATGCCAAATTAGCAGCGAAAGCAATGCTTTGTCTAGTATCCTCAATCAAGAAGCCCAAAGCACTTTACAAGCACTACTCAAAAAGCTTCACATCTGTACTGTGAGGCAGAGAAAAATATCTCTGTTTAATAGGAGGTATATTCAAAGCCTCTTGTCAAGAGTTTGTGTAGAGGAGCTAAGAGGAAATTGTGGATTGCTTATGGTCACTCTGTGGTAGAGCTGGGAATTAACTAGGGACCACTACGCTCAGTCTTCAGTGAAAGTCATATCATATATTCTTCTCTCAGAAGCACTTCTTATAAGACATCTCAGTGGCTTGAGGCCATGTAATAGCATTGATACATACACGGGTGCTTCAGCGACGTGCGTACCAATAGCATCTGCCTGAAGCTGGAAAGGAACCAAGTGCATTTATTTTGTGGTGGCACAGTGCATTTTCTATATAGCTTGTGTAACTATGCAGCATTTGCAAAGTGGTCAAGTGGCTGTTGGATGCTAGTTATTTTCTCTTTTTTTTTCCATCACTGTCTCAAAGTATAGTTTTCATCCAATGAAACTTGGACTTTCCCGTGTTTTTTACCCATTATGTGAGGGATGTCCATTCATCAGCTTTCCTCTTTGCCTTGCTCTCTATGCAGGATTCCGTTTTCATTTTTATTATTTGATTTGTTAGGGCTTTATTTTTCTGTTATTTTTAGGGATGTTCCCGTGCAGGTTAGAAGGCTGGTGGACCGCATGAAGAATGATACTGTGAGTTTAACATGTTGTTAATATCTTTAGAATGAGGTTACTTTGGCAGCATTAGTTTCGGACAGATGCCAACAGTGGATGCCAAACATGAAAGCTACAGCAGTGTACAGTGTAATATTCCCCAGTGCAGGGTGAGTCAGCACAGAATAATCCATAGCTTTGTCTTAAACAACACCATGTGATAGCTACTATCAAACCCAGATAATTGTAATCTTCTTATCATTTTTAAGACAAGCGGCTTGTAAATTCCCTGCTGTCGTTTCCCCTCCCAGCCTATGTCACCGTGTAAGATGACAGAACTTCACTTGTGCTAGGATTTGCCTCTGGTACTATTAATTATCTTGTAAGCACACGGGTTTTCCAGCAGTAATGATACATGCTAGGGTGTTGAGGGAAAGCTTTTTAAGTGAGAATCATGGGGAGTGAACATGGAAATGAGGAAAAGACTTGTGTCCTTAAAAACGATGTAGTCCCTTCTTGAGTCATCAGCTGATTTTTGACTTACAGGTTTTGTGTTAGGAATTATTCGATTTATGTTCTCTAAAACACACATTAGGCTTGCATGTTTTTCACCTCGACTGGTGCTTTGAATGTCTGCTATTTGTAATTTGGCAAATGTGCTACGCAATCAGTGACCTGTTACGTTATATTATTTTGTCTTTGTGCATTTGGAAAGCAGCCAAAAGGCCTTCAAGATTAACTCTGTGTGCGTGTCTGGTATAAGTACTCTGGTAAATATTCATACTGGCAAAAATATTTGCAGTACCTTCTTTTTTGGTTCACTTTCTCATAAACAAGATTTCACTCTGATGTCTGTATCTGAAATGAGATTAAAAGGATTAGCAGCTAACAATGAAGCAGTTGGAGGGTTTTAATTCAAACCATTCAAGTCTTGTAAGTACTACTATACTTATATTGCCTCATATCTATTGCCTTGGAAACAACGCACAACAGAAATGAATGCAGACACCTTTGATTTAACTAATGAACTTCTTTCTGACTAGAAAGCCTGTTCATATTAAAGATCATGTAAAGATCTTTGGTTTAAGAGCTTTCTTTTCCTCTTTTTAAAAGACCTGGTTAGCACGGGAGGAAAAGAAATTTTCCCCTCTCTTGATTTAGATAAGTACATTTTGAGACCAGCCTACTGAACAGTGTGTTTACTAGTTGGAATATGTTGCCTTCTGTCTCTGAAGATAGATGTTTTAAACCACTTGAGGCTGATGTACTATTGCTGCTTGTCTTAGTGGTGTTTTGCACTGAAATTGAAGCGTTAAGATACTGAGTACAACATCTACTACATTACACTGAGCAGATCTGAACCTTTCTTCAAAGCTAATGCAATTACCCTGCATTAGCTGTCCCTCTGCAAAATCCTTTCAGAGGGAAAAGTGCTGTTTTTTTACTGGTATTCTTAGATAGAGTTAATATTGCCCCTCTATTCTTTGCAGTTTGCCTCACAGCAAGACTGAAACATATCACCCTCCGGGGTTTTCCAGCAAGATAGCTGCATTATTTATAACAGTAAAAAGATATACCATCATTTTTGCAATGAAGATGTATCCTAAGAACTGCAGGAATAGTCACTCAATGTATACACAGGATAGTATTAAGAAAAGCATCCAGGTGGATTTTGAGCAATAGTTTTTTGGAAGCAAACAATTTTGCATGGTGCTACTGATATTGTGAACCTTATTAAGATTGTAGAGGTTTCTACATCTTCACTCAGAACTACAAATTCATTTTGTTGTGGATGCAGAGAGAACTATAGCTGGGTACCCTGAGAAATGTTAAATTTATGTTCATTTATGTTGCCTGCCACTCTCCCCTTTTTTCTTTTTTTTTTTATTGTATATTAATAACTCTCATTCTATCTCCTTCTGTGTGCAGAGAATAAATTTTCAGACTGACTGGAAGCTCATAACACTTTTCATAGGAGGAAATGACCTGTGCAGATTCTGCAGGAACCCAGTAAGTCCCCTGCTGCCTACAGTGTGAAGTGGGCCAGCCTGGGCAAAGGGTCTCTATGCATTGCATTGGGTGAGAGGTCAGAACTCAGTGAGTGAGACCAAAATAAGCTAGGTCTTATTTGCACAGCTCTGGAATGTAACTGTACTGAGACCTTCAGGTTGTTCAACCTGATGTTATGATAAATGAAGTGATATCTTTAGACTGAATTACATAATTGTCCCTACTTTGTTCTGCTATTAACTAAGATAGCTTTCTGTTATCTAGTTACTTTGCCACCTGTAGATAAAAGGTCAAGGGTTTTTGCTCTTCTTTGCCCTGTGCACAGTCACACTCCGAAGTCTTACTTGGTGTTCACTTACCAGTTTCGGTGCTATGGGAATGGTTCTACCCACTGCTGATGCTGATGTAATTACATATAATATAGCATATATTGTGTAGGTGTATAATATATATACATACATACTGTATGTAGCCTTTGTTATGTGTGAGTATGGAGGGGGTGAAAAGCTGTGGCAGACTCTTCACTTGGTGAGGAGTGTTCCTGACCCAGGCATGAAATGGCAGTTGCACACGCATGTGGGTGGCAAGGAGGTAGCACCTCTGCATCCAAAGATCAAAGTGATACTTCCCTTATGTTGTACAGCTACAAACAGTGCCAGCCACAATGTGTTTGGTGAGCTGTGCTTTAGGAAATGAATAAGGGAACTGAGCTGTCTAGTTTTGTAGAGTAGGCCAGTGGGGCTCTCAATGAACTTCTGCTTGAAATTAAATCAAAGAGAATTAAGACTGAAAATAAGGCAGGCGTTCCTCATAGGGAAGCTTATTTGATTGTGGAATAGTTCCGTAAGTGAAGAAATAAAAGTTGGATTACATCAGACAATTAAATTAGAGGGTTTAAGCCACTCAAATGGAACAGGGAAATTTTGCTGCTGAGAGGCAAGTATATAAAGTGATTTAATTTCCAGATAATAACTGGCAAAGCTTAGGCGTTTATTTGTGGCAGGCATAGGAGAGGCATGTTGGTAATATTGCATACAGTAAAAACAAACTTACACAAACTGATCTCTCCCAAAGCTGGTCCCTGTTGCTACCCATGCGTTTAAGACCAAACCAAGCAAGCCTGGGGATGGAGGATATTGTGATGTCTGATAATGCCCCCTGAATTTGCTCCCTCACTGATACCTAGTGGCCACTAGGTTTTTTCTTGTGAGACAGCTGTGATGGGAAAGAAGAAAAGCAGAGGCAGGACAGGTTTGCCTAAGACTCTGCTGCTCTTGACCTCGAGAGTCAGAAACATGAATCCTGCTGTGAGGGACTCTAGCCAGTCAGTGTTGGGCCTGCTTGAATAAACCAGTAACAAAATTCAACCCTCTTGCTTCAACAGGTACACTATTCTCCTGAAAACTACACCTACAATCTACAAGTATCTTTGGACATACTTCACAGAGAGGTAAAACAAACTTTTCTAGTATATGGGAGTGGGGATCGTGTTCTGTTTGTAAAGCAGTCACTGGTTATTGATTGAGAGTTGAGTTCCCTGCTTTCATCTGCAGAGCACTGCTGCATGCAGGTGCTTGCAGGAAAATCCTTGTGAGAGCCAGAAAGGGCTAAAGAAGTATTTTACCAAAGGCATAAGGATGTGCTTAGTTCTAGCTGATGTGCTGCAGAAAAATGATGTAAAAAGCATTGCAACGAATTCAAACAAACCTGTGGTATTCAGTGGCTAGGAGATGCTTTGCTCATTCATTATGCTGCAAATAAATGTATTTTTGTGGTCATTAAGAGAGAGATTCTGATATTCCAGATGAGGGTGAGGATGATGAGAGTACTTGAGGGTCTGAGCCAATCTGAGACCTTTCTAAAGTCATCATTTTCAAGTGACCATTCATCAGCATCTAAAATAGAACCGGGCAGCGCAGACAGGGGCTGTAATTTAGTATTGTACATGTGGGGGATTAATTATTGAGGAGCTACTTTGAACACCTCTGTTATAAATAATGCAAGCTGCATGAATCAGCAGGCTGCTACCTGAGGTCTGCTGTGGCTGTATAAGGGCCAAGATGGCACTCTGTGCTCTGGGTGATGACTACAGGTTTGCTTGTTCTCTTGGCAGGTTCCACGGGCGTTTGTGAACCTGGTGACAGTGCTGTACATAGCAAGCCTCCGGGAGCTGCACACATCAAACAATACGTGCCCGAAGCTGCTCATGAGGTTTGAAGATGATTTATGTTACAGCTCTCACTGTTGCTCACAGAAGGCTGCAAGGTCTTCTTCGGCAACCCTTTTCCTTAAAGGGAAAAGGTTCTAGTATTTCAGACCACTAAAACCCTTCCTCTGTGTATGCACATGTACCCACACATTGATTTCAACACAGCATTTAGAAATACCTGTCTGTCACTGTCTCTGTATCTGATGAGCCCTGCTGTTACCACTCTTCTGTGGAGGTGCCATTTCAATGATTCATCACTTAGACTGCAAGGGCGTCCAAGCCGGAGCAGAAAGAGCTCAGCTGTGTTCTTTTTGGGTAAAGACAGAAGAGACTAAGACACAGGGGTTTCGTCATTGATCGCTTTAAACTGTCTTTATTTACAGATTTACCTTTCTGCAGACTTAAAACTCTCCCTCTTGTTTCTGCAGTTTCTGATCTCTGTAATCTCATTGCTGATTATTAGTTTTATGGTTAATTAGTCTCTCAAGTAGATGTCTGGGATGCTTCATCACATTGAGTGTTGCCTTGTGGCTCAAGAGTCCTCCCAGGTCAGAGAGAATCTGCCACTGAGGTGGCAGGTCTCTGCTCTTCTGGACAGACAGGCAGGCAGAATATCCTTGTTCTGTGAATGCAGGCAGCCATCGAAGGAGGTTGTACAGGAGGAACATAGATGCAACCCTCTTACTCTGATTTAAGGGCTCTCTGGTGGCTGTTGATGGAAAATTAGCTTTTAGACTTAGAGTGCTGGTGCTTCTGATAATCAGTTGTAGGTTTTCCTTTTAACAAAGGTTACTGGCTAGAGCACACAAGTATCTCAAGACCCTAATCATTAAACAGTGATAGTGGACCCTTTAAGATTAGATTATCTCAAGATACTTTTAACCTTTTCCCTTCATTTCAGGTGCCGCGTTGAATTTAACATTCGCTTCTATGGCAGCAAGCTAAGCTTATAGGGTACTAAGGAGATCCTAAGACAATGAATGCCACGTTACCGAGTTGAAGGACCTGAAGAAAGATTTTGGTCTTGAAAGCTTGTCTGTCTTTTTTTTCTGAGAGCAGCAAATCACCTAAAAAGAGATTAAGTCTCTGCTAATTTTGCATTGCTTATGTTATTTGAAACACATCTCAAAACACAGTCTAGGTTTGTATTGCCTTTCATATAGAAGTACCGTAGAAATAAAACATTGTTTTATTGCTTGCTCTCCATTAAGACAAATTTGGAGCTGATAGGGGTCTTTGTGCACTTTGTATGTGTCAATTGCATCTCTATAGGAGGTATTTCTCTACGAGTTGTCTCGGGGATGCTTTACTGTGATCAGGATTTTTAAAAGCAGTCCTTTTTCTCATTTGGATTTATCAAATAATAGTGAGGCATTCCCAGGATGAGGAAGCATCAGAAAAAAACTCGTGTGCTTGAAGGATCAAGGTTTCAGAGAAGGATAAACATGGGCAACGTGAGTTCACAGAAACTTAGAATGGCCCTGGTTGGCATGGATTTGGAGGATGGAGATTGCCGCATCAGTCTTGGCATCTCTTTTGGTGCTCTGCCATCCTTCATGTGAAACATCCTCTAACTTGTGACCCTCTCAGTTGATTAAGAATGAATTTGTGGGAGCTCTGCCTTGAGGGATGCTTGCTGAAGGAAACCACATTGCGCAGGAGTACTCATGTGAGCGGGAGTTGTGGTGGGTTGCTTCTGTGGCGCTTGGCAGGAATGCGAATAAGAAAGCTCGTCAAAATAAAGACAGGGAAATCACTCACCGATTACCATCGCAGGCGGAACAGACTTGATTTGGGGAACGTAGCTGAATTTATTTTGCATTACCATAAGTATTACTGATTCTGGTATTGGGAAACAGACAGACAAGCAAGTTAAACAGTTGAAGCATATATCCTCTTTCATTCCAGGCTCGAGTTCACTCCAGGCACTTCTCCCTCTGTCCTTGTTACTGCTACAGGCTACCCTCAGTGTCTTCAGTGAGGCATGGGTGGTACAGGGTACTGTGGTCTGGACATAAAGTTCTCTCTTTGCTGCTTCTTCCTTCTCGCATGTCCTGTGCTCCGGCGTATGTGCCTGCTGCGTGTGGGCTCATCCACAGGCTGCAGTCCCTCCAGGGTGGGTGCCTGCTCTGCCAAGGAGCACCTCCTCCTTATTCCACTGTTGCTCTCTCCTCTTCTTCCTCTCCAGTGTTTTCTGCCCTTTCTTACACAGGTTTTGGCAGAGGCACCACCACCTTGGCTGACAGGCTCAGCTGTGCCCTGTGTTTGATTCACTGAAGCTGTCTAGAACTGGCTGCGTCCAGTGCAGGCCTCCCTGTACAAAGGTTCACTCCTGCTGCCAAAACATTGCCATGGTCATCCAGTGTGTTTTTTGCTTGCATGGAGCTTTTTCCTGACTTTATCCTCATGAATTTATGTTTAATAAATGTGTTTCTGCTCAAGAATCAGGGCTGTGGAGAAACTCGGAGGTGAGAGCTAATGCTCCCATTGAGCAGCCTTTGAGAGAAATTCCCCTCCAAGAAGCTTTTAACCCTGCAGCTTGTCATCTCAAAAATGGTGATAAAATGAGGAGCAGAACTCAGCACTGTGCTCTCATCCCGCAGGATAGAATGCCCTTGTGTTTTAAACCTGGAGGACAACTCCAATGAGTTCAAGAAGTTGGTCTACTTTAACAGAAGGTATCAGGTAAGACATGCGGCATTTGTTACAGGTTTAAGATCACCCTCCTGTTGATCAAACAACCACAGAGAAGCTAATACTTGGAGATGGGGGATGGTTTCCACTCATTTTACTGACATATTTGTAGCTGTGATTAAAACAAAAGAAGGGTGAGAGGGAGGTGGGAGTAGGCTCAGGATCTTTCCAACTCTGTTTCACTAAAGCAGGAAAACAGACAAGAAGAAAGGTTATTAAAGAGACAAAGAAAGGAGAATACATCAGAGAGCCCACAGGTTTTTTTATCATTTATCTTCTTGAAGATCAGATTAACTCAAAGAACACGATAACTCAGGAACACACTTCGGGCATGGGACGACAGCCAAATCAAAGACGCTTCGGTGGTGCTGGAAGAACATCTTTTTGACATAAAATCTAATTGCTGGTGTCAGTCGGGCACCAGTCCCCAGGCTGCCTCTGCAAAGAAGCCTGGGATGCTTGCCTCAAAGACAGCTGTGTTGGCTGCCCGGCGTGAGCTGGAAACCACAGCCATGTCTGGGTTTCTGCGTTAGGGAGGGGAAAGCCTTGGCTGAGATGTAAATGGATGGAGGGACTCAATAAGCTGAATGTAAAAGGAGGAACAGTGACAACTTTTCTTTGACTCTTTAGGAGAGAACGCGCCAGTTAGTGGAGAGTGGAAGGTATGACACTACAGATGATTTCACAGTGGTCATGCAGCCGTTTTCAGTGAATATCGAGATGCCAAAAACACAGGTAAAAACAACCAAAACGCCTGCCCCTACATTAAATCCTGGTGTGATTCCACTGGCTTTTTAAAACTGTCTTGGCTTTAAGTGTGACCAGCAGTTTTCTAGCCTAATAATTATTTCTGTGCAGTATATATATATATTTTATATGAATTTTAACTCAAGATTCAGTTAACATCAAAAATTGCAGAAAATGCTTATGGAATAATAGTAGATAATGGGCAACAGGAATACCAACCTTGTAGACATGATCTGGGACACTGAGTCCATGCCACAGCAATGAGACAACCATGCAGTAGATATTTAGCTCAAAATCTTCAGCAGGGAGCACTTCCCCTGTCTTCCCTATACATCACAAATCCCTTTCAGTGCTTTGGTGTTTGACTTTTAGTATGTTCTTCGGCAGAGTATAGTGTATTAATCTCAGGAGAAATAAACAATACAATCAAGATCTGTGCCCAGGTATTCCATACATACAGTCATAGTGGCCTGTATTCCTTATTACTTTGAAAATCCTGTATTAGAAGATTTCAAGGCTTCTTAGTTCTGAATTACTAGTGTTCTCTGGACCAGTTTAATTCTCTTGGCTTCAGAGGCCTTTACAGCTACTTCAGTTTGAAGTTAGCTGCAGTATTTCTCTGGAAGAGAGAGGGGATAATGCACAGCCTGTTGTATATTTACTGCCTCTGTAACAGCACTCATCCTGTTCTCTAGGAGGGGTTGCCGGACAGTTCATTCTTTGCCCCAGACTGTTTCCACTTCAGCCAGAAGACTCATTCCCAGGCTGCACGTGCTTTGTGGAACAACATGGTAAGATTTCTAAGGGATATATTGGTCATCCCTTTTCTGTTCCATCCTACCCTTGGCAGCAAAAAAGCCCTTCAGGGAGCTAGTATCTAGCTAACCCTATCTCTTCCAAACCCTTGATTGTGTTTACAAAGGAAGAGAGAGATCACGTGAAAAAAGCTCACCTGAACTGTTAAACCAGTCACATCCAGCTAGCAAATCTCAGAGTATGTTAAGGCTGGGGGTGCTGAGGCTTCTTTCAGGGCGATGATACCTGCCTGGCATGTTGATTATCAGACCGCATTCGGGGTGTATGTGTGTTAGCCTCTTCAGCACGCTAAGAAGCAGTGCATGGAGGCAGCCATTAGCATGGGTGCAGTACACTGCATTTGTCTTGCTGTGCTGCAGAGGTGGTTTCCAGTGGCTGGTAGCACAGCATTACTTGCTGCTCTCTCTTATTCACTTTGCTTCTGTGCACCCCCATTTTTCCACAGATGGAACCCTTAGGGGAGAAGACAAATAATCAGCAAATGGACCGTGAGATTGTTCTCAAGTGTCCAACTGAGGTAAGTTTAAAAGGTGTCTGTGTTTATGTGGAGGTGCTATAGGTGGCTGGGAGTCTGCATGAGCCTTTACCAACTGCCTAGAGCACTTGCCCATGTATTTTGTGCCCCTGCCACTAGTAGCAGTATGAATGCTCCCCTGTTAGATGGAGGGCAGCAAACTTGTCCGAGCAATAAGCTTCCTCACAGTCACACATCATGGTTGGCAAAAACATGAGGGAAGGGTGTTTGGCCTACCCAGTCAAGGTCATCAAGTATCCACACTGAATAACAGAGCTTCAGTAGAGAAGCAGAGAAACGATGCACCAGTCAGCATAGCTTTGCCAAGGTCACTGGGACTGCCTTGCAGTAAGACCACAAGCTTCTTGTTAATCACACACAGCGGGGTCCTGAGCATATTCTGTAAGTTCTGGCTGTGTGAAAATACTTACATTGTTATTGTAGGCATTTTAAAAATGCCTTTTTGGGGGGGGTGGTTGTTTGTTTGTTTGTTTGGGTTTCCATTTGCATCAAGATGCTAATCATCTACAGACATCTGAGAACTGAAAGCTGGGGAATGGAAATCTACATATATTCTTCCGGTGTTTTGCATTGACTGAGATTGTCTTGTTTTGTAGGCTGAGCCATTCCTGAGGACGTATAAGAACAGTAATTACACATACCCTAACCAAGCTCCAGTAAGTGTCAACTGTGTCATTATAATCCCACTCTGCTGCATCTGTTTCTGTATGGTAACCAGATGAGTCATGATCTGCAGTGCAGGTGAAATCAGTCTTTGTTCAAAGGGGCTTGGGAGGATGACTGCATGGCATGGAACAGGAAAGCAGCCCCAGAATTAAGCAAAACACATCCAGAAGCACCTATAAGAACACAGGCTCGGACAGCAAGGTTATCAGTGCAGGATGATACCCTAGTCTGAGCAATACCAAATATGACTATTGAATGAGCAGCCAAGACCTGTCTGGTTAATTACATGCTAAAGAGGTTCTGGTTTATCCACCTGGCCTCTACTAGGAAGATCCTAGTTACAATTGACTGTATTTGCTAGTCAAATGCTATTCAGCTTTATTCTTCTCTTTAGAACTATGGAAGCCAGCTGCTATGCGAGGACAGGTCTCCATCCTCCCCTCCTCCAACTTCAGGTAGTCTTGCCTGTTTTATGTTAAGAGGCTGAACAACCTTCAACTGCCCTTCAAGATGAGTTTTTATTTCTGCTGAAATGACTGCTGGACTGTGAAAAGTACTGCTCAGAAAAGATGTCATGTTTCTCAGCAGCTGCTTAATAGAAACAGCGCCATACTGTCACACAAGGTAGCATTCTGATTAAGTAGCTCCACTTAAGTCACTGCCAGTGGAGAACTTCAAAATATCCATGCTAAAATCCAAATCTGGGTGCTGACATAGCCTGTAAGTGATACCACCTAAATCTTGGGGAAGGAAACTGGAAATCCAGCTTCATGCATGTTAGTCATGTTTTTCATGTATTTCAAGTATTCAGTTTTTCAAATAACTTCATTTTCTCTTCCTCTTCTCCACCTTTTTAGAGCTTTCCTGTTCCTGCTTTGTTTAAACTGTGCTGTTTTACTTTCAGCTTGGTGCTGGATATTGTTTGCAACTTACTATTTGCTCCTTGCTGTTCTGTCTTTTCACTAGCAATGTTAACCACTGACATGCTGAATAATACACGCATGCTACTGCTACAACCACATGAGATGAACTGGAGAGACCTCCTGTTTTATCACCTGGGTATTACAAAAACTTGTCTGAGCATCAGAATGCACAATGGCATGTTTCACACACACACAGTGGTGAAAAGGAATAGCTATTTACTATCCAGGTTCAACTGTCTCTCTCTTTCCTTTGCAGTGCATTCCCTAAAGCCAGCTGATGTGAAAATTATAGCAGCCCTTGGGGATTCTTTGACGGTAAGAAGATAGGGTTTTTACTGTTCTCTTGGTAAAACTGCAAACATGTGCCTGTGCCAGTGGAGGGGAAATAGCTGTTGTACCTAGAAGCAAAGATCCATTCATTCATGGATGATAATAGATCTAGCAGCTAGAACAGGAAAGAAGGTGTCAGTTCTCCAGCACTGTTTCCCCCACGCACATATTCACATGCTTTTGAACTCAGCAAAACACAGGCAAACCCTTTAAAGAGGTGCCTAAATATCTGTCTGAATTGCAGACAGAAGCGATCAGATGCTGTTGAAACTAATGGGACACAGCACCAGCCTTAGGTTACTGTGTTTTTCAGAGTTTTTCTGAACAGAACCAGGCTGGTGAACCTGTTCCTTTCCCTCTGTCCTTTCAGGAACAGAGTGTGACTAAGGGATGTTGGATAGTAGCATGTTATTCAACGAGATAAGGATGCACAAGGATAAGAGCCCTCTCACTTTATCAATTTAAGAAGATATTCAGTCTTGTGTGTGTGTTCCTGTTTTAACTTATAGCTAATTTCTTTATCAAGATGTAGCTCTTGATGGCAATGATTATCTGAGGCAGTCTAAAAGAAATATGTCTCAAGGTCTGGACATTGTATGTTCCAGTTATGTCCTTCTGCCTGCTGTTTTCATACCGGTCAAAGACTGGATCTCTACAGCCAGCTCAAAAGAAACACTGGGCAGAAAGACATAATTGGAACATAGGTTTCTCTGAATCTGAGCCTGAACAACAACGATATTGTGTGTACAAACCATGAAGCCTTTACAACTCTCTGGCAGGCATGTTGCTAAAACTCCCACACACTGCAGGCTGCTGAAATAAATGGAAGCTTTTAAATGCAAACTTGCAATGTTGACAAATATTCTGTATATAGCTGTGGTTGCCACGTTATAACATCCAGGATCCTGCAGGTGTTTCTGCTTCTAAGTATACTCTGTAGGAACTGAGAATAGAGCTTTCATTGACAGTGCAGTGGTGCATTGCTGTATCAGAGCTGCACTTGGCCTGTGCATAGCCATTCTGAACACAAGTCTTCCATTAATCCAAGCAAGTTTGTACATGGAAGAAAATGTAGTATTGCTGTTTAATCTGAGGTAGTAGCAAACAGTCTACCTGGTCTTGTGCTGTACTACCCCATACTCAAATTTAGTATGAAGCTATAGTATCACAGCTGCCAGGCACCCTGCTTCTGAATTCTTGGTGGTATTTTAGGAGGGATGTAGTTGCTAGCTTGCCTCTTTGTTTAGCATAAATGTAGAGTGCTTTCCTCCTTGCTGCAGTACTGCTACAAGACTCTCCATTTAGCAAAATGCTTTTCAAATTGGTGTAAAGATATCACAGTGCTTCCTTCTGAGATACGTTTGTTTTCTCTGTTGTGTTCATATAGTCTTACTTATCGTTAGCCAGAAAGTTTGTTTGAGATGCTTTCATCGTTCTTGACTCATGCAACCATAAATGAGTTATTCAGCTCTTCTAGACCCATGAGAAAAAACCTTTTGTTCCCCAGCTCCATCATTTATTTTGTGTCACCTACAATAAGTTGCTTGTAAATAATTACAAAAGGTATTGATGCATTCTTCAGAAGGAAGGCTGTAGAAAGCCAGATGCTTTCCAAAGCTTTTGAAGAGATGCATTCAAAAGTAAATGAAATTATTATGTATGACTATTGCATTAGTAATTGTGCTTTAATTTCATTTGGTTGATGAAAACTAATGTGTAGGCTGGTACAGGAATTGCCTCAGATAGTCTCCTGGATTTGAGCACTGAATATCGGGGACTGTCTTGGAGGTAAGTCTTCATTCAAAGTGACGAGGAGAGATGCATTCTCTCCTGTAAAGAATATTATTCCTTTCCACACATCTGGGGTCTTTCAGCTGTCAGAAATTTGAAAGAAAAAAAAAAAGTTGCTTTTTGGGCTAGCATTTCTTGTGAAAGATGCACCAAGATCCAGGATTTGTCAAAAAGGTGCCTTCACAGAAAATGTTTTAAGCAATGGATTTCAAGCTAGCCTTGTGACTTCTCTCACGCTTTCATCTTTGGCTGCTCGTGACTGTTTGTATTCTTATGGTGGGATGGCAAGTTGTAAATCTACAAAGCTGGAGAAAAATCACAAACAAGATGTAACTTGCTGCTTTTGGGACTTCTCAATATTTTCTATTTGACAGCTTTCTGTAGCACCACAGAAAATGTTTTTTTTAGCTGGAGAACTTTCACCACATGCAGCACACACTTGTAAAAGACTAAATTTGTTTGCTGCGATGATGTAGCTCAGTTGACATTGATTTCAACAGCTCTGTGCTGTCCTAACCACCTCTCCGTAAGCCAGAGCATGGCCTCGGTGTGCCCCACCAATTTGAAAAGCTTGAGAGAACACCAATGTGCAGGATGCAGGAGCTGGGAATGAGGAGCTGCTCTTGGAGCTCTCTTGTCTCCCATGGGCCGGCTGTTTGGTACTGCCTTGAGTGGCTTTACAAGGCTAGAACTGGTCTCAAAGCTGACCTTCTAATCTGCAGTACTTTAGGACTCATCCATTCGAGTATGTAGCTGTCTCAGGCATTTTCTGCCATTTCACGATTGACTACACCCTTGTACAGCTGCAAGACCATTAAATCCGTCTGGCAAGCATCTTTACCACTGAAACCTCAGCCATTTTCCCCAACAGCACTTCCACGTCTGTCCTTTCCATGTAATCCAATATATTGATAGTTACCAAATTAATCACCCTCCCCTTTTTCTCATGATGTGTGGTAGGTTTCCACTTTGCTTATTGTCTCTGTCCAGCTAAGAGATGAGTGATTAGGATTTCTCTTTCCTGTTTTAGTATTGGAGGAGATGCATCATTAGAGAACATGACAACTCTACCTAGTAAGTAAATGCTTTGCTAGATCTAATTGGCAAGATTGGAGAGAGGGAGAGGGCTAATTTATGATGTGTTTACAGAGTATCTCAAAGCTGTATTAGAGTAATTAACAAGAGCTACCTTTCAAAGGAACAATATCATAGGACTAATGAATAAAAAGCTGGCTTCATCAGTGAAGCTGAGAAGCATCTAGAAATTCCCTTACTTCCTTTTCCCCCTCCCTTCTCGACTGCTGGGTGAGCGTTGTTTGAATCTCTACAAAAGCCTGCTATGTCTGTGCTTGTGATGCAATTAACATTTGCATTTAATAAATAATCCACTGCAGCTTTTTCCAAAAGGAGATGTTTGCACAGAGGAGACCTCTTTGGTAAATATAGCTGACTACTCACACATGTAACCTGAAGGGAGTAATTTTAACTTTCTCTTCCCTGAAACATGCAACTTCTTGCAGCTCAGCCTATTGTTAATGTAAAGCCACTCGAGAGTCAGTTTGGATCAGCTTTGATAATAAACTTCTATTTGGCGAGGGACAGTAAACTGTCCTTCTGTATGTTGCCCATTATTACAAGCAGAATGTAACAAGAATATAATCAGAATAAGCAATTAATAGATTCACTGGATGCTATTACATTTGACAGAGCCTTTATTTGAAATGTGGTTAAATTCAACCTTTGAGATTATAGTTTACAATGCAACCATTTTCACTCTCAGCTGTGAATTACTCTATTGACTTCCTTTTGTAAGCTACTATGGAGGTAACGGAGAACAAGATGATATTTCATCAGAGCCATGCATCTGAGGCTTTCATCTTCATATTTGTCAGTAGTAAGAGATTTTGCACAGCCATGAAGCAGACCCAGATCCCCTGGCTGAAAACGAGTTCCTGCTGGGCTGAAACCCCCTTCAGGTTTGCTTCACAAAGCCACCATCATATGACTGAGGGTCTTATTTTAGGCTTTAACCACCACAACATGAGCTATTACCATACACAGCATGAGCTATTACCATACACAGCAATTCTTAATTCTGCTCATCGTATCCACCGGTGACAGTGCAGCGCACAGCAAGCCCAGGGCTGTCTGCATCACTACCAGCTGGTGATCCTTTTTGCCACTGTTTGGTGGATGCGTCTAGAGGACTGGAGGCTGCAGTAGCTGTGGTAGTGCTGTCAGAGAGCAGAGCTGTAGCAGTGCTGGTGTGTGCGAGTCCCTGGGGCAGGCAGAAGGTGTAATAACTTTCCCTTTGTTGCTATCTTTCTTTTTCAGACATCTTTCGAGAGTTCAATGCCACAACTGTGGGCTATTCGACTGGTACAGGGAGTGCAAATGAGTCGAATGCGTTCCTTAACCAGGCAGTTCCTGGAGCGCAGGCTGAGTATGTAGCTTCTTGTTTAACATATGCAGGTGATGGATGCTTCATCTAATTGACTTTCAACTGTCTCATGTGCTGTCACAACTTGCTCTGAAGAGCAAGCAAAACCAGTCTAGTTAGGGTTTAAATTCGCTCAAAAACCTGTTAAATGTATGGGCTTATTTCATAGCTGAACATTCAAATGAAGATAACAGTCCTGGTTATGAAATCCACAATCAAAAAACTGGCAGAAACTGGAGGTGGTGGTTTCTACTCTTCCTCTTGAACAGCTATTAATTTATCTATTTATCTCTCAATAAATCTCTGAGATTATGGATATTTTCAGAAAGTGAGCATGTAGTGAAATGTTAAAGAGATAATAGGAGAAAAAGTAGATGAAATCTTTCATAATTCTAGCCTCAGGTTTCTGAATAAGCAAGCAGGAGTGGATAAGAGAGAGTAAAAAGAACAGCCACAGTCTTGAATCTGAAGAGTTAGTGATGGTCATATATGGGGTTTGGTGCATTGCAGACCTGATGCAGTTGCAACCACTTCTGCCAATATAATAGGGTTTGTAATGTCCTGCAGTCATTTGAATTTGGCTTCTTGCTTATAGTCACACCTGGGAGGCTGCATGAGTTGAGCTTTGCTATACTTCTTATCCTAGAAATCCCTGGCTTCTTACTGAAAGAGTCAGTGCTGTTTAATTAACAAAACAGATGGCTGCTGGAATTCAGTCATAGTTTGGGCACAGGTTCTGGCAGCCCATGCCTGGATTTGACACTGTTAGTTGGCATTACCCAGACCTTATTTTGGTTGTTTAAAGAAAAAAAATCCCTCTTACTTCCCAAAGAGGTCTTGGAAGTGAAGCTCAGAAGCTAAGTGAGGTGTTTGAGTTTGTTATATCTAAGCAAAGATTGTAAGGATTTATTGGATATATTTATTGCTCTCCTGCAGGCCTTGAGTAATCCTGACTCATACCAGCAATCTCAGTAAATGCGTTTATTTACTGAGAGGCATAGTCTGCTAGGTGCCCTGATATATCCTACAGCTGCCCATACCTGAGAGAAGGCATTTTATTTCCTAGTGATGACTCAGTGTATCTGTGTGTCAGTGAGACGCGCAAGGATTATGGCTCTGATTCCGCCACCAAGGAGAATTTATTAACGTACTTCTAAATACAGCATTTATCCAGATTAGTTTCAGCTTTTGCTTGTTATAGGGAAGAATAAGATAGGTGCCTGGTTTGTATTTTGTGTCAGTTAAACCCTAAACAGGCTTTTTTTGAGTGGTAGGAAGACTTGAAACAGGATATACAGCCTCTTAAGTCACCCATAAAACTTCAAGCAGCTTGTATCAGTAGCACCCAAGATGTTAAAGTTAGCTGAATGAAATAGTTGATGCATGTTAGTCTAATGAAAAATTGTCTACTTCATCTATACCATTTAGTCTTCTCTCTTCCCATGCAAGCAGCTGGACTTGATAAACATGATGAAGTGGAGATATCTGTGTTCTGCGACCGTGCTTTGTAAACATCCATCAAGGAGATGCAGACCACAATTGTCCCATATTTCTGCTAGTCATCTGTTGTTTCTGTCTTGTGACTCTGTAGAAAGGTGTGCAAAAGTAAAGTCCTGTAAACTACCTCACTAGTATCCCTGAAATTTGAGATGCTGCTTTTGGGGTTTTGTTTTGTCACATCTGTCTGTTTGTCTGTTTTGTTCTGTTCGGGCTCTTGATGCACCTGAGAAGATGAATGCATCCTAGTTGAACACTGAAGTGTATTCAAACGTAAGGAACTGTTTCTCCTGCGTTAGGTATTTGGTCCTGGAGTGATGATGCAATCCAGCATTTATTCTTCATCAGTCAAAAATATTAATTTTTCTCTGATTCAAAGGGCAAAAAGAGCCCAGGAGTTAATGCTGGTACTTCAGAACTGTTCTGTGGCCTCTCTCGGTTTTGGGTACCAGTCTGGAAACTGCTTTCCAGAAGTACTGGAACCTTTCTAAAATCAGGTAGTTTTGCACCCTTACCAGCCTTTGGAAACCAGCTGTAAGGGTGTCTTAAAATGAAATCACTGGCTGCTTTGTGTTAACTCGATGGCAGTGTAGCAATGCAGGTCTCATTCAGCAGGATCTGAATCAGATCTAAGCCTATCTGCATTCATTGCCAAAGTGCTTACATACATGCTGGAGTTAAGGATAGATCTGAAGCATGTTGCTGAAGCAGAGCCTGGCTGAGATCTCCGACACGTGTCAAAGAAGGAGGTTGAGAATTTAGGACTGAGAGTAGAGAACAGGTGATAAGAACTGAAAATATCTGTGTTTCCCATTAGCAAACAGTTTCTGCTGATCAGGATCTATATTTGGTGGAAAGTGCAGCTCAGGGATGGGTGATTGCTGGCACTGCTTCATTCATGTTAGATCTTACTGACTGCATTGGTTCAGGATGCACCAGTGTTTCAGTGACTGCATGAGAAAATGAAGGTGTTGCGGGCAGTCAGCTCAATAAGTGGTGTTTTCCTCTGGATCAATATTCAAGTTGATGCCCTAGCTTAGGGGTTTCCATAGTAAGAACAGAAGAAAACTGTGGGCACTTGTGCTTTGTCATAGCTTTAGGATGTAAATAAGTAGGTTAAGACATTGGACAAGGGTAACAGTGAACAGAACTATTACATGCCTATAGTGTCTGTGTCACAAGTAGATGTATGACAGGGTTCATTGCCCAGTAAATACACTTATGTTAGCGTTAGACCAGTATTCCGTTGGAGAAGGGTGGTGAGAGATATCTCCTGTTCCTCCAGTAAACATGGTATTGCAACGGAGAGCTAAGCTCTGGTTGCCATACAGAACAAGCGTCATGCTTATTAATGTCAGCTGAAATGCTTCCAGAAATGATAGACAGCCAGTGAAGTGTTTCTAACAAGAGCCTGGAGGGAGATGCAGCTCATACCATAGGACAAAGCTGCCTGGAAGGCTGAAGCTTTCCAACCGCATTCTCTTTTCTATGCATATTTGAGGATCAGCGTGTCAGGGCAGTCAAACAAGGTTGAAGCGTTCAATCTGAGTAACTCAAAATTCATGGAAGTTTATATATATATATATATATATATATAAAAATAAATGTATATGTGTGTGTATATATACAAAAAAGAGATAGAGGGAGTGCTCACTTGGCTATTGGAAAACAGCAAGGCTGTCATCTTAACCTGCCTGAGTAATCTGGAGAGTTTCTTTGTTTTTCACTTGCCCTGAAAGGCAGCGTGCACAGAGATGCTTTACATAACTGAAAAGGAAGTATTGGCTCCGGGTGCAGGCTACAGAAACGAGGGAGGTGTGCACAGTGAACTCTGAAACGCTTCAGCTTTGCAGGGGGATGAGGTGTGGTTTATGCACAAACATTGCTCAAGAGATGGGTTAAATAAGGGGACTCGGGATCCCCTTGTTGTTTTAGTCCAGGAGGAATAGACTGATGGCCACCTAGCTCTAAACAGGCCACCTCATTTGCTTACAAACATGTTTCTGTGTCTGGCTTTTCAGCTGGTTTAGGTGCTAAGCACTGTAAAAGCAGCTAAACTTATGGTTCCAGATTAATCATTGAATTAGAAAGAAATCAGGATTCAAGTTCAATTTGATATTGATTTTTCCACAAAGATGTGAATTTGTAATTTGATCACAGCAACATGAGTATTGTACTGTCTCCTCACTCAGCCCTTATGATATCTGACAATTTGATTTAAGATGTCTGGAGAGCGATAATATTGAGGTTTTCATACAGGTGCTTCTTTCACTCACAAGTTGTCTTCCTCCTCAGGCATTTACCAGCCCAAGCAAGAAATCTTCTGAGACTAATGCAAACTGATCCTGTAAGTTGCCTGGGACTCCTTTAATCTTACAGCACGAAAAGAAACACGTGTTGCTTCACACAATACATCCACCTGCAGTGATACCATGTGCATATCAAAAAGTCAAGGAAATTCAGGCTTGTGATTTTCTTCCTTATTGCACAGAGAATTGACTTCAGTGCTGACTGGAAGCTGATAACAGTACATATCGGAGGCAACGATCTGTGCAACTATTGCAAAGACCCTGTGAGTAGTGAACTGGTTAACTGAGACTGTAGTGGGATTGTGATGTGAATGTAGAAGCACATCAAAGGAAATCCATGGATCCTTAGACCCTTCACATGAGTTATATATGCGTTGCTGTATGTTTTGATGGGGGTTGCTGCTGGCAGTGCCCTGATGTAAAACCAGTTACAGCATCGGATGGTTTTGTTTTCTCTGGCTTACTCCAAGGTAAGAATCACTGTCTTTGCTACTGTCTGTCGACCATGAGCAAAAAATGGAAGAAAAGCTTCACTCCTCTGATGTGGTAACTGTTCTACTGCTAGCACAGTCTCATTAAGACACCCAAAAAAGACCTGTACTGCTTTGAACTACCGACACTCCAATCCTACAGGAGTCATTACCCCATAACTCCCAGTGTAGGGAGGTGCTAGGAAGGGTATTAGGGAAGGTGCATATTAGGGAAGTTGCGCAGTGCCCAGTGCCATTTGAATTTTATGCTTCTCTGGATTGTAGAGAAGCCTTTAGGGCTGCCATAAGGAGATCATGGGAGCTGAGTGGGCAGGTGGCAAGGAGAGGCCAGCTTTTACTCTCCTGCTTTAAAATGCTAAATTCTTGTGACCATTTTCAATTCTCCTGTACCCCCTTGTGCTTGAGAAATTTGCTGCTCCTGCAGGAGCCTCACTAGGCATCTTCGCTGCTGCCACCAAGTGTTATAGCTTTATTTATAGCTATGACCTTGATTAGCAATGATTTCACCTCATTTTATGAGAGCTTATCAGCTGGCTCTGAGCACACCTATGGCTGCTTGGTTTATGCTGTTCAGCACGCATTCAGATTGGGTTCCTTCCTGCATCTTTACATGAAGGACCCAGTGGATTTGAGTTAAATATACTACTCAACAAGGTTTATTTTAAACCTAAAATTTCACCCAGACTGTCTACATTTTGAATTAATTGATATGCTTAAAATACCTGTCTCTAGAAAGAAGCAAGAGTAGTCGACCGACCGCAGTGTTGTGTGCCAGAAAAGAAAGTGAATTAATCTGATTCTCCATCCTCCCAACCCAAATGCTTTGTGTCTCCACTTAGCAGTAATCTCTTCTGTTTCTCTCAGGATCACTACTCAGCTGTGAATTTCACCAGGAGGATTCAAGAAACTCTTGATATTCTGCATGAGCAGGCAAGTGCTGTGAAATTGTCCTTGCATTCTAGCTTGTACTGGTACCTGACTGACCGGTGCTAGCTGTTCTGTCTGTTTGCTTTTGTTGTGTTGTTTCCCATTCTGGCACCAAGCATATTCCATCGACTTCTACAAAAGCATTTCCTTTTGTGTTGTCAATCTGAGAGTAGTGAGATGCAGTCTGAAATGGCAGACAGTAACACTGGGCCACAGTGTTGGAGAAGGATCAAAAACTGAGTTTGGGGGGGAATTGTTGCTTTTTTACTTTCCTTTATTTATTTTTTTTCTTCCCTTCAGCAATGGAGAAAGGAAGTTAAAAAAAAAAAAAACACAGAAAAGAAGACAGAAAAGGAAGAGAGTCAAATGACTGGACTTTAGGGTAAAATAAATGCAGCATGGGCTGCATAATCAGTTGCTTCTACGTTAAAGTCTAACTTACCTTTCAGGTTCCGAAAGCTTTAGTGAGTCTGGTTGAAGTGATGGACCTCCACCCTCTGAGACAGCTGTTTGTGGACACTCAAGTTCAGTGCCCCACTTACATGGCAGAGTAAGACTTGTTTGACTTCCTTTTGTACCTGAGCTTACTGTCCATGATGAGAAAGCGTGTTCTTATTCCATGCTTCTCTCCTCATTTGAACTGATGATCAAAGGTAGCCCTACAGTCCTGCAGACATTCCATGCAGTGTGGACATCATCCTGCCTCATGGCATTGCCTTCTCTTGGCTTTGACCTAAGTGTTGTCAGAGAATCCGTGCACTTTGTCCATGTCCAGAGCTGTAAGGTTTCCTGTGGTACACAATATACACCTCCTTAAGGGTTCCTCAAGGTGGGGTTGAAGTCCACAAGCATTTGGATTTTCAGGCCTTTTACAGAACGTGAAGTATTTGCAGAGTAGATGGGTTTCTCCTGTTGTAGAGGCTTTATTGCAATGGGTAATTTGCATTCATTGCTGACCCTCCAGACAGGGACAAATTCTGTGTTTTGGCAATTCAAAAGGAATTGTTGATTGGAAAGGTACCAGCTCAGAGGCAATGCAGCCAGTAAACTTCAAAGATCTATTTTCTAGTTTCAGAGGGACAGGCATGTGCCTTCGTCAAGCTTCAGGACCTTTGGATGCCAAGGTGTAATGAAAGGGACAAACTATCACAAAGTACATCGTACTTTACTTTGATATAGCTGGGAATGAAATCAAACTGATTTAGAGCAGCACCATTCACATGAGGCAGAACATAAGACTAAGGGTTGAAATGATGAACAACAGCAAGGATGATAAGCCGTTTCCACAGAAACACAACTGTACATGTTTCCTTATTACTCCCATGTCACGAGGATGTTGGGTGGCAAAGGATGACTTGTGCATTCTCAGAACTCTAATTCTCTCTGTTCCTGTTTTCTCCTCTAACCTCTCCCACAGTTACCTGTGCAGTTGTGTTCTCACAGAAGAAGAAAACTCACAAAATTTATCAATGGTGAAGGAAGCCACCAGAGATTACCAGGTATGTTTATCAAGAGTTGGTGCAGTAACTTGATTTCCAGTTGAGGTAAGCTCTTGATTACAAAGCAACACATTATAGCAGCATTTTACCCCTATGGGCCCTATGAGCTAAAGAGAAGGTAATTTGATGGGAATACCACCCAAAATACCATATGACCAAAACCAGGAGCAAAGCTCTTCAGAAGGGCTCTGTTTCCTAGTACAGATGGATAGGTGGGAGTTTGGTTACCAAAATCCCGTTCCCGACAGTATTGTTGCAGTGTTGTGTTCCAGCCTTCTCAGCCACTTTGCAAGCCACATTTGCCAACGTCCGTGGCTATTTCAGTTAACAAGTAAAACCTCCTTTTAATTCATGGGCTTTCAGAAAACAAACCAAACCCACAGTTATGATGCAGAGAGGTCGATGGATTATCGGTGATGGTTTTTTGTTTCTTGTAGCTTGGAATTCGGAGACTGTTGGAGTCCGGCAGATATGACACTCATGAAAATTTCACAGTGGTCATCCAGCCTTTCCTCCAAAATCCCAAGATTTCTCTTGGTCAGGTACAGTCTAAGGAGACTTCTGCATGCAAAGGACTAAGTGTGCATGTCTAACCTATAGAGAATACTTTCATCTTGTTCTGTGCTTTTCTTACTAAAACTGGTTGCTTTCTGGTATAGTACATCAGATTTCTTCATATACTCAGCAGCTCTTGGTTTTACATATTATGCAGTATATGTAATATGAATTACTGTTTGGGAAAAGGAATCAAAACCTGAACGAAGAGGTTGGTTCTCAAGGGTACAGAAATATTTTTCTTTCTGAACATACAACACGATTAATAAAAGCCAGAGGTACAAAGTTACAGTTTAAAAGCAGCACTGCTGCACTGCTCACTGGAGACATCTTTATGTCCCATAACTCATTATTCTGTGTCCAACAGAAAAAGAAGTTTACATATGATCTAGTGGATATAGCAGTTTTATGTAGTGAGCCCTTTTTCCTGTTACTGGCAGTTATGTTTCAGTTCCTTGAATTGTAAGCCTCATAAAGGATGAAAATGACCCAAACCTTCTCTGAAACTGAAACTCTACTTGCAAATTTTCACATGCCTCTGCACTTCCTCATCTCACCTGGAGCTAAGAGTAGACAGGGCAAAATATTGAGCTGGGATTGCTCTGTAATAACTGAACTGAACTGATCCTGAACCTGCCAGCAACAGCCAGGGACAAGCTTGAAGAGTTCAGATGCTGCTACAGACAAATTTGGAAAACCAGTGGAAACCTTCACAAGAAAACCAGACAGAGATTTGGTTTTTTTTGTGTTTTGGTGAAGCTGGTTCCTGTGAAGTCATCCCAAGTTGGTTTGGTACCGAGATAGAGAACACAGAAATGAAAACAGAAGCAGCAGCAAAATATTTCTGAACATTTTATAGTCTCACAAGACTTAGTTCAGATTTTAATGAAGTTCAGGATGCTGTTTTCTATTCTTCTTGTCTCATTCAGATGTTCCTGAACTGAAAACTCTACCCCTAAACATGCCAAAAGATATAGATGCAAATTTTGGTACTAATCTTCGAATAAGGCTAGCCTAAACACACTGAATCAAAACCTGCTCAAGTTTTGAGGAAGAGCTACTCTGACCAAACGAAATCTTGTTTCAGTCATCTGTGACCTAAACTCCTCATCTCAGTACTCACACAAAAGCCAAGATACTTAAATGTCCAAACTCCATTTCCTTCAGATGCTCCAGTATCTATCTCAGAGTAAAGCTTTCCTCAGAAAGGAGGCTAAACATGAAATTGAAAATGATGGGTTTTCTATTTCTGGGTGGATCTGCTCTTGGAGGCACATGAGCATCTCTAGTTAAGTGTTTCTGGCAGCTCATGGACCTGCTGACATACACTGTGTATCACCAGGTAATCACGAGACAATTCTGTATTGGATCAGCAAGAAAAAGCAGCATGAACCTCTCATTACTGGCTCCAATTTGGCCTCAGCAACCCCAAGTTGGAGCGGTGTGGATTCTTCTGCACTCAGGTGTCCTTTATGCTTTCATTTGTAGGATGGGCATCCAGATCTCTCCTACTTTGCACCTGACTGCTTCCATCCAAGCCAGAAAGGCCATGCTCAGCTTGCCAAGGCTCTTTGGAATGCACTGGTAAGGTGACAGGCTCTGCATATAATGTGGTCTTTACCTAGACCTTACTACCATTGAACTAATCTCTGTAATAAACATTGCAATGACAGCCTGCATACTGCTGGACCTTTGTGTTTGTTTCTTAACTCATCACATACCCTCCATATTTAGTGCTGCTCTCAGCCTAGAACCTCTTGCTTCTGAAAGTGTGTGGGGAGGAGAGGGGTGCTGTAGGTGAGTGATCACAGCTGAGCAACTTCAAGTGTACTTCACCCATTGTCATGGAAGGCAGGGTAGCATTCAGTAAGGATGATGTTTCTATGGGCTGCTCTGGGAAACCACCAAATAAAGAATTGTAACTGCATGTGTCAATTTAAAATGGATTACTTAGAAGTTTGTTTTAAATCCATGCGTTGTGAATGTCTCATTAGGAATTAAAGTGGCTTTAATTCAGTTTAGCTTTACTACCTTTGGAAGTGAGTAAAACTTAATGAAAATGAGTCGTTAAAGACTGCTTAAGCAAACCCATTTTAGCGTTGCGTTGCAGTGCAGTGCAATATGCAGTTGGAGGCATCTTGGATCCTGGATGGTAACTTTTATATACTTTGGGGTAATGTCTTAACAGCTGACATGATTGCTTGCAATCATCCCACAGTACCTCTGATTAAATTTGGTTCAATCTTCTATGCATAAACAGCCTTTTGTTGGAGATGCCATCATGCAGCTTAGTGATAAAAACTGAGGGACTCTTAGCCTCTTGTCTTTTATGCAAGAGAAAAGAGTTTATGACCTTGCCTGCTGGCGAAATTCCAAGGTACTTCATGTGCCTGCCAAAATCCTCCAGGAGTTTAAACTGATCCAGTGTAGCTTTCCACTTCCCATTTTAAGCTTCTTTCAAGAGTTGTTCTGTTGTTATGCAGTTGCCATGTTCTTTTTGAGAAGCAGACGCATTTCAGCCTTGGGTAAATCAAGGTCTGTAAATACAGGCAGTTTTATATAAATTTGAGAGCTATTCTGAGGTTCTTTTAAATTAGACTTGTTACACAAATGTAAGATGGGCCAACACGGTTACAAAATGGGGTTTTTGTTGTCTTCCTTTCTAGTTACAACCTGTAGACCAGAAAGCTGACTCGTTTGATTTCATGGCTGACATTGTCCTTGACTGTCCAACTCAGGTAAATATACCCATGCTGTGGAAGCTGGGCATCAAGAGGCTCTGTGTGCTTGTAGTGCTGCAGAGAGCAGGGGTTTGGGATGTCTGGAACAAGTTTACTGGAAACTTTGGTTCTCTGCTTACCTGTGAGTGAGCAGGTGCTCTCATATACCTGCTCTGGTGTCCCTCAGCCTTTTACTGTGCCATGAATACTAATTGACAGCACGCTGATTGGTATGGGTTTAGCTGTAGCAGAGGTTCTGTTTTGCTGTGAAGTACAGAGGCAGGTCAAACAGCAAATAACAGAATATGTTGCATTAACTTTCCCATCAGAATCAATGCCACTATCTGTTATCTCTTGAACTAGCGCCAGGTTGGTTTTCCTGGCCTGATCCATAACAGGGATACTTCAGACTCTTTGGAAGCTGCTTCTGCAGTTATAAAACAAGCTGCTGAACTTGCAGTACAGTTGCTAGGTATCAGCACGTGGAAATAACCACTGCAGTCAGCAATAATTGGCTCCCTCTCTTCAGCAGTTTCAACAAGGAGGCCAAGGGACTGAACAGATCAGAGAGCTGAGTTGTTATCTCAGGTCTGGAGACAGTCATTCAGGTCATAGAAGAGGATTTTGTCCATATCGCATTCATCCTCTCAAAAAAGGAAGATCTGAGAGTTATTAATTGGCATGTTTCAAACGTCCTCAGATTCACTTAAATTGATCTACCCAGTATTCATTCCAGGCAGCTTAAATTAACTTAGCAACTTCTTCAGTGCCAAATAATGTGGTTTTTCTCCTTCTTTCCCTTCATCTACTCCTATTCAGAAGTAGGCACAGAAAAGTTTAGTAGCCCTTGCAAAGAATACGTGGCCGTTGTTTTCAGAAATGGTAAGCCCACAGTGCTTTGAGAAAGTCACTGATGGAAGTGCCAGTAGCTTTTCCTGCACAGAAAGCTCTGTGGCACTGATACAAAGGAACAAATAAACTGTTTCCAGGGGATTTCACCGCCTGTGTTACTGAAGGGAGTAGTGAATTACTTCCGATTCTGACACCCACAAATTCCATTTATTGCTCCCACAGTTTCTCACTGCAGGTTTAAAATTCTATCTGCTTTAAGCAGTCATGGCCATCAAAATGTCAGGTGTGCCAGACTGCAAGGGCCCAACAAGCCAAGGAAAATAATTTGTATTGAGGCAACTTAAAGTAGGGTAAAACCCTGCAAATAAAAGAATAGTGAGTCTTCTAATGAAATACGTTAGTGCTTTGTAAGGCCTCCTCATGCAGCCACTGGAATGGCTCTTAATTGAGACATCCCAGTGAAATTTTTTAGCCTATACAATGTGCATGTCTTCCTGAATGCGTGTTGCATTAGTAGGGAACAAAAATAACCATGCAATTCATGCAGTCTCTCTCAGAGAGGAGTGATCCTTTCAGTAATCAATCTTTTCATCTCCCCTCTGCTGTCAGGTTTCTCTAGACTTTACATTGGTATCTTTTAAAAGGATTAAATATCTAACAAAATCTAAGTAATTTGTGAAAGGTTAGGAGAGGACGACGTTAAACTGCAATCAGGACCTGGTATATGTCATTTTTGCCATAAGGTGCTGAACATAAATCTTACTTCTGAATTTTAAGAAAGCAACATGGTTTCAAAATCCAGATTTCCATTTTGCAGCTTATGTATTTACTTTCTTAGTGATGCCTGATATCACTTGCTGTGGTCTGTGCCATGTGCTTACTGCCTAATTTCTCTTATGTATTCCTCTTTCTCCAGGACAAACCATTCCTGGCAACATACAAGAATAGCAACTACACATACCTACCTATGGAGCCCACTGGTGAGCCAATAGAGGTAATTGTTGCATCTTTTGCTGCGTTTTCTGTGACGTATGCAAAGCTGTATCTGGTGACTGTTCACACATCAGCCCGAATGTATAGATGAGATAAACTATTACCAGTTTTTAGAAAGAGAAGTCTATCTTGCACTGCATTTTTTTTCTCTGTAAACAAATGTTAAACTCTCCCTAAAAGCCAAACAAAAAGAATTGTATTAATAGGTGCAATTGTATCAAAACTGTGCTCAACAGTAGGGTACCCGGGATGCATCATTAATTCAGATAGCAAGCTCCTCACAGTTGTGAATGTTGTGAATGCTCCATCCCTGGCAGTGTTCAAGACCAGGTTGGACAAAGCCTTGGGTGACATGGTTTAGAGTGAGGTGTCCCTGCCCATGGCAGGGGGGTTGGAACTGGATGATCTTAAGGTCCTTTCCAACCCTAACTGTTCTATGATTCTATAACAGTAGCAACAAGATAACGTATAGCCCTGAGCCCCCATATGCTCTGAGGAAGGTTTCCATATTCTCTTACTGAGCCACTGTACTTCCATGCACTAAGGTAAGCTTAACCTGCAGAGGGCAGTCACCTTTACATATTGGATATGTGGTTAGATACAAAGGTGATAGGAATCCATTTTCAAAGAGATTCATTTTCCACAATGACTGAGCAACTACCACAGGGTTCATTAAAGAAACTGCTGAAACAAACTTTGTGTAGGATGTGAAGAAATGGGGCAGTTAATTGATCTTGACAAGTGGCTGCAGGCATGCAGACTAAGTGTGGTTGGAGATGACAGTCAAAATGGGCTGGTCTAGTTCAATATACTGGGGGTCCTCCTGCTTAGCTAAATGATGAAAATCTTTATGTGCCTTGAGGGTTACAGAGAGCAACAGCTGGTTTTGCTTCAGCAAACATAGTTTGCAATACTGAAATGGGATTTTTATCTGTAAAGCCAGAGTTATACTTTTAATGGGTTATCTTGTACTTCCACTGAATCTCATCAGCAATAGCTTTTAAAGTGATAGGGCAAAGTAAAGAAACAGTAGAGAGAGTAAAGGAACAGTTCTGTCTTTGATCTGAAAATAACTCCAGCTGTCCTTTCTACCCTCTGCAAAGCCTTTAGCTAGATGGCTGATAGTAGAGCCATCTTCTTTTATGAGAAAAGATGAATTTGTCTTGATGATTTTAACACTAAGTCTGCTTTCTAAAGAACACTGCTCCACGTAGTTTTTCTCTGAATGGTAGGATAGTGCAATTGCAGAATAATTGGGGTTGGAAGAGACCTCAGGATAACGTTCGTCCAACCTCCTGCTCCAAGCAGGGCCTGCTTTTGCATCAGCCTAAGCAGCTCTTTGCTCTTGCAGGCACTTCCCATTACAGCAATAACAATATTGTTGCTCGCTACCAATAAGCGTGGGTGGAACATTCATCAGCTGTCTCTGCTGGTGAACCAAGATGTTCTGCAATGTGTGGTTCACTCAGTTTCCTCAACTGGTGGAATAAACATAATAGCTCTGATATCACCAACAAGTATAACATAGAATGGTTTAGATTGGAAGAGACCTTAAAGATCATATAGTTCCAACTCCCCTGGCATGGCAAAGTGCAATTATTTAGAGGCTAATAGCTTCTTTTGAGATGGAAAACCTGGAGACCCCACTTTCTAAGTCATGCGCAAAATCTCCAGGCTGTAGAAGAGAGGGGAAAAAGTAATCCTTCTTATGAAATTTACCACAAGCAGTATTTCTCAACTAAATATTTCATCTTTGGAAGGGTTTTATGCTTTGGTTAGAAAATTTCATCCAAAGTAATTAACGTTTTGACAGTATTCAACAAAGAGGAGGAAAGGACTGTTGAGCTATATAGGTACCAAACTTGGATCTGTGTCTTAATTTGGTTTTGCCCTTTGCTGTACAGTTAAACCATATAAGAATTCCATATCATCATGGTGAACCAATTTTGTAACTTGCCATTGCAGAACTGGGGCAGTGACCTGTCGTGTTCTGAACAGGCTTCATCCAGTCGTGTCCCAGCATCAGGTGAGAAAGAACTTGTAAGCTAAAATCACAAATAAGAAAGATTCTACTTTTTGTTCTTGAAACCTCTCCTAGATGGGAAGCAAACAGCAAAAGCTGATACATTTAGCAGCAGAGAAAGTCTGTCTTGCCATACACAGTAAATTCTGCATCACAGCAGATGTGCCCTCTGTGGATAAATACAATCACATTTATCGTTGTCATGGTTTAACCCAGCCAGCAATTAAGCACCACAGAGCCACTCACTCACTTCCCCGCAGTGGGATGGGGAGAGAATCAAAAGCGTAAAAGTGACAAAATTTGTGGGTTGAGTTATAGACGGTTGCAAAAGCCACACACACAAAAGCAAAGCAGCCCAGCCTCCTCGCTGCTGGGGTGGTGCGAGACGAAGAGGCCTTGACTCAGTGTAAGCACTGCTCAGCAGTGACAAAAGCATCCCTGTGTTATCAGCACTGTTTCCAGCACAGATCCAAAACATGGCCCCATACCAGCTACTACGAACACAATTAACTCTACCCCAGCCAAAACCAGCAGAGTCATATATATATATATATATATATATATATATATATATATATATATATATATCATATACAGCAACACAGCAGGTTAATATTGCCTAGGTAGGTTAGTGGCTCAGTAAGTTTGACCAATCTGATCTATGACCCAAACCTGAAAACCGATTGAAAGAGATTGAATGTATGTACCCCATAATGTATCTGATCTGTTTTCATTTTTTTCCGAAGATCTTTTAAGTTCCATTGATTTCTGGGTTAGTTGAGTAAACTGTTGCAAGCAAAGGCGAGAAGTTATGCCTCTTGCTTAGCTGACACAGAATCTGAGGTTTGTTTTCCCTGGAAAACTGTAAAAATGTGTTTGGATTGGAACAAGACACTTTCAACTTTGTTCTGTTAAACTGTGTTTTGTCTCAATTGTCAATAATCCTGCTTTTTTTCTCCTACTTTTTAGCACATGAGCTACAACCTGCTGATATCAAAGTCATAGGAGCACTGGGAGATTCCCTGACTGTGAGTACTGCTGTATTCCCATATTTAGAATGAGAAGAGCAATTGTCAGATTTCTGCCTAGATATGATCATGGCAGGCATCACCAGATAGAAATCAAATTGCTTTGGCTTGGCAAAGCAAAATCCCTCTGCCTGTGTCCCTTTGCAAAGGAATAACCTGAAGGGATATGAGTGACACCGGCAATTGTGTAATCCAGTAATAAATAATTCAGGCTAGAACTGAAATGGGATCACATTCTCTATCCCACGCAGTTTATTCAAGTGTTTCTGAAAGGGGAACTGTCTGCCTTATAGGAACAGCCTTTTCTGACATTAAACCAAGAGCAAGCAATTGACACTTTTCATTAACTGAGAGATCTTGATGAAAATTCCAGTGGAAATAACTGATTGCAGAATAAAGTGTTTCACACTCGAGATGATTCTGATATGTCTGTATCTCAGACTTCTGCTTTCAGATACTGCTTCCTGGCTTAGGCATCTTCCAGTTAAAACTCTGCTACGTACCAAGAAATTCAAACTGAAAAGGGTAGGCACAGCAAAGAGAAGCCCCAGGAAAGAATAGCAGGGAATACTGCAGACCTGCGTCAAAGTTTTCTGAGGGAAAGTTCCAGAATTACACAGCACTACAGAATTGTTCTGGCATGGGATGAAAGCAAACATTCCTGTCAACAGTTCCCATGAATTTTAACTCCTGAGCTAAACCAGTGCTCATTCTAGCAGCTTCAGCTCCTGTAGAGTTCAGAGGGAGTCGGAGGTACTGAAGCCCTTAAATGATCAGGCTTATCTGCAGGCCTGTGTGCACGTCTTCATCTCCTCACTAGCTCTGAAACTGATTTTGCTTGACCTCATGTAATCCCGGCTTTCCTCCCCGCTGTTGAGCTTTGAGCTTTCCTTAGAAGACCTTAGTAATGACCCTGCAAGTCTCCCTCCTACCCATTGTCATGACTCTCAGAATTAATTGCTTGATTTCCTCCCCCACATTTAGTGCTATGGATGTGCTCTAGCGCACATCTCTTCTTTTTTACATTTTAATTCTTTTAGTACACGAAATGTCTCAGAGACCCCTACTCATAAGGGCCAGACTAAGGCTTGAGCTCCCTGTCTCAAGAGCTGGGCAAGCCAGTTTTTCATACTGCTGTTATTCATCCAGTTCCTATTAGTTTCTGTTGCCACAGCAAAGCGTAATTGGGCTTTTTGGGAAGGGATTTATTGAGGGGAGGAGCAGGGCAGAAAACATGGCAGACTATTTCCCTCATGTGTGTACACATGCACGTACCCCTCAAGTACAAAGTGCCATACAGCCAGCAGCAGTGCACACTTTGTACTGCCTAACCATCCCTGGCGCAGCTGACTGCCCCAGCTAAGATCTGTCGTGGACCACTACGACATTGATTTTTCCTCCTGGTATTTCCCAGAAGAGCCCTGAATGCAGTCGGTGTTCATGGCTGAATTGACACCACGGCTTTTTGAAGGCTAGAAAATGAAGTGAAACCACGAAGAAACTATAAAGCTGCAGAAGCACGATTGCTGTCCTGAATGTGAGTGAGGGTGTTGACCTTGCTAGAGGTCTGTCCTAGTCCTGTCAGCTGCTCGAATTCCTCACAGCTTTGTTCTGATGACTTATTTGTTTTCGAAAGATTAAAGTTCACACTGCAGGAAAGCTGCTCTCAGGCCAGATGCGCTTGGAGATTAATGAAATGTTCAGGAATTTAGTCATGTCACTGGCTGGAATGCATCTGTCTGACTTCCTAGCACCAATGCACAGTGAAAGCAATAGCTATGCCAACATGCTTATCTGTATTGGCAAAACCGACCCTGCTACACCTCGTCGAGTTTGTGTGTTGGATGGGCAGATGGGGTCTGCACAGGAAAAGTAGATTTTGCACCAAAGATTTGTTTTCTTGCCAGATTAAAAAGCAGCTCCTCTGCTGATTTATTTACAGCTGAAACTAGCTGGGAATTTTTAATCAGTGTTTGGGTTGGGTTTTTTTCCCCTGGTTTATTAACTTTCTCAAAATCAGCTTTCTTCAGGAAATGCCAGGATGGAGCCTTTTCCATCAGAAAAATCCAAACAAATACAAAGCTGTTGGTTTCAATCTGGGTCCCACTGGATCACTAAAACAATATTACAGTAGTAGTTCTAAAGCTCATGTCCTTGACCTTACGGTCTGATGCATTCTGTCTGGATGTTCCATGGTCTGCTGTTTAGATGAGCTGCTTTTGGAAATGTGAAGGCCTTGAATTTGAAGCACAGAACACGCAGGGCAATGAGAAGCCCTTGAATCTGAATCACACAGCATGCAGGTCCGCTCAGAGGCCAGCGTGTGCTGCTGAATAAGGGCATGGATCGTTTATGCTAAAACTGGGATATTGCAAAAGGTTGGCTGGATGCAGAGTAAAGTGACCAAAATGCTTCTGCACTTTGAAATCACGATGTCTGTCTTACCTAATCTTGTAGCAATTTTTTCTCCTAGTATTTTATACATTATTCTTTCCATCCTTTCCAGACTGCAAAAGGAGCCAAAGCATCTGACCCACAAGCAGACTGGAGGGGACTTTCCTGGAGGTGAAAATGCTCAGTCTTCCATTTTGCTTTTTCATCCACAGGCACAGTTAAAAGTGTGGGTCACCTGGCTGTGTAGTTACATACTTAAGCAAGTAAATGAAGGAGTAAGATGTTGAGAGCAAGTATTGCTTGGTAGGCACTGGAGTCAGGATTGGAAGAGAAAGGCAGTGATTCTTGTTGTGGTTTTTTGTTTGTTTTTGTTTTCTGTGGGGATTTTGTTGCTTTTTTTAACCAGACCTGATTGCTAGAAGCATGGCCTGGTGTGTCTGATGGTACTGGATTATTAGGTACTTTCAGGAGGGGCTGCCAGAAGTGGTATAAGAATGTATTGGCTCTGCACACAGCAAGCTTTGGGTGATAGAGGCAGGGGTTCTTCTCATAATCAGCATTGTAGAAACTGCAGATAGATGGTTAGTGAGTGTTTAATGCAGTCTCTCTTCTGTGCATAACTGCACACGAGCTTAGCTTCAGCAACGTCACACGGACCAACCTTGGTGAGGGAATACGCCTTTCAGTGATGGGCATCCCAGCACGTCCTTACAAAAAAATCGGTTCTCTCAGTTTGCTCTATTCCCAGTCTGGAAGTTTCTCTCTTAGCTGCTTCCCTGCTTGATGTAATGTGAAATTTCCTTTCAGTACTTTCCCTGAATTCTTGTGGTTTATCTCCTTAGTCCTCTTTGAAGTTAGTCTTTTTTTTTTTTTCCCTTTCTGGGCTGCTAGAGCAACATATGGTGGCAATAAGGCAGATGGTTGCAGGATTAATCCTACTTGGTGATTTTGTTCTTTCCCTTTGTAGCATTGGAGGTGATGGCACCCTGGAGACACAGACTACTTTACCCAGTGAGTATCCCGGAATATCAATGTGAGAAAAGCAAAAGGCAAGTATTACTCTGAAAGTACTCTAAGTGGATGCTAGGAAACATCTGGAAATGGTCATGCTTTCCTTGCAAACAGTGGGGAATGCCCATCTATTGTGGATTTGAGCAGTTCGTGTGAGTCACAGCTGAAACCCAGACTGACCTGACTTGTTGTAAAGTAGCTGTAGATTCAGCCCCTCCACGTCACAGGATCTCCATGTGATTGTATCATCCTTTTGACTGAAATAATTAGGATTAAATGTGCTGAAAGTGATTGAAGTCCAGGCCTGCTCCTCCTTTGTTTCATTTTTCTGCTTTTCAGTGACTGAGTGAAAAGGATGTGGGCAAATGAAGGGTTATGAAACAACTAGTGGTCCATCTAGCTAGGGTTGTTGACAAGGCTGTGGTTCCTCATGATGGTTTCAAGTTGCTACATTGCACTGAAAAAAAAAACCCTAAAAATCCTATACATTTCTTGTCTTATGTTCTGTGTAATCGGTCCTGTAGTTGCCATAGAAACTATTAAGGGGTCAATGTGACTGTAAATTGGAAGGGACTTGGTTCACAGTGGTTCATCTATTTTCATGCGATCCAAGCTGTGGAGCAGTCTGACGATACCTGACATTGCCGGTAATAAAATCCGATATGCTTTGTCTTGTACCACGCACATTGCTGTGCTTAAAGAGAAATAGAAGGTACGTTTTGCTTATGCAGTATGAATGAAACTCTCTGAAGAGGTTTCAGACAGCACTACAGACATGGTAACAATAACATCCCGCTTCCCTGCTGAGGGTTTTGGTGAAATCTAGAAATGTGACTAAAATTTACTTCTCTGCAATAAATAGAATTATCTTGATGGGTGTCTGGATGAGTGGAGTTAGAGGACTGTATTCAGAGCATCTGCTCCTGGTACATGAAGGGAAGCAACCACGATTACTGGCACTCAAATTCAATACCCATGAGTTGCATGAGACGTGCATCTCCTGGGCTGCCAGGCCCTGACCCCTCAAGGCCACGGAGAGAAATAGTTGCAGTGTGAAGTTTGGAAGGTAGAGTCTCCAAAGCAGCTCTGT
Source organism: Pezoporus wallicus (assembly GCF_028554395.1). Taxonomy (NCBI): domain Eukaryota; kingdom Metazoa; phylum Chordata; class Aves; order Psittaciformes; family Psittacidae; genus Pezoporus; species Pezoporus wallicus. The sequence goes on along the minus strand of NW_026635616.1, from coordinate 163,374 downwards.
AAGGTCATAGTGAACAAGGGGGAAACCCAGGTCCGCATTCCTACCGCTCGGTTGCTTGTGCTTCTGAGGGAGGCAACGCTACCGGTTGTACAGCACATGGGTGAACTCTGTGTTTTTTCTTCTGAAGATATCCTGAAAAAATTCAACCCGGACCTCTTTGGCTTTTCCACTGGCAGCTCCATGGAAACAGCTGGATTCAACGTCGCACAGAGAGGTGCCACAGCACGGTAAGCACAGCCACAGCTGAGAGAGGGCAAAGTGGTGAGCACTGATGGGCACCCAGACTCTCTCTGAAGTGCAGGTTAAGGCTGGGTGAATACTGATTACCTGCTTGCACTGAGCATATCTCTGTGACCTGATGATTTTCACTGGGTTTTTTAAATTATTTCATAAAATTCAGTATTGGGGGGGATTTATTTTTATCTCTAAATTAGAGATGGAGAAGAAACTTACTTTATTTGACTTCTGCCCAGAATTTCTAAGCCAATGCCTTAGTTACACTTCTGATTCTACCAGTACCTTCTTCTCCCCAGCCTTCAGTACGCAGGTCCCTGATTCACTATCAGGCCACATCTGTAATGAGAAAAATAACCATGAGAATCTCTCATTTATTCCTTGATTTCTGGGAAATGTGCCTCAAGAGACCAAACAGAAACCCACTGCTTTCCTAAAGGCATTAAGAACTATCTGTGTTTGCAGTGCAAAGATATAGAACAGAATGAGCATCTGGAAATTAAGTCTCTTAAGAAAAACTCTACTATAGGATGTTAAGAACCAAAATGTGTAAGGGCTTGTATTGTGTGCACTGTGTTCGCTTTATGGATACTCATGGAATTTGTTTCCAAGACTTTCTATGGCACCTTTAACAGTCAGTAAATTCACTGCAAAAAGAGTTTCGGGATAGGCTGTGTAGCTACTCAGTACTTCATGGGTGCCCTGAGCAAAGACTGAGGGCAATCAATATGGTTCTGGGAGTCCAAATACTATAACTGCATTTGTGTGGGTGCTGAAGGGAGGCAGGACTTATTAGCTCAAGCACAGACTTAGTCTAGTGTACCAGGAGCTCAGGTTTCCCGCTGGTGTCTCAGCATGGTTTGTGCTTCAGCCCATGGACATTGCATCCTGGCCAGAGCCGGACTGGGACTGGCAGTTCCACAGCGTAAGCAGTGTCTTCCAGTCGTAAGACAAGCTGTAGGAGTTTAAGGTCAGATCAGGATGGGTGGTTAGGTGCCCAGCTTCTGCGTAAGCATCAAACTCCCCCACCAGGTTTCAAAGAGAGTTATGCAAATAAACATCTCTGTGCATCTGGGCATTAGTGGTTTTCTCCAAACAAAACGCACTTAAGCCAACTCTGAGATGGGAAGAATTCATTCCAGTTGCCTGCCACTTGGCAGTCATCCTCGCTGAAGCCCTTTCAGATCAGATTATTCACTTGTGCAACTGCTGCTGATCTCTGTCCTCTGTTTGCTCATCCTTTCGAGGTACTTGCTTTCCTTGCACTGATTTCTGCTGATCCTAATATTCCCTGAAATGAGGAGTGGGAGGTCAGGAAGATGATGTGTGTTTAAAGCACACATCTAAAATGCTTCTGTCCTCTCTCTAGCAATATGTCAGCCCAAGCACGTGAATTGGTGGAGCTAATGAGAAGCAGCTCGGTAAGTGGAACTCGGGCCACCCCTCAGTGCTCTCATGGTCTCTGGGACGTGACTTTAATTGATGGGATGCTTGAGCAGTGATGGAACAAAAGTCAGTGTCCTTGTCTCTGGTGTGCTTTCCAAGATGAATGTGCCAGGGTTCAGCCTTTAGGAGATGATGATTTGCCTATAGAAATCCATGTAGGTAGGTGCAAACACACAAGGCAGAGAATAATGTAGGATGCAGTGCAGCCAGGAGGGTAGTGAGAAAAGGAGAAACCTGAAGGTTATGGGAAGATCACAGGACTGCTTTAGTTGAGCAGCACCATTCAAAATGGAAGACGTAAAGGCTGGGTGTAAAATTGCTGGAGCAGGCACCTGGTGACCAACATGAATAGCACCATTCACTCTTGGGTCTGGGAAATGGCAATTTTGGGAAGGGACAACTGAAGCCTTCCTAGGAGACCAGGCCCTCTGGCCCTGAACAGGCAAGTGACTGATCAGTGGCCAGAAACCTCAGGGTTGGGTGAATCCCTGTCACTCCACAATTAGTAGGGAGGGAATGTAGCACTGAGGGCCAGACTGCTGTGCCAGTTCCACTGCGGGCTACAGAGGGCAGTAAAAGGATGATTCCCTTTCAGTTCAATGGCTGCTGCTGCAGTTTGGGGCGGGGGGGAAGGATATCTGGGAGAAAACCAAAGCCTCCTTGTTCCAAGTTTTGGCTGAATTTGAGCAGATGACTGTCTGGGTGTGAGCTGCTGGTGCAGGGAGAGCACCCTGTGAGGGAATGGGAAAGCCTGGTGCTCCTTGGCTCAGGCTGAATGGGAAAGGAAGGTATTGAATAAGCAGGATCTGTGGAAGCATGTGCCTCTCTGTGCCAGCACTCCGGATGGATGCTGCATGCTCACCCCACTGTCAGTTATTCCATGTTACTGATTCTTTGGCAGAGTGAAGGGAGCTGGCGTGGCTCTTCAATAAGATAATATGTGGCTCTAGAGCTTGGTTTTATCCACTGCTTTTTGTTTATCTTTAAAAAAGGAGGGGGGAGAAGTCCCTGCCACGCTTTGCCTCTTCATGAAAGGCTTTCGGAGCACAGTGCTGGTTAAGGAGCAGAATTCAGATCTGTGGGTGATTCCCAGGCCCTCCCTCTGTTTGTGGGATCCTTTCGCAGATGTTTGTTATGTAAATGCACTACCCTAAAAATAGTTGCCTTTGATTCCTTTCTTTGTACTGAATGTTACAAAATGTTATGATGCGATCCAGCTCTCAGCAGCGCCTATTGTTAGGTTGCGGTGACGTGGATGCTGCAGCTGCCCTTATATGAGCTCGGTGAAGTCACCAGCCTCCTGGACTCTTCTATTTTAATCCAGCTGTCTGCTCCCTGGGGCACCCCTCGCCCCTCCTGCCCGTAGGGGTGATACTTGCCCAGCTGGCAGGGATCCCCAGCAGCTCCGGTTCTGCAGCTCCATGAGTCACTCCAGCATCCACTCCCACAGTGCTCCATCTCCCCTGGCCATCCCTGTCCTGAAGCTAACATTCATTTAGGGACACTTGCTGCCACAGACATGTTTCCATGCTTGGCTACCCGGACAGATCTCATCTGCTGAAGGGAATTTCCTTACAAAAGCCAAGGTGAATTGCAGCTGGACTAGCAAACAGTTCGCATTTTCCCCCTGGAGAGATGCTTTCCTTTCACCAGCTGAATTCAGCGTCTCCTTTCTCTGTGCTGCCATGCTGTCTGTAGCTATTTGTGAATGTGCCCTCCGCATGCCTAAGCGATGGATGCTGCAATCTGTTTACTTTATGTGCCACTAGAAAATTAACTTCAAGGAAGACTGGAAGCTGATCACTGTCCTCGTTGGAGGCAACGACTTATGCCAGTACTGCCTGGACAAGGTTGGTATCTCTGAATTAGGCATGCTCATCCAGGCACTTGGCAAGTGACCAACCCTGGAAATACAACCTTTCTCTCTCTCTTAGTGAGCCAAAGTTCCTCTTTGTTTAAAAAGCACTTGGGAGTCCTGTTCCTTTCATCTGTATTGTATCAGAAACAAGTGCACAGCTTTTAATGCCGGAGCATTGCAGCTCTGGAGTCACATTGTTTAAAAACCAGCAGCCTGCCCCATACTGAACAAAGCACCAAGGACAAACTGGAGAGCTCTCCCAGCTTAACTGGACAAGCTGTGTGGAGTTTTAGGCATGTTGTTATGGGGACACAAGCGAGGTTTTATTCTGGAAAGCGTCTCCATGCAATAATCACTGGGGATGCCTGACTGTGGCTTCAGAATGACACCAGAAGAAACAACATCAGTGTATATTGAAGATGTCTTTTATCCAGCTGTCAGTGGTCATCCCCTCTGAAAAGGCCCCTGTGATGCAGACTGGGGGTCTGGACCACAGCTTGTTGAAATGACTGCTGCTGTTCTCTCAGGTTTCTCTTTTTTGCTGTTGTTTTTTAGAGGCTGCTGCCTGGAGCCTTTGCCCCCACAGCTCCACCTCTATAACTACAGTCACAAAGCAGTTTTGCCTGTGGGTTTTCTGGGGCCTCCATAGCAATTTCCCCAGACTGGCAGAGCAATAAAAAGGTATCACTGTTCATAAGGCAGACTAGGCTGGTCTGGATCCCATAAAAGACAATATCAAATCCAAAAGTGTGATTTATGTAGACATTCATCAGGCAAAGACTCTGCCAAGAATTGTTATATACCTTGGGATTTTCTACAGAGATTAAGAGACTGTATTAGTGACATAGAAACACAAACACTGTATAACCTGGGTCGATGTGGCAATAAACCTCTTGATCTGAAAATATACCTGCCAACAAAGGTTTAAGGAAACAATGCATCAGTATATCTTCTCATGGGCTGCCTTGCAACTGGAGAATCCATGGGCTCCTTTGTTCAGGTGCAAAGCAGTTAAACTCCTTAGTTCCTCAAAGAAGACCGATCCTTATTTATTTATGTGTTTATTTTAATTACGCAGGAAGCCTTTTCAGTGCAAAATTATGTAAAGCACCTTCAGGACACTCTGGATATTTTCTACGAGGAGGTAAGCTTTGAAGATACCGTAGCAAGCTCCGTTCCTGGTGAGCACACTGATGTTTTTCTCACCACTGATAGGCTGTCAGTGATTATGTTTCATACAAGGCCATATTCCAAACAGCTGGAGTCAGACTCAGCACTGCATTTCAACAACTGTGTTGGAAAATGTCCTGAGAAGGTGGTTGTACAAGCTGCTGGGATGTTTTTGGCTGACATCCACCATATGTCTTCCTCCTCCTATACATCGTCCTATGCACATGCCATTGGTTGCAGTTTGCTCTGACTCCCTGACCTATGGATGGCACTTCTTCCTCACTTTGTAGTGGTATCAAGTTCTGTGATTTGGTATGTCTGGTTCTTCTAATCCCTGCAGCTCCCAAGGGTCTTTGTCAACATGGTGGAGATACTAGAGGTTTCTGGACTGCGTCAGATTGCAGCAAGCTCTTCAACGTGTGCTTTGATAACAAAGTAAGTGAGCAAAACGGGTCTTTGCTTTAAAGGGTTATTTTCTTGGATCAATCTAAATTGCTTCTTCAGTAGGCATCCTCACTGAGCTTTCCAAGCTACTTGCACTGCAGCCTTTACCTGATACGCTAGTTCCCATCAACTTCCTATTACTTCTTCCAATACTTCAGCTAAAAGGCACATGCCTGTAGATAGCAGAGTTACCACTTTTCTCCCCAGCTCTAAGGCAGCATGTCACAGCACAAGTCACCGCAGAAGTGGTGTATTGCTGAACTTCAAAGCCTTTTTTGTTCAGCCTTTCACTGGTCAGCAGCGCAGGCTGACATTACTGATGCCTCTGCCTGTATTCAGTGCTGCATTACCTGTGATGCAGGCTGGGCTGCCTGCAGCAGAGTGCACAATCAGGAACTGCTTTTCACACCTAATGGAGGAGAGAAAAGAATCCTAACTCAAAGAAGGTTGGGGGACTTGTTTTAGACAGCAGCAGAGACTTTACAGGAGTCAGCATGGACATGAGAGGCTCTTTAGTCTAGCAGAGAAAGGTATAACAAAGACCAGTGTTTGGAAGCTGATGCCTAGTGAATTCAAATGAAGTAAGGCACAGATTTTTAATACTAGAAGTGATTAACTACTGGAACACATTAGAAGGGAAAATAATGGTTTGATGTTTTCATGTTCATTCCAAGCACATTCTAAGAGGATGCATTTCAGTGAAGCTCAAGTTATTGCCTCCCAATATGGGGGTAACAGAATAAAACACAGTGGTCTAAGGAGTCAGACTACATGAACAATTTGTCTTTTGTATCTTTAAACCCCCAGGTATATGCGGGGTATTTTTCCATTCTAACACATGTGATTTCCTGCTGATGTGTGGCATACTGAACACTTCTGCGTTTGACTTACAAGTTGTGGATCCTGAAGTTCTTACCAGGTGTTCACTTTGAAAATGAAGTCAGTAGGGATTTTTGTATCTGGCCATTTCTAAGCCAGAGATCACATTCTTCTGCATGTGAGCTTTCAGCACCTATCCTGAGCGTTGTGAAAGACGCACATTGCTGAAGAGTTGCATAGGCTATTCCAGATTGGCTTTTAATTCTAGCATTTCTTTCGTTGAAGGAACTTTTGCCCATGTGTCTTAAACCCCGAGGAAAATTCTTCTGAGCTACAAGAAATTAAGAGAGTTAACAGAGATTTTCAGGTAATACCTCGATTCTGTAACTGGCCACCTTCACTTCTTTATATTGCTTCCCTTACTGCCCTTATTCTCATGCATATCCATCCTCAGCAGGACAGAGAGGGGCAACTGGGAAACAGCTTGGCTACAGTCTGCCCTACCCAGCTAAGGGCCTAGCAGCAGGGCAAGTCTTTCCACACTGCCTTATGATTTGACCCTGATTCCATTTCCAGCTGCTGTTTCAACAGCTGAAGAGGAGTTACCGATGATGGCTGTTGTGTTGATGTTTGTTTGTTATGAATCCAGTGAGTAGCTCGCATGAATTAATGTCGCTGCAAGGGTGCCAAATCACCTTGCATCAGTTGTTTTGTGGTAACTTAGCAGAAGAAATGAACTAAACCAACCTGATATTCCTTTCATTTGCCATAAGCTGAAAGCGTGCACACAGACAGCTTACCATGGATCAGCTTGCTATCTAAGAGTAACTTATCATAGCCTTGGGCATAAGATTCACTGAAAATTAACAAAGGCTGTAAATAGCTACTGGAACATTAAGTTTTTCCATCATTATTCCTATGAATACAGGAATCACTGTATCAGATCACATTATGTTCTCCAGCCTTCCATTCTGGCTCTGGCAGTGGATGCTGTCCAATGAATCTCAAAACAGTGCTCAAAAACCCATCTAGAAAAACACTTCTATAAACCTACTAGAAAGGACATTTCCATTTAACTAAGCAAGTTGTATTAGGAATGTTTTGAGATATGACCAAGAGCATCAGAGTTTATACCCATAAAGGGGCAAGTAACAATGGGATATTTTTATCATCTGTTTGAATGTCCGTAGCCATAGTTTTCCAAGTGGTAGGTAACTTTTCAATGCTTAAGTTTTGCTTTAAGTCAAGATCACCTTTCTGAAGAATCAAGTGTCCTTCGGCCTCAAGTTGGCCTTCTGACCCCATTTGTCACTTCTAAAAATTTTGGCCTAATTCCTTTTAATTCTTTGTAAATGTCAATCTCATTGTGACTGCAGCACTGATTTCTAGAAGCTATGAATGGCTTTCTTTTCGTTAAGCAATTTTACGTTTCAAATTATCCTAACTTTTGTGCATTTTCCTCGTGAAAATCTCTTCATGAACCAAGTTATTTTCTTAGCTGTTTCCTGGACTGCTTTCAAAGCTGGCTTTGCACTAACAATATATGGCTTCCTACATTGAAAGAATGCATGGTTTTGAGAGCCGATAAATATTAGAAGACCCTCATGTTTCAAATCATTAAACTCTGCACAGGCTGAAGCCTTGCAGCTGATCAACAGCGGTCGGTACGAAGAGCGTGAGGACTTTGCCATTGTCATGCAGCCGTTTTTCCGAAACACGTTGTTGCCCCTGGATGCCGTGAGTCCTCTTCTGATTTCCCATTATCCAAGCACAAGTATCTTGATTTCTCTGAGTCAGTAAGATTGATTCCACAAGGACTGTGTTTTCTTCTCTTCACACAGTCTAGCGGCACAGGGTGGAACCTGCAGTAAGTGACAAAGGGGAAAACAGGAAAGACTGTGCTGCCTGTGAATCAAAAAGGCTTTAGGAAACATTTGTAGTGTCATACATTAAGCCTAAGCACCCTCTGGCTTCCTCTAACTGCATGTTGCTTCCCCCACTGGGGACTTGGTTGGCATTCACGTAACTTTTGTCTGATCTCGGTTATGGAATATGTTCAGGTTTCCTTCACACAGGGACCAGAACTTGCATGCCTGGTTCATCCCAGCCTGGAAACAGGAAGCAGCCTTTGAAGCCAAACAGTGATTCTCCTTTCCTCCATCCTTAGCATTACATACACGGTGTAGTTAGGGATACAAATATTCATCGTGAATCCTGGCCAAAGCCACCCAGTTCTGCATGACTATGATCCCTCTGTCATATCATTCCCACTTTGTTCTGGCAGCCTTCAAAGTTCAAAGAATGGTCACCATGCAGGCAGCAATAAGGCAAATTCTAAGACAGATATTTGCTACAGCTGGATAAAACCACATTTTTTTAATGTTGCCTGAAATCCAGCACAAATTTCAGCACCTGAAAGGTGGTAAATTTGAGTTATAGGAGTTTAGCAGGCAAGAGTAAGCAGTTTTCTGTCAGTTCTGTACAAGGTGGAGTGTGGATCAACAGCAGTGTCCGTGTAAGAGCTGTGACTCTTGGCTTAACAAGCAGTTTAGGTGTGTTAAGCAAGCTGCTGTGTGAAGCTGAGCAGGCTGCATTACGCAGAAGGTCTCAAGACGCAGTGATCAGCACAGCTAGGAGTACCTGCGTTTATTTGCAGTGCCAAAATATGATCATATTGTTTCTAGGAAGATACCAAAACTGTGAAGTGGGAATGCCAAGTACATTATGTCAGATCTCAAAGGTTGAAATGTGTTGAGAAACACGTTTTTGCTTTTATCACAGGACAGCAAGCCAGATATGAGTTTCTTTGCTGCAGACTGCCTTCATTTCAGTGGAAGAGGTTATGCTGAGATGGCTATAGCTCTCTGGAATAATATGGTAAGAGGTTACAACCTAGATCCCCATGTGTTGGTGGTAGCAATCCCTCCAAATGGTCATGAGAAAGGTGTCTGAAACAAAACAATAAGCAAGAAATAAAACTGAGATCCTAACAGGAGGGGGCTGTTCAACTCTGAGACCCTTCTTTCTCACTCTGCATTGCTCAGGAATACAATCCAAAGTGATCATGGTGCATAAAACAGTGTAAGCCTTAGCTCATTCAAAATGAGAAATCCTGAGATTTCTCATTGCATTTTACTCATTTCATTTTTCATTACATTAATGTAATGAAAAATCCTCTTCTGATTTGGTAAATAACTTGTATTAAAGCAATAAAACCCAGCCTAGTTAAGCATTCAGTCCTGTAGGCTTCCTGAAAACGTCTTTTGAATGAGCTTGCCCTTCTTGAGTGAATTCTGTTAGATTTATTAGAAATGTGATTGAATTTTTGCTACCATTCATACTGTGGACATGTTACACCACCCACTTTAGTATCTGAAGCAATTCTAGTAGAGTCACTGAAGCTAATGTGGGGCTGAAATCACACCTATGATGCCTCTGCTTGCAGTCACATCCCTTCTGTCATTTTGGGAGAAATGATAGCTTTTGAGTAATGCTAAGAATGTGCTAGACTTGATAACTCCAAGGTCACAGTTGCTTTCAGAACCAGAACTATGTTGGAAGGAAGACTATGCCGTTTTCATGCCACAGCAACACTTCCTCCTCTTGTCTCAAAAACACCAGTACCCAAATATACTGTGCTAGCAGAAATCCTGTATCGTGGTTTGTACAAGAAACAAGCATAAATGGAGGGGTATTTCTTTTCCATTTATGTTAAAGTTTGAGCAAGATAAGAAGCTTACGGGATGCTCTGAAATAAGCTTGAGTGCCAGGACTGGGCAATGCAGGGCAGAAATCTGTGCAGCTGCCAAACATAGCATATGTGCATTAGGCCCAGGGTTATAAAAAGCAGTAGATGTACAGTGCACGTACATGCTCTGAGTAATTGATTTGTGCGTGCACAGCAAATCTGCCTGGTTTCCATCAGGCTTCCCTGTCTGGGACTCCAGATGACAGCAGTCTGGTAGGCTTCACTGTGCTTCACAGCTCAAACAGGGCTAATGGTGGCCCAGAAACCCCAGGCAAATGGAGAAAACATTCAAATCAAGCATGGCTGCAGGTTTCAAGAGGAAAGAGAGACAATAGCTGGACATATGGTAGCCTTAAACTGGGTTTCTGTCGCCACGTGGCGTTCCTATTAGCCGTTACTCATTTCTGAACCACCATCAGTCCTTTTAATATGCCACTGGAGTTTTATTCTGTCCAGACTGTCACTCATTTCCTACGTGCGTAAGGTTATAGACACAAAGGTTTCTGCAGGGATCAGGTTCTTAGCAATGCTAACTATTTCCTTCCACACAGATATGTCAGTCTGTGTCAACTGAAGGTTTTAGTGTTTAAATCTAGTCCTTGTAACACATCCCTGCTTTTCACTCAGTCCATGTACGGCGAGGCTGTGCAAGCTTTTTACTGTAAGGCCGTATTGTTTCCCTGTTCCCTGAAAAGCTCAGCAGGCTGTAGGCTTATGGCCAAATGACATGGATTCTTGTCAGTACACATAAAGGGCCAGACTGTGCCTGGCCACTGCGTGGGTATGCAGGGATAGGGGTGGCTTAAGGAGCCTCTCCCTCACCGTAATGTTCTTTGCCCTTTTTGGTTTGTGCAAAGCAAAGCATGCTCCCGTTCTCTGAAGTCAGAAGATTCTGCAGTCTTAAGGAGCCCTCTCTGGCCCGGGAGAAGCGCACATGGACAGTGTATTCAGCTTGTTTGCCACATGCTGTTGATGAGCTGTGTGTTTCTTCCAGAAGCTGTCCTGTGAGCTTATGGACTTGGGGATGCTGTCACCTTCTAAGTTCAGAGGTTAAGCTCCCGAGGAACAGATTGTATAGAGATGAAACGGGCATTGCTGGCTACAGAATTTTGCTCCTTATCATCCTTCGTCGGGACTCTGTGCCAGACTCCTTACCAAGTGCCCTGGCACGGGAAGTATTACAATTATCTACAAATAACCAGTGGTACGGCAGACAGAATGCTGCAGGATGTGAGCCCCACATCTTACAAATAACCACATCAGAATCTGAGCTGTTCCCTCTAAGATGCATCAAAACTACCAAATTCAGTCTTCACAACGTTAGCTGCGGGTCAGGCCAAGTGATTAGGATTCCATACGAGTCCAGCGTGACCCCATGACAATCAGCAAAACCTGGCACTCTGTTTTGCTTGTCATCTTCTCTCCACTTGTTAGCTTTCTTCCCTTCCCTAGGCACGTTTTTCCATGGTTCATCACATTTTGAGGTGGTTCATCTCGCTCTTTTTATTTTTCAGTCTCTGCTTCATTTTTTTTCTTTCTTTTATTTTTATTTTTTTTAACTGAACTAGAAACTATTTCCAGTGTTTCCCTATGAGAATCCTATGAACTGTGATGGGCTTGTTGTAGTGTTGTTTCTCTCCAGTATACAGCTGACATTGCAGTCACTTGAGGACAGTAAATGCACATATGGACAACAGCAGAAGCAACAGCACTCCTCTGTGCTGTATTCCCAGAAGTGCTGGACGACAGCTCTGCGGTCCCTATGGGCCAGTCCTGAAGTCATTACTTCAGGCATGTCCATACGCAGTTGTAAGCTCTTAGTTAACATGACTGAGCAAGCCTCTACTTGTTAGCTTAGCTATGGTAACCAATGGTATGCGCATTCCTAGCCAACCACAAATGCTATGCTGTTAGCCTGGATATATTTTGTGTTCAGTTTGAAAGGGACTTAGGGTGAGCCTATGGTCAGCTACTGCAACTTAGCTGACAGTTGGTAATATAAAAGGCTTTATTTAGCTCATTCCTTGCAATCTCACGAACCTAACTGCAGCAAAAACCTCTAAGGGAGTTTCTTGTCTGAGTGAATACTGGAAAGGTTGGCACCATCTCACCCTGTCTCTGTAACTTCATCATTTCTGAAGTCACTTCCATCACCGTGACACCTAAGCATCTTTCTTTCTGTAATGTGCTAAGTAACGTGACTGACATCTGTCATGTGGGTTTGGTTTGGTTTTGTTTCCTTTGTGGTTTATACTGTCGTTTGAGATGTGTACATGGGAGAACTGGGTGTACAGTGAACCACTTTGTTTTACCAGAACATGTGGTATTCAGAGCTACTTTCTCAGTAGAAAGGGAGGAAAGGCTTCTCCTGACCCTTGCTTTCAAGAGCATTTTTCTGCAGAGAGGACATCAGCTTCTCAATGTCTTCAGTTCATGAGTGTTAAAACGTTTGGAAACTGTCCTGTGATGCCCCTCCCACCATGTTTCTGCATTGCTGCAAGCACCAGAATATTGGATAAAAAGTTGTAACCACCCAAGTCAGGAGAGTCTGAGCAGGCAAAAAAATCATCATTATTTTTATTATTGCTTTTTTCTTCTTCAGCTGGAGCCAGCTGCTGGAAAGCAGACTTACAACAACTTCACCTATGACAGATCAAAACTCAAGTGTCCAAGCCCAGTAAGTAAAGGCCAAGGTGTCTATTCTCTCCATTAATGACTTTGATTTTTCTCCTTTCTTATTGGTAAAGCTCTTTTAAAAGAGTATCTTTGTGAAGGCTTTATGTATAGCTAAAATATACTCCTGCTCTGTTACACACAGAAAACCTATGTAAGATTTAACAGAAAGAAAAAATTATCCTCGTTGCAGTAGAAAACTTATCTCATTTAAGCCAGTTTTCACGGATTTTTATGGCCATCTGTGGCAAACCAGTTTGGAAATGATGCCATCACTCCCATTTCTGAGCTGCTCCTTTTTCTGTTCTAGGAACCTTTAGGCAATAGGGCAGGAAAGAGTTTGACCTAGAGATAGACAAAAAGTAGAAAGAGCTGATAGTCTGTCTAAAGAGAGACAATTCCTCTCTGGGAAGGGGCAATTGCATAGTGTCTGGATGCTGGGGAGTGGTCTGTGGTCACTAAAACCTTTGCTCTCCCTTTGTAGGAGAAACCCTTTCTATCCACTCTGAGAAACAGTGGGTTCATAAGTGCAGACCTCAACTCGGGTAAGATGGAACCTTCAGTCCCCTACTGGGCTGTCATTGTGGCTGCAGCAGCTGGAGTCCTGGCAGGTTCTTTACTCATCTGGATAGTGCTGAGAAGAAGAGTAAAGAGGTACCAACATGGGACTGACACAGAAAAGAACACGAAAATGACGCCCCTGTAACACAAGTGGAGCAAACACCTTTCTCTGCTGAGGCTGCTCCCTGGTGTGGTGCAGAAAGCTATAGAATAAGAAAACCCCATTGGATATGAATGAAGCTTCTTGGTTAGCCAGGGATTTTGAGGCTCGGTAATCTTGACCAGAAATGTACTGTAAAGGTAGGCTCCGCACATCAGTCAAGCGGAGGGTGAAGTTCAAAGTGTTAAAGCTTTTTGTTCTGGGATGCAACTCTCCGTTTCATGAATATTACTCCGGATGTCAATTGCTTGAGCGAAGCAAGAAAACTTGCTCATGCATCTCGGCACCTTAATTGTGCATCTGCTCTTTATGCGTATAAAACTGTACATAGAATACTAGATACAAGTTCGTGATTGTGACCTGGTATTCCCCAGTAGCAAGGTGAGATGAAAAAGAAAAGTTGCCATTTCACATGTTAGATTCCGGTAGGTGCTAAGGTGATTCTACACGGGCAAGTACAATGCCATGGAAACATCTTTAAGATAACTTCTGAGCACCCTGGGCCATCTATGTGTATCCCTGGGTGGCACAGCTAGAATAACTGCGTTCTCTCCACTGCCTTGGACTCCAGGTTCTGCCCATCCGGGACTGGACATGGAGCTGGGCCATGCACATCACTTCTCCTCTGGGGCTGAGGAGCCCAGGGGCAGTCCTGTACCCTCCTGCCCACCACTGTGTGGCAGCTGGTTCCAGCATGACTCTTCCTGTGAAGAAGGAATTTCTCTGTAGCACGCAGTAAGGGGTCTAAGCACAAATGAGGTACCTGATTGGTAAATCAGCCTGGCTTAACCCTTCTCATAGGGCCCGTGGTGTGTTCAGGTCTCCCAGGCTCGACGATCCGTGGCTGTTCTCCAAAGAAGAATTTGCAAGGTTCCTTTAGAAATGCCAGTCAGGAGTTCAGAGATCTTTCCTGGGAATTATCCAGTTCTTGTTTTGTATTTGCAGGCCAATTCATGCAGTCTGCTAGCACAGAAGATACTTCCCAGGTTCCATGTGCTCATGTTTTCCAACACCTTTCTTATTTCCTCTGTCAAATACTTTGCATTTTGATTTTATTGAAGCCAAAGTGTGGTTTGTACTGGTGTAATTTCTCTGAGGTGTACTACGTTTCCACTCCAGAAATGTAAATGAGAAGAAAATTAAAATATTTTGGACAAGAAACTGGTCTGATGTTCCTAAATCCGCTCACAGAGAGCAGAGTAAGAATGCACACAGAAGGCATTCTCCTTTTTCCATTTCATCACTCTCATTGTCCTTGCTGAGATAAAAAGAGGTGGATAAAGTACAAGCTGTACTTACAAATCAGGTTTCAGGGCTGTAGCTCCACTCACCTCTCCTTTGATCTGCTCTCAAAGGCTGGGCTATTACAGACAGGACCTTTATTTGCCTAAATCTCATGCACAGATGCGTCTCTAGGAGCTCTACATGCAGCCCCAAATGGGGATATATTTGGAATGCAAAACAGAAGCACCTGCATCTTGCTTTGGTGCAGCGCAGGCTGCTCTTCCTGTCCCTGTCTTCACTGTGGGTCATTAACTATCTATCTGATAACCCAACTGCTGGTATTTATTTGGCTCAGTAAATGGAAGCATACATAGCCTCAAACCTGCAATGCAGGAGGTAAGATTTACCATATTCCAGTCCACTCCACGGCACTTTCACCTCAGACACATTGGGAAATATAAGCCTTGCAGCCTGAGCAAATATCCCAGTGGATCATGAAGGCTACACTCTCCTCTTATCCCTAAATATTGTTCTTGTGAGTCCTCTTCCCTCCTGGGGATAGCCTTTGCTCTTGGCTTGAGGAGTTAAAAGACAGAGTTCTCTGCAGAACCCTTTATCAGTATTAGGTATTTCAAAGGAAACTCAAAACAAAGCCCAGTGCTGCTTTACCTTTCTAAATCGCGTGCCTGCAGGAGGTGGGGTGGGGGTCCTAAAGCATAAATCAAAGCTACAGAATACTGCAGTTTCTCACATCAGAGATGGGTACAGTGCATGCTGGGTTTCATGCTGGTGTCCCTGATAGAATAACTAGACATCCATTTTCCTCACTTAGCCTGAAAAATCTAGACCAAAAGGTCTGAGCTTCTGAAAGCCAAACCATAAGAGGTGCAGCCAGTTGGGAACTGAGGGGAAAGATGGTTCTTAGCCCTTCCACCATCCCAAAGGATTCTGGAGAGGAAATAATTCTTTTGCACGAGTGACTCTGCTTTGGACTGCAGATCCTCAGTTCCCTGCGGCGTTCTGCTCTGCAAGGAATGCTGTCTTTACTGATGCCTTGGGGAACTAAGAAATCATCGAGCTCAAGTTATGCTGGCTCTGTAGTGCTTCTCCAACACAAGACTTTTCCCCTAGTTTCTGTAGCTGTGCTGTAGCTCTAATGCACTACTTAAGCAGGAGCAGATAGGAGCTGGAGCAGACACTGGCGGGCTTCTTATTTAGTCTAAGAAAGTATCTTCTGGCACCTTTCTGGCATAGAATGAAGTATGTGATGAACAGCATTGACATTTAAAAAACACATCAAGAATCATGCAGCTGCTCCACAAGCAGAATTATTTCCTTTAAGATATTACTGCTGAGCATTCCCTCTGTGCTCATTAAGCGGAGGTAACATTAAGCTGGAGTGAATGACAAATGATTAGGTCTGGATCTTAGTCTGGCTGCATTTGGTGACACATTAAATCAGAAAGTAATCTGTGCATCCTGTTTGTCAGTTGTCCATTTTCCCCCATGTCCGGGCCCTTGGTTTCAAATACCTTCATGGCGTTTTCTCTCAGTGGACTGCTGAGTAATCCCAGAATGCCTACAAAAGAAAGAAGGATTAGGAGGAACTTTAAATCTCTAAGGAAAAATAAATGAAGTGGCCAAAATCCTGGTCACCTTAGCCTAGGATTCTGCTTTGGCCAAGGGTGGTCTCACCCACCACTGAAAATCACCTCTTCCATGTAAAGTGATTTCCTAATGTTCTAAGAAAATAGGCTGTATGAATTCTTCCTCTGGAGAAGAGCTACTGCTCAGCCCACGTGAGCAGTCCCTGTCCAAAGGATCTTTGTGGATACTGGCCTTGCTGCCCAGCTCAGGTGGTTGTGAAGGGCACTGAGAGTAAGGGTTACGCTGTTGCGTGGTCTTGAGAAGTAATCTGTTGCTCAAAGAGGGACGTAATGGAGCCTGACAAGCGTTGGCAAACTGTTTGTCTACAGCTTTGGCAGCAGCTGAGTTCAAGTTCTGCTCTCCTTTGTGGCTGCTCTTGGACCTCCCTCTCGTCATGGTGCAGTGTGTGCTTTTGCTTTGTAAGGCCAAACGGCACACAAGAGTTTCCTCTAGGGTGAGTTCACCCCAAAGCCCAGTTTAGGTGGTGAGTAAACCTAGGGAAGAGAGGGGAAATTCAGGAAAACATCGGCACAGAATAACTTTGTATGGCTTTGGAAATTGCTAAATGCTTCCTCCCACCAGCTTCTATACGGCAAGATAGAGAGATACTGATGACAAATGATGGTCATCATTAACAGATGGTCAGTATGTTTTAGATTGGGACATCTGGGCAAGGACTTTATTACTTTGAAGGGTATTTAACTAAAATGTTGAGGTGAAACAACCCCATCACAAAGAGAGGGGCATGGAAAAGCCCTGGATTTTTACAACTCTGTCTTTGTGTGATTCATGTTCCTTGAGGTATTTAATACATTTGGTATTGGAGGACCTCAGGTTTGCGATACTTGGGGGTTTTTTACCCTTTTTTTTTTTTAGAAGGAAGGTATCTGGGATTTGGGGAAAAGCAACACAAAATTCTATCCATAAAGTAGTTCACAAATACTTCAATGAAACAAGTTTTCTGGATATCATAGATCTCTGAGCACAGCAGAGGAGATGATCCTGAGAACCTGTGTTAAAAACATTTCTGTCCTGGGTACACAGTTTGCTCATCCAGCAAAAAACCCAACACTGTTAACACACACCTGACTGAGGCAGGGATGATTATGAACTTTAGCTGCTTCTGATGAATATCCCAGTGCCAAGCAAAAATTGTTCTGTTTCTGACCATTGGAGAGCACAGTGACCCAAGGGAAAAGACAGAAAGCCCAGAGTTTGAGCCATTTTAGACAACAAATCCAACCATACACAGGAGAACTGAATAAAGGGGTTGTTGGGACTACTCACTGCTATAGGCTGGAAGAAGTTCCCCTGTGTCTTTCCATTTCTGTGACCCACGTAACAGTCACTCATAGCACAGTCATATTTAGATTAAGTTATGTGGATTTTACTCAGAAAATGGCATTCACTGAACTGTATGGGTTTCCCTTCAGCAGGATTTGTAGAAGTCAGGTATGGAAACGTGCTTGTGCCCCTTGTCGGATGGGGTATGGGATGTGTATTTCAGTGGTAGGGTGCCTGCAGTTTCCCAGCCTTCTGCTTCCTTACAAGAAGGATTTGACAATCACTCTGGACTAGTGCTCTGCAGGAGCATGCTTCAGTGAGAGCCTGGAATTTCTAGCACTGATCTGTGGGCTGACCCTGGAGTGAGTTATTTCAGCTGGAGACACCAGCTGCTTCCAAACATCCAAGAGTGCTTTCTCATCAGTGTAAAATGATTATGGCTATGAAGAAGGAAAGTGACCTGATACTTTCAAGTGTCTGCATCATAACCATCATGGGTTATTTTAAAATCCCTTTTACTGTTAAAAATAGCCACAAAAGAAAACCTTTTGGCTACCACTTGTGTTGCTTAGGTGACTGGAAGCATCATCTGAGGCCCGATGGATTTAGGCTGCAATGGAGATAATCCCCAAATTAAAACTGAGGGCTGCTCAGCAGTGGTTCAGTTTAATAACTGGGACCCTCAGAAAGCTCACCCATCTGCACATACAGCCTTTACAGCCTGGAGTGCAGCAGCTCCTTAGCTGCCCACAGCAAACCAGAGTGATTATGTGAATCATGTAATATCCCTCAGTATTGCTCCCAGACCCTCTGGGGATGTGAGGCACTGCCACACCTAGGTTGTGAACGCCAGTCAGCCTCAGGAGCAGGACAGACAGTGAGATGCTCACCGTAGGCAAGAAGGCAGCACCTCTGGAAAGATTCAAAAGCAGAACTTCAGGTATCTGAATCCTTTTCAAGTCTGAAAGCAGAGCTGACCACGTATTCTGAAGAAATGACATAGGACTTTGTGACCATGTAATACTTAACAGGATTAGCCATCTGTATTCCATCACTGTGTCACCTACATAAGCTTTTTGAGCGCCTGGGCTGAAAATGACACAAATGCCTCTCAGCCTTTGGCATAACATTTATCTGTCATGTACTTGGTTTGTGGCATGAGCTGACCTTTTCCTGCTGCAGCAGGAACAACCTGAACATCCTCTTCACCCTTGCCCTACCTGAGACATCTTTTTGGTACAGCTGCCAGAAACCTCTGGTGCAAGGTAAGTAAGCGAGCCAGCCTGGCAATTAGGACATTCCCCTGGCTGTTACTTATTCAACAACAGAATACTCAATGCCTTTGTTGAAGCATCATCTAAAGCATTTCAGAAATATTTATGAGGGCAATTTGTTCATCCTAACATTCCTCTGAGATAGTCTTATTACCCCCCCAACTAAAGATGATGAAATTTATGTGCAGAGAAGTGATGTGCCCTGGGCTACCTGATGAGTCAGTGGCTGAGCAGGAGATTAAACCCAGAAGTCCTGGCTCCACAGACACAGCCCAATTGTGTAACCACTACACAACTTATCACTCAATCGCTAACATAGCTAGACTGGTAGCTGTGCCAACTTTACGCCTGTTTTTCCCCTTAGCTTGAATGCAAATGCAGCAAAACATTGGCAGTGTGTTTGAGTGGGGAGAGTGCAGTGGGGAGCAGCAAGCTCTGAGGCAGGCGTGCAGCTCACCGATCAGGATCATATCTGCCCTGATGCTCCATTTCCACACAGGGGCACTGGGTGCTGGGAAGTGCTTTGGCAAAGGCCCAGGCTGGGATTAGGACAGGGTGGGGAATGGGGAGGAGAGAGAAATTCACTGCTCTCCCATCGTGCTCCCACTTGCATTACCCACACCCAGTAATTAGCTCACCAGGTTCCACCTCCAGCCTGCGAGAGGCTCACCTCACCTAGCTCTGAGGGGATCCTTGCTCATTGCCTACAGTAAGAAGGGTCAGGACTGTGGGGATCGGATCTCGGGTCTGTTTACATGGTGAAGTTACATCCTTTAGAACAGGGAAAAAATACCCTACTGAGAATTAATTGCTGCTGAAATGGGATTTTTTTTTCCTCACATCACTGGTCTGTTTGTCTTTCATTATTTTACTTGGTGGAAGAGAAGTGATGGGGAAAAGTGGACCTAAAGTGAAATTTTTCATTTCAGAATGTTATTTCAAAGACACTTCAGCTATTTCAAAGACTATTTAGTTCAGAATATTCAGAAGTGCAGGATGTCTGCCTTTTGACTTATTTTCCAGCCCAAAGCATATAGTTGAAAAATAGTACCGATTTGGAACCTCTTAATTTTTGTATAATGCCATCCTTTTTTATTTGAAATGGGAACTAACTGAACCATCAGCATGCCTGGGGAGAAAGAAAAGTTGTTTCTTCTGAATAGTTCCAGTAAATCCAAAGTTATTTCAGCGCTCAAGAGGCAGCTTCACTGCAGAGCCAACTCCTGTATTGATCAGCATGAACTGTTTGTGCCAGGTAACTGTGCCAGCTATGACAGTGACCACAGACCAAACCCAAGCTGTCATCCGCACTGCTTGACAGTACCAGTGTGTAGCTCTGAAACCAATTTATCAGTAGCCAGCTTCAGTAAGAAACTCTGCAGTGCAATCGTTGCAGCAGTTGCTGCATGTGTGTGACCATATTGATTGGGTAAGCCTTTCCCACTGATTCCAACAGCAGCCCAGAGTTTTAAAACAGAACAAAATAAAACAGGAGGAAAAAGAAGAGAAAAGGTATTTTTCCACAGAAGGCTGCTTCCCATCAGGCAGCATCTCCACTGGGATGCTCACAGCTCACACCCTCAACAGAATGCTCTGCTTGACCTTGCTGGCGGTGCCACTGCTGGAAGGAAACAAAGGGTTATGGAAAGGGGGAGCATGCAGCACTCCCTGTGCTGCTCCATGCCAGGGAAGGGAAATCTGCACCAGTAGGCCCTGCTTATCCTTTAACCTGCAAACAGTACCACGGAGCTGGGGAACTGCTCTTGGGCATCTTCCCATCAGACCATTTTTAGCAGAAACCTGTGGCTTACTCATGTGGCTTTTTTAGTTCTCGAACCGTCGTGACTTTCTGTGAAAGCAGTTGTGAGCTGGAATGAATCCTCTTGATGGGAAACAGGGTTGCCTCTGTAAATTAGATAACGCTATTTACCAGTACGTTCTCCTTTGGTTCCCCTTGGAGCTGCCCCAACTGACTGTTTGCTATGACAATCTAATTATAACTTAGTTTGGCCACGAGCACCAGCTGCCTTCGGTTTCTTTCATCTCGTTGAACTGGGCAAGCAAAAGTTAGGTGCTTCAGAGCCTGCTCCCTGCGTGAAACTGAGGGAATTCAGACATGTATTAGAAAGGCATTAGCTTGTCCTTTTCTCTCTTTTTTTCCACTGGAGCCCATCCAGATGGAGCACAAACAAGGAGAGGATAAATGCAAAGTGTTCTGCCACCCTGAAAGCACGCGCTGATGTCAGCTTTCATGAACTGGCACTTTAATCATCGCATGGGGAATGTTTCTCTCTGCAGCCTCCCTTTGAATTTCTCAGTGCACCAACATTAGCATTTATGGCAAGGAAGATTTATTTTCTTTGCTGGTTAAGAGAGTAGTAAATTTGGAATGCTTTCACAAGCTGCTAGACGGAGAGCCCTGGAGATCCGAAAACCTGTAGGCTCAGACTAGGTGCGTCAAGGGCAGCAAAAGGGCAAGCTTCTTCCTTTATGTATCTCTACTTGCATTAACAGCTAAGCTGAAAAGCAAGGGGCTTGTCCAGTCAGCATACACAGAGAAGTTACTAGCTTCTCCTGCGTAAAATGCTCTGGGGAGGAAAAACAATATAGGCATGAGAGACAGATGAATTAGGGACCTAAGGGTCTCTTTTGAGGCGTGTGAGTTAAATAAGCACTGAAAATTAGCAGTCTCATTTTCTGTTCATGTGTCAGGCCTCATTGCTCTCTTCCTCCACCTCAGTCTTCCTGGCTGGACAGCACAGAACTGGATCTTGACCCCTTCTCACAAGAGCTGGGGGTGATGAATTCACTACACTGCGTAAGAGCATTTTGAGCTCCGTGAAGAGGAGCTCTGTGTAAGTGCCTTGCATTTGCTTTCATCTAACTTTCTGCTGGGGTTTAGCCTAGGCTACTCCCCTGCATCTACTACTGCCTAGTTGTATTTTCCTTTACGCCCTTCACACATGAGGGAGCATGTGTGAAGCAAGAGTAGGATGCAGCCATCCTTTCCTGGCTCATCGCCATGTGCCAGGATGTGCCCAGAGGTGAAATTCCCCTCCCCGGCACAGTAGCCATCGTAACTCATGAGTTGGGGCAGATCTCAGTGGAACAATTTAACTCAAGATTTGGGGCTTCATGGTGTGGGGAGATTACCTCACTCTATACATTGAGACGTGCTGGAGAGGAGGGGGGGGAAAGAGGACAGATAGTAATGATGCTAGCAGGCTGCTGTCAATATAGATGCAGTCAGCTGGTCCCATCAGCTGCTTTCATTAGACTGCCGGCTTCACAATAAAGTAGTTTCCTAATTATAGCCTTCGCTTCACTCTCTGTACTGTACAGTCCTGCGTCATCTGGTGCTGCTTCTTCCTTCATGCTTGCTGGAGCAGACTGCAGCACGGAGCTGTCTCAGCGTTAAGGCCCCACTCGCCTGTGTAATTAAAAAGGAGGATTAGAGATGGATTTGTGGCAGCTACATTCTTACTCTGTAACTCCTGCACGTTGTGGCTGTTGCTTCTTTGAGGCCTTAGGTGGCTAAAGACTTGCAGGCATTTAAAACACACACATCCATATATATATATATACATATATATATAAACACATACATGTGTATATATATATCCCATATATGCATTTCCCAGGTCTTTGAAAACTTCTGTAGTGGTATGTTTGAAACACAAAGAGATAGGGAGCAAGCGTAAAGATCACCATTAAAGATTAAGCTAGGATATACTTTTTCTCCCAGGTCCATCTCTCACACACAAAAAAACACATGAAAAATACACCTATTCCTTCCTACCATGCACTCAGGAGCCATATTTTACTTTCTTATCTTTTAAGAGCAGATACTCCCTCCTCGTTACCTCTCTCTCAAGAAAACTCAATTTTCTATAGTCGAGCAGCCTGCAGCTACCGGCTCGACTCAGGCCATCACACATCGTGAGCTGTCTGCTGGAACACCTGAGCGTTTGGAGTGTGTTTAATAATTAGTTTGATGTGCTTTTTCTATTTACCTTTTTTTCAGTGCTAGTGCTCGGTTCATGGCTTTTAAACTTTCAAGGCTGGAAATATTTTCTCCTTTTAAACGAGAGCAGCAATTTCAATGCAATTACAGAGTTGCAGGAGCAAGGGCTGTATAAAACAGCACCAAATATTGTGAAATTCATGATGCAACCATCACAGCGCTCCTGACGTCAGTGCACAATTTGACTTGCTAATACGGGAAACCCTGGGTTTGTTTTCCTGGTCTGCCTCTTGCCAGCCATTTTAAAATCCAAAGTTGTTCAAAATGACCACTCTGCTCCTAATCTAAGATTTTTATATTGTCCACTGCTCGCAAGAAGAGATCTGATGGCAGAGCTCTTCCTGCAGTTTTTCTAGCATAGGCTCAACTGGTACTCACCATCTGCCTTCTGCTCTCCTTTGTTAGCTCCTAGGGTGAAAGGAACCACATTCAGTGACCTCATTCTTTTGTCATCATAAATACATTATAAATAGGTTTTGCTGATAGAATGTGATATATTTTTTCAACACACTCTTGTTGGATATTGCTATACTGATTAGAATTGGACAGAAAACCAATAACCAATTACAGCCAATGCAGGCCAGTAAAAAACCCCACAGTTCCACAGAAATTCATGATTTACAAATTTTGGACAGTGGTGAAATATTCTGTTTTCACTGTTGGGGACCTTTTACAATAAAAAAATGTCCTTTTTCCACGTGAAATGTTTGTTTTCATCACAACATAAAAACTCCACAGGCAGGTTAAAAAGATCCTTCTGCATTACAATCAATCCTCAACTTTTTCAGGGTTTTGCAATATTCAGATTTCATTTCAGCGTGAAAAAAACATTTCAAACTCAGCATTCACAGAGGAGAGGTCTTGTCTTCTAGTTAGTCCTATTGGTGGCAAGTACCACTGGTAAACCGGAGCTACTTGGCTCAGAGCTGGTAACAGCAGTACTGGGTACAATAATATCACTCTGGTGATGGCAGAAGAGCTGATGCAATTAAGACATTTGCAGTGTTATGGCTCTCCCCCAATATTCAAGCTCTTCAGATCAAAGGTTGCAGGAAAGTGGGTTCCTACTGCTCCTACTGCTGCACTGAGCCCTTGCTACTTCCATGGGATCTGCAGCTTGGGGAGCTTAGGTGGTTTCTTGATTGCTTTTCCTGCAGCACTAAGTAGCCTCAGAAACACTTGATGACTCCATTGCAGCAAGCTGTTACTGTATAAACAGTTATTTAAAATACTGTGTCCTGAAATACCCACCTCATGGTCTGGGGAAATAGTCATCTATTACTGCTCTGTGACACCATATAATCAAGGGGACTGCCTGGCCGGTGACAACTGTGGTGCCTTCTGGAGTCATGTGGATCTAAACAGTCATCACTAGAAAGCAGTGGAGGAGCAACTGTCAGCATTTCTGACCCTCACTGGCTCCTGCTGGGTAGCTGATCCTCCAGGATGATCTCATGCAATCATTCTAAGCCTACCGTGCCCATTTTATTGGCATTTATGTGCTGGCAACTTTTATTTCCAAGAGCTATAGCAGCTATTCAAGCGGAGCTGCAGACTAGCTGATGACTCACCCAGCTGAAGCTGGATTCAGATCTCTCCTAACCCGTTCCCAGAAACGAATGTCTGAAACCTCTGCGTCCACCCTGCTGTCTGCCTCATTTGTGTTTTATGCCTTAGGAGAGAAATCTTTGTTCCCTTCTCCTTTCTTGACTCTGTTTTTCTGGATGAAAGAGAACGTGGAAGAATGGGAGCAAGCAGAAGTCACTCACGCTGTACGTGCAGCTGTATGCATACCCCCGGCACCTGTTTGTCCTCCCTATTTTTAGCCCTGCAAAATGCCAGGAATTCATCCTCAAAGGTTTTTTCATCAGCTATCCCCCGAGAGCAGCCGAGACGGCCATCTGTCCATCCGGAGGGAGGAGAAAGCTGGGCATGGTGCTTTCCTTTGCACTGCAGGCCTCTTGCTGTTCCCTGATCTGTGGCCAGAGCTCCTTTTGAAGGTGTCCCCAGTTTCTTCTTTGATCTGGGCCACAGCATGCAGGTTGCTGCTCAAGTTCTGCTCTGAGACTTTCCATATGACACATTGACCTACATACCTGTCCTTGCCGGTAATGGGTCGTATCCTGGCTTATCTGGCCCTGCCTTTCCAAGGGTAATAATAAAGGAGAAACCTCTAATTATGTGGTGGTCTCCACCCACCGGTCCCCAGGTGAAATGTGCTGCTCTCCTCCATTCTTGTTTGTGTATCTTTGAATAAGAACTAGCTAACCTAAAGGATTTCCATCCAGGCATCTCTGTGGAGTCTGAACATCTTAATCTGTCCACAATCTTAACTGATTGGATTTGTTTGTAGAGGAAAGTTGCCTGTGGTTTGACTTTCTGCAGAGCAGTGAAAAAACCCAAACCAGAACAAAAAAAAAGGGGGGGGGGCAAATAGATAGAATCAAGTTACAGTAATGAAGAAAAAGCAAACTGCATCACAGCTTACACTGTTCTACAATAGGTATAAATATTGCTTAAGTATGCAGTGGAGGATTTGCATAAGCAAATCAGTGGCCTACATGGTGCTCAATATTTCTCTGCCCTTGTAGGTTAGTTATGCAGGGAACATTCCTGCAACGAGTCCCACTAACATGTCTCATTTTTTCAGCTTCTAGTACCATTGCTTTAGCAAAACTCGGAATGTAAAATGCTGCTTCTCTTGAGAATGGCTTGTAAGTGCTGCTTTACTTCTGCAGCCATCAGCGATGAATTCGTAAATGCAAATAAAAACATGAGTACCCAGGGAAGCCCAAACTCAAGAGGTTAAATAACTCATTTAGACTGAAGAGTCAAAATCAGGTTAACAATATATATATCCACTGGCTGCTGAGGTACTGTTCCTATCACACTGCTAGCACAGCAGTGCTGCCTGCTGCTGTCCCTGTGTCCTAGGCTATGGGACATCTGCTACAGCTGCATAAATTATGTTCAGATGACCAAAAAGCCAGTGGTTTGCCCAAGAAACTTGCACCCCTGCAAGCACTCTCACACTGCCTAAAGTGCCATCACATCAGGAATGAAGAGCGCTGCTCACGGCTCATTTAGCAGGGTCTGTAGTTCACATACGTTTTGTGTTTGGTGCTTCAGACTTCCTCCTGGCTGGAGGCAAGCAGAGGGAGCTCAGCTGTGCCCAATTATGGTCAGAGACACATGGAGGGTAGAGCTTAAAAGCAGTGCAAGAGGTCAGATGTTCACTGTGGCTTGGAGATGGGTCTGTGTCTTTGTGCTTTGTTCTGATTTAGTTATTTTTTTTTTTTAAACCATTCCTGAAGTTTTTGAGGCTGATTCCAGCTTGTTCTGCATTAGTTCTGTACTAATGTTGTTCCACTGAATCTTGATTTTATGAAGGTAAGGGTACTGTGAGGCCTGCTCACTGTAAAACAACAGGTCAACCTGGGCTTGTTTCCTATTGCTTGTCCATCCCTGTGATGGGCACCAGAGGAAGGGGCTGAGCCTGAGCATAAGCCAAGCCCTGCTGAGCATCAGAGGCTATTTGAATCCATGAGATTTAGGTGAGGGCTATACTGATATCATTTTTTTCTGAGCTTTTTTTAGGAGTATGGAAGAACACTAGTCTTTAAATGAACCTGTTTAATGCATTTAGGACCTCTGTGATTGATGGTGTCTATAAATACCATTCAAGCAATAGCAATAGGACATTTAACATACCATTTTCAGCAGGCTGTGAGCCAGGCTTGCTGCCTTGCTCCTACAGCAGTTTCCCTTGGCTGCAAAGGGACACTCTGGGTGACATGTCCTCAGCACTGGGGACACACTTTGGGGGGGGCTCCTCAATGCCACCCCCTTGATTTTGGCATAGGGGTTATCACTGAGAAAGAGAGGTACACAGGGCTACCAGGGATTGCATCAGGGGATTTCTGTGCTTAGAGAATAACCTCAGGGTCCCCAAGCCCTGGGTCAGCATGGGGCAATGCCTGTTTCCTCACGGGAAGAGGAGGAACTACCCAGAGGACAGCACAGGCAGATGGGGCAAGTGGCTCCAGGCAAATAGTTACGGGGAGCACAAAACAGGGCAGGGGGAGGGAAGGGATGAATTTTTCCCTTCTGTCCTTCTGCACCTATTTCTCAGACATGTCTGTGGTGTTATTTCTAATATGAATGCTTTTCCTGGGGGGGAGGGGAAATATTTTATAGGAATCTGATTATGTGTTTCTATATTTAAGAAGGGAAATATATTTTTTTTTTATGCTAAAGTAGGAAAAAAGTGGTTTACTGTATTAACATTTGCAAGGACTTATCTTAATCTAGTGATTAAAGCACTCTTTTACTGGTACGCTTGTAAATCGTCCATTCCCACTGCAGAATGGCTCCTGTGGCATTCTGCCAATTAACCTTTGCAGGCTTTGATCTTGGTTTGACTTTAGAAGTTCAGGCTGCTCCCCTGCCTGTTTGGTTGTTGTTGTTAACAAAACACTTGCTGTCTGCAATAAACAGTGCTTAGGATACGTGCTTCAGGTCCCTGAGCACATGCAATATTGATGTCTTGTGGATCATAGAGAAAGCCTGACTCATTAGTGAAAAGCTACTAAATATACATCCTCAGAGAAAGCAAACAAACTCGGCCATTATGGAGGCTATTTTTCAGCCTGATCTGCGCTAGCAGATGCATAGGAAATGTGGGTTTAGTGAACTGGTGAGGAGAGGGGAGCCCTGTTATGTTCACCTACTCTGCCTCCTGTCCTGCCCTTCCTGGGTACTGGGAGCAGAGCTGTGGGACAGAGAGTAAGGATGGAGCTAGCAGGGAATACTCCTGCCTAGAACGTGGCAACAAGCAGCCAGCAAGCATAGACTTTTTGCAAAGCACTGCAGCCACAATTGCTGCTGCATGCATGAGTCCATCCTCATTCCTCCTGGGTTCACATCCAAGACCTGCCTTTGGCTTACCCCCTCTCTTGTCTCCATGTTTAAGTGTACAACATACAGTATTTACCTTTCCCCCTCCCTCCCATAGGTAGCATCCCTGCAGTCAAGGAACAAGTAAACACTGGTTGAGACCAAAAATAGTTTAAGATATAAACTGTACCACAAGCATTGAGTATTCTTAAATAGGTTAGATATAGATTTTGCAAGCCACGTGACATTTATTATTTATAACTAATGAATATGTGACAGTTGAGAAATATGGAAGAGAATTTGCTCTCTGCATTCAGGGTCTCTCAGTTCACGAGTCAGTCTCAGTCTGAAGTCTAAAAAAGGTCACTTTGCAATCTGTAAGTAGCTTTAAAGCCTTCATGGGCCTTAAACCATCAGGCTTAGCAGGGAAAAAGTCTCCTGGAGCAAGGTAGCTCCACAAGCAGAGAGCTGGAAACTGGGAAGAGCTGATAAGTCTGCCGTCTCCTGCTCTTGAGGCAGGTAAAGGAGGAAGAGCAGAAGGTTTTCTAGAGGCAGAGCATGTGTCTGATTTTTCACAGCTTCAGCTCATAATTCTCACATTTATCTATTCTAGACTCTTCTCCAAATGACCAAACGCAAAACTTGACATTGCCTTGTCCAAATGTATGAGACAGTCAGAATGGTGAGTACTCCTGTCTCCGCAGCACATTGTATTCTCTCGTTTCCTGTCTGTTCTGTCATTGTGGCCTACATATCCCACCAGTAAGCCTGTCTTCTGCTGCTTCTCACCAGACCCACATCAGCCAGAAACCTGCCACAGAAGTAGCACATTTCTTTAAATTCAGGTTTTCTTTCCATCCAAACCTCCAATACCCACCCATGAAGGTGAGAGCCTAGCTGTCTCCGATCACACAGACCATGCTAGAAACGTGTTCAGAAGCTGGTCCCTGCTCTTTCAACATAACCACTTTTGCTCAGTCACTTCCTAGTACTTAGTTTTCCCTCAAGTGGAGTTTCCCCCTATGATGCCTTACACATATGAGAAAACCTGGGACAAAATCCCACCTTGCCACCTCTCTCCTGACTGCCTTTCCTTCCTTTAAATGCCTCATCAGGTTGCAAAGCTGGTGCCTTGTGTCAGCACTGGACTGTGACTAATGATGGTTTTCTTGCACAATATATACTTGTCTTATTACTGAACTTCATCCTCCCTGCCATCTTCTTCACTTCCTGTTCTCCCATTTATTTTGTGCATCCATTCCAGGTGATTAGCTCTTAGAAGTAGGAATTGCTAGTCTGGTTTCCTCAGGAAATTGGGTGATCATGCTCTGTACATCCTCAGATAACTGTTGAATATACCAGTTGATTTAATTTGGCTGATGGAGAGTGGGCTCAAAGCTAATTGGATTACTGAAGTTTTGTGCAAGTAGGCAGCTAGCTGGAGCAGAGAGAAGCCCTGAAGTCACATGGCAGAAAGAAAGGCAGCAGATGAACTTATATCTTAGTAGATACCAAACAATTCATGAGGGAGATACACTAGTTAATTGTCAAAAAAAGCACCTCAGATTGTACCCATGAATGAGCACAAGAAAGAGAACCCCTAAGGAACCTGGACTCTTCCAGCGTCTGTTGAGTTACTTGCTTTTATTATGTTGTTTGTATTGTGACTGGGACAATAGCTTACAGCCCCCAGGAGGGCTTTTTGTGTGTCACTACAGACCAGAGAAAAAATAACAGTAATAATAGTGATAAAGGCCGAATGTACTAATGAATGTTTCCTACCCATGAAGCTATTTTCAGGGCAGCACCTTTCTGTAAATCTGCTGGCTTTGGCACTTCTCCATAGTTTTCTCTCCACAGCCTTGTAAAAGTCTTGTTTGGTCTTAATACACTAATTTTGTGTCTGTTTAACTTCAAATGGTGGCACAACAGGGCTCAAAAGGATACTTGGGCTTTTGTTGTTCCTGCTAGGAATGAAAGGCAACTCTGGTGCTGTATCACCAGGGTCCATCAAACCGATGTAGTGCAGTTGAGGTTTAGCCATCTTCTCAGGCTGTTCGCTGTTCTGGTCTGTGACTCGCAGGAGATGTAATCACCAAAGGTCCATCTGACATCTGGAGGGCACAAAATCTTACTCCAGCATGTTGGGGAGTTTTTGTCAGCAGCATATCCTCAGCCTGTGCCCACCCCATTCCTCTTCCAGGGACAACCTTTGTATAAGTAGCCAGATGACATGCAGGTATATGTAAGCCCCAAGAAATCAAGTGGCTTGCAAATGGCAAGTGGCAGATCTAAACCTAGCTCAGTTTCCAGCTGCTGAGTGATTACAAAGGTGGTTAAGTACAGTACTAAAATCAGCATCAAGTTTTGTGTGGTGATATGTTCCTGCCCAGAAGTGGGCACAAAGGAGGGATTTAAGCATAGACCAATTCTGTTTTTTTTTTTTTTTTCTGCAGAAAAGGCATTTTTCCACTGTAAGGCAATTTCAAAAAAAAAAACCAAACCAACCCAAAACTAAAGCCATAGAAAGGCTTGTGCAGCAGTCTAGCTGCCATGTTTCATGCAGTAGTACCGTGTTACAGAGATAAACATCAATGCTTAGCTTACAGATTGTCTCAACACCTGGAAGGCTGTTATAGGGAAAGGTTTAATAATAAATTGCTATTTCTTTGAGACAATGCACCCAGGTTCTCTTATTGAGCATACTGGACACCAGATAAAGGAGGCATAGGCAATAGAGACAAAAGCATTAGAAAAGATAAAAAGACTGAGATCAAATAACATTATTCCTCATGTTATGGTGGCAATGGAGCTATACTCACCTGATCCTCCTGCCTGGAGAAGGTTCAAAGTACTTGAGGTCAAAATACTTATATTTCAAAGTTGCTTTTAAATAAATGACTCTCACGTGGCTGGTGGCAGACAAGATGGGAGCAGATAAGTTCCTTGATGCTATGTTGGGCTTATACCATGTCACCCTGAACATATGGGGATATAGAGGGGTTGTATTAT
Organism: Pezoporus wallicus; assembly: GCF_028554395.1. Classification (NCBI taxonomy): domain Eukaryota; kingdom Metazoa; phylum Chordata; class Aves; order Psittaciformes; family Psittacidae; genus Pezoporus; species Pezoporus wallicus. The sequence goes on along the minus strand of NW_026635616.1, from coordinate 132,900 downwards.
AATCAGAAAAATATTGTACCTGGAAATGATGCTGATAGGTTCCTACAGGATGCTTTCTGTATGTACTATATATTTTTCTCATCTATATTTAGCATTATATTTTTCTATGAAAGCTATAATTGTAATGAAATTTAATGCTACAACGAAGTGAGTAACAGGAAAATATTATTCTGCTGGGCTCTTTAGTGACCATGACCCAAACCATAAACAGGGGCCATATTCTGGTGGCAGAGGAGCACTAGCATCGATTTCTGTCTGTGTCTAAGGCACTTTTCCACGACAGTTGCCACCACTTAACACTCCTGAGGGCCTGTGTGTTACAACTGGGGTACCAAGAAGAAAGGTAACATCTGTGTGCACACATGTATTGGGGATGAAGATAGAGAGCTGGGTGGAGGAGGTGGTAGGCAGGAGGGGAGGCAAGGCCAGGCCTGGGGTGTGCAAAAATAAAAGTGGACTTGGGTTGGGCAAATGGTGTATTTCAAGGTGCAGTGGGCAAAAGGGGAGTCAGATGTGCATGTAGGGAAGGAAAGACCCCAAACATATGAACTCCATCTTTCTCTAATGCTTATATTTCTTAAATCACTGCAAACACATAAGGGATTTCAGCCATAGGGGTATTAATGAAGCACGGCCTTAATTTAAACCAGAGTGCATGTATCAGCACCAGGAGCAAATATCATCTGCTAAAATGGTTGAATAGATACATAGCAGCTGATGGCACAGAGCTGCATATTCTGGTAGCAGTGCTGCTTTGCAAACTTCACTACAGGGCATAATCTTAGCATAAAAGCTTATTTGACTAAATATGTATGTTTACTGATGTAAATAGTCTGATCTTACTGTAATCAATGAAATGAGCAAAATTAAGAACACACTTAAGATATCTACAAGGACAAGACTAACTGCTGGTATCTGCTGTGCCATGAGTTTAGGCACATCTGTGTGTTTCATCACTGAGTGAAGCCCACTGACATCCTGGGCAAGACACAAAGCCTATTTTCCCTATGTTTTTTATTGCTGAATTGGATCTTGATTTCAGTGAGTCAGATAATGTTCTTCAGTAAACATGTCAGCTCAGATGGGTTTGAAAAATGTGTTTCTTTATGGATTGTAGCTGTGTCTCTTCTTTGATAAGCACAGTGCAGAAATTGAAATACTAATATTGGATCTGGGCAGTTAAATTACTGTTACAGATGGGTCTGATGCTGTTGGGCACATTTTCCCAGTGCTACTGTTAAAGGAAGGAACTTCTAAGCTGGAAGAGGGGTTTAATGGAAGGAATTACTTGGGATGGCCCTAGTTTCTGTAAGATAGCAGTTACTGAGGAAAAGCTCTGTTGGCAAGCTTCCTCTTAGTTTATGGCCAGAACCTCAACATAGACGTTATCCTAGGCCCACTGAAATTACTTTTGTACTAGCTGAATTTCTTATCCTGTACTTTATAATAAGTTTTGGTAGCTTTCATCTGTTAATCTGCCATGGAAAACCAGCCTAGGCTGAAGCACAGCATTTAGCAACCAAGTCTGTAAATCTCTCCTCCATAAGACATTTGAACTAATTCTTCCTCTCTGGCCCAGAGACTTTAGAATACATGATGGCAAGTTGTATGTGAAGAGCCAGTAGGAGCAACAGTGAGGTGTGTTTGTGGAGATGAAGGAGGTGCTCTCTTAATTGTGAAAAGCAGCAAATAGTTTCTGTGACTCCACAATGTCTGGGGTTTTAAGCAAGCGCTGGAACATGCAATTGTGATACCACAACTGGCTTGTAAAGATTGAACTCATTTCAATTTTGGTTCCATCTCTGATGAAACAGCTTTTTCTTATCTCCTTCTTAACTATGATTGCTGGCACTCTTGCCATCCACTACTGCTCCAGCACTGGTGATAACATTCAGCATTTTCAGAGTACTTTACATAATTCCAGTGTTGGAAAAACATTAACTCATTAAAACTTCCAGTATTTCTGTAATAAGAGCAGCCATTCTTCACTTTAAGGGCAGGAATAAGGGAGGATGAAGAGTTTAAGTGATCTAACCATGGCAAAGTTAGGATGGTGCTATTGATTTCTGCATATCCTCTAAAGAGTCCTGAAAATTATATTCCTTATTCACTCAGCTGAATAGCCTTGGGCTTTTTCTTACAGCACTGGTGTGGATTTAAATCTAATGGGTAGTGGGATTCCAAATTTCTGGCATTGACTTTTTTTTTTTTTCTTCAAAACTCTTTGACATCAATTGGAAAAAAAATGAAGGCTGTTGAGTTTTCATGGAGTAGTAAAATCCATATCACAATGAGTTACGGGGCTCTGCACATCAGTGTTTATAAAGCACGCCATTGCATCATGGAGCAAAGGGAGAAGCTGCTCAGTGGTGTAGCCACTTCCCCATTGAGTCACACAGTGTGCATGCTGTGCCAAGTAGCACTAACAGCAGAAGGGGAGTACAGTCCTCCTAGGTCCTGGCAAACCTACCCCTGTAAACAGAGCTTCATGGATGGAGGGCTTAGGACAAACCACCCTAGCATTCACTCATGGCTCTGCTCACGAGCCTAAGAACTTTCCTTGCAATAGTTGTAGTGGTGGAGTAGTGCCTTAAGTTGCAGAGCAATTGCATGGCCTGATATGTTTTGTGAGTTATTCCCCCTTCCATGCAAGATCATGGCTTGGTATCATGTTTCTTTGGGAGGTGGCTTATTCATAGGTGCTAAACTCAAAGCAAATGCTGGATTGGGTTTTCTGTGTTGTCACTCACATGACTGCAGCCATTGGCATGCAGTTTTGCATCTCTCTTATTGAGATCACAGTTGCCCTGAGTAGACTGCTCTTTGCATTCTAGAACAACTGCAAACTACATTACAACCAAGAAAACCCAAAACTCGAAAGTGTGGTCCCACCTCCAAACCAGTACCACCTCTTCCAGCTCCACATCCTGATGTCTTCTGTGAAATATGAACTTTTAAATTTTGATTGCCACTCCAAGTTCATTTATATTTTGCATCAAGGCCTGTGCAATGAATGATTCACTTTTTACTGCATTTGCCACTGATAAGAACGGGTCATCTTTAGAATTTGATTTCCTCTGTGGAGTTTTCTACAAGCTGGAAACTTGGTGATTAATTTTATTGGGACAATAAATTATAAAGGAAGGACTATGTCATTCTTCAACAATGCTTCTTCTGGAGATGACACAGTAATAAACTACAGGCATACAGCAAATTCCTAAATGAATAAGAGCAGTGTTGATGGGTTCAGTCACTCAAGTCGAATGGAAGCTTTACCACTGCCTTAAGTCAGCATTGGGTGATCTACTTTTGATAGATGGTTGAACCTAAAAGCTCACATGGAAAAAAGTTTCTTTTGATGAGGTCAGCAACTCTCTGTGTTGTTGACAAAGATCTCTCCTCAAGTATCTTATTTTAGGGTTTGTCCCATAGTAGGATTTGTCTTGCTGGATTGAGCCATAAGTCACTTAACGTTTGAGGCTTCAAAGCAAATGAGAAAAAGAAGGAAAGAAGGAAAAAAAAGAAGACAGCACAATAAATCCCATACCATAGAATGCAGGAGATTTAGATTAGACATTAGGAAGAAACTCTTCACTATGAGGGTGATGAGGCACTGGCACAGGTTGCCCGGAGAAGCTGCGGCTGCCCCATCCCTGGCAGTGTTCAAGGCCAGGCTGGACAGGGCTTGGAGCACCCTGATCTAGTGGAAGGTGTCCCTGGTCATAGTAGGGTTGGAACTAGATGAGCTTTAAGGTCCCTTCCAACCCAAACCATTGTATGATCTATACTGAACTTCTGCTTACATTGTACAATTTAACCTGGTAATTCCTGTATGGGACCAACCAACCTGTGACTGAAGAAGTGTGTCTTTTTAGAAATATTGTTAATCCTAATTTAATCATTTCACACCACTGAGGATTCTGAAAAAAAATCTTTGGAAAGCCATTCACCTGATTTTCCTGAATGTAACCAGGAGATAATTAATCTGCCCAAGGTGGTGCTAGGAGTTGCCATCTAAGGCCACAGAACAGGACTGGGTGAGTGAGCTCCCAGCCCATGCCATCAATATAAGAAATCCTTCCATTCCAACATCCCTAGGATGTTCTCAATCAAATTGAAATACACAATTTGTCTTTCCAAAACCACTGGCTGGTAGTTTCATCAAGTGTCCCCTGTATGTAATGCTCTGCTGTGTGGTCTCTTGCTGTTTTGGACTGCATTTTGAGGGGAAAGGATGCTCCTCAGAAAAACAACAGTCAATATAAGACTAGGGTTCAGAAACACTGGAATATTTTTTTACTCTCGTCTGTATGAGGAACAATTAAAAAGCTGAGCTGCAGTCTTTAATAGGAGGCATTCTGGACCTGAGAAGGCAGAGGACATGGCTGCTAGCTTCTAGGCATGACTCCCTGACTTTCACTATTTATACTGTTCACAGGGTTAACCAACATAAGGTGTACTGAATGCAGATGAGAAAAACAAAACAAAAATAAAACAAAAAACCCAAGAACAAAAAAAACACCCAAAACACCAAACCAAAAGAAAACCCACCAGAGATCTTAGTGCTCTTGCTCTTATTTAGGCAAATTTCCACTGATTATTATGTACAGGCAGCATAAGTTAGGTCATCATCCCTGCTTTTTAAACAAACATGTAAACACATGCATGCACACACGCACTACTCTGTCCTTTTAGGGACCATAATGCGTTCTTAAGAATTTGGGCCACAGGTTTTGAAGAGAAAATCTGCTTAGTGGCCCAGAGATTTATAAAGCTGCTAGCAAGCATAGAGAGAGATATGGCACAACAGATGTGCAGACACAGTTAGGAGGAACTGTTGCAGACATGAGAATCATTTGTCGCTGACCCACGTTCCCCTGTTTAGTTGACCCACTTGCAGTATGCCCTTTGTAGGGTATTTGCAGTTGTGTGGTTTTGTTTTTCTGGCCACGTCCTAGAGAATCTTGCTTTAAGTGTGTTGTCACTGGGGAAGGAAGGAATCCTGTTCCACTGGGGCTTGGGGGGGCTGGGTGAATTTATTCTGAAGTCCAGGGTTACAAAGTGAAGGTCTTTGATACCAGAGCCAATAAGAAAAGGGGGAAGGAAAGTAAGAAAGAATAACTGAAGTCCTGATATATGTATTATAATCTTAGTTTGAGAACCACTGAGCTGGAGCCTCCCCGAAGCCCTGCTGGTGAGGTCTCCTTGGCAGGGCTACTGAAGCAGCCATCACATTACAGTTGTGGGCACTCAATTTCGCTGAGACTTGAGCAATTTTGGTGTCTTAAGATAGGTGAAGTATTTTAGTGCTGGTTAATTCTGTAGGGGAAAAAGTAAACAACACAAAACTTAATTTGGGATTTTTGGTCTGGAATAGCCCACCATCTAATATACATGGGCAGGGTTCTTCAGTATTTTAACCTCACTGTTTGCCACATTGAAAATGCCTGTTATTTCTTTATCTTCAGATCAATAATACTGGCACAGTCTCTTAACAATCTTGAGTGTTTGCTGTAGAGAAACAACTTCTGAGTCATCCTTCCTCCTTGTTTGCTTCTTTGTGGTTACTCATGAGGTTAAATCAGGAGACAAAAACTTTTTTTTCCTTACTGAAAGTTGAATGGACTTTGATGAGCCATCAATACACTGTGAGGAGTAAGCCTCCTTTGGATTAATAGTGATAATAATATAGTGATCACTACTCAAAAAGTAAACATTCTTAAAAGTGAGCCATCATACAGAATCCATGTATTCCTATAAAATAACACTAAATCAGTCACATCAGGTTCTATAAAATGTTTTTTTTCAGTGACAGCTTCCAGGGAAAATAAGGAATTCACTGTATTTCTGTGATCATAATTCTTGCATAAAGGAGCAAGCAATTTACTGTTTTGTAAATCTGTCCATGTAACAGCAGTGAAAAACTATGTTTGGAGGAGCACAGATTTCTAAAGGCCTAAAAAGATGAGCTGGCATGCTAGTTCTGACAAGGGCAGAGTATTAGTTCTTTACTGTAACGGTGGTGGGGCACTGGAATGGGTTGCCCAAGGAAGCTGTGAATGCTCCATACCTGGTGGTGTTCAAGGCCAGGTTGGAGAGCTTTGGGTGACATGGTTTAGTGGGAGGTGTCCCTGTCCATGGCAGAGGGGCTGGAACTAGATGATCTTAAGGTCCCTTCCAACCCTAACTATTCTATGATTCTATGATTTGCCCCTCTTTGGAAATAGACCAATGATAAAGTTTTGTTGTTTCACCTGAAGAAGCAAAATATGGCACAAAGACTGTGAAGCAAGTATGTTTAAAAAATTAACAAACTGCAAACATATTATAGGGTTTATCCAAAGTGCATTGAAGTTCATGGAGAGGAACGTTTTCTCAAACACAACATGAATGGGAGAGAAGGAAAAACAGTGGAGAGCATCAGGAAAACAAGAACAAAGTTAAAAAACAGAATGAAGTGACAGGCTAGTCAGAATTCTATCACTGTCTATCTCCCTCTTTAGTCCCCACTTTGCTTCCTGGGGCCTGCTCCTCTAACAGTCTTCTCACAGGACTGTAGGCTGTTCACTTATGTCGTGCTGCAAAATCCTTCCTTTGTCCTCCTCATTGCGGATTCAGTCGTGGCTCAGAAACAGAGACTGCCGACCACAACATCTTTCTCCAGGGGTTCAGAACTGATCTTGACATGATCTGTTGGCACCAAAGAAATTAACTTCTTTTGAATGGGACTGGATACAAAAACATTAATGTGAAAGCTTATCTGATAAAGTACCTTTTCTGTTTACGGAATTATCCTTCAAGCCTTTGCATGTTCCTGATTTGCCTTTCTTCCAAGCTGAAATTCAACCCAGGCAAAATTTACTTTCTCTTCCATTATGATCATCAAACTTTTACTCGAGTGAACTTTCTTCCTCGAAGCCCAAGTCTGCTCTGTGTTTCCGGCAATTTAATTTGCAGCTCCAGTTGAAAGCACCAGATCTTTTTAAATTACACAAAGCAAATACTTGGTCCACTGTGAAGCCAGAGTCACTAATGAGCATGGAATTGCTCAGTGATGAGATGGCTGTTTGCAAGAGAAAATGCTATTTGGAAAAGTTGCATGTTACTTGGATAAATCCCTCATCAGGAGGCTGAGCTGCTGGAAGAGTAGGATAATCAGCAATAGAGAAGCTTCTGGGAGGTGTGATCAGGCACATTATTTAGCATTGAAGTCAGTAGATGAGTAAGTTCCTGCACCTCTCCCCCAGATAAGTATTTCTTTGCTGAAAAAGCACCATGTAAATGATGAGAAACTCTTTACCACTGTGGCTAGGATGAGACCCTTTGCAGGTTTATTTTATATGCTTTATGTGTTAAAGGCTCTAGACAGGTGAAAAGATGTGTGCTACCACATTAATATGAAATAGTCATGGCAACTGCAGAGATGGAAAGGCATCTTGATTAAGGATACCAAAGGCAAATGTGGGGCTGTTTACCATGCTGACTTGTGCTGTTTGGGTTGATCAATGTGCAGACCATAAGCCAGCCTTGAGACAAGAGACGAATCAGGTCTGTTATCATCCCAGGTTCTCAATACTCCGTTTGCACAGGCTCTTCTCCCAGCTTGTCTTTGGGTGCCCCACAGCACTGTGGCTCTGCCAGCTGCCTGCTTCAGAGGTGTGCTGCAAGCAGGGAGCTTGGCCAGCAGCCCCAGTCATGCGGGTTTTGTGTCCCATCTGCTCATGCACAGTGAAGCAGACCTGAACCACTGGGGCATTACGGCATCCAGAAATTAAGGGCAGGGAAACATAGAGTTTTCTTCATGTTTGGATGAGTTTGGGTTGTTCAGATCTGTTGCTCAGACATTCAGTAAACATTCATAAAGCACATACTCTCCAAATTATTTACTATTACTTTTCAATTATAGTAACCCCCTGTTGCTTTGTCATATGGGAAATAAACAACTGCTTTGACTAACTAAATCTCAAATCAGGTTGGAGAAGGTTTTAATTAGTTAATTTCATTAATCACAGTCTGTTGGTGCGGTTCAATGTACCGTGGAGCAATAGAAATGGCTGCTATTACACAATGAGGCTGCAACTGTGCTTCTTCAATATTGTTAGTAAAGGTATTCTCTGTGTGTCTTGTAATGTGTAAGGACAGGTATACTTTTTCTTAGGTTTTTGTCTTGTATATTAATGGTATTAAACTCTAATATATCATTTGCTGGGGCCACATACCTTACACTAACAGGAGAACAGGTTATGTGGTTTATAGAGGCAAGTTACAAATTTGCAGTGAAATGGGAGTTCAGTGAGTACTGTCTTACATCCTGTTCGTATCTACCAAAGATTGTGAAGGCCAGAAATATCAAAATTTGAGACTGGGTTAATGAATGCATGCACCAAAAAAAAAAAAAAGGAAAAAGAAAAATAAGAGAAAGAATAAAAATTAAAAGTACTTTTCCAGCAAAGAAATGCCATAAAGCACTTAAAATAAAATCTAAACCTATGTGTTTTGCCCCTGTGTGCTGTAAAATTAATGTGGAAGCTTAAAATCTGATATAGTAAGAGGGGAAAAAATCCAAGGGATTCATTTGAGAAGCATATTTTCTAACTTTATAAGATGGAACAACCTAGAGCAGTCATATTTAATAAATATATGTAGTGCTCATAGCACTCTTCAGGCTGACATCAATGTATGTAAACCCTGCTGCGCTGACTCTCTTGCAGCATAAGTGATGGTAATTACTCTGAAATCAATGACCCAAACTCTGACAATTTGGACTGGCTGCAGGTCTACCTGTACTGATTTTTCATATGGTAGGTACAGATTGGGCAATAGCGAGACTGGCTTCCCATGCAAGGCAATTGCTTCTCCACCCTGATCAAAAGGGATTATTCCCTGATCAGAGTTGAAAGAGATGATTAATCTCATACATTGTTCAGTCTTGGGTCCTTGTATAGTGGTCAGCAGCTCATGAAAAGCCTGAGAGAGGAGCACCACCACCACCACCTTTCCTCCCCTTGGCTGCCAGGCAACAACAACTTTGTCACTACTCACCTGGTCTAGGCTCGTGCCATAGTCTGGAGGTAACGGATACACAAGCACCAATGAGTCTTTTGAATTGCCTAGCTCCCACTTCTTCACCTAAGTTATACTTTTTAAGGCTATTTACCAAAATTACACAAAGTATTCTTTGAAGAAGAAAGTTTCTGCTTTTCAAGGGCATCATTCGTTATGTCTTCTCTTTGAAAATTGCAGGTGCATTATATAACTGCTATGGGTGTTATTTATTATTATCTCTACTGGGAAATCAGTTGGTGCTGCAGAGGATAACAACAAACACTCAGAGCAAAGAGGAGATGATATTCTCCTGTGGTGATAGTGGTGACACTGATAGATGGTAAATAGATGGTCAGAGAAAACTTTACTATTAGCTTAGCAGGATTGACCTTAAACAACTATGTAGGCTTATAAATATTGTGATTTCAGACTGACACCAAAGCAAAAGTAATGGGTGCAGTACACATGCAGGTTGCGTGCCAGCATTAAAATTGCATTTGCATCACTCTTGTTTGTTTTCAGAAAAATGCTCTTGGGTCTTCTTGCTTGAGTTGTGAAGCAGTAATTTTGTTGTTTTAATATGAGCCTCTGTGGCCTGAAGTGAAATAGCAGCCACTAGTCCTTTACTGCTTTTGTAAACAAAAAACAATACGATGATACACCAAAGTGTCTGGTCTCTGCAAACCTCAGCCACTGCATCTACTGTGTATCCCATGATCAAAAGCACATGCCAAGGCTCCACTACAGACCTGGTCCCTGGTTTGTCCTTTAAGTTTGTCCTTTTTGTAGCTTTCAGGCTGGTTGCAGTGATCTCTCAAAGGATTATTTTCCTGTAAAGTCCTACAGAGGTCACAGTAACATGACAGACTCTGCAAGGGACTGTAAAAACACACCATGAGTAATGGTACCTAAATGGGATGAGGTGCAAACCCTATCTGTGGCAAGAAGGTATCCCTTGGTATTATCTGTAACAAGGGTACAATGTCCTGATTTAATTCCAACTTGGGTAATTACATTGCCTAGTCACATTTGTTAGTGGTATCACCAGGACATAGTGTTCCTCATTTACTGCTTCGGCTGCTGCTAACAAACTGTTCAGCTATCACACTGTTAGGTAGTACTTAAACATCATCATGGACATTCTCAAAATCTGTAAAATAGGCAGAGCTGATTGAGCAGGTCCACATCACACTGCAGAATTAGTTGTATCTCAGAGATAAATGAGGTTTCTCCTTTATTTAGTATAGGCCTAAATCTACTTCCTCTGAATTTGGTAACAAACTGTGACTGATTCCAGGATAAACCTGGTTCCAGTGCTTCATTGGAGGGCGAACTTCATACTTGCAGTGAGTGGTAATTGCACTGTATCTGTAAGATAGTAATGTTTTTCCATGTGATCTCACAAGTAACCTTCTCTGACTTCTTCAGGTCCCAGCCTTGCCAATAATAAAAACTTGTGTCATTGTTTTCTGAAGGGCTGCATCTGCATTTTTGAGGAAACCTAGCAACACTCATGAGGAAGAAAAACAATTAAAATGCAGCAGACTATTAGAAACGCAAGACTGAATTACGGTCTGCTGGGGAAAACTAATCTAAGTGTGCCTAATGACATCCCTTAGAAATTGATACTTGGCTAAGAAGATATATTATTGTCATTTGTATTGATAATCTACTATGTTAATGCTTGCAAATACTTTATATATTCCCAAAATTTTAGGGAGTCTGTATTTAGAGATCCAGCGGGGTATCCATCAAAGTGGCCGGCATTTCTTTCTCATTGGTATCTTAGATATGCTTGCAGTTCATGGTATCAAAACCAAACAAATATGAAAAGCCTAAAAGGAAAAATTACTCTTAATACATTTAACTGAGATGACAACCAAAGTAATGTACATTGGAAGAAACATGTCAGTAAAGCTAGTGAAAAATAAGCTGAAATAGAGTAAATATCACCCTGGCCCTATTAATATATGATATAGTTTAAGGCAAGTTAAAGGGTCCCTGTTCAATCACAGCTATGCAAAAACCGAATGAGATTACACCAGACTGGATACAGGGTTAGCTAAAACAATCCTGAATGGGACTTTGTCTCTGCTGTGGTCAGCAAATTCTGACAAATATACCTTGGTTTTCCATAAAGCACAGTAACATCTGGCTGGGCACACAAGGTTTAAGATTTCAGTTTGCACTTGAAGGCTTTATGCTGTGTAGGGTGATTTATATGACATAACTACTTCAACAAAAGCCCTAGCGTAGACACAATTATACCAGCAAAAATGGTGGGTTTGATGTTATGGCTTATATTGCTTGCCAAACTGGAATGCATTTTGCAGGCAAAAAGCACTCCAATTATGTAGGAGGAGTTTCCTGGCATAACTACACCAGCATGAAAAAACTTCCAAGTGTAAAAAGGAGCTGGGTGCTTATTTAAGTCAGTATGTCTTCTAATCACTTAACAAAGTATAATTTGTCTTCCAAAGCCTCCCCTTCCCCAGCCACACACTGGGTCTGACTCTCACCCAGTCTGGAAGTCAGCAGCAGGACACCCATTGGAGAGGGAGGATCAGGCCTTCTCCTTTAGAGAGACTGCACTGATGCAATTCACCCACTAGCAGAGGGTGGTGTAATGAGAAACGCAATGCCCTGGAAAGTACGAAAACAAGCAAAAAATTAGTCCTTGTCCTACTTTTACTGACACATTCTTATGACTTCTCTCACACTTTCTCACGTAACTTCTGCCAGCTCTACCCTCCTTACTAATCAGTGTATGGGTGCCGTTGGGACAAAAGGATTTAAGGAAACAGTGTGAGATGCTAACTGGGCAGCAGTTATACCACACTCTGCACAGAGCAGCTTCTCCTTCACAGTGTGATGCTGTGTGAGGAAGCCTTAGCAACTTGACTTGTTAATAGCTTGGCTCATTCTTCCACCTCACAGCGCAGATGTACCTAGTAAGGCTGAGCAGAAGGTCAAATGTAAAAGATTACAGCAGTACTGTACCTGCCTGTTCTACTTCTGACTGCTGCTATCGCTGTTTTAATGAACTCTGTATTCACCCCTTCTACTCTCCTGCCACCCAAAAAAATCCAAGTCAGACGAGGGAAAACATTTTGGTTTTGTATTTTGTACTTTCTCTTGTATTTGGGTTGAAAGGGAAGGAGGAAGGGGGGAGAAAACTGTAAGATCATGTTCCAGAAATATTTTGGAAATCCACAGGCTTAATGAGAGAAAAGAACTAAATGTTTGAATGTTGTCACTAGCAAGTTACCTGAAGCCTGGAAGGGAAAATGCTTTTAAAATCTTTAAAGTAAATGATCATGACAAGACACAGATAGTCAACACTTTAGGCAAAAGGTGTTTAATTAGAGTAGGAAAAATCTTTGTTCTAAGTAATTAAAGGTAAAATTCCAGCACAGATGAGAGAAATCCAAACTCCTTTAATATTCGACAGCTTTAAAGAGAAATCTGCAAGGATTCAGAGATAAACCCACACAAGGAGAGGCAGAGGATGAGACTGGATTACCTGCTTATGCAGCTCTACTGAGGTGTTGCAAGGGCTGAGAAGCAGGTCCCTGCCCATGTGGGGTAACTGAAAGCACTCAAGGCAGGTGTTCAGACTTCCCCTACAACCAAGGAGTAAGACAAGAATCTTACAAAGAGTGATGAAAAATCCCACATGCTTTAAAGGTTTTCAGTCTGAGAAAGATACACCTTTTGACAGTGTCCTCTCATATATGTATAAATTCAATAAATAAATTGCAGGAAAATCCCAGGGAGCTGCAGTGAGTTAGTCTGCAGGTAGTACTATGCAGAGGTGTACAGAGAGCCATGTAGGCTCATGGGGTCCAGTCCCCTCAGCTCAGAACAGGGACAGCTTAAGTCAGATACCCATCACCTTGCTGAATTCTTGTCCTGCTCAGGAGGCTGGGGGCTTGCTCCTTTTGCATGCTGGTTATCACCTCCTCTCCTTAGCTTAATATTTAGCAGGAGGACATTTTAAAAACAAAGCTGTGGTGGTGAGGGCCAATTTTGTAGAATGACCTATCAGCTAAAGGGTACACCCAGGAAATGGGATTTGGGCTCAAGATATATGACGCTCCCCAGGGATGCTGTAATCCCCAACTGATGGCATGGTCTGAGAAAGAGGGAAACGTTTCCTCCTGCTAGTGAAGTTAACCTGTAGGCACTTGGCTGCCAGAGTCGTGGGGCTTAGACAAGAGGTCAGGGCAATGTGCTGCACAGTAAGGCACCTAAACATTGGTCCTTACTCTCAGAGCCGTTACTGGATTTTATATTAGATGGCATCTTCTGTATATAGAACACAAATAATCCTGGTATCAGGGATAAGCAATACAGATAAGGGAACAATATGTTCATGGAACCTCATGAAACAGAGATGTTGAGTTATCAGCACTGCCCACGCTGAGCTACCCCTGGACATGCTTAGAAACCAGACTGCAAGAACATGGAGGATGTAATGAATTTGAGATTTACCGATCAAAGACTTCACTCAGAGGCTGCTGATAGGGTGACTGTGAACACCACAGTTGTGGAATCTGGCATTCCCAGAAGGAGCTATTTATGACTGAGGCACCTACCTATTTTTGGAGGTCTAACTGTAACTATATACACACTAAAGTGACTGCTTTACATGACAAAACGTTTTATATGATAAATCTCCATCTCCTAGGTGAAAGAAAACTGGTAAAATCCTCAGTGTGCTGTCAGCTGAAAATGTTTTTTTCTTTTTCATTTGTTCCAGGTACAACAAAGTCAGGTATTAGTAGTATAATCTTTCAATTCCAATTGTTTCCAGTAAAAACCATACTTCACGACAAGTTTTGCTGTATGAGAGACATGAATAAGCTTTGAATAATTTGAATTCTACTACAACTTTAATAGCATTTTCCAGTTTAGTGCTTTCTCCTTTCTCTGTAATGGTTGCCATTATAAGTTTATAAGAAGATTTCCCAGCAAGAGGATTTCGTACCGCCCAAAGCTTTCCTATGGAGACACTCATCAATATTAGCAACCATTTTTTGGAATTATGACACAATTATACAGCTACCAAGTGTACTGCATTTCTGTTCATTAACAAGCTCACTGATGTTCACTGAAATTTATTTATTGCATTTATGTACATCTGAGAAGACACTGTCAAAAGGTGTATCTTTTCTGAGTGCTGTCCAAGGCTGAAAACCTTTAAGATTACAGTCCAACTTTTGACCAGTATATACAAACAGGCTCATAATCATCTGTACAAAAGCCTATGCCATTTCCTAGCTAACATACTTTAAAAAGGTTTGCCACAAGTGGAAGTATCATTGTGTAGGATTATGCAGAGGAAGCTAATAATTTAAAGTAGGTCTTAAAGGTATGGAAAATACACATATGATTACCGGGAATCTTTCCTTCCTGGTGGAATAGAAGAGAAAACAGAAGAGCTAATTTACACTTTAGCAAACAGAAAGTAAGCTTGCTGCTGTCAGAATAAAAAGACAAAAGGTATGTGGCTAACATGTACTGCATCCAGGCAGAAGTGTCCTACCCCTGCTATGTTAAACAACAGGCAAGGTTCTTAGGAGAGTAAGGTCTTTTTGTGGTTTGCTGTTTGGTATGGTGGTTGGTTGGTGTTTTGGTTTGTTTCTTTAACTACATCAGCACTCTCTTTTCCTGTCTTTCTATATGTATCTCAGTATTTTCTTGTTCCCTGAATCAGACAGCTCCAGACTCAGTGTTTGGTTTCTGGGGGTCTCATTCAATGACCTGATTGCCTCTGCCCTAGGTACAGGCTTTCTGGGGGATCCTTAGAGGGGCAGAGGACCATAGTGCCTGTCATCCTTTTGGCTTTGGGCCTCACACAAAATGCAGCTTTGTCCTTTTGCTCTGCCCCTGTGAAAGTCATGGAAGTGTTTATAAAAAAAATGTTTTCTCTTTCACTTGTGATAGAGCCTCAGTAGCTGAGCTGAAATTGCCTGGATGTTCTAAACTTATAAGCATCATCCCACCAGAGATGTGTTCTTGAATGTTAAATTTAGGCTAATTGGAGGCATATCCTTTAATTTAGCAAGCTGAGGTTACTAATACAGATCAAGAGCTAAAAATTAACAGTGGAGCTGATGTATGCTAAATGCCTAAGTGATATCTTAACCTATAATTATACAAGTTCTGTTAATAGTGAATAATTCAAATCTTCAGGGATTTCAATAGTCTAATGGGCTGTAGTTATTCCCAATTTACATGATGGTTGCTAGGTTTCATTAAAATGAGAAAAAGGCTGTATAGCATAGCAGAAGAAAATTGGTGTTTGAAGTTATCACCCAGGAACCAAAATATGAAATTTAAATTAGAAGGTGTCCAAGCAACACAATGACACCAAAGCCAAGCACTGATAATGAAAGTAAGAAAAGAGGGAGTTTGCAGAGAATATTAAAGGAAGACAGCACTACTAGCAACGTGCTCCGTAACTACGATACCTTAAACTCTGCACTACTGCTGCATGTAAGGAGTCCAAAACATATCACAAACCTCATTAAGGCTCACAATGCTCTTCTGAATTATTTAAATTTTGTTATCACTGATTTGCAGATGGCAGGCTGAGTCACATAAAGCTTATCTGAAGCTCTGCAATGACTCAGTAGCACGCGAGAGGAGCAGCTCAGGGCTGCAGCCTCTCCCCTAGCCTTCTGCCAGGTACAGCTACACCACACCATCACTCTGGGAGGCAGGCTCTTCAACCAGTCCCCCTCCATGGTTTGCCACTGCTAGTTTCATCCTCATACAATGGTCATCAGTCTTCTCAGCTGAGCTGAGACATGCTGGGAGATGTGCTATACACCAGGTCACTCAAAGCAACGTGGGTTAAAGCTAGTGCTTCCTGGAGAGCCAGATGGGGTTGTCATTCATCTGAACCACTGTAGACATCTGGCTTGCAGTGCAATCATACAAATACAACAGCACGACTGCAGGGATGGCAAGTCACAGCTGGAGCTTGGAGAGAACACCTTCAACTGGTGTTGAAATCACCAAGAAAGTGTTGTGTAGCCAGCTCTGGTCAGATGTGCTTTTGGGGGGCCACAGTATACACCCTCTAGACTCCACATACAACAGCTAATGGCCTCCTCTTAGCCAAGCCTACCCAGGCTTTCAGAGTAAGTCTAGGATTTGCTGACTTGAGGCTTAAACCTCTCAGTGTGACCCGCTGTTACAAGTCTACAACGATGTGGTCTCTCCCAACTCCTACTCTTCTGAGCCATAATATATGCAGATGAACTATTTTTGGAACAAGAAAGATAAATTAGATTACATGATAGGTAATAAAAATACCACATAAGTTAATAGAGATGAGCAGCATGTGTTTCCTTGACTTGTATCAAATTGTATCTGACACATTTTGGTATCTAAATTTGACTTTAAATTTCCTTTCAATTCTTCTGGAGTATACTTTAAATATAGAGAGTATCTGCTTCTTATGAGCAGACTAACAACTAAAATGTACTTTTGTACCTAAAGATTAGTGATTTTAATTAGTGATTAGTTTTGTTAGTGATTCATGTTACTTTGCCTAAATTCAGGCTCAAATTCCTCACACTTCAGGTTTGGAATCTAAGTAAAGTATCTGAATTTCTCTAAAAAGGCAGAGAATACTGTGGGGTGGGTCTGCTTGTTTGTTTGTTTGTTTGTTTGAATTTAAACACCTTGAAGCCTTGTAGTCTGAATGCTAGTGAATGCCCCAGGAGACAGAGTTATAACTAAATAGTTCTTTCTTTATAAAATAACAATTCCCAATAGCTCCTTTTTATTCTTTTCTGAATCAAAGTAACCTCTTGCATCTCACTCTGAAATACATGTATCCATTTTGTAAGATATTGCTAAATATCGCTAATTTACATAACGAGCAACAGCCAAACTCCATGTGTTAGTTGTTATTATTACTATTATGTAATTACATAATGGAGAAATAGCAAATTCAAACTCTTAAAGTGCTGATCATGAAGTATATTAAATTATAGCATTGCCTCCACTGCAGGGGAGGTGTGCCCAGTGGCACACCCTCTGTCATGCAGACAACAGGATAAGCCAGAGCACAAGACAGCTTCTCTCCTGGAAACTGAAGGAGACACCCAAAGACCCAAGGAGACTTCTTCAGACTTCTGTTGTGTCCTGCAACCAGGATGTACTTCAGGGTTCACAGGTGTAGGACTTAAAGGCAGGACCTAGTGATTCACAGTAAATATGCATTTCACTAAGTGATCCAGAAAACTGATGTGCTTCTGCGGGCAGATTCACTCTGAAATTACAAGTAAAAAGAAATCCTTCCCAAGCCTATTTTTACATGCAGCAGATGATGAGGATTCAGCAGGGTTGGATTTGGCTCAGGAACGCGTGCTGCAGTTGTCAGTGACCACAAGGCCTAAAATCTTCATAGCCTTGCTCTGCAAGCCATGAGTAATCTTGAGCAAACCACATCAGGCTCCCAGCAGCTCAACAAAACAGTGTATCTATCAGAATTGCTTAGGTTAATTACCGAGTGATTGAAAACCACTTTCAGATTGGTAGAAAATAGATGCCTTGTTACTACAGAGTTATGTTAAGCAATAGCAACACAAATCAATAAAAATCACCAAATAAGCATCTTCAGACACTTAAAACCCATTGCAAATGCCATTAGCAAGAGGTTTGAGGGCTGTTCACAAATCTCTTCAGTGTGAATACTATAAATTCCCCGTAGAGCACACAGATGCCCCAGCAATGGCCATGTATGTTGCGTACACCACAATCCTGTCCCTGTGCTATTAACAGTACTGGTTTCACGTTTAAAAATTGTGTCCTGGGAATATGAGTGAGGACACAGCACACTAAAGATGCTTTAGCAAGTAAAGAGACATGTGGGATGGTCAGAGCACTCATGAGACCAGACTGTGACTCACTGCATAACCCAGAGGAACTAACTTACCTTCTCATCTTTAACATAATCCTCTGTGAGAAATTTGTATCAAAATTTAATTACTTCATGGACTGTTATGCAGTCTGATTAATAATATTTAGACAGCACTTGGAGATCCCTAGATAAAGGTTGTTGTTTTTTTTTTTTTGTCAGCCTATTATTACTAAAACATTCATAACTTTCAACTCTTGTGTTGGGTCCCTGAGTTTAAAGGAGTTCTTTCTAATGCTCTGCACACATTTTGTGAAACTCTGGCTGCTGGTGTCAAATGCCAGCATATTCACAAGGCATAAACCATCTGGTTTTGCT
The DNA here is from genome assembly GCF_028554395.1 of Pezoporus wallicus. Taxonomy (NCBI): domain Eukaryota; kingdom Metazoa; phylum Chordata; class Aves; order Psittaciformes; family Psittacidae; genus Pezoporus; species Pezoporus wallicus. The sequence goes on along the minus strand of NW_026635616.1, from coordinate 114,599 downwards.
GAAACTAAATATTCCCGTGTTTACTTAGGAAAATTGATGCAGATACTTTCAGTTCTCGCAGCTGTTCCTTCCTGGGAAACAGGAGAAGAACATTTTTCTCTCCAAAGAAGAGAAATAGTAAGCTTGACTGACATTCCCAAACTGCAGATCCCGCAGGTCCAAATTATTTGCCTTGTTTTCCTCAGAAGTCCTTCCCCCTTGCTTGCTTGGGGAATAATGCCACAGCAGGTGTTGTGTATTTCTGATGGTTTTTGGATAGTAGGAGAGGCTGCCGGGGGAATGGAGATTGTATCATATGCTAATAAATATAATTTAAAAAAAAAAAAAACCTCCTCACACTTTCAAATAGTTCTGACACAGAGAGATGAAGTAATCTGTGGTACCTACCACTGGGTACACCTCACCTTGTCCTTGTTTTGCATGCAGCTCCTGGGAGGCTCTCTTGTGCCTTCAAGGCAGGGCTTATCTTGTCCAAGCTCTCCAGACTAGCTGGAAGCTATCAGGATAGGGCTAAGGCAGCTGCTCTTTTCAAAATAAGACATTCAAGTCACACTTACTGTGTTGAAATTTATTCTGCTTTACTTTCTTGACCATTTCAGCACTGGTTCTTGACATCCACAATCTGTTTCCTTTTTTTCAGTATCAGAGAAAATAAGGGAAGATTTAGACCTGCCCTGACTTTTCAGTATGCACAAAAAAACAATGATGACATAAGTGCATTCACAGGAATTTAAGGTATCAATCTACAAAAAATCTTGTTCTTCAAAAAATGTTACCAAAGCTTTGATGGTTATAGCAGATGTATTTGTGTATCAACCAAACATTTCATAATGTGTTTCAAATATTTCAGTTTTGTCTTTTCACATGTGTTATTACTCCCATTTTATACATGTGGGTATTAAAACCAAGAGCTCACCAAAGTTGCCCAGGCAATGATGAGCACATGTATGACAAGAATCTGGGGAGGCTGAATCTGACTTACCTATTAGCTCTTTGAAGTGGAAAGAGTAAGTGTAAAATGTATGCAGAATATTTACAGTGTGATACCTTAATAATATCCTGCCTCTGTGATCGGATCAATGATTAACTATTTCTACAAACTGTAGTAGCTACATTGAGAGAGATGGACCAGCCCTATTGCTGAATGATTGAGGCATTCAGTCAATACCGATCCAGACTCAAATGCCTGCCCCAGTGGATATTTAATTATCTATACAAAGTGTTGCAATTCCAAACAGTGGTACCAAGAGACCAGCCATGGATACAGCAGTTCAGGGAAGAGTTTTTCACATCCTAGGTACTCTCTTCCAAACCCAAATCACTGGCTAGTTTGGGACTCTTCTCCTCCTCCTCTAATTTCTTCAGGAAGTTGAGAAAGCTCAGTGTAGAAGAGTAATTACTTGTATTTATTTAAACCCCAAAACTTAAAGGGATATAACAAAATGTACTCTTTACCCAGCTTTAGTGCAAATACTGAGAAACAAAAAAGTATCATAAAATTCTATGGAATGGAATGTTTGGTTTTCTTCACCTGTCTCTGCATCTAAAATCTGGGGACAAAATAGTGATAATTTATCTGCAGTCTTTGTATACTTTGAGATTACCTCCATACAGGTAATTTAGCCATTTCTGACTACAGAAACTGTCCTAAGAAACAAACTATCCTACAAAAATATATTGCTGATTTGGATTACTAACTTCTGTTTCAAGTCAGAAACTGAAAAAAGGCTGCTGAGGAGGCAGTGGTGGTTCAGCCAGAGCCGCCCAGGGAGAATATGCTCCTAATTACATGCTGGAAGACTAACCACATGTCTCCTCCCAACTTTCTCCTTCCATCCACATAACAGCTGCAGCCAGCCTTGAGTTACAGTTAGAAAGGGGATAGAGTACATTAGAAAGGAGCTTCAGTCATGGCATAATACTGTAAAATACTGCCATGTGCTGTCTAGCAGGTAACTGATGACAGACCTAGGAGGGCAACATAGCTAGGGCCATGATCGTTGAAAATTACAATGACATATTAAATAGAAGTATGCAGTCCACTAACCTTAAAAGCACAGTGAGTAGCAGAAGTGGTGGCTGAACCAACATAAGGTTACTAGGGAAAAGTAGGTAACATCAGAGATGCTAAGAGCGTGTTCTGGAGCTGGGGAAGCAGCTGTCTCAAATTCACAGCAGCAGGCTAAGTGAGAACTCACGTCTATGAGCCACAGTTTAGAGAATGGCATTAACATATAATTTTTTGTCACCTTCTTTGGAAATTTCTGTCCTTCAAATCTTACAAAGTCATTGGAAGGGCAGTGCAAATTAAAGGACACTGTGAAATAGCATGCAGATAAGGAGAGGAAAGTTCACACCCAGGGTATTTTGTGTAAATGACACCAAGACCCAGTAGGGGAAAACAGAAGCAAAGCCGTATTAAGGGACATAAGAGGAAATTGCAAAATATCTGAAAGGAAGTTTAGAAAGGAGAACTTTATTAATGAGAATTTGCCACAAGCATCAGTGACATGCAGCTCATGCTGTGACTTGAATCACCAGTTAGGCATCTTTACTCTGTATCTGTATAATGGTATAATGCCAAAAATTACTGAACATCTCCCCTTGATCAAAGAAAATACATTCAGTCCACATTAACTATGTATAATGCCAAAAATTACTGAACATCTCCCCTTGATCAAAGAAAATACATTCAGTCCACATTAACTATTTTTTTCTGAGACACAGAAGACAATGAGCCTCATCCTCTGATCTTTTAGTTCTATTTACTGTACTGGGATTATGCCAACGTAAACTGCGGGACTGAGGGAGAAACTCACGTACCCATTTCCCTGCTCAAGCTATGATGAAGGTGGGGACAGACACACACCACACACTTCAAAGGTCACCTCATAGCACAGTGAGGTGACCATCCTACCATTTGACAACCCACGTCCAGCTGAGGCATGACTGTCACCCAGCTATGTTCCCACTACCAGGCCAATGGAAAAGGAGGGAATGCATGCTTTGGTGTGCAAGCTGGGATGCAGCTGTGACGGGAACCAGAGGTACCCCATGGGGGGTCATACTTCTAATGTTGAGGACAGCACCAAGGGCTTTTCTCATTGTGTGACCCCAGCGTGATGCTATCCTTCAGAAAACTGAGAGAACACAGTAGTGAAACGGAGCAGAAAGCAAGCTTCATGCGCTCACCAGAGAGCCTCAATAATGCAGTGACATGAGTTATACAGGTCAATGTGGGTTCAGATGCGATGCGGTAACGTAAAATAAGGCACTGGTACAGAACCAACAAGGAAAGAAGTGAGATCTTTTCTGCAGCTTGCTCTGTTTCATAGCATCTCTGCTTATTAAATTGTTTTGTTGTTATGATACACTGCTGAATTGTTTCTGGAACATGCTGCCATGCCTAGTAAAAACAGTTGTTACTGAATTATATGTTTTGCTCAGTGTATCAGGAAGTTTACTGTCTCCTGGAGCTTTAGAAGACATATTAATGGTATCTTTATGCCACAGTGGAAGATAAGTTCATATCCCCATTTTGTAGTCAATGCAGAATGTTCTGTGATAAGAGTGTCATTATGTCTGAACCTGATGTTGCGACGGCTTTAAAATAACCTTCAGGGCAGGTCGTCTGCGTGAAATGAAACTGGGACAATTCCTAAAAGCTCAAGAGGGACCGCGGATTTATTAGTTTAGGCAGCAATGAAGTAGTTGGGATAGAGAAGATCCTTTTAAAAGCTGAATAATTATTTTTCTAGTTTCCTAAAAAAAAAAAAAAAAAAGATTCATTTTACTTAGATCTTCACTACCAGCAAAATTTGAAAAATAAGAAAGGATACCTGTATGTGCTTTCAGCAAGCGAGTTGCAGTTACGTTTCCATATAACTGCCTACAAATGGAGAAACAATATCAATTTTCTGGTTTCTTCTTTCAGTGTATCAAGTAGAACTTATTATCATTGTGCAGGTATTTCATAAGACAGTTCTTTACCTGACTGTCTGGGCACCTAGATTATCTGATGCCTGATACTGCCCCACCTTGTTCCAATTCACAGACTCACAGAATGACAGAATCAGGCTGTAAAAGACCATTAAGGTCACAGAGCCCAACCATTACCCCAGGACTATCAATCCCACCACTAAACCATGTCACTAAGGGCAAACTGGTCACCCTCATGGCTGCCTCTCATGATCTCCAGTCACAGCCACCCCTCATCTGCCCCCTCCTAGTGGCCCAAACTATATAACTGCTGCCCCTACCCCTCAGGGCTGGTGCTCCTTTCCCCTCATGATTTTCACTCAAGATCACCCCTGCTCTCCTATCCCGATCTTCCCTCACAGCTGCCCCTGCTCTTCCCTCATAATCTTCCCTCATGACTGCCCCCATTCTTCCCTCACCCCTCATGGCTGCCTCTCCTGTCCCCTCACAATCGTTCCTCAGCATCAGTGCTATCTATCCCCCCACGATCTTCCTTCGTGGCCACCCCTGCTCTTCCCTTACAATAACCCCTCAGCCCTCATGGCTGCCTCTCTTGTCCCCTCACGATCCCCCCTCATGGTTGCCCCTGTTCTCCCCACATGATCTTCCCTTATGGCTGCCTTTGCTCACCCCTCATGATTTTCACTCATGGCCACCCCTGCTACCCCCTCACGATCCACCCTCATGGCTGCACCTCCTCTCCCCTCATGATTTTCACTCATGGCCGACCCTGCTTTCCTTTCATGATCCTCTTTCATGGCCGACCCTGCTCTCCCCTCATGATCCCCCCTCATGGCTGCCCTTCCTCTCCCCCCACGATCCCGCCTGATTGCCCCTACTCTCAATTCATTATTTTTCCTCATGGCAATCCCTTCTCTCCCATCCTGATGTTTACTCATGGTCCCCCCCTGCTCTCCCCCCACAGTCCCCCCTCATGGTTGCCCCTGCTCTCCCCTCACCGTTTTCAGTCATGGTTGCCCCTCCTCTCCCCTCACAATTTTAGTCATGGCCAATCCTGTTCTCCTGTCAGGATCCTCTTTCATGGCCACCCCTGCTCTCCCCTCAGGGTCTTCCCTCATGACCACCCCACGTCTCTGCTCATGATGTCTGCTCACTGCAGCCGCTACTCTCCCCTCATGATCCTCACTCATGGCCGCCCCTCATCTGCCCCCACGATCCCCCCTCATTTTTGCCCCTGCTCTCCCCTCACAATTTTCTCTCATGGCCACCCCTGTTCTCCCCTCATATTGCTCCTGCATGGTTGCCCTTGCTTTCTCCTCATGATTTTCTCTCATGGCCACCCCTGCTCTCCCCTCATGTTATGCCTGCATGGCTGCTTCTCTTCTCCCCTCACGATTTTCATTCATGGCTGCACCTCCTCTCCCATCACGATTTTCCGTCATGGCTGACCCTGTTCTCCTATCATGATCCTTTTTCATGGCCACCCCTGCTCTCCCCTCATGATTTTCCCTCATGATCACCCCACGTCTCTGCTCATGATGTCCCCTCATGGCCACCCCTTCTCTCCCCCCACAATCCCCCCCTCATGGCTGCCCCTCATCTCCCCCCAGGAACCCCTCTCATCATTGCCCCTGCTCTCCCCTCATGATTTTCACTCATGGCCACTTCTTCTCTCCCCTCATGACCACCCCTGCTCTCCACTCACGATCTTCCTTCATGGTCACCACTGCTCTCCCCTCAAGATCCCCCCTCATGGCCACTTTTGCTCTCCCTCCATTATCCCCACTCATGGCTGTCCCTGTTCTCCCCAGACAAACCCGCCTCATGATTACTCCTGCTTTCATTATCCTTCCTCATGGCTCCCGCTCTCCCATCATGATCCCTCTCATGGAGGCCCCTGCTCTCCCCTCACGATGCCCTCTCATGGCCACCCCTCCTCACCACCCACAATCCCCCCTCATGGTTCCCCTGCTCTCCCCTCAAGATTTTCTCTCATGGCTGCCCTGGATCTCCCCTCATATTGTGCCTGCATGGTTCCCCCTACTCTTCCGATTATCACTCATGGCCGCTTCTCTTCTCACCTCACAATTTCAGTCATGGACGACCCTGTTCTCCTATCAGGATCCTCTTTCATGGCTACCCCTGCTCTCCCCTCATGATCTTCCCTCGTGACCACCCCTCGTCTCTGCTCATGATGTCCTCTCATGGCTGCCCCTGCTCCCCCCTCAGAATTTTCCCTCGTGGCCACACCTTCTCTCCCCTCATGGTCTCTCCTTCATGGTTGCCCCTGCTCTCCTCTCACGAACTTATTTCATGGCTGCCCCTCCTGTCCCCTCACAATTTTCAGTCAGGGCCGAACTGTTTTCCCATAATAATCCTCTTTCACGGCCACCCCTGCTCTCCCTTCATGATCTTATTCCATGGCTGACCCACATCTCCACTCATGATTACCCCTAATGGCCGCCCCTGCTCTCCCCTCACGATCCCCTCTCATGGTTGTCTCTGTTCTCCCCTATTTTCAGTCATGGCCGCTGCTGCTCTCCCCTCATGTGTAAGCGGCGAGGAGAAGCAGACAGGCCAACCCAATATGGGTGATAAGCAACTTCATTTGTGACACAGTTCACATATATATAGGAGTGGTAGTCAGCCGCTCCTCCTTGGCACAACAGTATTGGTTAGCCCCACACAGCTTCCTCCACGTTCTCCTCCCATGTCTGGTCTCCAGTTACCTGTGGGGGCCACCCCCTGCCTTGCTCACACAGTCCTCCAGGGCTCTATGGTCCTGCTCTTAGAGTCATTCTGCAACAATTCCCCCCTTTTTCTTTGTGCAAGCAAGGCATTATGGGTTATTCTGTTCACCTGTTTTATCACACAACTATAAACAAGTCTAATAGCTACGATGATTAACCTAATCAATGATACATAAGTGCAATACTTTTAAACAGTGTTTGACTCAACCTGTAATGCCCCGTGAAAACAACCATCTACTTATTCTTAGAATACTGCTCATTTACTATTGTTGGGTAAACTGAGCCAGGGTTCTCAGCTGTGCATACATCGAATTAGCATAATCAGAGACTCATACAACACATTCCAACAAACTCCTCAGATCCATGTCCCTGTTCCAACAACAAAAGGTTCTGCAGTGTTGCATGTCTTACAGAGTCAACATTAAAACAAATCAGAAATTGCCTTCGATGTAGAATTGTCTGCTTAGCAACTCAGCAACCCAGTCTGCTTAGTTGAGCCAAGGCCCCGGCTGAGGCACTTACAGTGATCTGGCATATTATGATACATGTTTTGAAGACCCTTAGTGACTAACATATAATTGGTTAAACATAGGTGTGAGAACTCAACCTTGAAAGCTTGCCAACAGTCCACAGTTCTCATTAACTTGGTGAATTCCAGTCTCTTATCTTGCTTGCTTAAGCTTCTTTGGGCCTCTCATGGCCTTGCTGTATCTTTCAGGACTATTCAAATTTTATGTACCAATTATGCGTTCTCCCATGAGAACACTGTCTCCACATCTTCCCCCTGTGCTCCCGCGAGTTGGGGGAAATGAGTTGTAATCTTCCCCCGGTTTCAACCGACCGGGGACGTCTGTTCCTAGTTTCTCCGTTGCTACCGCAGCAGTTTTCTTTTCTGCCTTGTATCTTTTTATACAGTTTATTACTTCCCTCCGTGGTTTACCGAGTTTCTGCCATTTTATCATCATTAAGCATGGAGTCAAATAGTTCTTCACCAAACTTTCGCCACTCACTCTCCTCAAAAACTGTATTAGGATCTACAAAAAATCCCTTAGCCTTCCCTACAGCCACTAGACCTGCTAGCTGCTTTAGAGTCTCAGGCTCAATTCCCCGCTTTTATAAAAAGCACTGTAAAAGTTCAGGGCTCAGTTCCCCGCTTTTACAAAAAGCACTGTAATAAGTTCAGGGCTACCTCTTGGTCCATTTTCATGGCCAGCCTTTTCCGGATCATCTTCCTGTGGGTCGTCCTGTAACTTCGGTCTCCAGATCGGCCTCCTGATGCAGCAGTGTCTGGCTCGCCCCAGCGGCGGATTCCTTTCGGTTACTCCAAGCACCCGGGTCCGTCACGCCACCGCAGCAGCATTGCCCGCACTCCCTGGCCGCTGCCGCTGGCGCCGCTCACTCACCGTTCCGGGTCCCCGTTAACCGGGGCCCTGTATCCGGGTCCCTGTTAAACCGGGGCCCTGTATCCGGGTCCCCGCTGACCAGGGCCCTGTATCCGGGTCCCCGTTGACCGGGTCCCTGTATCCGGGTCCCCGCTAGTCGGGGCCCTGTAATCCGGGTCCCCAGTGACCGGGGGCCCTGTATCTGGGTCCCCATTAACCAGGGCCTTGTATCCGGGTCCCCGCTAGTCGGGGCCCTGTAATCCGGGTCCCCAGTGACCGGGGCCCTGTATCCGGGTCCCCGCTAGTCGGGGCTCTGTATTCCAGGTCCCCGCTAGTCGGGGCCCTGTATCCGGGTCCCTGCTAGTCAGGGCCCTGTATCCGGGTCCCCGTTAACCGGGGCCCTGTATCCGGGTCCCCGTTAACCAGGGCCCTGTATCCGGGTCCCTGCTAGTCGGGGCCCCGTATCCGGGTCCCCGTTAACCAGGGCCCTGTATCCGGGTCCCCGCTAGTCGGGGCCCTGTAATCCGGGTCCCCAGTGACCGGGGCCCTGTATCCGGGTCCCCGCTAGTCGGGGCCCTGTAATCCGGGTCCCCTCCAGTCGGGGCTCTGTATCCAGGTCCCCGCTAACCAGGGCCCTGTATCCGGGTCCCCGCTAGTCGGGGCCCTGTATCCGGGTCCCCGCTAGTCAGGGCCCTGTATCCGGGGCCCTGTATCCAGGTCCCCACTAGTCGGGGCCCTGTATTTGGGTCCCCGTTAACCGAGGCCCTGTATCCGGGTCCCTGCTAGTCGGGGCCCTGTATTCCGGGTCCCCGCTAGTCGGGGCCCTGTATCCAGGTCCCCAGCGACCAGGGCCCTGTAGTCTGCGTCCCTGTTCGGGCGCCATTTGTAAGCAGCGAGGAGAAGCAGACAGGCCAACCCAATATGGGTGATAAGCAACTTCTACTTTATTTGTGACGCAGTTCACGTATATATAGGAGTGGTATTCAGCCACTCCTCCTTGGCACAACAGTATTGGTTAGCCCCACACAGCTTCCTCCACGTTCTCTTCCCATGTCCGGTCTCCGGTTACCTGTGGGGGCCACCCCCTGCCTTGCTCGCACAGTCCTCCAGGGCTCTATGGTCCTGCTCTTAGAGTCATTCTGCAACACTCATGACCATTCTTCATGGCTGCCCCTACTCCCCCCTCACGATCTGCCTTCATAGCCACCACCCCTTCTCTCCCCTCACTATCCCCTCTCACGACTGCCCCCTCTCTCCCTTCATGATTCCCCCTCCCCCCCCCCCCCCCATGGTTGACCCTGTTCTCCCCTCATGGCTGCTCCTTCTCCCCCCTCATGATCTTCCCTCATTGCCACCCCTGCTCTCCTCTCAGGATCCCCCCTCATGGCCGCCATTGCTCTCCCCTCATAATCTTCCCTCACAGCCGCCCTTTCTCTCCCCTCACAATCTTCCTTCATGGCCACCCCTGTTGGCTGCTCCTGCTCTCCCCTCACAATCCTCCTTCATGGCTGCCCCTGTTCTCCCCTGAGGATCCCTCCTCATTGGGGCTGTTCAGCTTGGAGAAGAGAAGGCTTCTTGGAGACCTCACAGCAGCCTTCCAATATCTGAAAGGGGCCTGTTAGATGCTGGATAGGAAATCTTCATTAGGGACTGTAGTGACAGGATGACAGTACAAGGTATAACGGGTTCAAACTTAAAACAGGGAAGTTTTGATTGGATATAAGAAAGTTCTTTACTCTAAGAGTGGTGAGGCACTGGAATGGGTTATCCAGGGAAGTTGTGAATGCTCCATCCCTGGTGGTGTTCAAGGCCAAGCTGGATAGAGCCTTGAATGACCTGTTTTTGTGTGAGGTGTCCCTGCTAATGGCAGGGGGGTTGGAGCTGGATGATCTTAAGGTCCTTCCCAACCCTAACTATTCTGTGATTGCTCCTGCTCTCCCCTCATGATCTTCTTTCGTGAATGCCCCACACCTCTGCTCATGATCTTCCCTGATGGTCACCCCTGCTCTCCCTTCACGATCCCCCCTCATGGCTTCCCCTCATCTCCCCCCACAATCGTGCCTCATGGCTGCCCCTCACGATTTTCAGTCATGGCCGACCCTGTTCTCCTGTCAGGATCCTTTTTCATGGCCGCCCCTGCTCTCCTCTCACAATCCCCCCTCATGACCGCACCTTGTCTGCCCTCACGATCCCCCCTCATTTTTGCCCCTCCTCTCCCCTCACAATTTTCTCTCATGGCTGCCCCTGTTCTTCCCTCATGTTTTTCCTGCATGGTTGCCCCTGCTTTCTCCTCACAATTTTCTCTCATGGCCACCCCTGCTCTCCCCTCATGTTATGCCTGCATGGCTGCTTCTCCTCTCCCCTCATGATTTTCACTCATGGCTGACCTTGTTCTCCTATCATGATCCCTCTTTCATGGCCATCGTTGCTCTCCCCTCATGACCACCCCACATCTCTGCTCATGATGTCCCCTCATGGCCGACCCTGCTCTCCGCTCACAATCCCCTCTCATAGCTGCCCCTGCTCTCCCCTCATGATTTTCACTCATGGTTGCCTTTCTCTCCCCTCAAGATCCCCCCTCATGGCTGACTCCCCTCAGGATCCCTCCCTCATGGCTGCCTCTCCTCTCCCCTCCGGATCCCCACCTCATGATCTTCCGTCATGGCCGCCCCTTCTCTCATGGTCTCTCCTCATGGCTGCCCCTTCTCTCCCCTCACAATCCCCCCTCATGGCTGTCCCTCCTCTCCCCTCAGATCTCTCCTCATGGCCACCCCTGCTCTCCCCTCATGATCCCCCCCTCGTGGTTGCCCCTGCTCTCCCCTCATGTTCTGCCTGCATGGTTGCCTCTGCTCTCCTCTCATGATTTTCACACACGGATGCACCTCCTTTGCCATCATGATTTTCAGTCATGGCCGACCCTGTTCTCCTATCAGGATCCTCTTTCATGGCCACCCCTGCTCTCCCCTGATGATTTTCCCTCATGACCACCCCATGTCTCTGCTCATGATGTCCCCTCACGGCCACCCCTTCCCTCCCGACCCCATCTCATGGCCACCCCCTGCTCTCCCCTCACAATCCCCCCTTGTGGCTGCCCCTTCTCTCCCCTCATGATCCCCCTTCTTCTCTCCTCACAATTTTCTCTCATGGGCGCCCCGGATCTCCCCTCCTGTTGTTCCTGCATATTTTCTTCCCCCCTCCCTTCATGATATTTACTCATGGCCACCCCTGTTCTCCCCTCACGATTTTCCATCATGGCCGACCCTCTTCTCCTACCATGATCTTCTTTCATGGCTACTCCTGCTCTTCCCTCATAATCTTCCATCATGGCTACCCTTCTCTCTCCTCAAGATCCCCCATCACGGCTGCCTCTCTTCTCCCCTCAGGATCCCCCCTCATAATCTTCTCTCATGGCCGCCCCTTCTCTCCCCTCATGGTCTCTCCTCACGGCCACCCCTGCTCTCCTACCATTATCTTCCCACATAGCTGCCCCTCCTCACCCCTCACAATCCCCCCTCATGGCTGCCCCCCCCCCTCCCCTCATGATCTTTCCTCATGGCCAACCCTGCTCTCCCATCATGATTTTCACTCACGGCCACCCCTGGTCTCCCCTCACAATCTTCCTTCATGGTCACTGCTCTCCCCTCACCATCCCCTCTCATGGCTACCTCTCCTCTTCCCTCATGACCCAACCTCATGGCTGCCCCTCCTTTCCCTCCACGATCCCCCCTCATGGTTGCCCCTCCCCTCCCCTCACCATTTTCTGTCATGGCCATCCCTGCTCTCCCCTCATGCTGTTCCTTCATGGCTGCCCCTGCTTTCCCCTCATGATCTTATTTCATGGCTGCCCCTTCTCTCCCCTGATGATTTTCAGTCATTGGCCACCCCTGCTCTTCCCCCATGTTGTTCCTTCACGGCTCCCCCTGCTCTCTCCAGATGATCCCCTCTCATGGCTACCCCTCCTTTCCCCTCAGGATCCCCCCTCATGGTTGTCCCTGTTCTCCTCTATTTTCAGTCATGGCCACCCCTGCTCACCCCTCATGATTTTATTTCATGAATGACCCTCCTGTCCCCTCACAATCCCCTCTCATGGCTGACCCAATTCTTCCCTCATGGCTGCTCCTGCTCCCCCCCACGATCTTCCCTCATTGTCACCCCTGCTCTCTGCTCATGACCCCCCCCCCCCCCCCCCCCCCCCTTCACAGCTGCCTCTCTTTTCCTCTCCAGATCCCCCCTCATGGCCGCCATTGCTCTCCCCTCATAATCTTCCCTCACAGCCGCCCCTTCTCTCCCCTCACGATCTTCCTTCATGGCCACCCGTTCTCCCCTCATGGCTGCTCCTGCTCTCCCCTCACAATCCTCCTTCATGGCTGCCCCTGTTCTCCCCTGAGGATCCCTCCTCATTGGGGCTGTTCAGCTTGGAGAAGGCTTCTTGGAGACCTCACAGCAGCCTTCCAATATCTGAAGGGGGTCTGTCAGGATGCGGGAGAAATTCTTCATTAGAGGACTGTAGTGACAGGACAAGGGGTAACAGATTCAAACTTAACAGGGGAAGTTTAGATTGGATATAAGGAGGAAATTCTTTCCTGTTAGGGTGGTGAGGCACTGGAATGGGTTGCCCAGGGAAGCTGTGAATGCTCCATCCCTGGTGGTGTTCAAGGCCAGGTTCAACAGAGCCTTGGGTGACACTGTTTAGTGTGAGGTGTCCCTGTGCACGGCAGGGAGGGTGGAACTGGATGACCTTAAGGTCCTTTCTAACTCTATTCTATGATTACCCCTGCTCTCCCTTCATGATCTTCTTTCATGAATGCCCCACATCTCTGCTCATGATCTTCCCTCATGTTATAAAAACCTAGCCAATCTGTTTTAATTAATTATTATAGTTAATATCGAGAGACAATAAGCAAGCAGCGCTGGGTGCGCGGGGGAGTCTAGGGATAGTCTCTTTTTGGTTTCCCGGGCTTCTCGGGTTTCAGCCAATCCTGCTCTCTTCTTTTCCCGGGCTTCTCGGGTTTCAGCCAATCCTGTTCTCTTCTTTTCCCGGGCTTCTTCAGCCAATCCTGTTCTCTTATTTTCCCGGGCTTCTCCACCTGTTGTTGGGGTCTTGTCTCCAGGTGAAGAAATATTATGTCTCTCACAAGTCTGACCGCCATCTCAGCCCCCGTAAGTTCCACTCCTTATGTGTTTATTTGTTCAGCGCACAGATTTCACAACGTTCTGTAACAGGACATATCTCTAAGCTACCTACCCCCCCCTTTTCTAAGAACATTCATGCAATTTAAACAGTGAACAAAACATGTATTTGGACAATATTGCGGTTGACCCAGGGGAATTATTCCCTTGTTTCTTCTTCCTCCTCACTGTGGTATTGACAGAGACACTTATCATACCCTTTGCACGTAGCACAATGATCACGAGGGATTCCTCTCCACACAAAGTGCAATGATCACTAGGACCCCTGAGTTTTACTGACACGAATCACTCTGATGTAACTCACACTCATGGCCACCTCTGCTTCCCCCTCACGATCTCCCCTCATAGCTGCCCCTCGTCTCCCCCCCACGATCCCCCCCTCATGGTTGGCTTTTCACTTATGGCTGCCCCTCCTCTCCCCTCAAGATCCCCTCTCATGGCTGCCCCTCCTCTTCCCCCCCGTGGTCTCGCCTCACGGCTGCCCCTTCTCTCCCATGATCTTTCCCACGGCCGCCCCTGCTCTCCCCCCACGATCTTCCCTCATGATGCCCCCTCATGGCCACCTCTGCTCTCCCCTCAAGATCCCCTCTCATGGCTGCCCCTCCTCACCCCCCACGGTCCCGCCTCATGGCTGCCCCTTCTCTCCCCTTATGATCTTTCCTCATGGCCGCCCCTGCTCTCCCCCCATGATCTTTCCTCATGATGCCACCTCATGGCCACCTCTGCTCTCCCCTCAGGATCCCCCCTCATGATTGCCCGTTCTCCCCTCATAATCTTCCCTCATGGCCACCCCTTCTCTCCCCCCCTCATGATCTTTCCTCATGGCCGCCCCTCCTATCCCCTCATGGCTGCACCTCCTCTCCCCCCCCCCCCCCTCCCCGCCTCATGGCTGCCCCTTCTCCCCCCCCGCCATGATATTCCCTCCTGGCCGCCCCTCCTCTCCCTTCAGGATCCCCCCTCATGGTTGCCCCTGCTCTCCCCTCATGATCTTCCCTCACGGCCACCCCCGTCTCCCCTCTTCTTTCACCCCTCATATCAGCCCTTCTCCCCTCCCGCCAACCGACGTCCCTGATTTTTTTTTTTTTTTTTTTTTTTTTTTTGGGTTTGGGTTGTTTTTTTTTTTTTTTTTTTTTTTTGCTCATTTTCTGCTCAAGTGGTTAAAATAAAAAAGAAGGGTTTGAAATTATTTAAGGTGATGGGATTTTGCTGGCTTGTACAGCGTGATGGAAAAACTCAAAAGTTCCAACTCAGAAGCAAGTTTCTACATCGACATCTCTATTTAGGCATATAGATACGCTGCTGCCTTTGTTTTGGTCTTTCTAGAACGTCTGCACTTTGCTGTTTTGTCTACATGTGTTTGTCTGCTGTCCCAGTTCACAAGCAGTTCTCTGTCGTTCCGAGGCAAGCAGCCGCTGACGAAAAGTATGCCAACTAACACATCTTTAGAGAGCTCTTGTTAAAAGAAGTTTCAGAAATCACCAAAAAAGTACTCTCAGCACGTCCAGCTGCATTGAAACATAAACCCCACGGGTTGGGAGCTTCTTCGGACAGCTGCGTTAGCCGGCTATGAAAAGCACACAACTTGTCATTCTAGTTTAGTCATTCTGACACGTATCTTCAATAAACTGAGCTTTCACAGGCGGTTTCGGCAGCAGAAAGGGTGACACACAGGTGACACGCAGCCTAGTACGACTTTTTTCCGTGCCTTTTGTCCCTAATTGATAGCTGCCAAAGTAACCTCTTCTTAAGGTAATGCTGCCACTTTCCTTGCAGCAGCAGAACGTGGCGCACCACGAGAAACGCAGAGACTGCCCACGGACACGATGAAGTCTTCGGAGCCGCTCTCCGAGCTACAGGACAGCCCGCAGCGGTACCCAGCCCGGGCGCTACAGCCGTCGTGACAGGAAAGGCTTCACGGCAGTGCGCTCCGCGGGAGCTGACCCTGACTCGTATTCATAGGAGGTACAGGGCAGGGCAGGGCAGGGCAGGTGAGGCTGTGGAGCTCGCTCCTGAACGTTCCCGCGCCGCAGAGCAGCACCCAGCGCGCCTGAGAGCCGCGGGGCAGGAGCGCGGGAGGGAGAGTGACGCTCTACGCATGCGCCCCAGAGCCCGCCAGCACCTCCGACGCCTGCGCCGTGCTCAGCGCGCGGGGCGGTAGAGCGGCGGCCGGGGTGAGGGGGCGCATGCGCTGTGGCGGCCTCCGAGGCGGGGAGGAGGGGTGGGCGCTTCCCCCCATTTAGCTGTAAGGGAGCGGGTGCGGCGCTTTGGGCTGCCAGCGCGGGAGAAGGCGGGCGGGCAGCTGCAGGGGACTGTCGGAGGAGGGTGGGGGGAGCCACTGCAGCTGCGGCCACCTCTCCCTGCTCCTCCTCCTCCTCCGTAAAGCGCCCTCCACCCCGCCCTCTCCCCGCCCGGGACCGAGTCTGGTGGCCACAAAATGGCGGATGGGGAGCTGAACGTGGACAGCCTCATCACCCGGCTGCTGGAAGGTGAGTGAGGCGCCGGCGGCCCCGTCTGTCTGCAGCCCCACGCCGCGCCGTGGAGAGTGAGAGCGCGCCGCTGCCTTCCCCCGGGCTCCCCGCGGGAGACGGGGCTGCCGGCGGGGTGGGAGGACGCGGGTGGGGCGGGCGCGACCCGCGCTGCGTCTGGGGGAGCAGCGGCACCGTGTCCTCCGCGCCGTCGAGTCCGGGGTGGCAGGCGGGAGGACGGGGGCGCGGCTCGGCGTTGCCCCGGCCTGGCCCTGCGGAGCCCCTCGGAGGGAGGAGGGGCGCATTCGAGCGTCCTGTCGGCGCTGGTGTGTGCGGGGGTCCCTCCTCCTCATCTAGATGTAGTGGTTGCCTTCCTATTTTAACGATGAAGCGCCTGGGTTTCCTTCTTCCCTTTCCACCCTGCTGCAGCTGCCTGGCTGAGGGGCGAGGTGAAGAAACCTCGCTAGCTGAGCTATGGAAGGCATTATGCCTTCCTACGGTTGGGTTAGTCGCAGTCCTCCGTGTTTAAAATTGTTGTCTAGAGCTGCGTTATGTGTGGAGTTGTATGTACGTGAGCGTCAGTGGAAGCAGAGGGATTTAGTGCCCTGACATTCCTCTCTCTGCCTACGGGGCAGTCTCCAAAAGTGGCTTTAATGGATGGCAGATAAAAGCTATGAAGGATTTTGTGTGTATTAGTGAGCCTTTCCTTTAAGGAGAAAACTTACTCCTTGCTGTCACAGAAGCTGAGGAGCTACTGATAGCATTTTCTTTTTAAGCAATGTCTTGAATGCATAGTCGTTTTAGGCCCCTTTTCCCATTAATCTTTAGTTCACGTTCAGCAAATACCTGGCATGTTGGAGATGAGAGTGCATGCGTGGGTATGCACTGTTCACTTACTCAGTTGCTGTACTCCTTGAATAGTTGGATTACTTTGCCAGAAGGCTTAGAGAAAGGAATTTATGGAATATGTACTGTTCTGGATGTGAAACAAGTTTTGTAAGTCTGAAAGTTTTGTTCAGCTGAGTTACAACAAAGCAGAGTTTTTAGGGCTTTGAGGATTTTTTTTTTTAGTAGTTGCTATCTGTTCTTTTTAGAAACTTAATTATGAACAATAAAGTCAATGTTTTAGAGCACATAAAAGCTTTGGGCACTTGTGCTCGTGTTTATGATTTAAGGTATGGAGTTTAGTATGGTATGAAGACACCGGCAGGTATCATCAGCTGTAGTTTATCTTTGATCACTAATACAGATAAACCTCCCCTTTTCTGGATGTTGAAACCCAGATTAGTAGGTAGGTTTTTAAGACCAACTAAATAATAACCTAGTAAACGTTGACTTCATAGTGCGGGTTTTTTGAGGGATATCATGTATGTGTGTAGTGATGGGTTTTTGAGACACACTTTAAAAACCATTTGAAAGATGCTTTTTGCTCATTGTTGTAGTTACTTAAATATGTATTGCTTCAAGAAGAGTGGTTCTGCACTGTTTTGATATGCAGCTTGTTGGATTGTTGTGCTACGTATTATCGTACATATTACTCTGCTTATTTTTTTATTTTTTTTTAGCTAAGACTTTTAAAATGTGGTTCCATACCTTTTACATACCCCATAAACGCTTGTGTTGCAACTTTCTAGCTTTGGGGGTTATGTTTGAGTGCCTTGTGTCTGAGCAATCTGATCTGTGCATTGAATTCCATAGTACTTTTAAGCTTTAGGGATATCTACGTGCAACTTCTGAGCCAAGCTTTGCTTATAATTTTTCATTTCTTGTTTCCAAGTCTGTTTCTTCCTCTGAGCAGAGGTTAGGAAGTTTCTTAAGGGAAATTGAGTATTTTTCTCTGCTTGTCAGCTACTAAAAGTAGGAGTGCACAACATCTTGTATCTGAAAGGGAATAGATTCTTACAGGTTTTATTTGTGGGGGGAAAAAAACCCACAAACCAACAAAAACCAACTATTAAAAGAATGCTTTGTGTGTGAATTATTTTTGCTTCCATTTAACATCTTTCATTTATTCTGCTAGCTTACAGTATTTTAAGCTGTGGTTCAAATAGCAGTGTTTCACAATGAAGGGGTTTTTTTTTGTACAATAGGCAGCTCACATTCTGGAGCTCATGCTGTTGCTTAGCTGACCTGTTCTGGTAAAGTGAGTATAAATGCCTCCCCATGCTGCTTGCGCAGAAAAATTGCTATTGACTCTCATCTCTGAAGCAGTTAGTTTAGAGCTTGTTTTTTGGGTCCTTTTTCCAAACTTCAACTTTGACTTAAAGGATATGGGAACATGGCTTTTGAGCTGTGAAAATGCACATTGAAATAATAAAGACACCTTTATGAAACGTTATGCAGTACAAATTTAGGCCTTTTGGTTACTTTAAGTGAAATGGATGGCTTTAAGTTTGAATAGCAGTTTGCAGTTGTGTCTCAGCGGCTGCTGCACCTACATTTGAAAGGGTAGCAAATACGTATCAAAAGCCACAGCAGCAGGAAACTTCCCTGCTGTTGCTGGGCTGCTGGCTAGTGACACCTGTTTCTAGGCTGTGATATTAGCTGTCATGAGTTCTTGCTCATATTTAATTAGGTTACTCTAACTGTTTTTACCTTTGTTGCTTAAAGACTACGTTTGGGGAGAGGGTGTGTTGGGTTATATGACACATTAACTCACCTTTTGATTGAAATTACCTCAGATCATCTTGCCCTCCATATGTCATGGCTTTGTTTTTTTGTTTGGGGTTTTTTCTTTTTTTTCTTCTGCAATAGCATTATGAGGTGGCCCATATCCAGGCTGCTTAGGGGAATTCATTGGGAAGTTTTTCCCAGCCCTCAACACATGTACGTGTAGTCTTACCCTGAACTTATTTTAGTGATCTTCTGAGTGCTGGAAGCCAGTGATTAACTCTTGAGTTAAACTGGGAAGACTCAACTGAACTATAGCGTAATGCATGGGGATAGTCTTCCAGGACATTAACTTTTAATGTCCATGTTCTTTTGCGTATACCAATTTCTTATCCTCTTTATTCATTGGCTAGGTGGTGAATTTAGGAATAAGAGCAATGTTTTGAATTGATTTTGTCTTGTAATATAAATAGCGCTTGGTAACTAGCTAGTGATGCTTTGTAAGTTCTCTTTGGAGGGAAAGTAAAGCTAAAAGTGTATACTGTGTGTATAATGTCTAAACTTAGCAATGCTTTCGTTTATTTCTTCTGCGTCCAGACTTTCAATTCTTTTTTCCTTACTAGAAGAGTGAGGGAGATGCTAGTGCTCTTAGATGTAGCCTGACTGATCTTGGAGATAATTTGAGCTTTATTCTAAGATTTCTGTAGATAAATCACTCCTGAGTGAATCTGCAGAGAATTGCAGGTCATGTAGACACAAAATTCCATAGCTTTGCTAAAACATTTTGGACTGATATGTGACCATGACAGCGAACAAGCCAAATTAGTTGTCAGACTGTTTCCTTCTTGTACTGGCATGCAGAACTGGACTCCTTGGTCAGTTAGTTGTGCTGTGTTACACAAATGATAGCCTCATTTTTCCTTCAGTGTGCAGACTTTTTTTTGTGTTTGTTTTTTTCTTGGGGGGGGGGTGGGGGAGAGATTTGGGTTGTTGGTTTGTGGTTTTTTTTTTTTTGTTTCCTGCCTTCCCAGCTATGCCATCTGGTGGATGGATTTTTTTTTTTTCCCCAGTCCATTCTAGCTGTGGACAGCATAGGAATATACACATACGTGAAACTCATGAGTGCAGCAGATATGACATATGGTCACCTATTCCAACCCCACCTCCCAGCAATGAGCAGGGACACCTTCAACTAGATCAGGTTGCTCAGAGACCCATCTAACCTGAGCTTGACTATTTGTAGGGATGGGGCATCCATCACCTCTCTGGGCAACCTGTTCCAGTGTTTCACCACCCTCATAGTGAAGAGTTTCTTCCTTACATCTAGTCTAAATCTCCCCTCTTCTAGGTTAATACCATTACCCCTTGTCCTAGTGTGTCAGGCCCTACAAAACAGTCTGTCCCAGTCTTTCTTATAAGCCCCCTTTAAGTATTTATAGGTCTCAATAATGTCTCCTGGGAGCCTTCTCTTCAGGATGAGCAGAGAAGTTTTTCTTCTTTCAACACAGTTTTTGGTCTCTGCAGCTGAAATTGCTGCTTCTATTGTGTTGTGTTTTGCCCCATGTAGGTTCATCATGATCCCTCGGTGGGAAGTACCCTTAAATTTGCAGAAATGGTGAGCTAAATGGATGCATGAGATTTACATTCAAGCCAGGCTCTAAGCCAATTTAAACTTTGGTGATGTGTGGAAAAGCTCCCTCTATATCAAAGCAAGGATGCTGGGATAGGTGTGACCTTAACTTGTAAAGAGTGCTGTGGATGATGCTAAAGTAAGACTGCCATATTTTTGTCTGGGTGTTGGGCTTCGTGTTTCTGTCTCTTAAAATTTCTGGATGTAAGGCAGCTCAGCTGGACTAGATTTTCTGCACCTTCAAATAAGTAGGTGTCTGTCCTGTTAAGCACTGAAGAGTTTACAATGTGAGAGGATGTTCTTGGAGAAACCCAGACATACAGCAGCCTTAAATACAAGCTGTATTTCTGTGAAGGGTATATAGCTGTACAAAAAAAAAACCCTTACCTTGCTTAGGCAAGAAACCTTGCTTGCCTAAATCTAGCTAACATATTTAAAGTTAACTATTTAAATTCATATGATAGACCTTAATATGGATCTGCTCTAAAACAATATTTTTTTTGGTGATGCTGGGAGGTCTACCAGTGCTGACAGTACTGATCCACCAAGCAAGCTGTGAAATGCTTATCCAAGATGAGAGTTGTCAGACTTTCGGTAGACATGGAGAATGATTGTTGCTTCAGTGTTCAGCTTGGTGTGATTTTTTTTTTTTTTTTTTTTAAATTGTTTTGGAGCTGGTTGTGTGGTGTTCTTATGTCATTTGATGTCTTCTAAGAAAGCTGTGACCTTAACTTTCTTCTGATTTCAGAGGTCTTTCAGGTTGTGGTAAAGATAGAAATTTGAATATTATTTAATGTTTCAAATGGATTTTGGATTTTAAATGCTTATGAAACAATTGAGGTTTTTCTCACTAATTTTAAATGCTGTAGAGCTACTGGCCTGATATATTACGGCTAATAATGGATTTCTTGTTTGGTTAGTATCTTAATTAAAATACCCAGCCAGCCTGTTGGTATGGTATGGTATGATATAGTAGTAGTGCTTGCAGTTCCACAGGCTTCATAACTGATACTGAAGAGAGGCAGTTGTAGAGAAGGAAAATAAACCTTAATGATCTGTTGCGAAACAACATAAGGAAACCATGGAGGTGAACCCTGAATAAACAAGGGTTATTACCTGGTTTGGTGTGAAATCACTGTGTAATTTTCTATTAGAAAGATAAACAGGGAGAACTTATTTAGGAGTTTATTGTAAATAATGTATTTCTGAAATAGTCCTTAGAGAAAGAAAATAGGCATTTTTCATCTGTTTCTAGGAGGGCAGGTATTGTATTAAACAGGGAGAAGGGGTAGAAGAATGACGTTTGTTTTGGGGCTTGTACAGCAGTGCAGATATCAGCCAGTTCATCTTTAGGTTTGTAAGTGCTTGATGAATAGTTGGCTTGAAAAATGGCTGTGAAGGCCAAGAGCTCAGTGTTGGGTGGTGTGTGCTGGTGTTTCTTTATTCTGTCTGACTTTAGACGCTTGAAGACTACATGATTCAGTAACCGTTTCATTTAGGTATTACACATCACGGTTGTTGCTTGAGTCATTCAGTGTTTTGCTCAGGGTACAGCTAAATTGTAGAGTAAAGGGAGGAAAAAAACCCTGACCATTTTATTTAATGTAGAAAGGGCGATTTTTAATACTTGATAGTTGCAATTAAATGTTCATTAGAGGCCACCAAATGTAAGTATGTCAGTTCTTGGAAAAGAAAGAAAAACCCCACCACCATGTATGGTTTAGAACTGCAAAGTCAAGCCTGCTATGTTTGGCTAGTACTGCTCAGTAAGGTCAGATGCTGTACTCGGTGAAGGAAGCAGGGCCTGGTGTATAGCAGATCTACACTTAACTACAACCTGAGGTGCATCTAATGTGTCTGGTCATGATTTAAACACGGAAAGGAGCACATTTACTGCCTTCTCTTACTGTTTTTTGATTTGTCTTAGTACATCTTAGTTTCACAGCACCATCTTCTGTGGTTTGGTTTTGTGGTTGTTTTTTTTGTTTGTTTTAACACCAAGCTTGATAAAAAGCTTTTGTCTGTGTATCCTGAATAACCATATTGGTTAAATACCTGAGACATTAAAGAGGTGCAAAAGTCATGTTAAACACTAGGTTTTTTTTTTTATTACAACTGAAGTAACTTACTTCCTTGGCACTTCTCAGGAGTTGAGTAACTTTGTAATTTGCCTCTGTCTTCCTTGAATTTTAGGGATTTCATTAGCACTGCTTTAGAGGAAAAGGAAGTCAAACTTTGAGAAGTAAGTTGAACTTTTTTGTTCCATGAGACTTTTATGCTAGCTTAGCCTTCCAAGTGGACTAGAACAGGAATTGCTACTGCTTCATGTAATACTTCATAGTGAGAGGGTTCTACCTTATACATGGCTAATTGTGTGAGTTTTAGGCTCAAGTGTAATTAAACAAATAGCAAATGCAGACCAGTAAAAAGCATTAGGGTTATACCTTTTGCTTACAGAAATGAGTAACTTATGTGATCTTGTCCTTCAGCCTTGAATTCAGCAATTCTTGGAACTGTGCATGATACAGAATGACTGAGACTCATCAGTTGGTTTAATGGAACACTGGTGTAAGGAAGCAGGTCCACAGAAAGCAAATACAGTGGGTGAAGGTGGTGTAGGGATATGCAGGTGTTTTGATGGGCTTGTTTGGGTATCCCCCTGAAGCAACTTCACATATTAGTTTCTGGTGAGGCTCTGTCTCCATGAGTGTTAATTCTGCTGGATAGTATATATTTTAAGAATGTAGATTCAGGTTTGGGTAGAAGAGCATCATTTCATTGTTTGATACTATTCCTGGTTAGAAATTAAAGGCTTGGGTGCTCTCTTACTCTGCAGTGAATTTGTGTTTATGTACTGCTGAAATGAATTCACAAGCAATTGCTGTGTTTTTCGGCAAAATACCTCATATCAAGGACATCCAACGAAGGCAAGTTTATTATGACTTTAATATTACTATGATACGTAAGCACAGTTCCTCAGCAAAAACCTCTCTAGAAGGCTGATTCTTCTATTTTTAGTGGAGATTTTGAGTAAAGTACCATAGGAAAGGTGCAGGGCTTTGCTGAATATGCAGCTCCTCTACATGGTGCACACAGCAATAGTCTTTTGTGGAATTTAGCAAAGCTGTGGCAGGGCTTCATTTATATTATTGTAGTCTGCTAGAATAACACATGAATGAGAGTCATTTTAAGATCAGTTCTGTTACACCAATTCTGAAACTTTGAAAAATTGCATTGCTGGCTTAACTCAGTGTTTTGCTGCAAGATAGGGAGAGCTGCTTCTGGATGACAACTGAACATATTAAATTACAAAGTGTTTTGAGTATACAGAATACTTCTACTCAAAGTTTTGCTTTCCAAAATGAAAGGCGCTTTTAAAATCCGATGTAGGATTCCTGACTTAAAGCCATGAAAATGTTACTTGGATTTTAAAAATGCTGAGAGCAGCTAGCTTCAGAATGCTGTTTCCAAAAACAGTGAATCATAGAATCATAGAATAGTTAGGGTTGGAAAGGACCTGAAGATCATCAAGTTCCAACCCCTCTGCCATGGGCAGGGGCACCTCCTGCTAAACCATATCACCTAAGGCCTCTTCCAGCCTGGTCTTGAACACCGCCAGGGATGGAGCATTCACAACCTCCTTGGGCAACCCATTCCAGTGCCTCACCACTCTAACAGTAAAGAATTTCCTCCTTATATCCAAGCTAAACTTCCCCTGTTTAAGTTTTAACCTGTTACCCTTTGTCCTATCACTACAGTCCCTAATGAAGAGTCCCTCCGCAGCATCCCTATAGTGAAAGGACTGTTTGTTTCCAAGTCATAGATAATGCCCCCTTTGGCTTCAAAATCCATTCTGTTCCTACTACTGAAAAACGGTTCAGGATCCATCAAGTACTCCAAAGTACTTTGAAGTACAAGAAATAAGTAGTTAAATTTCATAATTATTAATCGCCAATCATTAAACATTCCACAGAATGTCAGGGTGAGTGTAAGCTTTGTGGGATTTGCGTATATGCAATTTGTAAAATTGCATGCTTGCAGTCTTGTGTTGTAGTTTGGGGTTTGTTTTTTTTTAGATATACTCTGGCAAAATACATGTCTAAAGCCATCATTTCAGAAGTGAGCTTGGCTGGAACTGCAGTGAAAAGAAGCAGAACCAGCTGCATATTCCTTCACTAGTCCTAGCACAAGTTCACAGTGGATGTATTCTCCAGTTTGGGGCACTATCAGGATTACATTTTTGTTTTGCTGTGTCCTTGTACTAAAAAGAGAAGATCAGCTCGCAGATGGAGTTTACTGTGTGGCCACATAAATGCATATGCCTGCAAAATAGCAGTGTAGGAAAAGGAGGCTGGTTCTTTGCAATAATACCTGCCTCATTTTTTTGAGACTTAAAAAGTCTGTCGGGGTTTTGATGTTATGCTAAAACCCTGAGTCTTTTGTCCAGTAATCAGCACAAGCGTGGTATTGGAGAACACAGGATAAATGCTTAGGGCAGCTGTGTGTACCACAGCTGACTCAGTAATTGAAACTTCTATCAGTGATGCTACAAAATAAGGAGCTTGATTACTTGGAGTGAGAGGCACAGCAGAAACAAATGTGACAGAATAGGTTAAATGTATTTTCTCCAGTTCATGAGAGGATATGGCAAAAAGTGATGCTTGCAGAACTTCCAACAGACAGTTATTGACCCACTTCACTTCATGTTACTTATTTTCTTTCTCTCTGGTACTGTTTTACATAATCTGCTACTCTCTGGCATGAATTTGGAAGGATTAAAAAAATGCAGTAATTTTTGCTGATTTTTTTTTTTCTTTGCTGCCGCTGTGCAACTCATGCTTTGGATTACTAATTGCTGTTAATAGACTTGCTAATGTTGTTTATCAAAGGTTGTGTAAATGCAGACACCATTTTAATATCGATTAGAGCAGCGTTTAGATTACTGTTACTGTTGTGCTAAAGTAATAGCCTGATAGTACAATGCATAAACTTACTTTTAATTCTCTTTATTCCCTGCTATGTCACTCTGTTTTAAGCTCCTTGCAGCAAAGGCTTCTTGTGGCATAGCACTATGCATGTAGGATTGTGTATTACAACAGGAATCGCTGTCCCTACTGAAGACCTTTATGTAAATCAAAGCTTGTTTAGAGCATCTTAAATTAAAGAGAATTAATTTACATTTATTGTTGAGATGCTGTTTCTGCTTCGGGTAAATGAGAACAATTGAAAGTGATGTTTTTTCCCAGTGCTGTTAAAGGCTTGCAGCAAGTTACAGATGTTACAATGCATGCAGCTGTGACTTGCATGTTTTAAGAACGATTAGCTATAGGAATTTCATACGTGAGTCTGAGAAACATCATGTATGCTCTTGATCCCATTCTCATAACTTCCTCTTAAATCTGTTCTTGGCATTTGAAAAACTAAATGTGATGAGAGATGCTCTTGTGTGCAATCCATACAGTGCTCAGCCGAGTTAAGGCAACTGAGCAAAATTCTTGTGGTGTAAGTGTAAGCTGGTGAAAGATGTGCTTAGTCTTGCTTGTGTACTTGTGCCACAGCTGTTCCGTGTGACTACTGGGAAACCTTTCAGTGCCTTTTAAATCCAGTAAAGTTCTGAGGATTCCAGGGTCATGGTAGCTTCTCATTTTTCCATCATATAGTGCCCTTTTTAATGGTCAGGGATTGCGGGGAAAAAAACTTTTTTCTCATATCATTGATGATTACTCCTTATGAAAGCCCAGGCTTTGTACTATTTCACATGTAACTGAGGTCATGTGTTTCCTGTGTGGAGCTGCTGACTGTTCAGATGGAGGGTGCCTTTGCAGAGTTGCAGTGGCCCACATTTGTATCCTACTTCTCAAGGGCTGTAAGTAACTGCAGTCATTAGATGTCTGTTATCTTCTCTTCAGAGTGTGACATGCTTGCCATAATTGTAGAAACTTCTCTTATCTGGAGAAACCAGAGTGTGGTAACAAGTTACTGTCCTGTTCCTTGGTTTGTCTAAGGGCTTGCAGCAGTTAAAGCTATACTGCAGAAAGAAGAGAACAAACATCAAGATGATGGTTATACTGACTATGGCAGTTAATTTTGAAGTCAGGAGCTGCATGTTCACTGTGCCTTCTAACGCAAAAACCCAGCCTCAGTCCTATAAAGCAAGTTTTCCAAGTTTAAACCTCCATGTGAGTTTTAGAGGGAGCTAAAGGCTGGTGTTCTAAGAAATGCTGATTAAATCAAAGTTATTTTAAGTGCTGTCAGTCCTCTCTTTGAATGAACTGTTGTCTCAATTTTAGGCTCTGTGCTTGGTCTAGTGCTACTTACAGTAGCATTAATATTGTGTATGGAGGGCTCTTATGGGTTTGAGCTCTGAAACTACAGTGGATGAGTGGATGTAAAAGGTGTGCAGTTACGTCACTTCTTTGTTTTCATCTATGGGAAATGGCTTCATTCTGGTGCTGTGAAACATGATGGTAATTAATTACAGAGAAGGACTTCATTGCATATCAAAACAGGCTAAAAGAAACCAGTTTGTAGAGGAAAAATGGGACTGAAAAGATAGCTGTGCTGCATGCTGCTTCAGTTTGACCTTGATGTTTTAATTGACAATTGTTTCAGAATTATAGCCACTGGTATTTAGACTGTGCTCTTTCAGGTGGGAGTTCTAGTGTGCATAGAAACAGTTTATTGTGCCTATCAAAATGAGTTTCTGGTCTCTGAAAGGGATCATTATAAGCTCCAGGAATGCAAGTGTTTTGAAAGGTGGTGATTGGAGCATTTTGGTACCTCACAAATTGGATAGTCCTGTGCAAAACTGCAGGCCTGAGAAACTTTTTTTTTAAACTAATAATTGCCATGGGGCTGAAGATGTATCTATAATCTTGGTAGATGTTTGAGATGTGATGAAAGCCTGTAGGCATCTATTGTTTTCTATTCACCTTGATGGTGTGTGTCTGCCTTTGTGTTCTAACAAGTAAGCCAACATTTTAATGCACGAAAAACACCAACAAAAGTGTAACTAAGAAGCTGTTCAGCTGTTTGCTTTCTCAAGTGCAGTTGAAGTCTTAATTAGCAAAAGGAATGTGACTTACCATATGGTAAATATCACCTGGTACTGATTCAGAGTTTCACTTATAGAAGTCCTGTGCCACAGCTTTATTCTTGTGGGATTCTAATGAGCAAAGTATTTCCAGTATATGCTCGCAGCAGGCAGACTATCCCTCCTGCAATTTTGGCACTCCAACTGGCTGTCCCAGGATCTAGTTTCACATCTCTTCCGTGATTGTGAAAACCGTTCTTCATTTCAACCTCTTCACATGTTCCTGTGGCTGCTTCCCAACCTCAGTTTAAAATGTATGTCTGGTGTTTATTAAAAATAAATTAAAATGCATAGCACAGTGTTGGAATGATCAGATGTGCAGTTACACTGGGAGAAGTATGCAGTGATAACCAGAGCAGAGCTTTTTGAGTTTAACACTTAGAACTGTAGTACAGGATGCCTAGGACAAAATGTTTCCCCTCATATCCTTTTTTTTTCCATTACATAATGCGGTTAATGATACTGATCTCCTCTCTAAAGTGTGTTTTCTGGAAGCTAAGTGAAAATAAAAAGGGGGTTATATTAATTAAAAAAAAACAGTTGCAAGCTTACTTTTTGGAGAGGAGAAACCAGGAACTTACTTATTTGTGAAGAACTAGTTTTTGGTATTCTGTTCACAGATCTATCGTATTAGACTTCCTGCTGTTGCAGATAAAATTTTTTAGTAGTAATACGTTACTATGTTTGCATTTGTGAAAGCATTTGGATTTGAACTTCTAAAGTTCTGTACCAGCTTCTCTTGTAGGTACTGCTGTGATTTAATGCCTCTGTCTAAAGCAGATGGCAGAACAGGATGTTCACCTGTTGTAGACACTGATGCATTCTGGCTTATTCATTTGAGCTCTGAAGTTTGTTTTATGCTGAGATGTGAGACTGAGCTGCATCAGCCAAAGTGCAGATGAATTTGTTCTCTTTTGCTGCCTCATTAAAGACACGTTAAAGCCTCTGACAGAGGAATCATATAGGTATTTGTTGAAAGAAGCAGCTGCAAATAAACTTGCCAGAAGATGTTTGTTGGAGTGCAATGACATGTGAATGCTTTTGAAAACTTAGTGCTAAATATAGGTCTGAGTACCTGACTTATTGGTTTAGCAATTCAGTTTAATTCTAATTAGAATGTCTTTGGACATAAAGGTTCCAGTAACTCAAGAGCCATTACATATGAATGAAGGTTTTGTCGGACTTTCATAGTTTTTAGTGGGATATTTCTAATATGGCAATTGCAGCTGCCCAAAGTGTATACATGCCAGTGGGTTTTCTTTGTATTTAGCTAGCCCTGTTGAACTCAGCAGTCCTGAAGAAGTTCATTTTGGGCTAATGTAAAAGTGCTTTCAGGATTTTGAGTCTTAGGATTTTTTTTCCTATTACGGATATTCTGCCATAATGGGGTTGTTAATTTAAACACATTTTGAAGTTGCTTTTATCCAAATATGGACAAAAGCGAGGCTTAAATGGCTCTCTTCTGAGAACCTGATTTAACAGGAATGCATGCTGACCTTACAGCGCAGGTTACAGTAGCACAGAGATTAATTTTAGAATTCACATAATTCCAACACAATTGGTAGATATGCTTGAGTGGGCTGATGGCTTTTTGAAAAGTACAGATTTTAAATACAGCTCATTTGCACTTACCTATTGCTGTGTGATAGTTATCTTCAATTGTTAAACTTCTCATTTCAGTACGAGGATGTCGCCCTGGGAAGATTGTTCAGATGACCGAAGCAGAAGTTCGGGGTTTGTGCATAAAGTCACGGGAAATATTTCTTAGCCAGCCTATTCTCCTGGAACTAGAGGCACCTCTGAAAATATGTGGTATGTAAAACTTTGTATTCGAGTGGTTTATGTAGGTGTTTCAATCTAGTTGTATGCTAGGTAGGTTGGAAGGATACTGAGAAAGGCAAGTGACCTTGACCTGGGTGATACAGATTAGAGTGAGGGCTTCACAATCTTAAATGTAATTTTGAATTTAGATTGGATTAAGTCGAGAAAAGGCAGCTAACAATTGGTAGGTTACTGATGCTATTTAGGAGCAAGTTCCATCAGCTGTAAGAGCTGCTTGTGCCCTTACCTGCTGCAGATTTTGCAACCTCTCCCTTGTGCACTTCCCTAGGGTCTGCTTGCACAGAGCTGCTACTCTTTCAATCACTATTTCAAAAAGCAATTAGCTGCTTAAAAAAAAAAATCCCAGACGTTTAGTGTTGCAGTTGCTCTTTTCAAAGTATAAGCAAAATGAATATCTTCACATGTTGTGAAATTAAATGCTTAAAAAATAGTGTTGAAGAAAGCATTAGTTGCTTTTCCATTGAAAAAAACAAAACTGGATGCAGCCTATTAGTTTTAGTTACTATGTAGTAAATTCGTTTAACTTTACAGCAGGTTTTAACAAATACCATTTTTACTGTGAGATATTGATAAAACATGTGTGTTCTTTACCTCTAAGCATTTCCAAGATGCTAGACTTCTTCAAAAGTACACTGCTGTTAATAGGTACACAAGCTTAAAAGTGTTACAAAAATATTGTAAATACTGGCTGGTAATCATCCTTATTAACAGCAGACAGTCTTAGAAAGCATAACATTTCTTGAATTAGGCTTTTTAAAGTGTCACAGTATTAAAGCAGTCTTTGCATTTATTATTACTAATGTGCTGAAAGATGGATTAGCTTCTTCCCAGGCTTCCTCCTGGCAGACCTAATGTAGCAATGTTTCTTACATTAAGAGAGGATATTACCAATTAAAAAAAAAAACAAACACCCCCCACACACACTAATGGCAGTCATTTTTAAATAACTAATTGCTTGGTAGGGTGGGGAGGAAAAACCAGACCAGCTTGCCTAATTTCACAAAGTTAAAGGTAAAATATAGCTTTACCCCACATCGTGTTTTGTTCTACACTGAAAAGACTACAGTAGTCTCATCGTATTCCTAGATAAAGAGAAAAATAATCAGATATTTAGGTTGCACATAAGTCAAAGTATAACGAGCCTCCTCCAAAGTTTATCATTTGTTTAAATTGAGACAGTTGAAAGGACTGTTAGGTGCACAATAATAGTGTAGCAAATGCACATTAAATAAGGCATTTGTTACATTTAAGTTGGATTCTGAACACAGTGATAGCACCAGGAAGTGTCAGGTGCATCAAAATTTAATGTTAGAGCAATTGTCAATGGTGTGTTTAGAGAAAAGAAAGACTATTGCTTTCACCAGAAGCAAAATATGCAGCTGCACTGCTTTGAAGTACTGTTTTAGTGTGTTCAGGCAACGCCTGAGGAATCGTTGTAGGTTTGTCTTGTCTTGTAATTGAGTCAGTTCAGAATAATCTTTTACATGTTGCATGGCTGTGTTTCACTGTAAGATGAAAGTAAATGTCCATTTTAAAATAGATGTGGTTTTTACTTAAAGGCTTTGGATCTGGTGGATTCCAATGCAGCTTGTGCCCATATGAAGCTGTATTTTAAAATGACAAGTGCCTTGAATGGAACAGTAAATACTGCTCTATTTACAGAATTCTTTCTGTAAAATGTTCCTTTACCCTTTAAGTGTTTTGGTCCCTCTGCCTTGTATGAAGCTGAAAAGTTCTAGACAAGAAAAGCAATTATAGTATTCTGTGTGTAATATGTTACTTAGTCAATTCTGGTGGTGGTAAAGTCTAGGGAGTGTATTGATAGTGTAGTTCTGGAGTGTTAGACTCAGTGTAGCAATGAGGAGTCATTGGTGTTTTCTTTTGGCTGTGACCTGGAGATTTCTAAATGCAAATTAGAACAGGAATCATTCTTGTTGCAACTTACGTGAACATTATTTTAGCTGGTGAAACTTCAGGTTGTGTCTGGAATTGGGTAGCAGATAAGGCTAACCATTATTAGAAGAAAATTGGGAAGTGATTCCTCAGTGAGAAATAGCTAATGGAAGAATGCTGCCTAAAGAGAAAGTATTGCATTTCTCATGGAAGAGTAAAGAGGAATAGAGCTGTGTACTCTTCTTACCATTGTATGCTTTAAGACTTGAACTGAAGAGCGTAAGGGTTTGGGAACCTTTTTCCTTTATGGAAAAGGTTTTAGGGAGGGGTGTATGTTGGGATTTTTTGCTTTTTTAAGGCCACAGTAGTTCACATTGCACTGGAGAACAGCTGAGCTTAACAAAGTCAGGATTTTGCCACTGAACAAGCAGCAGAAGTGCTTAGTGTAATGGACCAGGAGGTACTAAATTAAAATAGCATACAGCCTGTACTGAAGGCTTCTTGCATAGCTTTTTTGCATTCAGTCACTTTGCTAGTGAACTCTGCAGTCAGCTGGAATACATCACGTGTTCTGCAAGTTACTGTAGAGCAGCAGCTTTGGTATCTTCTTGGACCTTACAGTCAGCTCACAGTTAACTTTGGCTAATCTGATATGCTGTGGTGTTGTAGTTGCCACACAGAGCTCTTTCATTGTAAGCCTGTTAAATTTGGAAGCTGGCAGTATGCTGAGGAACGTGACAGTTATTTTTCCCGACATGGAATACCTGCAGGGATGAATGGCTTGTAAGGGAATCAGTCTTGGAGTCTCTGTATTGTTTTTATATGAAGGATTGCATCAAAGGAGGAATTAGCCCAAATGCTGCAGGATGGGAATCTCAGCTACAGCAGTGTTATGAGAGGACAAGTAGTCCTTTGAGGAAGGGGTGCTCTGCCAGCACTGTGTTCAGTTTCTCACCAGCCTACCTGGATTCTTTACTGATCTGTTTTTGCAGTAAATAATGTGACTTATTTTTTTCCTTAATGCACTGGCTTCCTGGCTGTGTATCTGCTTGATGAGAGGTTGTCTTTCTGACCTTTTTTCAATTTGATCAAATTAGAGGTTGGTTAGAAAGCTTATGCTTAATTTTGAAGACTTCTGTAGTTTTCGGTTTTCAGGTTGGCTTCATAACTGAGATAGAAATTCTGCAAATTTTGTGGGATATTTACATTTAGTGAGTAGTTTATAATGTTAGCGTGGCTCTCATTTTTCTGATACCTGTTGCCTATATATGAAACAATCTGTTTTTAAAAGAAATATTAATACTCTTTTTAACATCAGTTAATAAAAACTGATTAGCTGACTTAAGTTCCTGATTTGTGTACTCTTTATGTTGTTGCACTAACCCTTGGTAAACATTGTTGGTTTTGTTTTTTTTTGTTCAGGTGATATTCATGGTCAGTATACAGACTTGCTTCGATTATTTGAATATGGAGGATTCCCACCAGAAGCTAATTATCTTTTCCTTGGAGATTATGTAGACAGAGGCAAACAGTCTCTGGAAACAATTTGCTTATTACTGGCATATAAAATTAAGTACCCGGAAAACTTCTTTCTCTTAAGAGGAAATCATGAGTGTGCTAGCATCAATCGGATCTATGGATTCTATGATGAATGTAAGCAAAACCTATTTCTTTTGAAACACTGTATGAAACTAATATTGTGTTTTGGAGACACTTCTAGTGGTGGCTCTTGTATTGGAAGGATTTTAATGTTCTATGAATATGCTTTGAAACTTTCTAAAAGTACATTTCAAACAAAGGTTAAAGTCTCTAGAGATTTTCTCTTCTGTTGTCCTTGAAATGCTGTTGCAGGAGATTGAAACCTAAGTACAGTAACCAAAATAAAGCCTTGTGAAGACAGCTAACATTTTTGTTCAGGTCATGATACACATTGCAGGATGGCTTTGAGGAAACAGCCTTCTCTTGCTAATGTCACACTGTTTTTGTAGGCAAGCGGAGATTTAACATTAAGCTGTGGAAGACCTTCACAGACTGTTTTAACTGCCTGCCTATTGCAGCCATTGTGGATGAGAAGATCTTCTGTTGTCATGGAGGTAAGCTGATAACTGCTTTTAAAGGCTGTGTCTAACCTTATATTTGAGTTAATGCTATACCAAATGGAGTGAGGATGTGTGTACCTGATATTTAGCTGGAGATGTTTAACCTTATATTGTTCTGTAAAGGTCACTGTTATGCCTTGTGATTTTCTGTGCACCTGGCAGCAGACAGATGTCATTCTTACCTGATACACATGCCCCTCTGCCTCAGGGCAAGTACATCTGTAGGTATTCCCATCAGTAGATCCCTGTCTGAAGGATACTGAAATACAGAATTCTTGCCTAATTTGCCAAGTCACTTGTTGCTGTTAGCATCCAACAGTGCCATTTTAGCTAACGCTGGCATCCCCGGCAGTCAAGTGAAATAACCTTCACAAGTAACTCCAGCTTCTATGGCCTTGGCTTCTTCAGCTGGTTTCACGAGGTATTGGTGGAAGGGGCCTCTAAGGTCACGTTGTCTTTGACCAGCAGGCTTGACTGACATTTGTTAACATTATAGCAGTTCAGCCAAGACTTTCTGAAACCTTTGCTGTTGAAAAATGTATGTTCTATGGGCACCTGTCCCAGTGCTGCCCTGTTCTTATAGTGAAAAGTGTTTGGGATCTGCTCAAAGCTTTTAACTTTTCTGAATATTGGAACTTACCTGTGTGCCCTTGTTTGTAGAAGGGGATTCCCCGTGTTTTTGCAGGTAGTGATGCTTACAGGTTTTCAGGACCTTTCAGGTTAAACAATTGACAAGAATTTCAGATTGTAGTATGAGCCATCCTTCTTGCAGGTGGCTTTGCAACTACTGCATTAACAAGCAATTTGATGCCTTGCACTGAGGGATCAGAGATGGTCTGGTAGGTGTCACACCTGCGTTGTCGGTGAGATAATTAATGCGCAGTGGAAGTGAGAGCTCTGTGGAAATCTCTAGTTTGAACATTTCCACTTGGAATTGGAAATAGCATGCTCCCAAAATTCCTGAGGCTCCTCTAGAGTTTGTGAAGGTTGTATTGATGGCTGCCATCCTGCCAAAATCCTGTAAAAATGATCCTGACTTTTCTTGCATCTTGTACTGAAAGCTTCTGCCTTCAGTGCTTGCTAGAATAAGCTGTCAGTCTTATGCATAATATGCTCTGAGGTATTGTCACGTCCCTGTAAACACAGAACTAATGCAGTGGTAGACAGTTGAGTCTGCCAGTATCCAGGTAGGAATGACATGTTAAAGTACTTGTATTCTCACAGGTCATCTTTTCATCTCTGTCTTAATCACTGGTGTCTTTTTTTGTTGTTGTTGTTGTCTTTTTGGTAGGTTGGTTTGTTTGTTTGCTTGGATTTTGGGGGGGGGTTGGTGGGTTTTTTGTTTTGTTTTGGTGGGTTTTTTCTTTTTTTTTTTTAAGAACTGGTACCTAACTTACGACCTACCTCTCATGATTTTAAGAATATGAGATAGACCGTCACTTCTGCACTGAGATAGCAAATCATCAGTGGCTAAAACCATGTAATAATTTTGCTTTCAAAAAAGTTAGTGAAGGAATTTTCTTTTACTGTTATTATAATTTTTGAAATCTTTTTTATTTGGGGAACAGTAGAGAATGAATGATAAAACACTGTGATGTCTCAGACAAACCATTAAGCTTAGGTGGATGGTAGAAGGTTACCAGGGACGTTTAGCAGGTAGAATGCTATGTTGTATTACATTCTATAATAAAATTGATTGTTTTGTATGTATATGTTCTTGAGACCTGAGTTGCGAGCAAGAACTCTAGAAAGCTAATTTTCAAGAAAAAAAAAGTAAAGCTTTATTATAAATGTATTGGGGTATTAACCTCTTGCGTAAACAAGTAGGAAAACTTCTGTTTTGTGCGTAGTATGCTTTAAGGATCCACTTATGAAAAGCAATATTTTGTTGCTTTATTGATTACTAATTATCCCTTCAACTTGCGTAGGCTTAATCTGTAACTAAAATTACTATCATTCACAACTGCTCTGCATCTGTGAAATAAAGTGATAAGATTACTAAACGTGCTGTGTGCTCCTAATAAATGGAAGTGGACATGCAGCTCACAAGTCAGTTTTGCCCTTTTTCCGCTCTTTTCCAATCCTATCCAAACTGCATTCCAGATCCCATGAAGTCATGGACTGTCAACGCCTTTTCATGATGTTACTACTATAATAAACACTGAGGCAGCAACACAAACCATGCAAGTCTGCTGGAGGTTGAAGCTAGCATATAGATATAAGGTAGGTGCCTTTTTTACTATATTGCGCATTTTTGCATAGTTTATTTTTAAAATATTGTCCTATGGGATATATAATAAAACTTTGCAAAACCGCATAACATAGTAAAACAAAAGGCACCTAACTTTACCCCAGTAGGCTTAAATATAGCTTAAAATACTGAATCAGCTGTTTTTGCCTAGACCTTTCTGGGCATCTGCTCTTTTGAGTTCTCTACCTCACAGTATAAGTTAAACCTTTCTCTCCTGTCTCCAAATGGTCATACTGCTGAAAGGATTTTTCACTGTACCCTTCCCATCACCTCCCATCTCTGTATGTTGCTCACACAAGTCATAGTTTGGCCTTTTCTGAAGTCTGTCCTCTCAACTTATGACTTTGCTTCTTATCTTGCTTCATTAAAGCTTATTCCATAACCATTCCCTACTTCTCCCTTTTGCTCTGCTTTATATTCCATACAATATTGTCCTCTTACCTATGGTACCACTCTATAGTTCTAATCTTTAGAGACCTTGTTATTACATTCAAGTTTTATAAACTATGTCCATGCTGCAGTGTCATGTTTATGGGATACACTGCTCATATCACATTGGATTTAAGCTCTGAGATGGGAGTCATGTTCAGTAGAATACTGGATTTTTATTTTATTTCAAGCTCTGGAATTCTGTTCTTGTGACATTAATGGCAGTGAAATGTCTGTTGAAGGTTAAGTCTACTTGACAATTTTATACAGTATCCAAGGAGACCTTCTGCATTACACTATAAAAATAAGTAGCCATCCCTTTTACTAATTCCACCTGATCAGGGAGCAGTTCAAATCTGGAGCCTGGATTTGCTGAGTCTGTCAGGCGTAATGACAGATAATTTTCTGATTTCCCTTAGGGAAGGTGTGCTCTTACACTTCAAGAAGATAGTATACTGAAAGATACTTTTTATGTGCTTAGCTGTCATCATGTGACAAGACAACTTAATTCAATTGTGCAATTTCCAGTTTTCTATCAGTACACAGTAGGTTGCAGCAATGACTGTAGTAGCAGCAGCTTGACAGTGAGCTTTAGCAGCCTGTATTTGCATTCTTATTTTGTTTGTTTAATGCTGATCATCTACAACTTGTGTCTATAAGTCTGAATTTGAGACATGAGCTATTTCTTTTTATGCAAGGAATGTTAGGAAGATGTCTGGGAGAAGACAACCTCCTGGGTGGTTACAAGAAGACCTACAAACATGCTGGCAGTTTTGTGGGGTTTTGCTATTTTGCACTGACGCAAAATAACACAAAAAAAATAACAAGCTGCAGAGTTGAGATCTGGTTGTAATAGTGTATTTTCTTTTAAAGAAATCCACATTTTGGATGCAGCCTGAAACACTGAGAGCTGTAACCTCATGGAAGGTCATAAACTGGTTGCTTATTTCACTGAGATAGTCCCTTACTATCTTGGGGTGTGGTGCTGAGTAGAATCAGAGTAGAATCCACATGCCTTAATGCCAATGTACTCTGCATGTAAATAGATCAGATCTGGAGAAGGGGAAGTGGTTGGTTGGTCAAAATTTAAAAGCTGATTATCTACTTGAATTTATATTACCTGTGTATTGTTGTGTGAGTAGATTGACTAAATCTCCTTTGGCATGCTATTTGATGTAAGATTTGTGCCATCCTTCACAACCTCAAGGTAATATTGTGAAGACAGGTTTAACAAGCTCATGAGGATAAAGGCTTTTATTACAAGACCGCTTCAACAACAACAACAAAAATTTAAAATCTTAATACTTGGAAAAAAAGTCCAAGTCTCTTTATCAAATGCATCGGGGTCATTCAATATATGTAATACATACACTACCACTGCACAAACTCTTGATGCCAGCTGAAGTTAATTTACACAGTGACTCATTCCAATGGCAGGTGTTTTCTATGATGTTCAAAGTTCTGGACTGAGTATGGATATGGTTTGTTAAGATGAAATATGTTTCATCACAAATCAGGCCTTCATGCTCTTATTCCAAATTTGCAGCTTTCTTCATTTGGTTATTTTGGCCTAGTCATTTAAGTCACTTTAAGACCTTTATTTGAGAGCATGTTAAGGTGCTAGAACATCTCTTAGGCTGTCTTTCATGCCTGTATGCCTCAAGTAGAAAATCTGTAGAGTGTTTACTTAAACTGTTTGGAGGGTGGCTTTGGAGTCCCATGCTTTGACTGTAATTACATGTCAGTATGGCAAAACTATGCAGAAAGAGCTGTGCCTTTGATAAATGATTTTTTTTTTGAGTAATCGAGGTCCTACAGTTTTATAAATGACTAAGCAGCTGAGCTATAGTAAATAATCACCACCTCTGTGCTCCTTAGCTGTTGTAGTTGCACAGTCTAGTATTCACTTAACAGCATCCAGTGACTGCTGCTCAGCTGATGTGTGTAAAAACACTGAAGGGGTTTTCCTTTAGCTTTTATAAAGTAAGGTGGTTGTAAAGAATGTTATCTGCACTCAGTATAATTGTATTAAGTAATGGGAGTGCTATTCTTCAGTGGTTATTTCTAGTAATCTGTTTGAGAGATTGTTCTTAACTGTAGAGTTCTGTGCTGTGCGGCTAAAAGCATGGTAGGAAAACAGTTAAAACCCCATGCTAATTTCATTTGTGTTATTCTCTGTCCTTCTGTTCAGGAACTTAAATGTCTGATAGCAAACTGTCTTTTATTTCTATTACAGTGGAGACAATGGATGCTGTATGACTTTGAACCTCTAAATGTGTGTTCTCTGGAACTCTTTTTACAGGTAAAATATGTTGATAAGTCACTTGTTTTCTTGTACTTACAGGTCTGTCTCCAGATCTCCAGTCAATGGAACAGATCCGGAGAATTATGAGACCTACAGATGTTCCTGACACAGGTGAGCAACATGGAATTTACTGTGAATGGGTCTTAATGATGAAACAGGTTCAATCAATTTCTCTAAAGGTAATGCAGTGACTTAAGGCAGACTCTGTTCCCAGTACAGTATTCCTTAAGGTCTATGTAGGGTGTGAGTCTTGTTCCTTATAATGGCTGAGTTATCTGATCTGTCAGAGGCTATCGCTCATGTTCTCTAGCAAAGTAGGATACTTTATTCAAGTTAGGGTATGTTATCTACAACTTTGCCTTAAAAGAAATTCCAGAAACTTAAAGAAAGATCAAATGAAACTAAACAACTAGGCTTTTTTTTCTCTACCTTAGTTAGGCTCACCCAAACCTTTTAGTCTGTCAAAGAATGTAATTGTTTAAAGCTTGCTGAATATTACTTACAAGCATTTAGGCTTCTCCCTACTTGGGACAAGTCTCCTTCCTCTCTAAATTTGAAAAGTATAGCTCCTAATTCACTGCAGATGAGATTTCAATTGCAGTGCTTTCTGTGTAATGTTGTTCTGAATGGTTTAATTAATCTTCTTCAATATCCCCTTTATTCCTGATTTTGTTACTAGTGGATTGGAAAGACTGACAGGCCATACAATGGAATGTTTTTTTTGAAGTGTTTATTTCAACAGTGGTCTGAAATTAACTTTCAGAGGAGATACCCTGTCTAAATGCTTTTTTGAAGCACAGACTACAATTAGAGTTAAGCCTTGGAATAGAATAATTCTACTTCCTGTAATGTTCCTCAGTACTGATGCATAGGAGTAACTCAGGGACTATATTAATGTATCTACTGTCCCTGTTAAACAGCAACATTTCTGTGCAAGATGGTATATACACACTTGACACTGAGAAACATTACTAGAGTAGTGAATGAGTGTTTCTGTAGTATAAATTACTACATTGTTCTTTTATGCTACTTATGCATTAAATGCATAACCAAGTAAATGTCAGTACAAATGAGTCAGTCTTTATAGTTATCAGAGCTCTCAGAAAAGGTACTTCTGTTCAACAGGCTAATACTACTGCTTGAGCCACCCCCACTTCAGGAATGCCCTTGCAGAATGTAGTTCTGGTTTCCATGGACACTCCACTAAAATCATATGTATTCTTAGTACCGCCTAAAAATAAGTGCAGAGATTAAAACAAATAAAAAAGGGGGAAAAAAAGAAAAAAGGATTTTGATCCATGGAGTGGTTTGCAGGCTTAATTCTGCTTTCAGAAGAAATAGCTGGATACTTATCAGCAGGAAAAATGAAACGTCCCCTCAGAGACGTGTGCGTATGGTATAGTGGCATAGAAGGTCTTGGCCTTTTGGACCTATTTAAGGCATCTGATATTACAGATTGAAGTCTTATGGAAAAATGAAAAATAAACTGAAGTGGTCTCACTTCTGTGACAGTTTCAGGCTGTCCTTAAAAGCTGTCCCTTTGTGGAGGGATGTCACTTGGTGAATGTGTGTTGATGCAGAAATTCTTGGTAGATGCTTGTGTGGCTTGTGCTGCAATGATTATTTTATTAAGATACCTTATTCTAGTCTGATGTAAAAAACATCTTTTCAATATCAATTTAAATACTTCTTGTTTTGGTGGCATTTTTATGGAATTTGGAAGCTGTTCACTCAAATCTGATTCTGTATTCCAACTTAAATCACTTGCCTTTGTCAAGTATTTGCATTTTGTGAGGCCAAGGTTTAAATCATGTTTTGGTCAGTGTTGCCAACCATTTTGCTATTAGGAAACTAGCTCCCTCCTTTGTGTAACCCTGAATGTCTGTATCAGCTGTGTTCTGGTATGCTCCTGGTCAGCCTGAGCTATTGCAATGATGTTGTGTGTTAAAATATAAACCTACTTGAGCAGCATAGCTTAGACAAACCTGTGGCAGCATTCTGCTACACAGCTGCTGAAGATTATAGAACAGGTTTCTCTGTTCCTGTGTATAACCCCTAAAGGTGATTTGATTTGGGGGGAGAGAATTAGAAGAGAAAGTGCTTCCTAAGCAGCTAAGACAAGCAGCTTCTGTCAGTTGTTGGAAATTCATGATAAACCGTTAGGGATTAACTGTTCTGTTTTGAAAAACGTGTTGTTCAATATAGAACTAAATTTCAGTAAAGTAAGTTTCTTGCCATATGCTGCCTGTGTTCAGTAGCTTATTTCTGGATATTGTATGTAAAATACAGTTTTATTTGCTCTGTTCTTTGTCTTCTGAAAGGAAATAAAGTCTTAGCTTCTGCTAGAGAGGAGCTGTGACAGGCACCGAAGACCATTTTAATAGCTGTATGTAAATAGAAAATGGTCTAGTTGCACAATAGGTTTCAGATATTAATTTTGCTTCATTACAACTTGTTATTGAAGAAATAGTGTCTTAAGCATTTTGTTTAGCAAATAACCAGATATAATTGTAAATCAAATCTTCTCGGTGCCAGATAAAGGAGCCTGCTGGCCTCTTTCACATTGTGAAACAATGCTCTGAAGTATTTAAATGCCTGTGGGATAGTCATCGGAGGCAAAGAATTTAATGGAAAACTATGAAATAAGTTTTGAATGTGTTTTTTGTTTGTGTTGCAGTTGAATTGGCCTGATTCTTTCTCATGCGAAAACGCTTTGAAAGTTCTTCGTATCAACTCCAATGCATTTGTAACAGAGAATATTTTTTGTACCCAGTTTTAACTCCAGATTTAGCTGACCTTATATTGGCATCAGAAAAAAGATCTTGACCAGTGCAAAAATAGCAGAGGGGTTTATTATTCTAATTTAGATTCCAGGCTGATTGGCAGGAAGCTTTAAGAGAAGTCAACAGTATTCCAAGCAAACTGAAAGTGTTATCAGAATTCTGCCATGTTATATTTTGACTAAGTCTTGTCAGGTTCTTCTTGTATGGTAAGAAAGGGAAGAATCAAATCTGTTCCATGTTCAGAAGCTTGTGACACAAATTTATTTGCTGTATTAGTGACTGGGCTTGCATAGGATTTTAAAATATACTGCCGCTTTCCAAATAAGCTTTCTTAGTGAGCTGTGAAGTTGATGGTTGCCTTCTAAAGTGAACACACTGCCGTACTTCTAAACTCCTCAAATATTTACTGTACACATGCAGAATATTACAATTAAATACTATTTCAAAGAACTATTTGACTCATTTCATCTCAAGTTACTGCCAGTGGTGAGATGAGGAAAAAAATCTCCAGACTTAACACAGTTCATATCTTTTGTCTGAGTTGCAGCTTAAGTGTTGCTGAATTTGTTGCCAAGGCTTATTTGCTTTAGGAGAGCTGCTCCGGTAAATACAATAGAACTATTCCATATTATAGCATGATACCTCCTAAGACTACCATCTTCATTTGTCTTATCTTTCAAAGGCTTGCTGTGTGACCTACTGTGGTCTGACCCAGACAAAGATGTGCAAGGTTGGGGTGAAAATGATCGTGGGGTCTCTTTTACTTTTGGTGCTGATGTGGTCAGTAAATTTCTGAATCGTCACGATCTGGATTTGATCTGTCGAGCTCACCAGGTATGAATTATGCTGCTGTTGCTTCTTAAACCTTCTCCTTCTAGATTTTATGTGTCTTTGCTGCTTGTCAGCAGAATATATTTGAAACTTCCTCATTGTGCTACTTCTAGGAAGAGCATATCTTGCTCATAAAGGGACTGTAATCCTGTGCACTTCTATTGATTTATATTGAGCTGTTTAATGTCAGTGACATAAAATGTTAACACAAGATTCTCACAGCGATGTCTGGTTTTCGTATTGTCTGTTCACTGTTTACAGTTAGTGTTGTATATGAATGTTAGAGGTAAAGTCCATGTTTAAAGTGGCAAAGTGAATTTGAGATTTACACTGAAGTTTCAGGGTTGTCCATTTCAGTAGTAGTCAGTTCTCTGGTAGTTGTGGCTTAAACTATCTGCTTTGCTTCATGGAAGTATTAAATGTGTTTTGAATGTTTCTATGAGCATGTCTGTACATGAAAGATTTCACAGTTACTTTCATTTTGGTTCCTCTATTTAGAGTACTTTGACATCTATTGTTTGAATTACTGAAATGTGCAGAAAGCAAGGTTATTTTTGGCATCATCAATATTTAAGTGGGTTTTTTGCTGTTTTTATTAAGTTACTTTAAGCAAGTGTCCTAGTTAGGTGGACACCAGGTTTCAATTTCCTGTATAACATTTCAGTGTCATTATTTAGTCAATTTTGAAAGCTCTCTCCTTTTTATTGTGTCACTTAGACTTGGGTATACTGTTGGAACCCTTGAATATTTCTCCTTGCAATTCTACTGCTAAAAAAACATTAGTGTATGGAATAGATACTAAGATTTATTAACTGCTGATCGAGATTGGTAGCAATATTTTGTATTCATGTAGTCACTTCAGCTCTTCATAGAAGGAGTGTGACATCCTTTAAAAGACCATGGTGACTTGACTGGACCAAATGGTGACTTGACTGAACCAAAGTGAGCAGTTGATGCACTGGTTGCAGTACGTTAAAGTGGTGCTTCTGTTTTGGGGAAGAGGGAATATCCTTAAAGATTAGTTATGCTCTTAGAGAAAATATGGCAGAACCACTGTGCTTTTAGAGCATCAAAATTCTAAAAGAGCTTACACTTGAAGTTTGTGTAGTCAATATCCATTGTAAGTAAAACTCATGTTACAGTTGCAGTGAAGTTGTTAGCCACACCCCATGTGCTCTGAACTAATAGGTCAGACATTCAAATTCTGTGTATAAGCCATAAAATGCTGGGAGTCTTCTAAATGGCAATGCATAATCAGACTTCAGGTATGAAAATGCTGAGCAAATCGATGCATATTTAACATTGGAAGTGTCAGACGAGTTAAGGTACCAGATTTGGCATTCAGTGTCCAGATAAGACAAAATGACTGAAATACCAAGACGTACGATAGCTTTTTGATGAGTTCTTGCAATCTCCTTAATACAAGTCCTGTTTGCCTCAGGACTGGCTTTTTTCTTCAAAATGTGCCTCTTTTTTTTTTTGATGTGAGCTGTATTGATTTCTGTGGTGTCCACAGGTGGTTGAAGATGGATATGAATTCTTTGCTAAACGGCAGTTGGTCACCCTATTCTCAGCTCCAAATTATTGTGGAGAGTTTGACAATGCAGGGGGCATGATGAGTGTGGATGAAACTCTGATGTGTTCCTTTCAGGTATGATACCTTTGTACATTAACTGTTGCATTAGGTGTTGGGCTATATGGACTGAGTCAGCTTGCTGTGGTTATAGTTAGTCTAAGGTAACATACTTGAGCTACAAAGAGGACTGTACAGCAGTCCATGATTAAAACTGCAAACCAACTGTTCTCCAGAGAACTATGTGGGATTTGTTGTTTTCCACACTCCTGCATATTGAGTTACTCCCTCTATTTGGATGCTAATTTAAGAATTTAATTGGGTGATTCTTTTTAGTCACACCTAGTGATTAGACTACCTTAATTACACTGACTAATGAACTAGTGGGGCCCTTCTAGTGTGGTTACTCTGATTAATCCATATTCTTTCCTGGACATGTTTTCAGCCCCTTTTCTTTCCCTTTCTCACCCCAATGTAGTAGTAGAGCAAGAAGTACTTGGAAGTAGTATTTCTGTTGTATGTAGGATTCAGAAATCTGTAGGCTTGTGATGTAATTTCCTCCCCATCCATGTTCCTGCTCAATGAGATTTGGTTGGCTTAACAGTATTTTATATGTTCCTAGTTGTCACTGACTCAAATGAACTTCTTTATTTTCTCCAAGATATTGAA
The DNA here is from genome assembly GCF_028554395.1 of Pezoporus wallicus. Lineage (NCBI taxonomy): Eukaryota > Metazoa > Chordata > Aves > Psittaciformes > Psittacidae > Pezoporus > Pezoporus wallicus. The sequence continues at coordinate 70,865 of NW_026635616.1, read as the reverse complement.
ACCGTCTGAAAAGAAAGCCAAGTACCAGTATGGTGGACTGAATTCTGGGCGTCCAGTCACTCCACCTCGCACAGCTAATCCACCGAAGAAAAGGTGAAGAAAGGAATAATGTAGAAACACCATCAGATCTGTCAAGGACAAAACTCCATATTACAGTATATAATGTGTGCACTGTAAAACCATCCAGCCATTTGACACCCTTTATGATGTCACACGTTTAACTTAAAGAGACGGGTAAAGGATCTTTAATTTTTTTTTCTAGTAGAAAGATGTGCGACACTGTATTGTAACAAGTATAGCTCCAAGTTCTAATATCCAGCATAGAGTTAAAAAACATATTAGGAAAAAACTATTGCAACTACATATTCACACTTACCACGGTTTTTAAAGTTGACCAACATCCCAGTTAAAACTTGATGTAATAGTTAAACCAGATGAGAGCATGATGTTCCATTTGTGTAATGTGGTCTTATTGTTGCTTGATTGCTTTTACTTTGGTTATTTTGTAGCTAGAATGATGCAAATATGGTATCTAGTCTTATTTCCTGGCTCTCTCTTTGAAATTGAAATAAGGAAGGGGCTGTTTAGAACAGCCATTGATCTCTTATCCTCCCCCTAGTTCCCTATTGTTCATAATAATGATGCGTAATAATAATGATGCCCAAATGTGTGCCCCGTTACACTGCAAAGTTTCTAGTATGGTAGTGATTAAAAGGCAAATTAAGTCCAAAGAGCCCAGACTGGACAGCTTGACAGCCAGCATAAATTGAGACAGAAAACCCTGTCTTGACTTTCTAACTTAAACTGCCACACAATTAATTTGTGCACTACACTATTTTAAATTATTGACGTTACACTGTGCTATGGCACTTCATTTAACTTAGGTAGGACAAAAATGGTATTGCCTATTAGTTGGTAACTTGATTATGTGGTACCTTGGCTTTAGTTTTATTAGCATGAAACACCTTTGGCATGCTTAGCTTCCAGGTAACTCCTTACCTGCATCAAAGTTCATCTTACATAGTTCCACAGAACATGAAGATCCTTATTTGCTAAGCCTTTGAAAGCTGACATTCTTTTTCATAAGAGGGTGTGCTTAAATGGATGTTCGTCAACGGACAGTAGGCTAGCTGACAAGTGGTGAGCTGCAAATGCTGTAGGAATGTTCAATGTGATTATAAGGCTTATATCACTAAAGATTATATCCTTTGGATTTTCATGATCAAATTTCATATACTGTTGTATAGACTTCTGCTTTGTAGTGTACTATAGTAGCAATAATTTCTGTACATGATCAAGAGTTATGCAGTATTTCTTTCCAGTTCTCTCCTTTCTCAAAAGAGTTAACATTGGCAAATTGCAAGACACAGAGAAGATAGAAAATTTATAGTAGGATATATGAAAGGCACAGAATTGTGATGCTTTAGGATGCAATACTTATTGGACATAACTACAAAAGCTTTTATTGAATATTGTCAAATTTGTAAGATTCTTTGGGGGAAGGCTTCAGATTTATACCATTCTAAATGTGCATCAGTAGATGTAAAACTCTTGACTTCAGTATTGTCTTTGAAAATGTTAAATTGAGGATTCTGATAACTTACGTTTTATGAACTGGCACATTATATAATGCAAGAGATATATTGATTTCTGACACGGTGAGCAAGTTCTTTAAAATGGATTTAAGTCTCTTTTCTAATTCCATTTTGTTTTAAATGCATATTTTAAATGTAGGTTTTTTTCATTTAGTAAAAGTTGTCTAATTCATTTGAATGAAGTCTGACTGGTTATTTTAACATACCTTACTGTTCCTCAAGAAGTGTGGAGTTTCATATTAAAAAAAAACAAACCCAAACTTTATAACATATATATTTTATTGATTTAGATTGGATTGGTCTGTGGTTTTGAACAGTGGTTTGATGTACCTCACCTTGAAGCAAGCACCAGAGTTTCGGTACATAAAACAGAGAAGTAGATTCCTTCTTGTATTGCTCAAAGAAATCTGTTATTGAAGGTCAGTGATGAGAGGTGTGTGAGCATACCATCAGTTTGTGACAAGGTAATTGATGAAATGTATTCTGTAAACCTTGACAGGCTAAAACTTCCTGCTCTGAGTCACTGCTTACTTGAGGTTTGGTTTTACAGGTTTTACCAAGTGCAAGCCTCTGTTATAAGAAGCATCATGTTACTAAGTATCTGGATTAACGCTTCTCCACTTTTCCTTAGTTTCTGGAACAGTGTCCTCTGTATCGTGAATGTCCAGGTGTAAAACTGTATGTTATCTGAGTACCTAACATGCTCGCTTGTGTTACAGATGCTGTGTCAAAAGGAAAATAAAGTCTTCAGGCCTTCTTGTATGTCCTAAAGAAATAGGAAGTTCTTAGTTTATTTTACAGCGCTAGAAAGCCAGATCTGATGGTGGTATTCTGAAGAATTGCTGGGTTTATATAGCAGCAATCACTTGCAAAGGATTTGAGTGCTGTTTCGACTTCTGGGGAGTTGGGATGTCTACTAACATCCATCATCATACTGGGGGGGGGGGGGGGGAATGGCTTAATAATGTTATCACTGTAAATATTATTATTGCATACAACAGGTAAACCAGGAGGATCAGATACATAACAGAACTCTCCATACCACTTCAGCTGATGTTTACCATGTTAATATAGATCTTCAGTTTGTTTACTATTTGCCCATTCTGGAAGAGGTAAAGAATGGAACCTGAATCTAATTATGCTCAGATAAAATGAACTCCTCCTGTGGAAATTGCTAGTGGTCTAATTGCTAACAGATTTCCCCCTCTGTAAATGTCTTGTCCATACAAGTCTAAAATGCCACTACATAGCATAGTGTTAGTGCGCTGGGAAGTTACAGGAGAATTCTCAAATGAGCTGTTAAACCATTTCAGGGTATTTTTGTGTGTTCCCCCTACCCCTTTGAAGGTAGTATTTCTGATTTCATAGCAGAGTGTAATGTGGCACATAACCTCTTGTCTCCTTGCTTTTTGGTTGGCAGGCATTTTGTGATTCTCAAACACTTGAGAAATGTGTGCTTTAATCTGATTAAAAATACTGTCCCAAGAAGTGCTTCTTGGGTCTCTTTTGTGTTGATTCATAGGAGATTCTTGTTTTTACGTGATGGTTTTGTGGGTGTTTTTTGTATGCTTCTTAGTGGTTAGTGATTTCTCTTCATGGAATATTCATAATTTCTGCTTTAAAGAAGAAAATGTTTCATATAGTTGTGGTTATTATGCTACTCTAATATCTTGAATACAATCTGATCTAGTTCCATAAAATGTGTAGAAATAGACTTACTGAAAACACTGTACATGTCTTACGCTAGCGGATTACATTCAGTTGGCCATGTTTGGACACATACCAAGTATATGTGGCTGCTGGAGTTTGAGTTCATCTTTTTGCATCTAGTTCACTGTTAGGTGTCACCAAGCTTCACCATCCTGTTATGAAGACAGTTTGTGTTTGTACTGTATCCTCTGTTCAGAGAGGAGCAAATAGGTATGTGTGATCTGGCTTGTATTATCCCAGTGCAATGCATTGCTGTGCATTTGGCTGGGAAACTCCGATGGAAATTCTTCAGGTCTTTGGAAGGAAGTTGGTTTTGTTGTTACTGGCCTACATCCTTTTTGTAAGATTGCTTGAAGATAAAGATCTTTGCTGAGTTTCTGCCAGAAGATGGTAGAAGTAGGAGCTGATGAGCAGCAGCCTATGTTTATATGAAGAAATGTTCTTGTCTGGCTTATCTTTTGGTAAGCCCAAGAGGATATTGCCATCATACTGTGGAAGCTGTCAGATTAAATGACTGGAGCTGTATGTAGTTAGTTTGGGGTTGGCAAACATACTTTCTGCTGTGTAGTAATGAAAATATAAAAGACACTAGTGCTGTCTAACATGCTTGAACTGAAGGGGACCTGAAATTAATTCTGTTTTGTGTAGCTGGAATTTTCAGAATCTGTAGATGACAAATATCCCATGTTTGGCCTTTGGTGTGAAGCTCAAATCTTAACAGAAAAGGGTACCTACTTTGAGAAGGCTTATGTAGATAACAGTTGCAAAAACCTAGCATTTAAGCAGACTCTGAATTTCTTCCTGGTAAACTGTCAATGGTTGTATCAGTGCCTGGTGTTTCTGGAACTTTCCTTGCTGTCAGGTTTGTTGGAGAAGACACTTTATACAAACCTAACAGGTAGTATTACAGCTGAGCAGAGAGCAGAGGCAAAGTGATACTCTCAATATTGTATTGCTTTTGAACTTGCTTGAGTTGTAACTTGATGCGCGATTGGCATCCGTCTGCTTTGTAATGTACATGAGGATAAAAGTGAATATTTGGCTTCAGATTAACTGGTGAAAAGGCAAGGGCGAGAGAATGTCTCCTTACACTGAAGCAGAGATGATTACAGTGCAGTCAGATGTCTCCATCTCTGAGTCCACATGGGCTAATAACATGCTTCAAAGAGCATTGTGTTAATCAAAACAGAATTGTGATGTTCACCTACACAGTTATTCTAGTCAGTAAGGAACTCAGTCAGTACCAGGCTTAGGATATTTAGGCATAGCCCTGGATGTCTTCTGTTTGCTTATGCTCATTAGCAGTAGCAGCTTTCAAGATCCCTCTCAGCACAGCTGTATATTTTTTTTCTGCCTGGATCATACATTGATCTTGCTTGCTTTGTTCTAAGGTTTGGTCAGGGCTTTGATGACAGCATCTGATGAGATGGCTGCATGCAGCTCGTGGGCTAATAACGAAGTATTCTTCTCGCTGCATGTCTCATGATTCAAGCTGAAGGAACCTCAGGCCATGTTGAACTGAGCACTGGAATACCACATGACAGTAAGTACAGTAAGGAAATTACGAAGATAAGATGCAGGTTTGGGTACTTCAAGGTACTATGTGTCTGCCAGGTTCTCGTCTTCCATGGATTTCTGGAACTGGTAGTGCCTGAACATCTTCCTTGTAGAGCACTTGAGTTGTTGGGAAATGAGCAAAAGTCACTTGTGTATCTTAGAGTGCCTTTTCAAAATAAATAATAATGATCTCACCATGTTGCTTAGTAATAAGGACAAAATTTCATTGTTTCCTGGTGTCCTGTTTTTGAACTCATTTAATCTCTGCACCTGTGTTCCAAGAAATAAGAATGCAAAAACAATTCAAAATAGCTGTTTGCCACACAAGCCCTTGCCAATACGTGGCTGTAGTAATCTTTTCCAAGGAAAACTCCTACTGCTTCTTGAAACAGTCTGAACAGGTGGAGCTTTAAACAGTGTACACTTGCTGCATGTGGCCTAGTCCAGCCATTTTCCTAGGTTCTGCTGCTGCCTTAGGTAACAGAATCTGCAGCTCAAGCTGCCTGTTCAGCCTACTGCACACTTAGTCCTAGAAGCAAGCATATCAGAAAGCAGGTGCTGACTAGATCCAGCTGTTAGTACAGATCAGCAAAAGCTATTCTGTATGTTCAAGTGGAGATTTAAGCTCTATGTTAAAGGTGAGAAAAGGTTCCAGGCAGAGCTCTAGAAACAACAAGCACCATTTGAAAAACCCTCTGTAAATAGGATAGACATGCCCAGATGTTAAGTTTCAGTGTTTTAACTTAATCTGAATTACTGTTAACTGGAGGAAGTAAATCAGATAGGCAAAGTAACAGTTACTCTACTCTTGCAGATAGCTGATACTCAAAAATAGTGTATTTCAGAGAGCAAAATCATTAAATTACTGGGGTTTCCCTTGGTAGAGTTGTCTGCTCATGGTGCTCTAAAAGGTTTGCATCTTCAGGCTGCAAGAGAGAATGGTGTAGATGGATCCAATTAATTATTGAGAAGGTTTAGCTAGGAAAAGAAGCTGGTATCTTGTGAACAAACTGTTGCAGCTCATGACATGAAGCAGAGGAGCACACACCATTGATGAATGCAGGGGAAAACCTTGGCAAGTAAACATATTCCAATGTAATTTTTGTACCCATTACTTTGAAGTCTCAACAAACAAACTGCGATGTGAACAGTATTTCACATTGCTGTCTCTGGCTCCTTCCTAGCAGCATTTGTACAGTTCTTTGTGTAAATCCCTCATTGTCTTTGTGAATTTCTGGTCGTGTATACATGAGTAATTTTCCACTAGCTACCACGGAGTATTTTATGTTTGTATTTCACACTAGTATTCCTGAGTCGCTTCTTGCACTTTCCACAGATAGAATGTGAAATAGACTGTGAAGTGCTGGGAGAGGGAGCGTGTTACAAGAACTGCATATTAATGGCCATCTTAACCTCACCTTAATCGCATCTAGCTTCCAGGAGGCTGGGTAGGAGGATGAGCTGTAAGACTTAATGCCCTATTCTGTTGAAGTTAGTGATGGAGAACAAACACTATTTAATTCTTTCCTACTCAAGGCTCTTGCCTAAAGGTACAACAACAAACTGAATACTAGTCTTAGAAGCTTTTGCCTTGCCTCTTTACCACCTAGAGTAATAAGAAGATATACTGTTTTCCTTGCTCTATCTTGTGTATACTAATGCTATAGAAGAATTTAACACAAGTGCTTAAGGAAAAACACCCAATCCAGTTGAGGTAACTATTTTCTTCAAGTTAGAATCGATTTGGCATCCGATGCCATCTAGTGGTAGAAGGCCAGTGGGTGAAAAGCTGTTACTGCAGACTTGGCATGTTTATCCTGCGCTTGTCTGATGTGGAAACCTTATCCCTTGATCAGTGCTGAAATACATTCATGCTTCCTAATAACTCGGATCTTGCTGCATTGTAACTAGGCTTACCTCAATTAAACGTACAGATTTATTTCCCTTAAATTTGGCTGACTTCTTGAGGCCTCTTAAAACTATATGAAGATTCTGAAGGAAAAAGAATCAGAGCTGCCATAAAAAGCATAAGAAAGTTGGGTTTTGTCTTGGGCAAAGGTGTCCAGGTTTCTTTCTCACCCTGGAATCTTCTTTTCCCAAGTCTAAATAAGTAAGGTGGGATTCTTTGTATAAATTTCCAGTGATTGGAGGTTGGTGCAAAATACGTAAGAAGTATTTTTAGGTCTGGTATAAACCAATGTAACTACGTAGGGGGAGAAATAACTGGTTCTGGTTTAGGTGTGGAGAGCTAATTGGGAGGTGGTATCAGAATAGGGCTGATACTAAATTTCAGTACCTTATCTATCCAAATATTACATAATGTGTTGCTTTTAGTTAAGCAGTTCTTACTCTGCTCCACCCATGGGCTTGGTATCACAGGTTTATACTGTTGAAAACACCTGCAGAGTATAAGCCTGATTTGAGGGAATCATTTGATACTTAGCCAGCTTCCACTAGTCTAAAATGAATTGCTCTTGAAAAGCTGTATCTACACTAGTGTGTTAGTTTGGAGCAACTACATGGTTTTGAATTGAATCCTCCTGATGGTGCTCATGTACCTGGTTTGGATGGCAGAGCCCATACTGCTGTAGGCAGATTGGACATTTTGGTTTTGTTTCACACGAAAGAAATTTGTTCCTAGTGTATGTCCATGGTGTCAATGATCCAAACTACTTTGTGGGCCATACCACTGTGAAGCACCCCAGCACGGATGGGTGCACTGATAGAATGAAATCAAAATGAGAAGAGTGTATGTGACACTGAAGTGCTTCCCATGGTGTGTAAAGTCAAACTGGCGTTTGTGCTTCTGACATTGTCAAGAGTCACTGCATTCTGTTACTCTACTGTTCCACAGTCTACCCAACATTTTCCTCTTATCTTTTGCATTGTTTGTTGTAATTACCATTGCTCTGATGTTACTGTTTTTTTTTATTGTCTCTCTTTTCTGACTGATGCTTCTACCCAGTGGTGGCAAGGTCTTTTCAGCTTCCCAGGCGGTTCAAAGGCTGCAACGAGATGCTCATTTTCAGTCTGTCGTGAGAGGGCTGAAATCTTTGGTGGCTGGATAACCTAGCAGCAGCAGGAAGAGGAGGCTGTGCACCTCAGCAGTCAAGGACTAGCAGAACACCAACAGTTGGGGTATGTGTGCAGTTCATGAAGGTGGAAGAAGTTGTACTGAAGAGAGGGCAACAATCGTATCTTGAAGCAATACAGCCTCATCCCCTCCATAAATGCTGTAGGGCTAATGACACCACACACAACTCTAATAAGCAGTGATGACAAATAGTGGTTGAGGGTGTCTGTTTACTTGGAATGGAATGCAGTTACCTGCTAACTGCAGTAATGTGTTTTCCTTTCCACATTCCAGCAAGCCTGAAAGGTTTCATGGCTGCCCTTCCTTAGGCCCAGGGAGCAGCAGCGTGAAGCTTGTCCTGGGGGAGATGTGTGGTCACTTCAGGATCAGAGGCTTAGATGTCAGGTACAGAGCTGCTATTTCAGCAGGCAGTCTGCAGTCATGGATTTGTGCCCCCAGAGTGGCAGCAGAGAAAGGATGTGTTGTCCTGCTTGCTGGCATGGTTTTGTTCCATATATATATAGCAGTCTAGGGGGAGGTAGACCAGCTTGTGTCACAAGAATTTGAGGTGGTTGGTTACTAAAGGGAGGATGTGCTGGAAGGTGTGCTGATCACCACTGTGGCCTGAGGCAAAAGTGAGAAGGGAATAGAGAAGGAAAAGCTTGGAGGCAGCCATGGCCAGTTACCTAGAACTTATAGCTGACCTGAGAGCAGTTCTTGGGCAGCCTGCATGCCAGACTTAAAGCTCAGGAGGAGACTGTGGGAAGACCAGTATCTTCAGGAGACATTTGGTTTCTCTCCAGAGTTCCCACATTAAGCTCTTCGGTAGTGACTCACAGGCCAAGTGCAGGAAAAAAGGAAAGCAAAGGTCAGCTTGACTCTTCTGGCAGCTTTCACTCACCTCTGGTCTTAAGATACCCTCTCTACTCGCATAGGTGAGCATGAGGCAGCGTGGCATGGAAGCACACTCCATACAGAGCACTTGCTAATGCTCTAGTGTCGCACTCTTTAAGTTTGATCTGTCAGTCCCTAGCGGGCCATGTTGAACCCCTAAGAGAAGTTTGTACTGGCTTGCTCATTCCTATATCTCTTTCTGTATCCCTGAAGCTCCAGGTCCCACTGCCCCCCACCCCCGGCCCCTGTTTTTTCATCCATGCAGGGATTATGGGCCCTCTTGGGGAATCAGTACAATTTGTACGCTTTTGCTGAGCCATTCCAGTTCAATTCAGGTATTCTAACCACTCAGCTTTTGGGGTTTCCACCTCACATTATTTCTGTGGCTTTCTAGGGTGCAGACTGAATCGTGTTAAAGCTGGAAGGGTGTGATAACTGAAAAGGGTACTTCAGCAAAGTCTAGGCTCAGAGTAAATGGATACCCTCAGCTTTCTGCTGCATTATTGGGTCAGACATGTACAGTGGGATGAATAGCATGTGTCTGGTTTCAGCTCTTACAGTAGTATCTGGTAGTTGAGAAAAAATAACAGCTTATGCCCTCAGGGCTCTGCGATGTTGACCTGAGGCTGTGAGGCAGGCTGGGAGAAAATGGAGCAGCTCAGGTTTGTGGTGATAGGATTGCGCATACCTTGTTTGGCACCTCTAGGAATCATGCAAGAGCTTGACTGTCATGTACTTATACTCGTCAGGCACCAGTTAGTTCCCCTACAGTGCTGCACGTTTAATTTTTATCAGGTAATAGAGAAATTTTAATGGCTTCTGTGTCTCCCTTAAAAATAAACGCAGTTCAGAAGTAAAGTTTGTTTCTCAGTTATCAAAGTGGCCAGGAGGGGGCATCAGTGTACCACAGAGAAGCGTTTGAGCCTCAAACCGGCGCTTAAAGGACAGGAGCTCTTGCTTAGTCAGTCCCCATGCCTGTACAAGGAGGCTTTGTTAGGTAGCTGAAGTGCGGTATTTTTGTCTAACTCATCTAACCCACAAACTAGTTATTTGCAGGCAATTATGGGCAGATTTTATTGTGATTGGATGTGGTAATTTTTGTACACAACTACTTGAACTGTATTTGTGTTGTTGCCTATTAATGTACATAGGAGTTTTACAGACGTCACAGATCTCCTCAGTCACTGGTTTTAGTGTCCTGGTCTTCAAACTGAAGAAAACTGGGGTGGATGAAGCTTATAATATTAATGCTTTATAAATAAGGAATGTCTGCTCTATGCTGCAGATATAATGCTTTCCTATCTCCCGTTCATGGTAGCCTGTAATCCACAAGTATCCAAGCAATACATCTGCTTAACAGTCTTTTAAGGTAGATAAATATGATGGTAGAAAGCAAAAATACCAAAGGACTTCTTGAGTGTGAGGACTAGAGTGAAGATGTGAGAGTTCCTGTAGGCCTGCAGTCTGGGTTAGATTCCTTACTTGAGGACAGCATGTCCTGTGTGCAATACTGGCAGCACTAGCCACCATTTCCTAATAAAGGGTTCTATTTTGCTGTGGAACTTTTCCAAAGCTTTGGTTCTTCCTTAGTTTCTTATTTTGATTTTTTTTTTTTTTTTTTTTTATTCTCTACTTTAACCTTTTCAAAGAATGAGCAATAAGAAAAGACATTTTCTCCACCAGTATCGGGGACACTGCTTTGTTGTCATATTTTTGCTGACCCACAGATAACACCTCTAAGCAGTAGCTGAAGAAGACACTGCAATCCCCCCTTCACAATGGTGGTGTCATACTGGCAGCATGTACTGGGCTGCTGCAGGACAGTAGCACTGACCTGCAGGGTTAATGTGCAGTGTTATTGTTGGCTGCTCATCCTCCTATGCTGATTCCTACTACATGTCGACCTCTTCTGTTTGTACTTTGATGCCTGCAGTTCTTGGAATCGGCTCAACGGAGGAAGAAACTGTACCATTGTGAGACAAAGAAAAAAATCAGGATCCTTGCTCTGCTTTATTAATAGCACTTACCAGAGGATGGATGACCTGTGCTGTGCTGGGATGCTTTAGTATCCTGCAGTGATCTTCCATGTGGTTTTGATAGATAATTTCTACTAAGACTGGGGATGAAAGCATCTGTGCATTCTTCCTGCTGGAGCCATTTATTAGTATTCTGTGGCTGCTTGTAGCTGTGGAAGATTCAATGTCAGCATTTTGTCAATGAGGGAGGAGTTGGATTTCTAGAACTTCACAAGATGCTTCTTGCTGTTCCTCTGAAACTTCAAGTGACTAATTTTCTAAACCCCGGTTTTGCATTTACTTTGCATACATCCCATTCTTTAGGAAAGCAGCACATATACTTGAATTAAATGACATTAACTTGTGGTATTAAGTCATTTGTCCGTGTAAGAGAGAGTGCACATTGCCATGTACAACTTAATAGCAAAACAAGGACTTCCAAGTGGAGAACATTGGAATGATACACATGCTTTGAAACAGGCATCTAGTTTATACTGGAAACAGCACAAAATTCCGCTCTGAAGTGACATTTGGAAGTCAACTGTTTTCCTAAGTTTCCCTATAGGAAAAAAAAAAAGTGGGGTGCTCTGGTTGGTGCTTAAACTCTTGTTTCAGTCAGGCTGATTTCTTTTGTTCCAGGAAAATTGTCCACACATGGCTTTAGCCTTAATATTTCCATTCTGGGAGTACTAAGTGTCGCAGGCCTGGTGGGAAATAAGCTGCTTATGTAGTTCCTTACCCATTTATGGTGGTCTTCTTTATTTTTATGTATCCGCTTTCTCCAGCCTGAAAATCTGCCTTTATTACCTCTGCTCCATGTTTGTTAGTTTGTGGCCTCTGCTGACATCCCTTTCTTACGGGTATGCATGTTAGAGATACATTACATCTCCATCCCTGGTGGTGTTCAAGGCCAGGTTGGACAGAGCCTTGGGTGACATGGTTTAGTGTGAGGTGTCCCCTGCCCATGGCAGGGGGTTGGAACTGGATGAGCTTAAGGTCCTTTCCAGCCCTAACTATTCTATGATTCTATTATCAAATATATCTCCTGACTCCTTTCTTTGGAGTGGAAAGGCTGGTCACCCCCGAGTCTCACTAGACACCCAAGCTCATTAAAAGCAAAGTTAAAAGCAGCAGTTTATTTGCCATAGCATAAAGGTAACTTACCCTGCTGAGGTGTTTGCATGTCCTGTGCTGCTTTAGCAAGTGTTTTACTGGTATCCAGGCTACCTGTGTTAAGGCTATTCAGCTGGAGGTGGTTATGATTGGTAATGCTGTTTTATAAATAGTACAGTTCTCAGGAACAACCCCAGAAACAAACGTATCTTTGAAATGCATGGTGCTGCTGGCCAAAAGAGTAAACAAAGTGGCCTTTCATAAGAAGATATAGAGATATGCCTTTACTCACTTAAATTTGAGCTGCAATAATTTGGGAAAATGGCATGTAGAAGTTTCTGTTGCTGCCTAAAAAGCATTCTTCAGCTGAGTTGTGTAATCTGTAGCACAGATATTAGTAGAATTTATATAAGGTCACTTACTCTGTTCTCCGCAAAGAAAGACTTCATCTGGCCAAATGCTGACCTATTAACAATTAGTATTTCCCAAGAATTCAGTGTCTTTCAGTGTTGTTCACTTATATAAGAGCATCTGGGCAGAAAGAACGTGCTGTTTTCAGTGGCAGGTCGTCTGTATATCAAAAACTCTTTTTCTTCCTCAGAGGATGATTTTCTTAAGAGCTATGGAGATGCTCATGGGAGAGAAGATTGACCCACAAAACTAAACACCTATTTGGGTGTTTTAGTGTACGTACCCTGAACCTAGGGTATTTCTAAACCTCCTTGACTTCCTCTTTGGAAGAGCTGAACTCTGCAGATATTACCACTTCATGCTTCTGTTATGGCAGTTTGCACCCCATTTATGATGTGGGATAATGCAGGACTGTCAGTTTGTTGTTTGGTTTGGTCTTTTTTTTTAAAGAGCTCCAAACTGTCATAGATTAGAACATTAGCTGCAGTCATGCACCATCTGTTGTTGCCTCTTGGGCATACAAGCATGTTCCTGAATATCCCCTGTGTCAATATCCCATGTATGATAGGTAGAGAGATTTAACTAGTTGTTGAGAAAGTGTCAGTGTATTGATTGTGCTTTTTCTAAAGCAAGTTGTATCTTGCATTAGGAGACTTCCCTGTATCACATGCTGCTTTAACTCGAACCATTACTGTTATAGCAGATAGTGAAAAATCTGTAATTTGCCAGGCATATTAAATGTTCATTGATTTCAAATTTGTAAGTTTCATGTAGATACAGAATATAGCTGTACCCACAACCTGTATATTTCTGTAGCTGTTGACTTTATTGAAATGCTATTTCACTAATAAGAGCAAACATTGTTCCATAAAAAGCAAGGAGCTTATGTTGATCCCTGTAATTACTTTTTAAGCAGATGGAACGTACATGTCCAGCTCATTTCTGCAGCCCCAGGCACAGTAGTCTTGCAGTTATGAGGAATCAGTCTCACTTCCATGAAATGGAATGACAGTAAAGATAAATCATGAACTCTTCTTGATCCCTCCCACACGGCAAGAGTACTGTTGAAGGGACATGGAAAGCCTTGAAGAAGTAGCTAAACAGAAATGAATGCTGCATAAAATGCCCTGGGCACTGAAAAATGCTCATTTTCTATGTCAGCCATTGCCAGTATGAAGCCTTCGGTGCTGCGATGATCGTATTTTGAGGCAGGCCAGCCTAGTGAGTTAGCTTTCTGGACAGAGTCCTGCATGGATCATTAACAAAAAAAGCCCAGGAGGGCAAAGGTTCCTTCTCACGCTGTATGAAAGCCATTTATTTGGGCTCAGGGTTTATCTACTACAGCACGGAGTCAACCTTTTATTGAACGTAAGTCTCATTTGAAACCTTGCCTGATGATTAATATCTGCAAACTGTCTATTGTTGGATTCCAACACAAAGCCTGTCAGGTCATGTATTAATTGAAGCATGACAAACAACTGTTTTTCTCATGGATAACAGCAAGAAAGGTACAGTTTAAAGGGCTACAGTTGCTAATTTGGAACAGAAGTAAAAGATAGGACCTGGATTCCTTTCTTTTGGCTTGCACTTTATCATCAGGATTTCTGAAAGCAGCTGGCCCTTCTGCTAATGAGAAACAGGGTCTGGCTGGCTTCAGCTGAGATGTGTGCTGCCCTGCCTGTGCCAGCTGAGCCCTCATCCCCTGAGGAAGAGTTCCACCCTTTGGGAGGGCACGCGGTGGCTGTGCCTCCTGTCCTCCTCCTGGCTCTGCCAGAGCAAAACCCAGCTCTCTATGGGAGTCCAGGAGATGATGCCCAGAACCTTTGCACTGTTTCATTGCCCTGGCAACAGCATCATCTTTTCTGAGCTGCTTCTCTCCCGCAGGTACTATTGCAAACCCTAGGACTGCAGCTACCTCTGTTCCTGTCGCCTTCCGGTGGTCCAGGTTTCCACTGATGCAAACCAGGAATAGGTTAGGCATAACATTGCTAGTGAAAAGGTCAGTGTCCTCTTGCATATATTCACTTTCTATTGATTTTGGTGACAAGGCATACCCAAAAGAACTAATACAACATAACCATGAAATAAGAAACTAACCTTACTAGTTGGTTCCTGTAACAGATATCCCTAGTACATAAATCTCCTCAGTTCAAGCACTCGCCTCAGTCTGGTTGTCTTGGGTGTTCTGTCAAGTATTCACAAAAGAATGCCTGTAGCAAGTCCACATAAAAGAAATCCTTTGCCCTCATTCTTAGTATAACTTTCTGTGCATTGCAATATCTTTCTTCTGCAGTGTGGAAAGGGTACATACAGATGTTGTGTCTACATGGCTTTTTGACATCTGTGAAAGTGTGTCAAGGTTTGTGCTAAAAATAACGCAGCAGCTGTGTGATAGCGGTTGGCCCCATTCTCTGGCCCTCTCTAGTGTACCCATGTGGACACGTCTGTGAGTCCTGCAAGACTAATAAATACATCCAGCAGGAAGGTGCATAATGTGACCTACGCAACCTGTTTAGTCATAAACTGCCTTTGAGTTGCAACTTGAATGAAGCCCTTGCCAGTGGCTCCTGTCATTGTAGTCGCCCTGTTCTGCATCTAATGACCGTACAAGCTGAATTCTAGGAAAGTTGCCCCAAAGCCTAAGCCTATCACAGACCTAAGAAACTGAATTCTCACACAAGCAGGAAACTCTCTTGTTGAGACAGTTCTGTAAGGAAAAGAACCTTAACATAAACCTTCAAGTTGCTGAGCTGTCCTAGGGAGACACTTTCTCATGCTGAAGATGACATAAACGATACTGCTTCCTTGTTCCCTGCGATGCTTCTAGTAGAGAGCAGATCTGATTCATCTGCCTTTCACTCATCACAATATTGGGATTTTACAGTACTTCCAACAATTATAGCCTTTTCCACATACGGACTTTGCTTTTGCAGAGTCTGCAGACAACAGTAGCTATCAGTTAAGATGAATTTGTTTAATCAGACTAGCTTCTGGGAGAGGACAGGCCTTCCCTTTTACATGGATAATTAACCTCTATGAAAAAATTTCTATGCCAAGAGGAATAGTACATAATTTAGGATTCAAAATGTTTTGCTGTGTATGTATTCTTTTCCAGTGGGTAAAACAGACGCTACAGACAAGCTTTGTGCAAACATGAGAATTAACTGGAGATGAAAGAGAAAGCAGAACCCTACTATAGTTTCACACGCTGCTACTGTCCTGTGACTTGAGTACTGCTTTTAAAGCCAATAGGTCTTGCTCATGTTAGGGTTCAGTTTGATTTTGCATTGTCTCTTGGTAGTTTTGCATTATTGAAAAGCAGTATAGAATGCTAGTAGAAATTAGCTTTTCAGATTAATTTATTGAATGGTGTTCTTCAGGTATATAAGGTAGAAGGAAGCTTTTACATGGATTAGCAGTCCTTAATCCTTTTAAACACCCATTCAGTGGAGTACTGAAGTGTTTACTTAAAAATAAGCACAGTAGTAGTTCCCTTTCAATCATTAGGACTATTTGCATACTGAACTTCACGGAAGTGTTCAAGCAGTTGCCCAGATCAGGACCATAAACAGGGACTCTTTAACTTGGCAGCGAAGTACATTAATGCCAGCTCTAATATTTCTTTAACTGTTTCGCACCTTTATCCTGTTAGTGCATGCTTTCTCCAGTCAGTCACTTGGCATATACCTGGCTGATAGTTTCTTGAGAAGCTTCCTGGTCCCTTAGGATTTAGCAAAGCAGTGTTGCATCACATGTTTCACATGCCTTTTTTATTACAAAAAAAAAACAAACCCAAGCTGGCTTTTTTCCAGTGTTCTTTGACCTCAGCAAAATTATATGGTTGCAATTGGAAACAATGCGGCTTTTGACCTACTGTTTCATCTCCCAAGTTTTGCCATTGGCTGTAATGTCATGTACATACTGTGACAGAGGTGTGGTATGCTTTTCCATCTTGTGTATCACTAGCTAAGAATCAGCCTCAAACAGGAACTGGAGGTTCTCCAAAGCTTATGATGCCTGTGTCCTACAGATGAGTGCCCCTTCTCTTTCCACTATTTTCTAAACATTTTTGATCTCGCATTCATACAGCTGCCTGCAGGCTCTGTTGTGCAGTTTCTTCCTAGGGTTTCCCATAACTCAAATGCCTCATTAGTTACTGGTTGTCCTTTGTATGAAAGTTGAATGCACCCTTAAAAAGATAAAAGTGAATGCCTCAGGCCATTTGAGAGCTGTAGTTGTGTCATTCTTTCTTTGAAGGCGTAGCAACTCATAGAGGAAATACGATCTAAAGTTCAGGGAGGGTGGTGGAAAGGTGAGGAATCTTATTAGCCTTGTATGAGGGTGCAGATATGTGCAGGTGTGGATTTATCTATAAGTCAGTACCTTGCCCATGCTTAATCCATGCATTGCAGCCTTGACCATAGAATTCTAATCTTCCTTAAATATAGATGCTTGCAATGGTATTGAAAAGGCTCTAAGAAGGAAATTGCAAGAGTAAAAGCTGATGTCCCAAATGATTTGAATGGCAAATTTGTCTTCCTTCTAATGAGAAGTACTCACATATCCAAGTGGCACTGAGAATCTCAGCCTCTATTTATATTTAGATGTACTGCTTATATGTGTGACTTACATATGCAATCTTCCACACATGAATGCTGCCAAGCTAAAACTACCATATTACAGTAGTGTTCCCATCACTGTAACGTTTGTCTTTATTTTGGGAAGGGGGAAGAGTCAAATTGAATAGCTGCATCTTATTTACTGACCATAAATAGATCCTATTTTCTATAGGAAGTGATTTTGTTTGCTTGAACAGTAGAGGCAAGCGAAGAAACAATATATCTTATCCAGACTCGGTAAATTCAGTCTTCTTGGTGTCTGAGTAGTAAAGGGAGAGAATGCAGAAGAAAATGAATGGAAGAAAACTTTATTCAGGTCTTTCTATATAAGCCTGTAGCTCTGTAAAAGACTCCAGAAGTTACAAAGCTTTAAAGGAACATGAAGAACTACTGGAAAAGAGCAGAAAGGTATTCTCTATATAGGGATCAGCATGTGAATAGACATCAGTATTACACAGTGACCAGCATGAGTCTTTTATCTATAACTTAAGTGATATTGATACCTGATTTTAAGATGAATTAGACGTACTCAGTAGGGTGTTCCATCTGGACAACCTAACTGCTATGGTGCTAGGAAAGTGTGGTAGGTTTCTGGTGCTGCAGTGATTGTGCAATGCGAAAGAGGCTCCAGGAAGGTTCACTGGGGCATTTTATGAGGGAGACTTACCAGTAATTTAGTACAGTCTGAATCAACATCTGATAAGTCCTAGAGTAGAAGAAAAAGGAAAAGATATTGCAGTCAAGGCTGTGATGATATATCCATTAGAACTGCAAACTATGAGCACATAATCCAAAATATATAGCCTCATAAGCAAAATTGCAAGCAGGAGTAATCAGCCTATGGTCTGTTTTCTGTGTGTGTACAAGAAGTATGTATCCACTTCAAGAATTAAAAGAAGCAGCAAGAAATCAAAGCCTGCTGTTTCTAGCTGTCTCATTCCACTTATCATAGCTTCAATACAGTCTGAGTGTAATGCCTAATGTGCACATTAGGCTATCATGCTCGGATCTTCCTTCACGGAGGTTCTATAAAGATGTTACAGCAGAGGGCAGTAGGAACCTACCTCTGGGTAAAGCTGTGAGCAACCAGCCTGCAAGCTTTTCTTCCCACTCCTCTTCCCTGCTCTAATGATATTCAAGGGCCAGATGAAGCATATAGAGGGGAGCTGCTGCCACGACTGTTGTCGTTGCGCTTGTCACAGTGAATTCAAGGGCTATGTTTGTAGATCCGTTTCTAGTCAGTGAACTGATTCTCTAGATTTGATGTATGCTGCAAGGGATCCAGGCCCAAGCTGATGGCAGAAACTGGGCAATTTTTATCTCAATTTAGAATCCTGTAACAGTTGGTAGAAGGGAAGTGATGTGACAAACGATACAGCTCATCCTCAGGCATGTTTCCTGCTAGCTGTTGAAGTATCTTAATCTTCTCCTGGAAGGCTGTTCCTTAATCTCCCAGTACAATATACAGGGTCTGAAAACCAGAGCCTTTAAAAGTGTGTGCATTTAGAGAAGGAGAAAGCCGATGCTGCAAGGCTGCTTGAGCTGGGAACCCTGCAGATCCATACAGCATGATGATGTCAACAGATTCCCCTATGCGTATCTCTTGTCTTTAGTCTTCGCTCACCCTCAGCATCTTCTGCATTCACTTGCGTTTGGTTGCCATTGCCTCCTGTCAGTTCAAGTTAGTGTTCCAGCCACTTCAGTAGGTTTGGGATTTCCCTCCTACTCTGTTTTTACTTCCAGAAGGGGGGACATGCTCGTACACCCTCTTCTCAGGCTCAGTGGATTTGTGTCTCAGCAGCAGGCACAGTCATCTCTGAGCATGGTGCCAGTTCGCAGCCGAGATCAGCAGAGGCTTTGAACTTGCTCCCTCCTTTAACTGGAAGTAGCCGGGTCTGATGAGCTTCCCAACAACATTGCAAAGCTCAGCTTTCCCCCACCCCCAGCTTCTCCAGGCGTGTGAGAGTGTAGGTGTGAGGAAGGAGGGAGTTACCGTTGTGAAGAATTGTTCAGGAAGAGTGGGGGATTTACTCATTTCCCGGTTTACTGGTGAGGATCTGCCTTATGCATCGCTACACCTAGGGTGTATTTTTAACTTTTCCCTGGTAACTATAGCATACGTGCAGATGGACTTACTGAAAGATAGATAAAACATACTATGGCTTACACAGGCTGTGCATAGGGATGCTAGGAATGTGCCTGGCTGTAGAAGTTCCTAGCTCTTGCAGTCATTCATAGTTTTTGAACTGAGACATTACTAGATAATTTGTCTTTGTTTGCCTCTATGCTTGTAAAGGATAGATTGAAATCAAGACTCGCAAAGCAGAGAAATTCATGAAGTGGGTTGCTTCGGAGGCCAGACCAGTCCCATCTGAAAGACAAAGACCGCTCACTTCATGGTTTTTCAGAGCTATCCAAGGGTGGGACGTACAAGCAATGAGAGGTGAGCTGTAACTTCCAAAGATCTCCTATAGTGTTCTTGTGCTGTTCTGTTTCTGTAACTCAGATTAAGTCCACACCAGGTGAAGTCCCATTTTGGGTAGACAACTGTCTCATAAGGATAAGCAGCAGGAAGTCTGCATCTTGTCACATCATAGCATTGTCTTAACTCTAGCGTTGGATTACTGCATCTATTGTGTTCAGGTGAGCCCTTTGTGCCATGCTGTTGTGCTGCAGGGGACCAGAGAATACTTGAACTTTTGCCTGCTTCTGAGAGCTGTGCCCAGGATGCTCTGATACAGGAAATGTCCACTAGGTACCAGTTGGAGAACACACACGGCTCAAAGCTAAATAGCCCTGAAAAATTCCTTTTAGAAACTGGTTTCGCTATGCATAGCTATAAAGATTGCTTTTACAAAACCATACCTAAAAGAGCCCCAACAGCCCCCCCCCCCCCCCCGATCAAAAAACAAGCAACCCCAAACCCAATCTCAGATTGACCAAGAAAAAAATCAGTGAGGTGATTACAGCAGAGGAAGTTAATGATTTTTCACCTAAATATAACCATGTGGACAGATAAATGTGGACTTAAATGTATTTTCAACACATGTTTAAGTCCACATTTCAGTGCTTATACCTGAAGGGACAGCCAATGGTGTAAAACAGACCCCTGCAGTTTTAAGAATTCCATAAGTAGGCTCTTTGTGGTGTATTATCACGGATTCACTGTGAAATGTGAAGAATGCAGCTTGAAAGGAGCATCTGTTCTCAGCCCAGCCTCTTGGGCAGATGGGTGTCCAAAGGCTGTTTTCTTCTGTGGGCATCAGAAGACTGAATGATTCGTCATGTGAAATGCCCCAGGATGACAAAGACAAAAAGCATAGCTGGGAAGGGAAGTTTTGCATTTAAATTTGAACTCACTCTTTGTCAGTGTGGATCTTTGGTGTGAACGCTTGCACTGGCTCTGTTCATCCCCTTCTAGGGGAGACCAGATTCACTGAAACTCTGGGGGAAAAGTTAACATTACTCTTATCTAGTTTGGAGCCCTGCATATGCTGTGTGGTCCCAGCGAGGTAACTCCTCTCCTATCAAGCCATGCTGCAGTGGTACCTTGCGTATGTTTGGTTACACACTGCTTATTAACTGAAAATGGTGAAAAGAATCATCTGTTAGAGGACAAGAGCAAAACGACTGAAGCAGAAGAGTGAAACAGGTTTGGTGTTAGAAGTTGCTGGTGAAGTAAACTGGAAGCATTTCCCCTACTCGTTCTGTTTACAATTTCCAGGAAATCTTTTGAACCTTTCTTTTTAATTTGACAAACCAACAGCATCTCATTCCAACTCTTAATTTCAGATGTTGTACGCGATATTTGTTGGTACAAAGCACTTTGAAAGGCAATTTCAGTATTTTATTTTGCTTTTTTTATTACTATTTTTAATTATAAAGCAAATTTGAACATTCTGACATCTTCCAGAGATGTCAGAAAGCAAGCTTCCAGGAAAGCTTATTTTGAAGCCAGTAGTGCCCGAGGTAGGTGAGTATCTCACGCAGATGTGAAGTCAGCACCTTACATAGTTGGGTGAAGGAGTTCGATTGCAGTAGTTAAGAGAAAACAGAGAAGCAAATATTCACATTGAAGCTGTGTAGCCTCTTTTAACCTTGGTCAGTTTTTAATGGATGGCTGCTTTCATGTGCCTGCTTGTAGCTGAATCTGAACCTGGGGTCTGTTAGAAATGTTAAAATCCTAGTGCAGGATCTTGGGACTCCATCATCCTTGGATTTTCCCACATTATGGAAGTTTTGAGTTTTGATCAGCTCTCACTGGTAGGGAAATTCGAGTCAGAGAGTTCAAAAAAGACAGGATTGATGTAAACACAAAGAAAAGACAACAGCAGAGCACCCAAATGTTGAGGACCAGATAATATGATAGTGTTAGCTTCATTATACATGCTTAGAATACAGTAACCTAGAGGAAATACTCCTGTTGTTATAAAAGTGCTACATTACCTGATAGGTCTTCTGGTTTCCAGTGTCTGAGATCCATCTTCAGCCCTCTTCAGAGTTGCAGGTGATGAAAGAGGAAGGGAAAAGCAGCAGTGGTTACCCGGTTCCTCCACTTGAGCACAAACTGAGAGGAATTTGGGCTCTGTATCCGTCTGCTTCATTGTCTGGGGGCTAAACAGCTAAGCAGTGAACTGTGTGCCCTAGTTCATTCTCTGGTATGCTCCTAGCAGGTGCCGAAATGCCCATAAAGAGATCAGACTGTAATGTTCCCAGCTGGATTTGTGACGGCACGGTTGTGGCTGTGCCCATAAGGAAAAACACTGAGGCAGTGATTTGTCACACAGGTCACTCAAATATCCTTACTAAGAAGCTTCAAGCACATGATTAAGAAAGAAGAAAGTAGCAGTACAATTGCTTCTTTATATTCCGCAGATGTTTCCCAAAGTAGTAAATTCTTAAGACCTACACTATGAGCTAATCTTCCCTGGAGTAACACCCTCTGCTATCTCAGAAGAGTTACGATTATTACTATAGCATAGATACACAGATGTGCCGGGGATCAAGGGTCCGTTGTTTCAAGGTGTGCAGTATATAGAGCAAGAGGGGCCACCTGATGGTAATAGATTCAACCTGAAGGGAAAGACAGATAGAGGGAAGCATCGCAGTATGCCTAAGTCATGTATTATCTCAATGGCCTTTGCTTAGCAGGCCTTACTCTGAAACACAGCGTTCTCTTTGCCCTGCTTTCACATTCTTAAAAAAATCCTTTTAGAAGAAATTAGGCAGAGGTTAATAGTAGCTTTACTTCAAAATCTGCTTATGCTTTACATAACATAAAAGCCTGCCTGTCTAGGTTAGATGTCTGCTTAGTTCTGTGCCACCTCATATGAGCATAACGAGTAAGACTCGGTCTTAAACAACAGAAGGTCAACTGAATTCCAGTTAATCCATCTCTTTCAACTCGCAATAAAAAGGGGGGTGTGGAATCTGTGCAGTATAGAATGACACTCAAATGGTGAGCTTATCATGTAATTTCAGAGGTAAATGAGGTAAGTTCAGCCTATTCATCCACAGTCTCTACTTTGGGATCAAGTGCAGCTCATTGGGAACACTACTGTGGCCAGCAAACAGCATCTGGCAGATCTTAGGGGGCCTATAGGGATGCTGGGGAGGGACTCTTCATTAGGGACTGTAGTGACAGGACAAGGGGTAATGGGTTAAAACTTAAACAGGGGAAGTTTAGATTGGATATAAGGAGGAAATTCTTTCCTGTTAGGGTGTTGAGGCACTGGAATGGGTTGCCCAGGGGGGTTGTGAATGCTCCATCCCTGGTGGTGTTCAAGGCCAGGTTGGACAAAGCCATGGGTGACACTGTTTAGTGTGAGGTGTCCCTGCCCATGGCAGGGGGGTTGGAACTTGATGATCTTAAGGTCCTTTCCAACCCTAACTATTCTATGATTCTAGATCTTGTAGCAGCTACAAGGAACACTTCAGCTCTTCCAGTGAGTGCAGCCAGCCACGATGATATGTACAGATGATTCCTGGTGTTGGGGTGTTTTTTCCCCACAGCCCTTCTCTCAACAGCTGGGAAAACCTCCATGGATTTGAGACCTGCATTGTAGCTGGAAATGAGTCAGCCTGGGTTTTGCCAGCATGCAGTTCTGCTGGCTGCGCTTGCATGCTGCTCTGACGCTGAGGTAAAGCCTCCCACTCCTCCAAGATCAAATCGGGTGCCAAGCAAACACGGTCAGAGAGGTTTTGGTAACACAAGTGCCTCTTCTAGTGCTCCCTGGGTCCCTTGGCACAGCACCACATCATGTGTGTGTGTGTCTGCAGCCCAAAATGTGTTAGCTTGCATAGCTGCCAAACTGCATGATGTAGTCAAACCTCTAGCTCCCCGTTTTCACTTGTAGTTCATTTTTGTTATTGTTGCTTTTCAGATTTGTCTTTGCTCTTAGAGGAGTAGCTGCAGCTTTGTTTCATGTAGAGAAAATGCTAGTTCGAATTCTTCTTGCTCAAGAAAGATCTAAAGTCAAAGTAGACTTCAGGTGAGGTCCTATATTTGCTTGTGTTGTATTTTCTTTCTACTTTACCCACAGTTATATTACTTCCCTTGTATTATTTCATGGCCCTTGGTAGCACTTGAGAAAAGTTCCAGTTTAATACTGTACATGACTGTCATTGATGTGCCAATGACTCTGTCTTCCGTATCACTGAGGATGCTGAGAAAGATGCCTGGAGACATCACCCTCTTTTAATATTTCATGTTTATTCTTACTCTGTTTACAGAGTTTAGGGAGATCTTATTTTGCATGACCTGGCTTGTAGCTGAGACGATTTGAATCAATTTTGAGAGGAAGCTCTGTGTAAATTATCTTCTCTAATCTAACCCTGTATCTGATGCTTCCTTTTTGTTTGTGGTTATGTCTAAAATGAAACAAACAGCAGCAATATCAGCAACAGAAATTAACCAAAGATTTGTGCTTTAGAGACCCAGGCAGCAGATAACTCTTACTTCTCATATGCTCTGTATGCCTATAGCTTGTTTTCTTTTGCCTCTTGGAATTTGTTCCTTCTCTTTTATTGGCAATAGATGCTGTCATTACTGCCACAGAGCAGAGCTCAGCGATTTTTCAAGGATGCTTTGCTATATTGCATTTTCTGTCCCAAGATGGAAGTCAAATGTGTTGGCAGAAATTTAGCAGAACCCAAGAGACACTTCCTCATAAAGAAATAAGATGCAGCCAGGCAGCTTAGCAAGGACGCTGGTAGCTGTGGCTGAGTTCAGTGCTCAGTGGGCACCAGGAACCACTCGCTGCCTTTCTTTGAGGTTTCCTTAGGTGCTGTACTTCCCGGTTGCCTGCACACGATTCAACATTTGTCCATATGAGGTATTTGGTATCTAAGTGCAGTGGGATGGCCGTGGCTGGCAGCCAGACTCCCACCAGCTGCTCGCACGCTCCCTCTCCTCAACAGGAAGAGGAGAGAATGGGAAGAACAGGAATGAGAAAGCTTTAGGTTAGACATTAGGCAGAAGCTCTTCCCTGTGAGGGTGCTGAGGCGCTGGCACAGGGTGCCCAGAGAAGCTGTGGCTGCCCCATCCCTGGCAGTGTTCAAGGCCAGGTTGGACACAGGGGCTTGGAGCAACCTGCTCTAGTGGAAGGTGTCCCTGCTCATGGCAGGGATTTGGAACTGGATGAGCTTTAAGGTCCCCTCCAACCCAAACCAGTCTGGGATACTATAATTATATATGCTGAGATGAAGACAGAGAGATTGCTTCCAGTTACCATTACAGGCAAAACAGGCTAGACTTGGGGAAAACTGATATATTGCCAATTACTATATACGTATTTAATTACTGATTTGGGTATTGGAAAGCAAAAAGACAAACAGTAATTAGTGTACTAAATGCTCCATCCCTAGCAGTGTCCAAGGCCAGGTTGGACAGAGCCTTGGGCAACATGGTCTAGGGTGAGGCGTCCATGCCCATGGCAGGCGGGGTGGAGCTAGATGATCTTAAGGTCCTTTCCCAACACAAACCATTCTGTGTTCATAGGAACACTAAAACACTTACAGGAAACACCTTTCCTTCCCCCTTTCCTAGGCTCAACTTTACTCCTTCACTCCCAACTCCTCTCTTTCCCGCTCCTTGTTTTCACCGCAGCTTATGTACAACCAGTCCCTACATCAAGGCAATGGGGATGTGGCTTATGGGTGGCACTTCGCAGTTCCTCTCTGCTGCTTCCTTCTTGTCACCCTCCACTCTGGTGCAAGTCCTCCCCAGTAAATGGATGCAGTGAATGTCACTTTCCCAAATCATCTGCTAACAGAGGATTCAGTACTCCAAACACCATGGGATGGCCACAGCCTCCCTGCTGCTGGGTCAGGTCTCCCACATGTGGAGGCACTGCACCCCGTGTTGGGTGCCATGCAGAGCAGTAGCATCAGGAGGATACCTCAGGATGCCCAGTGACAAGGGGGCCTGCACTGGCCCTTGTCTCAGTGTCCATGGTTGAGTGTGAAGGTGCTCAGCACTTTCCAGGATTAAGCTATCAATAATAAACCATTTTAAATATCTCAAAAGCAGTGCTGTGATGACAACCCAAGTAATTAATTGCATTACTTTTAATAGACCCTTCACATACTGCCAAGTCAGTGACATCTGTTGCAGTGTGGAAATACCTTCAGGGAGGAACATTTTTAATACGTTGATACCTCAAAAGGCAGGCCACGGATAGGCTGGAAATGGCTATGCAGGGGATGAAATGTTTTAACAAACTGTTGAGCTTTCCTGCTTATTGCTCAGCCAAAAAGAAATGACCATTCCTACATTTACTGGTGGATGATTTAATTAGGACCTACTTCTAAAAGCAGGAAACCTGTCTGCCTAAGATGCACTCTACGCTTCTTGGAGAGGGCCAGGTTCTCCTGCACCTTATTTCTGCTTTGTATCAGTATTACTATTCATCTTAGCATAGTTATCTTTGGTACC
Source organism: Pezoporus wallicus (assembly GCF_028554395.1). Taxonomy (NCBI): domain Eukaryota; kingdom Metazoa; phylum Chordata; class Aves; order Psittaciformes; family Psittacidae; genus Pezoporus; species Pezoporus wallicus. The sequence goes on along the minus strand of NW_026635616.1, from coordinate 44,943 downwards.
CTATGATGAATCAGATCCAGGGAAGACTTCATCCTCAGCTGATGCAAACAGGCTTGCCCCGGAACAATTAAAAGCACTAATTAACAGTAGCAGAGTATGTGGAGCTGGAGTTTTCATATAAACACAAATTCACTTGCTGCTCTGGTTCTCTTGAGGGGAAATGCAGAAGTTATTATTAAAAGAGGGCTTGTTTATTGACCTTCTCTAATTCCTTGTGTTCATAAAATAATCTTGTTTATTAAGGAGTCATCTTTAGCTGAGATGCACTGTGTTCCCTGAAATACTTTGTGCAGAATTCATGAATCGAAGCTGGACAAACTGAATACCAGGGAATTCATTTCAGGGGATATGATCTCATAATCTCACTAAATATTCATCTCTGGAGATGGATAGATTTTGGCTGCCGGCTGCAACCCTGGAGATAAGTGCATCCATGTATTCGAAGGAAATGGAACCTTTATAATGGAGGTATTTCCTATTGCATTTTCATGCTTGTGTCAAGACTCAGGGTTTGGATTAAAGGCTAGGCTTTTTTCTTGTTTTAGCGCTTGTACCTGGCCCACTCCTATTCAGTAGAGTCGATGTGGAAATGAACAGTGACCTAACTTTATGATCCTGCTCCAGTGAGTCTCAGGAGGACTGTCAGAAATGCAGCTTCCTAGGGTCTCTCTTCAAGCCTTTGTGACTCTGCATCGCAAACTGTGCTGCAGTGGCAGTGCAGAGATGGTGGAATTGGCTTGAATGTCTCAAAGTAGAGGAACTGAAGTTGTTTGGCTGTTTTTCTGGAGACAGTGAGCAGCCCCTTTGCTCTGTGGGATGGTGAATCACAGGTCCTACAGTGCTCCAGGCATGGAGCGAGGGACAGTGTGCCATGCCAGGTGGAATTTTCGTATTGTTAAAGTCATCACCACGTAGGCAACTTTTCCACTATTTCCAAAAGCAGCATGGGAGCAGGGGAGGGTTGTTCAGTGTGGTTGTTATCTCTGTGCCATGGAAATAGAGAGCTGGCAACAGCGTTTCAGTGACTGAAAATCTCCAAGGTAATTTCCAAGATTCACTGATAGCTTACTTAGAAATTGGGCAAATAATTCTACAGAAGAGCATTTCCCAGTTAATTCCTCTTCTCTGTATTGTTTCCTCAGTAAATGACTGTTTTATTGCCAAAATCTGGTTATTTGGCTGCATTGTTTGTACAATCTTCCTTTACACATTATGTGCCTAAATTGCAGAGATTTCCAAAGGACTCATGATTTCTCCTGACATTAGCTAAACCTGCTGGAGTTCAATAGCTGAAAAAGAAGGCTTCCTATGTTCCTTTAAAGCAGCGAGTGAAAAACCTAGCCTCTGGTGTTTAAATACAGAGCCACAGCTACGTCACACCAGCTCTGATGCAGTTAAGCATTTCGGAAGGTGAGTAGGCAATGTCACTGCTTGGATTCCTCAGGGCTGTTTAAACATGCCTGTCTGCTTTGTTGAGCTGCAGCTAATGTCCCAGAAGCTCAGGTGAAATGAGTGCTTCAGTGTTGATGGGCCAAACCACCTAAGTTCAGCATTGTGTCATACAGTGAGCCGGACCCTTCAGAGGAGCAGGGGCTCAACCTTCATGCTGTTTTATTTACCCTGGATTGAGGACAGCAGATGTAAACTCACATGAGAAGGCAAATGGGCTTGCTAGGAAATACAGGACATCCATAGGGATTAGGACTGAAGATCTGACAGTGAGGACTCTGTGGATGAAGGCCCTTTAAAAGGGTCTGAAAGCCTTAAACTGGACTTGTGGGTAGAAGTTCTGGAAAGAGACACTGGGGAATAGTGTGAAGTTGGGAGGTGCAGAGCCTGATGCTTTTGAAACGATGACACCTGAGGTCTGCTATAGGGGGGTGTTGCATAATGCTGCTCCCAAGGTTTTCTTGCCAGGAAGGGTAAAAAGGGATGAAGGAAGGAAAACTGAAGTTTGAAGATTGACTGTTTTGTTGGGTTTTTTTTCTCTTGCTTTGACTTTGGTTCTGGAAGCTGCAGATCAACATTAAGTCACCTCAGCTGGGTCATCACCCTGTGATGAGAGAATCTGGTATCAGTGAGCCTATGGCTAAACCAAATAATGCCCTGCTTGAGGATAACTTGTCTCTACCCAGTGTAGTAGTAATAAGCTATTGTTTCACTAAGTCCAGTAGATACAGACCTTGCTCTGCACTCACTGCCATGTGAGCAACTCCACCACGTAACGTATCCACAGTTATGATAAGCTGAGTGGGGACAAATGTACTTTTATGATATGGTGAGGAATCGGCCCCCTCTGAAATGCTGACCCTCTGCTGAGGTGTTCTGTGCACTGCAAATTGCAACTGATTTCCAAAACTGGGAGAAGGAAGAGCATCACCAGAAGGTGCTGCAAGAAGGCCTGTGCCAGCCACAGCGTTCTCGTTCATGGGCACACCATGAGTGAGAAGTGTTGCCTGAGGTTATAGGATGAGATTCAGTAGGTATTAATAAAAGAAAAGGAGATAGTTAAACCCCTTTTCCCATGAGTTTTCACCTGATACAAGCTTCATCATGTGAGCCCAGTGTTTTTTGCATGTTGCAGCTGAAATGCTGCAATTGTCCTTAGAGCAGACTAATGGGAGAAGAACAAAAGTGAGAAGGGAGAAGACTGTTGGTGCGTCTGTCAGAGGTTAGCAAGGATTAGACTCTATGACAGCAGACAGCACAGAGAGTTGACTGGTAAAAAGACCGTCTTCTCCTTTGCCTTCTGCCTGATTGCCCACTGGGTTAACTGAATATGCTTAAACATTTTTGGTGCTGGTCACCAGTTTGTTGAACCCGACAAGTACTTCCCCATCCTGGTTGTGGGAGACTCAAGATACAGAGCTCTTGTGTGAGCTGCAGGCATGATTTCAATGAATGTTTCCATTTACTTTCACTTTGGCAGCCTATGGGTTGTCCTGTAACTTCTGTAATGGACCCGAGTATTAAAATCTCTCCTGAGAAAAATGCACCCAATATACAGTAGTTTTCAGTAGAACTGCACAAGCTGGTTTTTGTAAGGGCTTATTTCAGTGCCCGTTGGAATCCATAGAAACGTTTCAACTGACTTTGGTGACTACTGATGAGATGAAGTAGGCTGTTTCATGGAAAACCTGGAGGAGAATGGTGATGATGCTATATTAAGACTGTGAACAAAAGCCATTACTCTCACTGGCAGCAGTAATGGGGGGGAACGATTTTTTTTCTTAGTCTCTCTTGCAGAGAAAGGATATAAAGGTTAGGAAGAAAGAAAGGCCCCAGAGCAAAGAGAAACATGAGAATGAGTCAGAGCTTTCAGCAGGACCCAACTCTGGCTGGGGTTTTCATCTTTGTGCGCAAAATAGCACACGGAACAACTGGTGAAATCAAGACTTGTGAGCAGAATAACTGCAGTGGGTGAATTTGGTATGTATGATGGCTTAATTTTTTGACACGCAGAATAAAATGTGACGAACTCCCAAAGAAACACAGTCAAGCTTGTTTCAGCACCGAGCGCTCCGTGGGAGTCGCAGCACTGATTAAGTTGTAGCCTGTGGATTTCAAGGGCCCATTTTCAAGTGTGGCAGTGAGAGCTGTCGATAATGAGGTTAAACTGCACATGGGAGCCAGGTGATTTGAGGAAGCTGAACTACAGTGCTGCTTCCTGCACCATGATCTGTGTGCCCTGCTCAAAGGCCAGCTGGAATAAGCAGACCTAAGAGAAAAATAGCAAGTGAAAGGCAGTCTTTCCTTGCTCTGATATAGAGCAGGAAAGCAAACTTTGCCCTCTTCCCTTCAGTTTCTCCACAGTGGCGCTGCTTCGGCAAGGAAGGTACATAGGAATCTGTTGGGTTTTATTGGTAACATGTGAAGTTTTATTGTTGGGGTTTGATGCTGTGGATTCTCTGTGTGCAGCGAGCTCCACATCCTTCCAGAGCCACCGTGAAGTCGGGAAGCTCTATACAAGTGTGGAGGTGTCCTGTGCAGAGATCTCCGTCACTGCAGGGTTTTAGACACTGTGTACACATAGGGATTATTTGCTGCACAAGAAGAAGGTTTGTGTTTGGATGTGTTTCAACAAAGACCTGAAAAACAATGCCCTCAACTTTAATTGAAGAGGTAATTGCTAAGAAGAATGGGACTATGCTACTGCTTAGTATGCTTAGTGCTGCTTCTATGACTACTGCTTTTCTTGTGTGTTGCCTACTTGGTTGGCTTACCTCCAAACTCAGCTGATGCAGAGATAAATCTGCATTTTTGGAGAAAGCCATAGGTAATCCAAGTCATATACTTGGTTATGCATTCCCACTCCACTCAAATTCCTTTCTGAAGTGATGAACACACAAGGAATTTGAAGGCACTGTGGAGGAATAAATGCTGCAATAATTTAGAAGGGGGAAGAAAACCCACGAGGCATGCTGAGCTGCTGTTTTCCAACTTGAGAGTTAGGGTTTTACTTCTCTTCTTCTGAAGCTCTTGTGTTGGTTTCCTCTCTTCCATTCCTATCTCTGTCTGTCAAAGGATGAAAAGAGCCCTGGTGAAGAGAGTACTCTATGGCTTTAAGTCCTATGCTATGGATTGAAATGGGTCTTAGTTTCTGCTGCGGCTTTGCGCCAAGTGCCTCCCTTGCGAATTTCATTCATTAAGAAAATACAGCTTTGTTTTTCCGTTTGCTGCATATTAAGTTTGGGTAATGTTCGGTCCCAACCACCGTTTAGCTCGAAGAAAAGTTTCGTTTCTCATTAACGCCCACAACTTAATGAGTGTTTGTGGGTATATCATCTTTTATTTCCTCTTCGGCTTCATTTTAGCCCACCCGTATTAGATGACTTTGCCATTTCCCATGTTGAGTTCTTGTTCTCTGAAACGCTGTGGTGTACGCATGCGGCATACAGGATGGTGTTGGCAGGCGCAGTCTCATGGGCAAAAAAACCCCCGACTCCCTGCCTTTCTGTTACCCAGTATGATGTTTTTCAGACAGATCTCTAAGTATTTTGTCTAGATTGTTCCTTGACTAACTTTTATAAGCAGTAAAGAAAGTCCTTGTTCATGCCAGGATCAATTCGGAGAGGTAGAAAATGCCAGGTAGGTGCGGGGGGAGAGCTCTCTGCCTTTAGTGAGCCAAGGACGCTGCTCAGAAGTACACAACCCCATGTCAATAGTCAAATATTGTTTCAGTTTATTCCTAATTGTCTATTCCAGAAGCCACTTCCCAACAGCTGAAGGTCAAAAAGTGGAATGCAGTTGTTAGCCAAGACCCAAACTGAGAGAAACCAAAGGGTCTTTTGTGCAGGCATTGTGAATTACTGCATGTTTCCTTCCCTAAGTACAAAGAATTATCTCTGTGACCCCAGCTGCATTACCCCTTGTGGGGTGATATAAATAGTTCTTTCCAGCCAAAGCGAGGAGGAGATGCTATAGCCTTCTGGGTAATGTAGGTAGGCAGGCCTCAGGCCAGCAGCAGGGACACTTGAGCAGTGCAGACAAAAGCTGGCTTTCAGAATTCACATGAGCAGCCTGTTTGTGTGCAGAAGCTGTTTTTTTTCTGAAGCACATTTTGAAACACATCATTACAGTAGATGTAGGGCTCTAATAGTGGTGCTGAGCTGATAGTCCTGGCAACCAAAGCTCCCAGCTTACCCTAGCACGGGGCAAGTAGCAGAAGTGGATGCTTCACCATCCTGGTCCCCTCCCAGGAGGGGAGAGCATAACTGCATCCCTGCTCCCAGCGGGTGCTAGTAATAGAGTATTGACTCACTGCCACTCAATTATCTCACATACCAATGTTGCCCCGAACCCAAAGTGTATTGCCTCTGCATTAATTGAAATGTAGCTTTCAGCAGCCCTTATAAACGTGCTCAACTGCAGTGTGAAAGCATTTGTTTCCAGTGGAGATCCTGATAACTAGTGAGATTCAGGAGTGGTGACTGACCTTTGATCATCGGCTTTCAGCTTGGCTTGCTGCCTTGCTGGGAGGAGGAAGGGAAAGTTCTGCCTTATAAAAGCCAACTTCACGTCAGTGTCTCCCCTTAACATTTAGTTTGTTTAGCTATAACCACGCAGCTCTGAAGCTCTCTTCGTACTGCATTGCCTGGCTCCTTTTCCCAATGATACTCGTAGCTCAGAAGTTATGTCTGTCTCCATGTTTAAGCTGTATGAGACTTCCATTTTGATGGCTATTGCAGCTGCTGCATTTCCAAGTTTGCCCGTCTCCTAGCTTTCCCCTCATTTCACCTCAAAAACTGCCTTGGGATTTTCCTTAAGGCTGCTGAAGTCAGCTTCACCTCTTCCTTGGAACCTCCTTAGCCCTGCTGTTTAGGACAAAACCTCTTCTTGGATGCTGCCCAAGCGCTGCTCCGGCTGTCTCCTCCCGTGAGGGCTGGCAAGATAAGAGCGAGCAGTCCTGTGTGCTTTTGCAGTCCCTGCACTTCCGAGCGCTCCAGGGCTCTGGCGCTTGCAGCTCCTTCAGGATCCGTTCCCATCCCTGCTGCCCCGGAGCTTTTTCCGACTGTTCTTCATGGCAGAGGGTCAACTGACACCTGTTCAAATCTAGGTTTTGGGTTGCCGCCTGCTATATGACCTGGTTCCTCCTGTGACTTGGGAGTAATCCATGCAACCCGAGCTTGGCTCTCCATGCTTTCCTCTGAAATTACTCTCGTTTACCCTAATCACCATAAACCCCTTCAGCCCGTGTCATTGGTAATGTAGTTCACTGTTAGTGGGAACAATAGCAGATGGGTATCTTTGGCTTCCACCACACCCAAAAAGAAAACAAGCAATAAAAGTTAGTGGTAAAGCAAGCTTAGAAAAGGAAATGCAGGAAGGGGAGCAAAGGGGTCACATTGTTTAAGAGCAATGTAAACTGAACACACAAAACAAAAGCATCCCGGGGTGAAAGCTAAATCTGCAATGGCAGCTGCCCACTTTGAACTGTGTTTTTTCATGGTGCGCTGCATCATTACACCATAGGTTAAATAACTACAGTGTAAGGTCAATGGCCTGTTCAGGAGTGTGCTAATTCCATACTATGCCATTGTTTATAGGCAAGATTTAATGGAAACGGCCTTTGTTGGTATCAAGTCTTCTAAACAAATTTTAAATAACTTTGATCTGCCTTGTTTCTGGCAATTTTCTTGTTGGAAAATTAGTCTCATCTTTAACTACTAATAATGTGTTATAGCATGCTGTTATTTCTGTTGGTGTTCTCCTCCTCTGCTTTACTTTCCTCTTTTCTGGTGTTTGACAAGGTCCATAACAAGTAGACATGTAGAGAAGGGGGAAGGAGTAAATCTGTGAGTGGGTTGAACTCAGTTCTGGGACAAGTTTAGCAACGTAACCATTTTCCATTTTAGCAACTATTTTTGCTATCACCATTAATGGTGTGTTTCGAACCTGCTTTGTTGTAACAGGCCACAAGTCCCTTCGGATTTTCCCCAGCCATGGATTCTTTGGAAATCTGCGTTGGTGTCTCCAGTTTTTCATATCCCGCTGTGATTTCCTAGAGAGCATCAAGTTTTGATCTGGTGTGAACTGACAGAATTCTACAGGCTTTAGCACTGCTGCTTGATTTTTATAGTAGCATATTTAAGGGATAATTTGCATTGTACTCATGAGAAAAGGTTTGTAAAGGCTACCTACCTGGGAAACACACTGCCTTTGTGCTCTTCTGGATTTTGAAACCTGCCTTGGTTGTGAGTATTCCCATTAACAACCTGCATTAGGAAACATTAGGGCAAGCATCTCCACCACATTCCTGTTGTTACCCCTGGAGGCTTGATGTGCCACAGCAGCAGTCAGTGAGCTGTGAATCCAGGAGGTCCTGATTCTCAAAAAGAGGACAATTGAAGGAGGATATTCAAGTTCTGGACTTAGAAGCATGTAAGTAATAGCTCAGTTTGCCTGCCAGAATCTGAACACTATATTTGTGTATTCCGGTGAATTCATGCTTTAAATTTGGGCTGACACTAACATCGCTCAGTAGCCTACAACATCCCTTTATTGGGCTGAAACCCAGCCACATGTCATCCTTGCCTGAGTTTCTGAGTGGAGGCTGGGGTCTGGCCTGGGTTTTGATGGCTTAAGTTACGGTGAGGCTGTGGGCTAAAGAACCTGTTCTTTTTCAGTAGGGAAGCACATTTCGAAGGTCTGCAGTAAAAGAGCATTTAAGGAGCCTGTGCTGGCATAGGCACCAACAGATTGTAAATTGCAAAGTGCAGTGTAATTGAATCTGATCTCTGGCTTTTACAGACTGTAGCAATTGGAAATTGCCTTTCTTTTAAATATGTGCCATTCCTGGGATGGCTCCTTCTTGAAACTGTGATCTGATAATTTTTAAAGACATCATAAGGTGGAGTAAGTATGTAAGTAGTATATATAAGGAGTAAGTATATAGTCTCCTTGGTACTAGCAGAGAATGGCGAAGTAGAGACTTCAGGATGTTTCCTGCTGTGTCATTGGTATTAAACTAAGTCCTACACAGTAATTAACAGCTTAGCAAATATGAACTCAGTCCTTGAATAGCTACGGCCTGGAGCCCAAATATCAGTGCTCTGCCGCAGGTCAAAGCAGATGACCTGCAGAAGGGCTGAGTGGAAGCGGTCCCCGTTTGCAATTGGCATCGGGATGCAGAGCATGGCCAGCCCTGCAGGAATGCCTCCCAGCAGCTCCACGCTGTCCTGGATGGACTCTTCACACTTCTTTACTCACAACCTTCCTCTGAACACCATCAGTGGGTAAGCAGAACCCCCCCATCCCTGCAGGGAGTCTGAACGTTGTTTCTTCCGCCATAAAAATAACAGTGATTTCCCTAATTTTTTATTCCTTTATGTCTAGGAGATCTAAAGGTAAGATTTGAACTGAAGGAAACAAAGTAAACCAGATGAAATCTGAACACTGTCTTTTGTAATGTTGTAGAGTTGCTGTTTAGGGCACAACACTCCTCCTGTCTCCCTTCGCTGTCTCAAATATATAGTTTTATTCTTTTTAATTTTTAAATGCAATGACAGATACATTTACAAAGAGATTTGAGGCCTGGGATCTTTAATGAAGAGCTCTAGTGGCGTGGCTATTTCACCTTATCAGGAAGAAGGTTTAGAGTTGATTTGCTTAATATAAAGTACCCTCATGGTGAGACACTAGGGGTCACCAAGAAAGGACTGAATGGCTCAAGAGAATGTATGGATACTGGTGAAGTACATCTCGGCCATCTGGAACCTGGGGCTAAGCAAGCTCACATTAGGAATTTGGCTTACACTTTGAAAGGGTGCTACATTGCTAAGAAAAACCTCTAAGGAGCGATTGTTCATATCCTCTTCTTTAAGACAAGACTGAATAACTTTGCAGAAGCCAGGTACCTAGTTAAATGGCTAGTTATTTGGTTCTTACTGAGTTGAAATTAAAAGGGTGGTGATACATCAGAGGTTACAAAGACTGATTGTAATGGACCATTCTTGTTTTAAACTCTCTGATCATAACAGACCAATTTCTCACCTGCACGTGCCAGATGACTAGGTACTCAAAACTGGGTCTAGGTCTAAGCCAACAGCCATGAATTCTAGAAAGTTCAGGATTTGATGGAGGGTAGGAACTTGTGTGGACCTTTCCCCACATCTACCTACCTTTTCTGAGAGGAAAAGAAACAGTCACAGTGCTCTTAGACAAGGCTGGCTTGTCCTTGTCATCCCTGTTGGTGAGAAGGGGACATACCACCACTTCTCCTGTTGTTGTGCACAGTGAGTAACAGGAATTATCCTGATGATCAGGTGTTTGGAAGGGTCATCACGGAAGAGGCAGACCAGCACCTACAGTCCCAAAGGCTGAGTCTCTTTTGTAGTGCCCAAGTAGCTCAAAGCTGCCCTCCACCTGCTCTGTCTGCCAGTCAAGATGACCATGTTCTCAGCTTTCCGTTCCACGGGCAGGGAAGTACATGAGAATTGGGACAGTGAAAACAATTATTACCTGCAACTGCATGCTGCCAAGATGTGATTACAAGCTGGGTTTCAGTTTCATGCTTCTCATTCGCTGTAACTATTTGGACTGGCTATGGCATTTTGCTCAATGTTTCTCCTTCATGAAATCCATCCGCTGGTATCTTCTTACTTAAAAAACATATTTTGCATGCAAGTTCCCCAAATAGCCAATGCTTCCTCAACTCCCACCTTTTTAAGGAAATACAGATTGAATAGCCATGTGTCCTGAGCAGTGGTGTTTGGGAGAGTGGGCATCCTGCGATCCTAGGGAAGGAGATGGGATTAGGTACATATTGCCCATTGCTTGCATTATTTCAGTTGGAGCTTGGTGTGCAGACCTCTAGCAGTTGGGTGAGTTAACTGAGGCACCTGAAATGAGAAACCACTTCTAATAGACCCTGTATAAATAACATTAGTATGAGGGATTAAAAGAAGAGCACTGAAGGAATTTAAGGGCATGGGGTTGATGGTTCTCCTTATGACGCTCCTTCGAACCTGTGACCAAATCCCACTGTTTACCCTGCAGTATTACTTACTCTGCTGTGCCAAGGCAGTTGTCCATTTTGGAAGAGGTAACGGTTTCACATATGTACCATATTTTAAGAATGATTGATTGGCTTCAAGGAATCAGAGCCTTAGTTTCACCTAGGTAATTTTGCTAGCTAATAAATACTCTTAGCACTAACCTCTTAATGAGTACTCAAATATCACTTTTCCATGCTAATGTCAGGGCTGGGATCCTCTGTTCTCTGGCAAATGTAGAAGTGGCCTTGTTCCTCTTTCTAGGACATGACATGCTGCCTGCACATTTCTACCTCTGCTTTCACTGTCGGGCTTCACCCAGAAGGTACTGACAAATGATTTCATTTTGTGTTTTGAAGGTTCCCTCTAGCCATATAGAATAGGTTCTGCTTGAAAGTGTTTTTCTTAATTTTTGTGTTAGCATTTGAGCCATATATTTGTGCCAAATGCACTTGGATAAAACATACCTTCCATATAACTTTTGTGTTAACAAATGTTCAGTGAACACGTTCTCTGCTGCTCCTGTGGTAGTGCAGTGTTGTGGTATTTCTGCAAGCAGTTGGGACCTGAGAAGTGGTTAGCAATGTGTGGAACACAAGTCAGGGGCTCTGCTGTGAATTCCTCTATGAGTCTGTTATGTGATCCTGAGGAAGTCATGCTGCCTGTCCATTCCTGCCTCTTCCCTGTGTCTCATCTGCTGACAGTACTCTACTTAACATGTGTCCTTTGAAAGGTAGTAAATACAGCATTTTAGGGTCCAAAACAGTAAATTCTTCAACTCATTTTATACTGATATCATTCCAGTGGGATTAAATAAGACATATAAAGAAGAATTTGGTCTTTACCTGCTGGTACCACACATCCTTGAACCGGACTTCCAAAGGTATTATCTCCTGCGCCAACAAGCCACAGACATAAACCCTCATGCTGAGCAGTGTGGTTTTGAAAACCCAGCTCACTGTGTGCAGGCACTGTGTTAAATGCATCTTGTTCAACAGTACCGAGCACATTCAAGTTGACAATTGCAAATTCCCATGAGAACATAAAATGTTGCTTCTTGCAGAAAAAACTCCCCACAAAACTCCCACATCCAATGCTGATAACAGACACCGAAGTTTTTCTTAGCGAGCCACTGACCAGTTCTGCTTAGCGAGGTAAATTGAAAGGACGATTTATTTATAGCTTCCATTTATCTGCATGGTAGGAGGCATTGGTTTCATTTTGACTGACCACAGCATCCACCTTGTGCTGCAAAGCAGTAAGCGTTTGAGTTGATAAAATTTCTCTCAAAGAATTCCACTGTGTGCAGCTTTAAATATCACATGTCGAGTGATTTAAAAAGATGCAAGTTTGCGTTCCCCCAAGTTTAATTACAGAAACCATTTAAATGCTTAGACCTCCCCAAGCACAGTCTTTCCTAATAACATTCTGCTCAGTATCTATGCAACTATATATGTGTGTGTATATATATATATATTTGCATAGAGTGTTAATGCAAAACCCTATCTTCATTGTGTAATGTGACACAAAATGTGGCCACCAGCATACATGTATGACAGCAGGCTGTGCAGTGGAGGCAATGTACTGATAGCTGCCTTAGCTTTCCCTGTAAATCTGAGGAGGCATGCACTATATAAGCCTGTATCTAGATAATCTATGCAGGCTCTACCACAGAAAATACCAAAAGCTTCATCTACAGAATGTAATTTACTGAGATTTCTATGGGAAGGAAGCATCTAAATAGCTTAGGAATCACATAAATGGCAATTCTGAGATTTTTCAAATGGTGCTGTACTTGCTTCCTTTTGGAAATGTGGATAGATGATGCCTGTGCCTGTCTTTGGCAAGCCACTATTCTGTTGAGCATTGCTGAGCATCCGGATGAGATCCAAAAGCAGAGCTCCCACTTCACTAGGCTCTGCCATGCTGCAGCTGGTGATGGATTCTTCTGGCTGTGATATCTTCCGTTTTCTGATCGATGCTGTTCTACTGAGCAAAAAGAAATACAATATTCATAGGGAGGAAGAGAGAAAGCAAGGAGCTGCCTCTCTATTTCTCAATGAGGAGAGCATGCAGGCAGGAATGCAGACACCTGGATTTTGGTCTCCTTTTCAATATGCTATGCATGACCCAGCATCTAACGGAGAAAAGGAAATCTCTTTTCAGAGACCAGATGCCATATTTAGAACTTAGCATCAAGTCCTATTTCTGTGCCAAGCAGCTCCTGCCTAGCTGAAGAAGCTATCTCGCTACTCCCACCTGTGGATCTTGTAGTGTGAAAATAGGTACAGATTTCTTTTAATGGTCTCTTTAAATGAAAAAGCCATCTGCTGAGTCTCCTGGACAGATTTTGATAGGTCAAATGTAATTTAAACTACTGTCTGCAAAGTAGTGAAAGCTTTTGGAGCTTTAAAATGACCATTAAGTAGTACCTATAAACCTCTGTTTTTGTCTTGGATAAGTATCTGCCCATGCTGCTGCTATCACTTAGCAGCACTGCTGAGCACTGCCTCAGAAATGTTACTGTTTGCATCACCTCAAGTCGGCAGATTAGAGGAGAAGGAAAGCAAAGCTTCCTCTGTTTTCTGCAGCTCATATACTATAAGCATTACAAGGATAAAATAAATGTGGGGGACAGGAGGGTGTCAGCATTAAGTGTAGCTGTAAGCCTAAAGGCTGGCCCCTGCTTCATTACACAGCGTCTTAACCTTGCTCTGCCCTTCTACCCAACAACAGCCGCTTTGTTTCCTTTCACTAACAGTCAGACATCACAAATTCCTCCTCTCTAAAGCCATTAAAACAGAACCAGCACCACCCCAAGTGGTTTCAGAACTAACTGATTTAGATGCTGGAGTCTGCTGCAAAGCCAAAAATAACTCCCCGTTTCTTTCTCCTTCATTGGTGAAAGTAGGAACGAAAGTGGCCAATGACAGAGACACAAATCCCCCGTAGGCATCAGAGACAAATCTATTTCGTGGCAGGAAAGGAAAAATAATGCTCTCGAAAAATGCTTCTTTGCTCAGGCCAATAGACAGAAGTGCTGCTTGCGATTCTGCTGAACCGATGGTATCACTTGAATGGCTCATGGACTACATAAAATGCATTACATAATTATACTTTTAAACACTGTCCCCAGCTGTGCTGATGCACATTAAAGCTGTGTTTACAATGGACTCTGCACATGTAATTATTTTGTGGAACTAGCTCTGTGCATTTCCTTGATGGATGCTCCATGGTGCATAAAATTGTAGCTTTTATCATAGATTCTTGAATATATTCTTTGGCTGTTTCAGCTTTAAATACCCTGTTGTCCTCGCATGGGAGAACAGGACTGATGCCTGGAAAGGCTAAATTATAGCATCTGAGGGAACACCTTTAAGTCCTCTGGGAGCATCAGAGGAGGAACATGATGAGGGTTGAAGTCAAGGCACCTGGGTCATGGGAAGCACAGAGCGGCAGAGCTGGCTGCTCCTCAGGATGGAGCAATGGCTCCACTCCTCTTTGATCTGCACATGTTCATCCTGGCCTAATTAACACCGTATTGACCCAGCTGCTTTGCAGCCCAGGAAGGCGAGGTGATGTTTTATGCCCGTGTGAGGGAGGAGGCAAAGGGGCTGTGGTGCAGAAACAAATAGGATGTGGCTCGGACTGTCAGGATCAAAGAGCAGCTTTGATTTATCTTCCATTCCTTTTGCATACAGCGAACAAGCTCCAGGCATTTCTCTGTGAGCTCTCCCTCGTCTGTTCTCCATCCAGTTGTGGAATACCTAACATTTCTTTATGCTAGCGCAGTACTTGATGTGTAGGACCCAGCAAAGAGGACAGTGGGATATTTATCTTAGATGTGTTCCAGTATTCTTGTGTATTAATATCACTGTGAAAGCCTACATGCTGGAGGGATTTGTACATAACACAGCCCAAGAGCTTTGCCTGCCTGCCAAGCAATAACATTTGGAAATAAATAAAGACAAAAAGAAATACAATATCCTGAACAACAGCTTCAAAATGATGGAAAAGCAGCATCATGGGTAGCTTCCTTTTTTTTTTTCTTTACTATTGCTGCAGAGAGCTGACTTCTATTGTCAGTAAGCAAAATGGTTTGGCATTTTACCACTCATCCCTGGCTAGACTTAGATATGAGACTCCACAAAGGAAATGTGGATTTTGTTGTGAGCCAGTTTTTAATAGCAGGTGCTTGGTTGGAAGTTAGGACTGCTTTCTGGTAGTAGCTTGAATTCCGTTGTTATCATTCCTTGCCCTTTTCAGTCCTGTGCTTGGTCGTGGGAGCTGGAAGCTTACGCTTCCCAAAGGGCAGTTGCACCATGTAAAGTAGTAATTGGTTTAATGCCAATAGTGACTGAATTATTCCAGAGTAAATGGCCTGACTGTTGGTAAACTAAGTTTTCCACCCTCATAAGAATCTAGTCTTCTCCCACCATGGAAACTGTTCAGCTACGTATGTCCTTAACATTCCCTCTGCTTGGCATGTGAAGTTTACATACCAGCTTCTGGGCTGTTGATCCATTTTGCACCAAAGGGTCAGGCAATGGAAGGGCAATCTTTGGAGTGGAAAAAAAGTGGAACTGCAAAAGTTTATTGCATGTTTGCTTGCACAGTCTGCCTTTCAGATAAACAGCATCCCTGCAGGTGTACTGGTACTTGAAAGAGTCCTTGGATAACTTGCACACAAGCTGAACCACCAGAGAGGTGCTACTTCAGAAAAGCAAGCCCACGAAGGTACCAGAAGCAGTGAAGAGGAAACACTTCTGGAGTAAGCACCCCACTGTATTGTTCTTATACTTGTCCATTATGTTTCTGTTTCTATGACAAGTAGTTATTTTATTAGAGATAATGTGGCTTCTACATAGGTAAAAAGGTACTTTTCTCACTAGGTGAGACATACTTCTGACTCACATATATATTATTTCCTAAAAGGGCTTATTTCCTTCTACTCCCTTACTCTAGAGAGCCCTGCTGAAGGTCTATCAGCCATCTAGGCCAAAATATGTTTCTCAAATATGTGATGATCTTATACAAATCAGCATAATTCCATGTGCTTTGATAGAGTTACGACTTCGGCCAGTGGAGGATCCAACTCCTTAGGTAACATAGATAAACCCCCAAACCTGTAAAATATTTCTAGGTATAACACACTTGCATCATTACTCTTCTACATTAGCTGCAGTCCCTTGCTGCAGCCACTTGTGCAAGACTTCTGTGTTTGTCTTTACACGGAGATGAGAGTTGCCTGTCTTTTGTAAAATGCTAGTGTTGCGTACAGCCTAGAGTAAGAATCCACCATCAAGTTAGTACAAATTCTGCAGTTCAACAGAACAAAACAGTCCTCTCAAGACTACTGTTTGAACTCTGACCTTTGCCTTTTTGTGTCTCTAAGTCACCAGAAGCTGCTGTTTCCAAAGCAAAATAATGCTTTGAGCAGTCAAAGTTCAATGTAAATGATGTCGTGGCTATAGGGGTTGAGGCATCATCTTTGTTGCAGTAGGTCCCGCTTGCAAATACTCAATAAAGACAGAAAGAAATGAGACCTATTTTACAGATCTTATTTTGAGCTCTATAATTCCATTCTTGCTGTATTATTATCTGTGAGAAGCTTTTTCTTTTTTAATTCCATAAAGCTCTATCACTATATTATCTGAGCAGCTAAGTACCCAGATTATGTAAGTTGCACATAATAGGATGTCTGTAAAACTTTGCTGCTTACAGCCTTGCAAATGTCTACATTGCTCGTCTGCAGTGACTCAGCTGAAGATCTCCCACATGATCAAGGAGAATGCGTGGTGAGGTGGGATTTCCATCCCATCCATCTGATGGAGTGCAGCACGGTCCTCAGGTATGGCCTCAGCTCCAGCCTTGCTCTCCTCCCATGTCCCTGGATTTCTCTGAGCAACCTTTAACCGCTGCTCAGCAGATGCTGGCTGTAGTTCCTGTCTCGCATTTCAGTTCTGTCCTTCTAGGAATGTTTACTTATGTTTTCAAAGCCATCCACCTTTCTGCACAGCAGGAGAATTCTCCTGTTGTACCAGATAGACAGCAACCTCAATACATACTTTCACATTCTGCTTCTTCGAGAGGATATTTTTGGCTCATAAGTGATGCTTTAAGAATAATCCTACCGGTACTATTTTTACGATACAGTGCATTACTAACCATATGGCCAAGCACAGGACATGCAGCTACACAGCAAGGTTTACTGCCCAGTGGGATGAGAAGTATGTCTTTTGAATAGGTGTGTATTGAGGACAAAAAGTATCCAACTTCAAAGCTTAGGACCTTCGTTTCTTCTCTTGATTCTTCCTTGGTTTTGAGTAAGGTTCAGCATCATCCCCCTTAGAATCTCACTGCAATAGTGTGGGCTCAGAGCAGCTGTTTTTACTCTGCCTTGCTTATGACAGTGAGGAGATAAAATGCAGGGGAGTAAATTCTGCCTGGCTGCTATAGGTTGCATCACACCACCACTGGTAGTTCTCTGAGAAGTGTTGCTGATAGCCAGATTTTATCTTGGTGGGGGTAAGAGCTCATGAAATGAGATGGCTCAAGGAATGACTAATGAAAGCTTGATGATGAAACTTCTGTCTAAGCCATGTCAGCTGTGACCAGAAATTAACTTCAGGGGGTTATTCGACAGTCTAGGGTGAGTGAGGAGGTGCCCTGAGTCCAGCTTGTTTTAGGGATGTCTTCAATGTAAAATCCACTCCCTCAGTTTGTATCAATTCATGTCGGTGGGGAAAACCACAAATGGTGATGTGGCACGGTGCTGAGCTATGCTGCTACCCCTCAAGTGGCTTCTCGGGTTTAGAGCTGGGCCACTTAATGAGGCAGATGACACTGCTGTTACTTCACGTTTTGCTCTTTTGTGGATAAATCATTCCAGTCAGATGTATACACACAGCTGTGTTGTGTGTGTTCACGCAGAAAGGCAGACTCCAGTCCTCTCAGGAACAGTCCCAGCTACTCAGCAGGGACTACATTATCAATATGGGCATCATAATATTTCAGTGGGCCTCCTGTGTAAACGTCATGGGCAGTCCCCCTGCGTGACTTGGATTTACTACTCTACCAAAATATCCTCCTTGGCCCCTGAGATTTACAATGCTTTACAGGTATCTTTCCTCTTTCTTTCGTGGCACCGGTAGACCTGGTACAATCCCAAATCATTAATTATGGGCTTAAGTCAATGCGGAGGTTTCACCTCCTGTATTGACTTAGTAGCGCTCAATAAAATTACCTACTTCTTATGCCAATGATCACGTCCTTTCTGCTTTCTGTAAATCAAAGTCCAATTTCCCCATTTCTGCCACAAAGCCGTATTTCCCCCGAGGAAGAACAAACTGCACCTTTCGGGCAGGGTTGCAGCTGAGGCAGGATGTGCTCAAGGTGCAGAGGGGAGAAGAGGGATGTTTGCCAGTTTTCCTCTGGGCAGTCGGGAGACAAGGTGGGAACCATGGCTCAGATAATGATTTTCTGTGTGGCCTTTTGTAAGCTCTTTCATGTTTCCACCTCTTTTTGCTGAAATCTAAAATGGAGTTCAAAATCATCACTTCTCTAACACCTCCCCCTCCCCGCACACACACAGAGTTGTGAGCTTTAATGTTTATCTCGGAGGCTTTGAACAGCATCATACATCCAGGGAGTGTCTATGGGCATGCAGACCCCAGAACGAGCTTTATAAAATCATCAGTAAGGAGAATGGCATTTATATTAATCATAAATTTGGGACTGGAACAGAATATGTGGTTAACAGACCTGCAAAACAAGCTTTTTTTTTCATTGACTTGAGCTGCTTTACAGTTCTGTTTGTGTACGTGGAAGTGATGTGCAGTCTTTTTAAATGAGTCACAGGACTGGAAGAACAAAAATATTTGATGGTAACATATAGCAGCAAAACAATTACTCTTTTCATTCTGACAAGCATGATAACCAGAATAGCAAGTTAGAGCTAGAGGTCTCGGCTGGTAGTTTCTTTCTATGTAGCAGGGAGTTTAGATCTGCTTGCCAGGCAGTGAAACAGAACTGAAATGTCATAACAATAAAAAGACAACACCGGATCAAACAATAAAATCAAGCATGTCCGTTAGGATACAACTCTTTACACTTGTGAAGGCTCTCCTGCTCGGTGAGCCCATGCAGTATTCTCACACACTGCAGCCCTGTCTAGCAGCTTCCTGTACCTTTATCCAGAGGAGACTCCTTTCCACCCTGCTTGCTGCATTGCACCACTGATTTAGTGAAGACATCATCCTCATAAGGACGCTCTTCTAACTCACCTCTGAAATCCGCTTGCTTCTCTCCTCTGACAATTAGGTTTAAATGTGCTGCAGCAATGTACTCATCCTTAGCAGGCTTTTTCAGTGAAAAAAATGCATTAGCAAATTCCTTATTAGATAATCTATCAAATGAGGTCATACATAATTTTAGCAGTCTCATCTTGATTTATAGCATGATCGCAGCAAATCACACATACAAAACCCAGCATGCTGGCTGTCAAAGTCAGGCATTTTTCACTCTCCTAAGATTCCCAGGCTGGCCCAGTGGCCTAGTGGTAGCATCCCCATTGCTTGCCCCTCAGACTCATCCCTCACCCCTTATTAGGACCGATGGGAGTCTGAGGCAAGAGTCTAAATCCTTGCTTCACGCCTCCTAACAATAATCCCTAATGGTGTTTATTCTGGAAGGTTTTCCATGCTCCCCTTAAGTAACGCAGAGGCTCCCTAAAAGGGTAAGCTTTGGTGTGGGGAAACTGGGTCTTTGGGGTGCTGATCTGCTCCCTGCCTCCCTTCTGTGTTCCCAAGGGAATGCACAGCTAAGCTGGAGTGAATCATCAGGCACTGCTGCGAAGGACTGTGTCAGAGCCCGCTTCCCGGTCCAGCCTGCCTGGGCCAGCAGAGGCTTGGTGTCCTGCACCCACAGGCACTGGAGGAGGCAGTGCTCCATCTCCTACAGCCATCTGCACTGGGAAGCTGTGCCACCTGCCTCGCTACAAGCAGAAGCGATGGATTTCAGGGAAAACAGGAGGGAGCTTCAGGAACAAATGCTGCTTCTGAACTGCACTTTGCTCCCACTGCTCACTGCACCCAGCATCTAGCCCCTGCGCTGGGGTGGGATCCAGAAGGGACATGATTCCTCTCCCCCAGCTGCAAATGACATTTCCTCCACAGAGATTTATCTCTAACTACCACAGGGGGAGCTGCAATAAATTATCAAGTCTCGCTATTCTCTTCACCTGCTCTCACCTCACATTGGTATTCCTGGGGTTTGAGCTGTGCGAAGTGGTGAGAGTACATGTCATCTGCGTGTCTCTGAGTAAGTTATGACTCTCACACTGAGCCTATGGCCAAACCCTGTTCACAGAGAACAAAGTGGGATGGAGCAAGATGTGCTCCTGATCTGTAAAATAAAAACTAAGTGAAAATCTGAATAAAATCCTCAAGGAAACAGAAGATCATAGAGGCCTAACTATTGCTGCATGACAGCTTCTTGAAACACTTCATACCGAGGCCTCCATGTTGTCTTTGCAGGAATATTCCTGGAGTGAGAGGCTGGAAGAAATCAAAGTCTTTTATCAAAATGAATAAGCAAAGGGCATGCTTGCAGTGGATGGCACCACTGTTTTACATGCCCCAAGGTAATTTTGCCTAATGCTACTGAATGAGTATTTGTATATGCATATCTGTGATGAGTAAAATCTTGTATCCTCAGACGACAAGCTCTGTGTGGCAGATTGCAGAAGGGCTTGGGGAAAGAAGTTAATGACCCAGAGTAAGAGTAGAGTATGGGACTTCCCTCCGGAGCCCATCAGCCTAAAGAGCAATTGCACCTCCTCCCCACAGCAGTACCAACAACCCTCTTCTCTCCTCTCCTTTTACCCCTGCCAGGAGTGGCTGAAGACGCAGCACAGAGGATGATGGTGAGAAGGGGGTTATTTCTTTGGGGTACAAATACAGGGTGAAAACTGGATGAGCAAAGGAGAGCGCCTGGGTCATGGCAGCCCTGCTGTGACGGATAGGGGTGAGTGGGAACAGCCAGTGAGCTTGCTGCAGAAGGGGTGCAATGCCCCCATGTGCCTGGGGATGTGTGCTGAGGGAGGGCGGGGGGCTCTGCAGACCCTGCAGCACCACCATGCACGGGGCAGCCTCTCACTTGAGTCCGCGCTGCAGGAGGGCAGGGGAGGGGGCACAGCCCCACCTCCACAGGAGCCCCGGGGGCCACCCCTTGCGCTCTATGGGGTGACGGGGCCTCCCCAGCAGCAAACAGCCCCGGGTTGGCCGCTCCTTCTCTAGACCTGCCTCTGCAGAGGTGCTCGCAGCCATTGGCACGGGCGCTGCGGAGCCGGTTGCCTGGCAGCAGCAACGCGTCCTCTTCCCCATGACAAACATCATCTCCATCGACCCAGACCACCTCCTGCTTCAAATGTCTGCCCGAGCTGGAGAGCACAGCAAGGGAGAGCAGGGCGCGCTGAAACGGGCTGAGAACGCCCCGCTTCATCGCTCGGGTGATGCAGGGACCCTTGCACTAAGCGGCTGCACCACCGGTGAATTCATCCAATCGCACTGTAAGCAAAATGCTGTTGCGCTGGGCAATTCAGCCCGGGTTAGCACGAAGAGAACAAGCCCCCTTAAAGAAACGCATGCTAATTAGAGTGCATGAATATTTAGCTTTCTGCAAAGCTGTCGGAGGGAAAGCACTGGTGAAGCTAAGCCCGAGGTCTGCCTTCCTGTGCCTGGGTCTTCAGCTCCTGCTGAAGACTCGCTAAAGCGTTTGATGTGCCAAAAGAAGGCGAAGTGTTGTATCTGAGAGCTTCAGGTCCCTGTGGCTTATAAAACATGTGCAGCATGTTTATCTGCTCCCAGCTTGGCACTCAGCCTCCAAGCACACCGCTGCATCCTGCCGCTGTGCTGTAGTAACTCAGATGCTGAATATCACAGCGATCACAGGATTATGAGTTTGAGAGACATAAAAATTACCAACTTCAGAGATATCCATCTTTCTTTAAAGAAAGAAAACCATTATGAGTCAGGCACATTACCCACCAGCAGCCTACTGAAGAGCTGTCTTCTGCAGGGACGTGGAGGATGCCTGATGAATGCAGCAAGGGCGAGGGCACAGACTGGGAACGGAAGGGGAAAGCTAACTACATGCAACCACAGAGTGGCTGTGGTCGGCATCTCATAGTGCCAGTGCTGTGCATGGAGCACATGGGAGAAGGATACAGGGGACTCTGCCCCGGGGCCTGCGGTGTATTTCAGGGATGTGGATTTGGGATGCTCAGGATCTGGAGCAGCCAGGTTTGATGGGAGTGTAAAGTGAGTGCTGAGCTCCACACCACCACAGCTGAACGCTGCACTGTGAGGTAGGGTGGGTATCCATGCCAGGGTGCAGTTACTTGTAGAGACATAGTATTATGAGACCCTCTCTTCCTGTCTGCAGGAAGGCTGAAATCAGTGTGGCCTATCAGTTGTTTTCTCAGTCTACTTCCAAGCAGCAGATTTGTCCCAGGAAGGCTCAAGCTACATGGAAGCAGGCTCACTGGGTGCAGAGGCAGCCCTCTGTCCTGACTGTGATTGCTTCACATGATGTGGGAATGAGCATCACACCCTCAAGGAGCTGCAGCTCCATCCTCTGCAACATGAGCATCAGCCCACCCCACTTAGGGTGGTGGCAATGGCTCAGGGGAGCCAAAGGAATGTGGCAGCTTGCCCATTTCCAGGTGAAGAAGGAGATCTCTGGTGGGTGCTACGGCACAGTGGGCAGGGATAGAGCTGTGAGGCTGGGAGGAAGGGCTGCTATTTAATTGCCAGCCCCAGTTCTATCAGCAAATACGAGGACAAACTGTTGCTGGTGTGGAAGGCAGCAGATGCCTAATTGGGAGATTCTCCCTTGCAAGAGCAAAAAGATAAACTGTTTTTAACATCTTCGCCTAGAGCCGAGTGCTAGCTTCAGATACTACCCAGATATCCTGTGCAGAGGCACTTTGTGCCAGGAATGTGCTCTAGCAATAATCAAGAGAAAACTGTGCTTGAAGTGACATTTAAAAAATCATTATTATGGCCCATTGCTGTTAGTCACACATCCCAAAAGCTGATCTGGCTAACGGAGCTTTCCAAAGCATCTTCTGCTCAACACATCCCTGGGAAAGGATGCCATCACTGTGTCACCCTGTCTCACCTTGTAACTGTCAGCACAGTCTATATACACACACCACTCTTCCCCTCTTCTTGGGGGAAAATAATTCTTCTGATTTTCCTCATGCTGCTTCAGCTGGTTTCATGCAGATCCTTGTCTCAGCCACTTGACAGGGAGCACAGGCCTTACCTTCCCAGCTAGGAAGCATCGCTGTCTCACCTCTTCTTGTATGCAGCCCAGGCAGCACCACCACTGTGAAGGTCCGAGGTGCCCCATCACAGCTCAGTGCTCTGCAGGCAGAGGCAGCAGAGCTCGCCTGTGTCACACTCATATCAGGTGCTTGAAACCTTATATTGAAGGTGCCGGGTTGTTACTGGTGACTCACTATGGCATGTGCATTTTGTCAGCTCCAGCTCTGGTCTGACAACAGGGGAGAGGGCAGAATGTCTCTCAGCTGGGTCAGGTTTTCAGAGAGAACCCTGAAAGAACTTCAGCAGGAGAGAAAACTTTGATTAGCCTGGAAATCTGCTTATTGTTACTTATCAGTAAGTGCAAAACCCAGGGCATGTATCAGCTTGGTCTGCAATCAAGTGAATGCTCCACTTGAGGATAACAGCCCTTTTCTTGCTGATCTTTTTATTTTTTGCAGGTCACTAGGTATATTTTAAAGGCTATTTGCCTGCTGAGTATACACGTGCTGTCTCTGTGCTGATCCTTTATACTTCACTGTGTTTTGGGTGTTTCTGGTAATAAAAGGGCTGTAATGGGTTATCTGGAAGCTTTGTCTCCTAAAGTATTAAAATGTATTAAATCTTTAAATCTACCTTCCCTTTACTGTCTACCTTCAAAAGACTCTTACCCCTGCAGTAGATGTCTATGCTGCAGCAGTCTGTCCTTCTTCCCCTCCTTTCTCTCCCCATTTTGCTAGAAGTCTCCTGCTAAAAATCACAGCTGTGACACAGCAGCCCATCTCTCTCAAATCCCACTGATATCGTGTGGGATTTGCCCTCAGTTTCCAATTAAATCTCTGTATCTCCACCCTTCAAGGCCCTCTGTAATGTTACTTTACCGTTAATCTTGTTCTTTCCCTCTTCCTCCTGCCTGTATTTTCCCAGTCATCCCTCCTTTCTGCTCATTTTATCTTGTTCTTGGGTGGTTCAATCTTGCTCTTTTCTTCACACCTCTCTGACACCTCAACCTGTCTCCCATTTTCTATTAGCCAAATGTTTTTCCCCTTGTTCTGCCAAGGCTACCTTAAATCCCTACCTTTTTCTTCCTTGCTAGCACTAATACCTCACATGCACTTACACAGTCACCTGAGCTGTTGTCCCATGTGGTTTTCCTGGAGTGCTTGTTCTTCACACCAGGAATTTCTGGTTCTCCTACAGTGCACACCCCACAGATACAAACACACTAGGGTCTTCTGAAGAGCAGCCATCGCTGGTGAGTAACCATTCATTATTAATACTGTTGCTTATATGACACACAGAAAACTTTCTCAAGCTGAGTAATAAGAGGAATCTTTTCTACATTGATGTGAAGGCACATTTTGGATGCTTTAGCTAGGTAAATACATAAAAATGCATCTTATTTAAACTCATAATGACTTCAACTCTGTACAGGCAGCAAAGCCATTCGAGGAGCACAAATAAGAAGCGGGCTGTTAGAAGAGGTTTTGGGTGTCACTTCGCTGTACTGCCTTGCACTACCACATCATCACTGGCTGCATTCAAGTTGCCTTTAACATCTTTACATTCCTGCCCATGACAAACAATAGGGACTAGTTCCCATAGAGCAGAGGAAATACAACAGCAAGTGCTTCACATCCATTTCTCAACTGTCATCAGATAGCTTTTATTCATGGCATAGCACAAGTGTCAGCCAACTGGCAAGGGCAGCCTATATTAAAAATGTTGGGGATTATTCATGTCAACAGACACAAGGGAGCTTTTCTCAGCCAGTGGATCTGCACTAGCAGTGGTATGAAAATGCAGCAGGTTCTCTAGAGTAATCTCAAATCTGAATAACTTCAGAAGCAGGCCAACAGCTGGCTGTCGCTTCCAAGTGCAATTAAAAACGCAAGTAGACATGAGCTGGGATAGGTGAGGGTTTAACTGTGTGGATGGCTGGAAAAGGCTGTGCCATGAGGGTGTTATGAAGAAAGACTGAGATGGGATCCTTTGTAAAAAGCTGAGATTGGAGGCGGTCTGCAGGTTGTGATGGCTCCTCGAGTTTTGCTTCTCATTATTAGCTGATAGGCCCTCGGCCTGTTTGACTGCAGGCATTTACAGCGCTATTTGGAATATGATTTCCATTGGCCATGTGACTTGTCATTCATGGACAAGGTGCAATTTAGAAACAGATTCATTCCTTCTCCTTTGAAATGATTAAAAATATATACATATATCCCTGTTTAACTAAAAATATCTTATTAAATTTGTGAGAATATTAATAGAAAAAACAACAAGATGGACATAAGCAGTACATTAAAAACATCAGTTAAATATCATAGAAAATGACGGAGGTTTCGGATGTCCCAGGTTAACTGTTAGGGGCAATTCCCCAACCGGTTATTTCGGTCCCATCGAATATGTCAGTATTTCAGTATCTGCAGAAGTCTGTTATATTCCCTCATCTTACATTTTTAAATTGTTGGGTTTAAAACATATGGCCTGCTTCTTTTCCCCCTCAGTTCTTTTCAGCTAGCTCAATCCTCAGAACTTGGTGATGTTATGCGGATAGAAAATCAGGAGCAATTTAAGTGGAAAATAAAAAATTAAGGCTCATGCAAGTTATCATAATAAGGTGACCTGATCTGCTCTGACACAGATCTATGTTCCACTTCAGCTCTGGAAAACTTTGGATACTATATTTTCATCAAAACCTAATTTCTGTACAAATGTGTGATGCAGAAGAAACCCAGCCAGCAAAAGCCTGGGATGTATCCCATGGCATCTCCATGACAACATATAGATGCACAGTCTGCTATATACATCATTATCAGGAGACTAACTGCTCCTAGATTTTTCCCACGTCGAGCTGAAAGGCAGGCGACCAACAGGGTAGCTGGCTGCAGAGGATGTTGCTGGGATTTAAATGTGGAAATGACAGTCTGTGATTCACACAGGGTAAAACGGAGGCAAATGGAGCAGCCTTGCTGAAGAGGTGAGCCTTATGCTACAGCTTCCTTTGCTGAGGCTGCTTGGTCGAGTAAAGGAATGGGCACTGGCAGGTCTCCACTGAGCCTATAAAGTCACGTGGAGGATCTTTGAAGGGTTCTTAAAGCCTTCCCGAAAGGCTGTTAGTGCAACTGTGAGATAAGAACGGAAGGTAGCTCGGGTTAATGAGTTATCCCGAGAGGTTTCGTTCTTCCTGCATGTGCAGAAGGAAAGGGAAAGTGATCCTGTCCTCTCTCCCCAGTGGAGAACTCTGTGGTTCACTATCCATTCCCCAGCAGTGTGTAGGAAAGCAGGGTCAGCAGGCCAGGCCAGTGGCACATGCAGCCAAGCCTTCTTCCAGGTGGACATTCCATTCCTCACAGGCAAAGGATCAGACTAGGACCAAGGAAAGGAGCCTGCTATTCACAGTGTGTGTGTGTGGTTATCTCACCCTTCATAATCCCTAGTGTTTATTGCACTGGATTTAATGGCTCTGTAAGTTTCATGTTAAATCAAGCCATAAATGTTGCTGTGTAGTCTGCTTCCTTCCCGGAGCAGCTGGGAGCAAGACCTTGGGTTGATGAGCAGTTCCGTGGGGTCAGGAGACTGGTTCTTTCCTTCAGGCTGCTCTGTAGAAGAACTGACCCCATACATCTGCAAATGCAGTGCCAGGGCTGCCTTAGCTCCTATGCGGACGCTGGAGCTTCAGAAACACGATAGGGATGCAGAGGCTGGGATAGCTGAACAGCGATAGATTCAGCAAATCCCCACTCCTGGCTCCCTTCCTACCCCGTCCCTTCCTGAGCCCACCCCAGCACGGTGTGGTTTACACGACTTCATTGAAGGGTGAGCGGTGCCCAGGCGCACGCGCGGCCGCTCTGCGAAGCAGCTGAAGTGCTGTAATTTCACACTCCAGCTGACGGTGCAGGAACATGTTCATCTGCCTGTCCCCCGGCGCAGACACGGTCCTGGCAGCTCTGGGCGCAGTCCATGGGGCTGAGTTCGTGTTTGCAGTGGTTAGGAAGCGTTACTACTGTAAACAGGGCTGTGTGCGTAACCGCCCGGGTAAAGCAAGGCTGGCCTTTCTGTACTTGTTTCTGCCTTCTGGACTGGGGAAGTCATCTTCTGCACTCCAACACCCTTCTAAGGCACCTCACCTCCACTCTCTGCTGCTCAGCTTTCCTGTCTGAGAAACAGAGATAACGATATTGACCCTCTTAGTAGAGCATGCTCTCATTTATTTTATGAGATGTGCTACATAAAAACAGGTTGTTAGGTTTTGGTTGGCTATAAAACGTCCTCATCTTAGCAGTGGGGCATGGTATGTTATCAGCCATAAAAAAAATCCTACACTGATTATTAGCATTTAGGGACAGACCTTTGTTCTGCTTAGTTACTTTTAATCTTTGGAGTGGAGTGGCCTGGGTTTGGTTTTCATTCTGCTGCTCTGTGTATGTGTATGTATTGTATACCTATGGCTGACTGTTGCTTCTATTAGGGTCAAAGATCACTTGGTTTAGCTTAATATACAGATGTCAGTTGGCATTAGCAGAGAGACTGACCTGCGATCTGCCATTCAGCACTTCTCCTCTGAAATATAAGCGACATTAGCTTGCTAACAGACAAGAAATTGAGTAAGAAACCACTGAACCAAAAAGGACAAAAAGAAGGACTATGATCCCCAAGAAATAATATGCATTCAGTATGTATTTTACGAATGTTTAATGCTGACAGCCAGAGCTCCTCCATTCGTTGCAGGTAGCCTCTTCCTTTACCATGATAACATGTATTTCCCTTGATGAGCTTCTGAAGAAGAAAAGTTCCTTTTCTGTCCATAGTGCAGATGAAAGCTTTGTCTCCAGCCCAGGTAGCACAGAGGAAGGGTGGCAGTGTTGAGGAGTGCCCAAGCTCATGGCAGATGGCATCTGGGCATGATGGAACCCAGGAGTTTTAGGCAGATTTCTATTTAACAGCATTTCCATTGCAGCATCTAGCTACGCATGTCAGGAAGACATAGATGAAAAGCAGTAATACCAGTTCAAAGTCAAGATAACAGCAGGAGTAGCAAAGTCAAGCCCAGATAGTTCCCCATTGCCTAATACCTCTTGTTCTATAGGGCAGTGTCTGGAAACGACAGTGGGGTGTACCAAGCAGGGAGGCATGGTCCTAGGCTGGATGACACTGGGCTTTCTGTCTGCAGTCTCAGGAAGCAGCAGAAGTGGTAGGACATCATTTACAACAAGGATGATTGAGTTTCGGGTGTTTCTGAAGGGATTCAGTATATCCTGTGGGCATGGGATGATATTCCTGATGGATGCCAACCATTCACATAAGAACAGAGTAATTAACCATTCTTTTACTTACAGATAACTGAAACAATTGGAGCTGGGCAGGGTCCCCATAAGGTTCTTTGGGAATCCGAACAAAGCAGCAGGGTGGCTTACCTAGGGGCTGATCTACCCAGTAAGGCAGAGATCAACTCAAAGGCAGCAATTTCCTTGGGAGTAGAAGAGAGACAGAAAGAGCACAGAGGGCCAAGAGGGCTCCAGGTGCAGCTGAAGGAACCCCCAGTAGTTTGACCCCAAACAAAAGCTGAGAGAGGGATTTTGGGCATAGTACTTTCAAGCAAAAGATACTTGAAACTGCAAACAAAACTCCTCTCTTCTTGTTTGGCATTTGTTTTAAGAGTTCAAGGACAAAGGGACTTGTACATTCAGTGTTAATCAAGAGCACTGATGTAAGGAATTACCCGACTCCATCAGCATTCTCATCCCAATGGAACCAACCCAAAATAACTCTGCCCCAAACTGATTGGGGCTGTGTAACTGATACGGGCTGAAAATAATACTGGTCTATATATTTCTTAAGAAAAAGTTGTTCTTATTTTAAAGACTTTGGTAATAAATACATGCAAGCATTGAAGGCAGCAAAGAGTTGGATAGGCTATTATTCTCCAATCAACTCAATTTTTAAGCCTTACTTAAAGAATGCTAATTTTAAACGAGACATTCTTCTGATCATTTCTACAATTGAGGGATGTAAATTCACATTCATAATGAATGCTTTTTTTATATATATTTGATTGCAGTAATCCAAATGATCCTATTTGATATCAAGAACAGAGCTGGTGCCTATTTTTTGATAACTGCTTTGCATAGCACACTCCATACAGTTAACGTTTTTGGAGACTGATTTTCAAAGACACAGCTTTTGGTAGGGCAGTCCTGGTGGCTGGAACAGGCTTCTCCTGCAGGCAGAGCTCAAAGTCACAAATTCCAGGGTCTCTGCATCTTGTCCTAGTAATCTTTTACTGCATTGTTCTAACCTCAAGCATCACCTGTTCGGACTTCAAAGATAAAGTTATGCTCGGTTTACCTGTCTTCTACTTCTTAGCTTTCATCTTACCGTGTTGCCAAAGCCGGCAGGTCTTATTCTGGTTCCCAGTCTTCCTATCGGGTTGTAGCTTTTCCATCCTGAAAATAACCTTCTTCAGTCTTGTGAGGTACATTTAATTGGTTTTGCATCCTCAAGGTGATGAGTTTAAAACCCCACAGTCTTTGAAAAATGAAATGGAAACTTCAGTTCTCAGGATTGTGCATGTGAAAATCCTGGGAGGAGAATTTTGGAGGGCTTTTGACCCATGCAATTCTGCATGATAGAAATCCTCGGAACAATTTAGCTTTTGTATGGTAATTATATGAACTGAGAGTCAATGAGATCGTGTAAGAAATGCTATTTGTTTCCATAATCATCATTATCAGCATTACAGCATAGGGAAGAAGACAAGATATTGTAGATACGTTGGTGATAACGGGTTGATCATAACCAGAATATCTTATGTGTTCCTATATGGTAATATGTAAATACTTCAGTTGAGCAGAGATTTAGGTCATATATCATTTTCTTAAGACTTTTAAAAAGATCAAGAATCAGATTTGCAGGAAAGCAGCAGAACTGCGTTGTGCAGATGGGAAGCAACACTCTCCCTTGTGACATCTTCAGGCACCCTGAGCTGAAAGTTACAGCTAGCCGGGTGTCAGATGGAATTGCAGGGCAACTGTGTACCTGCTATCCACTGAAGTGCTTTATTGTTCATTATTATCATCCGGATACTGCGCTGCCTGCACTTTGTAGATACTGAGAGAATTTCGAGAAGACGTAGTCAGAATTTCTCAGTGTAAGACCAGGAGCCAAACATTTCACCTCTAACAGGCTTGCTTCACGGCTTTGGACAAAATACCCACTCTCCCTTCGTTCTCTCTGTAAACGAAGGCTAGGATTTGTGTCTCCTGGGATGCTGTGAGATTAGTTTTTTCTTGTATGCATAAACGGTTTTGGAGGTGGAAAGGTCCAAGTCTCATTTCACAACAGCCTTGCAATTACAGTACAAATGGAGCAGACCCCATCGCTCCTCAGAAAGGGACAAACAGCTTGGAACTCTGCAAGTACTCTAGCCAGCTAGAACAAATATGATTTTGCAGTCCATTGATTTCCATTTACGATGCCAAGTTTTATTCGATTTATTTCTTGTTTTAATATCTACGTGCCATAACACCAACTTCCTTTTTTTGTTTTCCCTTTTAAACGAGGTGTCACTGGCATGTGGTCCTCTAGCCTAGAGATATTTTGGATAAGACAAAGGATCAGCAGGCAAAAAAACAGGGCCATTTAGGACAGTGTTGATGATGAAGCCCAGATTGTTTTCTCCTGATGTGTGAGAGCTTAGGATTTCTGAGCATGCTGGACTACTATGCAGCTGCATGGACTGTGTAGGGGGTCCCACACATATGTAGTTAGAGCCAGAGTTAAATGTCTGCATCCTAGGTATTGTTCCATGACTCTTAACAAATAATGGCAGCCAATGCAAGAATGTTACTTGGGAAAAAATCTGTCCTCCAGTGTGACTCTCCCTGCATTCCCCTAACACTGCGTGGTGTTCAGCACAATACCGCAAGCATCAAGCCAGAATCATCCTCGTGTTGAAGGGCTGATGCTGGGAGTGGGTCCTGGCTTGGGGTCCTTGCCATGGAGCCTGGTTTTGGGCTGTTTCACCAACTGGACATGCACCCCTCCAGCTTCCCTTAACTAGTGTATGGGTCACTGTCACTGACCGTGATTAAATAGTGCCTGCCACTACTGAGTGAGCGGAGAGGTCTGAGGCTGATAATAGAAAATATGCACAATACCTAGGGGTTGCAAAGAGAATTTGACCTATTGGTGATCAAATATGGGGAAACTTGCACTGTCATTGCTCACGCTGAGTGGTGCTTATGGGTAAATGGAAGATTGGGCTGTCAGGCTGTCAGCTTCAATGAGCCCTAACTTCCCTCTGAAAGGGAGAGGGCCATTTTCCTAACAATGGCCCCAGCTCTTTCAGTTACAGCCAGTCAAGTCCAATGACATCAAATATTAATCTGGCACAGAACCTGGGCTGCCTGAGTACGTTTTATAACTAACAGCTTATCAAATCCTCTGGACCTGATGACAATCGCTCCTTTGTTGTCACATCAGTCAGTCACTTTAACCCAGATTCCTGGTCAATTCAAAGGAAAGGAAACGGTGCTTCAGAGGACTGACTACTGCAAAATGAACAGAAGGAAGGCAGGGCTGAACCTCATCACAAACGATAGCACCACACAATCAGGAGAACGCACAAGGAGCCTTAGATGACCTCGCAGCATAGGCTGTGTTGCTGTTTTGTGTATGCTTTCTGTGCAGGGCAGACCTCGAATCATCCCACATCTAGTCTTTGGGCTCACAGTTCAGAGCCTTGGGCATAGCAGCATTTATATTCCTTTTATACCAGAGTTTCTGTCGGTATAACAACATTTTCTAACACTGTGGAAGCAGGCAAACTTTGGAAATCATCTTTCCCAGTTGGAGCATGAAAAGGCAGGTCCAAAGCACTGGTCTATTCCAGCTGATGCCTGCCCACAGGCTCCTATAATTTGTCAGGCAGATGCCAGCTTCAGAGGGACTCTGTGTCAGGCAGCTCCTGCCTGCCTTTTCTCTAGCACCCAGAACTGGCAGGATGCTTTAATCCACCTCTGATTTCTGCCTACTGAATGTGCAAGGCAAAAGCAGCTCTTAAGATGGTTAACAGAGGGCTGAGCATACAGGCATAGCACATGAACAAAACCACTATGATTGGGGGGGGGGGGGGAATGACAAAAATGAGAAGAATTTTGCCCTCTTCTGCACAAGATTAGAGTCAGTGAGAAAAAAGTATAACTTGACCCTAAATTGTTCACAGGAAGCAAAGAAATATAGGCTAAAGAAAAATTCTTCCTAATAACTTGAACCAAAAGCCAAAGCACATTAACATATGAAGACTCAAAGACTCAGAGAAATAGCTGGAAGGAAATTGCATGCCTATAGTCTTGGAGGAGAATGTAGGAACTCAATTTAGTACTATACCTGGTGTGCCTCAGGAAAGGGATAGTTCTATGCTGCACTGGCACCACTTCTGACCTTATGTGCAGAATAACTGGCTCAAGGAAGAGGAGAGGAATAAAAAGAGGCTTTTTAAATGTTCAGAGGAATTCTGCCATGGAGATTTTTTTTTTTCCCCAGAAGCTGTTTCTGAGTGGGCTGGAGTGGGAGAAAAGGATTGGGAGCCCAGCGTGATCGTTCTCTCTTGCAGAGTCAGTTATTCAGTGATGATTAGAGGCATACCCTACCCCAGCTATGGAAAACAGAGTACTTCAGGGCGCTGTCTTTGAGAGATCAGCATGCATGCTTTTGGGTGTCTCCCCAGTCCCTGGAAACCTGCTAAGAGCCTTTGGTATTTCCAAGGTTGGGTACAAGTAGCTGAGTCTAAGCTGTTTATTTTTAAGAACAAAAAGTCAGCAAATAGAGAAAAAAATAGACCCCAACATGTTGCTTAAGGATGTGTCAGAGAACTCATGATGCCGTGCAAAAAGCTACTTCTGTGGCAACGGGGTGCAAAATCCAAATGCATTGTGCTCAAAAGTAATCATTGGAAGGCTTGCTAATCTTACGTCTGTCCTGGC
The DNA here is from genome assembly GCF_028554395.1 of Pezoporus wallicus. Classification (NCBI taxonomy): domain Eukaryota; kingdom Metazoa; phylum Chordata; class Aves; order Psittaciformes; family Psittacidae; genus Pezoporus; species Pezoporus wallicus. The sequence continues at coordinate 12,138 of NW_026635616.1, read as the reverse complement.
AAGCGTTTGAGCACGTGTGTGTGAGCACACATGCAAGAGACACCTTAGCTGCTGGTTCCCTTTGGGGCAGCTTCAGCTGCTAGGACAAAGGTAAAATAAGCACAGGGATGGGAAGCCCCTCTCAGTCCTTGGTATTTTCATTACAGGAGTTTGCAGTGTAGTAGTCAATGCAGCAGTTATTCTGCAAATGGAGAGCTCTGGTCTAGTGCTGTCAGTCTCACACCCACTGCTCGTGAACACCTACATTCCCTTTAAAAATAAAATTGTAAGGGCTCTGAATACAAATGTGCGAAAGTTTTACTATTTAAAGGGAGCTTCTGGAGAATCTATGTCAAACATGCAGCTCTTTCTAAAGCGCCACTGGCACCCAGGATTACTCATTCTGCAACCACTGCCTTCTGTGGCCAGCCAGTACACGGATGAAGCTCGCATCCCGTATGGGGCAACCCCTTCTCCAAACCGCCCGCCTCCTGTCATGCTCTGCTCCACTACTCCTCAGGCAAAAGCATTTCCCAAAGTTGGGAAAGGACTGGGAATCACATGTGTTTCCAGCTGGCAACCTCAGCAGTTGCCCTGAGTGATCAAAGCTGGTGGCCTGGGGATGAGCAGCGGGAGGTGGGGGAAGCATGCTCCCTGCCTCCAAGTGATGCTCCAGAAAAGGAGAAGCAGCGGGAGGGAGAGCGCTGTCAGCAAATACCACCCACCCCGGCAGCACAGCCTTCTGAAGCTCTGCTACCTTCAGACAAGCGTGGTTGTGGAGTATCGTATGTTGGGAGGGTTGTGGAGGTGGAGGGCGAGCAGAGGGAGGGCAGGATGATGGAGGATGACAGTGCAGGCACTGTGCTGGGTCTGTAGTCGCCTGTTCAGAGGTTCAGGTGTAGCCTCAGCTGTCCATCCACTCAGCGTATGTTGGCCAGTTTTAGTGGGCATTTGCACAGTTCTCTGCTTGCTGAAGAAGTGAGATGCCTTCTCCTTTGGCATTACTGTTATTTAAGGGGTAAGCAGTGCGTTCGAACAAGAATGAAGGCATCAGTGCATTCAGACATTCATGCTATCAGCTTTGCCGAGTAACCTGATGGTACGAATGGGATGTTCATCCAGTTGCAAGGCATTAAATATTTCTGTTCTGACTTACATCAGCTCCAAGCTGTAGTCAGAAAACAGCATTAGCTGCTTACATCAAGACATGAAGCCAAATCCTAGCTCGGTAAAACTCACACTGATTTCAGCAACAACAGAAATTAGTCTCCCAGAGAGTGGCCAAGAGGAAGGAGTTAGATGGGAGTTTGCTATCACCTAACAGTGAAAGTTTAAGTGAAATTCACTCAAGTTTAGGGACATACTGAAATTCTGTGTGAATGTGCATATGGCACCGAAGCATGGCAGTTATGGCACTTGGAGACCTAGTGTTGGTAGCTACTGAAAGTGATTCCCAAACCTTCCTGCAGATACAAATGACTATCTTGGAAGCTGAGGGACATGAACATTGTGGCTCCCAGCTGTGTATGACAGCGTCTCGTCTATCCCATAGCGCTTAGCACTGATACTCACTTTGCTTAATTACTCCACCAGACAGAAGTATTAAACGCTGTCTCAGGATTCTTTATTACAATATATGCTTTCCAGTAATTACCTCGCTCGTTCTTTGATAGTAGTGGGGGTAAAAAACCTCCCCCCAAGTATTTCCTGCCTGTAAGAGTATGCACCTCTTAGTAACAGATTTTGTCCTTTAGCCTTTTCTCGTTTACAGTTGCATTTAGATTGGTATCAAGAAGATGTGCAGATCTCCGCGAGTGCTCTTTAATGTACATTTTCCCCTTACATTTTTATTTCCTATTTGCTTTTTCCTTCCCTGTAATTCCCCATTGTGACCACTTTTAACATGCAGTTTCAGACTCCCTCCATTCTGCACACATATGAAAGAAGTTACATTTTGTTCTGTCCCGGCCCTAGGTTTTGCATTCATCATTGATGTGAACTGTTTCCTCTTAGGGTGCATAAGAAAACCTACAGTTCAGAGGCCCGGCTGCTCTCCTGTGCTAATTCAGATCTTAGATTTATTATACTCTCCAACAGTAAATACTGTATCCATTTTTAGAGAATGATCCCATCTGCTTGTATTTCCTGATCTTTCTTCTCATTCCTTTGTTATGATATGCTTTTTGCCTCTTAATTGTTTCCATATGAAACAGCCTCAGTCAAAGCGGTTGCAATGAATAATGTCCATTTCAGAATGTCAGCATTTTGGTCACAGCCGATAACCAAGAGCTGGTTACTCCCTGCATGCAGTAAAACTCCTTAAGGAAAGTCATAAGTTCTACAGTCTTGTTAAGGGAAAAACAGTAAAGACCAAACATCACAGACAAAAGGCAACTTAGTAAATGTGATTCTGCATCCCAAGCCAATAATCTTGATCCCATTTTTGATTTCCGCATAGCCATAAAATTTTACTTTCAGTAGAGCTGAATAGTATCAGGAATTAACTTGGCTTCTCTCCCATGGACTGTGTTTAAAACGTCTTTTGTCAAATAACTTGGGGGGGGGCTCCCTTTTATGTTTTCAGTACTGAGGCTGCTTTATTGAAGTATAAATCTGGGCCCCTTCAAGGCAGAAAGCTCTGCTGGTTCTGCTGCATTTCCACAGCTCGGTACAGGGCTGGATGCACTTATCTGAGAGGTGTGAAGGAGCATCCTGGAAGAGATGGAAGCTAAATATATTCCGCTACAAGAATTCTTCCATTCCTCTCTCCACCCCCAGGTCCCAGAGACTACAATGGCTTATGCAGGGTTTTACATATGCAGCTAATGGTGGAGGGAGGAGAATTCCCACAGATAAAGAGCTTTAGCCCAGTACCAGCAGAGCACACAGCCTGAAATGATGCTGGGGTGGGTTTTGAGGGAAAGCACTCCCATCACTGCTTCCAAAGAGAGGTCCTACACAGTTATTTCAGGAAAGGATCCCTGGCTATAAGGTGATCCTTCCCTACAGCTTAGGTACAGACACATGGACAAGGCGGAGAGGGGATGGGATTTCATCTAGACCCCCTGTGCTTAGTGTTTCCTTTCACTTAGCTCTAAGGGGCTTCCCAGTTTGGGGAGTTTATTTTGTTTCCAGACCCTTTGACACCCAGCTAGCTGTGTGCATTGCACGGCCTGAAAGTCTCAAGTGCTGTGCCCAGTCTTCCCGAGGCGAGGTGCATGGTGACACGCTTTCCATCTCCTACGAGAGCATCACCTTCTTCATGTTTAAGGAGCCCAACTCCATAAAAGCACGTAAGAGCAAACAAGACTTCGCTCTCGTTTGGCCCTGATTTTATGCTTATATAATTCCACTAATTTCATTTGCATGAGAACAGAAACAGATCCCCAGTCTCCTGGTAGAAATTATTTCACAGGACTGTTATCCAAACCAGAAGCCCTAGCAGGAGTCTGCTTCACATGCACAAACCACAGCAGCGGAAGTGACAGCGCAAAGTTGGTTGTTTTATTCCCACTCTACGTTTTTATCCACATTTATGTATGTTGTGTGTAGTGGGACAGGGGCAGAGGACAACAATAGCGGAGCAGCCCTCCCTCTTCCACACACAAAAGTTGTCTAGCTGGCTGGGTTTTATCTCCAGGTACACAAAAGGCAATGAAAACCATTAGAAGGGATACCTCAGAGCTGTAATGCTGAGGGGAAGAAATTACTAACAGTTTGAATTTGTAAGTGAATTACTTATTTATGTAGCTCAATAGATTTAATATTAATCACAGATGAAAGACACAAACCTGCTTTGCAAACACACGCATGGCCTTCTCATTTACTCCAGAACGGGTCAAGTTAAAATTGCTTCTGGTACGGCCACAGATAATTGAGAACGGAGAGCTGAAACGAGGAACAAATGAAAGCAAAGCAAATTGCTTTTAAAAGTTTCAAAGGAGCACGCTGTTGGGAGCGCTGTAAAAGATAACACCAAAGAGCCAGCTAAAAATCGTGGCTCAAGCTCATTTTTTTTGCAAGCCATCATAAATCAGCAGCTTTGTGCTCGTCTGGGGGCACCGGACAAGCGAAAAAAGGTTGACTTCATCATCATGTGAAGTTTCCTATTCCTGTCCTAAGTTGTCATTGGTAAAAGCAGGCAGCAAGAATTCCAGTTGTAAACAGTGATGTGCTGCCAATGTTTCAGCAAGGGGAGCCCACATTTTTTCCTCTCTGCAGCTGTAATGCAGCTTGTACATAAGGGACTTGGTGGCTGCAGAGGAGAAGGCTGTGGACCAGCCCTTCCGTCATTTGCTTCTCTGGTGAAACACCAATGCCCTTTCTTAGGTATAACTAAAAAGGGAGATGCTGTGATTTGGAAAATGGACTTTGAGAGTCACAGGGTCTTGTTTCTGTGCAACTGCTCACAAATGGGAGCAAGAAGACCTTATCCTCTCTTGCACCCATTCCAACCGCATAGCTTAAAGACACGTCTGCAGGTCCTGCACCCTCCTGATGCATTCTCAGGGCTCGTGACCCTTGTCCAGGTCATCCTCCTGGGAGAGAGGCAGGACTCATGCTTTCTGGGTGGCTGACCAAGGACCTTATGAGTGGCACTGCAGCCCTTACAGCAAGAAGGTATTCCTGAAACATGGGGTGAAATCCAGTTCACCGCAGCTGCTGTGGGTTAGACACTGGTGCAGAGCTGAAGGACCTGATGCAACAGAACAATTAGTTTCCTTCCAACACATCTGCCAAAGGCTGAAGGTATGTGCTTCAGCATGCAGCTCCCACTCTTACTTGTGGGACAGCTCCCTCAATTTTAGTTGGAAAACCATAGATATTAGTGACTGGCTATCTCATTACTTGCCTGACAGTCTTCCTTGGCTCTAAAATGTCTTTAGAATCAGAGAACGGTTTGGGTTTGAAGGGACCTCAAAGCTCATTCAGCTCCAACCCCCTGCCATGGACACCTTCCACTAGAGCAGGTTGCTCCAAGCCCCTGTGTCCAACCTGGCCTTGAACACTGCCAGCGATGGGGCAGCCACAGCTGCTCTGGGCAACCTGTGGCAGTGCCTCCGCACCCTCATTGTGAAGTATACCACCCTTCCTCACTCACCCCCCTGCCCTCAGCCCAGTCAATACTGTTATTTAAACAACCAAAGGATCTTTCCTAAACGACTGGAAAAAATTGTGCTTGGAAAACTGTCCACATACCTATTTCCAAAAATAACTTAAACTGCTGTGGTCTCAGGGACACAAATGATGCATTCTGAAATAGGACTAAATGTTTATTTACATGAGAGAGCATGCTAGCTCTAGTCTCCTGAGAAAATAATGGGCATTAAACCCTATGCAGCGTACAGTCCACTGAATAAAAAGTAGATTATGTTTTAAAATGAGATCTGTGGTTTACTGATCGACAGTTTTTAAGCAAAACAACTCAGTTTGACACTTAGCAAAAGAATAACTATTTTGGTAACAATTTCTTTTGATTTTAAAATTCTGTTAGGACTTATTTAAAATGAAATGAAAGATAATGAGAGGGGATGATAAATTACAGCAAGAGCGAAGGTGATGGTTTATTGTGTCTCATCGAAACGTGTCAACCTGAAGGTGGCTTGTCAGCCTCTTCACTGGGTCTTCTCTGTGTCGCTCAACCAACATAGGGAGGCTTTAGTATGGTCCTACCCAGCCAGTGGTGGATTTCCTCCAAGGCAGAGGATGTCCACAGAGGTAAGAAAGCTGCCCTGCTCCGTGTTCTCCCTCCATCATTCAGTGAGGAGCGAGCGGTTATAGAGGCAAAGAGATGCGGCCTGAGCAGAACAGGGTTGTGATACTTGACTGCTCGAGCAGCTAGCACTAATTTGAGCAGCCCAAAGGTCACGACTATTTATGCAGATAAAAGGTCAATGGCAAGCTGGCAAGTGGCTGCAGGCTATCTTGGTACGCACGTCACCCAGAGCACCGGTACAGGCTTCTGATTCACAGTTTGTCTTTCTCCATGAACTTTCAGGCCAAGCTTTGGCTGGGAAGAAAAATCTCTGCCATGGGAGTTGACACACTTAGGAGCCACATGCAGTTTTTGTGGCTCAGGCTCATCTGTAGCTAAATCAAACCTTTGAATCATTATTTATAAAAGACAGCCAAATTCTGAACTGTTTGCTCAGTATTTAGTCAGCCCTTATGTGGATGAACTCCTCTGAAAGCATGCCTGGGTACAGATAGAGGAAAAAGTGAATAAGATGCTCAGGATGTCACCCACTGAAAGGAAGCCTGTGAAACGCCTACTGACCTCAACAGAGGTGGGGCTCTTCAGCTGGCCAGCATGTAGACAAAGACCACTTTAAACGCTCAGGACCTTAGAGCACAAGACTAAATGACATGGTTTGTATTGCCAGAGCAGTTTTGGTTTAGGTGAAACAATGTCTATTTGGCTGGAAAGAAGGAAGTAGATATACTACGTTTAGTTGAGTCCAGTCAGATTCTATATTATATCTGAAATTTTATAGTTGGTAAGTGCTTTATCCTTTGCTGTCATTAGAAAATTCAAACATATTTTAACCTCGAGTTCCTGCAGTTGTCTGTCTACCTGCTCTTGTTTTAAACAAACTCCTTTTGCCTTCCGTGGTAAATCAGTCCCATATGCCCCAGTTCCCAACAGGAAGTACGCAAAAGATTTTGTGGCATTTCAGTCCCCCCAACAGAAGGTAATGGGAAAGCACCATCACATTGCTTTGCTTGTCATCTCAGAGGTATTTGGCACTGCGCCCTAATTAAGGTTGCAGCAGCAACTCTATTATAAGCACTGCTTTGCCACCCCCGGTAATTTTTTAATAGGAGTTAGCTATTATTCTATTATTTGTTTGCTAATAAAGAAAAAATGTGTTAGGAAAGAAATTTCCCATGTAGAAAGCCACCAAACCCAACTGTCTTTAGACCTGGAAAAGCACATTTTTCTTCTAGCCATCTCTTCCCACCAAAAGGGAGAATTACCAAGTTCCTCCTTGACCACTGTCTTCCTAGATCTCCACAGACAGGGAGGTTTAAACAGTTGCTTGGATGCATTTTGTCAAGCTTATTCATTCCATTATACTTCACTCTATATTTCGTGGCCTTGGCTTCAGGCAAACTGAAACCAACCCATAACAATGACATAGTCTGGTTGGTGAATAAGCATACTGTGTATGTGTTTTCCTACTGAAAATAGCAAAATCCTAAGCACTGCACATTTGCCAGTACTTTCTCAGTCATGGGGTGGTTCTCACGGATGAAGGCTTGTGGCCCATATGTGGAAGTGCAAGTGGCTCTTGAAGACTTTCTCTTTCTCTTACAGCCCGTCAAAGGAAGGAGAAGGCTTTGCAGAATCTGAGGACACTGGAATACAGGCTGCAGTTTCCTGGACTTTAAGCTACTTCTTGTGAGTGTTACATTATTACTTCCAGTTCCTGGAACACAGGACTGTACTACAGATGATGACTGTGGCGTTTCTGTTACCTTGGAGCAAATACGGTTTTTATGTTTTCCCTCCCACTGAGGTATTTTACAAACTGAAACACAGAAAAAAACAAGAGTTTGCTCATAATTACTGTTGAGGGCCATCTATTCTTGTACTTCAAGAACACAGTTTAGAAAAGGGATCTCCTACTGCCCCTGCCTCGTCTGCTTTCTCATCTTCCAGAATGAGTGATACAAACACCTAGAGCTATGTTTTCCTCACAGGACTCCAGATAATGCTGCAAATTTAGGGACAGTGTGCTATCAGAAACCCTCTTAAAATGGAAGCAGTTGTTTATCTCTTGAACCAAAACAAGACAAACCACAAAAAAACAACCAAAGACTGAGAATCCCACTAGCTTTCTACTCTTAATCCTAGTCTAGAGCCCATGATTAGATTTCACATCTTCCTCCAGCCTCTCTCAGTTTAATGTGAGCGCACCTATCTAATTTTTAGGACTCTCCCATCTTGTTTCATTTTAGTGAATGGTCACAATGAAGTTAAAGACTCAGCTTTAGGTCACCTGAATCAGCTTTACTACATCTAGCCTTGAGCAGGGGAGCCATGTAATCCCCACAATAGGGCTCTGTATCCACTAACTCCAAACCTGAATGGCTTCTTGAGTGGGTCTGGCAGTTTGTATTAAGCACCACACTGCTAGAGCTGCCTTGTTAGCCCTGTCCAAGTTACTTAAATGCCAATCTGGATATGCCTGCATCCTGCACAGCATAGACACAGCTACAAAATGTAATATTCTGAAAGCATTTGATGCAGTCCTTTCTATCTGGGACTTGGACTATGCAGTGCTCTTGTCTATGCACTTCCTACAGAAACCAAAGCAGTGGGAGACATACCCTGTCCTATTCCATAGGGAAAGAAGTGCCATCCCAGTGATTTACAGGCACTATGCACTATGCAGTCCAGGCGTGAGTGCTTCAGCGATAAGGCACAAAGGACAGAGCAAGGCTTTCAACACGCAAGGAAAAGATGCAGCTATTCCCACAACTATGTTTGTATTTGAGGCACAGTCAACAGACCTCTGTGTTTTCTTCACTGCTGCTGCCATCCAGGTGAAGTGAGGGTAGCTGGATGAGCAGCCATCCCAGTTCCTCCCAGTTCTCAGCATTCTGGGTTGTTTGATCAATAGATGCTCTCAGGATACCACGTACAGGGATGTCTCATTTAGCACCTTAAAATTTTGCACACAGCAAAGTTTTTCCTTTCCTGAGGGCTGAGTGGGCCTTCCAACTACATTTGGGTGGCTAAATATTGATTTACACCCTAGTTTTTATCCCCATAAAGTTGGAATTGGAGATAAAGGCCTTTCTCAGGGTGACAGGTTCCCTATTACAGACAAAGCTGAGAAAAATTAGACCCTTATGCAAAACTCAGCTATGAGCTATTTCCTTTCTGTATGTAGCACTTAGTTAAATGCTAAGTTTTAGTACTTGCTGTAAGTAGAGAACATTTTTCTTCTTGCCTCAGAAATTCACTTACAAAATTTGCAACTGATTTCTAATTAGGTTGTTCGAATTATTATTATAATCCACACAGAAATGACATAGCAAAACTTGAGGAGGCAGCTATAGAGTTTTATACCATTGCAGAGCACGCTGTACAAATCGGTCCACACATTCCACTGAGGTATTATTAAAACAATAGGATAAACTGAATTTACACAGTATTAAATATACCACATAGAGTAACTGTGAAAATTGCTGGCATATACAGCTCATTTTATCTGGTAACTCACTGCTTTTCTAATTTGTTGTCCCAATCCTGAAACTGGACTTTTAGAAGGCTATGTTTCTGAGAGGCTGGGGGGGAGCACAGCGCAAAAACGTTGACATATCTATTAAATTACATACCTGAGAGAGAAATTATCATGTTAAAATGTCTGAGTTGGCAGAGCTATACTGGACCATTGCTACAGAGAAATTACAGTCAATCCACATTATTGCTCTGTTAAAGGTGTCAGAGTTGCAGCCTGCAGCTGCAGGTGGTCATTTGATGTATTTCTCTGCCTCCCATGACACATGCAGGCTGCAGAGAGTGTCAGCTAGGCTGCTGGAAAGCAATCCTGCCTCTCTATGCCACCCAGAGAGGACCCCGGGCTCAATATACCTGAGAAGCTGCCGTTTACCCACCTGAGAGTGCTGACAACCTGTTTCTGAGAGGGGTGAATGCCCCCCTCTCCCATTAATTTCACTGGGGTGTTCGCTTTAATGCTTAGTAATGCCGCTGTAAGTGTTGGTGTAATTTCACTGGTAGTGTAATTGCAAGTTAACTTCGTGGCTGATCTCTTCAACAGATGGAAGCAGGGTGGGGGTGGTGATGAAACCCACAGGAAATGGGTGCTGCTGGAGGAAAATGCAGATGGAAAAAAGGAGACACATAAGAACAGGGAAAGGGGAGAGAAGGAGCTCAAGGAACCAGGGGGCATGAGAAACATACAGCAGAGAGAGGATGCTCTGAATGACCACTTCTTCTATCTTTAGAGAAAATGGAATGTAATTAAAAAGAATGTGGAGAATTTACTATATTACAGAAACCCAATATTTTAATTGACATATACAGAAATAAACAATATGGTGGTCAGGTTCTCTGGGACCTGAAATTCTTGTATTCAAGTCCCTGCTCCTTGCCAAACCCGTAGGCCATAATTATGGAGCCTACATTTTATTTATGCTGTGGGCCTCATTTCCTACAGCCTCTGTGCTCCTGAGACAGCCAGTGACAAACTCCAGGTACAGGACTCAGGCAGAACATGCTGTCTCAGTACAGCCCTTCCACATAATTCCCATCAAATCTCAGGACCTGCCTCAAAGACATGTTCCTATACCTCGTTCAACCGATTCCTTGAGCCTTGGCACCTGAGCAACCCAGGTTGTAAAGCTCTCTGTGATGCTGTGAGGATAAAGGATGGGTGCCAAGGAAAGGGCTTGGCAAACCAGGCCCAACACCAAGCACATGTGGGTGTTCTGTTGCCAGGACCCAAGCAAACGTCTCCACAGAAGATGGTTTTGGTCCTCACAGATGCACCAGCACTCTGCTCCACTCCAGATTGGAGGGTGCGACACGCATGCACCCTGAGCGGTGCTATGCTGCTTTTATCCCAAATGTAGAGCAGGTGACACATTTTTTTTGGTCAAGAACTTGTCTGCAGTGATTCACACTTCTGGAACTGTAAAGAAGCTGGGATCATCAGAGCAATCCTTAAAACTGAACTGATGGAGAGGAGTAAAACTGCTTGAAGCCATCCTGATGCTTCATTGATGTGCACTGAGCACAGCCTGGCCTTAGGTGGGGATTTGCTCCTAGTTCATGTATTTTGTTTGTCTAAGTATATATTACACGTTGAAAACACATTATCAGAGTTTAAAAGACAATAGTTTAGATGTGCTTAATTTGTGGTCTATATATATGCTTGAGCAGAACAGAGGCCTAAAACCCTAATGTGTCACGAAATAGTAACTGCAGATTTTGAGGCTGAAGGCCAAATTTAAGTACATGATGTTGTTTTCTGTATTCCCTATGGTCACAGAGTGAGATAGAGAAGATGAGGCACTGGGCTTGATGAAGGGGTCTCTGATTATTTTAAGGAATAAATAAGTCTTGCTCTGTTTCTTCTTCCTTTGCTCCTGAACTCAGTGGACACAAGATTACCTCAACGCAGAGAGCAGGTCTGAGAATTTCAATCCATATTCAGAGGGAAGAAGTCACAGGTTCTTGTTAGGAGTTTGTGTGTGCCAGTCCCCTCCCAAGCACATCCTATTTATATGGCCTACAAACCAAAAAGGCTGCGAGTAGCAGAGATGAGCGAAACCTCCTTAGTGTGTAGTGAGAACCATTGCTCTAGTTTGTCTAGTGGTGAGTAGACAGGTATAAAAATATTATTTAAGTACTATACAAATATCAACCAAGTGATTCTTGCAGTAGATACAGAAGTAGGTAATTTTTATTTTAACCTTACAGGTAATTTGTAGTGCAACTTGGGCCAGAAAACTCAGACCTGTCCCCAGGTTTAATAATGTATTTACAGTCCCAAAGTAAGCGTTGTGGGTTTTGGACAGGACAGGTAGGCCTGCTTTCACTGAAGTCGGCAACATCACAGCTCTTTGCCCAATTATCTGTTGGTTTTCAGCACACTATATGCCTTGGAAAATACATCTGCAAGTTTGGAAATGTTGCCTGGAGCCATTTGCCCAACTCCGTTTTGGAGAAACCCCTGGTAAGCTGCATTCGGGCAAACGTGACTTCGGCTCAGAGCCACTGTACATCCGTCCCCGGGCACAAGCCCAGCCTGTGCGTGGCTCCCCACAGAGGACCCGTTCTACCAAACAATGCTACCAACAACGATGCACCTCCGGCCTGCGGCTCCAAGTGGGAGCGCTCCGGGCCCGCGCTGGATGCGGAGCGGGCCTCGTTTGTAACCCTGCGGGTGAGGCTTTGCCGGAGCGCAGCCTTCTGCCAGCGCGCTCTCGGCGGTGGTTCTCAGAGGTGCTGCGGGGAGCACCGAACGCACCCAGGGCGGCTGCGGAAGGAGGTGATGGAAGAAGGAGACTGCTGGAGGGGGGAAGGCCGCCCTGCTCCCCCTTTCCCTCCACAAGCGCTCTGCGGCGGCCCCCGGCGCCCTGCCTGCCCGGCACACCCGGCGGCTGCTGGTGCCGCCGCCGGGA